>NC_140547.1:7736415-9028915 GCF_057382185.1 Mchenga conophoros | reverse complement strand
AGGATGAACTCAGACTGTTTTGGCTGTGTTATAAGTTGACATAGAGCTAGTTGGTGTCCATTTTGTCTTGATATGTGGCATCTGTTTGTCTTCCTTAGTCCACTGATAGTTTCAGGTCTCCTCTTACCAGTAGCATCTCTCCCAACACTGACGGTGTTAATGTAACTGCAGTGGAAGACCGGTGACCCTCTCAGGATGAGGTCCTTTAGGCTTGAGTAGTAAGGTACGTTTGGTGAAAGTGTTGCTTTATACCACCCATAGGATGTACTCAAAACAGTGGACACTGACAGTTTGGAACTTTGTGATGATGCTATGCTGTTCTTTTCGCCTAGTATAATGTTCTTGTAACACATGTATAAATTTTTGTCTTTGGCTGTGATGTGATGCTGAATTGTCAGAAGATTTAATATTTGCATGCATGCTCCGACAGAGCCTTTTGTGAATGGATGAGATTTTTTGAAAACATTTTTCAAACTTTTTGTTTTTGTTTTGTACAGGTTTTTGTGCAAGTGTTTTGTGCTTAATTTCATAAACACAATCATGTTCTTTGAATTCTGATGATAAACATGATTGTGTCTATTAAGACCTGGAACACACCTGTAACCTCATGGTGGAACAGGAGTTCCCTCCTGCATTTACCCTTTGTTACACATCCTTACATATGCTGCAAAACTTTGGCAAACTGCAGGCAATGCAGACAGTAGCCTGTTTTGCTACTGTTGCACTACATTGTCATGACATACATAAACGCTTCCATAAATCCATTTCAGTTGAAAACTACACAGAAACCTTTGTCGTCACTACAATGCATCGACCATCAGCATAAACCTTAAGACTAAAGTAGTTGTAGGATTGCTTACCAAATACTGTGTAGAGATCAGTGGTTTAGTCTTCTCCCTTGATAATGCAGGAGGATGAACAGCCTTGTCCCAACTGTATATATGTATGTAAACTATGTGTCTATATGTCTGTTTTCACTATAACCTGTGTCTATACAAGTAAATAAAATGGTTTATTAACTTATTTATGGCTTATGTTCTGGTTATTTAGTTGATAGTTCGCCCTTGTTTAACCTTATAATGTCAAGTGTATCACATTTAATACATAGGATTTTGAGACCTCTACATCATCAGTTTTTGTACCTGTAATAGCTAAATAAATTGCACAAAAATCTGGGATGTAGCAAATATACAAATAAAAATGTATATGTGCAAATTGATATTTTTATTATTATTATTTGCTAAAATGTTCAATTAGAGATACAAAAAAAAAATCTGTAAATTATTTCATGATTTAGTCTTTAACATCACTGAATTTAGGTTTTTATACACAAATTTGAGCCATCACACTGGACTTCCTTCAGAAGTCAGAAATTCTGTTCATGAATGCAAGTAAATAACTCATTTGGCATCTTATTTTGCAGAAATAAGTCAAACATGAAAGATAAGCATGGTGCATCGATAAAGACTGCATTTAAGTGCTCTGTGGCAGCCCTAGCCAATGAATGATTATAGCTTACATTTCATTCCAAAGTCACACATAATATACAATTCACAATATTTTTGACATTCACAGGATAACTTAAGCTCAGAGAATCATGCCTATCATCTGGGTGGCTTTTCAAGTGTTTAGCATGAATTGACTTGTCATTAAACATGACTGATGTTTGAAGTGTTTAAATAGATTGGTGGGTATTCTGGTGTAAGCGAAGAAGCAACAGGTTCCTCTGTGTTTTGTCTCTGTTGCTGATAGGTTCTATTTCCTTCCGAGCCGTGTTTCTTATTGTCCTGTGGAGATCTCCATGAAAGCCCAACGGCCTCCTCTGGCGGTAGTGTTACAGGAATAGGAGGTGGGGCAACTTGTGGTGGTTTGATGTCATGGCTCCTGTAGCGGGGAAGATCATACAACAAATCTGTAGCTCTTCTCTCATCTGGTGAAGCAGAGGGGAGATGTAATCGTGGCAGGGGTTTGATGTCTGGCTCAGACTTGCGATAATAAACACCGGTGTCAACTTGTGGACTGTGGTCATCAGCTGTAGGAGATACATCCCCACTGAAATCCACCGTGTCCCACATTTTTCTCTCTGATGACATGACTTTTAGGGCACTGAGGCCTTTTCTTTCCTTCCTATCAGAGAGCAAAAGAGGGCTTGGATTCTCATATGTGGTGTTGGGTGAGTTGTAAAGCCTGTGAAGAGCACCTCCGGATGCAGAAGAAGTACTATTGGCACTAATGGATGAGAATTTATGTGTTGGCTTTACATCTGATTTCCAACTGTCTTGCTTTATTTTAACGTCACTTTTGATGCTGGAGGAGTACAGCTGGGGAAGTTCTGGTTTTGCAGGTGAAGCCTGCTGTGGAGGTGTTGTATTCAGACCCGTCTTTAGTGCTGGTGTAGAGATTTTAGACAGATGATGACCAACACCAGTCCATTTTATCTCTGGTGGTATATCTGCATTTGCATTGTGTCTTTGTTCAGTCCTTCTCCTTACTTCATCCTCAAAGCTCAGACTGGATACTCTCTTTGGAGCAAGTGATGAATTTCTGTCCTTTTCACTTTCCTGTGCAACATTTACCATTTGGGTCTTGCCACTGGGGGAGAAAGAACTATCAGATAGCGATGAAGTTTTCATAATTGAACGCTTATAGATTGGAAAGTCAACATATGTCATGCCTGGAGGAGCTCTATTTTCTGTTATCTCATCTTCACTGCTGCTGCTGCTGGAAGAGGAATCAGAGGGTTTCACATGTTTGTTTTCAGGATTCAGAGAAGAGGAGTCTGGCAGCGGTGATGAGGGATATTTGGATGGTTGAGAACTCGGTGATGTGATTTCAAGGCGCTTTCTAAATCGGGAAAAACCAAGATTCATTGTGGCCCATCGTGACTGGAGCTCAGAGTTTATCTCTGGTGTTGTGCTGAAGTTGTCTTTTCGATTTTCCGTCAACTCATCTGTTATAACAACATACTTTTCTAATGTAATATTGGAATCTTTCTTTGAAATGTGAGGAAGCTTAAACAGTGTAGAAGTTGGAGAGCCTAAGTTGCTAGCCATTTTAACAGGCTGGTCTGTAGTCCGACCTTCACTCTCATCACTGCTGGAGGAGGACTTAGGTGAACGTGTCTTGATATCCAGATGCTTTTTGACATAGGGGATAGTGCTGAGGCCTATTTCAGGCAATCTTGAATCTGGTTTAATTGCAACTGGGCGGTTTCTTAAATCTTCCATCCCCTCCTCATCTGAGCTGCTTGATGTGTAAATAGGATCATGACGTTTGGTTTGAGATTGTTGAAACCCCGTTGAGCCCAAACTCTGCTTCTTTGTCTGGCCCCTTTTTTCATCTTCACTGTCACTACTTGAAGATGACTCAGAAGCTGATAATACTGATTTGATGTCTGCAGTATGATGAACATATTGGGTTTTTGTGTAAAGCAAATCAGTTTCTTGCCTTGGACTATATATATCTTCTTGCTCCTGTTTCTTTATGTGTTTCGTTGTTTCCTCCTCACTGTCACTGCTAGAAGATGTGTCAGAATCTACTGATGGTGCTTTGATATCTAGGCGGCGTTTAATGTGAGGAATGTGTAGAAGATCAATGTTAGGCCACTTTGCATTTGGATCGGGACTCTTTGTTTGAGATTCTCTGAATGGGCGGGGTGGAATGCCCAACTTTCCTGGAACCTGCTGCACTTTGTGGCCTGCTTCATCATCACTTTCACTACTAGAAGATGAACTAGAGGCTGATGAAGGTTCTTTGATATCTGAATCTTTCTTGATACTCCTGGGACGCTCAGGAGGAATGGCAGGCCTTCTTATGTCATGCTCACGACTGGCTTTTTGAGATGACCGATTTGGAAGAATTGGAATATGTACAGCTCCATGGTCTTGTTTCTTTACTGTTTCCTCCTCACTGTCACTGCTAGAAGATGTGTCCGAATCTACAGATGGTGCTTTGATATCTAGGCGCCGCTTAATGTGAGGAATGTGTAGAAGATCAATGGTAGGCCACTTTGCATTTGGATCAGGACTCTTTGTTTGAGATTCTTTGAATGGGCGGGGTGGAATGCCCAACTTTCCTGGACTCTGCTGCACTTTGTGGCCTGCTTCATCATCACTTTCACTACTAGAAGATGAACTAGAGGCTGATGAAGGTTCTTTGGCATCTGAATCTTTCTTGATACTCCTGGGATGCTCAGGAGGAATGGCAGGCCTTCGAATATTATCCTCTTGATTTATTTTTTGAGATGACCTGTTTGGAACAATTGGCATATATATACCTCCTTGCTCCTGTTTCTTTATGTGTTTCGTTGTTTCCTCCTCACTGTCACTGCTAGAAGATGTGTCAGATTCTTTTGATGGTGCTTTGATATCTAGGCGGCGTTTAATGTGAGGAATGTGTAGAAGATCAATGGTAGGCCACTTTGCATTTGGATCAGGACTCTTTGTTTGAGATTCTCTGAATGGGCGGGGTGGAATGCCCAACTTTCCTGGAACCTGCTGCACTTTGTGGCCTGCTTCATCATCACTTTCACTACTAGAAGATGAACTAGAGGCTGATGAAGGTTCTTTGATATCGGAATCTTTCTTGATACTCCTGGGACGCTCAGGAGGAATGGCAGGCCTTCGAATATTATCCTCTTGATTTATTTTTTGAGATGACCTGTTTGGAACAATTGGCATATATATACCTCCTTGCTCCTGTTTCTTTATGTGTTTCGTTGTTTCCTCCTCACTGTCACTGCTAGAAGATGTGTCAGATTCTTTTGATGGTGCTTTGATATCTAGGCGGCGTTTAATGTGAGGAATGTGTAGAAGATCAATGGTAGGCCACTTTGCATTTGGATCAGGACTCCTTGTTTGAGATTCTTTGAATGGGCGGGGTGGAATGCCCAACTTTCCTGGAACCTGCTGCACTTTGTGGCCTGCTTCATCATCACTTTCACTACTAGAAGATGAACTAGAGGCTGATGAAGGTTCTTTGAGATCTAAATCTTTCTTGATACTCCTGGGACACTCAGGAGGAATGGCAGGCCTTCGAATATTATCCTCTTGATTTATTTTTTGAGATGACCTGTTTGGAACAATTGGCATATATATACCTCCTTGCTCCTGTTTCTTTATGTGTTTCGTTGTTTCCTCCTCACTTTCACTGCTAGAAGTTGTGTCAGAACCTACTGCTACTGATGATGCTTTGATATCTAGGCGCCGCTTAATGTGAGGAATGTGTAGAAGATCAATGGTAGGCCACTTTGCATTTGGATCAGGACTCTTTGTTTGAGATTCTCTGAATGGGCGGGGTGGAATGCCCAACTTTCCTGGAACCTGCTGCACTTTGTGGCCTGCTTCATCATCACTTTCACTACTAGAAGATGAACTAGAGGCTGATGAAGGTTCTTTGATATCGGAATCTTTCTTGATACTCCTGGGACGCTCAGGAGGAATGGCAGGCCTTCGAATATTATCCTCTTGATTTATTTTTTGAGATGACCTGTTTGGAACAATTGGCATATATATACCTCCTTGCTCCTGTTTCTTTATGTGTTTCGTTGTTTCCTCCTCACTGTCACTGCTAGAAGATGTGTCAGATTCTTTTGATGGTGCTTTGATATCTAGGCGGCGTTTAATGTGAGGAATGTGTAGAAGATCAATGGTAGGCCACTTTGCATTTGGATCAGGACTCTTTGTTTGAGATTCTTTGAATGGGCGGGGTGGAATGCCCAACTTTCCTGGAACCTGCTGCACTTTGTGGCCTGCTTCATCATCACTTTCACTACTAGAAGATGAACTAGAGGCTGATGAAGGTTCTTTGAGATCTAAATCTTTCTTGATACTCCTGGGACGCTCAGGAGGAATGGCAGGCCTTCGAATATTATCCTCTTGATTTATTTTTTGAGATGACCTGTCTGGAACAATTGGCATATATATACCTCCTTGCTCCTGTTTCTTTATGTGTTTCGTTGTTTCCTCCTCACTGTCACTGCTAGAAGTTGTGTCAGAACCTACTGCTACTGATGATGCTTTGATATCTAGGCGGCGTTTAATGTGAGGAATGTGTAGAAGATCAATGGTAGGCCACTTTGCATTTGGATCAGGACTCTTTGTTTGAGATTCTTTGAATGGGCGGGGTGGAATGCCCAACTTTCCTGGAACCTGCTGCACTTTGTGGCCTGCTTCATCATCACTTTCACTACTAGAAGATGAACTAGAGGCTGATGAAGGTTCTTTGATATCGGAATCTTTCTTGATACTCCTGGGACGCTCAGGAGGAATGGCAGGCCTTCGAATATTATCCTCTTGATTTATTTTTTGAGATGACCCGTTTGGAACAATTGGCATATATATACCTCCTTGCTCCTGTTTCTTTATGTGTTTCGTTGTTTCCTCCTCACTGTCACTGCTAGAAGATGTGTCAGATTCTTTTGATGGTGCTTTGATATCTAGGCGGCGTTTAATGTGAGGAATGTGTAGAAGATCAATGGTAGGCCACTTTGCATTTGGATCAGGACTCTTTGTTTGAGATTCTTTGAATGGGCGGGGTGGAATGCCCAACTTTCCTGGAACCTGCTGCACTTTGTGGCCTGCTTCATCATCACTTTCACTACTAGAAGATGAACTAGAGGCTGATGAAGGTTCTTTGAGATCTAAATCTTTCTTGATACTCCTGGGACGCTCAGGAGGAATGGCAGGCCTTCGAATATTATCCTCTTGATTTATTTTTTGAGATGACCTGTCTGGAACAATTGGCATATATATACCTCCTTGCTCCTGTTTCTTTATGTGTTTCGTTGTTTCCTCCTCACTGTCACTGCTAGAAGTTGTGTCAGAACCTACTGCTACTGATGATGCTTTGATATCTAGGCGGCGTTTAATGTGAGGAATGTGTAGAAGATCAATGGTAGGCCACTTTGCATTTGGATCAGGACTCTTTGTTTGAGATTCTTTGAATGGGCGGGGTGGAATGCCCAACTTTCCTGGAACCTGCTGCACTTTGTGGCCTGCTTCATCATCACTTTCACTACTAGAAGATGAACTAGAGGCTGATGAAGGTTCTTTGATATCGGAATCTTTCTTGATACTCCTGGGACGCTCAGGAGGAATGGCAGGCCTTCGAATATTATCCTCTTGATTTATTTTTTGAGATGACCCGTTTGGAACAATTGGCATATATATACCTCCTTGCTCCTGTTTCTTTATGTGTTTCGTTGTTTCCTCCTCACTGTCACTGCTAGAAGATGTGTCAGATTCTTTTGATGGTGCTTTGATATCTAGGCGGCGTTTAATGTGAGGAATGTGTAGAAGATCAATGGTAGGCCACTTTGCATTTGGATCAGGACTCTTTGTTTGAGATTCTTTGAATGGGCGGGGTGGAATGCCCAACTTTCCTGGAACCTGCTGCACTTTGTGGCCTGCTTCATCATCACTTTCACTACTAGAAGATGAACTAGAGGCTGATGAAGGTTCTTTGAGATCTAAATCTTTCTTGATACTCCTGGGACGCTCAGGAGGAATGGCAGGCCTTCGAATATTATCCTCTTGATTTATTTTTTGAGATGACCTATTTGGAACAATTGGCATATATATACCTCCTTGCTCCTGTTTCTTTATGTGTTTCGTTGTTTCCTCCTCACTGTCACTGCTAGAAGTTGTGTCAGAACCTACTGCTACTGATGATGCTTTGATATCTAGGCGCCGCTTAATGCGAGGAATGTGTAGAAGATCAATGGTAGGCCACTTTGCATTTGGATCAGGACTCTTTGTTTGAGATTCTTTGAATGGGCGGGGTGGAATGCCCAACTTTCCTGGAACCTGCTGCACTTTGTGGCCTGCTTCATCATCACTTTCACTACTAGAAGATGAACTAGAGGCTGATGAAGGTTCTTTGAGATCTAAATCTTTCTTGATACTCCTGGGACGCTCAGGAGGAATGGCAGGCCTTCGAATATTATCCTCTTGATTTATTTTTTGAGATGACCTATTTGGAACAATTGGCATATATATACCTCCTTGCTCCTGTTTCTTTATGTGTTTCGTTGTTTCCTCCTCACTGTCACTGCTAGAAGTTGTGTCAGAACCTACTGCTACTGATGATGCTTTGATATCTAGGCGCCGCTTAATGCGAGGAATGTGTAGAAGATCAATGGTAGGCCACTTTGCATTTGGATCAGGACTCTTTGTTTGAGATTCTTTGAATGGGCGGGGTGGAATGCCCAACTTTCCTGGACTCTGCTGCCCTTTGTGGCCTGCTTCATCATCACTTTCACTACTAGAAGATGAACTAGAGGCTGATGAAGGTTCTTTGAGATCTAAATCTTTCTTGATACTCCTGGGACGCTCAGGAGGAATGGCAGGCCTTCGAATATTATCCTCTTGATTTATTTTTTGAGATGACCTATTTGGAACAATTGGCATATATATACCTCCTTGCTCCTGTTTCTTTATGTGTTTCGTTGTTTCCTCCTCACTGTCACTGCTAGAAGTTGTGTCAGAACCTACTGCTACTGATGATGCTTTGATATCTAGGCGCCGCTTAATGCGAGGAATGTGTAGAAGATCAATGGTAGGCCACTTTGCATTTGGATCAGGACTCTTTGTTTGAGATTCTTTGAATGGGCGGGGTGGAATGCCCAACTTTCCTGGACTCTGCTGCCCTTTGTGGCCTGCTTCATCATCACTTTCACTACTAGAAGATGAACTAGAGGCTGATGAAGGTTCTTTGATATCTGAATCTTTCCTCATGCTTCTGGAAGATGAATTTGACTCCGGTAATGGAGCAGTGATGTGTGAATGCTCTTTGATTTGGCTTTTTCTGTCTATACTTGAGTGTACTTTGGAATCTGCTTCACTGTCACTGCTGGAAGAGGATGAATCTCTTATAGATAGTGAAGGTGCTTTGGCATCCAGATTCTTACTCTGACTGGTATCCGAATAGACATCATGCCACTTTGTCCGCGGCTTTGGTTTAACTTTCACTGTGCTATCTTTATCAATTTCTAGCTTAACTGTGTGCTGGTCTGGCTCCTTATCACTGTCACTGGAATCGGAGGAAAACGAGTGCTCTGGTTTCACTGCAGGCTTGATTTGCTGGTCAGAGTTGGCTTTGTAAAGTGTAGACTCATCCTCACTGCTGTTTGAGCTGGAACTGGACACAGAATCCCGCTTGTGTTTTTTGGAAGGGGTTGCCACAGTAAGTTTTGACTTATTAGAAGAACCAATTATACTGCCTGACCTGGGAGATGGACTTTGAACAGAATCACTAAATTCAAATAGTTCTTCATTCTCCTCTAAATAACCAGGGTCTGTTGTGTGTGGTGACCATGGCTCAGAGGTAAATCCAGGCATTTTACTTTTGCCTTCTAGTGATCTTTGTGGCACCTCTTCTTTTGTAAGTATTGAGAAATCAGTTTTCTGTTGAAAAGGGTCCTTTGTCACCTTAGGAGCCTTAGGCATTGTGTGGTGCTCTTTGAATTCTTTTTCAGATAGTGAAGAATCAGAGTTTGAAGAAGATAGGCTTCTCTTTTCCTCTAGTTCAACAGGATCTGGGATGGGTTCAAACTCCATGTTGTGCCTATGTCCAGCAGTAGTGTGATCTCTGCCATCATTTAGTCTACCCTCTGAATTGCTCTGATGTGAGCTACTTTCATTTCCTGAATCTTCAGGAGTATGTTTAATATTCTGAGCCTCACTAACTTCACAATCAATCACTACATCATTATTGATGCTTTCCGGATTGCCACTGACTACAGTATCATAGTACTGTACGTTGCCATGTTCTCTGTAGTCTACAGTGGTAAATGTGACTCTCCTTTCCCTGTGATGTCCTGTCCTTTCTAGTTCCTCTCCAGTGGAAAAGGCCTCATTGTCATATTGTGTTTGTTCTACAGAGACTGCAGAGTTAGTTTCACGGGACCGTGTATTGATGTTCTTTTCGGTGACTCTTTTCCAAAGAGCATCAATACACGGTCTTGCAAGGACTCCAAGGATAAAGGCAATTAGAAATGTGATGAAAATAGATAGACACACAGCCAGTGCCAAGTCAGACTGAGTAACTGCTCCAGCTCCTGGACTTGTCCCATTACGTACACTCTTTGTGGGGCCTGCTTGGATTATGTATTGGCTGGTTTCAGACAAACTTCTAGGTTTTCTTCTTGCACCACCTATTTTACTGATTTGGAGGTTAAAAACAGACACAACCTGTTTTTCTTTAGACACACACACATACAGTCCCGTGTCACTCTCTGTGATGTCACTGATGAGCAGACCACCATCAGACTGGTTCACAGACATTTGACCATTGGGCGTCCACCACACTGAGTCTGGAAAAGATCACATTGATATGCAGTATTATCAGTTTAAATTGCTAAATATGCATTAAACATTTTTGCATCATTTTGATGTATTACCTTCTGCTGAACAGGACAGCAGTATCTCAGAGCCCCTGTGGACTGTCACATCCTGATGGAGCTCTGGGATGTTACCAGTACTGAGGCAGTTCAGTTCATCATCCTGCAGCTGAAGCAGATCTCTGCCTGAGAGGGTGGATGGAGAAGCACACATGATGCTCCAGACCTGCAGGCCTCTGTTGCTGTCAAAGGCTATCCGCCGTCTTAGACTGTGCATCCTGCAGTCACACTGCCACCTGTTTCCAAGCAGCCTAACTTCTGTTCCAATGTTTTGCAGGGTGAGGTACATTAAAGGATGGATGCTGGTCAACATGTTGAAGCTCAGATCTAGGACCTTTGAGGGCAATATAATATTTATGATGAGTTTGACTGGCAAAACAAATTGCAATTTAGATATTGACATTATCAGTTAGTTAGAGTAGGCATCAAGGTTTTAAGTCTAGCTTTTGAACAGATATCTGAAAAACAATCACCTGTATTTACACAAAAAGGCCCCAAAATACAAAAACAAACAACAACAACAACAACAAATGGTCTTACTTTGAGCTGTGGTAAATCCTGAAACATCTGTGGATGGAGACTTGTGATGAGGTTATGTTGTAAGTGTAACTCTTTCAGTTGCTGAAGATGGCTAAGTTCTCCCAGTCGTAGAGTTGAGATCCTGTTGAAAGAGAGTTGCAGAACCTCCAAGGATTCAATACCCTCCAGCCCTGAATGACAGAAAATCAGAGTTGCATTTAGAGATTACTGGGTAGCTCCCATAGACAGCAAGACATGTATTCTGTATTCCAGATTTTCAGTAATAACAACAAGTTTGTCTGGCTCTTGTCCTCTCTGTCAATTTGCTTGCAGGTCTGCCATATTAACACGGCTGACATTATATAATGTGAAACATAAGCCTCAATCAGTGTGGAGCTCATCAATGAAAAACAAAATCAAATTGTTTTGTTTTCACAATGAATAGTGTTACAATATGTCTATTTTTGGCCATTTTCTGCTGGCTCCTCCTTTTCAGTAGAGACAATCTCCCTGAGACTGCTGTGCTGAGGAAAAGCACTGTGGATCTGTGCTTCATTAGAGAGGCACTGGTTTTGTGATCTGAATACCAAATAGAACAGGGTCTATGATTGTCAACAGAGCTCTTGCTAAGTAAATAGGCGGTCTATACATTCCATTAGAAGACTTATAGTGAATGGTTTCCTTTGAAACACTCACATGTTCAACCAAGGAGAAAGAGGAGAAACATGACAATGCCCAGGAAAAGTGGCATTGTGTGATTCACAACATTCCATAATTTCATTGTACATGTATAATGACACTAAAGGGCTGTTCTGTTGTATTCTATTTCCACCTTTTTAGGGAAATGTCGATTAACAACTGTGACTGGTTGGAGGCTGTACAGGGGAACTACGTGAGGTGGTTTATTTCTGCCTGGAGCAAAGTACTAAAGATAAAGCATATCAGTGGGGTGGTTTGTTTAAATGAAAAGAACAGTAACTGACATGCATAAATCTCACAGATTTATTACACTATGGACTTTGAGGTAAACCCTCCTGAACATGGTGGCAAGGTAGACCAATCTTTCCAGTGTGACTCATGGACATTTCTCAATGACATTCCATGAGGAAATTAAAGGTGTGCCTTTAAGGAGTGTGCAACTTTACCATTATATATTATTACCTAATATTAAAGATAACAATAAGTTATGGCCCAATTAACTAGTGTGAACAAATTGTCTCATAATCTGGAAGTCTGGAATCTGGAAGTCAAAACACTTTTAGATGTTTACAAGAGACTTGCACGACTAGTTCCATACTGAAGGTTAAATTTAATATGTCAGTTTTTCTACCACCTGTTTATGTTCCACCCAAGATAACAGTCAGCCATAGTCATGTAACCAACCTCAAAATGTACTGGGTGTGGTTTATGAATACTATGTAATATTGTTATATCGCTGCAATTTGCAAGACCAGTATGTTAGGATGGGTTGCTACTCATGTTGGCTGAGAATTGTGCTGATATTAACTAGACGTTAATATCAGCACAAAGATTTTGTGATTGTAGTTTGCAGGATTATTAAATTCTGCAGTATGTGCAAGTTCAACAGAATTGTAAAGTACAGTAAGTATATTTACTAAAGCACTGTAATGAAGAACAGTTTTCAGGTAGTTTTACTTTTGCTTGAGTCAACCTTCTTCTCTTTATACTTAGATTTCATTACATTTTTGTGGGAAATGTTACACTTGTAGTGGATTGTTATAAACAAATGGTTGACACATTAAAGGAAAATCTTTAACCTTTGATCCTACTGTAAAACGAAAAGTGGCTTCTTACTCTGGGAGACGTATTTTGCTTACATGGTTTGATTCCCCTTACTAGGAAGGTTTTCTCAAGAGAGTGATGTCTTTCAGGATGATAATATCAACAAAAAATGTGCATTATGGATGCAAAATGACACATGAATATAAAATGGATGTTAACTAAACTAATCACCAAACAATTCTGGAGCAACAGTGTTAGAAAGCATGCGCTGCTATCATCATTTGGACACCAAATGATATGATGGATTTAAAAGTAATGATTTTTCATCCTTCCAATAGACACCTGTCGAATCAATGCTAAACACGTATATTTTTTTCCCTTACTAAGAAGCTGCCTTGAGTTTTACAGCAAAAATTAGCTACAAACTTAAACTGCTGCTAATGTTATGCACGATCTATTCGTGCTAATTTGTACTTTTTATCATTTTTTTCCAGTTCTTTCTTATTACAGCAGTTTAAATATTTTCCCTTGCATGAGATGAAAGTTTGATGAAAATTCACCAGAAAACACAATTCTTCTATAGAAGATGAGTGTTGTTGAAGCACCGGGAAATACTGCACTGCATATATAATGCTAAGTGATATTGAAATCTTTTAAAACACCTGCAGATTCACCTGACAGTGAAATTACTTTTAAATGAAATTAATTACATTTTTCAGGTTTTCAGTTAGTGCTGACTGGTAGCAGTTTTTATCCGTGTGAAAATGTGTATGTTTATGTGCTTTGACAGTGTTTTATTTATTAGTTTACAACCATATAACACTGACTCACCCTCTGGGAGTTGGCGTAGCTGATTCATCTCAACAGAGAGCAGCTGCAGGGTGGGGGCCCAAGATACACATTTCCGTCTGGTCCAAGGTCTTGAGCGATATTTATCTGTACGATGTTGACCACCGAGGTTTCTTCCAGTGCACAGGGACAAACGTGTGATACTGTTGTTTCCCAGCCACACACTCCTGAGGTTATAATGTGGCTGGTGAAATGTTACAGATTTGAGGAGGTTATGAGAAAAGTCCAGCTCCGTGACAGAGTCCTGGATGTGCTGGGGCACCGAGGAAAGGCCAGCTGAGGAACAGTTCAACAGGAAAGCACTCTGACAGGTGCAGGACTGCAGACATGCAGGTGAGGAAGAGGAGCAGAGAAGCGAAGACACAAGGACTAACACAGCGGCCAAAAAAGGCCCCTGCAGTGCTGCCATCACAAGCTGCCCTGAGAGTACAGATTGTCACATTGCACTTAGAAATAAATTAAAAAGGAAGAACTATTTTTGCTTCACAGATAGGTTTAAATTAGCATTCACGGCAATAAAAATGAAGCTATTACATGAACATGAGGTCTACGTTATAATAGGTGATGAGCCCAACCTAAACACTATGCAATCTGAATATGTAAGTTTATTTTTTTGAAAGACAACCTAATGGACACACATCTAAAAGTATTTATATATTTACCCATAAAAGGTTTTTCTCTTTTTCAAAAACCTCGGGTTACGCTCATCACCAGTGATGGGTTAAAAAAGGTTAAATATAAAAGTAAACACACAGTAAATGAACTGAAGACTCACCTGTGCATCCACTCTTTGCCAAACTGACATGAAACCTTGTGACTCTTCACACCCGGAGAGCTTTACTTCAGCTGTCTCAAGCAAGTTCTGATCGAAGTCTGAGGTGTATTTTGCTGCGTCTAGCTTAACACGTCCCTGCCCAAAGAAGCTGCTCTGCGATTCATACAATCATTTACACATCTGGTTAATGTCTTACTGTCACAGTCTTACTGTGATGGTGTAAGTTTATGGCGAAGACCAAACCTTCATACTTTGCATTCTATTAGACAATAAAGCGCTATAATGAGGCGCAGTACGCTTTTATGGTTTTAAATGACCGTGGGCGCATTTACTGAAACAATGATAACACTTTTCACATAGCAACACATTTCTTTATTGAAACAAACATGCCAATGAAACGTTGGACAAATTTCCAAATAAGGCTGGTCGCAATATATTTATTTCTTCGGTTTTTCTTCGATCAAATAAGCTGTTCTTTCATGACAGGCATGAAGTCTGTGCTCTGAGAACAACTATTGACGTTAACATCAGTAATCGTTAACATCAGTTGACAACAGACAAGACAATCCAAAGCAAAGTCAAATATTATATATTATATTGCACAAAATTCAAACAACCCCATATAGGTTGCACCCACAGTAGCTGATGAAATAAAATTCTCAACATTTGCATTAATCTGTAGCAGAATGTAGTGCACACTGTTTTTTCAATATTGTATTCTTCTGTTGTTAAAAAAGCTTTTGCAACAAAATTAAAATATTACACATATATCTAATGATATATAGTCCCTTGTATATCCATTGGCACGTGCATGATAAACAGCCCGAGATATGCAGAAAGAAACCTACTCTGCATCACTGGATGGCTTAAAATGTATCATGTATAACAATTTATCATTAACTCTGTGCATTGCATTACCTGCAAATTTTACATACATCATTACAGTCATGTAGTGTCTTCCACATGTCAGCTAATATGACAGAAAATATCACACAGCTGCCCGGAATAATGAAACGGCAAATGGGATCTTAGACAAACCCCATATAGGGTTTTTATATTATTAATACTGGATGGCAAGCCAAAAAAATAAATATTGTATCTGCTCATTACTGCTAAAGGGGAGTGAAAACAATAATAATACCAATAAAGCATACATGAGACACTACATGTATAAAGGCTAATTTACACTATCTCAAAAACTGACATAGATTTAACTCTGTCTTTGCAGAGGATTGAAGGAAGAACTATTTAAAGTTTACATTTTTTGATCTTGTTTAGCGCCATCTTGTGCCAGTACAGAACACGACATCACCGGGTTGGTTGGTTGCTAGGGGTGCAACAATACTCGTATCGATATTGAACCATTCGGTACGCATATGTATCGAACAATACAAAATTTTTAATTTATTTTATCAACTTTCCTTCTGACGATGCTGTCTGTGTTGAGCGCTCAGTGGATCTGCGCTCGACAGTGCAGCCTAGGTGGAGTAGTCGAACGCAGATTCACTGAGCGCAGGGCAAGCTAGAGAGACTGAAGTTAAGCTCTCGTTGCAACATGGCAAATTGAACCTCCCCCACCCTCATTCAGATCTGGCGTTTGGAACTATTTTGGTTCTCATGTGACGTATGACCCTGAAGGTAAGCGCGTCATGGACTAAAGTAAAACAGTATGTCGGATGTGCCACGCAATGCTCAATTACATTGGTGGGAACTAGTGCGTTAGCGCAGTTTGCTCGTTAACGTGTTGGCCGTCCAGCCCCACGCACGGGGCGATCCGCGGTAGCTCGTTAACGGAGATTTGCCGTGTTGTGGCGTTAACGTCAGTTCAACAAGATTAACGCTGACAGCACTAGTGGGAACACAACGAATATGACTGCACATTTACGCCGACATCATCCTAGTGCAAAGACAAGTGGAAGCAGACAAAAACAACAAGCACGCATGCTACAAACTTTACTCGAGTCATTTAGACAGCCGTTAGCACATGATTCTCCTTATGGGGACCTGATATGTTTAATATGCTGCTGAGAATATAGCCCAGAAGAAGCGTATAGTATAGCTTTTATTTTGGAAAGAGCCATTTCCCTGTAATAAACTCTCTTTTCCAAAGATGAGTGATTCCTCAATCAGATAGATGTATTTTTTTTACTTTGTTGTTTCAGCAACATTAAATTTAAAAACTGTACTTTTGAGTTAAAATATATATTTATAATTTTAATAAATGACAAATTAAAAAGGCATGAACATTTTTTTTGTATCGCAAAAATATCGAACCGTGATACCAAAGTATCGAACCGAACCGTGAATTTTGTGTATCGTTGCACCCCTATTGGTTGCAGCTTATAGACTTACATTAGCTTATGTTAGCTAACTAGTAACCAGTAACTCAGGTGAGAATAAGGACACTAAAATTAAAAAGCAGTCCAAGGGTATCACTTTTGTGCTGTCCCTGGCTGCAACAATAAATTTTATCAAAAAAAACAAAAACAAAGCTATATTCAGTTTCACTTTCTGTCTCTTAAGCAGTAAGTGGTTCCCTTGTTGTTTGGCTAGCTGCATTGAAACAGTAAAATCCTCCTGTTAGGCACAGTAGGTGACCAACACTCGTTTACAAAGGTTTATAAAGCACTTTATGAATGAGGACTGTGTGGAGGAGACCCTGTTTGAGTCAGGTGACAGGTGGTTCACCAGACCGACACACTGCTGTCCGATACCACACCGTTTCTTCAGTAGGTGAGTGTACCTAGAAGCACAATCAGCTGGCAAAACAGATGTTTGCAAGATGCAATCAGCACTATTTATGCAATAAAATAGTCTCTTTTCCTATGCACATCCAAACAGTTTACAACACAACATACATAAAAACATACATAAATTTTATTGCATAAATTTGATCGCAGGTTGTGGCCTTTAACTGATTGCGCTGCTAGGTACATCTGGCCAGACGAGGAAAAAAACCTGAGTTTCTAACACCAGCTTGTTGGTCTGGTAAAACAACCTGTTACTTGACTCAAACAAGCTCTCCTCCACTCAGTGCTCATTTAGAAAGTGCTTTACGAACCCAAAAATTACAGATAACAGGTGGATTTTCCTGTTTCAATGCAGCTAGCCAATTAACGAAGAACCAATTACTGCTTTAGAGACAAAAAGTGAAATTGATCAGCATTTCCTTGGTTTTTTTTAACATAAAATGCATCATTGCAGCCAGGGGCAATAAAAAAGTGATCCCCTTTGATCCCTGCTTTTTTTGGTTTTAGTGTCCTTATTATCACCTGAGTTACTGGTTCTGTGATTAGTTAGCTAACATAAACTAATAAAATGCCCTGGTGATGTCATGTTCTATACTGGCACCAGATGGCGTTAAACATTTTCAAAAAATGTAAACTTGAAACATTTATTTCTTAAATCCAGCTTCCCAGAGAGAGTTAAATCTAGTTTTTGAGAGTAGGGCTCCATAGTGTACATTAGCCTTTGTACGTGTAGTGTTTCATGTCCTACTATATAGAAGTAACATAGACTGATATCATCTCAAGTTGGCAAATCTGCAGAAAAACAAAATACTACAGTTTTTATCTTTGGCCAAGTGGCAAAAATAATAAGAAACACAGAATTTGACACATGACCCACAGAGATATTATGCCCAAGCCATTATGAATGTCCTATATATTAGAGCTCCACACTATCAAAAATAAATTTGAAAGTGGTTTATCTGAATTCAGTGTGGACTGATTGAGATGCAATAGCAGATTCCAGTCCTAGTGAGCCTTCTTACATGGGTTATCTAAAGTCTGGCAGCCCATGTTGGTAAATTTCACCCGCACACGGAACAGAGTTCCATCTTCACACATGCAGAGCTTGTACCTCTCCTGACCTTCATTGAAATACAGATCTCCTGCAGAGTTAGGAAAACGCGTGGCATTGAACATGACCGATCCATTGAGCACGATGCTGTTCTCCTGCGAAGACAAATCATCATTACTCATCGATCTTCTGGCCCTTTACTCGATCGGCTTTATTGTAGGAAAAATTCCATACTCACAGCCCTGAGCTCAATGTTTCCACCCATTTTGAACTCGATTGTCCGACCCATGATGTTGACCCCTTCGTTACCACGAATGATGGCAGAGTCTCCTTTAATGTTCAGGTCAGATGCTGCATTACTGGTGATCTAAAAGTCACAGAGAGAATATGAAGTTTAGAATATAATGTTATGAACAGCAACACAAGACTGTTAACAAAAAAGTTAAAAAATAAAATCAAATAAAAACGAAAGACATTTTTAACGAATATTTTTTCCTCCACTTATTAAATGTGATGCAGCATGGCTGCAAATATCTCTTAAGGCTACTGTATTTCCACTAAGCAGTTTATTAGGCAGTATAATGTGAAAATAAATAGCACACTATGTGCACACTCTGTGCTGGGCCTTTTCCAGCTAGCCTGGATGAGGAGGGAACCCCCCGCTCAGCGCAGCCACATGTGCCTGAGGTGTGACCTGGGCAGTTAGCCAGTGAAATTTGCTTCCTCTGTGATGCTGGCAACTTTTCCATTTTTGGCTTGTGGCAATACAATTGTGTTCATTCTGGTCAACTGACAGTTTCTTGTAGATCTAGTGGCATTTTTATCAAAAGTTTAATCATTTACAAAAGTGTACACAAAAGTTTATTGTTACTAAATTTAACAAATATGCATCTTTTGACATCTTCAAGTTAAAAATTCATAGAAAATAAAGAAATATAAATTAAATCTTTTTTGCATGTTATTCTAGAAGTTTAGAAAGTTTAGGAAAAAAGTAAAAAAATAAATTTTTCTAGCTTTAGCTGTGTTTTTGGAACCTGCGTCACAAATATGTCGCAAACATATTTGTTTGTGATTATTTATTCTGAATCTTTTGAAAGGCACCACTGCTTGGAATTCAGCTCTGTTACGAATTTTCTTGAAACTTTGTTTAGCAGCTTTGCACACCTGTTTTTTCTGTCAGGTTCTCTCAGCCTCTGATAAACTGGAGTCATGGTGAACTGTAAACTTTATATCCCTCCATAGACTTTCTAGATTTTCAGATTTAAATATATTTCTTTAGAATAGTCCAGTTTTGTTTAAACTTTCACATGATGTGGCATCTATGAATGTTTAGATCTGAAGTAGATTTGTGAAAACAACTTTCACAAGGTTAAAAGATGAATTCATAACTGAGCCTTTCTTCTGTTTACACTGATGAAGTTCAGCATCTTCATGGGGACTTTTCCATGTTCTGTAAATATGCTGTTTTGCTTTACCTTTATGGATTATTAGCTAATGTTTGGTACAGGTTATAAAACACTGACAGGACTAATGAAATACTTTGTTATTGCACCCATCAGTGAGTTACTGGAAACCGTACACACCCTTTCTGTGGAAGCTTTTTTAACGCTGAGGACTTTGACTCCTTTGGGCAAATGAAACTCGTGGTTTTCAAAGTCAGTGCTGAAGAATGTGGTCTGGGTCCGAGGGTCTGTGAAGGATATGCCGACATCACTGACGATTGAGGTCTTGTCCTTTTCTACGCTCAGCTTTGTAGTGCCTTGCTGGAAGACTACCTGTAGCAACACATGTTAAATAAAAGAGGAGAGTTTTTAATGTGTGCGCATTATGGGCTTTTCTTGTCTTTTTATCGATACTCAGCTTTTACTAAACTCTGTAACACACTCTGTATTGCTCACCGGGTTGTTGTTACCAACAATGACCAGATCCTGGTCTTTACGGCCTCCTACTGTGCTCTTGTGCAGCGGGTGGACAATACCCATGTCTGCTTTCTGTTTGAAGCGCAGCAGGCCACTCTCATGGAACTCCATACTGTCGCAGCCATTCGGACCGATGCGGATCACTGTCCATATAACCAATGTGATCTGTGAGGCGACAGCATGCACAAAATATACAGATCACACACTAAAAAAAAGCAACACACAGACAAATACACTGATGTTTTAGGTACTCACAATTAAATTAATTAAGGCGAGGAGGAAGAGGATGATAATGATGCACACAGCCATGTTTCCTTTGCGTCCTCTTAGCCCTGTCTTATGAAGACGCTCTTCCTCTATGGGTACATAGCCTGCTTTGAAATTACTGTTGTGCTCCTTGTTGATAGTACGGCGTTCTATGGCTTTTTCTCGCATGGACTTCTTCACTGGCCCATTGGAGCTTTCCTAGAAGCCAGAAAACAAACTCTGAGGTCTAATGCTTACAGTCTTAATAACAAGTAATAACAGATAATAAAACCTGTAATCTATGGTGTAACTGTCCCACATTTACCACGTAACTCTACTGAATTACTTGAAGTACCTACTGTTTCTAAACGTAGACACTTAAAATGTAGTTATAGCAAGAAATGGTAGTAACAATTAGAGAAACGAATTATACTGTAAGAACTTATAAATAAGAAGACCTATGAGTACCTATGAGTATTTTAACGGAGAAAGAAATGAAAGTTACATGCATGCATTTTTAAATTAATTAACACCTTCATGTTGTTTTAATGGAAAGTAAAGACAACCTTTTCTCTTTTTACAATGTAATTACACAGTTGTTAGGGTGTATTTGAGAGTATCCACTCATAGGCCTAATTTTATAGCTTTAGAGCACATATTGATTATTGAGATTGGTTTACCCAGAATCTCACGTTTACGCACCAACTGTTGTATTATCTCGACTTTCTTTTCTTTTTGAATCGCCTCTACTTTCTTTTTAGCTTTAAATTAAAGTTTTTAGTTCCTCCCTGTTTTCAATGTCCTCTCTGCATCTGTTAAATACCTGCGACAGCCTGTCGCTGGCCATAACTAAAAATAAACTGTACTCATTTTGGCAGCAAAATGGAAATAAACTGCTCTCCGCTGTATCAATATTACACAGCTATAGTTTTATTCTCTTCATAGTGTTGTAATAAATTCGCTGTCAAACAGCAGGTCTAGTAAAAGAATAAGATTTTTATTTATTTCCATATGACGCTTTCGCTACCCATAGCAGAGGCCACTAATGTTTTCTGTTACACTGATATTCCGATAGAGCCCAGACAAAAGCCCAGTATGCTTTAAAAAAAAAAAAATTAATCCAGTTTATATTGTGTATTATTTAGAAACATATATATAAGTGTTCCGTTAACTAAATGCAAAAAAGGCGGAGAAAAACGCAAGAATAACAACAAATACGGAACATAACGGACCTGTTCAGACGCCATGTTGACCCTCCCTCTTCTGCTTGCTGAGAGTTCGGAGCAAACCACTTTTCACAGATAAAGGGGACAGTACTCCATAATGATTATGTTTTTAGTTGTGGACTGAATGGTAGTTGAATATGACTTGACTATAGAAAACAAATACATACACAATAAATATAAAAAACAGATAAATAAAAAAAAATCTATCAAAATTTTTTTGATGACATTGAAAAATGGCATATTCCAAACTCAGCCAGCCAATGACAGAAAAATCCTAAAATAGAAGAAACGGTCCATTCATATTTTCCACAGGTGAACTGTCAGCAGCGGACACGATTCTTAAATAATAATAATAATAATAATAATGATAATAATAATGATGATGATAGATAGATAGATAGATAGATAGATAGATAGATAGATAGATAGATAGATAGATAGATAGATAGTAATAACATTACTATTAATTATATATATTTCATAGCTGTACATAGCATAGTGATCATTTTTTATCACAAAAATTGTGATACAATTGTGATCATACACTCAAAAAGTCATATTTAGGATAACGTATTTAAAGGCATTAATTGAAATGATTGCTAAATTTGATCTGGATTACAATAAATAAGTACAACACACATAACTATTCCAGTTATTATTTTAGATACAACAATGAACTGCACATTTAATTTAGTATGTCATATTATCGTATAATCGGATTTGACCCAACACCGCCACTCGAGCAGCACCTGACCCCAAGGGGGGTTAGTTAACTCCCTCGGTATTGGTTTCGTTTAACAGGATGTCATTACGATCGTATTTACATCTGGGGGGAGACCACAGTCTGCAGAGGCCTGACTGAGACGGGAGTAATTTATTTAAACCCTGCGTTCGTTGCTCCCGTCGTCTCCTCACTCGGTTGCCACAACTGAAGGCGGCGCTTGGCATTCGTGTCGCAGGTGCAGAAAGCTGCCGGTCCAGGAATTTTTACTACACTCCTCGTTAAGACGTACCCCCCTCCGCCTGCTGCTACTGCTGCAGGCCTCCTCCTGGGGATTTTTAAAACCTCCCGAGGATTGTGGATCGACATGGCTGACACTTTAAGGAGATTGACCAACACATCTTCATTCAGCGTCTTACAGGACAAGCTTGAGAGTTGGCACAAGGACTACCATGTAAGTTCATCAATAAGTCATGATTGACCTAAATCTGACCACACAACTTCATCCGTGTTAGCCAGTCCTATTTCCATGATCACTATCCACTGAATTGGTATATTTGCATACAGTTGAACCTTTTAGCCAAAGGGTTTCAGATATATTATGAGCATCCTCGTCTTCAGAACATGACAAATAGGTTTGTCTGCTCTCGTCCATTACTGATTTTTATTCGTTAAACCTGTGATTTTCATTTGTTTTGTTCCACTTTATTATTATAATCATAAATGAAACTGTTACAGGCAGTTTGGAAACGCTTTAAATCATTTTAAAAAATACAGCAAAGGAATGCATTTGTTTAGATTTGATTTCCCAGTGGAGTTTGGTTGGTATGGACGCCGGTTGCCATGGGTACTTTTAGACAGCTCCAAAGATATTTGCCTCAGGTTGAGATGGTTCACTTCCTCTTTCTTCCTGTAGAGGCAATAACTTCAAACGTAGGCATCAAATGCCTTCGAGTGTTTACAGCTAATACGAAATAAAGCTAATAAGAAACTAATAAGTAAAAATGAGTAATAAGTAAGTAATAAAGAAATAACCATCATAATATATATAATATAACAATATAGTACTATATCGATTAATTGATTATATATATTGATTTTTTTTAAAGAAAATCTAGGAGACGTACCCTAACAGACCTAACAAACCTCCTAAACTAAATATTGTTTAAATAAATTTAATATAATAAATAGGTACACGGCATAAAACAATGGAGTTTTTTTGCTGAGCTACTTTTTGCTTGGCTAAATTGTGAATAAATCTTTCCTGTAACCTTCTGTCAGGAAAAGTGAAGCTTAAGAAATGAAATTATGGGAGAACAGGGCAATACCTTCGACTATATAAACGTGGACAATAACATTCATAACATTCACAGGGAAATGCTATTTTTCAATTGTTTTAAAACCCTAGTTTTGTGTCAGAGTCTGCAAACTTTTTAAGCAGTTTTTATCAAATGCAATTTTCCCACCTACAGTTCTAAAACATATATGTTAGTTTAATCTGTGATTCTAAATAAGCTTTAAGTGAATTGTTGTCTGTTTCTTTGTACTAGACAGCGTGTACTCTACCTCTGGCACTGTGACAGCTGGGGAAGGCTCCATGTGACTATGATGGATAAGTGGTTAAGATAATGGAAAAATAAATTTGTTTCCTTTTTTTTAACCCTCCAAGGTGATTTCTTGTGACCAGAATCTGAACAGATGTTGTGAGCTGATTGAAATCACCGCCAAAATCCAGGGCCAACTGTTTGCCATCCTCAACCTTACAGCTGCAGAAGGTACAAGCTTCATCAGTTTATTTATGTTTATTTTATTGAGCACAGGTTCTAACATTTTGTCACTAATCAGGTGGACACTATGCCGGAGTGGACACTCTGAAAACACGACTACTACCATGGCTCGGATCCTGTTTCTCAATGGCGAGGCCCTCAGTCAGTGATGACACCAGTCTACAGCTCATCCAGGTGACTCCATCTATCAGTAAACCAGAAAATCTGTCAGAGTGTTCATATATATGACATATATATCATCATTTTTAAATGTTAGGATTCAGCAGAGAAGGACAGAAAGATCAGGGAGCTCTCTGCCTCCCATGAGAATGACTTGCAGAAGCTGGAGACTCAGCTGTGCTCCGCTCGGCTACAGCTGGAGTCAGTCAGAGCAGAGTGAGTCTAAATTATAGATTAAAAAAAACTGTCAGACCTTCTTACCTCAGCTTCAATGGCTCATATTTAACTACACTTTGGTCAGTAAATACAGGTACCGATCTGTTTAAACAGGCTGCTTGATGCTCAGAAGGAACTGGATGAGACAAAGAGCAAGTCTACAACCACCTTTCTGGCCACTGAAGATGAAATATTACAACTGAAAGCTGAGTAGGTGATGTAGATGATTTACTTGTTTTAATATGCACGTATGAGTTTTTCTGTTAATGTGAAGTGTGTCTGTGCTTCAGTTTGAGATCCGCACATGAGCAGGTGGACATTTATAAGAGAAAGCTGGAAGCTCTCGATGACTATGAGCGGCAGATTCGCCTGTTGAGAGACGAAGTGTCTTACCTGAGCACAGAGAAAGCCATGCTGCAAGCGAGGTACACACACAAACATTACACGCTCACACACTGACACCGTTCAGCGTCTTAAATAATTAATATGTTAGATTTTTTCTGTCTCTCAGGTTGGTGAGGAGTCGTTCTCCGAGCCCTTTGTCCAGGCACAGCCGCTCTTCCAGCCCCGGAAGGAGTGAGTCACCCACCCGAGCCCAGCTCACTAACTCCTCCCGCCACGCCCGCCTTGTGTCGCGCTTCAATGACCTATATGCTGTGGAGCGTCTGGATGCCCAGGCCCTGCTTCGCCGCTACATTTCTGACTTGGAGATGGTCCAGAGAATAATCTTTATTGCAGTTGTGGTATGGCTGCAGCTATTTTAGAGCTGTGTGTACACAGAGCTGATCATTTGATCTGCTGTCTGCTGCGATTCATGGAAATGTATGTATTGCCTGCTTTCCTGTTATAGGAATCCTTCAAGACAGCAAAACTGGCTTACCGTCAGTTCAGGCTACGAGTCAGAAAGACACTGTCCACATCTCACTTTGGGCCGGAAAGTCTAGAAGATGCAGCTGTGGACTACATCGTCAGAAACCTGGACCTTTATGATGTTCAGACCAGCGTCAATGTAGGATGATGCGTCTCATGTGTGCTGTGCAACACTCATGAACAAAATGCTGTAGTTCTGAGGGAAACCATGATCGTCTTTCATCTCTGCAGGATGTCATCAATGCTATGAATGTGAACCCTCGGATCTCCTTCCCGCCAGAGGTGGACTTTGTCCTCATCAGTTCGTTGATCAGAGAGGCATGCAGAGTGGCCTTCGCCATGCAGACACTGGACCCTCCACTGGACTTGGGCTTTGCCACTGATGGAGAACTATACAATGACATCAAGTCAGTCCTGTTTTTGTACACCCAGCAGTCATTTGTTCATTTTTTAAAGGGAAAGTTTTAAGTAACATGTTTTCCATGATGCAAACAGTCACTACAGAATATCACTCCTTGAACTTCAGCCTGTCACTGAAAGCCTCTACCAGTAGATGTCACCCACAACACTTAGATGCACACTTCCAACTCTCCCCTGTCTCTTTCCCTTAAGGTATCGGCGCAGCTACGACTCTGAGTTCACTGCTCCTCTGGTGATGTACCATGTGTGGCCAGCCTTAATGGAAGGAAACACTGTAATAGTGAAGGGCGAGGCTGTGACTAGAAGTGGTGCTCTGGTATTGGTTTTTTAATGTTTAAATATATCACAATTACTGGATGTTATTTAACAGGGTACGTGAGGACACGAAGATGCATACAAAGCTCGTGTGCATACTGGTGGTTTTTCTGTTTTTGCAGTGGAGCCGAAGCCGCAGCAGAAGCAGTAGTACCAGCCCTGTGCGCTCTCGCTCTCTCAGCCCAACTCGCAGCCTTGTAAGTCACTATAATATTAAATAGTCCAACCACACAGAAAGAAAAGCACAACTTGGGAGTTTTGGTCACACAGGGGATAATTTTCTTTTCCTGGGTATAACATCACTCAGCTACTCATGAAATTATGATTCCTTTCACTTTTTGTACCTAACAACGTGCATGCATACCCATGGCTCTAAGGGTATGTATTTCAGAATCACTTTTTAAAATGTAATTTGGTTTGTTTAAGCTTTAACTTACTCAAAAACTGGAAGTATAATCATCATCATTGTCTTTTTTAGGCATTTAACAGCAGAAGAAGCCTGTCTCCTGGACGTCTCAGAGCTAGCCACCTGTGACATTTGGCCACATGTGCTGAAAGTCAAATGCATGGTCACACTTATGCTTCTACCAAATAAAGCAATGAAACCGTTCATAACCTTACCAACCAAAGGCTGTGTGCATTGTTGGAAGGATGCTTTACAGGACATAAGATGATATAGATTAAGCAAAATTAGCCCAGTAGATAACTGAACAGTTGTTCTACTATATTTACTCTATTAATTTTTGACTAACAGTATTGTAGTGATGCTTGGGAACTTAAAGGAAAGGCATATTTCAGGAACAAAAAAGACCTGCACACTAGCACTTTATTGGTGCTAAAATTAGGACCCATACTCAACACTATCAGTCAACATTTCAGTGGCAGATTGTATTACTGTGCTAGTGATTGGTGCTAATTTAACATCCTCCAGTACTTGAGTTACAGATTTTTGGTCAGTGTTTTTAGTGTTTGTTGGATGCTGTGTTGTTATTCTTATTTTATTTTTTTATCCTTTTAATATTTTTCGTTATTTTTGGTGCTGTTGTTCTATGTAGATACAGTATGTAATACCAGATCAGACTTTCAAATAAGATGGTGATGAGATTTTTCCACTAAAAACGTAAAGAGTTGTTCACGTCATCATTGTAAAAAACAGAAGGGTCAGTGGTAGTTTTTTGGGGGAAAAATATCCGGGTGCATTCAGTGTGACAGTGCGTGTCTTCTTATTTCAAACGGATTAAAGAAGAATTAAAACATATTGATTTTACAGTGATTTGGTTTGCAATGCGAGTATCCTTTAATGGTGCCTTATATCAGCGGTCCCCAACCCCCGGGCCTCGGACCGGTACCGGTCCGTGAGTCGTTTGGTACCGGGCCGCGAGAGTTGAGGCTCAGGTGTGAAATGTATAGTTTTCAGGGTTTTTATCGGTTTTCAGCGTTATTTTGTTATCGTTTTTAACGTTAACTCGGTTTTCCTGGGTCATTTCAGGTGTATTATGAACAAAACTTCTTTTTTTCGGTACCGGTACTAGTTTTATTTTGTTGTATTTATCCGCGACACCTTAAAGGCCGGTCCATGAAAATATTGTCGGGCATAAACCAGTCCGTGGCGCAAAAAAGGTTGGGGACCGCTGCCTTATATGATTGTTTTTTGTATTAAATGGCTGATGCAACTCCAAACTATTTTCTGATTTGTAATGTATCATTTTATATTGATTAAAGACTTTTTTCTGTAGCCTTAGTTCAGTGTAGCAATTAATTTCCTACAGACATTAAAAAAAACATTTATAAATTTCATCAATATAGCATCAGAATCAGAATCAGCATACTTTATTAATCCCTAAAGAAATTAATTGGGTTACATTTGCTCCATTACAGTAACAGTAACAGAAAAAGACTAGACTATTTAACAATACAATATGTTACAGATTTAAGAAATAGCACAATATATACAAATCACTCAATAATAAATATCAAGAATATTGACAGCAACATTACTGAGTAGAAAACAGCATGTACAAGAAGGATGTAACTGTTGCAGTGTTTACAGTGCATTAGATGGAGGGGTTGCACAGGGAGATGGCCACGGGCAGGAATGATTTCCTGTGTTGTTCAGTGGTGCTTTTTGGTAATCTCAGTCTCTCACTGAACATGCACCTGTGGCCAGCCAGCATGGAGTGGGTGGGAGGTATTATCCAACATTGTCTTTATCTTGGACAACATCCGCCTCTCCGACACCACCTTGAGGGAGTCCAGCTCCATCCCCACAACATTACAGACCTTGCCAATCAGTTTGAGTCGGTTGGCATCTGCGACCCCTAACCTGCTCCCCCAGCATGCAACAGTATAGAGGATAGCACTGGCCACAACAGACTCATAGAAAATCCCGAGCATAGTCCGATAGATGTGGAAGGACCTTAGCCGCCTCAGAAAATAGAGATGACTCTGGCATTTCCTGTAAAGTGCAGTGGCGTTTTTAACCCAGTCCAGCATGGTAATGCAGTTAAATCAGAAGGGACAGTTTTCACCAAAACCATTTTTAAACAGCTGATGTGGTGTGGACAGCCAAGTTTGTGAATGTGATAACTCGAGAACAAAGTGACGAATTAGTTTAAAATTCATACCATAGGTATTTCTACGAGGTAGCTGAGGGGGCCCACTGGCCGTTGCCAATATTTTTTTTTGCTGCTGCGTCTTATACTTTTCAAATGGCATTACATTCCTACAGCCCGATCCGGCGGGGAGGTGTGGGAAGCTAGATCGGGCGCCCCCCCCTTCCGGCTCTCCTCTCTGCTCTCTCCTATCTTGTCCCTTTTGTCTTACTTCTCTCCATCACCTTTTCTATCCCTTTGAAGAAATGAGGCTCCATAAATGCTAAAGAGGTAAGTATTATTTCTCAGTTGCAGTGAATAGATAGGAGAAAATAAACAGTAGAAAACTAAACAGAAGAAAGAAGAAGAGAAATAACAACTTAACATGAACCAGTGACATACTCCGGGGCCTGATCAACCCTGGCAGGGCCTCCTTGGATGAGGGTGTCTAGTAATAATGGCGGAAGCACCCGATGAATCCAAGGTCCACTACTGACAACGTGTCCCAAATCTTAATATGATAATCTAGATCAGATCTCTAATTCCCCCCCCCCCAAAAAAATGGCAGATTAGCCTGGGTAAAAGACTGAAAGCTGAGGCACACAATGATGTGTGCTGCTGGTAAAGTTTCTGGGCTGCCTTTCCTCATAACAGCCATCTGTCAAGATTCTCGCCATTTAAAGCAATGCATTATCAAGGACTACAACATCTAGTCCTTTTAATGAATTTCCTACTACTCTGTTTGAACAATAGGGGATGCTGCTACTCCATCAAAGCTCAAGAAGTAAAAACACTGCAATGTGTGGAGCTCAATTTAAGTGTGGATTTAGTCCATCATTCAACACAGAATAAAAAAAACATGGGTTATCACATTAATTGTGCAATTTCAAAAAGCCTGAAATCATTTTACGACGTTTTATGAAAGTTGGAGGAGGAGATAAGGAGCCTTTACTGGCAAAAGCAAAGCCCAAAGTAACACAGAACTGAAGTCCAGCCAAAAAACAGCACAGGAAGCACGAGAAAAATCAGGGAGCACAACAGATGTCTTGACACAAAGGGGCAAAGACGTTATTGCATGTGCACAGTGTGCAAATACACTGCACAGGTGAAATCATCAACAGAAGGTGAAACTAGGCCAAAATATACGAGAAAACCAACCTACAAAGTAAAACAGGAAATAATTAAAAGACAATTAAAACTTTGTGCCTTTGCACATGAGGGCAAAGGCACAAACTGAGAAGAATAAAAACTAAATCCAAACAGTCTCAAATACTAAAACTCAGCATTATAACAGATAAACCCCTGGATTGTGGCAATTTAAATGAAATGTTTCTAATAAACTGCGCACTGAGTAGAAATACAAAACAAAACGTTATCCTGTTAAAGCAGTGTTTTTTTTAAAGAAGTGAAAAGTATAAAGGAATTATAGCGCTCAGACTGACACATTAATAGAGCATGGGACAAGGCGAGACAAACAGATACTTCCACTGATTGGTCTGTTTTCAAACAGCTTAGAAATAAATGTACTTCTCTTATTAAAAAGGCCAAATCTGAATACTTTTTGTCTGTCACCACTGAGAACCTCAATGATCCACAGAAATTTTGGAAAGTAATCAAGTCTTTTTCCGCCAATAAAATGACTCAAACCTTTCCTAAATCTGTTGTAAAAGATTCAGTCTCAATTAATGATAAAACTGAAATTTTGAATTGTTTTAATGAACACTTTCTATCAGTGGGTTCCTTGTTTGCTTCTGCAGAAACTTTTTTAACAAATACTTGCCCAGAACTCTCTATGTTTTCTGGAGACTGTTTTAACTTTGTACCTTTTAGTGTTTATGAAGTGCATAAAGCTTTAAAGGCTTTGGATCACAGAAAACCTCCTGGTCCAGACTTGATGGAACCTTATTTTTTGAAGTTGGCAGCTGATTTTATTGCAGAACCACTCTCAATTCTATTTAATTTTTCAATTAAAACCAAAGAAATTCCAGCGGTTTGGAAATCAGCTTTCGTTTTGCCTTTATTGAAAGGAGGTGATCCATCGGTGTTGACTAATTATAGGCCAATATCAAATTTGTGTGTTTTATCCAAAATCCTGGAATCTCTAGTTTGTGACCAGTTGAAAGAGTTTTTGTACTCTAATGATATTGTCTCCAAATTTCAGTCAGGCTTCAGGAAAAAACACAGTACTAACACTGCCACTATTAAAGTGATAAATGATATTATTGTGGCACTTGATAAGAAATTGTACTGTGCGTCACTCTTTATTGACCTCTCAAAAGCTTTTGACACTGTTGATCATGCAGTCCTAAAAAACAGACTGCTCAGCCTTGGATTGTCAGAACATGCATTAGCGTGGTTCTCAAATTATCTGAAAAATAGAACCCAGTGCATTAAACTTGAAGGTCTTTGTTCTAAATTTGTTGCTGTCCACAAGGGGGTGCCACAGGGCTCAGTTTTGGGTCCCCTTCTGTTCCTTTTATATATCAATGACTTGGGTCAAAATGTCTCAGACACAAATTTGCATTATTATGCTGACGACACAGTTATTTACTGTTATGGATCATCTCTTGCTCAGGCCATTGAAACTTTACAGAAAGCCTTTGTTGCTTTCCAGCATTCACTTATTCAGCTAAAATTAGTTCTCAATGCTGACAAGACTAAGCTAATGTTGTTTTCCAAGTCAAAGAAGGTCCCGGAGCCTATTCCAGTGGTGTCCACCCTTGAAGGAAATGTCATAGAGATAGTTCATGAATATAAATACCTTGGTGTCTGGATTGATGACTCCTTCACCTTTAAACCACATATAGAGAGACTAGTAAAGAAACTGAGACTTAAACTTCGTTTTTTCTTCCGTAATAAACAGTGCTTTTCTTTTGCAGTAAAAAAACGTCTTGTCACCGCAACCTTTTTATCTGTGTTAGATTATGGTGACATTCTGTATATGAACGCTTCTTCTTCATGTCTTCTAATGTTGGACACGATGTATCATGCTTCCTTGAGGTTTATTACCAATTGTAAATACCTGACCCATCACTGTGATTTGTACTTAAGAGTAAAATGGCCTTCTTTGGCCATTAGAAGACAGGGGCATTGGTACACTTTTATTTACAAAGCTATGCTTGGATTGCTGCCTCCTTATATTTGTACTTTGGTCACAAGGACAAATAGTGGTTCTTACTCCTTGCGCTCAAATGATCAGCTGCTGTTGTCTGTTCCCCTTGTCCGCACAGAGCTGGGTAAGAAAGCCTTTGTCCACTCTGCGCCTTTTTCGTGGAACATGTTACAGAAAGACTGGAAACTAACTGAATTGTTGTCTTTAAATGTTTTTAAAACTAAACTCAAAGGCCTACAGGCTGCCTCAATAATGTGTAATTGTTTTGTGTAATTTTAACTTTGTTTGTTCGTATGTATTTGTCTTGAAATGTGCTGCCTCTTGGCCAGGACTCCCTTGAAAAAGAGGTCTTTGATCTCAACGGGACATTCCTGGTTAAATAAAGGTTAAATTAAAAAATAAAAATAAAAATTATCTTTACACTTGGACTAATTTCTTTGCAGAATCCCAGCAGCAACACCCCAGTTCAGGCAATTTTTTATTCCTGAAATCTAATTAGCTCTCCCTGTCTGCTGGCCTTCTTCCCACCAGTCAAACCAATTATACTGTCAGCTCTTCAAAACCATATCTAATATCGGAAATCAAGTGTTAGTTCTGCTAAGCAGAAATTACACACTCACAAATAATTGCAGCACTGTGTGATGCAGTGTTGGCTGGCTATTTGCTGTATTATGTAACTTGCACTATTATCAAGAGTTTTTGATGAGAAAGCTGCTTTTGCTGTTTTGATTAGATGCAATCGTGGTGATTATACTCAGCTGCTGTGACCAGAGATTTGGTCTGTGTGGTCACTGATTAAAGATTACATTGTTGTTTTTAGCATTAGCTTTCGTTTGTATGAAGCGCGTAACATTATCCAGTGGTTTTAAGGACAGAAGAGTTTTACATGTAGCTTTACATTACATTACATTTAGGGGCGATCGTGGCTCAAGAGTTGGGAGTTCGCCTTGAAATCAGAAGGTTGCCGGTTTGAGCCCCAGCTTGGACAGTCTCGGTCGTTGTGTCCTTGGGCAAGACACTTCACCCGTTGCCTACTGGTGGTGGTCAGAGGGCCCGGTGGTGCCAGTGTCCGGCAGCCTCGCCTCTGTCAGTGCGCCCCAGGGCGGCTATAATGTAGCTTGCCATCACCAGTGTGTGAATGGGTGGATGACAGGTTGTGTAAAGCGCTTTGGGGTCCTTAGGGACTAGAAAAGCGCTATACAGGCCATTTACCATTTTACCTTGCATGCCATTTCTATAGAGACAGGCAAATTTAAGTTTGCTCTCGCAAAAAATACAACAAATCCTTTGTTATGCCTCGTATTAGGAATACCAAGAGACTTTGAATGTGTACTGGAAAAAAACTGAAACCAGTGGGAACTTCTACTCTGCTTCCACAACAAATTTCCTAAACAAAAGCTGTATTGTCAGATCTATGATGCGTCTGAGAGGTCCTGGCTCCTGGAACGCATGCGATGGCCTGCTATGGAGCTATGCAGTGGACTGTTTCAGCTTAGTTGTCCTGTGAGTCTGGGGGGAATTGTTTACTCAGGTGTGCTGTGGTCAAATGTGGTCATGGACACAGGAACACCAGACTATGGATAGACGAAGAAGAGAGAAGAGAGAGATGTTCTGAGAGATGGCAAATACTCAAATACTGCCTTGTACATTTTAACTGATAGAGAGTAAGACAGTAAGCCTCTATATCTAGATTCAGTTTACTGTTTCCCTTGTGACTACAGGTAAAATCTCCATATATGCACCATTTTGGAAAGACAGTAGAACTTGGAGCTGACCCTAAACAGACAATAGAGAGGTGGAAATCCAGCCAAAGTTTCCACTTTTGTGGCAAAGGCCTGACTCAGAGCTGCTGGAGCATGCGATGTTTCCTCTGGTTCTTCATAGCCTGCTACGTCCTGGCAGCGGTCTAGTTTCTAGAGCGAGCTTGAGGAGTGCCCACCCTTATCCCACAGCCAGAAGGGAAATATTAATGAGGCTGTATGTCTGAGCACATGATGACATGGTTATGGGTGACCAGACTCCAGTTTGTAAATCAAAAGCAAAACTAAAACAGAGCATAGAAGGAATGACAGAAAATAAAGCAACAGTGACTAAATATGAAGCAATGATGGAGTCACTCTTCAACACAGGAGTCAATGAGCCACTGCAAGTCAAGGAGGCTTCTGAGTCTCCAAGAGAGGCAGTGATGTCTTAGGCCCGGAGAGCCCGTTGAACACATCTGGAATGGAGCAGGATGCAGGTTTTGCTCAGGAGGACTTCACAATTTATGACAGGAAGGACAAAAGAGAGGTAGCGAGCAAAACAGCGTTTACGACTGTGGCTTCATACATCAGTGTGTATGTGAATAACTGCAAGTGGACCTCATGGATAAGCAAACCCCACCCTGTTTTATCCCATTTCCAGCAGCACTGTAACACCCAAGGGCGACTTCCCTGGCACTAAGCAGCGGATGAGGTCATAGCAACGGGCTCTCTGCAGGCATCTGCCTCACGGACGCTACGGAGCGAATAGGCTGATCTTCTTCCGAGTTCCAGTGATATCAGATGTTTAGTAGCAAAATCCACTGCCAGAGATACCACGGATAAACGCTTCCTTCCTGTCTCTATGACGGCTATCATATCAAATAAAGAAAAACGACTGAGTCTGGACTCTCTTTTTCCCCGTGCAGACATTTGTCCAAACTGTTTCCCATTTATGCTCTGTTATCCTTTAGACAGCTGGAAGAATATTTGGAAGGCGAATGATTTTCATTACGTTGTTTACAATAGTTTCTGGGTTTATGCCCGTGTCGATGAACTTGTAATCAGCAGTCACTCAGGGAGACTGAGATGTCCCGGTGACTAGGTTAAATGCAAAAAACATTCACATCAAATGATCTGCAGCCAAAGCACATCAGAGAGCAAGCTAACATTTTAAGGCCACTTCTATTCATATCTGCACAAAACGGCCTGTCAGCGAAGGCACTTTTGGCAAACTGTGTATGGCATCTGGATCGACGCTGTGATTTTCTTACTTCCATCACCTTGCCGCTCTTACAAAGCTCGGTAAACTGTCTTGGTGCCTTGTGCTCAGATTGATCCAAATATGTTTCTCTGAGAAGTAACTTTCTGTTTTCTAACAACAATTTCAAATCAAATTTTTTTCCCCATTTTTTTAGGTGGCAGGTCATCTGCACTGGTGGTTAGTTGTCATTTAAGCAAATCTTCCTCCATACTAATCTCCTTGCTGTCAAACCTTTTATGTGTCCGCGCATACCTCCCACCTGTGGAAGTGGCTGAACTTTCCTTTGACAAGCTTTAGAGGATTTTTTTTAAAGGGGAAATGAGCGTGGATAAATCTAATAATATATGATTTTTACCCAATCTCACAGCATATGTGCCATTTGGGAACTATTGTCCGCCTCTATTCAAACAATAACCATGTAACTGCTTTCTGTGATCTGCCTTTGATGATTTTAAGAGAGCGGTGACACAAAAGCAGGACCCAGAGTGAGGCGGTCTGGTTCATAATTTTCCACAGAACAGTTTTTAACACATAATTAAAGCCTTGGAAGCTGCCCTGACCTTTTCCCTGTTCTTGAGGATGGAAGAGATCAACTTGATGTCAGTGGCTTGGCAAAGAAAAATCAATTTACAATTCAAATGGAAAATTTCACAGCTGCAAAGTAAAGCTGCGACTATGTGACTATGTGCACGGTGGTGAACGTGACCCGCACCTTGTCCTCAAGCATTAACCCTCTCCTGAATGGTGGAATTCTCCATATAAAAAAATAGTAGAAAAACACATCTGGATGCTGTGATTAATGTGAATAACAGAATGTGAATCACATACATTTACATTACAGAGCAGCACTGGTAGAACTGAGTGCTCTGGCTCCAGGTGTGAGTTTTGAAGGTTATTGCTCCTCTGGGGCTTGTTACGCTAAGATTTGATACTCGCATGGAAACATGCGGCGCCATTCTTCAGTCCGACTGGCCTCTAACCTGAACACCCCCACCCTCAACAGGAATGGAAGAACTGAATGATGGAGAAAGAAAGAAAGAAAGAAAGAAAGAAAGAAAGAAAGAAAGAAAGCTAACTGACTATCTAACTGTCTACCCTGATTTTGTCTTTCATCTCTTTATTTTACAGATGTGAGGAGCTGAATCTGTCACAGGGACAAAACAGATAGAAAAGCAGATAGAAAATCACACAGGGCGAAAAGAGGCTATGTAAATGCAGATGGAACACATCAAATAGAAAACCAAAACAAGTAAATTTCATTCTTTGTTTGTGCTCAATCATACACGATCAAAGATGAAAAGCTGTTTGGTTTGAATGTGACTTTTCCACCTCATCTCGGATGTCCAGATCCTTGGGACAAATGTGGAACATGTTAATGATGCTGAAAGGTAGTCTGAAATTACGATTTTCTTTTCCTCTATCGCAGTAACTTAAACGCTCAAACGTTTTACCGTTATTTCCACTGCTGCCCTGTCTGCAAGGCATTTTTGGATTTTGGCATCGCCCGTAGATCAGCACGTCCCTTTGTGATTCACATGTTTTTGGTGCTCACTTTTGTAAAATAAAGCCAATCAAAATGTGGGCTGTCATCTCAATATGTGGCACAGCAGGGACACGGGAGAAAACGTACTGGTCACTGGTCTGTAACAGGCTTTCTTGGTCTTGTTCTGAGCTGATATGAAATGTAAATAATTGTTGCTTCTCAGAGTTCAAGGCCACGTAAAATGCTGCCGTTAGACCTTGAGCCACATTTTTTTTTTTAAATGTCGGGAAAAATGACTCACAGAAAAATGTCTAGTGATGAAATGTGTACCTGCTATATTTGATGGCACCACTAGATGGCAGTTAGACACTATAAAATACTGACGGTTAAACTGTGGCGGACAAGAAATATTGGGGTCCTCTAGTAAGGTGAAAATAATAATTCTGTAGTGTTAAAAGTTTTACACTGAGCCATATATACTTAAAGAATATATCAACACACTGACACATTTTACAGCCTTGGGTAATACATACATTGCAGTGTAAACATTGCAGTATTGTAGATGGTTGAGTTGCAGCTATAGATGCTTTGCATTTAATCTTTCAACGTGTTAATGTGTCAGCTTGCAATTAGAAGCAGTGAACAACAGTCGAGTGTTTGCCTCTGAGTTCTTATGGATATAGAGTGAAGTCATTAAACAGTCATTGAATTATTACTGTACTTGAACAGGGGGCTTACACTGCATTCACTGCAGTGCTGAATGCACAATGATAAATAATCTTCTCACTTACGGGGATCTCCTCAGTTAACATGAGCTTCCTAATTGCACCAGTGGGATAAACATGTTCCAGCTCATCTCCTCTGATATAGACATTCTTGTCTGCTTGGGGCCTCTGAAGTAACACAAGTCTGTGTGGTGTCCAGGACCTCCTCACCCCCCATATTCCCAACTGTTCTCCATAGTCGGTCACAGAGAAAGAGCAGCAAGATGGGAAAAATAGAAGAGAAACAAATACTAATATTTGCTTGGCTACAAACACAATCCGCTCTTTGTTACCGGTCTGCCACCGACATTTGCTTGTCCTAGATTAAACCTGCAAAACATACTCTCAGACAATGTGAAGTGAAACGCTTCTATTTGTGTCCTTGTGCGTCTGAACCCGAGACTTCTGCCTTGTTTATTTTTGTGTTGTGCGCTTTATATTTGTGGCCTCATTTCTACTAAATTATCTTAATGACCTTGAATGGACTGTAGCCATATTTGAGCTCTTCTGGCGGCATTTCAATGGCTGAGAAAAAAAAAAAAAAAGTAAAATAAATGATAAAAATTCATAACTGAAAGGCTTGAAACCCCTCTGCTTTGAAAATGTTGGAATGAAAATTATTCACATTTTAACAGTCTCAATGCCACTCTGCACGTGCTTGAGAAGCTTTTCCCTTGAACAAGCTGTCGCTCATCATTTGTCTGCATAAACAAAAATGCGCTGCAAATCAGGACAAAAATGCCACGTGACAAAAAATAGCAACAGGACAATAACATAGAGATGCAATTTTAGGTTTGAGGGGTTTTTTCTCCTACTTTACATTTCAAAAAGCCCTTTCATGGACAGTAAACTTGTTTTGTTTGACTGCACTGTTTTCAAAACCCCATTTGCACATCATTCTTTGCAGTATTTCTCTGTGGCACATGCAGCAGATTTCACAGAAACGAGCTGTAACGTTTATATCCTTGAATAGTGTAACTATAGCTATTTATGGCTCCAATGCAACACAGTTAGGTCCATAAGTGTTTAGCCAATGATAGATTTAAGTGCAGCTTTAATTCAAGAGGTTTAACAAATGCATTGCATTAACATTTTAGGAATTACATAAATTTCTATACAGGCTCAAACGTAATAACACAAAAAACCAATTTGAAATATGAAGAGTGTTTTTGATACTTAAGATGTCTGGAAGAGACAAATATATGCACCAAAGCACTACAAGCTGGATTCAAGATTCTTCTTTTTACATTAAAAGCAAAACAGACTCATTTCATCATTACATATCACAGACATTTATACCCAGCAAAATGACTGCACACTGAACAATGAACGGCGGAGCAACAATCATTTGTTTTTATTATATTACTCTTTTTATTATTGTATATTGTATATATCTCAAGTTCAAGCAGACCATGGCAATAAACAAAAGTGTTGTCTGCATGAAAATGACATCAACACAAAGGATTGTGGAGGTTTGCAAAATGATGGAGGTAGTAAAAGAAAATAAAGTGGAGTTTGAAAGTTTAATTTTTATCTCCCCTTTTCCTTCGCAGCAGTACGGTAGATTGGTGTGCCGTATCTACAGCACACATTAATCTGGCTACAGCTAAGAAAAATAATCAAAATAGTGGGAAAAATATCGAGGCAATCTACCGCACAAAGATGACAATCCAAAACAAAATATAAAAGCTGAGGGAGAAATTCTGCACAGGGATAAAACCTGCAGTATTTTCATTGGGATCCTGGAAGTACAACCTATACACAGACATAGCTCCTCCCATTCCAGGAATTTAAAAAAGTATTGAATGATTGATTGATCTATTATTCAAAGACAAATAAAATAAACGAACAGCAAAGACATATATATCTAGTCATATCAAGTGAAGGAATCTGATGTCAGGGTTTCCTTTTCCTTGGCACATTCTTTCAGGCATTTGGCCATAAAAGGAGCACAAAAGTGTCCAGACTGGATTGGCAGTTTCCAGGAAACTGTGACATGGTGCGTGACAAATAAATAAATCAAATAGAAATAGTCAGACAGTAACATTTTTAGTCAGACTTTCCTTAGAATTGCATCTAGCACAAACACATCTTGGCTAAAAGCATAGCGTGCTGCATGTTTAGGTCACGGGGCTTTCCCGTGACAAGGGTGTTAAGGTAAATAGGAGAAGTGGAACCAGGATTGTATCCTGGGGGGCGAGTATTCAGGTTATTCGGGCTACTGAAGCCTTCAGTGCTCTCATTTACAAGCAGGGAGACATGAAGTGCAAAATATAACTGTTGGGTATTTGGGTCAAAGAATGATTCATGCACTGTTCTGTATTAAGTAGTGTGTCAACACACCTACAATGCTGATAAAAATAACAAAACCGCTTTCCCAGAGATCACTTAAAACTAAACCCACACAAACTATTTACAGTTTGTGTTCAGCATTATATGTAGAATCTCTTCTGTTGTTTGTGTTTCCAGAAATGACTCAAAGACTATTTTTCATCATTTTCCATGAAATAGGGAACGTTTTTCTTCTCTTGATTTCTTCAGTAAAAGTGGTCCATCAGAGTTCCTGCTAATATGACTAGTGGCATCATTCATCAGTGACAACTGACCAAAATTCTGGGTGAGATCCTATCTGTTTACTCTAACTACTTCAAGTTCCTTAAAATGGCATGAAGGAAATTGTTTATGGATGTTTGTCATGCTCTTAAATCATGCGTGCTTTGCCATCAGATAAGGGTTTGCTACAAGTAAAAGACTGTTACTCCACCCAGATGCTTGGAGTTTAACTAGGCAGCTCTAATTTTCTTACATACTGCACAATGAGCATTTTGAATTCAAGAAAATTAACAAATTTCAAACAAAACAACCAAACAAATAACCCCCCCCCTCTAAAAAGAACATATCAGATGTTGGTATACACTATGGGGACAAAAGCACTGGGAAACCTTGGCCGTTAACATCCATGAAGCTCCATGCATGCAGTTATGTGTTTATCAGGCTCTGATGAATACGTGTGACTCTGATTTCTATAGTTAAAACTTGCAACACTTATGCAACTGTGTCAACTTAGTTTTTAAGGTTGCGCAGATAAGGAGGCAGCTTAGATCTGATCAGACTGCCGGTAATGCTCTTACATCACCACATCATTTAGTGATGTGGTGGTTAGAAATGATCTGATCTCAAACCGTTCCATAACTGCTCCCACTGCCTGCAGACCTTCGGTGATGCGCTGAAGATTTCTCCTCTGTTCACCTCTTCTTCTCTCCCCCTTGTTTATTCTCTCTGTTAGTTTCAGCCATGTCCTGTTTATCGTCTCTTTAAGCAGTTTTCTGGGGGTTTTTTTGTTATTCGCAGCACAGCAGATGGATGACCTCACTAAAAGTGGATTCATGTTTCTGATCTACACTGTAGGTACACTGCAATCTGACTTGCACCTTCCTGGAAACGCAACAGCATATCATGTAGATGCAGCCCACAACCACTGTGATTTCAAGTTTGGTAGTGTCATTTTCTCCTGTGAATTCTTCCTCTCCATCCCCACATTGTGCTTGGTAATACTGTGGTTCTCTTTATAAGATTATAAGTCCTTAAACTTACAGTTTAAAGCACTTGGAGGTGGCTCTTGTGGTGAACTGGTCCTGTATAAATAAAACAGAATTGAAAGTAAGTTGAAAACTAGGTCACGGGACAACAGAGGCAAGAGTTTATGGATGAATGATAAAGTGAGTGTGTGCTGATGAGGGCAGCTCTGGCTCCCATTAAAAGTTTGTGTACAAATGAATCAAGACTCTAAGAAATCCCAAAGTTACGCATAAACTGTTGTGAAGAGCGGAAAGCTCTTTTTTTCATTATTGTTGCACATCAGTTCAGTTAGTGCTGGGCGACTCCTTCAGCTATACTGATCAATTTAAATGTAGATTTTTAGTCTTTAATGTCTTCTGTGAGGTATATAAGGGAACGTGGACAGAAAACTGGAAGTTGCTGAGGCCTGTTTTGGGAATTTTCATCAATCTACTATTATTAGAGTACTCCACCAATGAGGTTATTTTAGTCATTTTTTTGATATAGTTGCTACCTAAAACAGCCGTGACTAAGGACTTAAGATTGCGCTGCATGGTTGCTTTCCAGTTAAGTGTAAATCAGGGTGTGCACTGTTATTTTCTGGTATTTAAGGGAAGTTGTGATATTCATTACAAAAAAAGGTGTATACACAGGAAGAAGGTTTGGATGAATGAAGATTAAGATACAATAAAAACATGTAAGTGTAAAACTAAAAGTTTGAAAGTTAAATTTAGTGTGAACAGGAGGGCTGAACACATGATGTGATGTAAAATGCTGAACAAAAGACCACGAATCTCAAAAAAGAAACCTGTCGAAAAGCAACTTTCAAAGCAATGTTTTATCGCGTCTTCTGGGAAACACAGTAATAAAAAGCTTGTGTAATAACTGCTGATCCTTTATAAAATTGCAAATTGTATCCTTTTTGTTTACAGACAGTGAAAAGAAAGCTGTTACCGCTTGCTTCCGTTACACTGACAAGCTCATTTCTTCCATTTCTGGGAAGACGTTGAAGGTCTCTCAAAATGTGCTGATAATCAAGACACTGTCATTTGTGTGTGTCCATGTGGGTGTGTGCATCCTTTTGTTCAGCTCTCTGTAGGAGGTGAAGTGTTTCCCAGAAGTGGCCGGGATCTTTTCGTAGAATCTGTGAGAGGTATCACGTCGGAGACCTCATGCGGGGTTTCGCCGCATCTTCTCCTCTAAATCTTACATCAAATTACAGGAAAAGACAAACACCCTCAGTCACCCCTTGTTTTTGTTTTGCCTCATATAAAAGCCAGTGGTTTCATAACAGGAAAGTCCACAGGCAGGCTGTACGATAACACTGATGGTCACTGATGCCACAAGTTCTACAGGTTTGTTAGGAACAGGGTCACTTTGGGTGCTTATACTATCCCATTAGATCATCTATGAGTTTTCCTATTGACAGCCTTTGTGTAGTCCTAAACTGGATGTCACATAACATCCTTGCTGATGCATCCCATCTAATGGCTAAACTGATTCTGCCATCAGGTGGTTCCCTACTGAACAATATTCTTTCTTTTATTTCAAAATTAAAAGAATGAACTGTTACTTCTATTGGACCTTAAACATCTCAGAGACTTGTAGTCCAATGAAATACTTGGGGTGGGATTACCTTGGCCTCTAGCAACACTGTGAGGAACCTTGGGGTCATTTTTGACCAGCATATGCCCTTCAGTGTGCACATTAAACAGATATCAAGGGCTGTCTTCTTTGATCTGATCAATTCTGCTATAATTAAAAACTTCCTGCCTTTCCAGAGTGATGCTGAAAACTAGTTACATCTAGACTGTTCTGAAATCTCCCTGAAATCCTTCAGCTGATTCAAAACACTGCTCTCCAAGAAGGAGAAATCTTATCGCTCTCATATTAGCTTTTTCAAGCCTGACTTGAATTTGAAATTCTTCTTCTCAGATAAAAGAAAACGCTGAATAACCAGGCCCCATCATATCTTAAAGACCTCATGGTATCAAATTGTCCCAATAGAGCACTTAGCTCTCAGACTGCAGGTTTACCTGTGGTTAAAACCTTTTCTAAAAGTTACAGGGAAGACAGAATCTTTAGCTGTCAGGCTGGAACAGCTCCCAGTGAGACAGACACTTACTGTACTTTCAAAATTCAAACTTTATTTTATAGGCCAGATCACTGACTCTGAACTATCCCTTACTTATCCTGTTATAGGCTCAGACTGCAAGAGAACTTTATAACTTTATATATGCATACACATACATACTTGTTTTTAGTTGTTGTTCAATTGAGAACTGTACAGAATTCAGCTTCAGGTTCTAGGTAGAGGACTAATACATCAAACTTCACGTATTTATATACATCTTTATGTTTTTAAAATGAAATATAGCTATACAAAATGTGTATGCGTGATTATTTTTTGCTTATCAGAGGGAACATAATCTTTTTTGGAACAGGAAGGGATTATTTCCCTCTACAAATTACATATATATCTTTGTACTATCTACATGTGACTCCTATTATATAATGAGGATTATGGACACAGGCTGCCCACAAACAAAATTATTCTAAATCATTTATCATTTCTCTTGCATGAGTAGTTCATGTAATTTATCTGTTAGTCTGATATGCAGTGGGCTCTTCCTATGCGCATATTATATAATTATGCATAATTAAATAATTTGTGATTCACCTGTGTCCTTTGAAGCTCCGCAAAGGAGAAATGATGACGCACATACAACACAGAACAAAGGCTGCAAGAAACAATGATCAGCTTGAGTGGGTTTCAGCGTGAAAAAATAAATACTGTATCTATTTATTTAGTTTTGTTAAAGTGGATGCTTTTTAAAAGTTTTCTCTCCCTCTGTTCTGGATATTTTTGCTCTGTTTCAAACAAAAATTCCTTGGATGAGAGCAGGTTAATAAGAAGAGAACAACATCAATCTTCAGTCTGTTTAAGGAGTATTTTTTAAAATAGCCTCACTACATGTAGGTAGATCTGCTCAGTTGTTCCCTAACAAAGTATGTAATCAGCCAGTCACAACAATTCAGCACATTTAGGCAGGGTCAAGACAACCTGCTGAAGTGCTGAAACCTGGTGAAACTGAGCATCAGAATGGAAAAGAAAGGGCATTTAAGTGAGTTTAAGTGAATGTGGCATGATTGTTGGTGTTCTGAGCATTTCACAAACTGTTGATCTGTTGATTTTTCCACAAAAACATTTCTACGATTTACAGAGAATGTCCTGAAAAAGAGAAATTGACCAGTAAGTGGTAGTGAGTGGGTGAAAATGTTTTGTCTTGTTGATGGCCAGAGGAGATATTGCCAGACGGCTTCGAGCCTATAGGAAGGTAAGAGTAACTAAAATAACTGTTTGTTACAAGCAGGAGAGCTTTAAAGAACACGTTAAACCTTGATGCAGGGCTACAGTAGCATATCACTTGGAGTGTCATAGGAAGGTGAGGCTAAAGTTCACACCAAAACTGGAGAACAGAAGATTGGAAAGATTCTGCATTATTTGGATAGAATGGTCAAAATCTGTTATGAATGGATAAACCATTGTTTAAATGGCACAGCCTGGCTGAATATGGTTGCTGATCACGTCCGTACCTTTATGACCACAGTGTTCAATGCCTGACTGCAGTGGGATAACGAGTCGTGTGTCACAAACCTCAAATCATCTCAAACTGGTTTTCTACAATCAGTTCACTGTACTCACGTGTCCTCAGCAGTCTCCAGATCTCAATCCAGAAGATCAGCTTCGGGATGTGGTGAAACAGGAATGTTTTCAGGACCTTGTTCAGTCTTTGCCACGAAGTATTAAAGCAGTTCTGAAGGTAAAAGCTCTGTACATAAAAGTGGACTGAGTATTACTCTCTGAGACGGCTTTTAAGCCCTGAAAATAACAATTTCTTACCATGTCTCTATTTTTAAAAATAATCTACGCTTTTTACCATCGAAATTGCTTCTTTTCAAAAGATTTCATGGTTTTAAAGGTTTTATGCTTCCGCAGACAAAACCGAGAAGAAATGAAACCAGGATTGAACAGGACATATCTATGTGATTTTCTTTAAAATGGAGAAATCAATTCCTTAACATTAATCCTATGATTAATTTAAAGAATATAGATGGATAGATGTGATGCTGGCTCAAAGACACTCACTTTAAGTGCTAATTGTGCCGTTTATCACAGAGCATGCAGTGACTTTCTGTGTAAAGAGTGAGAAGGCTGAAAATGTGATTTTCTGCAGTTCTCCTCCTGTTGCTGATTTCTGTCACCTGTCAGATTTGTTTAACACATTTGCTGAGAGCTGTGACAACAAAGTAAACAGTACTGAAGCAGAGGAGGATTTTGATCACCACCTGTGAGAAGACCCTGGAGGTAATAATAGCAGGACTGCAATCTCTCCAAAAGCATTGCAGTTTAACTTTCACTATTTACTTAGCTTCTAGCTTTTAGCTGCTGGAGCAGAGCTGTTGAGCAACACATCAGCCTCCAGACAGGAAGAGAGGGTCAACACGGTAGTCCCAGAAAGTCTGGAAAGGCTGGTTTGTTGAAGGCACGGTGGGTGGCAGGAACTACCATTAATTTCTTAATGCCTTTTTTGGCCAGTAGATAGTTTCTCAGCAAATAACGACTATTAGACAGTCTTAAAAACAGAAGGCATCACTACCAAGGCAGCAGCGTGTTCTTTTATGGCTTTTGCCACCGCTTTAGTGCAATGTGGACTGTTTCAGCATTACAGGAGGAATGGTGTGGATGTGTTTGCTGTGGTGCGAGTAGGAATTCTCATTTGTCTTGCACAGATTGAGCAGCACTTTTCACTGCTTTGTCTCAGGAAAGAAGCTGCAGAGAGGTGTTTGCATGGCTCCTCAGTTTCATACCCCCATTAGTTTCTCGCGGAAAAGTCATGCAGTTACTTTGACACAAATATGAAAAGTTTCCACTTTCTGAGTCAGTGTGCTAATTTGCTTTACACCTCATTTTAAAGTCATTTACTCTCTTTCTCACTAATGCTTTCTGCGTCCAGGCTGCGTTTGTTATAAAAACACAACTGATGCCATTTTTGAAGGTTGCCAGCACATTCTGAAAAGGCCACCTACCACGCATATGACTAAAACTGATGTACGATTTGTTGAACTTCATTTCTACTGAACAAAATTTTGTAGTTTTAGAAAAGGTTCAGTGTCACCGGCTCATTGTTTCCTGGCTGTTATCAACTTTCATATTTAGACTTTCAAATAGTAGGTTACTGAAATTATCAGTATTTTATGGAGATTTTCATAGCAACCTCTGGACTGGTGTAATGTATAGTGCTTCAAAATTCTCTCAAGTTTCTGTCGTTCAGATTGTTCATTTGCTATATTAACAGTTTTTAGCTGTTACTGATTAAATCTGATTTTTGTTTGATGAGAAAAATGAAATAACCAAACTCTTAAAGGGCTTAATATGAGACTCTATGAGAGTTGTTGTGAGTGACCATCTAGCACAGAAGAATGTGAACAACCAGCACAAAAGAAAGCATCAATTTTAGTTTTTAATTAAAACATTTTTAAAATTTTTTAGCTCAAATTATGCACTAAATCAAAATAAATGTCAAACAGCCTTGAGACCAGTTTAAAAAAGAAAGAGCTTTTTGTCCTCAAGGATTCATAAACACCATCTAATATATTATGTAACAAATAGGCTGCATTTGTAGAAAAGCCCTTTATTATGCCTTTATTATTTTTGTATGTGTTGTAGTATTACGCTGCAAATGAATTTGCTGCTCTGCATCAAGTCACCACAAAATAATCAGTAAGCACCTACATGTCATACCGTGGCAAGATAATCTCTGGAAAATAAGAAAGTTTATTAATCCCATTGGGGGAAATGTGCACGGCTGGATAAATTCTTGTACAGGCAGAAGTTATTTCAGGTGATCCTAAATGTAAAACAAACACTTGGAATTTAATGGGTATGTGCCAGTGGGAAATGACAAGCAGAGGTATGAGGTAAGCCAATTAAACTAATTAACAATAGCAATAGAATGTGGCAAGTGGACACAGATTAAGACAATTAGTATCATGTAGTCAGGATTGTGAGACGACTACATCTGGAACTGTACACCAACGGTTATGAAATACACAATTTCAAAAAGCCGTTAAGGAGACTTATCCCGCTAATTTTCTGCTCCCTGCTATTGTTCTTAGACTCTACTATAGCAGCTTTGCATGATTCATGGTGAAAATAATCCGTATTTATCTTATACTTTGATGCAAAACTGACACTATACTGCCAAAAGTATTTTCTCGTCTCGTCTGCCTTCACACATGTATGAACTTTGGTAGCAACCTATTCTTAATCCATAGGTTTTAATATGATGTCAGGCCACCAAAACCAAAAGGAAAGAGACATCCCAAAAACTGTTCCCACAAAGTTGGGAGGATGAAATTGTCCAAAATGTCTTGGTATGCTAAATCATAAGAATTCCTTTCACAGGAACCGAGGGGCTGAGTTAAACTCCTGAAAAACAACCCCACACCTTAATCTTCCGTCCACAAAACTTTATACTTAGCACAATGCAGTCAGACAAGTACCGTTCTCCTGGCAACCACCAAACCCAGACTCGCCACACGGAGAAGCGTGATTTAATGACTGGACTTGGTGCATCCTGAAAACAACCCATTCTTTGAAAAATGTTTGTAGAAGCCGTCTGCATGCCTAGGTGCTTTATTTTATATACCTGTGGCCATAAAAGTGATTCGTTTGGATGAGTGAGTGAATACTTTTGACAATATAGCGTAGTTTGTCTTTTAGTTCCATTCAGCTTAAGCAAACTTGTATCGATTGGTCAACCTTAACAAACTGAAGACTTGAACAGCAGGTGGGTGGAGGTGTCATGCTTACAACCAGAGCTGTATGCATAAGATTACTGAAAAATTGAGCAAAACTGAGCATTTAAACCAGTCTGAACCCTGAGCTTTGAAGGAATACCCGTCTCTCTGTTTATCTGTCGCATTAAATGTCTGAGAACCTCAAGTCCACACCAATTCAACAGAGGTGAATACACAGTTAGCTTATTAATATCAGTGTGTCATATCTAATAAAATACAAATGTCAAACATTTTATATAAAAGTTAGGCAACTGTGACACATTAGGCTGAACAAGTTAAACACAGGTAAATGCTGCAGCTGTCTCCTGTGTTTCCTCGTTGGATGCAGACTCACTGAAAGCAGGTAGGGAGGCAGAAGGAAACAAGTGAAAATATAAACAGAGAGAAGACTGTGCCAGACTGCTGACAGCAGCTGTACTTTGCCTCCCGAGGGATTAGCTGAGATTTCAGGGTGACTGAGAGGACACTGAGCTGATAGCTGGTTAGACAAGCGCACTGTCTAATTTTCAAAGAAAACCAAAACAAACAGGAAGTTTCGTTCAGACTAAGATATGATGTGGACAGAGCCGGCTACTGTAGAGGTGATGAGTGATCTACCCAATTAGTTTTTTCTTCTGATAAATATGTGGTATACAGGCCCATTGATCTCCGGGCTTATCTCATCGTTCATACAAACTGTTATCAGTTCTGTGGTCTCATATTAAATTATCACGTAGTAACAAATTTAAAGATGATCCTAATATTTTGCTAGATGGTAATTGCCATACCGCGCCATCGGCCCCTCTGGCCATCAGCAGTAGGCGGTAGGTGAAGTGTCTTGCCCAAGGACACAACGACCAAGACTGTCTGAGCCGGGGCTCGAACCAGCAACCTTCCAATTACAAAACAAACTGCCAACTCTTAAGCCACGATAATAGGTATGTCTAAGTAGCCTAAAGGGAATAAGTGCTTGAAAAAAGTGCTTGTATGAATGGGTGAATGGGGCAAGTAAAAAGCTCTTTGAGTGCATTTAGTATTATGACACCAGAGGAGATTTCTTTTCCGCTCCTTCTGTAGAAATAACCGTATTTGTTTTGCATGTTTGTCCACCACTCTCGAACATTTGCTTGCTGAAATATTGAACCATGTCTTCCATGCAATAGCCATTCAGGTTCAAGATGTTTGGAGCTGTTATGCATATGCTGCCAGTCTGAAGCCTCTCCAGAACATTTTAGTCAGATTCAGCTGAGCCGAATCCATGACACTATACCTTTGTTCTGAGGTAGTCATAGATTTACAAGTGTGTACAGAAGTATGATCTTGCTGACTGTTTTTATTTGCCCATCTTTGCAACAATACTATTGCTCTGGTGTTATATTTATCCAGTTCAAATGACCTGAACTCTTGTGATCTCTTGTGACACTTGTAATACAATACTGTAATATTTTATTTATGTTAATTCCAGACATCTTTTTTTCCTGAAACAACCTACCTGAAGTGGGATTGGTGCATGGGAAATGAGTGGGATGTTTACTGAGATGTGACTCAGAGTGCTTATTTTGTTATCGCGGCAAACGGGGTTAAGGTTTTTGATATCGTTAGCGTGCGTAAGTGTCATTCTGTGTGTAAACACGATAGCCCGAAATGTTTTGAATCAATTCTGATAAAACTTTGTAGAAGCGTAGAGTGGGGTCATGTTAACAGTCCGTTAAAAATGGCCTTACATCCAACAAGGTCTTCAAGTTCAATGTGATGATTTATTGGTCAAAGATTGTAGATTTTTGTCATAGCTTGACAAAGATTTTATCAAACTATGATCCTTACAAGTGTGGTGTGTGTTGTCAACATATAGAAATTACCATGTAAAGATTTGATTTTACATTTGACCTCTCCTTAAGGGTTGATTAATTGAGCTGAATGTGAAAATGCTAATGATATTTAGAAAAAAATTAAAACTTGTTTACTTACTTACTGCTTGTATTTATGTTAAGAACATATAGGCCTACAGGGAGTGATATATGGGGATTCTAAATACAGTATTACGCAGGACGTCTGACCTCTTCTTCAAGGTCAGATAAGGTCAAACTTTTTTTTAGTTCAAAATTTTATAAAATATCTGATCTTTAAAACTCTGCTTGAAATTCTAGTGCCGTTGTCTTGTCAACATGGAAGAAATATATCTGTATGTGGGAATCCTAAATATCATGTCACACTGGACCGCTAATCTCAGTTTTACATTTCATATGCCTCTCTTTCAAGTTGATGAGTTGCCTATTTAGAAATATATTGTAGTGTGTTATATAATAGGCTCAAGTTATGTATGTCAAGTTATGTAAGAATTGATATTAATCATCCATTACCCAACCCTACATACTGTTATAGTGTAATGAAAGTAAAGATTTTACTGCACTACAAACTTATTAAAGTACATTTTAAAAAGAACTAAGAGGACATAAATAAATACAAAATTAAATACTATTACCTTTAAAGTAAATACTGACCAAAGAGCGAGCCATCTTACAGGAAGTGTGTGCTCTCTGGGTGCTTCTTGTTATAGCCTTTATGAATGCCTTATTTCTACCTCTGACAAATCATACAATTTAAGCATTTTCTAAAATAAAAACAAAACCTAAATAAGCAAACATACTCAGGAAATCCAAGTAAACTTAAAAATGGAATAAAAACTGATAAGGACTGGTCAGCTGACACGTATAGTGATGCAACAGAAGAATAAAACCAAACAATTCATAAACATTGTTGATAGCAATTTTTATTGAACAGAAGAAACTAACTCAAAGTGAGTGTGTTAGACTGTGGTTCATCATGTTAAAGCATTGAAGCTCATCATCGTCTAATAAAGTGCACTTTCAGTTAACTGCCAAACGGAGAGTCATCTCCTTCCCTCACACAAGTTCAGTCAGGTCCCACACGGTGCAGGACTCTCTGCACCTCAGCTCTTCTTGGTAGAACACCATCACAGTAAGATACATGAGACCAAGTGCAATGACTGAAAATCTCAGTAAGGGCGAGTGCATAAGTGTTAATGGAAGATCAGCACGTGAAAGAGTCTCTCTCATCACACCCGGGTCTGAAAAGTCTGCTATTCCAGCCACCGTTTTCTGCCCTGGCTCAGTTTAACCCAGTCGTTATCATAAAGCAGCAGATGGTGGCTTCTGCTCAGTACTCTGATTATGTAATCATGATTGTAAAACAGCACAGTATTTCTTTATTAACGGTTAACGCTAAGCTAAAATCTTTGCCATGAGCGTCTCTACATTATCAGATCTCAACTTTAAAAAAATATTTAGCTATTCCCAGAAGTGTTTCTCTACATAATATATATGTACAGCTGCATCTTTACAAAGAAAATAATGTTCTGTTAAAGACTGTTGCAAGGTCAGACTCCAGTTTTGGCACGTGTTCGTCATGACTTCACCCAGAAAACAGACTACGTGGATGAGACAGCAGAAACGAGCGCATTCAACACGCCTCTCATGTACAAACACAGACACTAACCTAACATAAATCCTATTCCTACGTCTTATTTATAACGAGATGTATTTGCAATGGTGATTCCCTCGGATGTGGAGCAAACAGGAATGTTGTTCACATGAAAACAAAGTGTTTGATGTTGCGCTCGAGAAAAAAGCGCCAGAGAGATCATTTACAGTACTGGGGATATCGTATCAATCACCATTAAATTTGAAGAGATTTTCAGGATTGCAGTGTGCTACATCAGACACGCACACATCATCAAAGTCAGAGACGGATTAAAAGGAAAATGCCTAAGCCATAATTCACCATAGAAATGGAAAAGAAAGGACAATGCAGTCCAAGGTTGCAAAGGGACACATAACAGAGGGGGAAAAACCAAACCAAACAGCACATCTACTACTCACAATTAAATGTACTGTATTTTAATCTCACCAGGAAACGTCACACTGGATACTTTCACCTCATATTGGACCGTTTTAGCTTTTTCAGTCGAAAGATTAGGCAGTAATGGGTCGTGTCTCTCTTGCGTCAAGTTAATCTCTTATTCCACATGTAAAATACAAAATTAAACCTAGCTTCTTTTTTTTTTTTTAAACCTGTCCTATCAACTTGTGCGTTTCATGCACTTTATCCTTAACAGCCAGAGCTTAAACATACAGTATAAGCTCTCAAAAGAGCCTTTCACTTAATTACATTACTACTTTGTTACCAGCATTTCATATAAAAGTAATAAATATACAGAGTTCAATAAATTGGGGCGTTCCATGAGAATAACGTATAAAGATTCAGTGGATTTAAGTGAAAACAGCAGGAATTTTTTTCCCCCAATGTGTAGTGTTATGCGTGTAGTGTTTAAGTACTGATTGCTTCTGGTCAGACTAACAGGACAAAATAAAATCTACTACCGTCAACAGCTGACAGCTTTATATTTAGGTAGTTTAAAGCTTGCGAGTTCTCTCCAATTAGTGTTCAGATATTGCTTGAGAAATTAGAAATGCGTGAAATCTCTCAATGCGTATTATACAGTGTTTGTCTCCATCTTCATACATTTCTCATGCACCCACTAAAGACATAAATACACCGAAGCTCAGTTAAGGAAGGGGAATAGCCCTAATGGAAGGAAGTATGATTGGGTGGCACATCATGGAAGTAGATCTTATACATAATGTAGATCTTATAAAAATGATAAAGTACAATTTCTGAAACTGTCTATATGTGCACCAAATCCTTCCTGGTTGAGAACACCAAGTGGCTGCTTGATGCAATACCTTTTCCTCCCCGATCATGCTGTTGAGCATTTTTGCTTTTCATATTAAAGTGCAGTCCAAATGCAGGTGGCTAAAAGACAAGAATCAAAATAAAGAGAGTGACAGAGAAAAGAAATAGACGAGGTAAAACCCAGAGGGTGAGACTGGGGCAGAGGATTGGCACATACTTCAGAGAGGTCTGACTTGAGGAGGAGCAGGATGGGATGGAGATGAAGAGTCTGTTAGGCTGAAGTTTAAAAAACAAAACAAAGTCCTTCCTATCCTTCTCCAGCGTCACTCCCTGGATTGGTAGAAGAGGATGTATCCCGACTCAGAGTTCTTCGAGATATCTGAGGTAAGACCGTAAAACTCCTCAATGGCCTGGGCATCAATTTTCTGCACAACAGAGGTAAGATGAGATTAAATGGCAATGCAAACAAACAGAGGAGTCAAGGAACAAATAGGCCAACACTAACAGTCACGCACCTCCACAATGTCATCATCAAACAGCAGCCAGAAGCCATGACTCTTCACTATAGTGATGTAATGACCTCGATTTGGGCCGCTGAGGAGACAAAAGACAAACATTGAAATCGTTAACTCTGCCCACGCGTACTTCCTCCTGTCGTTTGCACAAAATTAACCACAACTGGCCACACGTGCACTCACTGCCATTTAATAGTGATTTGGGACTTGGGAAATTCTGAGCAGCAACTTTATGTGGTTTGAGAGCTAATACCTTAAATCTGTGAAGATCTTGTAATAATATGAAGGAAGTGACTGCTCTTGGCCAGGTGCAACCACCACTTTTCAATTCATTTCTATTTATATAGTGCAAAATCACAACAACAGTCGCCTCAAGGCGCTCTATATTGTAAGGTAGACCCTACAATAACACACGCAGAGAAAAACCCAACAATCGTATGGCCCCCTATGAGCAAGCACTTTGGCGACAGTGGGAAGGAAAAACTCCCTTTTAACAGGAAGAAACCTCCAGCAGTACCAGGCTCAGGGAGGGGCGGGGCCATCTGCTGCCACTGGTTGGGGTGAGAGAAGGAAGACAGAATAAAAGGCATGCTAATCTTTTAGGACACATTCACGCCAAGTTTTAAAGTGTTACACTGTCCAGTTTGATCGGAGTAACAGGAACAAATTCAGTCTTTACAGACGCAACAAATTTTAAATGCACTCGACAAAGTGTGCACTTCTACAAAGAGGAAGGAGAGAGCTGGCGACGCAAAGATTATAAAAGATGGACATAGGCACTGTGATGTAAGGAAGTCAGATTTTATTGCCTCAGTGTTAACATTTTGACCATCACTTAGTTTTCTGGAAAAAGAAGTGGTTCAGTTACCAGACAATCTGAACTTTGTGCGCCACAATCTGGTGGTGAAGCCCAGCAGAGAGTTCCCATTTACAGCTGCCTTTGTGGACAACCACCTGCCAGTTAAAGCAGCTACACCCACAATATTGCAAACAAGAAGACTTGACAGATTTTAAATTATTAAATTATGCAAGGTCCTTAACAGCTGCTGAAGAGGAAATTCGTTGCAGGGTGCAAAACTGTTTCTGTACAAGGCTGTAAACATGTTTACATCTGCTGTTCACTCCGATCAGCTGAGCAGCTGTTGCTCTTGGTCCCTAAACTAGCCGAGCTTTCTCTATTGTGGTCCTGAAGCTTTGGAATGATCCTCCTCTTCACATTAGGCAATCTACTTCAGTGGTGGTCTTTAAATCCAGGTTAAAAACTCGTTTTTATTTGCTGGCTTTGGACTCAGTGGATAACTGACACTGCTAATGCTTTGTTATTTTATTTATTATTCTTATTTTGCTTTTTTTAAATTTTTTTTATTTCTCGTGTACAGCACTTTGGTTGGCCATATGTTGTTTTTAAAGTGCTATATAAATAAAATTATGGTATGTTGTGAAACTGAGGATTTGGAATGGGAGCCTATGGGACTGACTCAGTTTTAGTTTTTACTTCATATTTCACTTTTCAACTTGTGCTGGTTGAAAATTATGGCTGGGCCATATCATACCGTTCACGGTAATACCGATATAATGTTGGGCAACAATAAGAAAATGAAATATCGCGATAGAATATGGGTAAAACACGCATGCGCAGTGCCTTTGTTTTCATACGCATATGGCAGAAAAAGCATGGTGGAGAATGAGAAGGGTGAAAGCGGGTCGTTGAATGAAACGGATGAACCAGAACTGGTTTGTAAAAATGCTGCAACTTCAGTGGTGTGGAACTGGTTTAGCTTTCGTCACAACAAAGCACTATTTTTGGTAGAGCATGCTAGCGGGCCGTCGTTATTACCGCGTTTTTTGGAAAATACCACACACCTTAAATCAATCCTTTGATTTTTCTGAAAATCGGCAGTGCCCCTTATAATCCCGTGTGCCTTATGTTTGAATTCTGGTTGTGTTTACTGACCTCGAAACGATTTTATGTACACGGCACTCGAAAATCTGTCAAATGTTTTAGTGTGACTTTGCTAAGCTACGAACCCGCACAGCTTGATGGATTGTCGGAGCATTACGGCTATCGTAGGCAGGAGCCTCACGGAGTGATACGTACTGTGCTTCAACATAATATTACCGTATTGTGTGTGTATAACCTCTTTTTAAGATTTATGGATATTACACATGGTTATCCTGAGGATCTGTCGGCCAATTTCCACTGGAAATGCCTTTTGGTTAAACTGTCAGCAAGGAATTTGCATTTTCACTGTTAAATTGTATATAACTTTAATGCACATAAAAAACAGCTGCTTGTTTAAGTTAAAATACATTGATGGTTTTTTTGCACTAATAAATTTGTGGAGTTGTAAAGTATTTTGTCTAGTGTCAATTATATCGTCAGCAGACTTCTTTTTTTTTTTTTTTATAAATAAATACTTTATCTTAGAAGTATTTTATTTTAAAATGCAAAGTATGCTTTTTAAAATAAAAACCTATTAGTGTGGATTTACCCAGAGACCTGAAGCCTGAACTATAACACAGGATGTGGGACTTAGCGAGGTAACTGCAGGTTTAACCCCTGATTTTCAGGAAGATGGTTCACTTTTTACTGAGGTACATCTCTGTGGTCATTTGTGTTGCAGATGTACCCAGCTCTGTAGCAGGTTACGCTGGCAATAAGCGATCAACAGGCATGAAATCACCTCCTACTGACCAATTGATTCACCAGAAAATAACATCATGATTCCTGGAAGATCCCTCAAACGTCTGAGCGAGGATGTCAGCAGGGTCTAAAGTTTTTCAGCAGTTTCTAAAGTCTCTGTCTTTCTCTGATGACGCAGATTGGGAAAGCCTAGGTTGACTTACGAAGCTCTTTGAGTAACTGCTTAGCCTGATTGCTAACGTTGGGGCAGGTGAAGCCAGATAAGGAAAAATATCCTGGCAATGTTGAATTTGTTTCATAGTGCGGGGTTCTCGTTCCACTGCCTTTATGGGTCAGCTGAAAAAATGTAAAGTCTGATCAGTGAGTTGGTAGAGGCTTAAAAAAATGAACCGTGTTATTTTTTTAAATTCCAAAACATGACACAATAACAGCCTTACATATCTACTTTTACCAGGTGTGACAAGATCCATCACACGTACTTTTGCTATATGTATAATAATCAGTATACTATACCTTCCACAGTGCACCACCACAGCTACTAGATCATACATGCGATCCAGGTTGACTGCATCCCCAGACGTGTTAAAGAGACGGAGTTCTAATGGGAAAACCACCCGATAGGACAGCTTGGTGTAGCGGTGCAGCTGCTCCATGTACTTAAACCTCTTGAGGTGTAGCGCCAGGATCATAGGAAGTTTCTTCACACGCATCCTGCAGTGAAGAATACATGCTTAGGAAGGAGCCTTTCTGCAGGAACATAACACTGGTGGTCAAACGGAGTGCTTTACTGACCGTTTCTGTGCTTCCTGCTTGCTGCAGCATGTCTCACAGTAGTATTTGTATTCACTGCACAAAGTCTCTGTGTTACTAAAGTCCCTGGAGGAACAAGCAGACCACAGGAGGCTCAATTACTGAGTCTCACTCACACCAAAGGGAATATGTCAGCTCCGTCTGAATGTATAATAAATCAATACTACCTGAGACAGTGTGTTATTGATGTGTTCTGCTCTACATCCACAGAAAGATCCAGAAAATCCTCATCTTTGCTGCTCACCTGTCAGACAGCGAGAGACACCGATGTAACTCATCTGTTGTTACACTGACAGAGTCAGTGAGACTAAGCCTGCTGTTCTGTGACAGAACAGCCACCCACTCACACCTACACACACTCAGCCAGTCTTTGAAATGCTTATTTGACTGAATGGCTTTTGTCTCTGCACCCTGCATCGCCTTGGTGTTTTGCAGGGGTTGTTCTGGGGAACCTGTTTCACTCCTTGCCCTCAAAAAAGGTGAGGACAAAACCTCAGACGGCCCTGACGTAAACCGGGTGGTCAGAGCTCCTCAGAAGCTCTCACTGATTCTCTTTTTTTTTTCCTTCCCATGTCTCTCAGCACCTTTGCAAAGAGCTAATCCCCTTTTCAGACTTATTCAGGTGAGATCTCTTGTTCGTGCACCAGCAAATCCATTACCAGATAGCACAAACTACCTCTCTAATAAACTCACGGTGTAGAAAATCCAGGAGCATACATACTGTTTCACAGTTGAGGCAGCGCGTCTCATTGGTCAGTGTGCCTTGAAAGATATCGTGAACCCACGTGGGCTCCGTCTTGTTCTCCGTCTCAGCCTCGGTGGTGACGGCGGTGCCATTGTTCTTGAGGCGCCCGTTCTGCTTTTCCTGCTTTTTCTCCTCTTGCAGAATATCAGCCACGGTGTTCAGCAGGTAGTTGAGGAATTCGTGTGCATCTTGTTGCATGTAGTTGTCAAACAGATCTGGAAGGAGACAGAGATAAATGCATACAACTTCAACTTCCTGCAGAAATAAATAGAAATACATAATATTTCTACCACAATGGGCCTACAGGAGGCTGTTATTTAAACCTATGCATCAATTTAAACATCTGAAAGCTTAATAGATCAGTGCTACAGATAAAGGACTGGACCACAGCTATTCAATGAGCCCCCCAAAAAAGGACCAATAAGGTTGTAACTGTTACCATAAAGCAGGCGCTTGGGAGAAGCAGCTAGCCTAGATCTGTATATATTAACAAAATTTGCCCTAAGCCATCTCTAAAGCTAGCTTTTTAGCTAATTAAACCTTATTTTAAAAAATACGTTTCTGGAGCACGTTGCTCCTAACCCCTCAAAATATACTTTTTTTCTATAGAATACAGTAAAAACTGTGCACCAGTATAGATAAAGAAGTGGTAGACCAGTATCGACTGGTTCTTTCTATGTTACATCAGGGGAAGTAACAGCTGTTGTAGTTCTGAAAACTACAGGTGTGTTTAATAACAGTAATAACTGCTGGTTCATTGGCACAAGCAGAAAACAGCTGTCATTACAGTGATTTGTTACACCTGCATTACTCTCACTGCGATGCTGCACTTTGAAAATGTCTGCCTTGACATGTTGTAAGTAAAATCAGCAGGGTTTATTTATAATAAAAACATCCATACACATTCTTTGTTTTAACAGATCTGTATATAAAGGGGGAAATGAGAAGGGAATGGTGGCGGCTGCCGAGGGGGAAGAAAAAAAAAAAAAAAAAAAAAAAAGCGTCCAGAGATGAGCCAGCTGACCAAAGCTGGGTCTCAACAGAGATTGCATTGTTCATGCACATAAAGAGCTTCCTCAATATGGACAGCAGTGAACAGTCAGCCTTTCTGTCAGCTCTACTCTGAATGACCTTACCACCAACACGCACCTGCCTTTCACTTCAAATATTCAGACTGTAATGTAGCTCAAAAGCACACTAAACTAAACCACAGCACTCAGCTCTCCATTTATGGACACGTGTGTGTGAAAGGATCCACATGACGGACACTTAAGTCATTCTTCAACACACTGTCTTAATGTTTTGAGCATATAAATTTTGACAAGAAAAATTACTCTTCTGAGAAATTATTAATGCGAGACTCTTCTTCCAGTAATCCAGCACATAACACCAGAACACTAAAACTGGGACACCTCAATGGGATTAACCCCTTTTTATTTATTTATTTATTTTTAAACAGCACCAGTGGCAGGCCCATTTTACAAGCACTCTATAAATGACAGTAACTCAGTTACCATTTGTGCTAGAGACACAATTCAAACGGTTTCGGGAAGAAGAAAAAGTGACCTTTAAGGGGATATTTGGTGTTTCATGGCAGCACAAAGCATTCACAAGGCACTGCTGTCTGAACACAGGAAGAAAAATCAGCTCGGCACAGAGATTACCATGTGCTTTTCATATTACTGTAACTCCTCAACTATTTCGAGCTAAAGAGAAAATTTGAACGGTTCCTGAAAGATCAGAAGTACTTTGTAACTTTTACAACCAAAATTGCAAAATAAGTCTAAGCAGCCTGTATGACACAAGGTTCATAAACGATTAACTGAGATGAGATCCAAGTGCCCTTAAACCCTGTATTATCAGAATATGGGGGTACTTGTTGCTTTGGGGAAGTGACAAATTAATTAGCAAATATTTATAAGGTGCTTCTCTGCAAATTAGCCAAGTACTTTGTGAACAATAACTAAAAAATATGCTGAGCTGCCTCTCCAGTGAGGTTTTCATCCCAGGAACAAACCCCAACTGGGCTGACGGTAGTCCTTGTTCAGACAGGAAGGGTTGGCGGACTTTGAAAAGTAGATCTTGAGGACTGTCCACTACTTAATCAAGAGTACATCTGGACATACATATAGAAGAATAAAGTGTTTATGCAATTCTTGGCAATCGGGAAAAAACCAAAAACAAACACAAAAAAACCAAACATATGTTTATATTTTTTACCACAAGGTCCATTATCCAAAATATAAGGTTCGTGTAACTTCCTGCCACTGTAGATGGCGTAGACCTCACAGTTCTTATTCTTTTTCTGTGTTCATACAATTCCAGCACATGATATAACAAAGGCCGACTGTGAAACTTTCATTATGATGTATGCTCACCGTTCTCCTTCCGTAGGCGGGAGATGAATTTCTTGGGCGGTATGACGCCAACTTTTTTCTTCTGCGTGGCAATGGAGTGGAAGAGGTCAGCCAGGCACGTGAGCAGGTTCTCCTTCTTTTTCTGCTGGGCTTTGTACGCCAGCACATTCTCCCGGAAAGGCCGGCAGAAGTACAGAGCCTGGAGCACTGAGTTACAGTAACACGTGTTTCCAAACTGAGGGAGAAAACCACAGGGAGACATCGACACAAAACCGTGATGAGGAAGCGATTTAAAACAAGGACTCGAATATTTCTTTTAGATTATCTGTTAATAGCTCGTGGAAAAACGCCAGTGTGTTCTATTGTTGTTATCCATTTGGCAGACACAGTGTCTAGAGCGTTGAGAAACTTGTGTGTTTACATAAATGTCTCATTAAGGAAACAGAACATCCCCGTTTGGCCAAGAGTCTCACAAACAACATTGTTACCTCGAATACCCGCTGACCAGCCGAGGACATGACTCACTGCGGTCCCGTGGCATTTTGTTTTGAAAAATGACACCACTGTTGTTTGGCAATGGCTTTTGTTAATGCAAGCGAGGATTTAGTGATACTCACATTGACCAATCCGAAGTAGTGTTCGTTGATTGGGAATTGCTCCGGGCCGATGTCTTTCTCCAGAGCAGAGGCATTGGTGCCCTGAGAGGACAAAACACGAGACGCTCTGTCATCGTAATCATCTCATATTCCATTTGAATCATTTCAGTAGATTTCAGTGACAGACTTATTTGCTTAGTCCGGTGTGTGAATATACAGGCAAATGAATATGGAAATGATGCATAGTCAAGGGCCAGGAGCAGCTATACATCTGCAGCTATGAGGCAAAACAAAACTGACTTTTTCTGTAATTAATAAAATTATTATTTCTGGAATATGTAAAGATCTCAATTTTCTGCAGAAAGCACACACTTCTGCACATCTTGCTTCCTTTCGTCAGAACAACAAGTCATGTCAATGTAGAAAACGGATATAGTCTAAACAGGTAGACCCGTATCAAAAGTCGGGACTCTTGCTGCACCCAATTGCTGAGACAGAGCACTTATCTCTTGTCAGAGCTCAAAGCTTTTTCAAATGAATCACAGCTTTGTTGAGTGAACACAGCAGACAATTTAGGTTGGGGAAGGCTTTGACTTCTAATGACTGTCATTTCTCATCTGTCAAAGCAAACAATGGATACCCGTCTGTCCGGCTTACCACTTCCAGTCTCCAATGTTTTGGGAGACATGCAGGTCCCAGGAGAGACGAATTACCAAGGAGAATCCACACATGAAATATCACATCCAACCTTTACTGACATCTGAAACCACACTTTGAAATTTGAGCTCCTCCTGATAACAGGAAGCGGGCAGTGGTATTGTTAATTTAGAAAGGAATAAATTCTTAAAGGAGACATATTATGCTCCTTTCTACATATTTTTTTGATTAAGGCAGAAGCTTGAAATAACAATTATTCATCTAACACTGAAGGTGCACTGTTGCTTCACAGCAAGAAGGTTCCTAATTTGAACCTGTTGCCCTGCATGTGTGCAGTCTACATGTTCTCCTTACTCCTGCACGAGTTTTCTCCAGGTACTTCGGCTTCCTTCCACAGTCCAAAAACGTGCAATTTAGGTTAGTCGGTGTTAAGAAAAATCCATGGATACTAATAATAATAATAATAATGATAATATAATGACTGGTGCAATACACTGCAGCATTTTATCGGCCCATATCCATCAGTGCGTCCTTAACTTGTAACATCTCGATTAGATTACTTAGTTAAGATTATTTAATAAATAGGGTTAGGGACCTACTGACTGGGGGATGCGCCGATATGATATTTCGATCAGGATAAAAAAAAATTATTATTATTATTTTTTTTTTTTAAATTCACATGAAGATGGCTTCCCTGTGAACTGCTTGTTCCTGCTTTATGTTTGGTGAAACATTTGTTGGGAGGCTTTCACTAGTGTAGTTATATATTAGGGATGCAACAATACTCGTATCGGTATTGAACCGTTCGGTACGCATATGTATCGAACAATACAAAATTTTTTATTTATTTTATCAACTTTTCTTCTGACGATGCTGTCTGTGTTGAGCGCTCAGTGAATCTGTGTTCGACTACTCCGCCTAGGCTGCACTGTTGAGTGCAGATCCACTGAGCGCAGCGTAAGCTAGCAAGACGGAAGCTAAGCTCGAAATTGAACCTCCCCCACCTTCATTCAGATCTGGCGTTTGGAACTATCTTGGTTTTCATGTGAAGCATGACCCTGATGGTAAGCGCGTCATGGACAAAATTAAAACAGTATGTTGGATGTGCCACGCAATGCTCAATTGGTGGGAACTAGTGCGTTAGCGCAGTTAGCTTGTTAACGTGTTGACGCCGTCCAGCCCCACGCACGGGGCGATCCGCGGTAACTCGTTAACGGAGATTTGCTGCGTTATGGCGTTAATGTCATTTTAACGAGATTAACGCTGACAGCACTAGTGGGAACACAACGAATATCACTGCACATCACCTGATGGACAACATCTCCCACCCCATGCAGCAGACTGTGACAGCACTGAGCAGCTCCTTCAGTGGGAGACTGCGGCACCCACGGTGTGGGACGGAGAGATTTCGCAGGTCTTTCCTCCCCACTGCTGTCAGACTCCATAATAAAGACTTTAACTGATCAAGCACACACATCCATACATATGCAATAATACTAAGTGCAATAATCCTTTCTGTCATCGTTGTATTTTTACTCAGTTGTATATAGTATTTGTATTCTATTTTTATCTTATTGTATATTTATTTTATTTTATTCTATTCTGTACAGTTGTGTACTGTATTTATTCTTATTGTATTCTAATTTTTGCCTCATAACTTTTGCACTGTCCACTTCCTGCTGTGACAAAACAAATTTCCCACGTGTGGGACTAATAAAGGTTATCTTATCTTATCTTATTTACGCCGACATCATCCTAGTGCAAAGACAAGTGGAAGCAGACAAAAACAACAAGCACGCATGCTACAAACTTTACCCGAGTCATTTAGACAACCGTTAGCATATGATTCTCCGTATGGGGACCTGGTATGTTTAATATGCTGCTGAGAATATAGCCCAGAAGAAGCGTATAGTATAGCTTTTATTTTGGAAAGAGACATTTCTCTGTAAACTCTCTTTTCCAAAGATGAGTGATTTCTCGATCAGATAGATTTATTTTTTTTATTTTAGCAACATTACATTTAAAAACCGCATTTGGTTTCACTGAAATATACAGAGGCTGCTGGAGGCTTCCCATGAGTGTTTCTTCTTCACTCACCTCTTTTCACTCAGTGTATTTATACAGCACTGTTCATTTACCCATGTCTTATTATTAATCTCAGCTCTCTCTTTCACAATGTGTCTTTTGTCTTGTCTTCCTCCCCACACCCCTCAACAAGTTGTGGCAGATGGCTGCCCTTCCATGAGCCTGCTCCTGCTAGAGGGTTTTTTTCCTGTTAAAGGGGAGTTTTTCCTTCCCATTGTCACCAAGTGCTCATACTGTCTTTGCCTTACAATATAAAGTGCCTTGAGGTGTCTGTTATTGTAATTTGGTGCTCTATAAATAATACTGAACTATATATATATATATATATATATATATATATATATATATATATATATATATATGGATATGGATATGGATAGATAGATAGATAGATAGATAGATAGAAAATATATATAGAAACAAAAGAAAAACACCACACATCCTGATGAGATATGGATTAATATATCAGTCTGTGCAATCTAAGAACTCTAGCAGCTCTGACTGACACTGCAGGCTTTTCACATTAGCATCTAGTCTAAATAAAGCAAAGGCCACTGGCATTAGGCAGAGCCGTTTAAGTCTGTTCTTACCCACTCTTCACTGCCCCTGAACACACCAGGAGCACAGATTAGTGCAGATTCCTGCTCTATGCTACCAGGATGTAACCGGTCCTTTGCTGCAGCACCACATTATGCAATCACACCAAGCTGTCAAAGGCAGCACGCTCCCCCATCCCTCTTGTCAATCACCGGTGACAACTATACAAACTGTACATTGTGTTGTCTCGCCAGGATGCAACACACAATGCAAACGCTCCACGTGTTCTGGGAATCCATCCTACCTGACAAACCATCCTACCCATTGTTTCTGCGTATGGGCACAACACAAATTTAAGTGGCGAACCGTCCTACCTTTGTGAATGTGACCTACAAGCATATTTTAACAGCTAAAATTAAGTGGCAAATCGTCCTACCTTTGTTAATAAGATCTAGAAACATACTCTGATGGGTAAAATGAAGTGCCAAACCAGGCTACCTTTGTGAATGTGACCTACAAACATACTTTAACGGGTAAAATGAAGTGGCAAACCGTCCTGGCTATATGAATATAAGCTACAGCATACTGTGATGGGCAAAGTTAAGTGGCAAACCATCATACCTAGTTAAATTTGTGGTGGAATTACTCTGTGACAGCAGAAATGTGCATAAACTACTTATGGTAGGACGTTTTGCCAAAGGAGGATGGTTTGTCAGAACACTGGCAAGCTTCAGCGTGCAAAGGTGCACAAAAGGGGCCCTGTCTGAGCGACAACTAACTAAAGTATGGGGCCACGATTTAAACTACTGTGTATACTCGTTTTAAAAAAAAAACCTGCAGTGTGCACATTCTCTGGGTGCAGGTGGGAGGCGACTCATCACACACACACACAGGTTCAGCACAGTGCCTGCAAGCGGATCGATATCAACACGGAAAAGCAGCGAGTTACTCACCATATTACAAATGGAGGCGATGTTTCTGACAGTCATTTAGTTTACAGTGTCCCCTTCACCGCCATCTTTATAAAATAAACATAGCAAGGCGACGCTGAGCAATGAAGTTAATTCGCAGTCGCGGCTGGAGGCCAGACTGCAACCTCAAGCGTCAGAAAGCAGGCAGAGAGACACGGAGCACCATGCAGCCGGCACGGAGCTGAGGGGGACTCTCAGTGTGGACACGGCTGCATCCTCGCGCACATATCGAACACCCCTCAGCTGGAAAACGACAGTGCACGAGGAGACAGGCGAAAGTTGCAGGCAGCAGGTTGTTAGCAACGTCTAGGAAACGAGCCTGCTGTGTGAGGAAGCACTACAGTCCCGCCCACCAAGGGAAACCCCCGGACCTGATTGGTCCGGATTTAACCGAATTGATTGACGTGATTGAAGAGCCATATGCAGACATGCACAGTGGCGTTTAAGTGAGCCGCAACCAATCATCTGCGATGATTTTGAGCAGGGATTTGTAGTTCGTTTTGTGATTTATGAAATTTAAAAGGACTGAAGGGTTTATGCAAAAAGCCTTCTGGTGACATAAAGTAATTCCCCCATAGAGAAGTGGTGTGAAGCAAAAAATATGTTTTCAGGTCTAAAACCAGCAGCTTTTTTTTGCTATATGACACCTTTTGCTGCTGTCAATACTAGGGGTGCAACGATACACAAAATTCACGGTTCGGTTTGATACTTTGGTGTCACGGTTCGATATTTTTTCGATACAAAAAAATGTTCATGCCTTTTTAATTTGCCATTTATTAAAATTATAAATATATATTTTAACTCAGAAGTACAGTTTTTAAATGTAATGTTGCTGAAACAACATAATAATAAAAAAAATAAATCTATCCGATCGAGAAATCACTCATCTTTGGAAAAGAGAGTTTATTACAGAGAAATGTCTCTTTCCAAAATAAAAGCTATACTATACGCTTCTTCTGGGCTATATTCTCAGCAGCATATTAAACATACCAGGTCCCCATATGGAGAATCATGTGCTAACGGCTGTCTAAATGACTCGGGTAAAGTTTGTAGCATGCGTGCTTGTTGTTTTTGTCTGCTTCCATTTGTCTTTGCACTAGGATGATGTCGACGTAAATGTGCAGTGATATTCGTTGTGTTCCCACTAGTGCTGTCAGCGTTAATCTCGTTAAAATGACATTAACGCCATAACGCAGCAAATCTCCGTTAACGAGTTACCGTGGATCGCCCCGTGCGTGGGGCTGGACGGCATCAACACGTTAACAAGCTAACTGCGCTAACGCACTAGTTCCCACCAATTGAGCATTGCGTGGCACATCCAACATACTGTTTTAATTTTGTCCATGACGCGCTTACCATCAGGGTCATGCTTCACATGAAAACCAAGATAGTTCCAAACGCCAGATCTGAATGAAGGTGGGGGAGGTTCAATTTCGGCTAGCGTTGAGGCAGTTGCCATGTTGCACCGAGCTTAGCTTCTGTCTTGCTAGCTTGCGCTGCGCTCAGTGGATCTGCACTCGACAGTGCAGCCTAGGCGGAGTAGTCGAACGCAGATCCACTGAGCGCTCAACACAGACAGCATTGTCAGAAGAAAAGTTGATAAAATAAATAAAAAATGTTGTATTGTTCGATACATATGCGTACCGAACCGAAAGCACTGTATCGAACAGTTCAATATCGATACGAGTATTGTTGCACCCCTAGTCAATACATATGTTTTAAGAGTAGTCGCTGTAGCTCAGAAGCTAGAGTGGTTTGCAAAAGGTCAGTGGTTTGATTCCTGCCTCATCTGGTCTGCATGTCCAAGTATCCTTGAGCAAGTTACTGAACCCCGAGTTGTCCCAGATGCATCCACCAGTGTGTGAGTTAGTTAAAAGTACTTAAGCATAGAAAGAAAATTATGAATGGGTAAAGACACTGAATTTGATTCCATTTCAATGCAATTTGACATTATAATATTAGAGAGAAAACCCAAACGATCAGATATGTATCTATGATCAAGCAACGGTGAGAAGGAAAAGGTCAATTTTAACAGGAAGAAACCTGCAGCAGGACCAGTGTCAGGGTGGAGCAGCCATCTGCTGTGTCCTGTGGAAAGGAGCCAGAGTTCATGAATTACTAATGATTACATACAGTACTGGTGTATAAACACACGGGGAGTAAAGAAGACATCCCCATTGCATCAAGAAAAGTACCTTAGCAGCCTAAACCTATTGCAGCGTAACTTAGTGATGGTTCTGGGTCACCTGATCTAGCCTTTACTATATACTTTATCAAAAAGGAAAGTTTTAAGTTTAATCTTAAAAGTAGACAGCATGTTTGTCATTTCCAAAGAAGAGGGACCTGATAGCTGAAGTTAGTGCAGCCTAGAAGCAATAAATGCATGGACCAGCTTTTCAGCATCAATTTGAGACAGACTGTTTCTAAATATTAGAGATATTGTGCAAATGAATAAAGGGAGTTCTTTATATTTGTGCAATATAGAAGCCGTAAGAAGATCATTATGTACAACATTCACTACTGTTTCTGTGCTATGATGAATTTTAAATCCTGATTAAAATGCTTCAAATAAACTGTTCCTTTGGAAATGATCAGTTAAAAGTCACAGTGATGGTTTAGAGGAAGACATTAAGTTAACTCAGAAAGATTAATTGGACAGAAAGCGTCTAAATAAAGAGTCAGAAAATATTGCGAAGTTGCACGATCATTTAAATTTTGAGAAAAGTAAATTAAGTCTAATTAAAAAAAATAACATTTATGTCGAGACTTTCATTTTCACCATCTATATCTGTGTTAAAATCATGTATAATAATGATTTTATCAAAACGGAGCACTAACTCAATTAAAAAAAAAAAAGTCTGAGAAATCAGATAGAAACTATGAGGTGAATGATAGATAACAAATAAAGCTGTTTTTTGAGTTTTCTGGGTCTTTGGTTGATCAATAACAGGGAGTGAAAGATTGCAGCCACTCCTCCTCCTCGGCCTTAGCTTTGAGGATTCTGACAGTCAGTATGACTCATTTAAGCTAACGTATTCATCCTACATCCTCTGCTTCCTGGTTCCATTTGACTATGAAGCCCACATCATGTTTTGGACACCCAGCATTTTAAGGAGAACATGTAGCTAACAATGTCACTCCTGGCATGAGGCTCAATATTAATTTTAGTGACCTCCGATTGATGCAAATGGGTGTCATTACTTTCACTGTGATTTGCAATCTCACTGAATATATGCTTACTTTTAGACAGCAGTATCAAATTGTCTCCAGTGTTGTCTGTTCTGGCCCTGGAATACAATTAACTATGGTTACTGGAGTCTCTAGCTTCACATTTCTAAAAGTGCTTTGACTGCTCAAATGGAGCAGAAAAGTCAATATAAGTATGAGTTCAGTTACTAGAATTGCTGTTTCGCAATTTTTCCAGTATTGTAATTTACACCCTTGTCTGTCCTGTCTCTTATATAGAGATCTGCCAGCAGAGATTACTGTCACCAGTTCAGTATCCAAAATAAAATATGATCACAGTCTCCCTTATTTCAAGGCTGTGAAAAGTGTTTTTACGTAATATTACAATGCAACAATTTTGACCTCTTGGTCAAAATTGCAAATTTCTTCATCATTTTATCCTGTTTTACATTTCTGGAAAATGTTGCCATTGTCATTAATTTAGGAATTCTTGAGTTATGGTCAAAAAGACAAGGTCACAGGCCCTTACACGCAAAGTTGTTTTCACATATGCACTGCACATTCCCGGGCAGAGTTAGGAATCCAAATGTCTGACTCACTTAGTTCAGCCAGTAAATGGATTTTAACCTGCCAACTCTCTAGCATAAAGACTGAGATATCAAATTAAGTCCATGTGTGAACAAAGCAGGTCATTGTCTTGTAAACTTACAGTAAGCGTATGGGTGTCATGTATTCTACCTCCTGCATGTGCTGCTCAACTATTCAGCTTAAATTAGATGAAATACTTCCAGTAGTAAAAATGCATCTGAAGCAACATTCTTTTTCTGCGCAAAATGTCATAACATTAACAACTTGAAAACAAGTAAAAACAGCCTGGGTGAATGTGATCATATTTAAAGAATTTCTACCCAACAGATATTGTGTTCAACTTGAAAACATACGAAAAAAACCATCGAACAAGGTGTACAAGAAAATTAATATTCAAATTTCATAAATATATGGCATTCACATTGAGTTTGTTTTATTTGTCCAGGAAGTGAAACTCTTGAGATTAATAACCTTATTGTAGGATCCTTCTGGGGCCAAGATAGTAGCGGTGCAACAATACTCGTATCGATATTGAACTGTTCGAACCAGTACGCATATGTATCGAACAATACAAACTTTTCTTCTGACGATGCTGTCTGTGTTGAGCGCTAAGTGGATCCGCGTTCGACTACTCCGCCTAGGCTGCACTGTCGAGTGCAGATCCACTGAGCGCAGCGCAAGCTAGCAAGACAGAAGCTAAGCTCGGTGCAACATGGCAACTGCCTCAACGCTAGCCGAAATTGAACCTCCCCCACCCTCATTCAGATCTGGCGTTTGGAACTATCTTGGTTTTCATGTGAAGCATGACCCTGATGGACAAAAGTAAAACAGTATGTCGGATGTGCCACGCAATGCTCAATTACATTGGTGGGAACTAGTGCGTTAGCGCAGTTAGCTCGTTAACGTGTTGACGCCGTCCAGCCCCACGCACGGGGCGATCTGCGGTAACTCGTTAACGGAGATTTGCCGCTTTATGGCGTTAATCTCATTTTAATGAGATTAACGCTGACAGCACTAGTGGGAACACAACGAATATGACTGCACATTTACGCCGACATCATCCTAGTGCAAAGACAAGTGGAAGCAGACAAAAACAACAAGCACGCATGCTACAAACTTTACCCGAGTCATTTAGCACATGATTCCTGGTATGTTTAATATGCTGCTGAGAATATAGCCCAGAAGAAGCGTATAGTATAGCTTTTATTTTGGAAAGAGCCATTTCTCTGTAATAAACTCTCTTTTCCAAAGATGAGTGATTTCTTGATCAGATTGATTTATTTTTTTTATTATTATGTTGTTTCAGCAACATTACATTAAAAAAACTGTACTTCTGAGTTAAAATATATATTTATAATTTTAATAAATGGCAAATTAAAAAAGCATGAACATTTTTTTGTATCGAAAAAATATCGAACCGTGACACCAAAGTATCGAACGGAACCAAACCGTGAATTTTGTGTATCGTTGCACCCCTACAAGATAGATATATTCCAAGTTGGCAATACTTATTTGTTCATTTTTTTATTTAAAAAAAAGAAGAAAGCACTCCTGAATAAAGTCCAGACAAGCACATATGGAACATGTAAACTCCGCATAGATGACCCTGCCTGAGTTTGAACAAGAATCCATGTACTGTGAGACACCAGTGCTAACCAAATTCACCAATCCAAAATCAGTTTGGAAATGGTAACATAATATATCCTCTTTTCATGATGCATCCCCTTGGGATCTTTCCTGGAACGCTGCTTGCCTTTTAAACCTCTGCTTCTTTTAAATTTCAAATGGCCTGTTTGCAATCCAGGCCTTTTCTTTAAAAAGTAGTCCCCAACTCTTGATAATATCATAAAGAGATTTCTTTAGACTTCAGAGGAATCCTTTCTGAAACTGAGAGGCCTCAGAGATAATCCTTTACACTTTGAAAACGTATGTTGTGCATTCTTTTGCAAGGTGACATTCTGTAAATTATCATTTAATTTCCAGTTATTTGGTTCTCTATCTGCCAATTAGTTGACAATGAGGAAAAGAGAGAGGGCATTATGAGGTAAGGGCACCTCAGGAGTCCTGGGCCCTCGGGACTCTCTCATTTATCAGCAGCTTTGTTTGTGCTTTCAAAACATTCCCTCAGCAATTATCCCCTTAGCATTTCAATATGAACAAAAAGAAAGGAAAACAACAAATAATTATGACAGACATACTTCAAAAGGGATGGGAAAAGGAGAAAGGAATAAAAGTGTCAACAGAACAACAAATAACAGAATAACGGGGGCAGTTTGAGCTGAGGAGGATGGGAGAGCCACATTGTTGATCAGATGTTTTGTATGCACCATGTACTTACTCAGAATCTTGCTGACTGATGTTCTCATGGTTTATCTGTGAAAAATGTTTGATGGGTGGGGAAACAGTTACATGTGGTTGAAGCTCCTGGCTCTTGACACAAAACATTCCCAGACTTGCTTTCTATTTTGGTCCAGTCAGTATTAATAGGACAGAGACCACAGCAGATGCAGATGCCATGACTCATACTGCTTTTATTGTAATTTTTCCTGCTCTTTATGTTCTCAGTAAGTAACCATAAGAGCAAGAAAAATATGGTCATTGTAAAAGCATTTACAATGAAACCCAGCTCCTGTTCTGCATCTCTGATGATCTATTCCCGGCCTTGCTGATGAGATCAAATCAGTTTTATCTCCTATCTCTGTAAGCTTTGCAGGACAGCTCATGTATCGTCAGAAGGTCTCAGGTGAACCGAAAAGGGGGGGATCAATCGATCTGCGTTTATCTGGAGTTTTAATCTCTCTCATCTAGTGTTTTCCTCTTCATGTTTAGGTGAAGCTGACAGGACGTCTGTGAAAATGAACCTCAAAGAACCTTCCCTGCTTGCCTCATTTGAGACCAGAAGTGGGGCTAAATGTTTGGGCAAGCGAACACACCAAAAAAAAATTTTAATGTTGGGTTTCAAAAAAAAAAGTTTCCAGTAAAAGAGGCTGGCTCCGCCGCTAAAAGCACTGATGACCTTCCTGTTGTTTAGCTGCTACAAAGAGAGGCAAAATGAATTATGCATCACGAGGAAATAATCCTTCAGTTTAGGCACATTGGCATTGGCACAGGCTTCTGAAACATCAAGGTTAGGAACAGTTTATTAAGATTGTTGTAGAAAAGTTTAATCCCCTCCTCCAACCACTGTATGTGAGACACAGTGTCTATCTGTTCCTGGGGACTGACTATGTTATGATGACTGCTAATACCAGATGAGTCATAAGTCAAGTTTTTACAAACAAATTTTGCATGTTCAGAATGATTCAGTTGGTGTGACATTTCTTTATACACTTGTAGTATTTGAAGTGAAAATAAAAGCGTTTTGTGACAGACTTTTGCTCTGATCTCAACTTGTCTCATGTTTTAAGCCACAATTTGCACTTGCATCCCCAAAAACTAGTAATTAACAAAACTATCCGTGTGCATTCAAACAGTTTAGATATACATGTCAAGTAAATGTTGCTCCATCAAATAAGGAGCTAGACGTTCAGCTTGTGTGACAGTGATAGTGCCACGTCATATCGATGACTACTATTTCTTTTATTTTGTGATGGTTTCATGTTCAGAATTGAAAGCAGAAACAAAGCAGGTTTTAGTATCTTTCTGCAGCTGCAGGGCATCTGAAATGGAGAGGCAGGTTATAGTGTTTGCTCTATTGTATGTCAGAGCTCTGGATCTTATGTCCTGTCTCAAAAGCATGAGGAAGCCTTTTTCTTATTTATTATCTTGTTAGGCTTCTCAGTACAAAGATTTCAAAGTTGGCAAATAGGAAGAAGATGTATTAGGTGGCACCGCCTTTTTATAGTAATACAAAACATGGTGGGAAAGATTATGATGTATTCAAAACATGTGCAGCAGTATTAACACTTTGACTTTAAGGTAACTGATGTTCTTCATATTGTATCCAGCAAGAAAATCCTCTGCGTGACTGAATTCTATTATGATTAATTTTTGTCCAATCAGACACGAGCTCCCGTTAGAGTTTGTATCCCGGTCAAGTTACGTTCCCCGTTCCACGTTCGGAACACTTGAACCTAACAAAATAAACCCTGCGTGTGTTATATTAAGGGAGATAGGGAGAAAAAAACATTAAGAACTTGGCCACAACAGAGAGAACAGCAAAAACAAAGGGGGGTGAATTGGTAGTTGTGCACGAAAGCTTTGGCACGTTCATTGGCTTTTCGTACACACTGTTCCTAAAAATCTCTCGTTTATATGTACTACCCCCTCCACTATAAACAGAAGAGAAGGGCATGCTCATGCGCTCTCTGAACCACAACAGGCTCGCCACTGTATTATCACACAGGCGTGTAATATTTTTTCTGTGTAATGAGCAACTGAATGTGTAGAAATACTATGAAAAAGCTGTGTAGTGGTGTAAAAGTACACTAGAGCTAATATCCTCATTATTGATTGATCTATAGTCTCTATAAAGGCTAGATCAAAAGTAGTTTTACACACCTCAAACTGCATATACTCCAAAAAATATCATTTTAATTGGTTGATTATTGCCTTAAAATTTGAATCATGCAGCATGGAGTCACCCTGTTGACACTTTAATATTAGAGGTGAAAAGACCTCAAATGTAAAACAAACATGTGAGCCTAATTTGATATCTGCACAATGTTCATCTCATTTAACCATCAATGAAAACCTAAATGTTTACTTGAGTTTTAACCAGTTAATTAACTTCTTGTAAAAGAAGATAATTAGATAACATTCTAGCTCATCTGTTTCATCTTATAACTGCTCTGCTTGTACTGCTGCTCTTCGTCCTGCGTTCCTTCTACATGTTTGTGGGGATAATCACTCTATAATCAAATTCCTTGTGTTTCCAGGCATCGCTAGCTAATAAAAAATGTTGTGCATTAAGCAGAACAGAAACTAAAACAACACATTTCATTTACCAGAATCCTGAAAATGCAAATAACAAAAATGTTCTTTTAGATTATCACAAAAACATCCACAGCCTTTTACTGCTGTCACCATCAGCGAACCTAAAAATTCACCTGTTCTACTCTGCAACTTTCTGCCAGATACAGCAAAGCAATAGCTGCACTGTTTTCATTACAAAAGGCAGGAAGCAGTAATTGTTAACTGTAACCATGTAATTCAGGCAGCCCTAGATATGGTCTGCTTCTATACTTGTGTTTGCGCACGAGCACATTAATGTACGGGTGAGTCATAATACAATCCAATTGATGTAGAGTTTAGAGTGGGCAAATGGAAAGGATCGCAAATATTGTTTAGGTAATATTCACTTGGCAGTTCATTTAAACACTCAGGTTTATGGCAGAAGATCATAGTGCTAGTGGATGATTGTGGTAGTCTGACTATATAAAGGGCTGACCTAATTCTTATGGACTTTTCATCTTCTCCCACAAGCACAGTGGCATTTACAAACTTGTGTGATATCAGGTGACGGGTAATCCTGGATAATCATAAAATATGTGTGACTGTCGTTTATTTGGACATTAAAAGGAAAGTGAACTAAAAGAAGGAAACACAGGGAAGACAGATCATGCCCATATAGAGCCCTAAAATGGGTAATATATCAGAAGTATCATTTGGAAGATAGCACATGCGTTCATATACCATATCGCCTGCATTTTTTTCCCCTTACATCTCTCTGAGTGGCTCCAGATTCCTGGGCTGCCTTCCTTCTCACATGAAAGGTTAGGAGCACATTGTCCTGATCATGGTCAATAACAATAGATCTGTTTGTATAACTGGATGTCTACAGTGAGCTGAGCATGCTGCAGAAAGCACTCGAGCTTGACCCACTTTCCAGTCCTGTGAACCGCATTAAATCATTCTGCCAGGTGCTCTGAAAGCTGCAGGTCCACTTAGTGAAAGTACTATAGCCTTCTTCTGCTTTTTCCTCATCTTTTTTTCCCCTTAAACATAAGTTTTGGATTTTGATGTAACAAGGCATAATAATACAATGACTTTACGCATGTACAGATGTTTGGGACTTTCAGATCCCCTCCCAGGACGTTCGAAAATGTAAAAACAAAAACGAAACACACAAAAAATACAGTCAGTTAAAAGTACAGCATGTGCTATTTTTTTCATGTATTTACAAGCAATGTTTGAAGGGACAGTAATACAACTTAAGAAATCAGACTTTCCTAGTCTCTCGGTTGTCTTGTGACCGATTTCTATATGAAATTCTTGAAATCTAAGCATCATTGCCTCTCTTCCATTTCCCTACAGTGCAAATGTCAACAATGAGCGAGTCCCAGTGCAACATAGACTAAATATCACAAGGAAAACTAAACAAAAACTGATCTGGCTTCAGATAACATTTTGATAGCTACTCCATTAGTGAGAGAGTAATGGTTAGCCAGATAGCTGTACAGTATGTTTTTTTTCCCAGTGGCCCATTATGGACCTATAAAGTCTATAGGTCTATCAGAGTCTTCAGAGGATGCTGCATGTGCTGTGTTCAGGTCACTGTTCGAGAGAGACACGATGCAAAACTTCCCGTGGGACATCAGTCTTTTTTGATAATACCTCAAAAGCTTTAATAGATGTTTAAAAACACTTTTCCTACCCTGACATTGATACAAACTCACACACGTATTCTGTAATTCAGCTAATTTAGACATCAAATATCGACCTTTACTCTATTTTGCCTCCTCTGCTTAGAGTACTGCAACCTGAATGCTTCTTTTCAGTTCACTGAGTCAGCAGGTGTAATTGCTTGGAGCATGAAGATGCCTGCAAGAGCTCTTTAGCTGTGCTTGTGTTTTTCCATTCATGTGGTGTTAAAAAATAAAAAACGATGTGTTTCAGTGTACAATTTGTGCCATGTCCTGTGTGAAAGCACCTTTGGGAGGTTGAAGGGGCGGTGATAAGCATAGATTGTAGCTTTGTCAGACAGGAAACTGTGTTTTGCACTTGTTTAGCTTTTCATTTCCATTTTCCTTTAGTTTCTTCGCTTGATTTATACTTTTACTGATTGGAATAGGCAAAAAAAAAATCTACATAATTGGGTTTAAGGACTATGAAATGCTCGGTTTGGGAAAAGATTGGGGTTTTTTTGTTTTTGGAAAAAACACAGAAACAGTAAGCAAACAATGGCCAACCAGATATTGATGCCAAGGGACTCAACCTGCAATCGAATTCATGTTAAGTCAAACACTGCCGCAGTAACTGAGTACCACGAGGATTATCTGTTTTATTCTACTTGCAGCATGTTTTAAGACAGCCCTGACTACAAAAATTCAAATCAAACCTTAGCAACTTTTGATGCTCCAACAGCTGTGATGAAAGGGAAAGGAGGGATTTGACATTTTTGTGGCCTCTTTGAAAAATTGGAGAGACCCTTTAACACACGTGCATATTTTTTGCAAACACATTCCTTCTCTGAGGTTTGCAGGATGTAAACACCACTCAGTTCCAGTGAATTGATTTAAGTGCGCAGGAATCTCCTTTTCTGCAGCACGCTGAGCTCCTCTCTGACGCAGCTGCAGAAAAACATCTTTTTTTTCATGCGTTGGAATGAAAACTTTCCTTAGAAAGAAATAACTGCACTCACCTTGATTTTCTTCTATGCCTCAAACCAGAAGAAAATCTGCCACAGAAATGAGCTGCACTGCATCCACTACCCATCAGTCTGTAACACATCAGGCAAGTTATTTTTTTCAAGCATGTTTATAGGAAGGCACAGCTTTTTGTGTATGAAGGCCTATTCAGTAGTTTAATAATGGGACATGATGTTGTAGTACTCCTTCCTTCAGGAAGTATCTGACGCACATCTTTTTCTTTTTTCGTTAAGCTTAGTGCCAATTTTCACGCTGAGTACAGTGTGTACCCTTCAAGAACACTGACACGTATCCTGCATTATTGCCCAGGGCTGTTTGGTCTAACTGTTTTTCCTCTTCCCATTCTGTGGCATCCTAATGGCCCAGCTACACCACTCCTTGTATCTGAAGGAGTCACAGTGTGTTTCTAGAAGTCAGGCTAGGGTTGGAGACAGTGTGTACTAACCAGCATCCATGCAGTGTTTGTGGTGAGAGAAGCAGAAGACTCGTGGAGCCTTCATGATTAGCTGCTTGTTAGAGAGACAATTGGTTCATCGCATGGAGGAAAACAGAATGCGATGCTAAAAATCAAAGCACGCTTGAAAAAGTGTGCAGGATTTTACTGAAAGTGAAACGCAGTGGTACTTTAAAAGAATCATCTTTACTCTGTATGATGACAAGAAGAAAGGATGTCTGAATACAGTCATCGCTAGCTGTGAGCACAACGCTTCACCCACCATACCTTCTGTTTATGGTGGGCAAGAGCTCAGAGGAAAATGTTTTCAAAAGGAAGGTGGTCTTAAAAGGAGAGAGTATATAAAATGACCTTTTTCAGAAAGAGGTTGAACTAAGGGGTTGCACCAAGGCCCGATATAAGACGAATAAGGATTATTGTGAACTGTGAGTCACGCAAAACAACCCAAGAACAAAATATAGAGGTGGAAAACAGCACGCTGGATCACCTTTGAAATATAAATACCAACAAACACTTGTGAAAAGTGTCCTGCCTTCATATATTTTTCATCCCATCAGTTTACACGTGAGATGACAAAACGTGGAGAGATTCTCACGTTTTCAGCGTCAGAACATCAATACGCTTCCGCTAACGCACACACTAAAAACACCAGCAGCTGCTGTTTTACATGCTCTCCTACCGGTACATGCCCACACAAAGGAGAGCTGCTTCACACAGAGGGACCTTGAGAATCCGGGAGACCCATCTCCGCCAGCCTCTGAGTCACACACGCATATTCAATTGGAAGCGTTTTAATTTTTTTGTCTACGACATCTGCGAGCGGGCTGCATAATTTCCGAGGATGCGCCGAAGCACTGGTTTCTGAGTGGGTGTGTTTGTGCTTATGAATGAGAGCTGGGCGTTGAGTCATGAGCGTATATTGTGTGAATGAACGTGCCGGAAGGTCTGTCTGCATGTGCGCGGCCTGAGGGAGTTTTCCGGCAGACAGTGAAGGTAAGAAGATCAACTCATCCTGTAAACTTCACCATGAAGAATACGAATGTCAAGCTTAAAATGATGCAAAAGCAGCAGGTAAACCACAAACATTAGCAATTAAACGCAAATCCTAACAACAACACGAAGACACTTGTTCCCATAAGTGAGGTCAAATGCATAACTACCTCACTGACTCTGTAAAGGTCTTCTGAGTCAGAGCACACACACTTAAGGAACAGAGACTAGATTTATTTCACTGGGGAATAATTAAGCGTGCTAAGGAAGCACCTTAGAGTTTACCTAATGAAAAAAAAAAGAAACCTTTACCATGTTTATTTTGTCAACTTTCAAACTGGATAAATGACTAATAGCTTCCAGTTTAGCATGCCATCATAAAAGGCCTGCCTGCTTTAGTTTCTGTGATCATATTTAACCTAAATGAAAACAGGACAAGACTGAATTTAAAGCAAGCTGATTACCATCCAGTATTTTCCTTTGCTTTTAAGAAAGCACTGATGATATCAGATTTGTGTTCACAGGTGTCTAATCTACCTGCATTCAAGTCCATTCTTCCCCCAAGAGTTAGGTTAAGCACATAATGTTATCAGTATTGAATACTGATGCTGACAGAAGTCGGACACAGGTCTGCGTGACCGAGAACATAATCAAAGCAAATATTTGGGCGCTTATTTTCAACATGCAAATGGTGCATCTCTCGTTCGTGTTTACATTCATATAATCTACACCCGATTCAGGCTGCACGTGCAGAGTGACATCTTCTTTTCCCTATTCATCACTGAGCTCTTGTTACCTGCGAGCTGATGAGCTGAACAGGTCACAGTGTCCCACTGTGAGGAAGAGAGACGAACTGTGATAAGAATCACATCAGAGAAGGCAGAGTTTCGAGCCAGAATCACACCTGAAACACATATTTCAGTCCTTTTTGTAGCACGCGCACACACGCACACTCACAAATCAAGTCCACCCCTGATACATTATGAGACGGAACACACAGTACTATGCATGGACTTCTCATTGCGTTTGTGTAATTGCCAGTATGTGAAGCAGGACTTGAGGCCTGGCCCTGACTCAGCCCCCAGAGAAGCTGCTCGTCTTTATTAAGCCACCGCAGAGACCGATCCTCACTGCCTGGGCAGTAAACCAGGCTAGACTAGAAACAAGGCCCAGGGGGGAAGTCTGAATTACTAACGGAGGCTCCAAACCATAAATCTCAACTAGTGAACGCTGTGTCCCAACATGATCTGTCCACTGCTGTGTCCCCATCCCTTTGTGTGTCATACTCCTGAATAGAAAGACGAGTTTCATTTCATTGCCATTTCCCAGTTTCCGCAGAAACTTACATTGTAAATAAATGAATATTTGTTCCCACGAACACTCATGATTCATGAAAAAGAGGCAAATAAATAAACCCACCTTCTCTCCTACTCTCCTCTCTGTTTATCTACTATGTGGTCTAATTACACCATTATTTACTGTACACTTTAAATAATGGTGGAGAGGATGATGCATTAAATCTAATTACTGTGGTAAATGGTGACTTTCTGGATTTATTGGTTTCCTTAAAATCCTTATTTTGACACTGACAGCACTTTTTATTGTACAGTTGGTGTTTAAGGCCATTTGTATGTGATTAAGCCATGCACAGGTAAATCTACATCAAAACAAGCAAACACTAAACCAAACCTGCCTTTCTCAGATCAAAACTTTCCTGATGTCTTTACCTAAAATAGCAAAGAGAAACAAGACCACGTAATTTTTCTTATTTGTATTTCCTTTACAGGTTATGCAAGAATAAAAAGACTTTAAACAGCTTCTAAATCAGGAGAAGCAGGATAATTCCTGAGCTTAGTCTTTTACCTTATATACCAATATCTAACAGTCACATGCATGTCAGACTAAAACACCCCTATGCTCTGTTATTGCTGCAGCACTTACTGTTTTTTCCTCTCTCTTCTCTTCAAAACATGTTGGCACACACACCCCATTTGGTGACTGACATATGCATGTGAATCCAACCGGTGAAAGCCAGATGAGGCGCGGCATGAATGAGAGATGGCCACTCGAGATTTAAATATTTTACATTGTGCTTTCCAAAAGGTTGGCAATGGGCAAACTGCTAACTTCTTTTTCACAGCTAAGCGCTGTCGTTCCCCGAGTGGGAGGAGGTGCCATGTGCGTGTGCGGCGGTAGTGATGGTGCTGTTAGGGAGCTATTGTCATTGAAAGCCAGTGCCATTGCAAACACAACTGCAAAAAACCACTGCTGCCGTCGCCCTACGACTGCTACCATTCAGAGGAATGCAAATGCTGAAACACGTTGGAAGGTTTACATTTCAATGAGAGAAAAACAACCTTTTTGCCACTGAGCAGCTCAGAGCTGCTTGTGCTGGCAGGCCATTTCAATTTCCATACATCAGTGGAAATGGAAATGTGTTGCTGATAAACTGAAGAGTGAAAAGATGTGTGCTTTTCAGAGATAACTCTGTTTCTGAGTTTAAATTTGAAGTAGTGAGTATTGTTTTGTATTACACAGCTTTGAACGTATTTCTGAAACTTGTGGCACTAAATTAAATAAAGTTAATAATTACTAACCAAGCAAACAGCAGGCCAATGGACGATTTAAGTGATGAAAGTCAAATATTTTTGCAACACTTTTGGTGCTGCAAACCCAAACGCAATTCTTTTTGTTGTTTGAGAACCGCCTTAGCAGAAGCATCTTGAGGTATTTTTAACAGATGAATAACAGAAGGATTGTCTATGTGATGCATTAATTTAAGCTTTGCACATTAGTACACTGCAGCTAACAGCGCCTTCAGTTAAAGGTACGGTCAGAGTTCACTCAGTTTTGATGATGTTTTTAACGGTTTTTAGCGTGCAAAGTGTGGTTTTTTTGGGTGGTTGTCTTTTTCTAGTCTTGGAGTTACTGTCCTTCTGCATTTTCTTATGTTTTTAGTTATTAATGAATAGCCTGTTATAGCAGACAGCCCAACTTTGACCCATTTTTATGGGGCACCTAAACACGCAAAAGACTTTTTGTTCTAATTATATGTTTTGTACATCCACAGTTCGGGTTATGACATGACATCATAACACAGAACAAGATTAAAAGGAAAATTTTCCCTTTAGTTTACAGTCTTCTAACCGTCACAGAGAAGACTAAACCTTCACGATACAGATCGATACAGCTAGTGTCAAGAAATGTGCCATCAACCTCACTGTTTCAAAGACTATAACTTGACACACAATTGATAGCTGACAGAATAAACCACCATCCTCTAAACAGACATTCATTATTGTTTTTACGAAATGCATTCCCCCCCCCCTGTCTAGCCTTCAGGTATAAGCTGGCTCCCTAAACTGTCATTCATTTAATAAAATTTGAAGAATCCCAGTTTTAAACCCTGTGTTTCAATTCACTGACATTACAAAATGACTGTCTTATAAGATTTGGCTCTGGAAAGCCTCTTAACCTGGCCTGTGCTTCTCTAACATCCCAAATGACCCTCTTTTGTGGGCTTGTGCCCCGGGCAAAGTGAAGGCTGCCTCTTGTCAGCTTTACTGCAAAAGGCGAGGCCACCTTGGGAAATCAGTCCACGCTTCTGTGTCAACAAGGACATCCTTCTGCGAACACCACCCTCCTCCCCTCCAGATTTTGACTGCCCTCCCCTCCCAATTAACTCCACATTCCTCCGTTTGCAATAAATACCCCAAATCCTCTCTGACAATTGCCCACACCACAACTAAAGGATTAGCCCCATTCTACCCTTTATAACCATCTATTGTCACCTCTATGTGAGTGACACCCTGATCCCTATAACAGGCCCTCCACTGCTTTGCTGTAGTTATAAATATCTTTCACTTAAAGGCATTAATTTGCCTCTAAGAAGCAGAAAGGAACAACAACACAGAGAGTGCACTTTACTGCAGTCACTGTGCTTTCGTGTCGGGATAAATGCTTTTCATACAGACTGAGTTATGGTGCAATGTATCATTCACAAAACAGTTTAAAGTCGTGTTAACAACCTGCTTTGCCTACCGATGTGAGTCACTCACCATTTTTGATTGTGTCAAAAGAGTGAACCCTGGCTATCCATTAGGCTAACAAATAAAAACACCCCCACAAGCATCCTCGTTTTATTATCTGTCATCATTAGCCTTCTCCCCTGATGTCGAGGAGAGAGCACCAGTGATGCTTTTAATTGTTCTGCGCTACAAATGTGCTGGTGTGTGGGCTAAAATTATGAAATTGCACCTCACTCAAAACATTCACTTAAAAAGGTCAAACCTTGGGCTTTATGTTTAACTAAAGCCCTGCACTGAGCCGTGGGGGTGAACTCCAGAAAATCCTGCATACACGCCATCAAATGTAAATACAGTATTTATGCACTATTAGCAAGAAAACAGGCACTAGCATCACAGCCAGGGTGGAGTTCACCACATCGGCTGTGATGTGGTTAAAATGAACAGCTGTGTGTGTGTGTACACCTTGCAACGATGCCTGCTTGTGAATCATGGGCACTAATTTCATATTTCAGTGCAGCTGCCTGTCATCAGCACTCTTATCAAAAATACATACCAGACCGTAATCACGGCGCAGGAGAACTGGGTGCCAAAATACCTCAGAGCACATGAGCATAAATGAAAGATGGGAGAAGGAGGAAGGGAGGGGTGTATGACAGGAGGCAAAAGAAAAATGGGACAAAAAAAAGCTAAAATGGATTAAATCACAATGGAGAGCAGCTTCAAATTGAACTTGTCATGTAACTTGTGCACAAATGTGTACCTTTAGTGGCACAGCTGGCACTAAAATGACAGAGATGAAGCGCATACGCTTGCATGAGTTTCTGTAAGGTATGCGTGAATGTGTATGATGTGTGGGAGGGGGTGTATTGATGCAACATCAACAGCCATTAACCCCCTGTGTGGACAAGTTTAGGGGCATGTCTTAACAGGTCACCAGCTGCAACGCAACACAACACAGGCTGGGAGGTTGAACAGCAACGTGTGCATTCAACAGAATCCGGTTGTTCAGTCTGACGTCACTAGCCGTGTCTGGGTCTAAACTCCGCTGCAGGTCCATATATCAAACGATCACTGTGGCATTACTGAGAGTTGAAAAACTGTCTAAAGTCTTTCATCTTTAATAAAATGATCAGCGTTCTGCTCTACCAGGTGTAACAATTGAGTTTAACATCCAGGCATCCATGAAAACGGAATTTATGACATTTAACGGAGTTAGAAGTTAGCAGGGAGTTAGCTCGCTAGCTTCTATCTAAATACAATATAGCATGTCCTGACTGCGGGGTTTTGGAAACAAATTAAAACATACAGCTTTCTTATCACTTCCAGCATAAATGAAGACAGAAAACTAAACAGCAGTGACGTTTGTAGGGTTACTGAAGTTTGGCTAGCTGGTATATAATGATGTGCTACGTGACCGCTAGCGACACAGCTATGTTAGCATAATATAAACAAGCTAACTTTTTTTCCACTCGATAAAAGTTAACGTGAGTTTTCTCGGTGGTCAGAAACAAATGTAATCGCATGGCAGGATGCTGTAAAAGGACCAAACTTCAGCCAGGAGAACAACTGAGATAATTCATCTACAATACAAAGTTAGTCATTCATATACTGCTGCATGGGCTGGGCTGTAGTTACATCCTAAGGTTTTAAAAACTGAGCTTAAATAAATGATTAGCGGTAATAAAAGCCGAGGGAGGTCAACAGGGATCACTGACTGTTTTAGGAGCTTTTTGAGATCAAATAGAAGAAAATACATAGCATTAAACATGTTAACAACATAAAAGCCATATTAAACGCAGACTACTTTAGACCCGGAAGTAGGATTCGTCGCGTCATCACTGAACAACCGGATAGGAAATAAAATATGATATAAAAATCGTATTTAAGACATAAATAAAAGTAGTGGGTTGAATTTCAAGGATTTCTGGTAACGATGGCTCTTATACATGCGGGGTATTTGTTGTTTATTTAGGGGAGACATTTCACCACACAGCTAAAGCTTTGTTTATGTCGTTTTCTTTCCCAAATCTGTGTAATTCATAGTGACATACCTGCAGAGGACAGACAACCTTTCCCCGTTCAAAAACAAAGGGTATTTTATCAGAACACCCAGACAGAGGTCTCACCTGTTGCAAAAGCTTGAACATCCACGTGTAGGCGGGGACGCACGAGGAGAGGAGAGGAGGAGGGGGGGATCACCGACACCCAATCAGATGTGGCCGCTTCTGGAGCGCTATAAAAACTCCGTGGTCTCCTCTGCGCCAGCATTTACTCGCAGCTTCTCCTTCTAAAGACTGTTTTGACTTTTCCCTCCGGGTTTTTACAAGAAGAAAATAATTGACCACCGAACCACTTTGCGAGGAAAACGGAATTTACTAAACTCACTTTATTTAAAAGCTCGCTTTATACTTGGACTCGAAAATAGTTTCGTCTCTGCTTTGGATTGTTTTTTCGTTTTTTGACTGAGCTGACGGGCAAAAACAATGCGCCTCATCCAGAACATGACAACCATAGCGGAGTATCCAGCTTCTGAATACTCGGCCCCCAACCGGGCCATTAAAATAGCCGTTATAGGAGGCAGCGGTGTGGGGAAGACAGGTAAGAGGAAACTGGAAAAAAAAATACGCAAGCATTGTAGGTAACGTATACCCTGGCGTATATGTTTAATGTTGTTTTCTCGCTTCTCCTCAGCACTCGTGGTGAGATTCCTAACAAAACGCTTTATCGGAGACTACGAGAGAAATGCTGGTAAGTTGAATATCTGTATTTTTATGAATGGAAAACGCTAAAATTGAGCTAATTGTTATTTTGTGGGGTACTAAAGGTTTTGTTCCTCCTATGTGCAGGTAATCTCTACTCCAGAGAAGTCCAGGTGGATGGAGAGCAAGTGACCATCCAAGTACAGGACACTCCTGGTGCCGAGGTGAGCAGAAAGGGACATATTATAATCTGTCTGGGCTGACTGGAGGGTAACAGAGTGGACAAAATAACCGTCTGGTTAAAAAATATCTAAGCGTCTTCAGGCACTGCTCCAAAACCGAGCATGTCTGTTTTCCTCCTGAAGTAGAGCCCTTTGTTTTGCCTGTCTAATCTTCCATTTAAGCTAATGGATGTCTGGGGCCAGAGTAAATGATACCCTGATCCACATCCAGACTTCTCAATCACCCACACCTCTCTCTTCTGGAGGAGTAATCCTATAGCTTTTGTCTGCCTCAGCTGGCATTCCAGACATTACAAAAGCTCAGTTTCATAACATGAGGAACATTTAATCTTTCCTGAAATTTGATTGATTTTGTGCATCAGAACAAGAATGCTGGAAATGTTTTTCAGAGGAAGTTGTGTTTTAATCATCGTCGTTTTTTTGTTTGGTTTTTTCCCCCCCCCAGATGACAGATAATGGCATCAGTCTACCTGACCATGTGACCTGCTCCATTCAGTGGGCGGATGCTGTGGTGCTGGTGTACTCTGTGACTGACCGCAGCAGCTTTGATTTGATTGATCAGTTGCACCAGCTGGTTGTTCGCAGCAGCGGTGCCAGTATGCCCCCAGTAATCCTGCTGGCCAATAAGGCAGACCTGTTGCACCTGAGGCGAGTCGACTCCCAGCAGGGTCCCATTCTGGCTGGAAACCTGGGCTGCTCCTTCTATGAAGTATCTGCCAGTGAGGATTACAACCAGGTACACGGGGCTTTCCACAGGCTGTGCTGCCAGCTAGCCAAGCAGCCACCCCCTGCCTCTAGCTCCCCACCCACCTCTGCTAGTGGTGTCACAGAGAAGAGGCGCTCTCTCCTCATCCCCAGACCAAAGTCTCCCAATATGCAGGATCTGAAGAGGCGCTTCAAGCAGGCGCTGTCTGCCAAAGTCCGGACTGTCACCTCAGTGTGAGGAGCGCTACAAGCTGAAAGTGGTTGAGAGTGGCCACAGAAAGTACTAAACGTTGGAAAAGAGGACGGAAGATTCACGCTTCTCCAGTGAAGTCCTGCTCCAGTTCAGCTGGTGTGATATGAACAGTATAGCAGGAGGCAGATGAATCTTTGCAGAGATAAATGGCGTCTTGGTGAGATGGAGTCTGTCCTGTCAGATGACGCAAAGAGCAGCGGTGAAGCAGTTCAGGGGGAGAAAATTTCCCTTTGAGGACAGAAACAGCCGATTGAAGCTGAGAGAACTAAAAACTGAATATAAAAATTGTACATAAAGCCCTCCTGGCAACAACAGCTCTGAAGGACTGCTTATTTTTAGCTGTACTGTGCCTGTTGTGGCTGTTCTTTATTCAGACTGCCACTTCATCAAGGCTAAACGCCGGCATTATTATACCAGCCACTTAAGCTGGGTCTCAGTGCAGCTCTCGGTGTGTTCACTCTCATATTTGAATATCTGCAGTTTATTTTTTGCAACTTACAAAAGCATCATTGTGCATGATTGATGAGTGAGGGAAGGGTGGGGGTTGAAGTATCCTTGTGGGGTAGCAGCCACTATGTAGCATGTGTTGGTGATTATCACTGATGCACTTTATTAAAAAGAGTCCAAAGGGCCTATTGTTATTTATTTGTTACAAGTTCTTTTTCATAATAAAAATATTAAGAACTTCCAATAAAATGTCTCTGGAGCATTATTCATTTTGCATGTGTGGAATAAAGTTTACAAACAATAGATTATAGAACTTCTGAGTCACTGATGTCCTTGGGACTGTAACACTAATAAACTGCATTCATACTGGGAGCAGATGACGCACACAGAACAAGGTAGTCTGACCCATGAATACAGCAATTCTTAAAAAGGCTTAGATATCAGACTAGTGATGAAAAGCATGGACACAATGGAAGCATGACTGTACAGCCGCTTCACAGATCTTGTGAGCTGTTTAAAATTAAAAGCTCTGTGCAGTCCTTGACCTCCCAAAAAGTATTTTGACTAAAGAATGAAGCTGCTGATGCGACTGCAGCCAAATCCTTATGGGGTTTTTTTCCCCCCTCTTTCAGAGCTGACCTTGTTTTCATTAGAGACCTCGAACAACTGCACCGGTCCCAAAGATGAGGTGAAAATTATATTAAAACAGTTTGCCATTAAAACATCCAATTGCATCAGTTTACTGGCAATTCAGAACCTAATCAGGGAATTCTGTTCAAGCCTGCCAGACGAGGATTTGCTGAATTACACCTGTGTTTGACAAAATGAGGGAGATTCGAGAACGGCCCCAGTTGTGGGTGAATTTCTGAGCTTTAGCTGTGATGATTCATGTTGGAGAGAACAAAGAGAGACGGGAGAGTGGGAGGGATGGAAGGTGGAGGTGAGGTCTAAGTGTGAGCAATTTATCGGGCTTGGCAGGCAGTGTGAAAGGCTTTGTTAATTATCCTGGTCTTATTTGTCACCATATGATGTTTGCGAGGGGATGATGTTAACAGAGTGTGTGTATTCTTCCGGCCACAACAGCATGCTGTCCATTGTTAACACTTCTAATGGGTTCACACACAGAGACCTGCTTTAAACAGCTAACTTGACCTCTTGTGTCCTGTGTATATATGCAAATAAAAGACATCACACATGGGTGTCTGAAAAGTGACTTTATTGCTTTATATTAACATTTGATGGAATTTTACGCCTCACGCTTAGAGAGGTGGCTTTTTACAGAACAGGAATGTTGCTTCATTTGCATGTCGTCTGTTGACACGCCATTTTAATTTCTCATGCCCTCTTCACACCTCAGTGTTTAGATGTTCGAGGTGCATGTGTTCATCCGCGTGTTAACACCTGCGTTTCCGTTTTTACACACCGATATCAGGTACCAGTCTCTGGGTGCCGAAGAGCAGCTCGGGGATGTCTGTCGGTCTTAGTAACCTGGTGGAGAGAACGAGCACCTGGAGTGGGGAACAACACACTCGTCAGAGTTAAAGGATGTCAACATGTGCAAGCCGACACTTATAAATGAAGCACATGTTGAGAAATTCGCAAGGTGGAAATCCAAGAGCTGCGTGAATCAGTTTCTGTTGTAGGTGGGTTATTTTGTTAAGTAGTAGTACTCAGAAGGTTTTGGCTTCTTTTGGGGTTTTTTTTTGAGCTGTCAAACAAATGATGTTTTGGTTGGTGACTCGCAAACCAAAGTTGATCTTTTCATTTTAAAGTCTTTGTAAGGGTGATGTTAAATCAAAGACAGCAGTTATCCATACATTTAGTTTGGAGAATAAATATGACTGGAATAATTCAGTAAGTTCATTCAGACATAGGGAACGAATACAATCCTGCCATAACTTTTACTTTATAAGTACGTTACTGACAAAAAGCTTTATAAAATCATTTTGCAGGTTTTTGTATGTAAAGAATAGAAGCACTGAAAGTTAGGCAACAGCTGAATGAGCACAGGATAGAGTTACAGCGTCGATCCAGAAACGTTATTTATTTATTTTCACGTAAACTTTGGCACAGGTTTGGATGCGAAAGATGGAAATAGAAAATGCAGGAATTATGTCAAGTGCATCCAGTTGCTGTGCAGCACGTGTGAGGCTTTACTTGTGGGTGAATTTGGATGGCTGGCTGCTTGGCTGCCCGTCACATTTTTCAGTTAATAAGAAGCTCAATAAGATTGTAAAATATGCTCAGTAAAATTCAACATCAACACAGTATCACACTGCTTTGTGAGCCTGTGTGTTTTGTGATCTTTAATACTTTGCAGCATATCTGTTAAAAATGCAGTTGATATGAGGTGTGTGTGCGATGACTAAGATGACTGTTGTTGTTGTTGTTGTTGTGGAGAAGCTGTTTTACAGCAGTTGGACCATGAAACACAATCTCCTCCCAGAGGCTGATAAGGTGCAAATACCACTCACATGCTGGAAAGCATTGATGCGTCATTGATACGTAATCTTGGGTGTCATTGTCGATCTTTAAAGATGATAAGAAATAAACTCGGCCTCCTGGTCTTCTTTTCTTGGGCGTTTCTCATGATAACTGCTTTAACTGAGTTTTCTATGACTGACAGCAGAACAGCTGAATACAGTTAGAGTGTGGCGTCTATGCTCAGACACACATAGAAGTTAGGAATTGATGAAGCAACCCCCATCTGGGAGGATACAGGTGGATGCTAGGATGGTGGAGCAACAGGTTCTCATCCCAACACGTTAAGGGGCATGAGAGCGGGTTTGCATGAATCTATAAATGTGTTAAGGTTAGGTTCAGGGCTGTAATAGAAAGCCGCAAGCGTTTCATAAGGACGTAGAAGGGTACATTTAGCGTTACTATGAGACGCCTAGGGGCACGACAAATCGTTGATATGTTACGCACTGGGAATGATAATGCTCTGGCTGGACAGGTTTAAACAGGAGGTAGTGATGTAGGGCACTAAACCGTCAGAGGGAGAGGTGGGACATTTTGCAGCTTACATAGCCAAATTGGGAGAGCTTATTGTGTATGACCTAAGTTCTGATAAGGCTCATTGTTAAATGAAATCCATTACGGGTGACAACCCCATGAAGCGATTGCCAGTAGTGTGCAATATAAGGCATTTTAAGGTCTGTCTTTTTGCTTACTGCATTAACCCATATCTGCTTTTTGATAATTTTTACCTTGCGCCTGTCCAAATTCTTGTTTGGTAGTGTAATGGATGTTGGATCAGTGGTTGTTTTCTCTTACGCAGCTCTGGATTCAGATGCAGCTTTCAAAAACGTAACTTTAAAATGACAGAAGTACACAGCTGAACGGCTTTAGCTGAAGTATGCACTCCTATAGTTCTGCAGACCTCTTCTGATGTTGTATAACAGAGAAGCCCTGTTTCTTTGCAGCAGCGTTGACTTAACTCTGCGCCCTTAACTGCCTAGAACAGCAGTGGCTGTTTGTGGTGGCAGAGTGACTATATTTCAGAAGAATTACATCCAAGTGCAAAAGCAAAACGTCGCTGTTTGTTTTCAGTGTAAATACTCATGAATGTCTGGTCCAAACACATCACATAAAGTGTGAGCACATCTCTGTGTAAGGGTTAGAGTGCGTGTGGCCCTGCAGGTTATTATATAAGCTGGTCTTTATTCAGTTCTTCTGATTACAGATGGGGGGGCTTTGATCTTTGCCAAGCCTTTCATTGCCTCTGGCCTCTTTCTCGAAGCCTTTTATTAAGACGAGCCTCATGTCCCTCGCGTATTTCTTGCACTCCTCTCATCCAGAGGAAATGCATCATCTGCATGTTTTGTGTGTTAGTGTTGATTGCATATGCAATAAGCACTCAAACCACCCAAACACACAGACAGGCAGACAGACTCAACATCTTGTGTATGCAATTAGTGTATTAAAAGGTGTAAAGATCAGATGACATGCTCACCTTTATGCCTGATCAGAGCCACCTGTTTATGTAGGTCAGTACTTAGGTTTGCTCATGCAGTCAGTCTTTGCTTGAAATTCAGCAGATACTACTGAGTATGGAACTTAAGGATTGCTTGATACTGTTAATGTTAAATTTCTAATAATCTTTTATATCACCAGTGGCTTTTGTCACAGGAGAGGGTAACAAAGCTTGGATAGCTATAATATAATATAATATAATATAATATATACTCACTAGCTCCTTTAACAGGCCCACCTGTTCAACTCTATGCAACACAAATATCTAAACAGTCAATTGCATGGCAGCAACTCAAAGCATTTAAGCAAATAGAGATGGCCAAGATAACCTACTGAAGTTCAAACTAAGCATCACAATGGGGAAGAAAGGTGATTATATGGTTGCTGGTGCCAGACAGGCTGGCCTGAGTATTTCAGAAACTGCTTATCTGCTGCGATTTTCCCATACAACCATCTCTAGGGTTTACAGAGAATTATCTGGCAGGAAGAAAATATCCAGTGAACAAAAGTTCTCTTCATAAAAAAGGCTGGTTGATGCCTAAAGTCAGAGGAAAATAGCCAGAGTGCAGAAGAGGATCTCTAAACGTATGACATGTCGAATGCTGAAGCAGATACGCCACAGCAGCGGAAGAACACGCCAGGTGGCACTTCTGTCAGTTAAAAACATGAAACTAGGATTGTACAGTCAGAATTTTGAATAAACAACATGAAAGCATGGATCCAATGGTGTAGTGGTGTAGGGGATGTTTTCTTGGTATACTCTGTGCCCCTTAGTGCCAACTGAGAATTATTTAAATCCCGCAGACTATCTTGTTGCTGACCATGTCTATCCCTTTATAGCCACAGTGTATCCATATTCTGATATATTTTGTTAGCTTTTCAAGTTAAAACATCTCAAACCCGTCCACTAATAAAGTGTCCATTCAGTGTATATTACTATAAACAGTTCAACATAAAGCAAAATATGGAGCTCAGGCATTAGGTTTCTGAATTAAATGAAACTATATTTTTAGTTGTAAGTTTAATCACTTTGTATGGCATCACTTTAAGTGATATGACGGTAAAAGTTATTTCAGTGCTCATTCTTGAGGTTAAAGCATGCAGGTAAAGCTTGCTAGCATGGATCTCAATTCTGCTTTAAAACATGATGTGTTTCATTTAATTTTACCAGTGAAGCCATTTGTAGTTTGAACAAAACATTTCCCCAATTATTGAACTGGACTGGAAGCAGAACTGGGAAAGAGCAACGTCACCTGACAGCGACAGGCCACAGACTCACCTGGGTCCCCGGTCTGTGTGTGGCAACAGTCTCTTTGATGAGACGAAGTTCTGATGGTGTGACTCCACCAACCATGAAGAGGAGGAGCAGAGGGTTGTCGCCAGGATGTGGACGGCTCACCTGGAGTTAAGACGAGACATTTTGACAGGTATTTTTAGGCCACTGGAGTTGTTTATGCTGCTTCTTTCCTTCCTTTAATAAACATATATTTTTGTCCACTGAACACTTTATATCATCTCTTTTCTATATAACACCTCTGCCATCTCTTATGTATTATTGCTGAGTCACCTCTCAGCTGGATTCCTGTGATATTGTGGTGCCACTGATCACAGTGCACCTGCTAACAACACTCGGAGTGAGACGTCTCCTCACACTGGTGTCATGATGGCTAACACGTGGACATGTAAGCTCTACACACACACTTACACAACACACAGACACCTAAATATCCCACATCACCTGTGTCAGGGCGCATCTCACAGACTGATATAAAAAAATTGTGCTAGCACATTATTAACTGTCATTTAAAATGCTGTTTTAACACCAGGTAATGTCTGGTGCTTATGGTGGTGAGCAATGGCTTTGTACTATTGGTCAGCGGGCAGCGGTCAGGACGAGCCTGTGAATGCTAACCAAGCAATCAGAGCTGCAGGGGGTGGACCTAAGGAGAGAGTGGCTATCCACGTGAAGCAGCAGCAGGCTGGGATAAAGCATGTCAGGGATGATTCAACATGTGTTCATGGGAAATTTTGGGAACTTGCTCAGCTCAAGCTGTATGTTGTACATCTAGGCAGATCTGGTGGGACTTCTAAACAATGCAGACATGGCATCCCCATGTGTAAGTAAATCCCCACTAGTGTGTTCCCTGGATCTGAACCTCACATGGTGAGGGAGGGGCTGTGAGCTGAAATGTGCTGCAGAGTGTGTCTGAGGAAAAGAAAACATACTTTTAGACATCATCTGTGGACTTCTTCTACAATGCCACTCACCAAACTGTTTAATGTGAATTCTCAAAAAAAAAAAAATTCTCAACATTATCTGCCTCTGTCTTTTGCTAGACACCAGCTATTAATTTCTTTAATAAAAAAATAAATGAAGTTGAGTTTAGTTCAATTTAAAGCAGTCCATAAAAACACAAAGATGAGCACAAAACACAGAATCATGGCAAATATCAACTGAATAATTAGAAAAAAAATCTATAAATATATATAAAATTATTAAGCAAAAATAAAACTTTTTTGGGATTATGGATATAAACTAGTGCTTTCAGCGTTAATCTCGTTAAAATGACGTTAGCGCCATAACTGCATTAACGCACCAAATCTCCGTTAATGAGTTAGCGCATGTGTGCCCAGGAGTGTGGGGCTGCACGGTGTTAACGCGTTAGCATGGTTAGCTTGCTAACGTGGCGCTAATATCATTTTGACGAGATTAACGCTGACAGCACTAATATAAACCCATTTTAGGTTTACATTTCTCAAGTTTCACTACTGCTTGGTTAGTAATATGTTGGCATCAAGATGGTATCATCCATCCAAACTACATGTGACTGCAGCAGTCTGCTAGCAAACAGAGAAATCACAAAGAGGTTTTTGGTGAAGCATCCTGTTTGCACCCAGTTTCATTCAGCTGCAGCGGGCAAACTCCATCAACCACCTGGTTAATGCACATTTTTGTCTAGCAACCAGATGTTAATAAGTGGTTGCTGAGTGGTCTCCAAGCCTTTGTGACTGATGCCTTAGCTTGACTTGTCCTGCTAACTAACTAATCAACACTATGCTTAATTAGTGTAGATGGACCCTCTGGGCTAAGATTTCCCCTTTGACATCTGGTAACAATTAATAGGTAAACCAAAACAAAATAGGATCAGTTAGTTTATCTATTCTGCTTGTCAGAGAATTCAAGTAAAGAAGCAATCTGATGTGCAGAAATAATGGAAACCCTTCACAAACCAGCCCCGAACTTAACTGCAGAAAATCAAACGTTTACTGTTTTGGATTTTCTGTTCTGATGAGTTTATTTAAATGCTTCTAATAAAGGAAAAAAAAAATAGTTCCCATGCAGAGATCAATAAAGATGTCCTTATCTTTATCACAAAAACCGTTCAGATTTCTGATAAAATGTAGCTGCAGGGTGCTCACAAACAGCAGATTTCAATCTACACAAAGTGAAGAAGTAAAGTCTTCACTACACTTGTAGCACACAGAACAACTTTATGGCTTGACCAACACGATAAGGTCATCAGGGTTATCAGATGACGACCATGATGAGGCTACAAGCTGAAACGCGCCAGTCAAGCAACAACGTTGTTCTATAAAATACAAGTGTTGTTGTTTTGACCACTCCAGACTTTCTCCTCTCCTCCATGCACTATTTGCATTTGTAAATTGTGCAAGATAAATCACTCTGTGATTCTCTGGTGTCAGTCATAGGCAAGAACTATGGTTGCATTAACATTACAAGATCGCTTGTACAACTGGGATTCTGTTTAAACAAAGACTAAATATGGTACACCAGACACACAAATAATTTGGTTACAGACAGTTTAAGATGACAGTTTGAAACAACACTGCACAGGCTTTCAGCAGGTCACGGTCCAGACAGCAGGGTCCACTGTGTTTTAATAATGTAAACTGTGTTCACAGTAAACTCTTTGGCTGAAAATAGAAGTTTTATAGGAGGTGTTTTATGGCATAAAGGGTGTGCACTGGGCTCCTATAGACTACAAGGTCAGTTTTATAGGTTTAGGTTGTCTGACTTGGTGGTTCTTGAGCCAAGTTTCTTAATTTGAGTGAAACCAGGCCACAGTTACACAACTTGTCTAATTCCTTCCCTTCTGGGTAATCATCAGTTTAAGCGGGCCCAGATGTGAGATCAGATCAGATCAGACTGTGGAGAGTGATCCACTCTGCAGGAAATGTACATTATGCATAGTGTTAGAAAAAAAAACTCAGACTAGTGCTAAAATAATGAAAGAATAATGAAAGAATAAGCCAATTATCAACGACTTTTAACAATTAAACTTTGCAAATCCAACTGCATTACTTCTTTCTTTTCTGTTTCGGTTCCCATTAAGGTCTTGCTCTTTAAGAGCCTCAATATCATACTGTGCTGCTGTCATCTGAGGATTATTTTCTGCCTTAAAATAAATGTGATTCTTTGAAGTAGTGACCTGGCATAGCTTCTACTGTGAGCTGGATATCCAATTTGAAGGCTTTATGACCAGATCCAGGCAAAAACGTTGGGGTACGGCGGCAGACAACAGTTTCAGTTCTCATATGTGTTTTTTCTGCAAATCTTTCTGCAAAAGTTGCAAATTCATTGCTATCCTAGATATCCTAGAAATATCACAGATATTTTTAAAAGAAATCGTATAATACATATTATGGTCACCTACTGATCGGAAGGTTGCTGGTTTGATCCCTGACTCCTCCAGTCTGCATGTCAAGTATCCTTGGGCAAGATACTAACTACAAGCCAGGCTTGTAATATTGTAGCATCAATTTCTACCAGGACAACTTTCTACAACAAAATCACTGAAGCGTTCTTTGGGTTGGTTTATGCCAGTGTGTTGCACTGTAGCATAACATTTATATTGTTAAGTAGTTATTACATAACAGTACATCTTGTAGAGTTAAAGAGTAATAGAAAAGCAGTAAGGAATTAAAGAAACTAATTAAGTACCCCAACACTGTCGACAAATGTAATGCCATTAGGCTGGAAACATTGTGGAGATGAGGCTAATACACATATAGATCCCAGAGATCAAAAATCATCCATAGGTGACAGGCACTGGAATATCATGAAGATATTCATCTCCACAGACTATAAGGCTTCATGCTTTTTCATCAGTAATCTCTGATTTTCTTCAAATGAGCTCCCAAAAGTGACTCATTTTTACCAGTTATACAATAAAGATGTCTCATTCTTGGGAATCAAGAAAAATAGTCAGCAAACCCTTTCTAGTTATATCACTGGTTGATATGTATAACAGACTTGAGGTACAGCACAAACACTTTTGAAAATGTGTATAAAAAGTATTAGTTTGGCGGTTTATCCTCTGAAGGGTTGATTTTTGTCCAAAAAGTATAGTCATTTCATTCAGCTTTGTGTGGGATTTCTGAAATCTGCCATATCCAAAAAATTGCGATGCAATATAAGATTTAAATGAAAATTTGTTTAAAACTATATTTAACTATAAACAAAGTACAAAGACATCGTAATAAAAAGCGGAAGCTGAAAAACTGATAGTTTATTTGGAACATGATGCTAGCAACATGTTGGTAAAAACTGGCACAGGAATATGGTACGACATGTTTATCACTGTGAAGACTGACTTTTCTTTTTTATAACTGCAGTCATTTAGCAACCAAAGAAATCAGTTGCTTTCGTGTGAAAGTGAATGGTAAAGGGTTGACATCGGCTTTCAGTGGCTTGACAGTTTGGGATCTACATTGGGATTTTCTGTTTCACAGTATACCAAATGTCTGGAATGCAGGTTCCGCATGCACATTTCAGTATAAATGATGCCTTCAGAGAGTGCATGTTACCAGAGCCATGTGTACTAATGTAACCCAGTTGTAAAGTTTCCATATTTAATCTTTTATGTATTCGTCCATTCATACATTTTCTTAACAGTTTATCCAATTTAAGTATAAATAACTCAAATCAGGTAATTTCTTCTGCGACAGAGCTGACTCTGTTGCATATAAGTGTTTGTGAGGAATGTCTAACCTTCATGAACATGCTGAAGCCGGTCTTCAACAGGTCTGTAAGACCTCCAGACATGTGCTCGATGTCAGGACATTCACGTCGATCAGGGTGAAAGACTTCCTCTAGAATCTGCCGCAGGAAAGGTCGATAGGTTGCCTGTAAAGCATAAATATCAAACCACACAAATAAGCATGCTTAACATCTCCAATGACAGTGGAGGTTTTTCTTTATAACAGCCTCTATGCAAATATACAGATTGCTACAGGTTGGGGGTTGAGGAACTGTTGGTGTCTTTGTGGAGTCCATATTGTTCTGGGCTTTTAGCCCCTGCGTGATTATGTGAATGGCTCTGGGTGTTAGACAGTGAAGTTATAAACAGCCCTGTTCAAGCTCTGCACAGGCTGCTGACTTATGAGTCAATTCAGGAAGAGCTTTTAAAACAGCGCAGTAAAGAACCCCACATGGTTATATGTGGCTAAAAAAAGCACTCTGGCCAACCATGTGGGTGATAAAGGGATGAATCAAATGAAGAATGTGATATTCCATTAACATGATTCCCAGAAACTAAGATTATTCAGACAGGGATATTTAAGTTCATGCTGACTAGTTTAACTATTCTATGTCCAGTCTGAATTATTATTAGCAGCAAATGGTTGTGGATGGTTTACTGTGAACTTTGGTGAACACATCAATCCCCCCTTTCGCCTTAGACAGCTTAGTGTGTGATGTAACTTGCTTCTTCAAAGTAGACACCTGGCCCACTTTTCCAAAGTTTCAGCAGCCTTGCTTTTATAATAACCGCAGCTTATGTTTTGTCCCACTTCACAGAAAAAAGAAGGTGTTTCAATAAAGTGTGTGTCCTTGGAGGAGCTGAATTGCACAACCTCAACTAAAGCTTCATAAATGTCTTTATTTACAGTGATCCATGGAGGAAAAAAAAAAAAAAAAAACTCTAACAGAGGACTTTTTCTGCCCAGTGACCCAGGACAAAATGAACCATTTATAGCCCTCAAAGCTAGCGGATCAAGAATTCAAGGCGGATTTTTTTTTCTCCAAGGGACCAAAGCTTGCTCTCTCAGAGAACAATAAAGACCCAGATAAGACTTGGCAAAGCCTTATTTGAGTACTGTGAATAGCATAAGTGTCTAAATAAACATTGTGAACATGTTCCAGAACTGAAAGTCTCTTTTTTACATGAGGTTATATTTGGTGGGAAGGAGCGGATTATCCTTTAGATCATTGGTAGATAATTTAATTTCCCTAGAGAAAAAAAAAATATTGAGCAGAACAGTTCCAGTTTCTCATGTGGACCCTTGAAAAAACTACTTGCCCACCCCCGATTTAGATCTTGCAAAGAAACAAGCACTAAAAACACACACCTACACATACAATACTGTCTAAATGTTAATGCGTCCAGGTGTTTCTGCCCACAGACATCCTCTCAATATGCATCATTCTTAACAGACACCTCAGAGCCTCCCACTCCTCAACAACCTGCAGGAGAATCCAGATTAGGCTTGGGGAAATCCTGCTGTCCAAATGATATAAACTAACATACACCTCCACCAAAATGACTGTGCAGCTTGGGTCACTCTGCACAAACAGACCTTGGAGTAAACACAATAATGATTCACCTCTGGCTCAAGCATGATCGTGCATGTGCATACGCAACATCAAGGCATAAACAACAAATCCAACCCGCAGTCACGCACTCTCCATTATCATCTGAATTTGAAAAACCTAAAACCAATACCATTAAACCAACACCCACATGTTAAAAACAATATTAGAATTAGTCATATGATAATGTCAGCGCTTAAATATTCCCTTGCAAACACAAACATGTGAGGGCACATACACACCCCCGTCAAATGTGAGTATCAGGTTTCCCCATGGGTTTTATTGGCTTTGAGGTAGATGAACGAATTAATGTTCCAAAACAACAGGTGATAAAATGAAAAACACAAATGGAGCATGGAAAACTACAGTCTGGCATGTCCCTGGAAACAACCCAGTCCAAAAATATGATAAAGTTGTACTATGCATATCATTTAAATGCCTAAAAATGGTGTTGTTTAATTCATCAGCCTGTGGACTCTTTTCTTTTTGAACATTCCTGTCAAAATATGAAACCTTTTAGCGAGTCATGCTAAATGTTAAGTATATAAAGGAATACACTCTCTATAGCAGGATGTAGGTAGTAGGAAAACTGATGCTGCTATAGAATATATGCTGTAATTTCTTTTTAATTTACCGCCAATTGATGGCAAAACATTCTCAGACGTGGCTCTCCCCAAAACTGGGCAACACACAACCATGAGGCCATCTCCTCCCATTAATATATCAATATACTGACTAAAAATATCCATCCATCCATTCGCTTCCGCTTATCCTTTTCAGGGTCGCGGGGGTGCTGGAGCCTATCCCAGCTGTCATAGGGCGAGAGGCGGGGTACACCCTGGACAGGTTGCCAGTCTGTCGCAGGGCTAACACACAGGGACAGACAAACATTCACGCTCACATTCACTCCCACATTCACACCTAGTGGCAATTTGGATTAGCCAATTAACCTATCCCCACAAGCTGCATGTCTTTGGACGGTGGGAGGAAGCCGGAGTACCCGGAGGGAACCCACGCAAACACGGGGAGAACCCTGGCCTGATGGTGGAATTGAACTCAGGACCTTCTTGCTGTGCGGCAACAGTGCTAACCACCGTGCCACCGTGCTGCCTTGACTAAAAATAATTAGAAAACAATTGAATAGTAATAATTTTGAAGCAACAAGGAGTTTGCTTGACCTGTTTCCTGGCAGGAAACAGTAGCTTCCTGAACTAGAAGGCAAGAGCTGATCAAGAAACAGAAACTGTATGTTAGCAACTTTACTTATCACAAAGTAGGGCAGCCTTAAATAATACCCTCCTTTATTATTTTTTTCTATGTAACATCTAAAAATTAATATAACTGTATATTAAATAACAATTGAAATTAATGTTTAATGTTCAATAAGAGTCATTTTCAGTCACTGCCCTCGCTGGACATTAATTTTCGTTTTCTGAATTTCATTTTTATTTTGGATGCACTTATGCTTTAGACTGCTTCACATCTCATGTAGGTGGTAATAGATTATATCTTATTACCATGTCAATGCAATGACTGGTCATAATAGAAAGAGAAAAGATATTATATAAGACATAAAAACCTGAGTAAATACCTCCGAAAGCCTGTGCTCAAAAACCCACGCAAGAGGGAGGACAGTCTATCTAGTCATAGGTGTGTATGCTCACCCATGTGTCACAATCTGTTCAATGTAGATGCAAATGATTCATTTTCTCGTTACTATGGTTTTTGGTTGGTTATACAACTCTCCCACCTTGTTGCTAGTCTCTGAAAGTCTTAAAACTTTTCATCATGATGCAGATGCTTGCTACTAAGAACATTTTCCACCCAATTTCAAGTGTTTCCCACAAAAGCAATAAAATCAAGCCCTTTGTTGAACTCGAATTCAGTTTTTTTTAGCGTCTCGCTGTTACAGCTTGATCACTTATAGCCCACTGTTTTCTTTTCTCGGAATTTCAATAGTGCTCAGTTACTCACACCATGACATGCGCGAGTTTTGTGCGCCTCTACAACGAGAATACACGTGACCATTCAAGGCTGTGAGTGTAGCTGTCTGCTGGTCAGAATAATTATGGTTGTAACAAAGAAAGCCTAACTGAAGCAAACAAAGGAGCTGCGGTATTTGATTTTAATTTGAAATATTTTTATGTTTAGTGTTATAATCACACAAATGTAGTTATAACACAACACAAATGACAACATGCAACGACAGAGCTCAACCCCAAAACAACCCTACTTAAGCCACAACTTAATTCATTTGCTCTTGTTCACCGCTTTGATGAACCCCAAAACACTTGATTACTGAAGCTGATGGCACACAACACTCATTCCCTCACACTAGGATAAAAACATATGATTCCCATGAGTCCCATCACAGAGTCAGAGCAAGAGATTCTGACCCATGTCAAGCCAAAGCCACAATCATGTCTTTCCACATATTCTTTTGTAAAGGGTGGGTTATATAACATCATTACACTGGATTTACAGGTACCACACGCACACAACAGGAGTAGATAACACAGAACGACTTGACTCCTCTTCAGTGGCCTTAAACATTGGAGTGAGGACCTCTGCATATTAGGCTACGGCCTAATAAGAAAACGTCAGGTGTCGGCTTCACTGGAGGCAGGGGTGCATCCTCAGAGAGGCTGGATGATTTCTGACGTTTCTCAAGAACAAGCAGTAGCTGGCAGATATCATACTGTCCTACTTTCATATGAAATCATTTTATAATAGTCCTGGAACAAGAACAGCCAGGTCTGGCCTAACACAATGCTTCTCACATGCATCCAAAATGCTTGCTCAGTCAAGAGGCTACTGGCACATTTTCACAGACACTGCATGATTATTATTATTTTTACAGTGTTATTCAGATGCAGAAATGAGAGACTGAGTCATGAAATGTATTCAAACTTCTGTGTTAATCAAGAACATAAGCCTGAACTGGAACAGTTACTAGATATTTAAGTTGTCTGAGAAAGAATTAGACTCCAGTCTTGGGGCACACCTACGAATCTGAATTGCACATCAGCACAAAATTTGAGCACTGGGAGCTTCAATGCACAGGCCACCTACAGTAACATGTAGATGGCCCAGTCCATGCAGACAATTTATATAAGGTAATTCTTGTCTAGTTGGGAGGACAGAAGAGAAGAGAAGAGAGCTGCAGAAGCACAGCTGTCTATTTTCTACTTATGGTGGAGCTTTTTATTATTTTCTCTATTTCTATGCACTGAAGAGTGAATACAAGAAACATTGTGTAAAAATGACACATTACATTTTTTGTAGTTGTTATGTCTAGATTGTAAATTGGTTGAAGATGTTTAGACTGCAAACAGGCAAGACTTCACGTCACTGATCCCAGTCTTTGAAGTTAGCTAGCTGTGGTTTGATTTTCTGTGAATGCATGCAAGCCAGAGAGAAAGAGAGCTCTCATTCTTGTCAAGAAACTAAAGTAAGTTATTTCACAAAGTAATTACATTTTCCTATGACTATAGTAACTACTTTATATTAAATGTCATTTACTTTATACTGTGGCTAAAATGTTTGAAAAAGCATGTACAATGGATAAAAGATTGCAACATTCAAATGCATTTCAACCATATTATCTCACTATTCTGACGAACTTCATCTCCAAGGTTTTCTACATCATGGCTGTGTGATTGGTTAAATTATTGATGTAAGATTTGAGAGAATCACTCAAGAAATAAACCTCAGAGGGTAGAAGGAGGAGAAGTAGACAAGAAAAAGACTAAATGACAAGGACACAGAAGTATTGTTAAATGAAACTTCAGCAAAAGCTTAAGTTCCAAGAATATTTCTCCTGGCCTATAATTCTCTGACAAACTGCCCAATGAGAATGAAGGACAACAGCAGTGAAGCCGCCACTCTAGAATGTCACTGTCTATACCAAAAGGACAAAGCTTTCAGATGCACTGAGAGGGCCTTTGGAGTTACATAAGCTCCAAGACGAGTGTGACGAGGCTCTCGCAGTGAAGTCCCATGTGCCTGCATGCTTGCATGACGCAAAAGGGAAAGCAACAAAAGCAGGAGAGGTCAGAGGTCCTCTGGTAAATCTGTGCTTGTGCTACAAATAAGGCTGGGTATCGTCACTGATTTCTAGAATCGATTCGATCCACGATTCGATTCGATTCTATTTGAATCTGGGAAATTTTGCCTCAGACAGTCAGAAATATTATAATTCAGATCAGTACATTTACATATTTTTGTATCTATAAAAAGGAAGCTGACAATTTCCAGACTTTATCAAAGGTGTGAGCGTCACAGCAGAGGCCTTTGTGTCAAAGTAGCTGAAGATAAAACACATAAAAACATGAAGGTGGTTTTCCTGGCCTGGGATTTTATAAAAATATTCTGCAGTACATCAAAAACAAAAGAAAACCATTAATCAACATATGAACATTACCTCTGAAGTTACAGCGGTTTTATTAGAGACACGGCTAAGCGTTTTGCATTTTGTATAATTTTAAAAAGTTTATAAATTTGTTCAGTATTGAACGGCAGAAATGAGGTTTTCTTTTCGGAAGTAAGTAAAAGGAAAAAAAAACATCGGCCGACAGTGCTGTAAACAACGGTAGACTTGTGTGTAACAAGCAAGAGAATAATGCAGAAAACAGATTTTGGGGATAAACGGGAAACTGTTCTTGAAGTACACAGAGAAAGCGAGAGAGAGAGAGATGTGCATGAAGTGTGATTTTATCGTGTTCGAAGCAAAACAGCAAAAGTAAGAGGGAATTCATGACGATGTTTATGTGAAGCGTAGTTTGGATCTTCTTTTGCTGCTGGTTTGGTCAATATTGTTTGGAGAGAGATAAAACTAACAGCTTTATGATCAGCGCAAAAAGGACATAAACACAAAGCGCAGACCCGCCGAAACATCAGAGTCAGCGAGCTGTCGGCTTTCAGCCCCGACCGTGTCCGTGCCGTCGGGTGAGAAAGGCGACATCTCACTGATTCTGATCCGCGGGTCCACGCTTTGTGTTTACGTCTTTGTGCAGAAGCCGTGTACCTGCTCTCATTTACTGTTTTAAATGTTTGGTGGTTGTTGAAATTTTGTGACGTTTCACCTGAGATTCTGGAATTTTGGGCAAAATATATTTATATAAAAAAATCGATTCAGGATTTTAATGAATCGATATCACATTATCCAAGCCAGAATCGATTTTAATCGATGAATCGATTATTAAAACCCACCCCTAGCTACAACCACTGCAAGAGTGAACATTACATGGAGTAGTTAAATAAAACACAAAGTAAAAAGTTACATGTACAGTGCAGTGAAAAAGTGTTTACACCATCCTGATTTCTAAAAGATATTTGTAATATTTACGTTCATGATCATCAAGCAAATTTTAATATTAGACAAAGTTAACGAGAGGAAACATGAAACCCAGTTTTTAATTAATTATTTCATTTCTTAAGGTGGAAAAAAAGCTTTCCAAACCTATCTTGGCTTATGTGAAAAAGTAAAATGTCCCCCTTGTTAAATCATGAATTAAGTGTGATTCACCACAGTTTTCAGAAAGCTGAGTTCAATTACACAGGCCAAAGCCGGGCCTCATTAATTCCTGGCCTGTTGAGAAAGAAATCTCTTAAATGGAAAGTATCTGACAAACTGAAGTAGGCTAAAAGATCTCAAAAAGCAATACATCACACCTTGATCTACAGAAACAGTTCAGAAACAATGTCACTGATATCTATCAGGCTGGAAACGATTTGAAAGTAAACTAGTGAGCTACGGTGAGAGCCATTATCCACAAATGGAGAAAACTTGGAACAGTGGTGAATCTTCCAAGGAGTGGCCAGCCTACCAGAATTACTTCAAGAGCGCATTAATGGATCATCCAGGAGGTCAAAAAACAATCCAGAATATCATCTATAGAACTGCAGGTGTCAGTCAGAGGAACAACAATATGAAATAGACTGGGCAAAAAACATCTATCCATGGGAGAGTTCCAAGGAGAAAATCACTGCTGACCAAAGGCTCATCCCACATGTGTCTAAAAACATCTTGATGATCCCAGAGACTGACAAGACACAAGTGGAACTTGTTACAACTGGTGAAAAACTAACACAACATTTTATAAAAAAGAACATCATACCAACAGTCAAACATGGTGGTGCTGGTGTGATAGTCCAGGGCTGCTTTGCTGCTTCAGGACTTGGAAAACTTGCCATAATTGATGGAACCATGAATTCTGATCTCTACCAGAAAATCCTAAAGGACAATGTCTGGCCATCAGTATATACCCTGATGCTCAAGAGCACTTGGATTAAACACAAAATGATGATTCTGGAGAGGCTTAATCAAAGTCCAGACTTAAATCTGATTAAAATGCTTTGACATGACCTTAAACACGCTGTTCATGTTGGAAAACGCTCCTAATTAAAACAATTCTGCAAAAAAGAATGGGCCAAAAATCCTCCACAGCAAAGTGAAAGACTCATTACCACTAACACAAATACTTGACACAAATACAGTTCTTCCTGCCAAGGATGGCACAACCAATTATTAGGTTTAGAGCACAATTATATTTTCACATCAGGCCAGGTAGGTTTGGATATCTTTTATCCCTTAATAAATGAAATCATCATTTAAAAACTGTATTCTGTATTAACTTGAAGCTGTGGTAGTGTTCATACTTGATACGGGTAAAGCAAACCACCCCTGTAACATGTGTTTTGAGGCTGGCAGTCAGAGTTTGTGTGCCTCCAACCTGGTGAACTCCATCGCTGGCAGTGTAGATGGAGCGTAGCTGCTTGAGGTGGTTTCTGGTGCTGCTCAAACCTCGGAGGGTCTTGAACATCTTCTCCACTGCAGAATGAACTCGCTCTGCGGTCAGCTCCTCAGGATTTGTACAACCTAATAAAAAACAAGCACACAGTCTCATTAACAGAACATTAAAAACCACAGATTCATCTAAAAGTAGACACATTACATTTTGCTTCAAAACTGGCCAGAGAGGAAAGCTAAATAGGCAAAAACAACCCATTTGATTCTGCAAAAACAATTGGCCATAAGATGTGGCATGTTCATTTTTGTGGGTAATTTTCTCAGCTGGGTGTGTACTGAAACCAATTATCAAGGTAAACGCAAGGGAGGACAAGAGCTCCTTTATTTCAGCGGAAAGCACTGCAGCCTAATCAAAATCTAATGTTCCCTTCTTTCTAAAGAAGTGCCTAGGGAAGCAAAATGACAGCGTTTAAGAAGAAAGAGAAATGGCAGTGAGAAAAGGAGAGTGGGGCTTAAAAATATCAAAGACAAGTAAACCGAGTGAGAAGATAGTGAAGAAGGCTAAACGATGGCGCCCAAGACGTCCGTTTAGAACGCTTCTGGCAAAGTGGGTTGAGGGGCACCTGCAGTTCCACAGCACACAGCTTGGGGATTTGCCTGCCTTTAATTAACAAGGAGGTCAGCTGTGTTACAGAACACAGACCTGAAAACTGAATCAGCACTACAGACTCTGAGAGGCTCGTAACAAAAAGAACAATGATGACTCCACCATTTGTACAAGTAGTTTACACATAAAAGTGCTTTTCACGCAGCGGCGTGACTCCAACATTAAGCTACAGTTTCCTTACAGTCAGGAACTGGCTCATGTTCTGCTTGGACATGTTGGTCCACTCAGTGATAAAAATGCACAACCTATATCATATAAACCTGACGTACATTTTAACCGGAATTACAACAAGATCTTATTGCACGTATTGAAGCACGTATTAATGCCGTGAACGTCACTTCACTCTTGTTTTATCTGCTTCATTACTGAAGTAATGAGCAGTTGCACACACAGTGAAAGCCAGAGAAAGGACAAACTAGTGCTACCACAAATTACACCAAAGTGCAGTAAAGACTAATTGAACTCAACTGAAATGAGTGCAAATAAGATAAACACATTTTTGTATTTTTCATTTTGTTCATCTCAGTTCTGTTCTGTTTTGTTATTATCTACTATATAACCAATAAATGCCAAATCATTACATTTATATACTCATAATATGTATTTATAAGTTACACTTTGTTTCACAGTGTTAGGAAAGCAAAGTTTAAACTGAGTTTAGTAGGAAAAATGTGTATTCCCCAATCCCAGCTGCTTAGCCTTTAAAATTTGTGATTTCAATTATTAAACTGTTGCTGGAAGTCACAAGAAGGTTGCCAGCCAGGTTACAGGCTTGTGTCACTGGGGACATAGTCCATGCCTCTCACCCTATTCACAGCTAGGATAGACTCTAGCATTCCTCTAGCACTCCTGAATAGGATAAGTAGTTCAGAAACTGGAATGATGAATGGGTGAATCCTAAAAACAACAATAACGCAACAAGACTAGTCTACAGTTATTCTGTTGGCTCGGTAACACTTAGCCACAATAAGGGCCAAGTCATAGTTTCTGCATGCAAATGTGCATTTCATAAATGTTTTATCTGCTTAAGTATGTTCGGGTTCATGTAGCGCCCCAGATTTAATACTGCATGGACTGTCAAATAACAAACAGGCAGCTTCCATTCCTGCAGGTACGAGGTTTTCATCACGGTTTCTAGCCCATACTCGTGGTCTATGGCAGCATATGCATACTTCTGGCTACATATATTTACCACACTTACATCCTGAAGTATGACAAATGTTTACATGATTTCATAATATCAATGGAAACATTCTGATGTTTAGCAGGTATGACCCACAACAGCACTGCTGCTGCACAGTAAAAAAAATCCCATCCATCGATCCATTCATCAGTAAAACCTGCTTGTTTTTTTAATCCCTCAGTGATAGGATGATTCTTCTGGTGTATATTGTAGTCACCTGGCAAAACGTCAACATTTAGACCCTTTTAACTCCATTTTTGGTATCTCCCAACTCCTGCGGGACATAAGTGTGTGTCTGCCGTTTTGGTTCTAGACATGAAGTCTACAATGAAATGAAACAAATGAAAACAGATGTCTGCTACAGACAAAAATATTGTTCCGAGCCATGTGAGTGAATCAAAACAGTTAAGTTGCACAGTGAATACAAAACACTGAGCTGAAATTAGAAGGGTTTATAAAGCTGAGAGATGAGGGAGTTTCAGGCAATTCTTTGTGGACCCTTCACTACAGAGCCTGTCACGTTGTTCTGACACAGGCATTGCCAAATGATGCACAGTTATTACAAAGATATTAATTGTGGCTGCTTTAACAGAACGGTTTACACCCAACTCTTGTTTAAATTATTTTTCTCTGGCCTTAAGTAGTATTTATTCATCGAGAGTGTGAGTTGTGCAGTTTTAAAGACATGAGCAATAGAAACAGGCGTTTTCACTTGAACTAACGTAGCATCTGTTTGTTCTTTCACTCGTGTTTCCCGGCACACTTTACAGATATCCACTAATCGCGTTACACGCAGGCAAAAGCGGACAGCTTTAAGGATACACTCACTGAAGGAGTGTGTGCATGTGACTGTGCACAGTGGACAGATTGTGGGATACAGCTTTATCAAGAACCACTCATCCAAAAAGATGAGTAAGTGATTTTAGCCATCTTTCACAGGAAATGCAAAAACAATAAAAACAAATAAATAAATAAAAAAACTAAAAAAAAATCATGACCAGCTATCTTTTGAGCTAGATTGAGTTCTGGGCCATCAAAAAGATTAAATCTTTGCAAATGTTAGAAGTTTTTTGGCCTGTTTTCATTTTTTTTATCCACATCCTGTTTTGGGGTTGAATTAGGTTTAAATTGCACATTAATTTGTTAAGGATAAACCTTACGGGTAAGAGGTTCAGGAATGTCAATGAATGCCCTCACAAAGATAACCAAACACTCACAGGGAGGCCCAAACAGCAATCACTGTAGGAAACCAAAGACCACAAGAATCCTGGGAATTGAGAGCAATTTTAGCCACAATACACGAACCACGCATCCCAACTCGGGTCTGTAACAATAAACCCACCAAGTGTGAATTGTTCAGATGAGCAGCTGTCAATATAAAAAATAAAAACAGCTGCATAATATATACATTTGATTTTGTGGACATCACTTTAAAGCAAAAATTATATTGTTGAATGCAGAAGACACTAAAAAACAAGATATCTCTATTTCTCTGAAACACTCACTACTGCTCTCAGCTAAACCCAACATTGGTCTAATTAAGCAGACTCAAAGGGCCATGCATGACTTCTACCACCACAGGGTTACCATTGAATCCTGGAAACTCTCTTAAAGCTCTTACCTAAATATTACATAACAAACCATGAGCTCATGTCTTACACAGACCTACTTCTGGAATGAAAGCAAAGCCAGATGTATACATTGTGTGTTAGGAACATGTGAGTTTTGAAGATAAAATCGAACATTCGCAGAACATGTGGTAAAAATCGCCCTTTATGCACAGCAAGCTAAATTGATGGAGTGCAAGAGCACCTACGCCACCTCAAACTCTTATATCTTCAGGAGGATTTTCACAACACTAAAAACAGACCTGCAGAAATAGTTTGCTTTATGGTATTTGGCATGCTATATATGTAGAGCTATACATCACTTTCAGCAGTTAGAGTGAACAGCTTTACTTTTTCAGCATGCTAGCTTGGGTTTTTTTGATCTCTGTTAGTTCCTTTCCCCATCCCATATAGATGATATCAAATTAAGCAAAGCGTGTCTTTGTTTTGATTTGCTGTCTTCAGGAATGTAAAAGTGTCTGGTCCGCTGAATTTGCTCTCCCGCGTTGCCCAGGCTGAGCGGTAAACTCCTACAAAAAAACAGCGGGTCTATTCAATTGAGCTGAGCGTGAAGCCTCAGACAGATGTGGGTCTTATCTTTCCAGACACCCGCAGAGGGGGAAAGCGTCCTAAAAAACACACTACTACAAATGTTAGTCACTAGCATTTCTACAGTGAGAAGCAAAAGAAAAGGGGGATCAGGCAAACACGCAGTAAATTTTACTGATTTACTGAAAGCAATCAACTAAAATACTGTCTGTGCATAGTGGGTGTGTTAGTGGTGGCAGTCCACTCCAATATGAGGGTGAGGTAGAGGGAGATGTGTAAATCTCTTTGAGCGCTTGCGTGTCTGCCATGAGGGAGCTGCTCGACTTGTTGCCAAAGAATACAGTACACGCCCAGAGCTAGGAGTTGGATGCAGGTCCCACCCCGAGCAACCTGTGCTTTGGATGTTGATCTGCAGACACCGAGCAGGAGCAGGACCAGGTGCTGACCCGGGAACATCCAGTTTGGCGGCGAGGCTGAACACCTGTGTCTGAATTCATCTCACGCGGCACAGTCACGCCACCCACCATATCGGCAGCACACGTGTCTCACATGCAAATATGCAAGCTGAATTATCTTTATCCCCCCGTTTCTTTCTCTCTTTTTTTTTTTAAATTAAGTGAACAACATTGGACGATGATGGAAAATAAATGAGAGCTGTCATATGAACAGCTCTGCCATTTCCATGTATGCATTTATATCCAGAAACAACCCATCTTAACAGACACCAACTTGTTTAGTAGATAAGAAAATATTATTCAAGTCTGACTCATCGCTACACTACACTGCTTAGAGACAAAGAGATTAGGTAAAGAGTCCAGTAAGAGTCCAGGCAGGAAACAGCTGACTGAGTGTTTCCTTAATTTGATCTAACAGAGCCGGAGGTGAGCAATAAATTACTAAGAGAGGTGCGAACATAACCTGTGACACTCACAAGGTGAAAAGAACCAACCAGAGGAGGATGTTAGGTAATAAGCAGAGCTGGAAGATGATGCTGAAGACTTAAGAAATATTAAAATATTCATTGTTGAAGTAAAACTACTATCAGGTTGAAAAGATGGGATTTGATGAGTTCTCATAAAAGTAGGTGTTGCTATTTTTTTGAATGTGTAACGCATTGATTCACATAAAAGCTTGGATGATTCAGATGACAAGCTTTTATACCACAGCTGTGTGGGATTGTACATAAAGAAAAGACAGGCCTTCTTTTTACCACTTTATACGACAACCTCAGAGGCTGAAAACCAAAAAAACAGGCTAAGTGCCAACGACTGAAGTTTCCTCAGTGGGTAGTTGAGTCCCTTTAGATTCCTGTGTGTCAAAGCCCAACTTTAGTGCGCAAAGAAACATGTTTGCAAACTGTTATGAAAAAACACACTGTTTTGTCTCAATAGCTAATCTCTTTGTCATTATAACTGTACAGGAAATTGATTTTATAGGATATCTCAGTCGTTTAAATGTTATTAAAGTTGTCTATTGTTGCATGATGACACAAAGGGCTGTAGCTTGTTTGATGTGTGAATTGGTATTTTCTTTACATGTTTCTTAGCACTAATTAACAGATGAGTAGATTTGTTTTTACAGATTCATCTTGGGCTAACAACGTTAGCAAGAGTTAGCTCATAGTTAAACACTCGCCTATCCAAAATAAAGAGGGGGAGTGGTGACATATGCGTATTATACAGTTAAGATCACACATTTACATGAACTCATCATTGCTGTACTGTACATTGTACATCTTTAATGACTTTAAACAAACAAGAATTGGGTGTACAAGTTTGAAATGATTATATCATTTCAAATTTGTGAACCCAATTACAGATTAAAGATGTAAGCTAGTACAGTCCTGGAAAAAGAACATAAAAAAGAAATCATTAAAAGTACCACGATAATTCATGTCCACGATAAGTATATAAACCTCTGACCACAACTGTATTTAGTAGAGACTGTGATTACATAATGTCATAAAAAGAAAAATAAACTTTAAGTTTTTGCCCTATAAGCACAAACTAAGCCACTTTTCACATTCATACATCACGTATTCTGTACAAACACGCCTTTTTATCGCTAAGTAATTGTCTATATATACATATTTTAGATCACCCATTACTGAAACAAGAGGTGTATTTGCTGGGGACTATTTTCAGCCATGATTTACCCTCTACTGAGTTATTATGGCAACAAGACAGTGTATGCAGGATTGAGTCAAAATACAGGAGAGTGCCAATTCTCATGCTAGCAGAGAAAGATGTCGCCTAGTGCAGGCATATCGGACAGATCAGGCTTTGCTTATACAGGAAATAATTGTTACAAGGATCAGCGCATTAATTACCGGAGCCTTTTTGTGTGTTTTCTCCACATTATGAAAAATTCCAAATGTACAGTTACAACTGAGGTTCAAGAAAAATATTCTCTCGAGCATATAACAGAGCAGCTGCACCAACAAAGACTGAATGCACTGTGCACGTAAACAATCAAGTAAAAAAAAAAAAAAAATCATCAAAGAAGAGGAAGTAAAAAATGTGGAAGCATTTGTGTTCATTACCAATGCCACACTATTCATCTCACAAGAAGTGCACTCTCTGCTAAAGAACACAGGGAACATTAAATTAGAAAAACACAGTCTGTTTCCTCAACAACCCTCAAAACACTGAAACTGCACTGCAACAGCTCACTGTCTATGGCTGACCCCACAATCAAACTAATCACTCTGTACTTATCAGTGGAATGTAGACAACCCGACTACTTATAAATATCACAGCTTATTTTGAAACGTGATCAAAAATTCTATTCTGGTCTGAGAAAAGAATGAGAGTACGTGATTTTTAAGCGAGGGGGAGAAGGATTCATGCTGCCGAGCACAACTTTCTAAAAAGAGTTTATATCAGACGTGGTAATCCCGTGTGGAATGCTGAGGAAGAAAATCTTTCCTGCAGAACGCCGGGATGAAAAAGGAGAGACGGAAGTAGTGGGCTTTTTGAGCTACATGCTTGTCGTGCCTCTTTTACCTTACATGATGATGCTTCCTGACAACTGAAAAACAAACACTGTATCCAGCTCGGTCAAGGTTAACCTCAGACAGATTTGCAGGTTAAAATTAACCATAAAATCTTTGATCACTGAGGTGGATCTTTTGATATACAGGGATTTGTGTACTTTCCATTTGCTAACACAATAATAAATATAGGAAAATCATAATGGACTTTTATGCAAATGAACAGCAAATCAAAGTTATGAGGAAGTTGAAGATGATGCAAGCATGTGCATGTTCATAAAATCTGATAAAAACAGCAAATTACATACACCGTTAAGAAGAATTTCTAACATTTATGAATTCATTTTCCAAAAGCTATTTCTCTATTTCCCTGGAGGCCAACCAAAGTTTGGCCACAGCACCACTGACTAAAGACCAACACCAGTGGAAGGACATTAAGGGAGGGTAACTGCAGCGTTTCTCAATGGGAGTTGTTCCCACACAGACAAACTTTTTAAACAATTTCATGTGAATATTTGCAATTTATTGAGTTTAAATTAATTAAAATTTAATAGGTTGATAAACTTTTGTTTTTTTTTTTTAAACACAAAAAAAATGTAAATGTACCAGCGGCTGCCAGCTCTACCCTTCACTCTACTAGTAGATGCACCAATTTGAAATCCCTAGGCGATCTTCTGAAAAGTTCACCTTTGGCCTTGACCTTGAGATCAGACTGAGAGTCGAACCAGACTACAACTTTGAAAATCCAAAAGTTGCATCTTTCCCAAGTTACACCGTTCACAAGATTTTCAGAAAACTTGATTTCTGGTCAAGGTCACTGGGCTTCGGAGTCGCCTGAGAAATGGTAGCCCACAAATCAATAGGGGGTGTTATGGAGGCTTTATCCACCAATTTTTCTTAACAGTTTAGCTTTTTCTTCACTTTACACTTTTAAATACCTGAATGATGTGTGTCGAACTAGTCAAAAGGACCACTATTTATTATCACTTAATGCAAAAATGGCAGATCTAAAAGGACAAAAAACAAAATAGGACGTCCACCTTTAATCAGTGATAAACTAATTAAAGCTGAGAGCTGGATTGCTGTGTCAGCATCCAAGTTGGAAAAAGTTGGGCATATACTTGTGTGAATTCCACTGTGAGAACTTAATCCTTCTCAGAGTGGCCCACTTGACAAAAAACACAAGACCTGTTAATCTGAGCTGCTTCACTGACTCTTTAAGAAGTACAGAACAATGCTACACACACACACACACACACACACACACACACACACACACACACACACACACCCCTTAGGCCATCAAGCACTCACTTTTAACTCCCACCTCCCTCACTGTTATAAGACCTTGCAAAGCACAACTCTTAGTGTGGATCTGAGTTTCTATATTTATTTCCTCTTCTTGTCATTTCCAAAAAGGACACACACCTCTGCTACAAGAGATAGTGCGAGGCAGCTAATGTGATTAATTACATGCTGGGGAAGGTGTGGTCTCCACTCTGCCACTTATGGAGAAAACTATCATGGTTAAGCAGCCCGCAGACAGCATAACTGTGGAGAGCAAAAGGATCTGCCTTAATAACACAGAGCACTTTCATGTCAGCTTGGTGGCTATGTTAGATGACAGGAATGTGGGATGCAGTGGCGTGGCAACCCTCAGATGTTATGCTGTTTGCTAACAGGTGTGATCAAACAGTGAGCACGCAGGACTCACCCTCTGATGGAGAAAACACCCTGTCACCACTAAAGGGAGTTTCTGCCAGTATGCATGAGTATAATAAATGACTAACAAGGATAAGGGTACATGTGTCTAATGCTATCTCTGAGCTGAATGTGAGGACACCAGTTTAAATCATAGGGTAACATACCAATCTGCTAATTCAGAGAATGGCAGGCCCTAATTTTCTCATCTAACTTGAGGTCTTTAAAAGCAGATCAGATGGGTAGGCGCACAAACACTCACACACTTTCACTGTGTGAACAAAGCTGCACAAACACTACAGCTTTACCATACTTTGTGAATGGCACATTACCTCTTTTCATATTAAAGTCAGTACTCAAATTCTTTTCCTTTTTTATTTAAAACTCTTCGATTGTGCCAGACATCAGCTGACTCATGACTGCAGTGTTAAATAAGACATAAAAACTTCACTGTAAAAAAACAGTGTTGAAACTTCTCTTTGATATTGCTCCTTATGAGTTGCGCTTTAGCGTGCCGTCATGTGCTATTAGTTGAGATGTCAGGCATGCTAAATCTGTCTTTGATCCTTTGTAATTACAGTGCTGTGTGTTTGCAAGTGTGTTTGAATGGCGGAGTGTGTTATAATCACAGCGGTTGCAGTGTTTCACGGTTTTGGGGTAGAAATCTTAGAAATCTGGAGGAGAGGTACACAGAAATTACACCAATTCCAGACAAAGTCAAAATTACAACTCTGCACGCAATGCAACCCGAGTCCTCTCTTTAATATAGAGGGACGAGGGGGAGCAGGGGAAAGCAGTGTGTCTTGTATAAAGTGTTATGTTGAAGATGTTGAACAAACTCCCCATATCCACATCAGCTTAACTGTGGCTGCCTGACTGAATGCATATGCAGCATGTTAGCTCTCCTGTCTCATGAATTTCTCAGTAGTTACATAACTGCATCTGAGCGAGACTTAAGCACATGCAAAATATTCTTCTCGGAAAGAATTATTACATGCACACAAGTCTGCTGAGTAGTTGTTGAATATTTCATGCGTTTTGTAATCGGATCGAATATGTATTATGCAGTCATTTGTGTCAAAACTACATTTATCATTGTTCACCGTAATCCAGTCCAAACAGGGCAAGTCAAATCTGCTAGATGTTACAGCAGGAAAATGTAAAAGCCCTGAGCTCCACATCTTTATTTTATAAAGTGCAGCAAAATGTAAAGAACAAGTTGTGTAATTAAATCCAAATCAATAAATCAATCGCAATCAGACTGGAGTGATCATACCAGTTTAATTCAATTCAATTTTATTTGTATAGCGCCAAATCACAACAACAGTCGCCTTCAGGCGCTTTATATTGTAAGGTAGACCCTACAATAATACACACTGAGAAAAAACCCAACAATCATATGACCCCCTATGAGCAAGCACTTTGGTGACAGTGGGAAGAAAAAAACTCCCTTTTAACAGGAAGAAAGCTACGACAGAACCAGGCTCAGGCTAAAGACATGCTGTGGAAGAGAGCCAGAGATAAGTCTCTTCTAATTACCTGTTACAGTGGAACCCAGACTTACGAATACCCCGTTTCACAAAAAATTCAAGATACGAAGGCACTGAACGGCAATATTTTTGCCCGTGTTACGGCAAAATGCCCGAGTAACGAAATCCGCTGGCTCTGACTGGCTGAGCCTACAATGCCCACAATGCCTTCCGAAACATGTGACAACCCCTTGGCTTCTGTACTTGCGCTTCGCTGTTCCACTTGAACCACGTATTGTTGTTCTAGTTAGCAATTAGCCTATAGCCTATCGTTCAGCATCGCCTCAGTCAAAACGCGCGATGGGTCGTCGTGGTTCCACTGTATACGTTTTAATTTAATCTAATTTTCAATGTGCCATTAGCTTTGCCTTCATGGAATCAGCTTCCTGTGTGTGACAATGATGCTAGGAGAGCACTGGCGTTAAAAAAAAAAAAAAAAAAAGGATAAAACATGTCCGAAAGCTGAATTATGAGAGTTTATTTTTAGTTATGCAAGATGGAATAGAATACCTTTAAAAACTCATATCATATTCTTTCTGAATTTATCCTATTAATATTAAGTTTCTTAAACTTTACCTCCATATTTTTGCATAATTTTAGAAAATTTCAGGAATGTAAACTTTTTGCTACTATATCTCCACTGGTTTTAACTAAAATTTTTACAACTATACATGGAACATGCACCATACTTGTAAAATGCAACCAGTAATGTACATCAAATCGTAACGGATACAATGCTGTGTAGTTAAGTAGCAGGCACTTGCAAACACACTGGGAGCAAAGTTACTTACGGAATGCTATGAAAACTGTATTCACTCTCAATTTGGGTGTCTGAGTTCATAAAGTGTGTCAATAGGTGCTTGCTTATCTGGACAGTTTGCAGGATCTGAGTGTCTGCGGGTAAGTGGGAAGTTGACATAAGAAGCCCTTTAGAAATGCTTAAAAGGCTCCTTGCAATGAATAGGCACAGTATATCTCAAAGGCTCAGGGTCTCTTTCATTTGTGCATGTGTGTGCACTAAAGCGTGTAAGTATGTGGGGTACCTGTGCATATGCAAGCATGCATGTGTGCATGAGAATGGCTTCTCTTGCCATTTGAAACAACTGAACTTTAATTAACAGTGAGCACGAGGGATTTGATTACAGGAGCCAAAGATACATCATCATGCAGCTGGCTGGCCATTAAAGCGTTATGTAATACAGAAAAAAACAAAACACTCAACACCTCATTAAAAAAAAAAAAAAAAAAAAAAAATCCTAATTATAAATTATTTATTTGACAATCCTAAATCTAGTTTTGACTGTAAAATGTGCACATTTGGAATCTGTAACAGTCACAAAGTCACAGTGCAATCCCCTCTTGTAGGTCACATACTGAACCCAACTGAACCTGCTGTGCAATCATAGCTGCATGTGTGTGAAAGAATGTCATTAGCACTGTGATGACTGAGTGTGTGCATGTGCCAAACCCGGACAGAGAGGTTTTAAAAAAAAAAAAAAAAAAAAAAAATTGTATTAAAATATGTTGTGGTTGTGTGCACGTACTTGGATAAGCACCGTGCACACGTCAGCAGATGGTAAGGTGCAGTTTTCATCACTCCTCAATTCCAGATCATTCTAGAGGCCGATCATCAGCGGCTGCAGACATAAGGCCATTCCACAGTAAAAGTGCTCACAGTGTTTCCTTTTCTAATCCTCCAAATTGCTGACAAAGACTTTGACTGTAGGATGGGCAGTGAGATTGCATATCTTGTTTAAGAAAACAAGAAACACAGACACACCATGACACAACAGCTCCTTCTTCCACAGGCAGCGGTGAGGGCAGTGAGGCCCAACTTAAACTAAGGCGTGCTGTGAGCAAAAGTTGGTTTAGTCTGTCCCCTAGAGGACGACAGCAGCAATGCAGAGAATAAATTACATGCATCTTGTTTTGGAGCTAAAAGAAAAAAAAGCTGAATGCATTGTGTCTATAAGGCTGCAGTTCCTTCAGCAGTCTAAACAGTATAAAACTTTATGACACTTAATTTGCAATAGGCAAAACATTTATAAAGTCAAAGGGTATTCCTATGAGGGTTGTAAACATCTTTTTCCATGAACAGAAAGCCTGTTTTTAGTCAAAACAAACATAACCGCTGTCTGATGTGCAGCTCTTAAATGAGTGTAAGTCATGAAACTGTAGTTTAGATGTCATGGCCATTAATCATACGGGCACACTCTAAAATAAGGGTAAAGATGTTTTGGAAAACAAGTTCTGCTTAATTAACATTGTGGAAAATCTTCTAATGAAGCACAACTAAGTTTTCATAAACCTCAATTCTTTTTTTTTACTCAGCAAACATTTGCTCATTTACACATCCTGCAGTTAGGGGGCAATATTAACATTAATTTGGCATAAAATCTTTGACCAACTGGCCTGACTTGAATGTTTGTCTGATATTCACTATTTTGTTAATAATGTTTTTGGTCTCCTAAAAACATGTTAGAGAAAATATTTGGTAGAATATCTCCTCCCTGTTAATGTTTTTTGCAGTCAAGAACAATTCTAGCCTTGACCTTATTGCCAAATTCACTGCAACGCTCCATTAAAATAGGAGGAGGTACAGAGTCGGGTAATAAGAAAACATCTACTACCAAATACTGCCATGTTATTTTCACATTTTATACATTATCATTAGACAAAGATTAATTAGAAAAACTTGTCTGGGAGGCAGGTAGTGCTGTTTTCTTTTTACTACAAATTTTATTTCAACTGTCACAAGTTTGAGATGAAGTTCTGCTAATAATAACAAAGTTTACTGGTGTTGTCAGGTTATACTTAAAGGAATAAAGCAAATAAAGTCAGGTCTATAAAAGCGGCATGATTTTAACTTTGAACAGTCATGAACATTTTATTGTAGCCAGTACATGATGATATTTAGAGATAAAAGTGCACAACAGTGTAGAACACTGTATCTACACTAGCGGGATTTAAATCTGTGTTAACCTCGGATTTATAGAGATGTTATGCAATCTTTAAAAAAAAAAGTGCTGCTGAGACACCTGCACTGATGTCATCACTTTGTGTTTCAGTGTTCGCCTGTGACTGGAATGTAGCTGTGGTTTTGGTTTGTAACAAGTACAATTTTGTTTTAACATATCTGAGTATATAATATCAAAGTCCACCGGTTGAGTATCATTAACATGTTGCGGAGCAGTTTGGCTACCATAGCAGAACGTCCGTGGGGTCAGAATGCCTTAAAAACAAGGGGGTGGGTGGGTCAGAAACAAGGTTAAATATGAGTAAACAAGGACTTCCTCCCCAAGGGTAAAATCTGCACCTGGACTTCTCATTACTGCTGTGCTCTGAGTCTGCTCAGCACCGCAGAGCACATGTGGCTCAGAGGAAACAAGCTCATAGCACTGCGAGTCTCCAGCATTGCATCAAACACAAACACAGAGTTCTGGGAAAGCGTGCCGGCCAATAAGGGTTCAATGGACCACCTCCTCAGTCTTGATGAGCAACCTCAGCAGCGTTACCGTCTCTTAAAGTACTGACAGTATTAAGAGTTTGCACATGCAGTTATAAAGATTCGAGTGTGTTTCCTGATGCTCACGGAATCAGTGCAATGCAACAGCCTGTCCATCTACCCACAGGGAGGGACCAGGATTTATTTACGACTCGCTGACACTTTGATCCTCTTCAATTTCACAGCTCACACAGCTTGTTTTCTTCTTTCCCCTCTGCTCTGACTTTATCACACCAATCTTCTACTACTGGCACTGGCACAAAACGCGGGTCTTTTCAGAAAAAGTATATGCTCTCATTTTGAGTCTCATCATCATCATCAGTGTGAGACTGATGCATGTGTCAGGTAAAACAAAAAAAACAATGATATCATCTTTGTAAAGCTGAAAGACAAATGGCTGGCCTATGACATGCAAAAAAGAAAACAGCTAGCCCACCGTCTCATGTTTTTTCTATTTTTTTCCCCTTCCATTTCGGTCTCCCCAAGGTCCTCACCTGGGGCCCTGTAAGGCCCCGGTGGAGCCTTGCCATACACTGTAGAGCACGAGACATCAATCAAATGCGGAGCAGAAAGAGGAAGGCAGAAGGAGGAGAGGGCGCCCTGCTCTCCCACCATGACTTCTCTAATCCCCCTCCCTGGACTTTAAATCTCTCTCAGTCTGAACCATCTTCACCTTCAAAGCTTCTCCCCTGTGTGCCACAAGAAAAATGTGCAGTCCAGAAGCATGTGCAAACAAATATTTATAAAATTCAAATGTAGAAGAAACTCTGACCTAAAACTAACACATGCAAATGCAGGTCAGAGCGAGTAAGGAACCTATGAATAAGAGTCTCTGTTTCAGGGGAGATCCAAGGGGGGGGAGGCTCTTATTTTGACAGTCACTCTGTCCAGGGAGAAAATGGCCTCTCTGTTTGTTTTCCAAGGAGAAACATCTGAACATCTGTGGTGTTCCTCTGTGCAACATGCTGGGCTAGAGTTACAAGCTGCACTGGTGGACAAGAACGCATAAACACATGTGCGCTGTTGGACACATTAAGACGCACATACACACTGGAGAGCAACACATAAAAGTGTAAGGGCATTTTGAAGTTGATGGATTTTATCTCAGTTGTAGTATATGACTATTATATATTAAATATGCTGCAGTGAAGTTGTGCACAATTTAAATCTTTTTAATTAGATGAAAAGTAAATACCACAAACTTCAAAGGCAGGCTGAGGAATGCAGTCCTAATGTCCTGGCTGTCGGGGCACTGTGAACGTGTGAACGTGGCAGATACGACTCTCCAGTGAAAGCTGCACCGAAGAGCTTATTGTCTTCTGGCTGTGTCTGACGTTTTTATTGCATTACTACATATTGAACCAAGAAATCCAAGGCTAAAAAAAACAGCTCTTAAGCAAACATTGTGTAAGCGCGAACATATTTCACTTGGCAAGAATATCTGGCCTTTGTGACAGGCCTCCCTTTTTCAATAAAAAGGTTATGTCTCCAGGCCCATTTTACTCTGGGAAATGCTGCAGAGCTGAAGATACTCTAAAGAATTTTTGCATAAACCATGCGGGATCTTAGAGCAATACTTTGTTTTTAATCTTTTCAGTTTCTCACAATCTTGTAACGCTGCAGCTCTCAATATGGTCAAAAGGGTGCACTATTACACCACTGAACCCTGAACTCCAACACACACAGCCACACAGACAGACACACACGTTCCAACTCTCACTGCTGCCACGAATGAACTGTTTTCTCTCGTTCTCCTGGGGGAGCTCGACGTCATTTCTTCTTTTTCTGTGACTCAAACTTCTCAGATAATACACGGACGTTGTAGCCCAGACGTGGGCGCAGTGTCTTCAAACCTGCGAAAAAACCAGAACCACTTTCCCTCCTCCTCTGGTCTCTCTGCCTCTTTCTGGTCGTTCTTTTTTGCTGTATTTTGAAGCACATTGCATATTACTAGAACCACAAAAACATTAAATTAAATTTTTGCTTTTGTGGTTCCTGCTGAGTAAAGAACAGTTAACGTGTATGATGTGGAAGAGTAGAAAAACATCCAAAAATACAATTCAAAAGTTCAAATTTTAACTGTTTTAACAGTGCATATTACAGCATGCATTTAAATTAGTTGTTTACTCTGTGTGTATGATGACCCTCACACTAAAATGCATGAAGCTGTATTTACACCCACACCTGACTTTTCTTTTAAATCACAGCCTTAAGGGACAGTTTAAGGAGCTCCAGTAGTTGGGAGTGACAGGCAGGTTGGCTACAGTACATTTCTCAAACCACATCTAGGATGTGCAGGACCTCACACAGAAATTGTGACCTGTAACATGGTAATGATGGTTAAAATAGAGGTTTGATCTGCTTTCAAATAGCATACATAGTAGTAATACACTATCATCAACATGGACAGTTTGGTATTTCAGAGAGACACTGAGGTGAAACAGCAGTACCCAGCTCTTTGAAAATAAGATAAGGTAAATGAATTCCTAGAAAACCAAACCAATTCCAGGCTGCCATAGAGATCCAAACCTAGTATTTAGGTAAAAATAAAACAACCTCTGCAATAAGACCTCCATGAGAACAACGGAGTAAAGAAAATGGGCTCTTCGATAGTGCAGAGCCCACTAAGAGGCTGGTGAAGAGTGCTGAAGTGCCAGTGAGCTAAAATGAAACAAAAAAAGATAAGGATGGTTAATCTCACACTTTACTTTTTACCGCTAGTAGCTATTTGGGGTCATATTTTTATGAATGAATAGCTTGTTTGGGTCTACATACTAATTTGTGGATTTGTAGTTTATGCAAAGAAGCAGCAATGCAGTGACAAGGAATATTATATTTTAATTTGTGGAAAAGATGTTTAATGATATTTTGCACTAGATTATAACAGAGAATTACGGTAGATGGAATAGTTCCTGTATTGATTCAAGGTAGCAGTTTAGTTTTGCATCAAGACAGAAAATAGGTGGAAACTGCTGGCACAGCTGCCACTTTTTAATAGGCCAGCGGAAACTTAAGTTACCGCTGGCCTAGGATTGATCACTCCAAAAAAATAGCCCTTATACAGAATCCCACCTAAACCACTTTGTTTATATAAGAATGAATTAAAGAAATATAATGTGCTAGTTGGTAAGCCTTAAACATGCTGGTAGGTGGGTTTTGCAAACCTTGAAAGAAGCAGTATAACTGGTTTGTTCCAGTGTTTTTGCTAAGCTAAACTAAGATGTCAGTTGTAGCAAGCAAATTTTCCAAAATGAGTGTGCCAAGTGCCTCTGCATTTGGAAATGGCCAAATAAACCCCCAATCCGACCCAGTTCTGTTTAACACACGAATTATCAGGAGACGTCATTAAATCCTTTCTGTAAAAATCTAAAAATTCGACATATGGTTGAGCCAGAGGAGCTGTTGTTATGGTACAGAAAAGTACACTGCATCAGTTCTAGCAGAGAAAATTAGCAGCCATCCACAGGAGAGTAGGACATGTAGCAGCCTCCAGGAGCAGCAAATGAGGGAAAACACAATTATTAACTTCTATATATAACTTTTGTCTAACTTTGTCGTGGCACTGGAGGCAGTTATATAAGCACAGCTCATAAGGGCCTATTAATGTGGAGTCGAAAATCCTAAAAGAAATAATCTATTAGCTCACTAGATGTTAAAAGCTTATGAAACCATGTTAAGTATAAATTTAACCCTGAGGAGTCTGGGGCGATCGTGGCTCAAGAGTTGGGAGTTCGCCTTGTAATCGGCTCCGACAATCTTGGTCGTTGTGTCCTTGGGCAAAACACTTCACCCGTTGCCTGGTGGTGGTCAGAGGACCCGGTAGCGCCAGTGTCCGCAGCCTCGCCTCTGTCAGTGCGCCCCTGGGTGGCTGTGGCTACAATGTAGCTTGCCATCACCAGGTGTGTGAATGGGTGGATGACTGGATGTATAAAGCGCTTTGGGGTCCTTAGGGACTAGTAAAGCGCTATATAAACACAGACCATTTACCATTTATTTGCTAAAGAACGTATTTATTTGATTACGTCTGCTACTACCTATTTTTTTGATGAACAGCAGAAATCCACCACGAGGATTATACTTTACATAAAACACAGCAGAGTCAAAGATATGCATGCTGCTGATTTAAAAATAATCTACATTTACATGTAGGTCGCAATGACATCAAAAACTCTACAAGTGTGTGGCGGATCAGCGGGTAAAAGTGCTTAGAAGCCTTACGGCAAATGTTCAATCCCACACACTAGGAAGCATAATAATGTGATAATATGCATGGCAGCCTGGATTGCCCAGAGTGCAGCCTGGCTGCTCTGAAGCTCAAACCCACAACACCGTGCTAATGAAGAGCTGGAGGAAAGGGACGGCTTGTGGCCAACCTCACTGATGGGGTTATCATTAATGAACTATGGAGCAAGGCTGCTTGACTTCGCAATGAAAGTCAGCCAGATGCAACAAGAAACAACAGTGATAACGGCTAGAACGCAATGTGATTTACATATGAAGTCTTAAAGATTGCACAGACACACACAGGTCTACTTTCTTCAGCTAAATAAAGAACTGTAATTACAAAAATAAGAAAGAAATTGGTTTTAATAATAATTGCAAACCACTTTGGACAAATTCATACAGCGCTAGGAGGAAACCGTTAACATACCAGGTTTCATAGTCTGAACGTGTTCCCAGACACTGCATAATTTATTTCTATTTACTTTACACACACACTGCCTTAAGTGTTGATGTTGAAACACACTCTCACAAGAATATTTCTAAATACCAGAGATAATTATGAAGTTCAAAATTATTGCCACAAGAAAAGCTTAGAAAAAAAACAACACAAAAATATCCACTTGCCAAACTCATACTCGAGCACTTATTTTGGAAGGAGGAGGAGTTCTCAAGGTTTACTGTGAATAGTGTTAAGACGTGTTGTTTTCCAAAAAAGAGAAAAGACTTGAATAAAACTTGAATACCTCATGTCTTGAACGTTACAGTACTCTGCAGCCGTATTGAACCCCTGACCCACAAAAATTTGAGGGTGCAGAGAAAGAGGTTCTGTAAACGTACACCTCGAGAATAAGTGCACGCTTCCTGCTTTAGCCAGGACTGGGGTTCACACGGGGGGGTTAAGTGGTGAAGTACCCCACTCTCTCTCTCACTTTTTTATTTTTAACCCTGAAAGAGTCGAGAGCAGGATTTTCAGTTCACTTGCAAACTCCTAGGCATGCACTTTAAAATCTCACATACTTATCAAATTATAGAAAGGCTCTGTTACAGACTTTATTGGAGCATACGTCAAATTAATAGCCAATTTTACAACTACAAAAGAAACACTAAGTCTCCCATTAATCGCTTAATGCAAACAAAACTGTAGTTTCATAGGGGGGAAAAAAACATCCAGGAGATGGAGAAAGATAGAGGAAAACAATGGAGGAGGACAGGACTGTTTATTTACTGTGTGCAAGGAAAAAAAAGCCTCTCCAAAATGTCGCCTGGTGAGGACAGAAATGCTCCCACAACCACAGACAAACGTCTGCTCGTACTCATGTACACATAGCTTCACACACAAACACACAACCATTAGACAGGAAGAGGACAGATAGAGTAGAGGGTGGCGCAGCTGATGAAAAGTGATGTTTAACCTTTGATCTTCACTCTGTAGCGTGCGTTTGTGTGTGTGTGTGTGCATGCAAGCATGTTAGAGTGTGCTGGAAGAAAGAGACCGAGAGTGAGTGCTGCATGATAAGTGTGCAATGTGCTCGGCTGCTCCCATGGGAGACAGCCGATAGATAACGCTGACGTTGTTCAGATCCTTTGATAATGGCTGCAGGGATGGAGCAGGAAAGAGGCGGGGGGAACGAAGGCTTGTGGTGGCGGCTGTGTATGTTTGTGTGCTTGTTTGATGAGTGGGTGACAGTTTGGTCAGGTGGTTGTGTAGCCTCTACCCCATGGTGGTCACTGGGTGCTGCTGGTCTGAATTACATACTGCAGATGAGGGGATGGAGGGTCGGACAGCAGATCTGTGTGACCTTTAAAAGCCAAGTGTGCCTAGGGACAAAGTATGGGAATGCAGAATACTTCTATATGTGTGTATGTTAAAACGAGTGCCGGAAAAAGTGAGCAGTAGGGTCAAAGAAGGGAGAAAATGTGTTTTTGTCTGTGGGAAAGCAGAAAAGAGAGATTAGTTTCTATATGCGCTGGAGACAGACTTGTGTATTTGTGCGAACAAGTTCTTGCATGACTGTTTATTGATTCTACAAAGCCATTACTGCATGGTCAAACTGAGGGGATACACATACGATTGTGAGAGAGAGTTGCGGGTTTCACTGGCTTCATACCTGGAAGCCAAATAAACAACTCGGAACTGACCGATCTAAACGCAGAGCAATAAACTCACTGATATCTGAGACGCAGGGTCTGTTTACTGGCTCATCAGTCAACACACTACAACAGTCGTACTATACCTGTTTGTATGGACTACCGCTGCGCAAAACTGGATTTTTTGCTGTGACGTATTCCGAGTCATAATGAAAGAAAAAAAAAAGTGAGGACAAATCTGATGTAAATTTCAATATGAAATGACTTGTTTTGAACCACAAAGACGTCTTCGGTGGTCACAAGTTTCTGTAAAGGGTAAAGGAGGGGTGGGACGGAATAGAGAGCAGAGATTGAAGCCACATGTGGAGGAGTAGCACACATCACACGCACGCACACAGACTGATTGATTAATCTGGATTTTTTTTTTCTTCTCTCTGAAAATTTCCACTGCAAAGCCAAAACAGACAATACTGCAGTGCACATTCAGACTAACATTTCAAGGGATTTTTTTCCAGTCAGCCACTTGCTTTACTTTAGTGTGACTTAGTCATATGATTATCTAGGTGACTCACAGGATTTTTCTCAACATGGGAGACTGAAGAGCTGCTGCACTGGGCTTTGCTCACAAACTAGAGCTGCAGAGAACAAAGAGACTGAGGTACTCTTCATCTTTAAGTCTCAGTTCTACAAGAGCACTGTAGCATGACAGAGGAAGTAGTTGTGTTCTCCCCACAGACAGCTATTCTATGAAGACGTTTCTGATACTTCTCTAACTGTAGGAACAGTAGCACACGGTAGGAGGGATAGGTTTAGTCTCTGTGTAAGCCCGTGGTGATGAAGAAGGTGGAGGCTACAGAGGGATCAGAAGTTCAACATGGGACCTAAAAACAAAAAAATGGGAAACTTGTGAAAATACATAGTTTTCAGATTTCTCTCATAGGAGGTTTCTGCCGCTTAAAACTGTTTACATGGGTGTGAGGATTTCCAAGGGTAGCTGGCATGTTGATTTTGGAATGATAGGCATTTAAACTTCAATTTCAGTTCTACTTTTCAGTGCCAGGTAGCCAAAAAAACCCAAAACAAGGAACATGTCCTTGTAAAAAATACAGATAACACACTGGAAATGTTGCATGTAGTTCAAATGAGGAAAAAAAAGAAGTTTCAAAGTAATGGGGACTTTTAAAGCATTGAAAAGCGTTAATCAGCTTTCTGCAACATGAACATTATGGATAAAAGAAAGTCATATTCTGGGCTAACGGATTACAGGAATCTCATTTCTGCAGCAAGATTTCTCCTAGAGAACAGCGATTTGTTGTGCAACTGAGTTTATCAAATGCACGAAACAGGACAAAGACTTGTGACAGCAGAGCTGTGGGGATGATGTAAAGTGATGCCAACACTTTTTCACGATAATTCGAAGAATTTATAAAAGGCTAAAAGTGAGACTAAGTCGTTTGTTACAGAGTTACCAGAGAAAAAAATACCCAGTAAGCAACCACTCGCTGGGGAAAATGCCTTGTTGATGCCAGAGGTCAGAGGAGAATCGCCAGACTGCTTTAAGTTGACAGGAAGGCAACATTATCACTCATTGCAACCAAGGTATGCAGAAGACAATTACATGACATGCACAACATGTCAACCTTGAAGCAGATGGGCTACAGCAGCAGAAGATTACATCGGGTCGTATTCTTGTCAGCTAAAAACAGGAAACTGACACTTTAATTCACACAGACCGACCAAGGTTGGAAAATAGAAGACTGGAAAATGATGCCTGATCTGAACATTCAGAAGATTTGGTCAAAACTGGGTCTGAATTAGGTCTGCCTTGTTTCAACGGTTTAGGCTGCTGGTGGTGGGGATGTTTTCTTGGCACAGTTTGGGCTCCATAGTACAACTTGATCATTGTTTCAATGCCACAGTCTAACAGAGTATTGTTGACGACCCCATTATCCCTCCCTAACTCTATCCCTCTTTTGATGGTTAACAAAGCTTAAATGATCTCAAGCTAATTTCTTGAACATAACAATAAGTTCACTGTACTTATATGCCCCCCACAATCACCAGATCTCCGTCCAGTGGGACATCTTTTGGTTTGGTGGAAAGGAGCCTTGAATCATTGATGTGCAGCTTACAAATCTGCAGCAACTATGTGATGCTGAAGACACCCGAAACTGGTATCCAGGAAACGTAAATAGCAGCAAATCTGCTGGTGTGGCCATAAACACCACATTCACCACAGCCCAGGTCGTTTGGGGTGACTATCCTCTGTATGCTCCTTGTCCGGCTCCTCACCTTTTGTGCCTCCACTGCTGGCCCAACCACTGAAAAGTGCTGTTCTGTTTCTGAGTCATGTCTGGAACAAGTGACGATCCTTGACATGAAAGTTGGGTCAGCTTCACACAGAAGTTAATGTTTGCTTTGTGAGCAAGTTTGGTGAAATCTCAAATGAGATTCTGCAAATGATCAGAATGAGACTTTTGTAAGGCGATCCAAACTTAGCAGGAGCACTTGAAATGGTGAAGAGGTGCATTTGACCCTAAAGAATACTGGGCCAAATTTGAATCAATTACAGTTTTTTCTGTTTTTATGGGAAAACATGAAACTTGTATACTGTCCAACTTCCTCCCTATCATCCTCCCCATCTTCTTTTTTATTCATATTTATGTATTCGAGGTTGTTGTTAGTGCTGCTTTTTTAAAAACAGCATTTCTCAATGTTGTGAGTTACACATACTATATTTCTTTGCACTCATTATCACTGGCTGGCTGAAACAAATTTAAATACAACTAAGATTAAGTGAAAGAAATGGGTTTTTAAAAAAAAAAAAATTGTAAATGATGCAAATTGAACTTCATTTATAAATAAAATATGAGGCTTTAACAGGAAACATGTTTGCGCAACCGTGAGCAAGAAAGGAATGAATTTCAAGAGAGTAGTCAACGCCAGATAGAGAACGGGGGGGGGGAGGGGCGAGATAAGAAGGTGAGTCCCAAAGACACAGAGGAAACCTCGTATCACAGGAAGCTTCTCTTGCAAATGTCAGATCCTCCTAATCGTGGCTTCGCTTCCCTTTTCAGTCCCTGGAGCTCGACATCATATGAGCACTTACAACGATACCCACAAACCAAAGGGAGTCACATGTATACTTACCCATACAGGCAGGCATCCTACATAAACATCACATCCTGCTGGGTTTTAGGTCCACATCAAAGTGGATTATAGGGTGGACGAGCGCTACAGTGACCGCTAGCAGACATAGCACTTATTATTACTGACCTTGATATGTTGACGCCACCCTTGTTTTAAGGAAATGTTGCAATGCTTCATCTTCACAAAAAAGTGCACAAATATTTAGTCGTTTTATATGCCTGTCATTTTCCATTATTTTAAGGTTCATTTTACTTTTAATCGTATACCGTGCATGCATTTTTACCCGCGTCTGAGGGCTGACAGTCTTACTTCTGCTGAAGACATGCATTATACCTCTTATAAAAGTGAGTCAGCAAAACCTAAACAACCCAGTGCACCAGTTTTATATGAACCAGTCCTGCATAAACACTCAAAAGAGAAAAACCAAAAAAATCCCAGCTAATCTGTACTTCCATGCTGCAACATAGAGCTGTCACGGATTAACTAAGAGTAACAACTTCATAGTCAAGTTCAAGTGAGAGAGTGAAGTGGGTGTTGTGTGTGTTGAACCACTTGACTACTGCAGCGATGCAGAGGCCTAGCAGAGGCTGGCTGCTCCCACCTGAGAGTTTGTGTATGCGTCCAAGTGCCTACGCGGGTAAAGAGACCTGCCAATGCAATGCTATTAAATGCACATTAGTGTGTCTATGACAGAGTCTCTCAAACATTTTGTGCCCAAGGCACACCTAAGGAAAAGCCTAAATTTCAAGGCACACTTATATGCATATGTGCACAAAACCACTTCTATGTGATCTGACACATAATCCGTTTGTTTGATTGTATTGTAAGCCAAAGGCACTTTAAACAGCTCGTTTGTGGCCGTCTGAGGTTTCTTTGTCTCTGTAATAAGCTCCACTGCAGCACTGATCTCCGCTGCCTTATCAGACACTTTCACACAGTCCAAAAAACAGTCTTACTGCCTCTTGTTGAGATCATGACCTCTTTTGTGGTTTCTTTGAGGGGGAATGTTTGGTTTCCAAGTGTCTATTGAGCTTGCTTGGAACCATGTTAGCATCAACCACCTTGTCTCAACAGATTACACACTTGATCTGAGTAATGCAGACATCCCAGGTGCACTCATAGTCACACACAGGGAGTTTCTGCATACTCTTTAATGAGTAAGATTGTTGATTAACTGAAGTGGTAGTTAGTTTTTGGTTGCATCACCCAAAAAAGTTTCTTATCTTCCTCTCTGTCACTTAGGACCTCTGATAAGTCATGCTCTCATAATTCGTACCATTTGCAACAAAGTGAACAGACTGGGGTTCCTCTTCACAGAAGTTATTTTTAAGAACTTGTCGAGGGCATAGAGCTGAATCCAAATGCAGATTCAGTGAATTAGCAGTTCATTGCAGTTGTATGTTGCAATAACAACTGAAGTATTTGTGCTTTGAGGCAGAAATGAGCCGGCCAGTAGTGGCAAGTACTGGTCTAATAGTACTTCACACACTTAACACGCATATATTTTCATTTTAAGACTATCTGAAAAGAATTCTTTTGCGATTGTGCTTTATTTCAGTCGCAATTCTGAGTCTGTTTAATACACCAACATGCTGCATTAATATCACTTTGTCAACACGTGTAGCTAAGTGAATGATTGTTTCATTGGAGAGGAGAGGTTGCATACAACTGTGAAACCCTGGAGAGATGCTACTAAAAGTTGTGTACGCTTCCAGCAGCAATGCAAGGAGAAAGTCTAAAGAGGGAGGAGGTGTGGAGAAGAAAACAGGAAAAGGAGAAAATTAAAACCATACTCTATATCCCTTCCTGGAAATATTACACCCCTTTCAGAGGATTTTCTTAGAATTTGCTTTTGCTACTGTATGGAGAGGAAAATGAAAGCACAGTCAGAAATAGTGAGTTCTTTCAAAGTGGAAGCAGTAGTTTGTATGTTCTGGGTCAGGGATGAGAAAAAGCTGTATTACAGGAATAGTGTAAAATAGGAGTAGGTGGGCTGTCTTGGCTTTAACTCAAGAGTGCGACAGTTATAAAGGAGGTGTGTGTGTATATGTGTGTGTTCTAATGTGTTTATTCTGGGGGGCGCTGAGTTTATACTGGCCTTACTGCAGCAATACTGGCTGTAGAAGGTCCTTATCGCTGTCTATAGAAGGTCCTTATCGCTGTCTATACGCCTACATGACGTGGATGACCATGATTAATGGCAGTGGTAGTGCTCTCTGCTAAAACGGTACTCGCTTTGTGAAGAGACTACACAGAAAATGCTAAAAGAACCAGTTCATTCCTCCTTCCATCTCTGCCAGTCAGAATGAGACGTTTACCTGGACAGAGAGTCGGATGCGATAGCGCTGGGCTCACAGACACAGCGCAGATGCCAAAAAGCTGTCGGCAACAGAGAAGTTAACACAAGTCCAGTGTGTGTGTATGTTTAAATGTCTGCAAGAAAAACAGAATAAGAATCAGTAAGAGGGGACCAAGAAGCAGACTGAACTAAGAGAAGATCAGATCCAATGATGGAGAGGCAGACATAAGATGTGATGATGGAATAACGCTCTACTGACAATAAGATTTAAAAGACATAAGATATCTTCCCCCAATGCCATTTACTTTATCAGACTCTGTCCCACAACAGGGACACTCATCTACCAAAGGCAAACAACTGGAACACTTCACATTTTCGGATTTGTTTTAAAACATTAAGTACGTATTGAAATGAAGTGTGAACATGAAGCAAGTGTCCAAATAAACACTCTCGATTTCAAATGGTGCTTGAATTTGTTAGTGCCACCAATTGCTTGGTTTCCTAGCAACTTGCTGGCTCTTGTGTTTTTAACTACAAGTCTGAACTGGTCATGAGAACTAAATCACTTATCTGATAATACAGCTTTCTCCTAGTTTAAAAGTATACAATTTAAGTTAACTCATGCCTCTAATTTGGCTGCAGGTGAGGTACCTGCTTAAGTGTGTGGAAGATGCGCTATATGAAAAACTAAATTGCTTTGAGTGATCCTTAAGGGCAGTCAGTTCTATCCCAATGATAAGGAAACATTAATGGATTATTACGTGTCTAGCAAATTTCAAATTTAATTTGTTTTTCATATTTAGCTTAACTGAATTTTCTCTTACTGGATTATGTTTTTATCTTGAATCAAAACTAGGATATGTGAGCCACACATGAGAACCATGTATCTAGGCTCTTAGCGCATGTACTGTTAAATAATTTCCATGAAAAATAATCACATCTTAGCCGATGTGTCACAAGACAAGGCACGTAGACCATTAAGCAATTGAGGAAAACATAGCGGGAATATAAGGAGAGACGGAGTTCAAATGTTCCCTAAAACTGAGGCCCCCTCTCATTTCTAAGGCCTGTGTCTGCTCAGTCGAGAGGTCAGCTGAGTAGGTGGAGCAGGAGATAAGCCTATCTGTGACTGTGTCCATCACACTCCTGAAGACACCAACAGACACAACAGAAAATGACCAGACACCAGATGGCAAGTAAAGAAAGACTCCTTTTTACTCATTCCTTACTATCTCCTTCTATCTATTGGCTGGACCTGCAGTTCTCAGTAGGGACACTTTGATAACATGATTGAAGACCAACTAAATACACCCCGATTGTAGCATGTCATAAACTAAACAAAGCTGGGGCATAGCATGGAAGACAAAAGAACAGAAACTAAAGGGGAAAAATGGGGGAGGAGAGAGAAAAAAGTGTATTTTCAAGTCTCTTTGCGTGATGAGGGGGTGTAAGAGGAGAGGGGCTGTAAAAAAGAAAAGGAGGAGGTGGTGGGGGCGTTCCTGTTGGCTCAGCGCTTGATTAACACCAGGCCTGACAGGAAATAACCCGGCCAGTTCAGCTCCAAGAGAGCTTCCATCTGGTATCGAGGCTGAGTCCTCCACCCAGGAGAGCTCCGAACTGAGCAAAAGTGAATGAAACCGTTTCACTTCCAGGACTGCTGAGAATAATTCCACTGCTTGTACAGGACACTGCTGCAAACACTGTCATTCTGTTCCTGTTGTTTGAGGTCAAATGAGGCAAAAGCAGTGCAAGGCTGCGGTCTTTCAGTCTAGACCTCGATAATCAAGATCACCTTCTTTCTATCTATCAGTACTCGGTGTGGCTATTTGGTTACTTGAACATTCAGTGACATGATTGAGGTGAAACTTAGACTCCACTGATTCAAAATGTTACTTAGGATGGTTGTGGAAGGGAGGAAAGGGGACAGTTTAGGGAGGAAAGCGGGTACATTAGGAGAGGTCATCTTTCACTGCTGACTGGAATTCTAAATGTAAACAAGTTCTTCCGCACCAACAGATAAAACGCAGATATGCTGTAAAACCGAGTGGGTCTGGTGAAAAACTGGTGACTCACATGCAGGCATCGTGAACCACACTTCTACACTTATTCATGAATACTTTTTGAGCTATGGCCATGAAACTGCAGAAAAATCGCACAGAGACCTCCGCAGACTCAAACGAAAACATCCTCTGAGGCCTTATTTAAATTCTTCTGCAGGCTGTAAAGCAGAAGCCCTATGTATACAAGTACAGACCCAAAGATGTGTTTGTGCAGAGAGGCATGCAGGTTTCGATCAGCCTCCTCAGCCGGCTCGCTGTCCAGGGGTCAAAGCGCAACCCACGCCTGCACTGACGCGTGCGTAGAGGCCATGGGCCGCGGGCTCATTTAGAGTCCCTCAGGAGCCAGCCTCTATGCGCCTCTGGTATGTATTTCTTCCTTTGCTTTGTTTAGCAAGCATGTGCGTATGTATTTGCAAATCTGTGTGGGATCTCGATAGTCTCCCTTTTCATCAAGCCTAACTCCCAGCAGAGAGATAAGTGCTTACAAGCCTTTTATGATGTGCATTTCCTGTCATAAATAAGAAGCAGAGGGATTCTCAGACGAGCGCTAACACACTCCATAAACCAAACAGAGGTGTAAACTCCATACTGGGCCAGTTCTGTGAAATCCACCCAACAAACAGCAGCTACTGCTGACTAAAATGATTTGCTGCCGAGTGATCAGATCACAGGTATCATTTATAGCTCATGCAGTCTCAGAAAAAAGTCTTAAAACTGTGATGCCAAAGGACTTTTTGAGTCTTCTAATGTGATTAAAATAGTGGATTTTTGAGTATAATAAGTACAATAATAACAAAAAGTATAATATGCAGCAATATTCAACTGAATGTGGATCCATCCATCCATCCATAGATAGCAGCGGCAAGTGAAACACCAAAAACAGGATTAAATACTTAATAGTTTTGAAAAGAAGGTTTACTAGTTTTGAACATAGAGACCAAAAAAATCCAAGAAAAGAAAATCAAAGTAATAAATAGTTTATATGAACAGGAAAGCAGTTGATTAACCCTGAATGAAAGTTGCATGATTGTAGAAACTTTAAACATACCACGAACAAATTCTATGAAAATCCATGAAAAGGTCTACTTTTAAAATATTTCTTCTTTTTCCCATTAACAAGTATAATCACTTTCAGCCTGCTAGACATTATGTCATCAATACGTTGTTATTTGAAACACAACATATCCTTTCAATTCAATGGACGACACGCCAAGAAAATGTTGTGAGAAACTGAAGCGGACAGACAGAAGCGCTGGGCTGATTTGATTATGAGTATTATAAGTATGTGATTCATCATCATCTACACATTTTCCCTTTAGCCCTGTCAAATGGCAGGTATATTACATAGCTAGCAGGAAATAAGAAAAGGTATAGTATCTGGAGGCAGTGCTGAGAAGCAACCACAGTGTTGACTTGGGAACAGATTTCTTGGGTGCGAGACTCTGGGGCTCATCAAGCTCTGTGTGTGGCCCAGCCTGCTAACCAGGCCTGCCAGTGAGGACTCTGATGAGCTTTTGCTAATTAAAGCCTGAACTCCAAATCTTGAGCTTATCTGATGAAGTGAACTAGAGAGAACAACACCACAGGCGGCTTTGTTCACCCTGGGGCGTACGGTTTTCACCTCATATATGTATGCATATGTGTTTGTATAACAGTAGCGGAAGTAAAGAGAGACCACCAATTAAAAATAATTGGGACTAATTTCATAAACATAGCGCAACAGGGGGAATATATTTAATCAGGCGTAATCATTAGACTAACTTATGCTCCGCTTCCCCCCTGCAACCAGCTAGGTGCTTAAGGGAGGAGAAGAGAGAAAGGAGAGATGCAAGGAGGCAGAAAAGAGAGAAAAGGGGGAGAAATGGAAAAAGGAAATATAAAAACAAAAGAGAAGTAAAGTTTAAAAAGTAGGCAGAGCGTGTTGGTGGCCAGAGTTATGCGAGATCCCTTTCATGTCCCATGCTGCTGTGCCAACCCAAACAGCAGCATTGGGGAGGTCCGAGTCTCCGACTGCTCCCCTCTTCCTTACCCTGTGCACACCCCACTGACAGGATGAATAACAAACAAAATGTGCGACTGAGAAACAGAGTGAGAGAGAAGAACATGTCGTGTAACCATTTCAGTTAAGATTTTCCCTAGAAGTTCCCTAGAATACTGTGACTTTCTTTCCTTCTTCTGTCATCGCAGTGAGTAAATCATAAGCATCAGCACAAATTGTGGATTGCCCGCCCTGTACGCCCCCACACTGACATAAGTATAGACAAACTACGATCCATCATCCGTAGCCAGCTAGATGTCATACAAAAGGGAATTAAGAACATTTGAATCGGCCCGATTTCTTTTTTTGTCTTCTGCACCCCAATGCTGAGAGAAAAGAGGGAAAAAACAGAGGGAGTAGGTTTGATTCTGAACCAAAGAAAACCAAAATTTACCAGGGCTGACAGGAAACAAATCCATAAAGCACAAAGTAATGCAAATTTTTTGCTCTCTTACCACAATAAATGTAGTTTTTGCCACAACTGAATGAGGGATTAACAGTAAATGCTCAGAGCTATTTACAACCTACACACATCACACACACCACATCCACATACACTACAGTCTGCCAGCAGCCAATCACATTCTAGACTTCAGGACAAACTGGGCTGCTTCTCCAATCCCATCATTTGCTCTCTGTGTGCGGCGTTGCCTACAACCAATCCAGATCGTTCCAGATGTGGTGTTGGCTGCGGAGCATTTGGTTTAAGAGCTCATTTCCCAGTCTGGAATAAGTGGAACAATTTTCTTGGATGAATACTGTTCAGCTCTTTAATCAAATCCATACCCTAATACAACAATACATGCTGCACACACACTGCAATATGTCTATAGTATATAGACACATGCTAACAATGAAAACAAAGCATTGCTCTTTGCACAAATCCAAATTTACAACTTAAAGAAGCGCTGCTACAAGAAATTACTGGTGTTATTCTAGCCATTATATTAATTTATATCTATTAAAAGGTCTTCAAGGGCTTTAAATCATCCCCTTGCACTGGCCAACATGTTCTCTCACTACCACAAACATTAACACTGCAGTTTATTTTGAGCCAGCCCCATATTCATGGTCCAGCTGCCATAAATATTTAGTAGTGTGCCAAATCTTTTGCTTAAAATAGCCCCTCAAAATTATAGTATTTAATCCAGTTTGAGTAATTTTACTAAAGACAACACTGGCAAAATGAAATTATTTTCATAACCAATTTTTTAAAAAGGGTTGGGACATATGAACTGGGGTCTCAGTGTCACAGACTAAATGGATAAGTGAAAAATTATTACACATTGTTGGTAATCATTTTCTGGGATTTTTGATGGGGTAACCACAATTAAAATAATTAAAAAAAATAATAATGTTTTTAATTTCTTTAATTTTTGGTTCATAGAGCTTTGTGAATCTGTGACACCTTAATGGGCTTCTTGGTCAACTGTTGCAGCTGCAGTGCTCATTATTAAAATATAAATGTGAGCATAAATAAATTTTGGGTTTGACAAATGAAGCCAATAAGGTAACCTGAATTCTTTCTAATGGGCAATTCCTCAATCAAGAAAACTGATTATACATAAGGCTTCTTTGCTCTATAACCACATTAAGCACTTCCCACAATGAGTTTATGGTCAGTACTTTTAAGACTTACTGAAGATATTCTGTTCGTTTTATATGGCACCCACTAAACAATGTCCTCAAATAAAGTAATTTGCTCATTGTGCATCAATTATAACTCAGAGCTGGCTGCTAAAGGACATTCCTGACTCCAGTTATGCAAGAACCCCTAAAATGTGTTGACAAACTGCTCATACAGTATGTCAGTAAACTGTAGTCTTGACTCCCATTGCTAGTTCATTTGATTTCTGGCCTTAAAGTTGAGTTTAACTCATGACCTCACCTTACTGTGTCACTAACATTTAAAAAAAAAAAAGAAAAAAAAAAAAGATTATATTTCGTTGACAGGACTGAAATGTTAGGGTGGTTCCTGAATAGCATTCAAACATTACTACTATGGTAGAATTTAGCTTAAGCATTTACATGACATTATTAAATGTTTTAGCCAATGGAAAACAGCTGATCTCACAAGTTGAAATGCTCATCTAACTCTTACTGCCTTTCTAATCAATGAGTGTGGGGGTGGGAGCTAACGTAGCAGTACTGCCTAGCACTAGCACTGTCAGTTCACGAAGAATTTTGGTACGCATAAAGAACAAGTACTGTCGTTTTTAGCATTATGGTCCTGGTTACTTGCCTATGGCCGGCTAGCTTTATCTGCTTAGATGACAACAATAAGATAAACCACCTTTTTTGGAGTACATCATTCTCAAACATATGAAGCTAAATAAAACCGATGAAACAGCCTTTTCACAGCTAGCGTGTTCTAGTTTAAAAAAAATCAGTGGAAAAAAAACGTAACAAAACAAAAAAAAACGTATTTCATATCCAGAAATGGGAAAAAAAGTATATTTATGCTTTTTCATGTCGAGAATGAAACCTCACCTTGCAGAATCAGATGTAACATATAAACATGCCAAATCTATCATTGACAGTTTATCTATAAAATCATTCAGTATTTATCCAAGGACTAAATAAATGAGTGTGGCAAATGATAATGTATGCTGACTAATATGAGAAGATTTAACTGCAAGCTTAGAATTCCCTTTTGTTTGAAAGACGCCGAGTTTTCTCAAGGTACACATATATATAGTCTCTCGCTGCCCCGCCCCCCCAAAAAAGACAAGAATAAAGTCTGGAAGCTTGTTTACTCCACCGTGGACTCTCGAGCCCTCGATTTCTTCAAATGTTAACACTGTCTACAAGGCTTGATATTTGTCCCTGATGCAAATTTGTGAGTCGAAATTCACTCAAGTCATGGGGGGAAAGTTTTTACCACCCCCATTAGCATTAATAAAAAAACCACACACACCAAACATCCACCTTATCCTAACAGAAACATTACTCAAACGGGGCTTTACTAACCCTTGCCACACACATGCTGTCTGAATATATTTAAAAGTTAACAGGAGTTTCATGAAAACTAAAGTCCACGGGGGCTGGCAGCAAACATCGAACAGAAAACAATTCCACACGAGGAACACCATTTCCTGAAGATGCTCTTTAATTAAGTTCCCAGAAGGAGGTAGTTAGAAGGGTTAGGGTGTGTTGCTGCTTACTATCACAAACTTATTTGTCCTTATTTCTTACTCCCTTTCACTGGCATTCTGGCTTGTGTATATTATTCTTGTGTTTCTGCACTATGTTTGTGCATGCGCTGTGTGTTTCTGTGTATCTGCATCGTGTTAGCTAAGCTCTGGCTGTGTACTGTAGCCAAGGGGAACAAAATAAAAGAATTTGTAAAAACATTGTTCTCATGGCGACCAGGTTTCTTTGAATGTCTGGTTTTCATTTGAGTCCTTTAATTGGGGAGAATGTCACAATCAATGTTTTGCTCTGGATGCTGAAAGAGACGACCTCCCGACTCATGTTACCCCAGCCAAGCACTTCATCGACTGCCATAAAGCCTTTCTCGCAGACATTCGTGCACACACACACAGACTCAAATTTAAAAGAGTGCACACACTGCCAAATTACACTGAATGGGCGAGACGTGCGCAATGTGAGTACATACACACATTGTTTTTTTCTGTCTAAAGCACACCTGGCACACCATGACAGGCTAATTTGCAATGAAGTGTTTATAACAGAGAGTCAGGTTTTTAACATGAGCCACATCTCACAGCCTGTGCCTGCCAAGAGGCCCCTCGCCTCTAAACTGCATTGGCCAAGTAGAACAGGAAGAAGAGAGAGACCGAGTATAAGAAGGGAAAGAGAGAGAGAAAGAGTAAAACTACAAAAGATGTATCACTAATCTTTATTAGTGCTTTACATAGATTTACCAACCCTATATGTACACCATATGACCCCATGTGCCATATAAGATGAAAACCCCAATCCCAGTGTAATATTTCAGGGCGTGTGCTAAGGTACAGCCAAAACTAAAAGCAGCGCTAATTATGAACTATGTGGTAGGGGAGGAGAGGCTCAAGGTTAAAGACGCCATTACTCTGGGAGGTACAGTCGGCTGTGTTGTGGAGGAAGACTGTTAATTCATCTTATGAGCTGGCCTTGATCTTCTCTGCCACATGGTTTCATGCTCAGCTAAACCAGTGAAATGTCTGGTAAAGTACAGAGAAAATCAATATACTCTCACGGACTCCCATAGATGCACACATTACAGGTAAATCTTAATATTGTGGAAAGGGAAGCTGTAGGGGTTAAAGGTAGAAGTAATTTCTCTCTCACACCTATCCAAATATACAAAGTTCCCACAGCCACTTGGCCAACTGACTAGAAAATGCGTGTAGGTGTGTGTGCACTATAGTGTGTGACACGAGAAAAGGATGAAGTGTCAAGACAATGATAAAATGACCCCTATTCCAAGAACTGGGGCAGCAATAAACAAACCATTTGCTCTCATTTTCCAACAGCGCTTCTGCAAAACTGAACAACCGCAATGGCAATAACTTTCTCTCACCAGTCAGTTTCTGAAGCAATGGGCTGAGTTCTGTTTCTCGACTGATGACTAGGGTGAGCGCTCCTATCAGGTCCCTCTCCAGCTTCTCCAGCTCCTCCTCCTCCTCTGTATCATGATCTGCAGGCTGGGTCTCATCAGCCAGGGAGTAGAGATAGACCAGCAGGAGGATCAGCTCATCGGGACCCAACTCGTCCTCCCTGAGCCTCGACCCTGAGGCCGAGGTGTCCTCGACTCCACGGGGCTTCATCAAAGGCAGCAGCTGCCTCAGCACAGCAGGGAAGTCGGCGTCTCCAAGAGCCTGTGACACGGCACACAAACACGTAAAAAATAAAATAAAATAAAATAAAAATAAAAATAAAGGGCTTAGTCGGTGGAATGCAGTTTTTTGAACCTTGCTGGTTTTATTATTTTTAATGACCATACCAAGAAATGACCACTGGCTTATTAAGGATGTTCGTCATAGGAATCATTGGACATGTTTGGAAAACATATTTTCTTGCTGGAAGTGAAATTAAAATATCAATACAATTTTGCATGCCATATATGAAGCCACCACAATTAACCTGTTAGTTTAGCTTAGCCGAAAATCCAAGACTTCATTAAATGCTGTTTAACTCTTTAGCAGAGGCTTATATTTCCAGAATAAATGACTTCCAAACACACAATTACTTCACACTTTTCAAGAAGTAATTATTTTCTTTGTTTCTTTGTTTTAAATGAAACTAAAAAATTTTAATGTGTGGTGAACATAAAATGGCTAATGATAGGACATATAGAGTGCTTTGAAAAAGTATGATAATCAAATTTAAACATTACACAAAGAGTAAATACTAAACTAAACTCAACTAAATTCTATATCTAACTGGCAACTATAAAGCTAATAAGCTTTAGCAAGAGCATAGCTGTTGCCTTCAAGGCAAGGGTCATATGCAGGGTAGCTGAGTTAACATTACAACACCCACGCTAATCTGTAATCGTGATTACTGCAAGATGTGCTGGTTCTTACGTTTTCTTTTCTAATGAGCATTTATGTAAACAGGAGATTTACAAAAAGGTTTAAGATATGACAGGTAACATACAGTTCAACAGTTACATTAGAATCCTTTAGTTAACGCTAAATTTCATATTATTTAAATGCATAGAAAACAAAGTCATCTCTTTAATAAGAAACTTGCTAATATGGACAATATAATCAATATATCTATATAAATTACACAGAAATGAACATTGTAGAGCACATCATCTTAGAAATGTATTTTATTTAGAGAATAATAGAAATGTGTACTTCAAGGAGAATATTGTTTATAATAAAGTACACATCACACTGACTATATGTTTGACAGTATTGTTTTAAGGGTAATTTTTTTCAATGGTACAATGGGAAGTAATAGATACCCCATCACTATAATATAATATAATATAATATAATATTGTATAATATTTACAGTCTGTCTTACCTTCGGATTTTTTTGTTTATTTACTGCAGATTTTTTATGTGTTTTTTACTAATATTTGTTTTTAGTATTTTTATCATTTTAATATAGATATGAGACAAAATTCAACAAGTTCAGGACCCTTTATGTTTATGTTGGTTATTCAGTCACCGTCACAAAGACATCCAAGTCGTAATAAACTGCACTGAATCCTCCTTACTCTTTTAACTACACTGGAAAATAGCCAAATGAAATAAATTTCCAGAATAAAGTCTAAATTTTATTTTTGTTTCAGTTTATTACTTCCACATACAATACTATGCAAAGTCTCGAGCCACCCACACACTCGAAGAGGATAAAGAGGTGGTCCAGCGTGTTCCTCCTGAATCTAAGATTCAACTAACAGATGAGCGCTCCTTTTCAGGACTTTGGCATAGACCTTTTTAGGGAGGCTGAACAGTATGACCCCCCTGTAGCTGGAGCACACAATTTAAGATTCTCCCTCTCTCAGAGTGAAAAAGCTGCCAATGTCAAAAGAAAAACTTTGAAATACGTTCAGAAAACTTGAAGAACTTTTGCTCAAAACCACTATAAAACTACAAGTAAGTCTGGCACCTTGGAAGCAAAATATAAAAGTCACTATTTTGACAGGCCCCCATTGTTCTGATGTCCCAGTTACTCATTTCTACTCCCAGTGGACATTTTACATAAACAAAAATCAAGAATAAACTGCATTGGGAGATAAACTATTTCGATCATTTGATTTAATTAAACCACAAGTATACATTCTTGATGACTGACATAAGCGTAAAAATACTGTGTTGCGTTGTAAGTGTTTAAAAATCACAGGGACAGTGTGAGTGAGCTCATCGTTCCATTTGCTAATTTTACAACTCTGGGTGGCTGATGTAACGCTTAATTTTGTTTTAGTCTTTTTTTGGATTTGCTCGGGTACCGAACTATTTTTTTCCCTCTCTTTTTATCACAAATGCACACATACAAAGACACACACTCACAAAGCCAACATTTGGAGCAATGTTTAGGTGCAGTGACCTGTTTTTGTGAGCCTGTCTGAGCAGGTCTGAATAGTCGGGCCCTCACGATGGTTGGATGGCATTCTGATCCAACGTGCTGCAGATCACGGGACCGTTTACAGAACACTGGCTACTCTCACAACAAGGGTGAGCTCACAGACTTATAAAACAAGGGTGTGGATCTAATCTGTCCGATGAACAGCATGAAATTCAAATGGGAAAAAAAGGGCTGAAGGCCCAAAAAGACAAAAACAGAGACAGGAAAGACTCACAACAGAGGGAAAAGTCAAAAAAGCAATGCAAAAAAAGATACTAAGGTAATAAATGAGTAATTAACCTTCAGATGATAGCATAAAGGGGGGGCTGAATGTTAACAGAGGATATTATGTTTGTGTTGGCTGTAGCTACAAATGCCCACATGGATACATTTCATTTTGACAAGAGATTCTTTTGTAAAGACATTTGTGTTTCTTTCACCAAGACAAACAGGCCTTCAGAATGAGCAGCTCTCGATGTTGCGGTGGGCCCAGTGGGGGGATCCTGTATCTGACCCAGAAGATCTCCTCACTGAGCCAAAGATCCAATACAGTCCAGAAATGGTAAGCCAAAGCCACAGAGCTGACTGACTGGCCCTTGTCACACCAAACAATTATCTCAGTATAAGGTCACCTACGATGACGCCAGTGAAGTCTTTGATTTCATGCATCATAAATAACTTAATATGAATGAAAGTGGCAGGAAAAGACGTTGAAGGTGAATTAATCAGTATCATTCACGTCCTTTAAACACGCAGGTATCACAGAAACAGAAGTCTCTTCACTCCAACAAGGCCCCCTTCCTGCATCAGACCCCGGCCAACCACTCGGCCCTGGGGACCGTTCCAACACAATCCCACTACACATTTTTCTTCTTAAACATTGTGAAATCAAATACCTCTCCAAGCTGCTCTCATTTGAACTGCCAAACAATGCTTTCCCTCACTCGTTTCACTTGCAGACGGCAGTGAGGAAAGACAGACAAAGAACATTATGGCTTTCTTGTTGAAATGCAAACTGCTGAGCATTTTCACCCTCCTCTCTAACCTTAGAACAAATATTGATTTCTAACACTTCTGTCTATACCACGACGCTCAACCTGATCTTTTAGGTTTGAAAAGAAGCGTGCCACTGTCAGCAAATTACATTTTCATTTTGACCACAGTTGGCTTGAAAGGTACCCGTTGTCATGTAACTTTGGCATCAGAAGCTTTCAGCATATGGTACTGCAGAGAAAGCTGAAAGGGGAGCTCTGGAGTGTTTCTGGGGCCCTACAAAAACTACCTCACTCAAACAGTGTACTGCAAGTGTAGAAGATTCAGTGTTTTTAGTGTTTGCTCCTGCAGTTAAAGTTTCAATTTGACACGCTAAACAGTCTTATAATCATTACAAATGGCTCACTTATGGTATTTACACTACAACAGAGGATGTAAGCATTTGATAATATTATAACACAGAAAATTATTTAGTTTTTTAAATGTATATATGGTTCCCATGTCGCACTCTTGCTTCATTTTAAATAAGCTTTCTGGCTAAGGTATTTCTGTTTGGAGTTTCCGTGTCCTCCCATCTGGCTTCTCCCCACAGTCCATGAATGTCAAAGATATGAATGTTAGGTTAACTGGTGATTATGAATTTTCCATAGGTGTGAAATTGAGCAAAAATAGTTATTTGTCTCTCTGGTTTAGTCCAGTAATAGAGTGGTGACCAGGGTGTATCCTGCTTCTCATCCAATGACAGTTGGGATAGGGGCCAGAGCCACCATGAGATGGAAAAGCTGAGAAAAATGAATAGACAGATGAACATGCGGTTACCAACCTTTATGGCTTGTGGCCTTTTCAAATGGAGCAATGGCCACTGTGACAGATCGTCATACGTTTTGGCCACAATGTGGGTTTGAGTTAAGAGCATTCGAAGTTAAGAATGAGGTTTTGTTTCTTACATTGATATATTTGGATGAAAAAAATTGAAAACCCCATCCATCTTCTTCCGTTTATCCAATTTGGAGCTGTGGGTGAGGGATGTGGGAGCCTATCCCAGGTGGCATGGAGTAAGAGGCAGGGTATACCCAGGACAGATCGCCAGTCTGTCTGGGCTAACAGAGAGAGAGACAACCATTCATATGTGAGCTTTCCCTTAGAGAAAGGGCAAGGACCTCAGTCATTCAGGAGTGACTCAAAGTAAACCCGCTGGGCATCAAATGGGTCAGTTGGGGTGGTGTTACAGGTGTTTCTGGCATGTGCAACCCGGAAGTAGCCCGAAGGATTGTAGCTTTTAACTGGCTTGGGAACACCTTGGTATTTCTACAGAAGTGCTGAAGGCAGGTAGGGAGGGCCGGACATTTTTACTTAGACTGCTGCCCCCTGCTGTAGAAAATGAAAGGATGTCCTGATTCCCTATTTGGATCTCTATTAGCTCACAAGAATTACACATGATGATTTAGAAAGTCAAATGAAATGCACACTGTGTATTCATCCAATGAGCTTCTGATTTTTAGATACCCATTGATATCATGGACTTTTGACACATCTTATTGGAATTAACACAGTGGCATAGATCACCTATAGACAGTAAGGGACAAAACATGTTTTGGTACATAAGCAGAACAGCAATTACGAGATATCAAAACTTGTGCCGTCTAAACTTGCCCCAATTTTCAAATTTGTACAAATCAACCAAGCATTCCTTCCCTAACCATATGTATAAACTGTGTACTGCTATGTGCATGTGTTTTCACATGCAAGACAAGTGTGCACTTCAACTGAGTCCTTTCAAGCGCGCTATAAAAGCTGCTGTCAGCTGTATACCATGGCGCCAGATAGGAAATAGAAGTCTTGGTACAGAATTGGGACTGAGCTGAGTGAAGCTGAGTGGGACCTCTGAGTAAAACTCTCTCCAAGTTAAATTCAACAATGGCCGACTCACAGCTCTGGCACACAGGATAAGTGGAAATGTGGTGGTGAACTGTACACCTCTGTGAACATGATGGAGTGGAGTAAACCATGCTTTCAGCAGAAGTTTGGGTCAGACAGAAGTGTTTCCCTCAGATTATTCCAGAAGATAATTTAGCCACAAAGGTGTAGATTAAAATGCAAAGTAGGACTTTATAAAAGAAAAAATAAGACAGTGAGCAGTGCAAGTTCCAAGTTCTGGATCTCATAATCACAGCATCAGCAATCTAACGCTCTAAAAATGACCACCTAAGCTCATTTTATGCAAAGGTGTATTTAATTTAAGTGCAATTATCAAGCATATGGGTTATAAGAGCCCAGTACTTATGTAAACTCAGAAAGAAAAAAAAACAGCACCTTCCCAGGAAATCCTGCAAGATATACACCCAATGACAGAAAGATGGCTAAATCTGTGACACGCATGTCTGTGAAAGAGTGTAGATTTAGGTGCAGTCTTACTACTGTAATAGCAGGAAACTAGCATTATTATTATTATTATTAAAGACAATTACTGAATCCACGGCCTCTGCTGCCATGCTCTAATGCGACCATTATATACAATTATAGAATAACAATGGCATTACTCTGTCAAAACAAAGCTAATTTTAGGGCTTGCAATTACTCAGAGAAAGCCATTACTTTAAATTACTCTAGTTTCTTATCATGACATAGTATTTGCCTAAGAAAAGCTGACTTTGGATAAAAATATAGAAATTGTCTTTGTTCTCCAAATGGACTCAGGACATTGGCTAATGCAACGTTTGCCAGTGAGGCTATTGGTAGAAAGCTGAAACATCACTGGCATCTTGCTCAGACCTTTGCACCAATCATTAGCTCGCTCTTGCTTATGTTCTGGTTTAAATATGTCTGCCAGTGATTGACAGATTACCGTTTGGCAACTCCAACAATCCTGGAGTCCATAAAGGCTCAATCTCGTCCAATCACAGAGTCGGGCCAAACTCCGCCCAAGCCTAGTGCTGCCTGCACAGGAAACCAGCTCCAGATGCAGCCCCTGGAGGAAGGTGAGTGTTTCAGATGCAGTGCAGTGCACTAACCAGAACCAGGCCTCACTTGCATTGCTCCCTGCCTGCACAATGAACCTTTTTCTGGGCCTGAAGGCAGGGGGAGGGGGTGGGTGTTGGAGGTGTGGGTCCTTGTGGGAGCATGAACCAAGTTGGCTATAGGTCAGTTGTTCTAGTCGACCAAAGACTCTCTGGCCAGAACTCACCTCAAAGGGTTTTCACACAGTTTATCATTACCATAGGAACCAGGAAAAAAACTAATTTGAATTATTTTGGAAAAGCACACATGTGCTTCATTTGCAAATATATAATCACAACCAATTTGCATTCACAAATAACACGCAAAGCTGGAAGGGATACAAGCAAACTTCTAAAAGCAAAACACATAAATCCTCGGGGAATGAAGACAGCAACTAAAGTTTGCCTCTAAATTATGTAATGCAAGCTTACCATTGATTTGTAATAGAACAGCTGGAAGACAAACAAAGTCTTTACCCTTAGAGAGACTGGAAGGATTCTGCACATGTAAACAACACCAAAAATGAATGCAAACTCACATTCTGTTAATGAGCATGCCTTATCCAAGCCTGCTGGCACGAGTGCACGTGTGCAGTATCTCAGCGGAGACACCTGGTCATTGTAACCTGCTGTGATGACAATGACGGATCCGAGAATGGGTTTACCGTTTATTAAAAGGCGGAAATTTGCCTCAAGTTAAGGAGGAATGGAAAAATATAGTTTATCTCTGGATCTCTTAACAGCCATTATTCTGTCTTGTGTGAAAGGTTGTGGACATTGTATCAGATTTTTAACCAGAACAACGGAAACAGGACTTTAAACACAAAGAAGAGCAAGTGTGCACATAAGATCACAGACATACTGAACAGTGGAAGATCAACTTAAATCACTCTGTTTTCTGCGAAATGAGGTTGGATTTTATTTATTCATCCCATCCTTGTCTTCCTAATCAGGAAACAAGCAATAAATTAGCCATAGAAATTAAGTCTGATTGTGTTTGTTTATATACAAGAGACATTTAAAACCGCTTTTTACGGTAAGATTTTTATCAGCAAACATTTGCAGAGTTTATTTGTCTTTGTCCATTTTTTGTTCTCACAAAACATCATTCAATTTGGCTAATTTTTCAGAGGTTGAGACAGGCCAAAGACGTGGATTGTGCTAACTACAACATCTGAAAGCCTGAGCGGTTCCCTACCTTCTAAAATGTGAGGCTTCAGCTGTTCAGAAGCTGTACGAAATTACAAATACATCTTACTTTTGCTGCTGGCTGACTTTGATGTAAGTCATGACTATGATGTACAAATGTAAATTGAAAAACAAGTAGCTTCTGAACGTTTTGTGTACTCAGGTACTACATACAACTACAGGTATTGCCACATACACCAGGGCTGAAATTTTAAGGATTACACTTGTCACTTCTCTCTTCTCTAGACGTATCATCATCCAGGTGACCTGGTAATGTAACAAAAATGTTTGAGGGGAAAGCAGACCGAGATTTTCTTTCATGCAACTCCACCTGTACAGGGTGGATTATGGAACGTACACCCTGATCGCAAACATGCATGTTGTCTATCAGTGGGCCAACTCATGCATGTCTCTGACTGAGGGGAACATAAATAGAAAAAAGGAGTAAAGGAGAAAGGCATGAGTACTTTATTGATTGCCTGATGGGATAAATGTACAGCTGCCTGGCAGCTCAACGCACTGGAAATTGTTTTTTGTATTACAGTTCATTCCTGTATTTGTTTTATTTTTTTCCTGAATGCTGCACCTGCAATATCAAATTGGTGCAAATGTTTTCTTAACATTTCTTGGATTCGTATGCATTTCATCAAGTTGTATGTACTGAGTTCTTAGGCCGCTGTAAAGAAAGTGAGCTTAGTAAGCTCTTATTTGTAAGGTGACCCCCCCAGTCTAGATCCAGCAGCTTGCCTGTAATGCTTGCTGGATGACAGACACGTAAAACTTTTGTTTTAAATGAGGTCTGAATAACCACACAGTGTTTGAGATGTGTGTGATTCCATTCTGCCCAGCCAAGTAGCCCGGATGCTGAACTGCACGCTACACTGTTGGGGGAGAAATCAATGAACATCTGCACAGAGAGGGATGGATGGTCAGCTGCCTCTCTGTCTGTGCAAGTAAAAACTTTCAGTAGTTTTTACATCAGTTTTCGTCTCTTTCACCTTTTATCCCCTTTAATCGTCTGTCTCCCCATGCAACTCAGTCTTTTATCTTTTCCTCTTTTGCTCCCTGTGTGTCAAAAGTTGGTTTGGCACAGAGCTTGAGGACTATAATTTAGAGGAGACATGAGACCCAATCACAGAAACAAACACAGTCCCCGCACTCCACCCCGTCACCGCCAGTCAGCCACATGCTGGTCAATGTGGCTGGATTCTGTCTGCCCGGCACACGACACCATGCCTGCTTATCTCACTTAGGCTAAGACCTGCAGTTCGTTTGCGGTGCTGGAAAAATACGGAAGACAGAAGTCGCACAAGCTTTTAAGGTAGTATACTCTCTTATGGTTGGAAACATAAGGAAATTAACAAGGCTTCTTTTTTTTGCTGCATGGGCTGCAACAGATTATGGCGCAATTCTCCAGATGAGAGAACTGCAGCCACAAACCCCAGGGCCATGTAAAACCTCCCGCATTTTTCTCACACTGAGGAAAACCAAATCATACAAAGACACATGCACACAGAAACACACAAACATCCCCCTAATACTGCCAAGGATAGTACATTACATCCACTACTAATTGACTCAGGAGGCTCCAGCAGGGAGAAAACATCCTGAGGTAAACACACGGTTTCTACACGAAGCAGAATGAAACGGCCACAATTCGTCCGATGGGATTCAAAGCAAAACAACTGTGTTTGACATTTTACTGTTGCTCAGTTTCACTTTTTCCTGCATCCATTCAGAACAGACACAATATACATATTCACTTTTCTTTTCATGCATCTACTTTTCTTTCTTTTTTTCTTAAATCAAAGAAACATGAGAGATTAAAACAGCCCCTCTGAATCCAGGGTCTGTCTCACACATGGATGAGAAGTTGCATAGTCGGTGGGGGCAGAATAGTTGGGGGTTTGAGTATAGTTAACCAGGAGGTTATTTCAAAATAAGAGCTTGGCTTATATGGAAAGAGTAGGCAAAATTCAAATGTGTAAATTCTTACTTGCAATTAAGCATGATCCTTCAATATGTTTAAGCTTGATTTATGATTAAAAAAAAAATTTTAAGTTAATGAGTCTGTTTGTATAAGGGAAGGCTAAAGTTGCTGCCTCTGAGAGATGTTGCACTTTGATTCAGATCCAGGGCTTGAGGAAAATCACAAACATTAGGGGGCACTGCTGCACCATGACAAATCCCATCCATGAATGCACCCTGCATGGACTGAACTGTGTCTGTCTGTTTTCTTTCCCTCCAAAACTCCATTCTGGAAAAGGCTTCAAAAGACAGGAAATGTGCGACAGTTGAAATGAATATTTTTAAACTATATGCTGCATACTGCCGGTCAGAGCTGTGTGACTGTGAATCCTGCATATCTGACCTTAAGTCTGTCCGTGCAGTAACTTCTAAATTCAGCAGCGTGTCATCACTAGCTTTGGCAGAACTCTGTCATCAATTAGTTTGTAGTAACGTTTGAATAAAACATGAAATTCATTATGAATAAACTAAGAGCTGCATCACGTACTGGTGTACTATGACGCGAGTCATTACTCTGAGGAGCAGCAGTGTGCTCTCAGTCTCTCAATGGACGGAGCTAGTGTGTGTGTGTGTGTGTGTGTGTGTGTGTGTGTGTGTGTGTGTGTGTGTGTGTGTGTGTTGAGGAACTATATCGTGAGCTGCATATTGGCAGTAGGCAGGGCTTCTTTTCTGACCTCACGTTAACACAGAGGTCAGAGGCAACACTGTACTTACCAGAGAGGACTTCAAAATGAGAAAAAAATGGTTATGCACACATCTGTTTTAAAGCAATGGGTTTCAAGGCTTGCCGAGGAAATGTGAGTGATGCATGTGGGTTTTTTTGTGTGTGTGTAAATAAGGTCTACATCATAATCTGGACTGTCTAGCCAACCTGTGCATATCTCAGATAGACACAGACAAACACGCCTACGCGTGGCAGCTCTTCCCTAAACATTTATAGAACACTCATTACTGCAACGGGAAATGGAAAACAACTAATCTCCCTTCATCCCACTGTAAAAGCACTCTCATACACACACCTGGCTGGATGTTGATGTGTACTGGAAGACTTTAACAACAAACAAAACAATCTGGAAAGAATATACAATAAGCATAAATATAAATCCAAAGACAGACAGAGGAAAAGTTTGGAATTATGGGAAGTGACTGAAGAAAGACCTCCTCTAAGAGATGCTATTAGTGAGTGAGCTAGATCCCATGATGCTCTCTGATGATCTATTTGGTGATGAGACTCAGACCAATTCTTTATCAGTCAATTATGATTAACCAGGTCATTTTACTGTCTGAGCTGAGGCTAACTTTAGATGTCTGAGTATTTTTTTTTTTTAAAAATCAGCAGATTGTGAAAGAAGACCTGAATTTCAGTGTGTGCATACAAACACTTCAATTAAAGATTTGAATGACCGCATAATAAAGAGCTATAGGCAGATTCTTCAATCCGTTTTTTATTGGAAAGCCATGGTTCACACATAAAGGAGAAGAGAAAATTGAGTTAGGAAACTGGAGCCACAGTCAGGGCTAGTGATGAAAGGAACTTTCAAAATAAAAGCTGAGAAGAGATAAAATGTTTATTTCTAACTTCCAAAATTTGAAAGCGTTACTGACAAACACATCTTTGCAAGATGTTTTTTTTAAACACAGTAACTTCTCTGTCTGTGCTCAGCATGTCAGAGCAGTGGACCATAAAAAGAAAGCTTTTTCTGTGAGTAACCCAAGTCCTGTGTCTGGGTTGCATTCTGCACACACAACAGTCCTCTGTCACACACACATACTAGCATGTCACCACTAATACAAGTTTAACTTTGCCTTACTAATGCAAACATACACCAAATTATAGCAACAGAAGCATTTTGTGCCATGCTTATGTTAACTGACGTGTCACAGGAGAAGCTATACACAACATAACATGCAGGCAGGAGCGCGAGCACAGACATACAGCGATTTGTTTGCAGACTACATGTCTGCACATTAACACCCATCACCCTCCATGAATTCCATCTGTTATAACACTGAGTATCAGAGGGCTTAACAGGATCTCTTTTTGGCAATTCATTTGAGCCTGACCCACATTTCATGAAAAGTGGCAAAGACTGATAGCCACAAACAAGTACAGGGGCTGAAGGAGACAGAAGTTGGGGTCAGGATGGAGACAGGCAGGGTGATGAGCGCATGGCTGACTTCTCTTTATGTATGAATATATGTGTGCGTCTGTGTGAAAACGAAACAGTCCTGGTCTGCTGACTCTGGTTCAAAACACATTCTGAAATGGAACAATACAAACAAAATCAGCCAGGATTTCTACTGCGCAAACATTCCCAGAGCTTTAAGCTCATGGCTCAGCTAAAAACACTAACAGGAGAAGTACTGAAGCAAGCTTAAACCATTAATACTGGCTAACACCTTTCCCCACCCCCCAAACCTGGTTTTAGACGCAACACATCCCCATCCCCATTATTCTCTCCCCATTCCAAGATTTATGAATCCATCACATAGTGTATCAGGGATATCAGGAGTAATTTTTAATTGACTTCCAAATGCATATACAAAATGACATGGCAACTATGCTGAGAGAAAATGAATGTACTTTAAAAACTAATGAAAATAGAAATTTAATCTACAAAAGAAGTATCAAAGCTCACATTCCAATTTAACCAAACATCAAGTATTATATAAACACATCCTGCATTGGCTAGAAACCTGTGAAAAACTGGTTGAAAATTCAGCAAGTTATGATGATTTGTGGATAGATCTCGTACTTCCATAAATATGCAACATAGCACAGAGATGACTTGTGCTAACATGATTGGTGTACTGACGCACAAGATTCAATTACAAATCACAAATGGTGAAATCACAACTGCCAACACTAACAAGTATTATAGCATTAATCAAGTAACAGCTCCAGAGGGCTTTTGCAAGAAAGTTTAGAATGACTAAGGATCAAGATGGTGTTGGACAAATGAGTCCAAGTGATTCACTAAACTTGAACACTGAACTCCCCTTCATACATTATACCCAAATCCTTATCATACTCCTCCTAGAGTTCTTATGGCTCTTCTTCACTTCCCAGAATTCTTGGGTCACGTGCTGCGTTCCCCTCACGCATCACACATCCCTCACAACAACTTAAAGACAACAGCTTGCTGATGTTTCTCACACATTCTATTTGGGTGGATAATTTCTCAACTAAGGAAAAGGCTTAAAATGTTTTCAGCCGTTTCAAATTTGACTATATCCCTTGCACCTCTTGGGCCCACAATCACTGACCATCTCTGGCCTTTATTCCAAGTTAAAGTTGACAATGTGTCACAGGGTGCACGACGTTTGCCTGACCTCTGTGATAACTGATAACAGTAGATGTCTGGCAGTAAATCCTCAGACACCATTCATCTCTTCATACACTGTGAAAATAAATGTCTCTCTTTTTCATCCCTTCCCATCATCTCTGTCCTTCCTGAACAGATGGTAAACACATCACTAATGTCTTGTCTGTCTGTTTGTCTATCCTGTGATGCTGCGCAGAGCCTCGCTGTTAAACAAGAACTAAACACGTCACACTGGCAAAGAGGTACATCTTCTCCAAACAGCACTAAGACTGTGAGAACTATAGTGTCACTTTGTGCTTGATGACTTAAGTACTAAAGTGCACCCAAGTATACCACTCGGCTAATATTATCCAATTTGTACCACAACGCCTGTATTCAGTAGTCTGTAGACTTGCGCTCACCACACACTTTTTGGTATACTTTGTTAACAAATTTCCACTTCAGGACTTCATAAATCTGTAGATCAAAATATTATAAAGTTTTATTCCATTCTAATAAAATGCTGTTATACTTTGATTTAATCTCCTAAAAAAAAAGTTCTGCAACAATTAATAGACTGATAAAAATGTCTGATTAATGAGTATCAAAGCAATTAAAGTTAAACAATTAAACTCACACTTTTGTGCCAGTGCTACATGGCACAGTTATCTTTAGACATAAAGGGCAAAAGCTAGCTGAAAGAGGACAAATTGTAAAAGCCTAACTGTCCAGAAACCAAACTGCAGTTTGCTGCATTTGTATCCATGTGGTACAAACCTTAACTACTTAGGTCACAACAGTCGAGGGATTTTATTGTTGTCATTCAGATGTCTTTAGTCTCACATGATATTGGACAAAAGAGTTAATGTCGATTTCTGTGCCACTGGAGAACAAGAGTAATTATTTTTTCCTTTTTCTTTATAACACTTGCAAAAAATAATATACTATGTAAATTTAATGTAAATCGGATGATTCTGACACATCTGACACTGCTCCCCCCCAACTAAATGCACTTCTACAGTGATTTAATACTGAAATGATGATCTGGATCTGAAATACATAAAAGTACTGCTTGACTGACCCGAAACGTTGGAGTGCCACAGAGCCATTTTGGCACTCCAATGTCCATGAGCCATAACAAAAAATAGTCTTTTTTCTCCTCCTTTTGAGTCAGTTTCCATCTAATTGGTTGTTCGTTGCAAATGGAAGGTTTAACCAGCAGGTCGGTTGCTTCTACAGGGAGTGCAGAATTATTAGGCAAATGAGTATTTTGTCCACATCATCCTCTTTATGCATGTTGTCTTACTTCAAGCCGTATAGGCTCGAAAGCCTACTACCAATTAAGCATATTAGGTGATGTGCATCTCTGTAATGAGAAGGGGTGTGGTCTAATGACATGAACACCCTATATCAGGTGTGCATAATTATTAGGCAACGTCCTTTCCTTTGGCAAAATGGGTCAAAAGAAGGACTTGACAGGCTCAGAAAAGTCAAAAATAGTGAGATATCTTGCAGAGGGATGCAGCAGTCTCAAAATTGCAAAGCTTCTGAAGCGTGATCATCGAACAATCAAGCGTTTCATTCAAAATAGTCAACAGGGTCGCAAGAAGCGTGTGGAAAAACCAAGGCGCAAAATAACTGCCCATGAACTGAGAAAAGTCAAGCGTGCAGCTGCCAAGATGCCACTTGCCACCAGTTTGGCCATATTTCAGAGCTGCAACATCACTGGAGTGCCCAAAAGCACAAGGTGTGCAATACTCAGAGACATGGCCAAGGTAAGAAAGGCTGAAAGACGACCACCACTGAACAAGACACACAAGCTGAAACGTCAAGACTGGGCCAAGAAATATCTCAAGACTGGTTTTTCTAAGGTTTTATGGACTGATGAAATGAGAGTGAGTCTTGATGGGCCAGATGGATGGGCCCGTGGCTGGATTGGTAAAGGGCAGAGAGCTCCAGTCCGACTCAGACGCCAGCAAGGTGGAGGTGGAGTACTGGTTTGGGCTGGTATCATCAAAGATGAGCTTGTGGGGCCTTTTCGGGTTGAGGATGGAGTCAAGCTCAACTCCCAGTCCTACTGCCAGTTTCTGGAAGACACCTTCTTCAAGCAGTGGTACAGGAAGAAGTCTGCATCCTTCAAGAAAAACATGATTTTCATGCAGGACAATGCTCCATCACACGCGTCCAAGTACTCCACAGCGTGGCTGGCAAGAAAGGGTATAAAAGAAGAAAAACTAATGACATGGCCTCCTTGTTCACCTGATCTGGAGCCCATTGAGAACCCGTGGTCCATCATCAAATGTGAGATTTACAAGGAGGGAAAACAGCACACCTCTCTGAACAGTGACTGGGAGGCTGTGGTTGCTGCTGCACGCAATGTTGATGGTGAACAGATCAAAACACTGACAGAATCCATGGATGGCAGGCTTTTGAGTGTCCTTGCAAAGAAAGGTGGCTATATTGGTCGCTGATTTGTTTTTTGTTGTGTTTTTGAATGTCAGAAATGTATATTTGTGAATGTGGAGATGTTATATTGGTTTCACTGGTAAAAATAAATAATTGAAATGGGTATATATTTGTTTTTTGTTAAGTTGCCTAATAATTATGCACAGTAATAGTCACCTACACACACAGATATCCCCCTAAAATAGCTAAAACTAAAAACAAACTAAAAACTACTTCCAAAAACATTCAGCTTTGATATTAATGAGTTTTTTGGGTTCATTGAGAACATGGTTGTTGTTCAATAATAAAATTATTCCTCAAAAATACAACTTGCCTAATAATTCTGCACTCCCTGTATGCTCACAGCCAGAGCTAAATCATACAGATCCAAGAGTAGAAAAATCCCCAGTTTTAAACAGAGCACTAAGAGCTGCCTATAGCCTGAGCCTTGCACTGACAGAGATTACTTGTACTTGTTTCATATGAGCATTGCGATAGCAGTATATGTATGACAGAATATCCACTTTTTTCTGATATTCATAGTATACAACGGGTAAAATATTTAACATGTCACCAATTTTGTAAGTGCTACTGACATGAACCAGATGTCGGTAACAACCAATCCAGTCCACACATGAAAAGAAATCAAACCACAGATGTCCATAAATTAGGTGTAATAATAACACATGAAGCAAGGGAGGCGCAAAAAGGCATGGAAAGTCATGACGCCTGCTGAAATCCATCAGTGATTAGAAAGAAATCCTGCCACTTAGTGCAAATTAATATCAGCTGGTTGAGTCCCAACTGATGGACTATAAGAAGGTGTCTCATTACCAAGGTGTCACACAAAAAAAATCTCATGATGGGTAAAACAAATGAGCTCTCTCAAGACCTTTGCAACTTATTGTTGCAAAACATACTGAGGGCATTGGTTACAGAAGAAACTTTCTAAACTACTAAAAGGTTCCAATGAGCATTGTTGGGGTCATAATGTGGAAGTGGAAAGAACATCATTTCACCATAAACATACCATGAATCAACTATGACCAGGTGCTCCCTGCAAAATTTCAGACAGAGGAGTAAAAAGAATTATCAGTCGAGTTGTCCAAGAGTTACAGAAAGACCTGGAAACAGCAGGTGTAATTGTTTTCAAGAAAACTATAAGTAACACACTCAACCAAAACATTTTACCTCCACCTCCAACACTGGTTGAAAAAGAGTACGGCACACACACACACACACACACACACACACACACACACACACACACACACAGCAATTTTTTTTATAGTTGATGTCAAATTATTTTAAACTCACTGGGATTTATTGATATTTATCAAAATGATAAAGCACTATGAGCTAGGTGTATATAATATTTTGTCCACCACTACTGACATTAATGGCAGTGGAAAAACTTCTGCAACCAACTTTACTATAATTTAATGGAGTGTCTCTCACAATAGTGTCCAATATGACCAAAGAGCTGAGTCAGAACCTCTCTGGCACAGTCTTAAGCTTTATAAGCTTTATAAATGAGATTTATTGCAGAGTTTCTGTGTTGGAAAAGATTATAGTTCGATAGTAGGGGTGCAACGATATTCGTATCGATATTGAACCGTTCGATACAGTGCTTTCGGTTCGGTACGCATATGTATCGAACAATACAACATTTGTAATTTATTTTATCAACTTTCCTTCTGACGATGCTGTCTGTGTTGAGCGCTCAGTGAATCTGCGTTCGACTACTCCGCCTAGGCTGCACTGTCGAGCGCAGATCCACTGAGCGCTCAACACAGACAGCATAGTCAGGAGGAAGAGCACAGGGCAAGCTAGCGAGACAGAAGTTAAGCTCTCCTTGCAAGATGGACCTCCCCCACCCTCATTCAGATCTGGCGTTTGGAATTATTTTGGTTTTCATGTGACGTATGACCCTGAAGGTAAGCGAGTCATGGACTAAAGTAAAACAGTATGTTGGATGTGCCATGCAATGCTTAATTACATTGGTGTGAACTAGTGTGTTAGCGCAGTTAGCTCGTTAACGTGTTGGCCGTCTAGCCCCATGCACGGGGCGATCGGCGGTAGCTCGTTAACGGAGATTTGCCGTGTTGTGGCGTTAAGGTCATTTCAACGAGATTAACCTGAAAGCACTAGTGGGAACACAACGAATATGACTGCACATTTACGCCGACATCATCCTAGTGCAAAGACAAAAACAACAAGCATGCTACTAACTTTAGCCGAGTCATTTAGACAGCTGTTAGCACGTGATTCTCCTTATGCTGCTGAGAATATAGCCCAGAAGAAGCGGATAGTATAGCTTTTATTTTGGAAAGAGACATTTCTCTGTAATAAACTCTCTTTTCCAAAGATGAGTGATTCCTCAATCAGATACAGGGCTTGCAATATCGCTAGGCCGACGTCCCGGAGCTAGCGATCTTTCCAGTCGGGCTACAAAAATCTCTCTGCCCTGCCCGTCGGGCTATTGTAGGAAAAATATATGTCAATGCTTTTGCATTCTTTCAGAAATGTAGCTGGGTAATTATGTCATTGGCATCGGTGAGCCACTGTCAATATGTGACATATTGAAGTCGCGTTTGAATTTGCGCTTGTTTTTTTGCTTTCACTTTGCAATGACAGCACTGATCTGTGAGTGATGATAATTTGTGCACCAATTCCTCTGACATCGTCTTATTAATCGTTAGCTTACTATGCAAACATGACAAGTGAAATCTCCCGCAGCAAGCTTAAACATGTGAGAGGTTGATCGCGCAGAGAATCGCTGAGCTTATGTGAGTCGTGTGTAAAAGTAGCAGTGTATATATATTTTAGTTCTGCTGAGCCAAATAAGACAGGTCAGGGTGAAGAAGTGACAGCCAAAGAAAAGCTTACCACAAAACGGAGAAGTTATGACAAATGAGACTATAAGGCAAAAAGAAAGTGCAGCTTTATGGTTTCATGGACAAAAGAATTTCTGTGGCTGCAATATGACGAGCTAAATAACCAGGGCTGCACATAAGTGGTCCGCAGGTGCGCATTCGCTGTCAAAATAAAAAACGCGCACAAGGGTTAGGGTTAAATTTAAAAACTGTACTTTTGAGTTAAAATATATATTTATAATTTTAATAAATGACAAATTAAAAAGGCATGAACATTTTTTTGTATCGAAAAAATATCGAACCGTGACACCAAAGTATCGAACCGAACCGAACCGTGAATTTTGTGTATCGTTGCACCCCTATTCGATAGGTGTATCTAACTGGCAACACAGCCTGGCTTAAGGACTGTGTTTTTCTAAACTCAGTCATGTTAAAAATTGCTTTATTTCATGAATGCATTATGACATATTTCACCAAATGTGTCTAGCAAAAGTTTTGCCTGCTCAACAAAGTAAGGGAAAAAACAGAGACAGCCAACTGCAGACTGGAGTCATGCAAACTTGCAAAAATAAAAATTGGATTCTGCAGTTTAACCTCTGTACTGTTATGCTTTAGACAGGATGTGGAGAAGTGGTTAGTGCAGTGTGAACGAGGACATCTGAACTTCAGATCCTCACGGCCAGATGTGCAGTATGTGCTTAATGTGTCATTTGACTAAATGCTTTATTTTTTTCCTATGATCGTATCCTCATACTCACAATCAGCAACTAAAAAGGCAGATGCTTTTGACAATTTTAACACCAACATGACCACCTAAACAGAACACAAAATCATCAAATCATAAAAAGGTATGAATTATTATGCCGCACAAGCACAGAACATAAAACTTGTTGCTGTCACTGGCACCCGTCGTGCAGACATCTCTGCTGTGTTACGACCCACGGTGCTAAAAGCTCAGAGAGATCACAACTGCACACATGAAAGACACAGCATCTTAAATAACTCAGAACAAAAGCAAAACAACAAAACAGTAGGGTGGAGAAGATGGAGACTTATAGCTGGAGATTGTGAGAAGGGGGAATGTATATAAGCAGTCCTCTCCTCCTCCTCGGGCCCCTTCATCCCTCCCCCCGCTCATAATTAGCGGTTCGGCGTCGCTGCTCGTTTTGGGTTACTTTTATTCCTTGCCCCATTTCCATGAAAACAGCAGTGGGACAAACAGACCCACATGTGTCTCTAAATGCAGCGAGAACAATAGTAGACAAAAAGTGGGGTGTATGAGTTCACTCCAGATGAAAGCTAGAGTGGGAAAAACACAGGAATTAGTGAGGTTTTCGCTCACATGTTTTCAAATTGAGTTCTCGTATTGGATAAAATGCAGCGTGGAGGGCTGGAACAGCTTAATTTTGGCCTTGGTTGGTATACACCATGACAGTTAGTGGAAACTTTTCAAGAACGCTCTGCAGGCATTGTGAAATGCACTGTTGTCCAATAGCCAACATGTTTTAGTTATTTCTGCAAATTCAATGCATTTATGTAATGTGTAGCTCATTTAAAATACTTCTACTTACCTTTGTGTCACTTGTATCTAGCAGCTATTTGGGCAGTGGTTTCTATTTGTCATAATTCTACTAAACATATCCAGTGTTTTGGCAAATGTTCTAAGGCATTTCAAACAAATTCATTAACAAATATTTCATCAGCGTGTACTTCTTCAAGTTGGCCATTCTGGTTCCAGTGTCTTACAGGCTGTTTCAGCACATGGCTACAGTTCTTTTTTACTGCAGGACCAGATACTCCCCTTCTACTCCAGATAAAAACCAAGATATCGTCAGACACATTTGTACGAATGAAGTCCAATTGTTTAAAAAATTGAAAAATAAAGGGTTAGAGGTGGAAAAAGATGGACACTTGGATGAAACAGAATATCTAAACTAAGAAAGAAAACACTAATAATATGGAATGAGGGGAAAGGAGGACATTTAACCATCACCAGATTCCACTCCAGCAGAGAGCCTGGGGGGTATTTCCCTATTCTTTGCACCCCTATGTCAATCATGTTACAAGGCAAGCAGAGAGATTGTTTCCCTCCACAGATGAGTTTCATTTCTAGCTCATACAAGATCAGTCCAAGAACAACAAAAGGCAACCTTCCTAAACACACGCACGCACACACACACACACAGAAGGGAAGCTGTGCAGCATGCAGTTTTTCATCTCCATAGCGCCTAACAAATGCAAATACCAGCTCAATTTGAAAGCTGAGCTCTAAACCAGACACAGCAAGTGTTGTCACAACCTATAAACACTGAACCATTTAAAGTTGGAGAGGACTGGGTTCTGTATGCTCTGGCTGCTCAAATCAAACTAAATGCCCACTTCTAAAGAACAGGCTCGCACAACACTGAGATGACGCTGGACTTAATCAAATCAACAAATAAAGCCTTCCTCTAGAGTCAGAGGTCTCTGTAACATCACACAGGTCGTTTGTGCTCTTATTGCTAACATGACATATCTATTTGACACATTAGTTTCCAAACACAGTCAGAGGTGGAAACCCTCTCTTGATTCATAATAAAGACAAGTCTGACCCTGTCACAGATAAACGTATGAAATGAATCGGTGAACTTCACCTGACCATCCACTCAAACCATTTGGATCCAAACCTTTCAGCTTTGCATTACACATGGAGCAGTGCCTGGGGAGGTATACGTAATTAATGACAGAGCAGGGATGGCAACAGTCTGTCTCTGATTGACCTGGTTTGACCCTCACCGCTTAGTTGCCATAGTGATTGGTCAGTCTCGTTCCCTATGGGTGACTGGGCAATTCCCTGGGGCCACAAGGTAGCCCACAGAACGGGCATGAGGTAACAAAGTGTTGGGGGCAGAGGAAAGAAAATTGTGCAGACTGGCGTCTCACAATTACACTCTGAAACAAAGAGAGGTTCTAGTCGAGAAGGTGGGCAACATCATTTCAAGGGCCACACTGGCTAAGAAAAAGTGAAGGACCACATAATGGAAATGTGAACTGAAACATGACAACCATAATGCTGAGTACTGTTAAGCTCCATGAATTTCAATGCATGTTAATTTAGGCTGAATATATATTATATATTATAATATAATAGGGCAGCAGCACTATAATAAGTTGGTTAGCACATTGCCCTATAAAAAGAAGGTCCTAAATTTGACTCCATCATCTGACGGGGGCCTTTCTGTATGGAGTCTGCATCTCCCAGTGTTTGTGCGGGTTCTCTCTGGGTATTCTAGCTTCCTCCCACAGTCCAAAGACACGCACTTAGTTGGATTAGGTTGTCGGTCCCTCTGTGTTAGCTCTATGTCAGATTGGCAACCTGTCCAGAGTGTGCAGGTATCAGATTTAATTGTTAAGCTAACTTAAACTCTAATATAACTGCAGTAACAGACTTGGATATGCAACAAATCTGACAAGTTCATTTTTATGCATTTATTTACAGTTTGTTATCGATAATCCCTTTAATAGAGTGAATGACATCATAGTGTGATACTATACAACCTGAAACATCCAAAAAATACATCACATTTGTTATTTGACTTAAGTTACTGTATCTACAGCTGATTTGTGGCTTATTAAGACATTGACATGGCTTGCAACTACAGAACACATTAATTCGCCTTCATTCCTTTTTGCTTGTTTGAAAATTAATGTAGCCAGGGTAACATTAACCCCTGGCTAATATCCTATAATAAAGTCTCAAGATGAGTATTTATGCTGTGGCCATCTTGGTGCATGAAACACGACGTGATGGGATGATCTACACTCTTTGGTTGATGACTTGTGATTGATGAGTTGTTAGCTAATGATCATATCCTGGATGATCCTCCATTATGTCTCTAATAATTACTATAATTGTTTGCTATCATACATCCTTTATACTGTCTTAATACAGTCTTTGATTCTAATAAGATATTTATAAGCAATCTCACAAACTTGTGTCATTAAGCCTTTTGGGAGCAACTGGTCACATCTCTTTGCAAATTCATCACAATCTGTCTTAATGTCAATGTTAAAATACACAGCACAGAGCAGGCATGTTTACCCATTACCTGTGATCTGTAACACGTCATTACAGAAGAAGAATGCCAGACACTTAAGTAGAGGCATTTAGGCAGTGGTACAGATTCAGTTATTCACCTTGAGTTTTATTAATGTCTCTGGCTTTTATTGATTATGTTTCATGTTGTTTTCTTTTCCTTTTATGATACTGAGGGTGCGATTGAGATGGTAATGTGTAATTTACCCATGTTTGTCCTGGGCCTTGATTTTTATCACGACCAAAGTGGGAAGATTGTGTTTGTTTAATGGCTCACAAGTCAGAGCATTCACCTTTACTGAACTTATGCACAAGCCTGCATGATTAAAGACAAGCTGAGAATGCAAGAACTAGCAGTGAGGTTTATCGTCCGATTGCTGATATGCTTTTTCCCATTAACTGACCAATAACAATAAATCTTCAATCTGATGAAACTCTTTCATCTACTTTTAGTTAAACAGTATCCAAAGAGGACAGTCAAAGGTCCTGGAATGTTCTTCTGTCTCTATTTCAAATAAGAGAAATTAACACAAAGACGTATGTCCTGTGGGCTCTGACCTTCCCTGGCCTGTGCTCAGCAGGTAGTGACAAATGACCTGATAGTAAATCTGTCCTGAGGTGGAGCTTTTCTACAGCGAACACAGAGCCTGTTTGTGACAACAGGAAGTTGAGACAATCTCACCAGAATAAGCACATTAAGGGATGCACACGCATGAATGGTTGCACGCACACATAGCTGTGCACACACGCACCTGCTTACAAGAACATCTGGATATAGTTTCAGATGCACAAAACCATGGGGAAAAAAATGGAACACCAACAATGAGCAGTGACACGTAAAACTGAAGGCAGAGTCTGTGTGCCAGTCTCAGGAATATAAAGGTACGATGCGGTTCGTTGCTCGGATCCATCTGGGACAGTGGGTCATTGTTGGGCCTCTTGCAAACCCCCGCCATCTTCCCTAATGGTCAGCTTTTTCTATGGTCTTCCCTGTTAACAATCCAAGGATGAATGCTGTGTATTGTGGGATTTTTCCCAGTCTGTGGTGTCTTTTTGGAGCATGCTCAAATGAAGTCTGACGCCAGAAGGCCAAGTCAGCAGACCACACTAACCTGATTCACCACGGATGGAGAGTGTTAGTGGAAGCTTTATGAGCCCCCCCCCCCCCTTACCTTCTGATCATGTTCCCTAGACCACCTCACCTAAACACTGCAAGATGACAGTGCACCTCAGCACAACAAATTTCGGGAATATCAAAAGTGTGCCTAAGTGGAGAGAGCAGTGTAAATGATCTTCAAGAAAGATCAACGATTTCAGCGCGATGAAAGTTTGGTCTGAGCAAGGGTGAGAAAAACGAGTTTCCTTTGGCCAACGCTGTGAAAAACATTCTGCAGAAACCTCAAAACACACACACTCGTGGGGGAAAAAACTCAAGGCCACATGAAAAATCCTCCTGACATGAAGGGCTTTGAGTCTGCAGTTTAACAGGCGCAGTAAACAATAGAAACCAGAACAAAAGATATCCGCAGATGTACATATGTGACAGTGCAACTCTGCCTCGATACAGAGCGAGGGGCGCTTTAAGTAGAAGAGAAAATGTTCAGTATATCAAAACCTTATGAGACCATCTTATTCCCCACCTTTAAATTTTAGAGCGCTGCAGCGTTGTAATTCTACAGCTATTAACATCAAAGCAATAAAATTTCAGTTCAGTGGGCTGAGATATAGATTTAGTAGAAAGACGTAGAGCACTTAAAACGCAGCACATGCAAATGACTATTGAGCTGTGAAGTGAATGCAGCAAGGCCTAATATGAAGCAACTTGATTGAGCCTTCCTGTGTTACTTGATTTTCCAGGGGAGGCACAAACTGAACACAATTATAGCCAGCAGGATGGCGAGGCGATTAAGGATAAGTAATGCAGAAAGCCGGGTGAGTCAAGCACCTATCTGTCTGAAAGAAGAGAGGTAATGATAACAGGAAGTGAGATGAGTTGATTTTGCCCTCTGGCCTACCAACCCATCACCTCTGCTAAAAAGCCCCCCCCTCTATAAACAGACCTCTCTCTGCCTATTAAACAGATAGTACATTAAGGCTGAGCTGTGCAGAACAATGTAAACACAGCCGTCTCAGGATACTGGTGCTGGAAAGGGGGGGGGGGGGGGGGGGTGTTGGCTTGACATGGGGGCTATTCCTGGGTCTTCCTGGGAGTGATCATCATTGCTCTTCCCCCTTACTATAATCCTTTCCAACTAAACACAGGAAGGAAGAGATAGGTAAATAACTTGATCTTCCGATAAACTAATTTCTTTCCCACTCTACATTTTTATAAAGCTTGTTATGCTTGAAAATACAGAGGCGTGGACTTTAGTGGAGTACAGGAGTTCACATGGGCCATGTGAGCTTATGCTGTAGTGAGCCATATGTTTGTGGAACGCATCACAGAGAAACAGTAATACTGCTCAAGACATATTTAAAAGGAAGCCTGATGAAGTTATAGAAAACAATGGGTAAGGAAACAGGAGCTGAGAGACAAAGAGTCCACTTTGTAGAGAAACAGACAGGAGTTGATCCTGAACCTCCTGTGGTTTCTTCTGTGAGCAAATCTGCATTGCTCCAGGGCTAACAAACTCACAGAGAGGATAATACACGGGCTGGATGAGGGAGAATGTGGTACAGAAAGTGGATGGATGGGGAGACGGTCAGTCCAGGTCAGTACAGATGTGAGGCTGTTAAACAGTAGGGAACTAGAGGAGGTCAATGGTGGACATCTCAGGGCAGCACCCCGAAGTCATTCACACCCCTTTGTTACAATCTGGAGGAAAACAGAGAAAACAGCAGGGACACAGTGGTGACAGAACATAAGGGGGAATGTCTGGGATGTGGGGATAGTCTCCATACCCTGGGGAAAGGCCAATTACAGGCTTAAAGCCTCCTGCCTGTCTCTGGCATGCAGCTCAGATAAGATGAAAGTTACTTGGGACCAATATCAACATTTTTCCCCTCTGTCACCATAAGAAATGATGCAATCCAGATGTTGCATATATAACTGCATGAGCATACGTATTGTGGGTGCACTTTCTTACAGCTTTATATAAAAGGAGATGACATGGGTTTTTATTGTCAAACTACTAACATACTGCAGACCTGCAGGTTTGATTCTCTGCAGATCATTGTACATCCAAGAGTGTCAAGGGATAAAGGTTGAGGGTCACGAGTCTTTAGGGCAGAGCCCACTGACACTGTCCTGGGGGTTATTAATGGAGTGTTAGGGTCACCAGGCTCCACCCTGGCTATATAATAATTTATAACACAGACGTCACCAAATGCATAAACAAATAATAATAAAAAAAAAAAAAACTATTCTGGACTTATCTTGATGAATTAACCATGCCTCATGGTGAACTGTAGGTTTTCAGTGTGCTTGCAGAATAATTTGTGGACGATTACGAAAGAGGGTCTCACAGGTTGGGTATTTTTAACTAAATTGTTTCTGTGGAAATATTGCACAAAAGCCCCATTTAAACAGATTTTAGGATAAGACTGATTCAACACTCTGTCAGCTCAAAAGACCCAACTAGGGAGCAGCTGCAATCAAAAAGTAGCCTTTTATGTAATTTTTCCTGAAATTTGCAGGTCAAACTCTCTGTTTAATCTTGATGACAGAAAATAATTACACTTCATCCTGGTGGTTAGCACTGTTGCCTCACAGCTAGAAGGTCCTGAGTTCAATTCCACCATCAGGCCAGGGTCTTTCTGTGTGGAGTTTGCATGTTCTCCCCGTGTTTGCGTGGGTTCTCCCCAGGTACTCCGGCTTCCTCCCACAGTCCAAAGACATGCAGTTAGTGGGGTTAGGTTAATTGGAAACACTAAATTGCCCATAGGTGTGAATGTGGGAGTGAATGTGAGTGCGACTGGTTGTCTCCTGTCTATGTGTTAGCCCTGTGACAGACTGGCGACCTTATGACAGCTGGGATAGGCTCCAGCGCCCCCCACGACCCTGAAAAAGGACAAGTGGAAGCGAATGGATGGATGGATTTTTTTCCAAATGATTTTGATAAAGAAAATGAAGGCTGACATCCCACTGAGGCACATACACTGACACTCACACCTGAGACTGAAGTCAGTATGGTGGGAATGGTGCAACTTGTGAGGGATATCTAGTATTAAGTCGGACCAATTCAGTTCATATTTGTAGTTGCTCAGATCCTGCCAACAAAAACCAACAGATACTTACATTTTCAATCTTATCTGAACTAATGAAATAATGGGGGTTATTTTTTTTTTTTCATATCCTGTACATAGAAGAGGTTTTACAATGTTATCTATCTGCCATAAAGTAATGTTAAGGGTACTGGTTTTGGATTCATAGCTCAGTTTTAGTCATATAAACACCATTTCAGACTACAACACAAACATGCAGCTAAAGCAGAGACAGCGATAAGAACCAGGCAACCAGTTTGAGTTACCCTTGGGAGATGGGGACATACAGCCGAGTGCAGCTTTCTGTCTGAGCAGCGCTGTGACCAGCAATAACTCTGAGTTTGAATGTTTGCAGAGGCATGCCCTGGTAATCCCAGCAGAGTAAAGCAACAGGCCGGGGTGAAAGAGGTTAGCTCCTCTCTATTGCACTGCTGTCATCACTTCCAAGTTCAGTGATGTGACAGACTAATCAACAGTAGGCTGGACAGCACGCTATATAGAGACACTACGTACCTTAATAAAAATCGGTCTTTTAAAAAAATGAACTTGCAAAGTCTACTCTCCGTGGGAGGGATGTACAGTAGAAGTGTGCATGTTTAGTTTGGGAAGGCTGAGGTCCTGGCTGGGATGGTGATGGGAAGGTAAAGCAGTGAGTGTTCCTGGAAGTGGTGAAAGAGTGAGTCTGTTGAGTTTTGCCTTAGCTGCCCCACCCCTTCTAGCTTGCCTAGTACTACACATTCTGTGGACTGGAGAGCCTCCAAGCCTGTTCAATCTGAACCATTCAGATGAAACCCCAGTCTTATGTCAGACAGCCAGGGCCAAGAACAGTGAGGGAGGTATAAGAGCAGGCAGGGTGGCACTGCCAGCCAAGATGATATCTAGCTCACACACACGTAACAACTCTATTAAGGAGGTAATAAATCTGGTGGCAGTATAAATACTAAGTATCACACTAACCACATTTATTTCACAGTCCCACTAACATGCTGACCTCCAAAACCACATCTGTACCCTTTTCTGATTAACCTCCAAGCAGCAAGACCCTCACAAGTACTCAAGCATGACCGGACCAGAACACTATTCTACAGCAGCTCAGGTCACATAGTGGATATTACGCAGCATCTTACACGACGTGTGTTTTTGAACCTTTATTTCACCAGAAATTGATATATTTGAGATATTAGAATCTCTTTTGTGTGCTTCTGTGTTTGTAGCCAACTTTTGGGAAAGGCATGAACTAGGCTAGGCCTTGAACTCATTGGTCCTTTGCCTCAGTTCGGTCACTGCCCATCCAAAGCCCCAGTGAACCACAGAGGTGTTGGCCTGAATGAAGTCACACTGTCCACCAGCAATGGAGCGTCCAGCTCTGGTCGGTCATACCCACAGCAGCCCTCACACACTCAGGCAGAGCAAACACATCCAGACTGCCAGGCAGAGCTGAAAGGCATTTCATCCCGCCATTTTATAGAGTAATTAACTTCTCTCTGACCATGTTGAGCAGAGGGGGAAAAAACGGACTCATACGAAGATTAAATAAACAGAGGGGGCACAGAGGACACACAACTCATTTCCCTTAATTCCTCAATAAAACTCAAGCCAGTTTTGATTGCAAACAACCCTCAAATCGCGCTCAAGGCCTGCTTGTGAGATTTGATTCTTGAAGAATGCAATTTTGAACTTGGGGCAAGTGCCACGTATCCTACACTGTTATTAACATAGTCACCATCAGCTTAATGAGACACAGTCACTTTAATGAAGTTAGTTCTCATAAGATACAACTAAAACTAAAAAAAAGTGTGGTGAGAAATTATCCAGGTATAGCAGACAACCATGGGGCAGTGGATCAAAGTGGGTTCATGAAGTAAATGGATATTGGAACAGTAAGCCCTAAAGTCTTCTTCCTTTATTAAGTAAAACAGGGATGGCCCCAGCTGAGGATGAAGGTTTATGAGGTTGTTTTCAAATTCTAATTTGGCATGGGGCATGGCTAAGAGCTTGTTTTGTTTTTCCGTGCTTTAGTTTAATAAGTTCCTAAATACTCGGCTGTCTTACTGCTTGCTTTACAGCTTCAGGAGTATAGAGCGACTCAATGAAAATACCAAGGTAAGAGAAGCAGGAAATGGCTTTGTATTAGTGAGCTCATAGCTTGGCGCCATTAAGATTGTGTGTTAGAAAGTACAGAACATGTACTAATCACTGCTGTGGAGGTGAATGAGTGATGACTGACTGTGCTCTCATTTTTGATTTATTCGTTATACTCCGCCTCCTTCCCCAGACTTATCCTGCGACCTTTAAAAGCTCAAAGACACATGTACATGTGCCTCCACCATAAAAGACCTCCTGTAGATTCAAAGGCTCTACACGAAATCATGGCAATCTAGCGTTTTCTCCGTGTTTACTTGAACGGAATGTTTTCCCTACAAGCAAAACTGACCTTGTTTATGACAGAGAGGAATCTGTTTTTTCCTGTTGCTGTCAGTTTAACACAACATTCTTGCCACCATCTTGCTAACCACAAACACACACCTACCTCCTGTGCACTGGTAATAACATATTTACTAACAGGAGCGATGTTAATTAAAAATGCTAGCGAATATGCAGTTTTCCAGTTTAGTTAAAACTATCAGTGTCGCTTTATTTCAAGTTATTATCTAACATCGATATGTGTTGTTGAAGTTATTTCAGTCACACTTCTCACACTCTAAAAGAAAACTACTTTCATCTGAAATAGGCTACTGTGTTGCAGTTGAAGAGCTCAAAAATGTGTCAATCTGTCATAGGTGGTATCGCATTTTTAAGATGTTCACATCTCATTTAAAAAGGAAAACATCAAGTTTTCATCGGCTCTAGCACATATGGATAATAAGGCCGTGTAAGATGAGCGCGCACCTGCAGCAGCAGCCTCTCGAAGGCCAGACAGGAATCCCAGCGAGGCAGGCTTGGGTGTCGGAGAGTCTGGGCCGTGGCCAGGCCCAGCTGAAGCACCCCACAGTGACTCTCTAGCGCCCCTCTACTGCTCCGGAACAGCTGGATGTAGGAGCACAGCTGTTCGGGGGTCACACGGCCTGAAAGGAGGGAAGATATCATCTAGCGAGCAATTTGGAGCCGTAAGAAATTAATCAATCAAAATCTGGCAAAGATCGTTGTATACAGTGCAATCAGAAGGTTTACAGACGCCTTGACTTTTCCCACACGTTTTACAGCCTTAGGATGAAATTGTTCAAAATTAATTTCATCCAAACATAATAATGACAAAGTGAAAACAGAATTGTTGAAAGGTTTGCCAATTCATTAAAAAGAAAAATCTGAAATATTACATTGACATAAGTATTCAGAGCGCTTGCTGTATTTGGCTCAGGAGCCTCAGAACATGAAGTTATCAACTTTGATCGAATTCCCTCCTTCCTGATGTTTTAGGTGGAAGGAAGGAGACCTAAACCTGGTGGTTACTCACACTGAGCTACAAAGATTTGGGGTGAAGATGGGAGAAACTTTCGAAAGGGCAACTACCTTTGAAGCACTAAACTTTATGGCAGAGTGGACCCTCTACTCAGTAAAAGATGCGTCAAAGCTGGATTGTATTTTACAATAAAAAGGAATGAAAGGAATCCCACACTCTAAGCAACAAAACTTTGGAGCCCCGTGGTTATCGGTTTTTAGGGCGTAAAAACCCCCCAACATTCCACCATTTATAAAATCTCCTTGTCTTTATCATGAACCTCAAACTGAGACTTTGAATTCTAGCATTAGCCCACTTTCTTCTGGGTCACAACTACTATAAACCTTTCTGATGATGATTGATGATGATGACGATGACGACCATGAATTGGAGACACAATTTGTCATAAAATCATCCAAATCATTAAATACTGAGTCGAACTGAAGTTATGTCAACTAATTCCCATGAAAACATGAATGAAAACTTTAAGTTCTAGTTACTTTTTTTTAAAAATTTAATTACTAAACGTTTTACTTTTATTTTAGTCAAAAGATACATACCAAATGTAACTGAAATACTGGAGTACTGATAAGCTTCAATTTTGAAATTCATCAACTTCTAAAAACTTAAGGCAGTTGGTTACCTTAATTTGTTTAAGTTCTGCTAACTTTTTTGGGTTTACAGTGTACAAACATATTCTATACATACAGCATTTTAAGAATTATATTAAGGGAAAATGATTAGACTATACAGTGGTCCCTCGCTATAACACGGTTCACCTTTCGCGGCCTCGCCGTTTCACTGATTTTTTTTAGTGCAATTTTGTTTTGCGTGCTTTTGTGTGTGTGTGTTTTCATTGTGTTCTGTGTCCTGATCGGCTGTAGACCATTGTCAATCAATCTCTTCTGTGCCATGTCTCCTGTCCAGTACAGAATGCGCTGGCCTTGTCAAATTTACATAAATCTTCGATTGCTAGCGCTGTGACTCTGAAGTTGGTTTCATTCTATAATACTGGAGTTATTTTTCTACGAAGGTTTGAACTTTGAGAGTGTTTAAACAAGAGAGAAAAGTGTGAAAATGTTCATGCCTGTCTGAGAAAAGTGTATAAAGTGTGTAGTGAGAGGTTTTACAGCCTTAAAATATCTATAACAATTGTAAAAAATAATAATTTGCAGATTTCGCCTATTGCGGGTTATTTTTAGAACGTAACTCCCACACGATTAACGAGGGAACACTGCACACACATAGAAGGGAAGAGCCAAAAGCAGAAACAACAATAACCTTTTACCAAGCATAACAGCATTAAAAAAAAAAAAATCAAAAAAAAAAAAATCATACACTTATCTTGGGGCAGAGGGGAATGACTGAGACTAAAGTAGAGCATAACTTTATCTTAACAGGCAAAAACTCCACAGGGTGAGAGAAAGCAAACTGCACGGCTTGCGTGAGTGTTGCCGTGTGACAGTCACAAAGGAATATTCTCTATATGTGCTTGTTCCTGCGTAGAGTTTCTGTGATTGTTGTTAGCCAGTGACTCATAAATGTTGCACTATGTAAGCATGTGTGTAGGTGCTTAAGCATGTCTACATATAGCTGAGGTGCAGCAACACTGACAAGAGGCACTGAACCCGTGTTGAGTATGACTAATAACTGTAAATCAGAAGTTTTCACTGATTATTTATAGAGGTAGCAGAAAGAGTCCAGACTCCTTTTACTGTTTAGGAACCTCTGAATCTCCCCTAACTTCTCCCATTTAAAGAGACAGGAAAAGCAGTGCAAAGGGTGTAAAGTCCAGGGGTGGTATGAAGCGCGGCTTAGAGGTATGAGAGGTTGTGTCAGGGGCTGGGATAGACAAAGGGCACACATTAACTTGCCATAAAGCCTACTTCTTTATGTTGATGTTCTGAACCAGCACCAGATGTGGGAGTATTTCCTGTTGGACTACATGGCCAGTGTTTTCTTTAGTGAGGCAAAACATATGACCAGAAGAGAAACAGACAGGCAGGATACAAACGAAACAGAAATCTAAAAAGACAGAACTAGAAATGCAAAAAGGCACATGTTAAACTGGACGACAAAATGTGTAGCTTTGTACTATTTTCAGGAGGGATACTTGGGAGAGCCACACAAAGCTGCTACCAAAGTTATATTCACAACAGCTAATCAGTAAACACGACAGGAACATATATTTCCATATGTATGTGTTGGGAAACACCTTCTGAAATGAACTGAAGGACTGAGTGCACTGGGTGGCATTTAAAGACAAAACAGAGCAAGCGCCTCCGAAGGCGAATCAAGTTTCTTGTTGAATTTAAAGTATTTTTAAAGAATAAGCTCCAGTCCAGACAGAATACTGAAAAGCTCTTTTGTGAGCATATCCAGCCATAAAAATCCTGGCAGTATAACTAAAGTTCACAAAGCTTCATGTGCCAACCATAATTCAGCACAGAACCAGGGAATAATTTCACCCAGAATGGTATCCTGTAGGCTAAAGGTAATCGGAATTTACAGCTACAGCAGACCAGATGAGAATGAGAAAACGTAAAACATCGGAAAGAAACACGGAGAAAGTACTTTAGCCAAGAAAGCCTCACAAAAGCCTCCACTCCATTACACAATCAAACAGTCCTGGTTCAGCCTTAGCTCTTATCTGTGTCTCTAAACTTCCTTCAAAACAGTGCTATGATTCTTCAGGCATCCTGTTGCCAGATGCAAAATGAATCTGTTTTACGTTTTCTCATTGTCATCTGATCTGTCAGCTGAGCTCTCATTTTAACTACCATAGCTGCAGCAAAACAGAAGAACTGTTTTAAAACGAAATGTTTGCATCTGTAAATTTGAATGCATTTCAAGAACCGTGCATTCCTTTCTGGTGGTGACAAGCGCCAAGTATAGAAATATTTCCATTCAGTCTTCAGTGCATTGGGTGTGCATGGAATAAGAAGCGATTCAAAATAAATATAAATAACATCAGTACTTCAGAATGTCAGTTTTGTTAAGAAGAACCCTACATACATATGAATCAGCAGTACTGCAGTTTCTGTAGCTTTTCCACACAAGATGGTAGGGAAACCTGAACCTTTTGGACATTGCAAGAATCTTCTGGGTGCATTTATTGCAAAGTCAGCCATAAAGCAAATCACATTTTTAATCTCTTGCTATAAACATCTGGATCTTCTGCGCATTTTAGCCTGATGTGCAGAAGTGGCGATTGAGACTTGGCTATGATCAAAGTCTTCAACAATGTAAGAAGGGGCAAGGGCCAACAATGATTTAGTCCGGTTACTGGAAGATGACTTGAGTTCTAGGTGCACAGGGTTACTCAGAGGGTAAGTGATGTCTGATGTCGGAGTGAAGCTGAGTGGTAGCCTGCCTCAGCAGCTGGACAGCCTCATAAGTAATTCTGTGTGGATGAGGACACAGGAAGGCTCAGAGATTTTTATTTATGCACTCCAAGAGGAGGAACATGTTGGAGCCTTTATCTGAGGATGTATGTTAGGGACCCTTTTAAGACTTTACTGTACATTAGAGCAGAGGCTACAAGTGGGCAGCTACACAGTCGCAGCACTTAGTGTCTTCAGTGTCTCTCCAAAAAAAGCTTTTATCTCTGGCTTTTCTTTAGTTCAAACTTAAAGTAAATTTCAAACTGAATCTGTTGGGGTGGGAGACTTCATTCAAATTCAAGAGTGATGTTTGAAGTGCATCACTGGAAATTTTGATTGTATTGTTTCTGTGGTTAACACGACTAATAGGACAAATCTATGTTTACAAATGAAATGATTCTCATTCCTTAAACGTAAACTAGGATGCTTTGAAATTTTAAAAGATCTGAGTGTCATAATATGGCTCAAGGGCCATGACAAATAATGGGAAGAAATCACTTGAAACAAAATCTACCAATTTATTAACTTAATTAAGTAGAAAAGTATAGTACTCAATGAGGGGTCCTAATCAGTGTGTCAGTAGTTGGATGACTGAATGTTAATAAGTATGCATAGTGTTGTGCATTTTAAAAAACCTAAAATGACAAACCCAAAACCAACCATACAAATAACATGGTGCTGGATAAATGGAGAAAAGGGATGCAAGAGCATTTAAAAGCCAGCTTTTAAATGCTCCAGGTAGACTGGCCCTGGCTATCATGAAGCTGCAAGACAACACAGCAGGCTCTGGCTAAGGGACACAAGTTAAACAGTTTGTGTGGATGTGACTGGTAGTAACATAATGCAGACCTGCAAGAGCAGAAAAGAGATGATATACAGAAATTAGAGCGACATTTCCTAGGACGAGTCATTCACAAAGGTCAATGTGCAATCTTGTAATTTTGAAGAAAGAGATTTCTATCTATATTTTGGCTTGTATCTGCCATGGTCCACCTCTTCACAAAATTTCACAAATACATTCAATATAAAATTCAACAATTTTTCATAGAAACAGAAGCAAATACGACTAAAAAAAAAAAAAAGAAGCTACGATCAGGTCTTCATTTCATTTGCTTTAAAAGGTAACGTGCAATTTAAAAGGTTCCTTGTTCTGTGTGTTTAACTCATTTAAAATTCACTTCTTAAGGTAAATTTATGAATTATGCTACGTGAGCTGGTGACACTGTTGGGACAAATCGATCAAATCAATCATAAGCATCTACATTGGTATGGGAACCCTGGTATAAATGCAGAAAAGCAGAAAAATAGACACTGGAGAGAATCCCAAATTTGATTTAACACTTGGCAATTCACCTGCCAAGTGTTAAATAAATCCGACGAACATTTGTTAAACAGACAAAAAAAAAAAAAATTGCTCCTTTATGGTGACAGAGAATCCAATTCAACAAAAACAAAACAAGAAATGAATAGGCCCGCCTTAATTACTAGATAAAATATTACATTTTTCCTCTTACTCACATGTATACATGTGAGTATATAAATTTAGTTTTCAAAAGGGAGAAATTACACTGCTAAACATAAACACATCTTTGCTGTTACAAAAATGTATTTTTCCCCAAATCAACTGTCCGCTTGACTCACGCTCCTCTGTCGTTAAAAGGCCGGACTGTGCCACAGGAAGAAAGGTCCTGTCAACACATCCCATTTACCGCACGGTGTCCGTGCACGCAGCACATACACAGAGGGTATAAACTTGTGACGCACGCATATCCACGCATATATACAAACACAAGCAGATGGATGAGATGAACGCACGTTTATGGAAGATGAAACCGAAGCTGTCCAGCTAATTCCCTGCAAAGAGCAAAAACACCAAAGATAAACACTGGACTCTGCAAAACCACATACTGTACATATCCCTACACAGAGCTAGGGAATTTCATCATTCTATTGTGCTGTGAGAAACCTGACGGGTTATATCAGGCGCTGAGAAATTGATTATTTTCTGTTTCTCACAGGATGATCTTATCCTGCTGAGATGAAAAGAAGCCAAGTTGGGTCAGTCTGTATGTGAAAATTTAGGGCCTGGAATACAGCGATATCCTCTTTTCTCCTCTGATCTGCATAACCCCACCAGAGTGAGAACACTCTTGGGTGCAGGGGGAAAATTTTCCTCTCCTAGCGAGCGAGTGGGCACTGAGAGAGCAGATAGGTATTAATGCTAAGTGTTTTGTGTTACTCGGTTTAGCTTGGTCTCAGGAGCAGAGCATGATGGATTGAAAACTCTGCTGGTGGGCAGGATGGGAACTGTGGGGGGTGCTATGGGAGCTCAGGGGGTTTTGTGAATTCTGGTCCTCTGCCAGCGGGGTATAAAGGTTCAGTGTTAAGGATATTACAGTACCCCCTTCTCTCACTGCTTCTCTCGTTTTCTCTCTCTCAGCAAAAACATTAAGTCAACAGGCTGTCAGTGAACCAGCGGGAGAAGCTTCAGTGCTATACCTTCTTTATACATTTTTCTTTTAGCGTCACTTGATGTTGCGTATTTCTCTCAATAAAATCTAAAAGCCTGCACACATCTGGAATTAAAGGGACTGCCATGTGTGAAAGGAAACAGCCATGTGTAGATTTGGACGCCAGACAGAGTGCCTTGGGTGTGAGCATATGTGTGCGACCTCCAGCATATTACAACCTGCCTGTTACGAGAGACAAGACCTTCTTTACCTCATAGATTATAGGAGCTAAGGGACCACAGTGCCCCTCCCTTTTACACCCCCTTTTTTGCCAGATGCTAACCTGCATATTAGCCATGAACGGGAGTGTGTGCGTATGTGTGTTTGTGGGAGTGTAGTACATCCATTACCTCTTTAAGTCAGAGGGTAGCATAAAGGTGAACGTGCACAAGGACACGCTACACTCGTGCACGTAATGACTTTATTTGTGTGCCTACGCATATTTTTATCCCTCGATTCAGTCCCTTTGCTTCATTAACAAACAACAAAAGTTTTCGAAAGCAGCATGTGTGCAAGCAGCATGTGTGTGTAAGTGTGTGTCACAGAGCCAACATGTGGTTCACATTTCCTTCTGTGGCCACATGGGCAAATACACAGCAAGGCAAAGAAGCTTGATTTCAATAGGAGGTGCTTTTGTAATGTTTTTGAGAGTGCTGAAAAACATGACAGAAGTAGCACATGATTCTCTTTAAGCAAGAAAAATTCTACATACTTTATATGATATGACTGTTCTGTGTTTTGTCTTTAATTAATGTGAAACATGATATGGGCTCTGCTCCTTCCACGGCATAGTGGTTTTTACCCATGCTCATCTTGATTGGCAGATTCTCTTTACTGGCTGCTTCCACTAGTTGCCGGCGGACCTCTATCACCCCCTCTTTGTGTTTACTGGTCAGCATGGCGTCCCACAGAGACCTTGCAGATGACCTGATAGGTAGAGCAATCAAAACAGGTTAAGTTTAGTCATGAGGAAAACATAACACTGCAATAGAAAGTGAACTGTGTTTTTTAGCACTAACAAGCTGAGCAATGGTTACTTTTCTTGCTTGTTTGTTCAGAGTACACAGAACAAGATGAGCATGATTGAGCTCAAGCCTCAGTGATAGAGAGCCTACTGGTTGGGGACTGGTGACTCCCCGATGGGAGCCCTCACAGGAAAAAACTGAAATCAACAGAGGGAACATTAGGAATGTTTTGCATCCACCTTAAAGATCTGTGTGCCAACATTCCTCTGGACTGATAACCACCGTCCTTACAAAAGTAAGTCTGGAGACTGAGACTCGTCTTTGTGCCATCTCAGGCCCTAGTGGGTTTTTTTTTTTTTTTTTTATACACTATTACGAAACACACTCTAATGGGAGACTGGCGGCAAGGCATGCGTTTAAGACCATTACCATCTGCTTGCAAGCAGAAACGCATTCAAATCTTTCCCCAAAATAATCTAAGAGTGTCACTGAGGAGCCTCATCATCATTAAATGAATAGAAAGTGACATTTTTCTTACAAAACAGCCTCTATATAAGAATTTCAGACCATATTTTATGTCTCTGTACAAGTTGGTCTAGTTTCTTTTCTTTTTTCCCCCCTCATGATAAGAAAACTTAAACTTTGCTGGTTGAATAAAAGGACATAAAAAGCTTACATCATTGTCTGTGCTTTTGACAGCTATTCAGACAAGCGGTCATGATCTTCCACATACTCAGGAGTGCCCAGAAACAAAGTAGAGAAAGAGACTACACTGAGAAAATGAACAGAGGACAGAGAGAAGGTAGGAGGGACCTAGTTGACAAATCCACTCTGTTTTTCTTTTCTTTCGTCTTTTTTAAGAACTTTTTTTCTTCGCTCGCCTTTTCTCCTTTCTAACTGCTGCCATGTGTTTAATATCAGATGTAATCTGTTCCAGACCTTGGGCAGGGGCTAGATGGGGAGAAGAGGGGCTCACAAGGGGACAGCCGCCATCTTCACACTAGAACTAGACACAAAGACCAGCAAGTACGACTCAGCCGACGACAAGTGTTAAATACAGAAAGACTGATACAGTAAAAACTTTGGGAAAATAAGGAAAGATGAATCAGATAGAATCATAATAATTACCTGATTTTCTGAATACTTTGCAGATTTTTCTGGTTAATGAAGAGTCATGGCAGAGGCCCATTCCCTGAAAACTCGATGATGCATTAAAACTGCTAAGACTAATCAAATCACGTCCCACATGCTTGTCATGGCTGAAATACCAATATTGTGACTTGACCGGGCCATATGTAAGTAACCACAAGTTTGTTTGAGGGTGTGTGCATGTATATGTCTGTGCGCAACCTTGCACATCTGCATGTGTTCTTGTAAGTTGGAGGGCCTCGGCAGAGTACAAATGAAATATGGTTCTCATTTGGCTTATTGCCCACCCAACCCCCCAAAAACCACAGACGTCCCACTCCCCTGATGCTTTCCTCAGGCCATTTGGTCAGACGAAGGTGGGGGTTTGAGCTAGAATAATCCTCCCGGGGGTGAAGTTTATATTGGCAGGGTGTGAGACAGAATCAGCCAGAAACCTTATTGAGTAACTAGTCTACTATGGAAAGGGGTAGGAGGTGGGGTGCTGGGAAACTGGGGTTCGCGTGTTTGGTCATCTGTTTTTTTTTTTTTTTTCTGAGTGCGAAGTGCAGAGTGAAGGCTCTCTTAGTTGAAAGGCTGCTCACACAGAGACTGAAGGGGGCACTCTTGCACCTGACTTGTGTACATCACGTTGAACGCCCTGTCTAGCTTGCTTGGATATGTTGAGTGGGGGTTTAAAGTGTATGGATGTTTGTACCCAAAGTAAATTCCATTAGTAATGAGTTTTGTAACATTTAAAAATAGCTAAACATCAAATACTTGCTTGAAGAAAAATCTGTGTACTATTTTAAAGAATGGCCATGTAAATGTCTGTTAATGTTCCTCCTACCACATCGAACCCATTAAAGAAAGTGGGGTGGGTGTGCGTGTGGTGGGGGGGGGGGGGGGGGGGGGGGTAACATTCCTGGAAGTATGATGCAGCATAATAGGATAGTTTAAACCATGGTGACTCAGGATTTCATGAGCCCCCCCCAGTTCATTATTTTGCCAAACATGTATGTGCATGTTTGCCACAAAATTCAGTGTTTATGATTCAGAAAGGAGTCATACTACTGATACATGTGACTGATAAAGCCTGAAGGAAAAGTATTAGATGGTCATTTCATTCGCCACCTGGAAACTCCCCCCACATCAAAACCAAAGCACCCTTATTTCCTCACTTACCTTCACTGGTAACAGTTACAGGATTACATGTAGTGAGTATGTAGTGACTTAAAACTAACGACTGACACAATAAACTCATTAGGTACGTTTCTACTGAGATTTTAGCTAAGTGAGCAATGAGATTTTATAATCACAGAATTCTACTGAACTGGACCCCTCAGTAGCCATTAACAGAGTGCAAGTTAGGTCTCCTTCACACAGGCTTAGACCCGTTAGTGTCCATCTGGCAACTACCAAGCATACTGTGAAAAGTGTGTATTCCGGAACTGGTTGTTTTCTGGAGGTTGCTGCAATTACTAGTCTGAAATTGACCACAATGCATTATACATTTCTGCACCAAAATCCTTTCTGGAATTGTTGTGATTGCTAGCAGTTTCCCACAGTCACCCACAGTTTGCATGGAAGTCATCAACTTGACAGCAAATACTTGCAAACTACTTGCCATGTGGTAGAAATGTTTTGCATTTGTATTTTGAAATGCTGGTTGCAGTGGTGAGGCATAATTTTTACTTTGAAAGCAACAGTTTCCACTTCTGACTCCATCTTTCATACAAAATACAGGCAACCAAAGCAATCACAACAAGAGTTCTGGTGCAGCACTATCTTCGAGACTGATTTTAACCAAACACCAGCCAGTAAGCTCTATAGACCACTCATCAACCAGTGGAATATAGATTTTTCTCTAGTTCCCAGAGATTGTCAGGCGGGTCATAGGCCAGTCTCCAGGCTTGTGTGACTGAAGACTAAGGCAACCAAACACCAACTTCCCTTATCAGTCCTAAAGGGTATGCCGATCTTTTATATAAGATCTATGAAACTACTTCATAGAGTACGCTGGCATCTCTGCAAAAAGTGACATTAACAAACTACATTACGCTCTAGTGCAAACCAACATTACTAATCCCAATGTGTTAAAGAGTATTGAAGTTTCACACTCAGCAGACTGCAAACCCAGAGAGTAATCCATTTCCCATCACACCTGATTTAGATGATCTGTGCATTTTCCAGTAGAACTGCACGTAATAGACATGGACTAACAGAATTGTGCAAGGTCATACCCATTCCTTGGTGAGTTAATTTATGGAGTGTGTTTAATGGGGTAAAAAACACTGTTGGTTTTCTGTAAACATCCCCATCTAGCACAGGGCATGACACGAGAGAGAAAGAGGGCGGGGGAGTAAAACCAGACCTGGCCTTGAGTGTCTGTGTGTTCTGGCGAGAGGGACAAATGACCCAGTGAATTTATGGAGAGAAAAAGAGGCAGAGGAGTTTTGCAGGAAGCGGGGAAATGATGGGAGAGGCACACCACAAACAGATAAATAAATAAATAAATAATAATTAAAAAAAAAACAGTAAAATAAAACAAACTGATGCGAATTTGAGGGTCAGTTCTATGTGTCTTAAAACTGCACTTCTTTAATAATGAGTAAAAGGTTTTTCCTTTTACTACAACTAAAACAGTGAAATACGCAATCGTTAAAGGAAAGGAAGCTTAAGAAATTTTGCACAAAAGTCATCTCCCTATAGGTGTTGGCTGCACGTGAAGTCAAATAGAATGAAATGTCCTCAAGTGATGTTGCTTAAATCTGTCCTGATTGGAGCTAAAAACTAAAATGTTAATATAACCTATAGATCCTGGTCCTTGTGTTTACATAAGCCACTGCTAGTCTAAAATTTCTGAATCTGAATTGAATCGGACATTGTGGATAACGTAGGTTCGAGGCTTTGACATAAAATAAAATGCACGGAGTAAAGAAATGTCTGAGTAATTTCATTCATAGAAATAATGTACATTTAATTTAACACGTCAAAGACAACTATAAACTGCTACAGCAAATAAATAATATCAAATGCACCAAAATAATTAGGAAAATGAAATGTGTCAATTCATAAAATGTAAAATAAATGGGCGCTTCTGTGGCAGAGGTGTGGTCCCGGGCTCAGCTTCAGGGGAGGTGTGGTGTAGTGAACACAGGGGGATGCCAGGGAGGTTGGTGGGATGTGGGGGTGATTTTTGGCTAACAAGCTCATAATCATTTTCTGTGATTTGTAATTTGTGAGGCCGGAGAGTAGAGAGTGTGTGTCAGAGGTAGAAATCTGCATGCGTAGGTGGAGAGGCAAAAGTGAAAAAGAAACTATCAGTAGTGTGTCACTGAAATAAAGGAAAATCAACATAGACAGCGTGCCCATTTGTTGTCCGTTTCACACCGTTTTATTTACTTTTGTACTGATACTTCTATTTATCTACTTTCACGTGTAATTTTTATTTGTATTTATGATTTCATTCATTTTTCGTGGTTAGTTTCCATATTTACATCTCTATTTGCCATTGCTGCTTCCTCCATTTATTTCCCCAAACTTATTTTCTTTTTGTATGCATTTCTTTTGCAAGAAGCGAAATGCATTTATCGTATTACTTATGAATTAATTATTTAATGATGCTACAAAAGCCAAATAGAGTGGCTGTGAATTCTCATGTGGCAGTTTGAGCTTTCCATTTAACAAAAAATAAAAAAATAAATAAATAATCACATTAACATTAAAACATCCATAAAAGATGTCGATTAAATCTTTATGCCTAAGTGAAAGAAAGTCAAGTCTTCTGAACAGGGTTATAGTAAAGACATGTTAAAAAGTTTCTTTTTTGCAGCACTGGCAGAATGGTAAAATGTGGGAGAAGGTTAAAAATCAAAGGATCTTGATGGGGGGAAATGGAAATGCAGGAGTCTTCCTCTCCTCCTCTGTCTTGGCTACATTCACATTTCAAATAAAAGCCAGCAGTAGGGGCTCTTTGAAGGAATGGGCCTGGAGGAAGTAAAGTACCATTTTAGGGAGATGTTTTATCAACTCAGTTAACAAATACACACAAAGTTTCCTGAACAGCTCTTGTGTTCTGCAGCGTAAATTAAACCACAGAGTAGAAGACAGCATACAGGACTGAAAAGGTTATGTTATCTCAGTCTTGATGGGAACACAGAGTACATGTTGTTCAGGTGCACGTAATCTATTTGATTGGTGTACTCTGAGTTTCAGCTTGAGATACCTTCTACAGAAGAGTAAGCAGAATTAGGGAGTGAATGAAACAGAAACAACTTAAGAGGAGAACCACAAGACACATCAGCTTACTCCATCCTTAAATGTATTATTATGGCTAAAACTTTGCATCTTAGACACTGATATAAACTTTATTTTCCAAATCTGCTTTATCTGTCATTAACCTTTAGGAAAAGTGAAAGTGAATAAAATCAGATTGAAAACTGGCTCAATTTTATTAAAGGATAATAAATTATTTTCACAATTTAATGCAATAATCAAAAGATACAAAGCAAAACTGGTTCTCACTTTGGATCGACTATTATTTTTAAGAAATGAAAAAGTCATTTTCCCTTTTTGTGTCTTTTCCTTTGGGCACACTTTCTGTATACGAAACATTTATCATTAGTTGTAAAATCAGCCAACACTGAAACCAGTTACTATAAATGTTCATTCAAATACAAAGGCAAAAACCTCACATTTGACCAGAAGCCACATCCTATGCAGCATAGTTCAACTATGCTTGAACCTTCTTCTTGTGTGTCTACTTTATGCAGGACTGTATAGGAACTCATACTATACTGTTGGCAAGGAACAGAATGGTTGCTAAGCTTATAAATCACTGAAAGACTCATTCAGCTGTTCATGCCACTATTCACTGTCTAAGTATAGAATAACAAAACAATCTCTAACCTTTAAGGAGAAACCGTAGAAGAAACGTGGTGACTTTTCATACTCTACTCTTATTCTTGGTAGAGTAAAAACAGGCTTGGCTATCCTCAACTGCCTGTCATTTGCTTTATCCTCTCCACCCTTTACTATCTAGGCTGTTTTTGTTACTTTTCTCATACTGTTCGAAATCAGTGTTCATGGCTTTTATTCATGCTCATATTTCCCAGCTGGGACAGAAATAGGTGTTTTCCCTCTTTTCTGGTGGTATGCATGAGGGATCTGCAGGCCAGATTTGTGGAGATGGCAGCCATGTAGTGTTTTCTCATGGCAGGGTGCGGTCAGTAACACTGCTTGGCTCAATCTCTACAGCTCCCAAGGCAGGCCCAGTTCACCTTGGCCACCCATACTTGCTTCTGCCCACACTCCCGCCACAGCATCAAGGTCCAAGGCGGCCAGATGACGGGGGTGCAGGGTTCAGTCTGAGACTGAGGAAAACTCTGTGCCTTCTGCCAATGGGGTTCAAATGTCCTACTCAGGATCAAAAGGGCTGTGAATCCAAGCACAGCAAATTATACAGACGGGACTCGAACGTACTTGACCACAAACACACACACACACACACGCGCATATAAAACAACACTTTGACTGCCACTTTCACTCATCATCTTTCTATATACACGAAGTGGCGCACCCTGGTGCCGTTTAATGGCTGAAAAAAAGGACAGTAGTAGCATAGAAATAGCAAATATACAAAAACACTGCACGAAGAGCCTAGGTTTGCATGTGCACTCACCCACATGCTGTATGCTTTCTTTCTGGCATGATTACTACAACCACAGAGTCAGGCTGTAGGATATGGAAATTCACACCAGGTTATGAAAGACAATACTAGAGTAATTGCACAGTAAGTGTGGGGTCTTGCCTGTAGAGCTAGAATCAACAGCCACCCACAGAATGTTTAAGACATAGTAATCTATAAAAATATCCTGGAATTACAGAGGGAAATATCATACAAAAGGTCTAAATTAAATCCACACCTAATATTTAAAGGGTTGAGATGGCATACATAACAAAACCAATAAAAACACTCTGTTACCCACGCTAAAAATAGCTAAAAAACATCATGGGTAAATAAACATCCAGTAGGAGGGAAGAACAGTAGACCTCTAAAAACATGCATTTAAGGAACTCTGTCTTGAACATATTAGAATGATTGACATAAACACTTCCTGCAGCGAGCTGTGCACTTGAGGCCAGTTAAAGAAAGTGGGAATTCTAGGCATCTCCCTTGCTCTGCTTCAGCAGCATTTCAATCTCCTACATAGAGCTGGGCGATAGAACGATAACGATATGTATCGCGATATAACTTTTACTCGATAGAGAAATTAAGCTATCGCGATAGACCTCGCCGCTCTTGTCCTCTTAAAAAAAAAAAAAAAAAAAAAAAAAAAAAAAAGGTCAGCCAATCCAAATTAAGCAGCGCAGAGCCGAACCAATCACAGCCGCAGCGTCACGTCGCGTGACTTGTTACGTACAGCACAAGTGCCAAGCCGCACGTGTGTTTGTTTGGGAAACAGCCAGCGGGTAATGGAGCCAGCGACTAGAAAAATCAACCGAGCGCGACCGAAGAGAAAACAGATGATGGTTCCAATGCCGAAGAGATTGTCGAACGGAAGAGCCATAGAAGTTCCGTAGTGTGAAGGTATTTCGGCTATTTCAAGTCTGACAAAAACAGAGTAGCGTGCACTGTAAATTGTGCCGAAAGCAAGTCTGGAAATACAATAAACTGGTGCATGCGTCACACTGTGCGCCACGTTATTGTTTCGGTGAAATGAATTTCTACAATACTGTTACTGTTAATTCTACTCTCTGCAGTGTTTAAATGCTTACATATACACACAGTTACTGTCCCTCCACACATACGACTCGGTTCTGCTTCTATGCCCCAGCTTTGTTTACTTTTTCCCACCGAGGCTTCTAGACTTCTGATTGGCCAACATTTCTGCACGGTTAGGAATCTAGCGCCACCTGCTGCTTTGGCATGTTCATAGCAGCGTTTTCCTTCATTTCTGCCTTTATGTGTGGACGGGATTATTTTTTAAAACGAAAACGGAAAATCTCCGTTTTCAAAAATACCCGTGTACGTGTGGACGTAGCCTCAGTCTCTGACTGGAAGCGCTAATTCGTCATTCGGCTTTTGTCAGACTAAAGTAACTGTTAAAACTGTTTGAAAAGCTAAGCTATACAACAAGGAGAGATTGAGAATTTCCTTTTAGTTCTCAGTTTATTTGATATTGACAAAGGTTAGTCAGTTTTGTCTGTTCTTCTGTAAAACAAACTAAGATTTATTTTTAGAATTAATATTTTGTTTCTAAGTGGAATTGACAATTTAGTAGTCTGTTTCGTTTGTTCTATTTTGAAACTTAAACGCTTTAGCGGCTGCCTTTTGTGTAGTTTGCAATATTTGCCTTTATTTATCTGAAAAAGTCTCATGTTCCTTAAGTACATCTACCCTGTTGAACTTATTATGGGAAATAAATATTTAAATAAAAACAAGCTGCTGATTATTTCACATTTTACTTGTGAGCAACGGCACATTTAAATCTTACAAATATAGTTATTTGGCTTATATCGTGATAGATATCGTTATCGCCTGAAATGAAAAAAACATATCGTGATATGAAAAAATCTCATATCGCCCAGCTCTACTCCTACACATCTGTGATAAGGCTCAGCTGGATCATCTGCTTAGAGATAGTGTAGGGAATAACTCTCCTGCTGATCCAACTGGCTCTGATCACAGATATTCTCCACCGAGACTGTCGTCGTTTACTTATTACTTTCAGCAATACTTATCTGCATTCTTTTTAAAAAAAAAATCTGAGCTCTTGGCAGAGCTTGTTCACAATATCTGAATGGATCATCTAAATGTTTTAAGATCTGGTGTTAGGCTGGGAGTCTGGTCATATTTGGTGAAAAGCTCAGGAACAGTGATTGTGGTTGGTACCTTCGTTTCTGTTATCAGTTTTCCTTGGGGTGGCCCATTTATACCATCATAAAATTAACAATGAGAGGGCAACCTTGTTGATGCTGTACTTGTAATTATCCAGATTTAATTCTGATGTGCAGCTATTCAGAGCAACTACAGTAATTTGTGGGTATACCGTAGTTATTTGGTAGATAGGAATCCAAACTTGAACTGTACATCCAACCACATGTTGGGGTAACCCTGCCTAGATGTCCTTAAATAATTACAAGGGGAACACCAACTAGAAAAACGGGTTCTCTTACAAGAGAATCTTTACCATAGCTCAAAACATTCAGTATGTGTGAGTCCATTCATGAAATCACCGCAGTCAGACATGCTGCATGACAGCTCAGTCCACTAAACTCTTCTTCTCAGTCAAAGTCTTTTCCTCCAGCAACCACATAAAGGGGCAAATCCAGAATGGAACACTTGATGTAGGACTAATCCTTGCCATGGATAACAGCACCACCGCAGGCGCCTAGCATGTGCATCTGCAGAGCTAAGACCAGAGGCAGGTTTCACTCAACTACTGGCACTAATGTTGATCATGTGCTACTTAGGCCACTTGATGGAGTGGGTAGCTCTGGCTGGTAAGTGTGCATTTGTCCATAAGTATGCCTGGCTTGGGGAGAAATCTATTTTTAGGTTGTGTTAAAGGATGCCTTTTTACTCATTGCCAATTTATAGAAGACAGTAATATAAAAAGAGACAACAATATAATTGTGTAAAGTCTCCAATTAATCTAGCCAGCATGTCTAAACTGCGGTAGGAAGCTGGAGCACCAAGAGGAAAACCACATTAGGACAGCAAGATCATGGAAACTGGAAACACAGAAAGGCCCTAAATGGTGTAGAGTTCAAATCCAAACATAGCTGTTACTCTATTTCAATTTAACTTACTTGTGTGATATCAGCCTTATTTATTTTCTTTAAAAAATGCTCTCTTAAATGAATAGTCATGCTTTCACTGTAAGAAACAGGGTCCGTTCTTTAAACAAAAGTACATTTTTTCCATAACATATAAAATTAGGAAAGGAAAGCTGGCTTTATGAGGCAAGAGAGCTGACCTGTCTAAACTCTGTTTAGACAAAATGATTTTATCCATCCAATCATCTTCTTTCTTTTCTTTTTTTTTTTAACCACTTATCAGTGTCTGGGTTGTAGGACTAGCAAATTCCCTCTCCCTGGCCACCAAGGTGTTCCAAAGCCAGCGGACAGACTTAATCTAGCATGTCATGAGCCTGCACTGGGATCTCATCCCAGTTTGACATGCCTGAAACGCATCACCTAGAAGGCATTCTGGTTATATCCCCAAACAACCTCAGTGGAACAACCTCTACATAAAAAGGATGTAGCAGCACTACTGTCAACCTCTCCTCAATGACTGAGCTCCTCACCCTACTACCGAGGTTGAGCACACACAGACATCAGAGGAAGCACATTTCTGCCACTTCTATCTGCCTCCTTATTTCTTTGGTCACTATACCACTGCATGTAGAGAAACCAGTAAATGGACAGCTTTACCTTTGTGTACCAGTTTATTGATTTGGACTGGCACAGCCACAGCAGCTGTAAGTCTCCAACTCCACTTGCGAACAAAAACTTTAGATACTTAAACTCATTAACTCGGGGCAGCAACTCATTGCCAGCAAAGATTGAATAAACCGTCTTACGCCAGAGAACCGTGGACTCGGAATTTAAAGTGCAAACACATTGTATGAAATGCCAAAATAAAATATTTCAGATCTTCACTTGAGAAATATTGTTGCAGGTAGGTTATGGCTATACACGGCAATACTGCACAAATACTGACATTTATTGTTTTAACAATTGGCTGAAATTAGGTGAAATGATTGATCAAATGGTTATAATAAATCAGACAGCAAAAACAATATCAAAGTGCTACGTATGTCTTCAATATGTACTAAGATGTATATAAGTGCTATGTGGTACTTCTGCAAGTATTGTAAATAATGGGGTCAGAGTAGCCCTGTGGCAAAAACTAACACCCCAAGCTGGTCATTGCTGTAGCAACACTTGGATGTTGCCTTTATGATGTGACGAGCTATTTCCAAGTCACCCTTATTAGATTCTACATGACGGGGAATGTGGTGAATGCTCTAAATTAATAGAAAAATTAAATACACTCACTGAATCTGTGCAAGACAGCCAGGGGCCAGGATATTCTTGGAGTGAGGGGTTTTATGCAGACTTGTGAGCTCCAGCATGTCCACCTGCACGTCTGTCACATGACCCGGTAAGAGTTTTAGCATAGTCAAAACTTTCTCTACTAGGTTGTCACCATGATGACCAACAGCCCCTGTAAATGAATAAATTTGGGATTTAAAACAAGAACAAATATGTGTTGAGTATGTAGCAGCAGTCATTGGTAACGCAACAAAAATATGTGCCTTCTATACCAGATAAAAGGTAAGCAATTAATTTTCCCAAGGAGCCACAAAGAAAACTGGGACTGTTGTGGAAGGCCACATCAATAAGCTGAACATTCCCTGGCTGCTTGGGTTACTTGGTGTAATAGGTAGCTCTGGCTGGTGAGTGTACTGTTGTACATATGTATGTTGGTCTTGGGGAGAAAAGTATGGAAAAATATATGTGCATCAGAGGACAACTTGATATAAATATTCGTTGGGAGGTGGCTAAGGTAATATCTGCAGTGCTCTGCAATAACTAATCTCATCGTGGGTGGTATTTAATTTTAATGATTGCCAAATTACAGAAGACAGGAATGTAAAAAGAGGCAACAATATAAATGTGTACTCAGAAAGACAGAAAGATCATAGAAACTCGACACAGAAAGTTCCTAATTGGTGGGGATGCTCAAACCAAAGCATCTGTTATTCTTCTTTAATTTCAATTTATCTATAGGATATCAACCTAATTTGTGAGGAATTTTTTTTCTTTTTACATTTTCTCTTTTACATGACGAATCATATGCTTTCACAGAAGAAAGAGGCTGCTGCCAGTAAACAAAAGTATATCCACCAATCAGGCATAACATTATGACCACCTGTCTAATATTGTGTTGGTTCCCCTTTTCTTGCCAAAATGGCCCTGACCCATCAAGGCATGGTCTGCACTAGACCCCTGAAGTTGTGCTGTGGTATCTGGCACAAAGATATTAGCAACAGACAGTTTAAATTCTGTAAGTTTTGAGGTGGGCCTACATAAATCAAACTAGTTTGTTCAGCAGATCCAACAGATGTTTTAGTGGACTGAGCTCTGGGGAAGCCAAGTCAACATCTCAAACCTGTTGTTGTGCTCCTCAAACCATTCCTAAACCAGTTTTGCTTTGTGGCAGGGCTCAATATCCTGCTGAAAGAGTCCACAGCCATGATAGAATACAGTTTCCTTGAAAGGATGTACATGGTCTGCAACAATGCTTATAAGTGGTGCACATCAAACTAACATCTAAATGGACGGCAGGACCCAAGGTTTCCCAGCCGGTAAAGCATCACATTGCCTCCATTGGCTTTCCTTATTCCCAATGTGCATTCTGGTTCCATGTGTCCTCCAGCTAAATGACCCCCACACACCAAGCCAGGCAAGTGAAGGTAAAGGTGATTCATTAGACCCATCTAAACTTTCTTTAGATGAAACCCTCTTGGGAAAATGAACTGCTTATCTTTGTGCTAGACATTTACTTGACTCTTACCACTCTCATTGTTATGATTCTGGTGTGATTGGGCTTATGCAGCATGCAGAAAGGTCAAACACAACATGGTCACAAATATTACCTGTAAGATCCATCGTTCGGTCTACAAAGATGATCGATGCTTTATTAGGGGCTGTCTTCCTTCGGTTTTTTGCTTGAGGAAGATTGGCGAGTTCCCCTGCTATGATGCGGCTCATTGGACCCAGAGCAAAACTCTCCTCTCTCGTACCTGTAGCCTCAAACATTGAATTTAACGCTGAAGCTAAGGATTTGACTTCAATTTGCAGTTCAGCAGGGAGACAGTGCATGTCTATATCATTCAGGCTTGCAAATCTTCTCTTCTCTGGTCGTTTTTCATTGATGGCCTCCAGGTCTGGCGAGAGAAGAGGGAACAGGTGCGCAAACGGGGGTGCAACTATCAACTGCTGTGACACAGGGGCGAAGACAACTGGAACATGCATGACCTCCGCCGTGTAGTTCATATTTCCCATCCACTCGCATAATTTCTCTTCAAACTGCTCAAACACAGGGCTTCCTTCCATTTCTGTCGTAACTTTGTTGACGAGCAGGTGCACGGAGTGAGCAACGGTGGTAAAGACAACGCAGTACTGAAAGTGACTGAGGGATATGATGTCTTTAATAATGTCAACTGTCCTCCCTTTCAACAGTGTGCTGACAACAAACACGGCTTTAGGCTCATTGACACCGCACGCTTCGAAACTCGAAAACTGCTTTAAATTCCTGGCTCCAGCTTCCAATAACGTGGCAGCTCCTCCACTCCAGTGGAGAGCCTCTGCACATTTGTCATCCATGAAAACAACAGATTTCTTTACCTTCGACAGCACCTTCTCCCACATCAAGAGGGGGAATCGCGTAAACTCCTCAGTCGCCAACATTTTCCTAGTTACGTGTATCAGCTAAATTCACCGAAATCAAAGACACATCAGCAATTTCAGCTTAAGTAGCTCGAACAAAACAAACACACGTCTCTTAAAGGTGACGTGGCGCTAACCCGTCGCTTCATTAAAACGTCACCCAAACGTCGTTGCTATGACAATAAGCAGTATCCCGAGAACAATCGTTACAGAGTTAATAAAGGAAAACTTTTTATGCAATATTCTCACGAAGTATCTAGACTTTCACTACCATAACCAAGAACGACAAGAGCTAAAAGGGGGAAGATCCAGCGGGTAAATTTAATCTCAAAAATTATGTTAAACATGTGAAGTTTAATTAGTCTTGATGGATTTTAAGCTAATTGAAATTAGTCATGGCGATTTGTTGACACGAGCTTCCTTCATTAAAAAACGAATTTAAATGACAGTTGGCACAAACAATTAAACCCCTAAAAATGTTTAATGCTTAGAGTTATGAGTTCCTCTTTATATTTGTTTAAATCACTTCCCCCAGCGTTTAACGGAAAGATACCATAGCTTAGTTTAAAGAGGCCAGCTGTTTCTTCTGTTTTCAATAGAGCCACTTTGATTTTAATGTGCCTCCAAGTTCCTTGTTTTAGGGGTATATGACATGAACGCCACAGATGACCGACACGAGATACAAAGGGTTGGACTCTCACCCAGGTGTGTAGCCAGTGCCTTAAATAAATAAGTGTGCAAATTTACAGTTGTGTACAGCCATTGTTCTGGCATTGCGCGTGTATATATATGTGCATATATGTATATAAGGCGTAGTGGTACTCGACACTGGACCAGTAAGGGTCCCCACGCTAACCAAGCAGGGGACCCTTTATATGTCAAGACAATATTCTAAATAATAAAAAATATATACATGAAATGTTGTTTAAATTAAGTTAAACCACTAAAAACTAAAGGAAACAATTCAATACAAAAGAATACAAAATTATTGAAAGTTACAAAGCAATATTAATTTTGTTGTCATGAATTAGAAGGAGTTAGATACTCGTCTCACAGGCCGTAAATTGCAGTGAGCAGTAGACAAATTGAAAATAAACTGTAATGGCATGATTATTTCCAACAGTATTATACTAATGAAGCGTTCAGGTATAATACAGTTTTCACAGTACGATAATGACATTATAGTTGCACAATACATGTGACGGCACCTTGTGTGCTGCCCGAAATGTGCAATCAGTCATGTCGAGCATTAAAAAGAATTTGATGCTCATTAACTCGCTGTCAGGCGAGAGGTATTTGTTTGTGAGCTGGGAAATGGGGATGTTAGCAATCATACAACTGGAGCCCTGATTTTTTTTTTTTTTTTTTTTTTGTATGTTTACACCAGCCTTTATGCCTCAGAATAAATGTAGCATAACATGCCAATTACAGTTAGTGACTGTAAAGGATACTAAGGCTTAAACAATGTTGTTTTTTGGGCGGGATAGTTTAGTTGTTTTTGCATTTGGGAATTTGTTTGAAATCATGCAAGCAATTTAAAGAACAACAGTGTCACTTACGTTGATCAGTGCCTAATGGGAAAAAAAATACCCACATGAAAAACCTGAACGTGAATAGACATGGTTAAATGCCATTTTTCACTTGTACCCATCAAGGTTTAGTGTTCTTGCAGTAATGTAAAATCATTCTGACAATTATCTGTGTGAGTGGAAATTCTTTTCTATTTTGATGATTTGATATTATTTTCATCCCTTTCTTTTGTTTATGGGACAATTTGAAAGCTGTCCAAGATGATAATGACATATTATTTTGAATTTTTCCAGCTTTTTATTGTGTTTTTGTAGCTGTTAGGTATGTTATGAATGGGCCTTATTTGTCAAAAACCCCCTTCTGTCAAAAATTTGCTTTGAGATATTTTCATAGTGTTTAAGTTAACGCGTTGTGTCATCAGCACTCAACACAGACAGAAGTGTTTCTTTCTGTTATTTAAAGTTACTAATGATGATGATAGAGATAACAGTGGTGATGATGTGAGGGCCTCCTTATTTCTTGCAGTACATTTATGCATCTTAGGAGGACACAACATGTAGGTGGTGAGTAGTGACAACCCTTTTGAGATTTTTGGGCAACACAAATGACAGTGAAACATTAAACAAAACAGCCACACAAAGACCAGGCTTTATTGTAAACTTGGTTTAAGAAATAAGAAGACTATAAGATATAAATGTCTTATATCAGTTAACTGATATGCATTCAGCTTCCAAAGACACACAGTGACTATATTTCTCCTCAGAGTCAGCCAAGAATTTAAATATAGAATTTTACAGTGAAAACGATCAGCCTATTAGAGAACCCAGTGACCATTTGACATTTAAAAAAGTACACTTTCAGTCATTTTACACATATTCATAATTAGTTCACATTGAGAATGTCAGCTTCATTACTGCAAATCAGCTGACTTAACTCAGATCTTTATGATTTAAAATATTCCTTATTGAAAATAAATGAGAAATGACGATATATGTGACAAATATATGAAATGTATGTGACATCATTATGTCTGCATTGGGATGATTTACAGGTACTACAAATGACCTATTGTTAGAAAAAGTCCAAGGAAATGAAGAAATTAACCAGAAAGTAGAGTTTTTGGAGAAAAAGCCATGGAGAAAAGCTGGTAAGTATTGTTGTTTGACCTGACACATCAATGAGATTCTTGTATGCATTCAGTAATTACATTCAGACCTATTCATTACCATTTAGTGTTTTTATTTTAGGTGCTAACATCTCAGATTACTTTAACTATGGTTTTGATGAAGAAAGCTGGAATGCTTACTGTAGGAAACAAGCAAAACTTCATGGCATGATAAGAAAGGTAAATGCTAAAGACAGGGTAAGATAATGCTATCACTAATGTGATTTAGTCAGCCTTCTTTTTAAAGAGACCCTTCACTTAAACAGGAGAACATAGTTAGGAATAATAAATCAGACTGAAACTTGAGAAATTGTTATTCTGCTCAGGCCCAGAAGAGGCACACTGGATATGAAGAAGAGGAGGTGTTTTGTGCTTATTCTTCCCCAGGCAGACCATCTATTGTAGCTTTCAGGTCAGTAATATGTCTTCTCCATACTGTTATATTTTGTGCCTTCAGTCCTACACCCTCTATCCCATTCTATGCTACTGCTCTGAGCTCAGAGCCAGAAGAAGCTGGCAGCTGTTTTTTTCTGTTTGTTTGTGACACGGCAACTATCTGCCTGATGCCATCTGTTTTCTGTGATCCTAAGATGTGCTCAGCATATTAGGGTTGTTTTGGCAAGGGATTGCAAAATGTTGAGGTAAACACAGACTTATGTTCATCTGTTAAAGCCCAAGGCAAAATTTCATCGAAGGTTAAAGCTTTTTAAAAAAAATTTAGGCTTTGTGCCATTCTTTTTTCCCGTATTTATATTTCATACATTTATGATTTATCTGCTAACAACAGTGACACTACTTTGTGATCATAGCTTGTCTTGGGCACAAGTCAATGCTTATTTACAGTTGTGCTTTACTTGAGCAGGGTAAAAGGTTTAAGCAGAGACTATTTAAACCACTTTTGTTCATTTGAAGATAAGAAGACTTATCTGAACACAAAATAACTGTGTTAACATTCATAGGCCAATTGGAGTCAGGAAAAACCCTGATTAGTATTTCCATTTTAGGTTCTTTAATGTAACCCTATGCCAGCAGAAATTAATGCAGATTTTTACTCCAACTTTAACAGCCGCTGTAGTTTTAGTTAAAAATTGTAGTAATTCATTAGAATTTAGTGTAATAAATATATAATTGTAGAACTGATTAGGCGAATAGCGTCTCTGTTTACTGTATACTGTTCTTTTGATACATTAGATGATTTAGGCACTGCTGGTACATTTACAAAATGGATGAGCTGGAGGTGCCATCCATCAGTGTGGGAGCATTGGACTTTTAGATGACACTGAATTTGTGGATCGAGACAATAGAAAAAAAAAAGAGATTTTCAGCTTTCTGTAAATGACCTCCTCTGTTGCTATTCCAGGAGTGTAGCGGTGTGTTTTTCCAAGCCATGACTCACTAATGAAAAATGCTGCAGACAAGTGCAAATATAAAAGGTTTGGCATTTTGACGTCACAGTTTGCGATTGCAGCGACCAATTCATCAAACATAACTAGATTGGGCTTTATAACCCAGTTAGTGCCAAATCTTTATGTGTAGACAAGTGTGTTTTTCCTGCAAAGAGATATTTTTGGTGCATTGCTAAACAGATTTCAATTAAAATTTTTAACAAATCCTGTTAATTTGGTTTTGATTTATTCGAGGTCATAAATAACACTGTGAACAGACCTCTGTCAAATAGGGTAACACAGTTGCAGGGGTTTTGCTTTATGGATGGATTGTGCTTAGATGCAAAGTAAGTCATCAACGAATCAAAAAAAAAAATCGTGTACACACTCATGAGGGGCCTGTTTTTTTTTTTTTTTTTTTAATGCTAGGAAAAAACATTCACTCTCAGCAAGCACTTTGCAGCTATTTATAAAACCATGCTTTCAGCCATTGAGTGAAGCTGTCCCATGCAAAACAGGTTCTTTACCACTGCTTCTATTCATTTACTTTAATGGTGATTAAGATGTCTGTTGGATGCCTTGACCATCATCTGAGACTGACTGACAGAAATGGCCAGCCAGTTTAAGATCTGTCCTACTTGATGTCATTGTTCTCCATCGGCAAGTTTACCCTTAGGAGGAGGACACAGATCTGAGTCATGTGTGTGTCATGTCTCTCTCCCTATGTGACAGCGATTGACCAAGACCCTCTTTATTCAAAGAGGGTCTACTGTTTGGTTAAGGAATTTACTAGTGTGTTACATGATAATGTAGTAAAGATTTTGGTTTGTTTTTGTGCAGCTCAGGTCAAAAGTGTTTGTGTTCTCAGATCTGGAGCAAAGAGACATTAAGGAGCTGCAGGCACTTCCCTATTGAGTTGCCATTAGATGTAGGCGTTTTTACTTTTTTATGTATGCTTTTCTCTACTGTTGATAAAGTCCTTGTGACAGAAGCGGGTTAACATTCCACTTGTGTGCGTATGTGTGTGTATGAGCTCACTCGGGGTGAGTGTAGCAGGGTTTAGGGCTGTAAAGGGCTGTTTTGTGAAGATGGCAAGATGACCCAGATAAGGAGGTTTAATGCGTTAATGGACCTGCAGGGGGTTTAAGTAAGGACATTGAAAGTGACATTAGGATAAATGAATGTCCTGTTTTTAAAAATGTTATATAAGTGCACATCAGCATCACATTAAAAAGAAGGATTTATGTATGAGAACCCCCACTTGCCTTTTTTAGGACATTATCAAAACATTGTATGTATTTGTACAGTCTTTATCATATTACCTGATCAACAGAGATTCAGATCCTATCACTAATTTGGCTGGAGGACAACCTGAATCCAGCAGAGAGGATGGGCACCAATGTCATAATGATGGAGGCAGCAATACTCAGGTATTATGTTAGTATGGGTTTAATAAGGATGGGCACCAATGCAGGAGGACCTGAAATGATCAGTCTCGGAAGCTATAATTAAACCTTTTGGCATGAACCAACCTGCAGACAATTGATTGAACTATGGGAATTTCAATTAACATAGCATTTTTATTGTGTTCCGCACAGAATTTTTGTAAAAAAAAACTATATGTGTATTAAGCTACTGGTTCAGCCTACAACTTTATTGTTGATAGTTTGTCGCTGTCTTTCTTTTTATTGTTGTCATAAATAACAGTAACTATCTTTATTTTTCAGGTTGTTTGTGAGATGTGCCATTATGAGGACAGCAGTAATACTAATCAGCTGCCACCTCCACTCAGCAAGAACTCTTTCTTTAAATTTATTAAAAAGAGAGTTCCACCACGTAAGTCACTCTGCTATTGGAATGCAACACATTTACTTATATTAATGCTTATTTACTATATTTACAAAACTATTTGAGAAAGGTTCTTGTATGTTCTTTTTCATGTGACATGATAATTATGAACATGTGAGTTATCTGCGGGAGAATATTTAAATTTAATACTAAGATTTTCAGGTGTTAAGGCCCCAAAGAGAACCCTCTGTTGGACACATCATGCATCATGCAGCTGCACAAATGACTAATAGCAATCAGACCATGTGTTTGTGAAGCTGCAACACGTGTCATAATAAATTATCCTGTGGAGTTGAAGGACAGAGGTGAACTTAACTGTGTGTATACGTGTGTATCTCTGCACCTGCCTGCATGTGTTTGAAGGCACTGTATGGATATATGTCTTCCTGCAGTCAGGTATCTAGTGCTGTCCAGGTGGGAGTCCATCAGTCTTTAGACTTCCTCTTAGTCTTTGCAGTGAATCATATTGAAATCCAGGAAGGCTCCCTGGCGCAAGCACACAGCTGAGCACATGCCATATCTTCATCTTCAAAGGCTCTGAAATAGAAATGCCGGCTTAGGCCTGCTTGCCCCTTACCCTCCGAGCCCCATACTGCACAGCAAAACCCGTGCCAGAGCCACTAATACAGCCAAAATATCAAACATCCTGCCGGCACCAGCTTTGAAGTTATATGCATAGCTTTAATGCCGACCACTCCCCTTTCTTTAAGTTATAGGCCCTGTCTCCTTGTGTGAGGCAAATGTGTAGCATGATAAAAATAGCCCCTGGTAAAAAAAAGAAAAAAGTTGCTGGGTCTGCAGATTGAGGCACGAGAAAAGTGCTGAACAGACCCAACTGTGGGGAATAGGGCAGAGGAAAAGAAGGGGCTGTTTTAATTTTTGGTTTGTTTTTCAGTAAGGTCACATTAGATGCCAAGTGTTTTTCATAGGTGCACATTTTGGAGTGGAGCTGTGTCATTACAGGGTTGTACTTGTGTCATCTATCAGTGCAGCACAGTGAAGGTGATGCTGCCTGCTGCTGTGCACTGCAGCTAATCTTCCATACAGCTGGTTACTGGGTCACTATAATCACTGTAGCAACAGAGCTTGTATGTGAATGTCCTCGCTGACTGAACTGAGCAGATTTTTAAACTCTTTTAAAAAACTGACTATGCAAGTAAATGCCCCGTGATGAACAATCAGAGCAACATTAGGACTATTACCAATAAGACTTTTTAAAAAAATGCTTTTTTAACCTTATAATTTTTTTGTTTTGTTTTGATTCATAACATAAAAAAAATCTGTGCCCTGTATTGATTTTCAGCTTTAGAGTGGAGAATGCTAGTTTTCTTGTAAAGAGCTGATGGCTGTGCTTTTAACAGGTGACAGTGTAATGACAGGATGCTGTCACTGCAAGAAGATTTATGCACATCTGTCCTTGCAGATTGCTGCATCTGAGAGTATGGGAGACAGTAGCCTTTACACTAACAAAGATCACTTGGGCCTGTGCTGCAGTGCAGAACAGCAGCCAGTTGTCCCATGTGAAATATCAGCTCCATCTAAAACACTGCAGCCTGTAGCTCTGTAAAGCATTAGCACGAGACTCAAAACCACGCAAAAACAATCAGATGCAATTAGCCCTCAGCCATTTGCTCTCTCATATGCTGCCAAGCATGCAACTCTAGCCTCCATCAAACACTCACTTGAGATCACCACAGGTAAAAACAATTACTCACTCACGCTAACCTTGATGGCATGTTTATGGACAAGCTGCTGTGTACTTTGTGCATCTGCTTGTGTATACAGTATGCATTGCATAGCATTCCATTAGCAAAGTTACTAATACTGCCAATCACATTTTACAATCCACTTAGATTTTCTGTAGTATAATTCATTCTACAAACTCTTTGTGATGTCTCATGCAGTGACCTCATCTATTTGCAGTAATGAGAGCTTGTCGCAGATGTTTTTTTACATGCTGCACTCTTCATGTTCCTGATTATTCACATCATGGAATCACATTAAAGGGAATTACCTGAAGACCCTCCAGGCTACACTCTCAGACTTCGATGTCTTGAATTTTGAGAAGTTTGTACGTGTATGTTAAATTCTGCTCTTTTCTTTGGGTGTCCAGGTGTCTCAAGTATCAAAAACCACACTCCTCCATGAGCACTTCGGGCCATCTCAACTCTGTGGAACTTGTATTTGAAAGGGAAAAAACAGTGTTTTAGATTTATTCACAGGACGGCATCTTGATGTTCTTTTCAAATTCAGGCAGCTCATATGTACAGCACACATAGCAGCTCATATTATTCTTCCTCCTGCTTCAACCAAGCTGTTTCTAGCCACTCTCACGTTAGGGGTCTTTAAAAAAAAAGTAGGAGATGGTATCCAGATGTGAATGTGTGCTTGTGCCTTGAGTCTTCAAAGGAATCTCTCTATATATGTGTGCTTGTATGTGTGTCTTTATGTGTACACACATTGGCTCCGTACAGCAAGTGTGAGAGCTGATTTTGCAGCTTGGTCACGTAAAATTTGAGCATTATAACAAGTGGGTCCATTAAGTGTGCACTCAAGCATTTGACTTGTTCTGTTTTATTGATGGAGGAAAAGGCAAGTAGCACTTGCTACATTTTGTTGCACTGACATTTTGAGGCTGATCTAATTTCTTAAGATTAAAAGATGCAGCACTATAAATTATGAATGCATGTTCCTGGTAATGGGTTATATTTTTTCATATTCTTTTATATTGTTTCTGTTATTTGTCTTGTGTTTCTGTTATTTGTTGCTATATTAATAATAACAAAACATCTTCTCACGTTTAATGTGTGATTTTAGACTATTTCTGTTTCCATTTGATTAAAATATTTGGCCTGTGTTGGACAAAATCTGCATTTGGAATACGTATAATATTCTAAACCTTCTAAACTGTTAAGGGGTACAACCTTTAATATGCAGCTTTTTCGTGAATTTTCATGCAATAATTAAATAATTATTTTCTTTGCTCTAATTAAAGCAGCAAATTATTGTGGGTATATTATTATTTCCCTTTTGAGGTTGAATGTAGTTACGGTATTAAAATCTTTTTTTTTTTTTGGAATTTCAGTATTACTGAAGAGAACAATAGATAACTTTGCTGTCTTCTTTTCCTGCTCAGGTCCCCAACCTCCCTCCTCTACTGCTACTTCGGTCAGGTGAGCCCTATAATGTGTCTATCTTTATGCATCAGTTGTAGGTCAGCTCTTTATGTAATGACCGTAATGAGGAGAAACTGAAGGTTACTGTGTCAGTGAAAAAGTGAAAACCGGACTCCCTCACAAATTCAGCAAATGTGCAGGGAGGGAAAGAAAAATGTTACTCAGAGACTGGACTAGAAATCATTAGTCAAGCGATTATTACGTTAGTGTGAAAGGAAGTAACTCAAAAGTTTGATAAAACAACTTCTGAAACAGACCAGGTGTCTCTAGTTAGACTCTAAAGATCAACTTGGATTGGGGTTTCTTTTCTGTACACCATGCACTGTTGCTCATCTTCCAACTGAATCAATGGCCATATAAGGTAGAAAGCAAGATAGCAACCTTGTTTGTTCCTCCAGTCTCCTGTTTATCAGTATTCCAGGCACCCCCTCCACTCTGCTTTTCCGATCTATGTCACAACCTGTCTGCAAACTCCCACATTTCAGCAGTAATTTACACAACTTAGATCACAAGTGGGCCACGTTGAACCCAAGGCTCTCTTGCATTTTCTTACACGTTAATGAATGCAGCCCTACTCCATTTGTGTTTGCTGCTGTGCTTGTTTCACTTGGATGCTGTCTGTATCCAGCCTTCCTGAGTCCAGCTCTGTTTGTCTGTCTCACTAGCTTCCTGTTCCTTCATCTTTTCTCTCTTTTCTCATTCCTATTTTTTCCCTTCCCCCAATTTGCTGTGTCTGATGTGTGCCTAAATGTGCTCAGTACTTTGTCCATAAAGATGGTTTTTCTCACATCTCAGTCCATCTGCCAAATCCTCACATCCTTCAGGGACTTACTGTTCCTATGAACTCTGCCAGCCATCTCCTGTGTGCTTTATGAATAATTTCCTTTTAAACTTTTAAAAAAAAGTATACACATGTGCAGTGATAGTCCTGGTTTCACTGTTGCCTTTCCCTTGGGGCTATTAGGAACAGCAGGTATTTCTGGCATCATCTTGGCCTTGACATGCCATGCTGCAATGAGGGCCAAGGGTCCTGAGGGCTTCAAAAATACTTAAGATCTGATTAGACTGTGGCAATTCTACAACATTGTTCCCTTATAGTGACAGGATGTAGCAATTAATCTCAAAATGAAAATGTCCCTTTGTAGGAAAATTAACTAACAAACAAAAATCACTGGAAAAATTATTCAAAATGAGCTAAATTTTAATGTGGTAAAGTTAACTGTTCAGGCAGTGGTAGTGTAAAATCATGTTCATCTATGTTTTATACATATCTCACAATAATATTCCTTTAGTCATCCTAGAGGGAGGCCGAATCAGTATAAAAACTGTGATCTATTAATAAAGGAACGTTAGAGCATGATAATGACTTGCATGTTTGCCATATCTTCCATAGAGGTTTAACACACATCTATAACTTTATTTTGGTGTGTGTTCAATCAGTCTCCTCGACCAAAGCTGTTGATTCTGAGCATTATCAACCTTCAAGTGTATATTACATTACCAATCTTTTTGGGCTTTGCTACCTGTCACATGCTCAGAGAACCAGACTCCCTCTTCCATTCATTGATTCTTCTCCATTCATAAGTAAGTCTTTTAACTTCTTGTGCATCTGTTGAGCCAAAAATAAAATTCCTCAGCGATGGAACTGTTTACTTTTGGATTTATGGAGCAACATAACTGGGCTCACACCTGTTGGAAAGGCGTTCATTTGGATGAGCTTCAAACAAAAGCCAAGTTCACATTCAGCTCATTCGGAAGTTTTCAGTTGGAGGCAAGTGTGCCCTGGCCACGTGGACGGACAGAAGACCCAGATTTTATCAGTAATATGCCCTCCATCCGTTCCTCTTGCGTTGGCGAGCACACACTATGCCTTGACAATGAGCCAGTCACTTCAAACACTTGGAGAACACAGCTGTGCATTTGTAAAAGTGCTTTGATCCTTTTGCAGACCCGCTTCTTTTATTTTTTCCTTCACTGATTCATCTGTAAATTTGTTTGCTCATGCGGTTTCCTTTTTTAGAATGCACATTAACATTCCTTAAACATTAAAGACAGTAAACAGACAATTACAAATACAATCTGCCAGAAGCAGATAAAAAGAGACTGTCGAGGGTCATCTTGTAGCTGGATCCAAATTGAGGATGCAGGAAACAGGAAATAAGCTCAAAACTCAGCTTCAATGCTGTAGGGAATAAAGAAATCCAAAAACATTACAGAGCAGAACCAAACAATCCAAATACCAGAAACTTTCTGGGAACACATGGCAAGGAGATACACAGCAATCAGGGACAACATAATAAAGGACAAAGGGAGACGTAGACGATAGACACAAGAAAATGAGAGTGTGGTAACAGGTGTGAAAACAGCCGAGGACCTTTAACATAATGACACAAGAAGAAAAACTTGACACAAGACACAGAGAACAATGGTCACCAAAATAAAGCAAAGTGACCCACAACAGAACAGGGCGACAAGAATAAAGTGACACAACTAACAGGAGAACAAGAACGAGAAAAAGACAAATTCCGAGACAAGACTGAGAGAACCAAATGGCATGACAAAAGGGAATTATCTAATAAATGGCACAATAAAACACATAGTATACATAATAACTATAAATAATACAGAACTGGAATATAAATCACATTTCAAAACCAAAAGAATCATTTATACAGTTCTCAGAACTCTGGGCCTCAGACACATACGGTTGGTGTAAATCTATGTGTAATGTATGTTGTCCTTTTGTTAGATCTGCTAATACTACTAATTGTATGTTTTAATAAATTCTGCTCAGTAACAGTAATTTGTCTTTTTAAAAAAATTCAAAAATGCTATCATGAAAGCCTTCTTAATGCCATTTATGGAAACTGAAGTTTGAAAAAAAGAATGTAAACTTGGATCATCTGTAAAGGTCTGATGTAAATATAGGATTTTCACATATTTCTTTATTTTCTATTTTCAGTGGGAACTCTACAAGTTTTAACAGCCCATCAGCTTCATCAAGTATGTACATTTGTCCATAAGAGATAGTGTTTCATATTTATTAACTGTTTCAAGATAGATCAGTACTGTATATTACACTGTCTTAGTGAACCTGTTAGGTATGGTGTCCAAGCACTCAACCATTCTGAAAATTACCTTAGGCCGTGCTCTCTCATTCATATTTCTCAGCTGTCTTGAGTATTGGAAAACTGAATCATAATCCTTACTATTCAGCTCCCCTACATATTCAGTTTGAACTTCCAGTATGTGAATATATTTACTAGATCTTTTTCTGTGTTAACCGTTAGAGAAAAAGAAATAGGTGAGAATAGGTGAGAAGAATTGGTTCAAAGCTCAGAGCTAATTGCTAAACAAATGGTAATGCATGTGGTTGTTAGTTGCTCTCCCCAATTTTCTGACCTGGTTTGGTTCTGTTCTTTAATGGGTGTATCATTTTTAATCCCAGGAAGAATCACCATCAGCCCTGGAGTGATTGATACCACCAAGGCTCGGGAATGCTACATATTGCAGGAAAAGCATGACAAGGATAGAGACAGATCCAGAGCGCATGGTCAAGATAAAGAGAACAAAAGAAGCAGAAATAGAGAGAAGGAGGGCTGCTCCTCTTCCTATTATAGGTTGGTCTATGTGAACTGATGATGATTTTATTTAATGTATGTGCTTCAGTTTGCGCTTTGCATTTAGCACAGTGTACTCTCTCCTTTTGTTCTTCCTTTCTCCACTGTTGGGTGCCTCTGCAGTAGTTGAATTTGAATGTCTGCTGTGCAGCTGTGGCCTTCTGGATTAGGCAACATATAATATATTGGAAGTAATCCAGATATTCATTCTCTCCTGGCCTTGTTCAGTATGTGTGTATTTGCAGCCTGCCTGCACACACACACACTGAGGGAGAGAGAGGGCAAGAGAAAGAGAGCAAGAGAGAGAATTTTGCTGTAGAGCAATTGAAAATTTTAGATAAAAGACAAAAACAGAACCAAAAAATGATCATGAGGTGCAGTGTAAAACTCTGTAGCTCTGTTTTTTCAGGTTAGACCAGACAGGGACAAGATATTAGTGCAATATATGGTTGTGAAGCCGCTTCTGTGTTATGTTTGCTGTCTTAGATGGCAGAGAACCGAAGAACCAAAGTTGCTCAAGACAAGTGTTAATAAAAAAATACACTTTAAAAAAGAGTTGCTTTTTATAGATTAATTCGTTCTCTAAATAATTAAGTTTGTGCTTGAAAATACAGACATAAACGACATTATTTTAGTATTTGAACTTACCCAAAAATGTTTCTATTAACACAGCTAAAGGCATTGTATTTGTGAGTGGTTACCATCTTGGCTCTCCAGCTGATCGCTATAAAATAAACACACTATTGTGAGAAATGGCCCTAGTGAAGAAATGCATACTATTGCAAAAGAGCATAAGGCCATTGTGACAGAAATCAAGACTATTGCAAGACAAGGAAAAATTATTGCCAGCACAGGCATAACTATTTCAGTTTTTCTGGTGCAGTGAGATGAGGGAATAACTTGCTATATTTGCCAGTTATTGCCAGAGAAAGATTGAGTTTGCACTCCTCAGCATGGAAATTGTTTTTTCTCTCTCTCTCTGAGGCTCACAGCTGATCGGAGCAGTATAATTTCCTCTCCAATTTTCACATAGTGCCCTACTACCCTATAGTGTGACAGCCTGAGCGCCTGCTGTACAAGCACTCATACATGCTAACATGTGAACAAGCCAAATCATGCCCTACATTTCTCAGTGTTGACCATTAGCCAAATTTCTATTTAATTATTATTAACTTAGACAGCTGTCAACTGTAATACACACAGGCACATCTTTTCACACACTCCTCAGCTGACCTGAAGCTCGTACTATAGGAAAAGGCAGGCTTATAGTATTGTTAGGTTGCGTGGGGTTTTACCTTCTGGAATAGGAATAGGTTCATGTACAGTTCTTTTCTAGTCTACCAGACATACAAGCACTCTTTCGTGTATTATCCACGTAAGTGCTTTCTATCTAACATTCACACACATTCATTGAGAACATCCTGGGGTTAGTAACTTGCCCAAGGATATTTGACATGACTGGGACAGTCAGGGGTCAAACCACCATCTTCCGATTAGTAGATGGCCTGCTATTGCTCCTGAGCTATAGCCAACCCCTTTTGCCTCTAAATACTTGAAACTACAAATATATGCAATGCAGGTGAAATTCTTCTGTTTCTTTGGCTTCAAAAGCTGTAATGTTGTTGATAACAACAAATCCCTGCATCAGCTACTGTAAAAGCGTTGCTGGTAATTAACTTGCAATTAAAATAAGTGCAAAATAGCAAAAATGACAAGTTGAAGTATTTCTTACTGTACTGGGCTCTGTTAAAATATCCTTACATGCTTTTCTGTGCTGTTCAGCACTTTTCCTACTTGAAGTGGTGAGCATTTCATTGAGTGTTTATGCCCTAGATGTTTGAATTCAGGTTTATACATATAGCTCAAAGCAACATTTTGGGTCAAATAAGGGAAGTGGGACATGGGACAGATGGGAAGTTATAGGCTAAATGTAGAAGATCTGAAGAATGGGAATCACATGTGCATGACAGACACACAAGAGATTTAGAGTCATTCTACAGATTTGGTCCCAGCTGACAGGACTATTCCTTTGGCCCAGTGTGTGCTCCTCACACGTTAGTGGCTCTGCTGACGTTTTTGTCCTACATTCTGGTCAGATGATCAGAATTCAGATACGCACACACACACACACACACACACACACACACACACACACACACACACACACACACACACACACACACACACACACACATGCATATGTACAAGTTCTATGTTTTTGTTACGCTGATTTATTACTGGGCTCTAGATTATTTTTAGAGTAGGCCCAGGGGGATTTATTGTTAGTGTGTGTGTGGGCAGGACAGAGAAGCAGATGGAGACCTCCATAGCTTTGCTAGCCATCCTTATTGTTCACTGACTAAGTCAGTGGGAGTGTTACATGTATGTGTTATTCATTTAGAAACTAGCTAGCCTATTTGTCCTTTGCTTACTCATGCACACAGGCAAAGTGTGGCAAGAGGTTTTCTAAGTATCAGCTACTGGTTATTAGCTGTGACTGTGACATCATGCCTCGGATTTAACCCCACTACTAATAGATTCCACAAGGCTATTGTTCACCAGTACATTTATTCAGACCGAGTGATATATTGTACTTTTCGGGCACACATTCAGTCTGAGTAACTGATTGGCCATTTGGTCAACACTTGCCCCCTAACTGTAAATTTTAGCTTTGGATGATAAACGTAACTTTTTCAGCTGGCAGTACCTCAGATATTCTTCATTTCCTTCATGCACACATATGCCCGACCTTGCACAACACAGTGACGAATTGCAATATCCTCTTTTTCTTGACATCAGTTCACACAAGGCATAGATCTAATACCTCTTGGATAATTCGATCAAACCTGGATAATAACGGAATTAAGAAATTCTAGTGTGATAAGGAAATTAAAATGATAATTATCTTCTATTAGGTTGGATTAAAAGCATCATTATGCTCCAAGACTCGCTTCAGCGTTAACAGAGGGTATGGCTCACATTTTATTAAAAAGGAGCTAATAGCTGAAAAAAAAAGGTTTGCTGGTATGTTGTGCAACCAAATCAGGCTATTGCTAATTCGGAACAAAACTCCTGAAAGCTTAGCACGTTATTACCTTTGCACTTAATTTATTAGTTGAATTATTTAAAGAATAACATTTCAAAATTACCAAAGTTTTGCCTGTGTTAGGGGGAAACAGTTTTTTCATGCAACTTCATTTTCATCATTTTTGAAACATCAGATTTGGATTTAGAGGTTAGAGCATAGTCTAAATTCCCATGTATTTCTTGATTTTCCTCGGCTACTCTTGTGCCTGATGCCACACTTATCCTGGCCTCAGGGTCTGTCTTGGGGCCTGGACATTCTTTCACCTACATCTGTTTTTACTTTCCTTTCACCAAAGTTTTTTTTATTATCTCTTAGTGTGACATGTTTTTGTCTTTCTCTTTCAGTATCATTCAAGAAACTCATTTTTTTCCCAGAGCTGGTGCCTGTGCCAGATAAATTTTAAAATTACTTCTACATTGTTTGCCTGTCAAGTTTCAAGTTTTATTGTCATGTACAGATAACAGTGTAGCCACATTTATCCATAATGAAATTCTTTGCCTCGTGCTCCTCAGCTTTACATGAGCATATAGAGAGTGTGCAGTTATATTGAGAAGAAAATAACAGAAAATAGCAGTTTATTAGTAATAAAATAATAATAATAATAACAACAATAAAAAAAGAGAGGAAAAAGTATTAAATATTAGAGAATTTAGTTGGTATTTACATTTAAGACAAGTTGGTATTTACAAGTTTGTGCAAGAGTATCTGCAGGTTGTACAAAGTTGTGCAGTGAGCATTTAAGTAGCATTTGTTGAAGTGACAGTGTGCAGAGTCCTGTAATTGTAGTGAGTGTGTAGTGGTGTGTATGGAATGTCAGCATTTCAAAAGTCTGATAGTTTGTGGTTAAAAACTGTCCCTGTGTCTGGTAATGCGGGTCTGGATGCTCCTGAACCACCTGCCGGACGGCAGGAGTGTGAAAAGTCTGTGGCTGGGATCAGAGAGGATCCGCTGTGTCTTCCTCATGCAGCGCTGTGTGTAAAGATCCGGTATGGCTGGCAGTTCAGTCCTGGTGATGCGCTGTGCTGATCTCACCACCCTCTGCAGAGCTTTGCGGTCCAGAGCATTACAGCTGCTGTACCAAGTGGTGATGCAGCCAGTCAGAATACTTTCAATGGTGCATTGATAGAAGTTTGTAAGTATTCTGGGGTTCATGCCGAATCTTCTCAGGCGCCGCAGGAAGAAGAGCCGCTGCTTTTGTGATCACACCAACATGGTGTGACCAGCTCAGGTCCTCGCTGATGTTGATGCCCAGGAATCTGAAGCAGCTGACTCTCTCCACCTCTGCTCCTTCGATGTGGATGGGGGGTGTGGGCTCCTCTCTGCAGTCTCCTGTAATCCACGATGAGCTCCTTGGCTTTGCTGACGTTAAGCAGCAGGTTGTTGTCGCGGCACCATGATGTCAGGGCTCTCACCTCTGCCCTGTATGCTGTCTCATCTCCATCAGAAATGCAGCTGATGATGGTGGTGTCATCTGCAAATTTGATGATGGTGTTGGAGCTATGTGTTGCTGTACAGTCGTGGGTGAACAGGGTGTACAGGGGGCTGAGCAAACATCCCTGGGGGGCACCTGTGCTGAGTGTGAGTGTGGATGAGGTGTTGCTGCCGATCCGAACCACCTGAGGTCTGTCTGTCAGGAGGTCCAGGATCCAGCTGCACAGGGAGGAGTTGATGTTCAGGTCACGGAGTTTCACGATGAGTCTGGATGGTATGATAGTGTTGAAGGCGGAGCTATAGTCGATGAACAGCATCCGCACATATGTGTTTTTCTGGTCCAGGTGAGAGAGGGGCAGTGTGTAGTGCAACTGCTATTGCATCATCTGGTATCTAAATTTCAACCTCAACCTGGATAAAAATAGAACAGAAATTATTTTATTTGGGCAACTCAACACTTTCGATGAGTATGACAGCACCATTGGTCTTTTAGCTTCTTACTGTCACCCAGTTCAAAGAACCTTGATGTGATTTTTGACTTTGCTTTTAAGATAAACAGATTAGCTCTGTTGTTACCTGTGTATTCAAATGAGGCTCCACAGTAAGGTGAAGGCCTACCTCCCTCCACATGACATTGAGAGAGTAATCACACCTTCATTACCTCTCAGTTTAACTATTAATAATTCTTTGCCTTTATCAGTTGCTCCTAGCTTCTTCTGCAGGCTGTACAAAATGCAGCAGCTCGCCTTTTGACAGAAAAGAATGGTCTAATCACATTACACCTGTACTGGCCTCTGTACTGGCTTCCAGTCCATTTCAGGGTCTGTTTTAAATTTGTATTACTTGTTTATAAGAGTATCAGTGGTTGTTTTTACAGCCCTACATTCTTACTAGAGCCCTGAGGTCTATGAAACTATTGCTCTTGGACATTTGTCAATCCAGGCTCAAAAACAGAGGTAACACAGCATTTTTGGTGGTGATCCCTAATCTTTTTGTCACGGTCTGTGTCGGCAGACTGTGGAGAGGTGGGGAAACAGGACCCAAACGCCAGACTCTTCAGTGCAAACAGTGTTTATTTACAAGGTGGTGAAGTAAGCAGCAATAAATCCCCTAGTGTCCCAGACTCCCATGTCGTGTCTTCTTCCCAAAAAGTCCCAGTGTAGTGCTCTCTGCTCCAGTGTCTCTGCACTCCCCGTGCTCACTGCTCTCTCTCGTCCCACATTCCTCCTGAGGGAAAACAATAGAGGCAGCCATTAACACACTTTATCCCAGCAGGCATACACTCACAGACTTTCCGACTACGCTAGAAGACTGACGTGAAGTCAAACGCAATAATCCAGCGTCGGTGGAAGCTCCATCGCTCTTCTAAATAGCTCCCCCGACGAGCCCAGATGAGGAGCAGGTGTGTGGCAAGGACTTCGGGTGTGGCCAGTCCTCAAGCCAGGCCACGGCCTGAAGGTGCCTGTAACTTCGCCACAGAAAACCGCAACACACACACACACCTGCCTACATACAGATGCGGACAGAGACCAGAGGCAGAGCAGACGACACACCAAATGAGAATAATAATAATAATAATAATAATAATCACAACAACAACAATCATAGTCCCCACTGCTCACGGACTCCGAGTCCCCAGAGCCGGTCTGTGACACTTTTAAACAACCTAATCTTTGACAAAACAGTTGCACAGTCACTCAATCATTTTGAAACACTGCTCGACACTTTGCTGAGCAGGATACCCGGATGTTTTTATTGTTTTAGTGTGTTTTTTAGTGCATATTTATTGTTGACTGGTTATTGTTAATTATGTATATTTTATATGGCATGAAATTTTAAATTTTAAATGTGCTATAAAAATTTGACTTGACTTTAACTTACATATTTCTAGATGCAGGCACTATAATATCGGCTATAACTCATAGTGACCGTACAGCTTTTATATCTTTGTTTTAGGACTTTCACTCATTGCCAGAAACACTTGTGTGCTTGCTTGCTGTATATTAGCTGATCAAGTCATTGCATACTAGTTATATTTTACGAAACATACATGTTTCTCACATACAATTTATTTAGTCTTAGATTTATACTCCAATGATTGTAAAATGCACTGACCCTGTCTTTGTTCTCACATACTAATATACAAAAACTGAATAAGGTGAGATTAGAAAGGGTTAGAAGAACATAGCGTTTTACTATTTAAATGAGTCTGATTTGATTTGTGCCTTTTATATGAACCTGTGCAGAAGTAGAGCATAAAACCCAGAGTTAGTCAGCTAATTACTCATTTTATACCACCGGTTATCTAGCAGAGAACATTGAACCAATCCTACATGTCAGTTAATCCAAAACAATGTAATTTACCATAATGAACATATGTAGAAAATTAAAAATAAGGACAACTCTTTCTACCTAAATATCAAATTTCTAAAAAGTGTGTGAGCTTAACACTATGTATAAATTCTGCTATGTGACCTTGATACAAAGAATCTACATGTTAATCAGCTCTAATATGCAAAAGTCCTGCATGTTTATCACAAATTCAAATAGAAGACGTAAGCTTGACAACCCCAATAAAGATTGCATTATTTGGCCATGATTGTGTTTTAAATGATAATTACTACAAAAGAAAAAAAAAACAAATTTCTTTTTCACTGCAAAGCAGTCATCCCTTGCTATACAGGTTGTGTTAATTGAAAAATTGTACTTTGTGTCCACAACACCACTCTCTGAAGAATCAGGGTTTCTCAGTCAGGTTGTGAATTCTACGGTAGTGCTCATCCGGTCAAGCTTGAGCACTAATTTTGAATAAAATAATACAAAAAAATATATGTGAAAGGAGGCTTTTATGCTATAATTTACTCTTTCCTCTGGAGTCATTTGAGTGTGTTTATGGTATTATGTGTGGTGAGATGTTTCTGTGTTAAAACTAATGGCTTTGAGCAAGAACAAATGTGGGCCTAGAGTCCTAGTCCCTGCTGCTAACACAAGAGCTGTCTACAAATATTGAATATATTTAGCTTTTTACTTGCAACAGTTGCCCCTTAAGGCTCTCTCTCTCTTTCTCTGTGTTGTTCAAGTGAATGATAATAATTACTCCAGCTATGTGTGAGCACACTGTCTGCATAAGCAGCGCATCATCTGTACTTTTCTATAGACTTTTTGGAAAAACGGGACGTGAACAGTGCCTTTAGTCTGATGATTCTTAAAGGTCAGGCTGATTATTTTAAAATTACAGACTATTGCTGTGCCAAGGTGGCGAGATGAGCAAGTTAGATAGAGAGGGGAAAAATTATTTTAATACACTACTCATTCACTCTTAGCAGTGGGTAAGATTTTCGCTGTAATAAAACTAATGGTGCTGGCAGACTGAAAGATGTAGAACACTGAAGCAGAAGGAAAAGATTTTATTTACAGAATTCTAAAATAGGAAACAATGTTTCTTTGAAGGCAGAGAACTAGTTGGTCTCTGTCTGATAACATAGTTGCCATTAAGGTGGGCAAGTAATTGGTGAGGATCCAAAGACTTGATGCATAGAAAGCTTGCTGGTAAATATGGAAAACCAAGAGCAGACAGAAAACCCAAATATAATTACGATAAATCAGTCCTGATATTCGGTAAACTGGTGACTGGGAGATGAAAAAATGTATGAATATGAGTATATATCAGAGACCATGTAAAATAAAAATACAGTAATGAAGAATATTTCAACATTGCTGAGTTAATTCATGTGGTGGAATATAGAAAAAGAAGAAGAAGAGGCAATGAAAGCACAAGATAAAATTCAAACAATCAAACAAAATCATACAAATTTAATTTGGAGGAGATAAAAAAATATGTATCCACATAAATGTAAAAACATAATGATTAACAAACTATGTTGGAGCTAACCCATGTTGGGTATAATGTGTTAGAAAGTAACACGTAAAATTTTTTCAGAAATGGAGTAATGTAACAAGTTACTGCGATTCAGTAATCACATTACAGTTCCACTTATGTTGTTACTTGCATTATAAAGTTATAAAGTTATCTGCATTCAGGACCGATAGAAAGACAGAAAACATCAAACGTCTATATTTCTACGTACTTGTGTTACAGTCAGCCGATATTGGTTCAAGGCAGAAAATGATGCATGGGTCTACAAATTTTGATGAATGGAGATATGGACACTACTTTTATTTTTATTGCATGAAAAGACAAGAGCATAAAGGTAAAGTGGAAACTGCATCCAGGACAGAAACAGCTGCATTTTACTTCTAACTCAACATCGGCACTTTGGAAATATCTGCACAGACAGCATGCTAACACAAAGCCAAGAGCCCACATTGATGTTAAAGCTGAGTGTATGCCAACCTGAGTGCAGCGGCATTTTTTTGAGTACCAATACCTTCACTGGTGTGGATGATTTCACAGCTGTATTTAAATGAATTATAACTACTCCATAACTTCGCCTCAGTGGCCGTCTTTACTACCACAGTAGTACTGCACCCAAACGCACTTTTCTTGCCACTCAGTCCACATTCTTTCATGATGCTTTCAGGTATCTGAATAATTTATCACTCAATGTTCTTCCAAACACTTCATTGCAGTAGGCAAAATCCTCCAGTGTTTTCCTTTCTTATAAGTGGCAAGATGATGAGTTGAGGTACATTTGCTACTTCTGTTGATTTGTTCCAATAGAAAATACGTTTTCTCGCAAGAACACTATCTGAGACTAATATCATCTGAAAGTTATTCATGTCCCTCCATACTATGACATTGGATCAAGGAAGAGCTTTTCAATTTGTTAAATGCCCCTGGCCTTAAAAGAGCAACAACAATTTTTAGCATGGTTTCTTGCATTTTTGCTGTGAACTGAATTACAAAATGAGAAACTATGCTAGCAGCTTAACCCTTTGATATTTACAGCCAAGTCAAGTTACTTGAAAATAGTAATTAGTTACTAATTACTGATTACTTCTCCAAGAAAGTAATCCTGTTACTATACTAATTACTTATTTTCAAAAGTAATTAGCAACTTTATTACTTAGTTACTTTTTAAAAACATAATCCATCATATAATATTGAACCAAATGAAAAAGCCTCTTTTTTTGTTTTATTGGTTTTATTCTTTTAACTACATGCACATTGCATCAAGCAAAAATTTAATTGAATGCAACAGTCTCTGAGTGGAGATTATTTGTTTAACATTTAAACCTATTTTCTGCATATTCCAGCATATAAAAAAATAAATAAAAATTTTTTGTGTTTACACTCACTCTTTCAAATAGATGCAAGTAAAACACAGCAAAAATGTGCCGCAGCAGTCATGTCACTGGGGGGATCTGGGTGTTCCTCTGTGAATTTCACATTGCTGTGGCAGCGTGATAGGTGCTTGCTCAGATTTGAAGTTAAATTTTTCGCTGTAGAAAGAAATTTTCTTACCACGCAGAATGTACAGGAGATGCTAATGTTCTTGTCACTTTTTACAGAATCAAACTTAAAGTAATGTCAGTACTTCCAATCTTTAAACCCTGCATGGTTGTACTCTCTCCCGCACTTTATATTATCCATTGTTAATCTACACACGTCTGTTGCACACGTCGCATGTTCGTACATCATTGTCATGAGACACTCTCACAAACAAACTCACGGTTTAGTAACGCAGCATGTTTATGGGAACGTAACAGTAATCGAATTACTTTTTTGCAATAGTAATTACTTACTTTACTCGTTACTTGAAAAAAGTAATTGGATTACACTAAGGTGTTACTGACCATCCCTGATAACAACAGAGGAATTTCTCATCATTTTTCAGTTGTAAGCAGTGTTCTAGGTGGTTTGACCGACAGTTTAACAAGCTGCCAGCATAATGGGATAAAATCCATGACATCAAATATTACAAAACAGAGCCATTACATTGGTCCAAAGATGTAATAAGTACCACAATAAAATAGGTTTACTGGCCAAAAAAAGCAGTGCGTAAAACATGTTTAAACATCCTTTTTTCAGGCATTTTTAGCTATTTTTAATAGGATATTTAGTACCTAGAGAGAAAATCAGGCAGAGAATTGGGGAGTGACACGCCTGGATCAGCCTTTTCCTGGTCTTTAAGGTACCTCAAGGTCAGTGGCGTGTCTAGAAAATTTTTGTTGGGGGGGCCAGGTAGGGGCACAGATTTGGAGAAGGGTGGCAGATGTAATTGGCAGATAATGTTTAAAAAAAAAATTCTACCAACCATTAACCATAATTCAATAATCCTATAAACCTAATAACCGAATGAGCTTTTAACTCTTATTAGAATGAGATTTTAACCACTACGGTGCAAAGTTTTTAGATACTGCGTTGATAAAGTACAAGAGATACAATCAGTGCTTTGTCAGTGTTTACTCAGCATTCAAGGACAGCAATATTTGCATAGTATTTTTACTGACATGTAGTGCACATATGTTTTGGGCAAAAACATTTTTGAATATTAAAATACGAACATTTGTAACAAACAATTGACAAATTAGCCAATGCCAATGTAAAATTTTATCTGCCTATTTAAAAAAAGAAGATAATCTTCTCACAAACTGGTGTTTGATTTTGAAACAGGAAAAAAGTGGGGAAACAACTGAAAAGACTAACATTTGAATAAAACCTGAAAGCAAGTAAATACTTGCTATGCTGCCTTATGGTAAACTTTGGTAATATTGATAAAGAACAACACTGGCTGACGATGAAATACAGTCAGCTGGCATGGTGACACTGCCAGTATTAACCTGCAGGGCTGGACCGGGACAGAAAATCGGGCATTTTGACTAGAGACCGGCCCCCCAGGTATTAAAACCATAAAGCCTTTGAATGAAAACAAATGCTGTTGTGACAGTGATGTACACTGTCTTGTTGGTATATGTATGATTTCTATACATTTTACATCAGATAAAAACTTTGGTTGTAAGATTTAGATAATTATTTAATAAAAGCTAGATATTTTAAATGAGAATAAGAAAGAAAAGTATTTCTTTGTGCCCCACCTCTCCCTGTTAATTCCCTACCTGGCCCCCTGGCATAACTTTGCTAGACCCGCCCCTGCACAGTTACCAGCTGTCAGCTACGTAAAAAAGGATCCTGGTGTTATTTGTCTCTCAGAAACAGTTCATAACTTCCCTTCAACTCATTCATGTCACCTAAACCTGTTTCTCCATCACCTGTTCAGCTCTGATGATCCAGTAAGGGCATCTCCTGGTTTCATCTTCATGTTTCCCTCTCACCACATATCCAAACCGACATCATGACCAGCAGCTTTACAGCTGTGGCTCCAGCAAACATCAGCTGATACTGGAAATTAATATTAAATAAATTCTAACAACAGCTGATCAAGCTTAAACGTGCTGCTGTTGTTTAGCGCGACATCTGCTGGTTTCCTCTTTCTGGCACAAAGTGGGCGATAAATAAACAAGAGAGAAAAGCTGATCATTGATCAGTTTCATGATTGAAGTAGCAACAGAAGAGGGAGGGGGAGATGAGAGAAGAGGCAGCTGTGCAGCGTAAACACACAGAATAAATCCAGCTTTGTCTTTTTCCATTCTAGCTAAAGTTCGGGACAAACTGCGTCTCTTCTCAGCTCAATACCAAACGCATAATATTTTCTCTGAATGAGGGACCATTCCATTTTTAAGGAGCCGTTGGCAACTCTACTAACTAACCTTATGAATAAAATAAAGTTCACTATCAGTAACATCATAGCAACTGAACAGCTGTACAGAAACTCCGTCATGCTAGTTCGGGCAGTATGAGTTATTGCAACTGACGGTAAAAAGTCAGCACAACAAAAATAAACTCCACCTAAACTTAGTTTATATCTGACCCAGATAGACTGCAGCTCATAACTTCTTACCTGAAGTTCAGTTCACCTGACACTCGGACCGGCGGCTGCCTCGGGTCTCTCCTCCTGCCTCCCCTTCCCTCATCCACCTGCTGGCCTCTGTGGAAGCCCCGCCATAGCCACCACCAAACAACTGAGTTATTTTTACACATCGACCTGCATCTGGCCAATCCACCACCTCTCATTGTTCATGCCCTTACAAAATAAAAATAAAAAATAAGTCACCGGGCATATGCCCGGTATGCCCGATGGCCAGTCCAGCTATGTTAACCTGCAACCAAATCTGCAGCTCCATACAGCAATGTTACGACTTAGATTATATCTTATAACTCATAACTCTTATGTTAGCTGCCCTCAGTAGCATACGGCTGCAATAATTCTTTAAGTGTTATTTTTTCCTTGGTATTCTAATTTCACCGAAGTTTACTAAACTCAACAAACTTAATATTACTTACCGGGACATTTATTCTGTCCTCATTTTCTTTCACCGAAAAATTGTTTCCTGCGGTGCCATCTTTCGTGCTTGGCTCTCCTACCTTTGCCAACGTGATGCACGTAGCGCAGAAGCCGATGCTGCATTCACTTACACTCGGATATCTGAGCTTCACCGTGAAAACATAATCGGACATTTGATATTTGATTGAATTGTATTGTTCTGCCTTTGGGGTGGCACCTGGGGTGGCCAGTCTGGTTGGGGGGGTGGCCTGTGCCCCCCCAGGCCACCCCGCTGGACACGCCATTGCTCAAGGTGCTCAATGTAGACACAGAAAAGACCATCTCACTCACTTATAGAACCATTGGACTATAAATTTTAAACCATACATGTTTGCAGCTGCTTTGTCCAATATGTCTCCAGTGCTGATTTAGACTGATTTCACCATGTTTTTGCATGTGTGTTTCCAGAGGTCATATGAACACTAGAATTTAAAACTTATAGGTAACTGCAGTGTGGATGTGTGGCTTTTATGTAAAAGGCATGCTGTGACACTTGTATTGGGCTCTTTGTTACTCAAAGTGGAAGCCGGGGGGAGGTTATAAAAGCTAACACAGTGGTTACAGTTTTAATCCCTTGAGTCATGACTTATCTCTCTTTCACTGGAGCAAGAGAGCAGCAGTCTTCCTGTGGGTCAACAGGCCTTTCCCCCCCCTTTTGTGTTATGTCCCAATGAGAAACTCTCAAGTTTTATCAGTAAGTAATGTAAGAATAAAATAAAAACCATTTTGTTTTCTGCAACAGGGAAGCGCAAATGAAGCACAGGGAGCCTAGGAACCAAGGGTACAAGTATTGCTATGACAGAGGCAGTGGAAAAAAGAGAAAGAGCAACAAAGATGGATCACGAAAAAGATCAGAAAGGTCTAATGAGAAACAAGCGCACTCACATATATGTAAAAGGATGAAAATACTAGAACTAACCTTAATGATCATTATCTTGTGTCTTCAACAGCAGCAGTGTCAGGAGCAGCAGAAGTAGCAGAGATGTTGGTGGGAACAGGGACAGGAGACACAAACAGAAAAGAAACAGAAAAGCCAAGACATGTAGGAAGAACAAGGAAACCAGCAAGTAGTTCTCTCCTAACAAAAAAGGAAATTAAAATCTGACTGACTTTCAGTCTCCCAGCCTGATTAACAGAGAACTGCCCTATGGCCTCTTACATTATATTGTTTCGGAAAATTAATTAATAGATAACATCATTCACAAATTAATATTCATTTAAATTAATAATTTTATTTGAAAAACTAAGGATAATTTCATGAATGTTTAGTACACTATGCTTTCATTGTTTCTTTTTCTGTTGATTTTCTTCAGATGAAGGGAATGTGTACATGTAGCTTTGTGAATCCCAGGGTGATATGCTTTTAATCATCTTTGTCACAGCAACCAATTTTTCAAATGATTTTATTGATCAGTTAACCAAATGTACCATCAGATGTACTACACAGGCCGAAGCGTGACAGATAGAACTGCAGTAGATGGGCCTCAGCCCTTCCACTGATACACAGAAACCAAGTCATTTTTTTTCTTAAATGTAAGAAAATTAGTAAGGCCTCCACACTGTTATCTAATTAAATATCTTTTAACATGTTATGAACACATTAATCCTTTATTTTTTCATATATTTTCTTTGCCAGTGGTTTGATAGTTTAGCCATAGCTTCTGACATAACATAAAAAACCTCACAGACTACTACTTGGCAACGTGTCTTCAGATCAACAGATGAAGATGACAACCACTGTCAGTACAAACAGAATAAAGCCTACATTAAAAGGCCATACAACAAACAAACAAAATAAACATATTACAAGTGCTTGGATCTTTTTTAGACACCCAACAGTTACAGTAGAGAAATGTGAGTCCAACTTAACGCATATCCTAACATATAACTACTGGAATTGGCAACATGTTGTGTCTCCTGTCGGTACTCCCACTCGATGCCAGAGAATGATCATGTCCTCTAAACTGATAACACCCAACATCTTAGTTAAAAGTGTCTCAAGCCTGGATCCTCCCAGTTCAGCATTTTCTGAGGGGCACGTTAACCTCTGGTAACAATCCAGTCTTATGTCTGTCCCCCTCCAAACTCCTGCCGAAGTCACGGCTGTCCATCAGACGTGAGGTATCCAAACAGCTACACGACTATTCTAAGCTTCTCCCTCACAGCAAAATTAGGTAGTCAGCCAGACTAAAGCTCTGCCTTTGACATTCCTTGGTCACTGCCACCGAAACAGTGCTGGATGGCTTAAAGCACTGCTACAGCAGGCTACCAGGCCAGGACACTATGGTCAGGGTGATTCTGCCACGGAGCTCCTTCAGAAGGCGAACCAGTGCTGTGTGTGTCATCCCCCAAGTACTCTTTCCATTCACCTCAAGCAGGATGTCCCCACACCTACACAGACAGAGAAATGGGAATTGAAAATGATCTTCTTTGACTTCTAAAACATTTTGCCCATGGGCAATTGTGGAAAAAAAGTGATATCCAACGAGCAGATACCTTATCCTGCCATCATTGTAAGCTGGTGTCCCCTCCACAATCGAGCGGATGAAAAAGGATTGATTGCAGTTGACCTCTTCCTGACCTCCAACAATACTGAAGCCCAGGCTGCCCGAAGTGCTCCGCCGCAGGACGATGTCTTTGCAGCAGTAGAGATGCCTGCATGAGCCAAGAGGGAGATTAATCACACTAATCTCTCAACGGCATCTTTAGATTACACATACTGTGCATCTATACTGAGCATGTGTGCTGTAGATAGAGTGCTGAAATGAGCCCCACTCTAAAGAGAAAGGCCTGGCTAACCTTTGAATGCAGGTGTGATTTGGACTTTGTATCAGTAGTGCACCAAATCACAGTCCAAAGCTAAATTTTCACTGTGACTTAGTGCTTGGTTTCTTTGCATCTCTGTTTCATCATACTTTATAAAACTAGGAGCAGCAGTTGTTTGTCGTTATCAGTACACAGCTGTCTTTCTAACACACCTTCTAAATTCATATGCTAAGAACATAGAGAAAGTTTAACTGATATCTTAGTGGTAAATATTTAAGCTGAAAGGTTAGTTTTAAAAGTATAATGAGCATTCCTTTCCCAGCTGGCTTTGTCAAAATTTCAGTTGGCACCAGCTGGCAGAGGTCACAAGGACCGGTGTGAGGGGTTTAATTTATACTGGCCTCAGAAAAAGCATACAATTGTACATGGAGATGATGCAAAGGCAGCAGTGGGTACTCTACCTGGGTAGCTGCAGCCATGACACCCACAGTGGGGAGTAATCGTCATTAGGCACCGGGCTCTTGATGCTGTCTGTAGGTGATGGCGTAAGACAAGGTGGGAATGTGCAATCTTGCACAAAGTCCTCTGGAGGACGCATCTCCAAAACCTTGAGCACAACAGGAGAGGAGGTGTTCTTCAAATTGGCCACGGCCTCACCTCGTGTTACCCCTGTCAAATCCATGCCATTCACATTTAACAAAATGTCACCTGCAGGGGAAGATATAGACAGCACAACTCAAGCTCTGCCTGGGGCTGATACCCTCATAACAGCTTAAAACAAGACGTGGGACACATCATCTGCCTATTTAATATTCATCAACCTCCACGCTAGAAGACAAAGAGATGGAAACTAAGCACCACCTGTGCTTTAAAAAGCCTCCTAGTGATGAAAGTGGTGCAAAGATAAATTGATAATCGCAGAGTCCATCTTGCTAGTAAGCAGCTCAAAGGACACATTTGCCCTGTGAGGATATGCAAATACAAATTAGCACTCCATTACAAAACGCAAACATGTTTCATAACCGTACAAAAGGAGGCAGCTGCTGCTGCTCTGTCCCTTATGAATACAATAATGTGCACCTTGAACCATGAATAGGACAACAGACTCAATTTACTTCTATTTTTATTAAGCCTTCATACTGTACTTCTTATCACCCATCTCAGCATTTCTCTCAATCCTCTCATAACCAGAGTTTAAGGCATTGAGATTGAGAGTAATGAAAGGCCTAATATGGTTCTATTTTAAGGTGAATATGCAGGAATCAGCATTTGGGGCTAAAAATCTTCCACTCTCCCTGCCTTCAGTAGCATTACAGGATTTTAAGGCTGCTGCTCTTCCATACAGCTATTGTGTGTCTCTTCATGTTTTGCTGGTTCGGTCTTGACGAATTTCATGTAGCAAAATAATTAGATACTTGACAAATTCTCTTCTGCATTGCAATTGGAGTTCAAGTCTCGAGCACTGCTATGCTAATGTTTGTTTGTGTTTTTGTTTAAATCTCTTAGAGCCAATTTGCGGAGCACTGAACCACAGCAGCACCAGAGTTTTCTGTTGCATGAATAACCTTCATAATGAAACATGAGCCTTAAATGTTCATCAATCACCCCATCTGTTCGTTACAAGTATTCATCACCAAACCCACATAAATACTGACAGAATTTTTATGCAATGAAACTCATGCTTAATCCACTATATGAGTAATTATTTGCACAGATTACAGACATCACATTTCTTCTGAAATACATGAGTAATATTCTAATGATTACATAATTAGATGACAACTCATTTTACCTTTGCGTATGGAGCCCTCTTGTCCCACCACTCCATCAGGGTCCACATTTGTAACGTAGATGGGGAGGTCCCACCCTCGGCTGGACATGCCGCCCGCCACTGTCATACCCAGAGAGTCATGCGGCTCCTTATTTAGACTTACTGTCTTCTCATAACATGCAGGCTTTTGACAAGAGTCCTTTACAGGAGACAGAAAGCAGACAGACAAATAGTTGAAGTAAAGAGTTTTTTGTAAAGTGACTGATTTTAAAAACAACCAAGGTTGTTTTTTATTCCTTCCCCTAATATCCCGTTTTCTTTTCCAACTGTGATGTTAATGGACATACCACACATTCAGAACTGATGCTGTCACTGTGGTGTTTTGAGTGTCCGCGTGCACCGTCACTCCAAACATAATAATGACTTACACCAAGGGCATCTTAAATAAATTATATAATGTAATTAGATTTAGATGTAGTGCATTTGCATAATAATGAGGAGCGTTTTCTGTGAGACTTGCAATAATGGTAGAAGTCACATGAATGCCACCCATGCTGGGTTATGGGAACAAGAGCCCAATAACATAGACACAGTTAAAAGCTGATTGATGAATGACCTCGTCAGCATAATTGGTTAATGTATAATATATGGTGGTTATTATGGTAGAACATTAGGCAGCTCAAGTGCCTCCTCAGTCTTTGTCCATGTTGAATGCAGAGATTCATACACAGAGTCGTGATGTGTTATTTGATGTTTTGAACGAGGCATTGCATGGGATAAAGTGAATGAGGTTTTATTCATAGCAAGTGTGTGAGTCATATGAGGCAGAGTTGAATACTAATGAATAACACATGGACACACTGAGGTTGGTGGGATGTAGCTTGTCCTGCTTTGCTAATGTGCCACATTCACACGTTTTAGCTGCACTCACAACAAGAGATCACTTGACTGACCTTATGGCATGACAGTGCGAAAACTGAACACATTACCTGGCTTTCATATTAAAGCACTGTCAATTCTGTCTGTTTTTTCCCAGATTATTTGATGGCTTTTGATGAACAATAATGCTGTGTAATGAGCAGAGTTTGTTACCTCCCAGCACAGCGAGCTCACATAAGATATTTTGTCATCTCTGTTCTTTATGCTTAGCCAAGCAGCTAGCTATTTCGTGTGGTGATTAAAGAACAACCACCTGGAGTTCAAAAGAAGGATTTCTTCTGTGGCATGCCAGTTATTTTTACCAGGTTTGTTTTAGGCAAAATGCTGGATAGTTGTTAAATAGACTGGCTTATCAGTATGTACACAACTTAAAGAAGAATTTAGAAGCTGGTGCAATCAGTGTGACATGACCCACTGGTTAGTGGGCAATGTGCAATCTTGAAGCTTCTGGTTGAGCATTTTGCTCAATCCCATCTTGGTGTTTTTAAACCTGATGTGACAAGTAAAGCCTGAATAAGTAGCTTACAGACACTGCATACAGTGTTAACCTAAAGAACATCCTGATTTATCAACATTTTTTACACTACTGGAGTAATAAAACAAAAAGACTTGAAACTAGCACTTAAGATGTTAAACTTACCAGGAATGTATTTAGTGAGGTCATAGAACAAATGAGGTCATTTTCCTGTAAACTTCTATGCATTCGGATGAAAGTGAGGATATGGCCCCTGATGGCCGCATAATGAAGCAGAGTATTGTACTTCTCATGTCTTGGAATATGTCTTGGCCAAACCACACGAATCCCTACTATTATAAATTAAATCACTCAGGTATAACATATAAGCTGACACTGGGAAAAATATTACGATTCAGTTAATATTGTGCTGTCCTAACTGGACTATTACTGGTTTGTCAACACTGCCCTAGACCACTGAACAATGTCCCCAAAACTAAAGATTCATGAAGCAGCATTATCTCGCTAGATGTCACCTTTGGTTTGACAATGAATAATTTCTTATCAGTCACTTCTCAAGCAGCCGCATTAAAGATATAATCAAAGATATATAAAAATATATGCATTTACATGTTTTGATCCCGGTGACATTGAAAGAGGAGGAACTCTCCACAAGATACTGTACTGTATATGCAAAATATCCCCAAAGTAGAGATCTGTAAGGAAGTTTGTGATTATAGTGATTAAATATTGTGGCAAAGACAAAAAGTATCGCAAACTTGCATTTTTTTTGTGCCAATTACATTCAAATTTGAAATCAGACAAATTCTACTTATAGCAGGAAGCCAAAACAATTGCCTCTTAAAAATCAAAGGGAATTGATCAACCTGAAATTATACCATGAATTTTCACCTTGGCTCTGTCGTAGAGCAAGATAAATTGCTATGTTCAAAAAAACAGTAAAGGTTGGGATGTCTTCTTTGTGGTGAAAAAAATAGGAGATCGATGGGGGTGCAACACAAAACAGCTTTCCTGCTGTACTGCTTGAATGACATACTCAGCTTTGACTGGAGAATAATACCTCCATGGATCATTTGCACCTGAAAGCGAATATTTATCACGGGAAGGGGAGTCGGGGGAACAAAGCTCCTCTGTGTATCAGTACCGTCCTTGTCTCTTGTGTGTGTATATATATGTGTCTGTATGAGCTTCTCACCAGCAGTGTTTGCTCTAGATCCACAGGGGAATATGGTGGGGGACCATCCATGCCCCACGGATCTTCTTGTATGAGGTCTGGAGTGGGCAGGCAGATCTGACGAGACACTATGAAATGGACGCGCTCTTCACTTGCCTAAAAAACAACCACAGAAAAATTTGACATGTGTTGCAGTTAAATGGGGAAATTAATTTTATTCTGAGTGAAATTTTCTGGATAGCTAATCTTCACTGCCACTTTGTCGTAACTCTTAGAACTATACTCCAGGCTGACCTACACGCATTCACACATATGCAAGCATACAGCCACACAGACTGGCTGGATACATCCCTCTCCCCATGCTCTCATTCCTTGGAGAGTTCCACGGGTCTTTCTAGCAAAGAGCTGAGTCCTGAATTAGCCAGTCCAGCTCATTATTGCCTTAATTGAACTAATTTAATTTCTATCCTGGCAGTTCTTAATCTCCGACAGAAAGTGCCTACTCTGAGAGGCCATCTTGGCTCCACAGAGACCCAGTAGAGCCAGTCAAACAACCCAGACAGGAACTTGGAGCCCAGAGACCCTGCACAGTCAGCCGCAGACACACTGCAATTAACCACTATTAACCAAAAACACACCATCGTTGACTGGCATCAACCAGGATACAGAGGCAGCCACATGGCCCAGTCCATCAGGGAGTAACCACAATTAAATACTATTAACTGCACTGAATGCAGACACAACAGCACAGCACAACACAATTAGCCTGAATCACCACAATTATCTTTAATACCTCAGGGACTCACATTAAGATCACAACACAGTTGTTTATGGTCTGTAACAACATGAAGGTGAATTTGTCACAACTGTGAATTTTCTATGTAATGCTAATGCATGCAGTCTTTCCTTGACTTGCTAACAGACCTGAATGAGTAGAGCAGCGTGCTCTGGTGCGCCATAACGTAGATCGTGCCCGTTGATGGCAAGCACGCGGTCACCAATGCACAGTTGCCCATCACGTGCAGCTAGTCCACCCTCCAGCAGGTGAAAGATATACACTCCATGCTCCTCTGGCCGCCTCACGAGCTTAATGCCCAGCTGTTCCTCTGGAGCACTTTTGTTCAGGACCACATGGATGCTATCATCTCTCAAGGGATGATGGGGTAGGCCGTGTGATGGGTGGCCCCCAGTGATGTGGCCATGTGGGTGGCCATGCGAATGCGAACGGTAGCGATGCCGCTGTTCTCTGAGCACGGTTAGCCGGAGGAGTTGGCACGGCTGTTTGAGTGTGGTCACAGCAAAGCAGTGGGGCACGTTGCTAATGTCAATGCCGTTTACCTGAAGGACAAGTGGAAATGTAATTTCACGGAGGACTTTTTTATCACTTCCAGCTGCTTTGTTAAACTCACTATACCTTGAGGATCATGTCCCCGGGAAGCAAGCGTCCATCCCGAGCAATGACACCTTCTCTGTAGATATCCTGGATTAGAATGCGAACTAAAGGGGTTTCATTGCCACCGACGATGCTAATGGCCAGTGGCTCTGAGGGATCCACCCGCGTGATCTTAATACTGGTAACTTCACCATCAGGGATCAGGTGATGGAGCTGAGGAAGAGCCACCACTGGGGAAGAAGGAAAAGGCTGTGTTAAGTTCTATTGTACAAAGATCAACAGCCAAAAAGACCCAGCCAAATAAAACAAGAGAGGAAATGGGAGAAAAGGAGAGCGCTGAGAAGGAAAAGACAAACACATCTAGGGAGATGGAGGTATACCGTAGTGTAGAGGTTCAGCAGTGGAGCCAGCTGTCTCTACTCCCTAAGGTTACTAAAACAAACTTGTAGAAGTCAAGAGGGAAAATTTGCTTGGCTGATTATCCTCTGTGATGTTTGTATCATTAGTCACATACATCTGTAGCAAGTATGCTTGGGAAAACCCTAAATTTCACATTTCCACAAAGTTATTACTAGGGTGGGGATGTAAGAAAAGTTGTAATACACACTAAATTTGTACACAGTCCAACTACTTTGATTCACAACAGATTTGTTTCCCTTGTTTTCACCTCAGTACTTGATCATCTGCAAAAAATAAAGGATTCGAGTATAATGCAGACCTCATTATGAGCCTCAGCATTTTTAATGAAAGAGTATGTCTCTTCTAGTTTTATGTCATTCTTTTGTGCAATCCTCCCACATACCCACTGTTGAATTTGTTGAATTTTACTAAATGGCAGAATGATTCATTCTGAACAGGACCATGTGGAAATGGGTGGGGGACATTATCTTGGCTGACAGCCTTGGCCAAAGTCTTTAAGAAGTTGAGTTTTTCATTTCATTTCTTATTCCTAAATGCACTGTTTCGCCTCGTATCTCTGTCTCTGTAGCCTCAGACACTTGTTCCACACTTCGCTGCACTTTTTCCAATACAAAGTCAATATTTTGTCTTTTTTGCAGCAGATTGCTTCAAGGGTGGAGAGCACATTAAGAGAGACTCACAGCCGTTATGTAATCCTCCTTTCTCTCCATCATTCACCTTTCAACCTCTGTCTTGCTTCATCTTGTCACATACTTTTTTTACCCACCCCAATGGGACTGTATGATGTGTTTGCTTATTTATTTGTTTTCATTTTATTTTACTCTGCATCCACTCTTCCTTACATTTCTCCAGGATGGAACTACGTCTACTTCACTTTTGCATCCTTCCCGTCTATCTTTGTCTCTCAGTGGCAGGCAATGAATATTTAATCTTTTCTCTCAGCCCCGTCAGTGATGGCCTCTGAGAATAATCTACTCCCAGATCATTCGTCATCCTTCATTCTTACGCAATCCCACGTTCCTTCGTCCAATCACACTGCAATTCTGCTTTAACGTTATACTCTATGGTTGGCTATATTTCCACCACAAGTGCCAGTCTGTAGAGATTACATTAAATATCACTACGGCACATTTTTTTTTACTGCATACATACATCTTATGGTTCTACCACGTCTAGAACACTGCTTTCCCAGGTGAATATATCATCAAGTTGGTAAGGAATGACAGGATATGGTAGAGTTGAATAGAAGGATGAGATAAAAAAGAAGAACAGGTAGTGGAGACAGAAGTAGGAACATCATCTGCTTTATCTTCAGCGACCTCTGGCCATCCCATCCCTCAGGCTACCATTCTCCCATGATCTGTCTGCACAAGCTTATGCAATCTACAGCTGAATTATTAAAGAAACATATACTACTGTTACACTGTGGGACCCAGCTGTGTCACCCTCCATATAAAGCTGAGGAAACAAGTATACACATTCAGGGAAACACAGAAACACAGATATAAAGGTTTTAATCCATACCTTCCTGTGGCACACTGGAATTTCTGGCATTGTCTCTTTCCTCAGATGTCTCATTGCTAACAGCGTTGCCACTCTTAGTCCTCCTCAAGACGCTGAAGGCCCTGTTCAACCTTCTGAAGGAGCGACTCCTCACTGAAGAGCGATCAAAATTTCTGACTGCAGGGGTGAAAGAGAGGCACTTTAAAGATGACCTCACCCTCAACATGCCCAGACATGTCTGAATCTCACTCACAGCCAATGGAAAGCTTTCTCAGAGCTGCACCAAAGACATTAAGCAATCTGTGATCCTGTTGCAATTACCTGTATAATGCAGGAAGACCTGTTTGAATAATACCCATAACCCTTAAATCTCTAAAGGATCTAAACAGTGCAAAGTGATATTACTAAAGAAGAGTGTCCAGTTTTGTTAGGGTTTTGGATTAGCTTCCCTTTTTTTGTGAAATGAACATAAGAATTACATTGTTCAAAGCACTGTGTATTGATCAGCACAGTGCTTTTCTGTGTTGTATCACTAGTTGTGTTTTTGACTCTTTCTAAAGTGAGCTTAACACTCCACCTTGCATACAAATGGTGGGTTAGCTTTGGAAGCCTCAATCCCTAACTCTGATTCAACACTGGATTAGGGGGACTGTGCTTGATATTTAAGGAACTTTTTGAAGCTTCCACACGCACTTCAAACTTGCAGCATGGAGGTTAGAATTCAGAAACTGAAATTTATTTTTGTAGTACAAACAATTAATGGAATTTCTTATATGAACCAAGTGGAATGTCATGGTTGTCCTGTAAAAGAGACCGTCTCTTCCTTCTACATTTCAGTGTGTCCATTTGGTATTTTTATTTCCGCTGTGGTCAGAGTGCATGCCTTATCAATGAGTTTCGAGAGACCACAAACTGCCTCTCAGGCTGAACAATGCTTTTTTTTCTTTTTTTTGCACTGTTAAAATAGAGAGCTCAAAAAGAAAAAACGCATTCCAGCTGCAAATTTCACCATATTCAGGTAATGTGTGAGTCGAGGCTTTAAGAAAATACTACTACTCCCCCAAAGAAACAATGATATTAGCAAATAAAATACTGATACTCAAGTCAAGGTACCTCTTGTTATGAATTCAAGTGTAGCATATTAGAAACTGGAAGCAATACATTAATTAATCGTGCTTATATTTGTTTACAAGTAAAATTTTGGGGAAAACACTGGGGCCCCATTAATCTTTTTATTTTTTCTTATATAACAGAAAACTTTTCTTTTCCCTCTTTGGGCTATGTTTTTGTTTTTTTTGGCAAGTTTTAAAAAGTTCAAATCTTTTGAAATGCGTTCAGCTGATAGTCCTTTAATTAATAAACCAAATCCGTGCACAGTAAAGTTACATGGTTGCGTAACAACAGTAGTGGACTCTAGCGACTGGTACCAAAAGAGACCCTCCCAGAGAGGCTCTTGTCTGTACTTGTACTTTGCTTTTTAGGCTACAGGAGCTTCCATTGAAGACAGAAGCCCCAGCCCGGCTGCTCGGAGCACGGGACAGCAAGCTTCTGCAGTGCCCCTCCCTCCCTCTGCAGGCCCATGGAGATGTGAAGGCTCCTGACAGCCACATTATTCTTTAAAAGCGCGAGCCGCTTCTGGAGCTGACAGCTTGTTCAGCAGTAGTGGTGCTCGTGGTGGTGGCGGAGGGTGCTCAGTTGACCAGACCTAAAGTGCTGGTGCAGCGTCATTTGGTTTCCCCACTGCCTATGCGCTTACTTTAGCAGAGCAATGGACGGGCAGATAGGAACACTCGTGACTGCTTCCTGGTTTCACAGGTGGGAGAAATGAGGGAAGAGCTGCGATCACGTCATTGGGCATTAACACACACTTGCACAGGCTATATTTAACCTACCTCTCCTTCCATTTCTCCTTGACTGCATAATGTGCCTGCATCTCGGTGACTTTGTCTCTATGTGTTTCTCTGCTTTTTTCCACAGAGAGATTTTATAGATTGGTGAAACTGGTGTTATGTGTCATGTCATTTGCGGGTGTAAATATATGTATGAATACAGATCTTTGGTGCTTGGTTTTGACTGCAGACCGTGTAACTGTGACTGGAGATCTCTGTACTCTGTTGGTTTTCAGTCTGTCACTATGGCAAACAGACACCTTTTTAGCTCCTTCTCTTGCCAGATAACGTCATATGGCATTGAACATGAGCACACACAAACATCTATTCGCCCACTCACACTCACTCTTCTTTGTGCTACTCCGAGCAGCCAGGCTAGTCGTGCTGCCTGACTGACTATTATCCTCCATGCTGGGGTCAAAGGCAGGGTTGACCAGACCAGGTTCATCTGACAGGAGGGCCACAGCAGCAGAAGTGGGGCCATCATTGGGCAGGGTGGCAATGGTGAGTTCTGAGGTGCTGTCAGTGCATTCGCCCTCCTGCGAGCGTCGCTTTCTGTCTGCTGAGAGCCCATAGTGAGAGGCTCCTTTACACCTACACACACGAAAAACAAAATGTCAGTAGCAAACTCAAATTACAAAGTGGCTGCAATTATTACTAGACGTGTTCATAAATAGATGACATTGATGATGTTTTAAAACATGCTCCAACTCCCTAATAAACTGAATTCTGAAGCAGTCAGAGTGAAAGTCAACACATTTGCGTTAGCAGCCAATGAAAAGGTCAGACTCTCAAGACAAATGCAAGCAGATTTCAGCATGTCCTCCACCCTCAGGCTTTATTCATGCCGACCTATATCTTCTGCTCGGGGATGGCCTCACACAAAGGCTGCTTATCTGACCTTAACACTCAGACAGCACCTCTCTGAGATACCACACAGGCTGTACAATAAACCACAACAACATATGGTAAGGGAAGATACATTTTCTAGTGCTCGCATTTAGAATTCATCTGTCACGCCATCTGAGGTTGGTCTAAAAATTTCATACTTACTCTCACAAAAAGAAAAAAATATATAAAAAGAGTTTTTGTACCATCTTTGTGACAGTATGTGCAATCACATGTAGGTTGGGTTTTCTGCTTTGAGTGTGAGCGTCCCTGACAGATGATTGAATACAAATGCAAGAAAGAGAGCGGGTAACTGACACAACATGTGAATATAAAACAGAAGTCGTTTGATAGTTGTTTTTCTCAAAAACAAATCTAATTCCTAAGTTCCAGCTGTCAACAACACAGCCGCAACACATTTCCACAGTCTGTCATACATAGACACACATACAATTATACACACATAATGCTACAAGCCACGAAAGGCTTTTCACACTGACAATATTAAATTGGGAATGTTTGTGTGCGAATTAAAGATATCCCTACAGAGCATGGTATTCTATTGCTGCAGAATTTTCTTCCATCTGAAAGTCATAAAGGCTTTGAGCTGATGCTTCATCAGACGCAGGAATAACTCTGGCTTGTCTCTCCGGCTGTCTCTGTGGAGCCATCAGCACAAACATTAACTGGGTTTTAATGAGCTGGATCAAACCCAGGCTTTGCTTCAACAGTAGCTCAGAAAAACAAGAGAAGCAGCACCCATTCTCCTGTGCTGTGGTCTGACAGGTAGGATATTAAACCAAAAAGGAGATGTAAATGAAAGCAAAGTACAATCGTGGGCATCATAGCAGTTACAAAAAGAAACTAGATTACTCACTGAGCCAGGTAAGCCATCAGCCCCTTAAGGGCACCACATCACTGGAAGTGGTATTTTGTCTCTATAATAAATATGTCTCAGTGGGGCATGCTGCTTTCTGTTCATATTTGGCAAGGAAAATAACTGAATCCTGAAGTAGATTCTACTTCCGAGCTGTAGTCAGGTACAACATTACACAAAGCTGAAATGCCCATTGATCTTCTTCTGACCTCAGAAACGTGCTACTGTGTTACGTCGCATGTGTTTGCCTGTGTGTGGGCTGTGCCACGGTGTTATTCTTGTTCATTCAGTTAGTAAATTGAACGCTATCAAGCATGTCCATTCAGCAACATACCACTTAACTGAGTGAAGTGGCTGAATAGAGTAATATTGCAATCAAGAGGAGAGGAGAGGGCAGCTCTGCAGTCTTGAGGGGCAGAAGCTTTCCTCACGTCACTCACTGTCAATTAGAAAACTTAAATCTAAATTCAGCTTGTGCACACTGCTCTGAAAGCAGAAACTCCCCACCTGTGCACGAATATACATGGAAACAATACATATATGCACATGGTACAAAGTGAACCTTTCTCTTAAATGCAACACAGAAACTGAAAATTGCAAAACAACTTGTGAACATAAGTGACAATTTTAGATGTCCTATCATTGTCACCTGATTATATAAACAGATTAGTATTTCTAAGACTCCAGAGTCCAGAAGCTCTTGTGAGATATTATGTGTTGCAAATAACCATGGAAAACCTTCTGGCCTTTATATTTTTACTGGCACCATTGAAGGGCAAAGCCATGCAGCACTAATCAGAGTGAGGAGAGCATTAGTCATCCTCCTGTATGTTAGTATTGCTTTAAAGACGGCATTGCTGGATTGACAGTTGATCAGTGGCTAATTTATTATTCAGATGGTGCTGGTTGAAATATCCCTTACCATAAGAAAACATTGCTAGGATCAGTGGTGAACTGACCAGTGTAACCATTTACATACTGTACTGAAGTACAACTTTTATGTATTTGTACTTTATGTATTTCTATCCTATGATATTGGTAGTTTCTTATTCGATTCCACTGTATTCTGGAGGCAAATCTTGTACTTTAAACTCCGCTAGATGAATTTCATGGCCATAGTTATCATTAAATGCAAATTTAGATTAGAAATATAAAATATAATCACACTTGCAAATGATACAATATTATTATAGATTAAGCTACTCAGCAGTATATAAAGTAATTACGGTTACTTCCAGCTGAAGCATTAACCTTACATGAATTAATGAATGAGTGATCCAGGAATTTAATGAACCCTATATAACAGTGAAATTGGACATTTTGCATTACCAATAACTATGCTTTGATATTAATTAAATGGTATTTTGACTTTTCCTTTGAACTTTTTAATACTGTAGCATTACTGCTTTTTGTTTTGAGAGATCTCAGATATTCTTTTCAACAGTGTACAAAACAGCTTAATCAAAAATGTTTTTAGATTTTAACGCAGTACAACTTTTCCTGTAATGCTATTTGTATTAAGGCACTGGGCGCTGGACAACAGCCTGAAAATCGTGCTCGATATTTTCTAAGCCAATTTGCAACACTGGATTTATTCCTGATAGAATTTTCTGGCTTCCCATGGTTCCCTCTTAACTACTTCTTGGTCCCCTGTCTGCCATCACACAGAAAAAATAAATACATCCAGGAATCACTCAGCCTGCAAAAAAGACGGGGTTGTTTGGATGCAAGAATCAGTATCATGGCGTTAGATTCTCAGTTAACGTCGATGCATCATGCATTAGTCATACAGAAAACTACTTAAAAGGATGAAAGAAGAAGACTTTTAGTTAGGCCTTAATTTTTGTAATATTATAGTAGGTATGTTAATGCAGCTCTGGCTATTTCTGTAAAACAATGTCCTTTTTTATTTCAAGTGTTTCTGACTTACATGTGTGACTGCTTTTCTCCACACACCCACACACTGATTTCACAGGTATTGTACTGTGTATAAGTAGTGGTCATGGCGAATATATGGAGTTCAATACTTAGACAACATTCTCCTGTTTTAGCATGAGTAGTGGAAAACGGAAAACCAAAGTCAGCCTGTGGAAACGTGCAAATACTATTGAATACGGGTTCATTCAGTTTTTACAGACCACCCAAAACTTGGAAAAAATGTCAGAAAAAAATTAACGAATACACACCAGCTTTGAATGTGTGCGTTGCCAACAGATCACCTAAGATCTCGAAGGCTTCATTTCTTGCGCTGTGATGGGTCTCAGATAAAGACGTGACAGAAATATATCGAGACCCCTTACACTTTGAAACTTATAGGCGTCATAATACAAAGTCTGTGAGATAGCAGCATAGCGCTATTGTTTAGTTCAGGACCAGTTTATTAAAGGCTTTGTCTTCTGTTAATTAAAACCTCCTCTCTTTTCTTTAGGGAATAGGAGTTGCCTTAAAACCATAGCCGTATCTCTGCTGCTTAGAGTTTTAATGTCTGTCTTTTAATGCTAAGTCCAGAATCTGCACTACATGAGGTTGAAGGCAGGGAAGCATGATAGAAAGCCCTTGTCTCTCTCACCAGGGTGGTCCTGCAACCTTAGAGCCAAAGAAAATGAGCCAATTAAGTCTGTACACTGGAGAGGTGAAGTGCTTGCATATCCACAGAGAAATACACAAACAGCATACACTTCTCTTTATTTCCTTTTTTTTTATTTTTTACATAATATCATGAAACATATCCTTTTATTTTAAAAATGGGACTTTGAGTGCTTATGCAAAGCTGTTTTTCAGCATCATGTTTCAGGAGATGATCACTCAGCTTAGAGGATGCTCATTAGCACTGCAGTATACTTGTCCTGTACAGCCTCAGTTATCACATCATCTCTCTAAACCCCAGGATCTGTGACAAGATAAAGAGCGAAGACACCAAAATACCTTAGCGCTCAGCCCCTCCTGCTCCCTTTTATGCAACTACCCTCCCCTCCTTTTTCCCGCACTCTTTCCAGAGCAATAACAATTACCCATGATGCTTTCGGAGACACGCTGATCGTGCCCAAGCGCCCTGGCTGTTCATGTGATGTGAAATAAACACCAGCTCACAACTCATCAAAGCCCTTGAGATTCTCCAATCCTCTTTAGGGGTGAGTGGATTATCCTTTCTAACCCAAATACTCTCTCCGCTCCCTGACTGCCACGGACAGTCATGTTGGGCCACAGTCCGCATACAACGCAAATTACCTCTGATAAGGTGACAATTCCAGGTCAGACAGTCAGCTACAGCAACTGGGCTCAGCGCATACTTTCAAATGTAGGTAACAGATTATAATGATACATGCAGTTTGGAATCTAAAGCACTGTTTAAACACAAACTCACACTTTAAGTCTGTGGTGACACAGCCTCTGTTGACCTGCCTGTGAACTACAGTTTGACTGGCGTTGCATGACTAATGTGCCTTTCTTCTAATTCTTTTATTAATGTTAAGTGCAGCGGCAGGTAGTTGTTCTTGATGAGTGCTGGCTCCTATTGCCAACTTTCAGATGGGTTTGAAAATATAACGAAGACATATAACGTGTGAGAACCCAGGAGAAATAAGCAGACGCTACACTGTGAGCCCGGAAGTAGACTGCACATGTGTGCGTATGTATATGTGTGTACAGAAGGTTTTACTGTGATATGTAAACAGTATATATACAGTTTCATAGTCATTTTATGGCTTAAAATGCTCCTGTCTGCCACACTGTAAACACAAAAATAACCAAATGATTGCACAAAAAGGCAAAAGCAATATTTGTTTTTGCTGTTTTGCGCCATTGGTATGTAAGGTATGTGCTCAAGAATGTTTGGCCACCCTCCTTATTGCGCTGGTCAAGTGGATCTATTAGGCTCTTTTCCCACTCCATAATTTTAGTCTTGGACTTCACTGACACTTCACTGTCTGAAACAAGCCATATTAGCTCCTTTCTCCCTCAATTCTAATTGGCTGCTTCTGGTAAAGAGGAGGTTTGAGGCTGAAGAGGTAGGTGGGGCTTCTGTATTTGAAAACAGAATTGTGGATGTGGATGGGATGATGTTAGTTTTATCTGCTCTCTTTGACATTATGCAGGTATATATATATATATATATATATATATATATATATATTAAAAACAGAGCATTTAGGGCAGTCCAAAACCTGAGCTTTAAACCCTGGCCATGTTCAGTAAGAACATTCATCACTGTAACAGTATGTATGTGCCAAAAAATAAGGATTCAAAATTATAATCAGAAAATCAATCATGGAAATCCAGCAATTATGCATAGACTCTGGGCTTGGTGTACATCCAATCTAGCTGATAGAGGGAGTGAAAGCTGTCTATCTCTAACAGCTCTTGGCTGAGTCCCAAGCATAACTTGTTTTAGAACAGTCTGAGCTGAAATAAAAACACAAGGCTCTGGGGAAGCACCTGTGGTCACAACACACATAGACACACAAAAAACGGCTGCACAAGAATGCTAGCGCAGTATCAGTAGGAGTGGCCGCCAGTAATTGAATTTGTGTTGATAAAACCTTGATGCAGAGTTGCTTCCTTGATTAGTGTAGTGAATCAATCACACATAAGGTGTGCATGCCAGATACATAAAGTTTGATTTGGGGGGAATGGACAGAGTGATGCATAGATGCATAGATCAAGTGAAGAGAGAGTGACATAAAGACAGAGTAATCCAGTTAATGATGAACTAGAAGAGTATTAATCAGAGGATGTGCTGGTGTGTTGATTGGATCCGCCTGCTGTGAGGGGTAATCCCATCTGCCGCATGAGGAGGGGATGAGGCCAAACCTAGAAGGGGCCGCGTCTCCCGTGTGAGGACAGTTGGGATAAGCTTGTTTCTAAAGACGGATCTGCTAAATTGAAGTAGGAGGTGAGCTTCTGTTGGGCGTGACTTCTTACCGCATTTAAAGATAAGTGGGTGTTGAAAACAAAAGGGAACGCATACAGTAACCGATAAATCCTGTCTTTCTGTTTGAACTGTCTATTGTGCTCCTGTGCAGTGAGCAGTGGCTCCGCAGGTTTGGCAAGCTTAATGCATCTGAGCGTTCACAAGCGCAGATGAGAAGCCAGCACAGTGTCAGTCGAGTCAGCCTGTTACAACAGCCTGAACTCTGAGTCATGGTTTTTGACCAAATCAATATGTGTGATTATCAGTCGAGCCACGACCCCATGATCAGGCTTGAAGAATATTTATGCAGCATTTACTGTGTCAGTGTCTGGTTTCAACCAGGAGAGCAATCACATACTCTTTTTGTCAACACAGAAGAAGAGTTAAAGTAGTACTAAAACTGATTTATTCTCTGCTGTGTGTGGCTGAGCTGGATCTCAGCTTACTAACAGTGTTGGTCAAGTTACTTGAAAAAAGTAATCAGTAACTAATTACTGATTACTCCCCCCAAAAAGTAATCCCGTTACTTTACTGATTACTTATTTTCAAAAGTAATTAATTACTTAGTTACTTAGTTACTTTTTAAAAACACGATTTACAACCTGAAGAGGTGATAAAGTGATAGATCTTTCAGCCCAATTCTACTTTTTCTACATAATCCATCATACAAAATGTAATCAAATGGAAAAGTCTCTTTTTTTAACTTGTTTTATCAGTTTTAATCTTTTAACTTTATGCATCAAGCAAAACATTTAATTATATGCAACATTCTCTGACTTGAATAAATTAGTTTAACATTTAAACCTATTTTCTACACATTCCAGCACATAAAATAAAATATTTTTTGTGTTTTCACTCACTCTTTCAAACAGATGCAAGTAAAACACAGCAGAAAATAAATAAAGTCAAAGACTCAGCGGTCCTTTTGCTCTATTTTCACCTGTAAAGCAGGAGCAGGGTAGGCGGAGGGTTACCCTGGTGTAGGTGTGCTGCGGTCAGTTGAAGAATCCGCGCGAGTGTCTCTGTGAGTTTCCCATCACGTCGTAGCTACTCGGTGCTTGCTCGGAAGTTTAGGGGTTTTTTTCGCTGTAAAAAGAAGTTTTCTTCCCACGCATGATGGACGCTAATGTTTTTGTCACTTTTTATGGAATCAAACTCAAAGTAAGGTCAGTACTTCCACGCTTTAAACGCTGCACGCTCATACTCTCTCCCGCACTCGATATATTATCCATTGTTGATCTGCACACAGCTGCTGTCACCAACGTCGCACTTGCTTACGTCACTGTCATGAGACATTCTCGCAAAAAAAATCACGGTTTTAGTAACGCAGTAACGCAGCGTTCCTACGGGAAAGTAACGGTAATCTAATTACCGATTTTGCAATAGTAATCCCTTACTTTACTCGTTACTTGAAAAAAGTAATCAGATTACAGTAACGCGTTACTTGTAACGCGTTACTGCCCATCTCTGCTTACTAATACACCTTACGTATGTCCAGCTCAACTGTGGCTGTTTTCCAGTGCTGCAGTCAAGCACGATGTGTACGTTGATGTGTCGACAACTCTAACTGTAATCCCCTCCACGCTACGCTGAACTGCATAATCATAGAGAATCCCCACCAGGCTGCTGTCCCACATTGCCTTTGGCACCTTTTAGCCTATATTTTTCACTCTATGCCATCCTAGCCCTTGGCAGTGTCCTGGTTTCTCTACCTCCACGTGCCATGGTACAACAGCCTGAAACACAGCCAGCACTGGTCAGCCCAACCAAAAGCCCTGACACTTAGTAGGCGACGTTCACGTGAGAGATTAACTCTACGCTGCTCTCCTCTCTGCTGTCAGTTACACTCTGTTAGATGCGTGCTCTGCAGTCTGCTCATATGGAACGCCTCCTGCAGATAAGCTGCTGCAGACAGGACGATGCAGAAAGCATTTCATGTCATACACGTCATGCATCAAAACCCATCAACAGCAGCAAAACTTTGAGTCAGTCATAAGCAAAGGTTAACTTATACTAATCTTTGTAATACACCTAACTTCTATCATGTAGCTAAGAAAGAAGGGCATCTGAATTAAAAAATATTAGACGTTTAAATTTACTTAAAGTCTCTCCTAATGAAACACCACGGTAAGACTCATCTTCAAACCTTTCTGCATGCTGACAGTACCAGACACACCTGAGAGGAAAGCTCTGCTGAAGTAAACACACTGATCTGCTACTCACTGCTGTTCATGAATAAATGAATACACACACCTGTTCTTTTGTGACTGTGTATTTACACATGCATGGCGTGCACTTCAATTATACAACATCAAATGCGTCTTTGGTGTGTTGATTAGTCCATATTTGTTTTATGTGAACAGTAATGTGCAATTTTAGATTAATGCATTAGTCTGAATTGCTTCAGTGTGTCCTTTGCATGTGTCCTTGCCCCATGTCTCCTTGCATGTTTAATTGTGTTGCTTCTGTAGACTTTGCCCACCTTTGCATATAAATGCTTGCATGGTTGATTCACTGAATTTGCTTCATAAACTAGAATCCCATGCAAAGAAATAATTAAACTGATTTAATTTTTGGAAAGCTGTGCAAGTACTTCAAGAGGTGGTAAGCATGACTTTTATCTTTTGGCTTCACTCCCACTGGCCTTCACTGTATCACTTGTATCTGCCTTGCTAGATACAATGAGACAGGGGGAGCTGCATGACTACAGAACAAGGATTAATATTTAATCCAAACAAAATTCTAATTAGTGAAGCCTGCCCCACACTAGGTTCAGACATGCGGCTAAAGGGGGCATGGAATGGCATGGCGCGCTGCCTCTGACTCGAGGTGGACCTGGTACAAACAAATGACTGGTATTGTTCAGATCCAAAGAGTGAGCGGCGGCTGGGTGTCTAAGCCTGTTAGGATGCGTTCATGCTGAAGTCGTCTGGAGCAATAGGAGTGCGTATTGCTCGTTGTGATCAAACACCTCCGAGATGAGGTCTGAAAAGACGGAAGCTAAGCTAATCATAGTGTTTAAGACATCTCAGCTCAAGCCCAGAAATGAACACAGATTAATCATTAATGCTCTACAGCACGACACTGTGATGATCAGGGGATGCCACGTGTGCTGGGGGAGGGAATACGCAAGATCCAATGACTGGTGTGTGTGTGTGTGTATGTGTGCACTGTTATGATGTGGGCAGTAAATATCACACCCGGTTGCTGTGTTGCGTGTACCAGCGTGGTGTTTGTATTGGCTGTTGATGACATAATACAATGGCAGTAAACCTATTAAGAGTTTCATCACAGAGACATTAACTCTGCACTTGCAATGTTGGTTACACTTACTCCCTGTGTATAGCAAGTATAGTGTGTAAACAAGCCTGTACAAGCATACTGATGTGTAAATAAGACAGATTATAACCATTCTCGCTTTTCTCACACCATACAAACTCACTGAAGCAATCGCACACACACAGAATGACATCTGTAAGCGAAAGAACAGACTGAGAAAGACGAGTGGAGAGAGGGTGTAGGCTGAGGCGGTAGTCGCACAACGGGAGCTGGAGGCTGCTGCTGTCAACAGTATGGATAAAGACAAATGGTGTTCCACTGCTCACTAGCCAGGCAGAAAAACACCATGTCCGCGATTGTCTGCTTCTAGTTACTCTCTCTGTCATGTCATAATCAGCAAAAGCGCTACTGTCACTGGTACAGAGACACGCTCCAACACATGCTGTCAATATTTCTCACTTAGTGAGTGTCAGAGAGAAATCATATGATTTTATTTACAAACAAGCACTCGCTGAAAGGACCTGCATACTGTGCCTGCTGGGTACCATCACCATGGCAGCCGTATGTATAGCCAGATGGAAGGCAGGCACAGGAAGTGACCTTATACCCTCCTGTCTCCTCTCATCTCCCCTCTACTCTTTTCTGTGCTCTGCATGGTTCATCCACTCTATTCTTCTTACATCCTCAACCACTTCTTTCTGTGTATAATTAAATCAGTTTGACCTATCTAATATAATAAATCTGTTTTACTTGATTTGCAGTATTTACAGTGTATCACCCTTCTTTCCTCTCCTCTTTGGCATCCATTGCTGCCCAACACGGGCTCTTGCTGTCTGCAGGAGCTAAAGCCCCACTCAGTGCAGAGAGCGCATAAAATGAAATGAGGGGATTTGCGAGGCGGTCCATTGTTCCATGTGTTCATGCAATATAATGGGACATTTCCGACAGACTGGAGAGAAGAGCAATTGTTGAGCTCCGGGATCACAGAGCTTTGAGTTCACACGGAGCTAGTGAATGTAGTCAATGCTTACTCCCACACAAAGAGAGACCGAGGAGCCAAGAAGGAAGACGGTGTGACGTACAGTAAATGTATTAAATGTTAGATTATCCATCAATGTCAATTTGCAAGCAAAAAATAAAAGTATTTGCAACTTTTCTCTGGTCTAAATGACTTAGATCAAACTATTGGCCAAACAAAACAAGCACTACTAGGACATTACATCATATGACTAATATTAACTAGAAGTGTATTCTGCAGATCAGGTTATAATGAACACAGAAATGTTGACACAGATGTTTCCATGTGCATTAGTTCTGATATAATGTTTGATGCAGAATTAATTAGAAGGAAATGTGCAGCAACAGGTGCATTATTATGTTATGTTGTTTCCAACACAGACAGATTTCTCAATTTGTTCAGTATAACAAAATGAATGTGTGTATAAGTGAATGTGTAGTTTATTTTCAGTAGATGCAAACTGAGAGTAGCCAGATATGAATTTTTAATGTGGTGAAAGTCTGTTCCACAAATAAACACAGAGTAGTTACAACCGTCCGAGAGCCCATACAGGCTGTACACACACAGTGTTTGTGTGTGTAAAAAATACTCGCTTGTGTGTCCAAATACTGTATTGCTCCAGTCAATACAGTAGTGACACACTAACACACATGCTACTAAAGAGAACGAGATAAAGGCAGAGATGCCATGCTGCAGTGCCGCTCTGTAGCATCCCAACCGTCCTGGACAGCATAAAGCACAACCTGCTGGCTCTGCTGCGTTTTAGCGCCACAGCAACCAGTGACCAAAGCATCAGGAAGCAACTGACTGGTTGTTTTCACAACAAAGAAGAACACCCTGACTCTTCAAGCGATGATCCGAATGTCAACATTGGAAGTAATATACAAATATGCATTAACGCTCTGAATGCAGACACAAAGAAATGGGTTTAAAAAGTAAACAAAATGCACGATTACACATAACAGCTGCGCTGATGGAGGGATAGGATGGGTAGATGTTGATGAAGAGGATGCAGGAGGAGGCTGAGTGTTGTACTCACAGTTCTGAATAGAGGATGTGCAGGTTGCCCAAATTGTCTGTGTAGTTGGCCGGACTGAGCCAGGGCAAAACTAGCAGCAACAGAGCCTTCATGATCAATGCTCTGCTCCTTTTCCTCTCTTTTCTTCCCTGTTTCCTCCTTTCTGAACTATAGCTCTCTCCTCTCCTGTTCCCCCCTCCTCCCCCTCCTCCTCCTCCACCTCCAATTCTCCGAACCTGGCCGTGCTGACCTACCCCTCCTCGCCTGTCTTTCTTCTCAAGGGGCGCTCTCAGATTTGAATTAATCCTCGACTTCCTTCCTTCTAGCCTCTCTTTCCCCCTTTTGTTTTCCCTTCTCTACTTATGTCTGTGTGAGTTTCTTCCTCTGCCTCAGGCTGGTTGCCTGGTCATCTCAGCTGCAGAGGCAAACGGGCCAGTTGCCAGAGGTTGAAGACGTAGTGGAGGAAGAAGAAGCAGCAGAAGCAGGTGCAGAGAAGTCCCGTTGGTGCACAAGAGGAAGATGTAAAAGTACAAGAAGAACAGGAAGAAGACCCTTGCAAAGGTGGCACATTTGGAATACAATTTGAGATGTACGGCCCCTTAATCTGCTCTGGGCACTGGCGAGTTGTAAGAGGATTTGTGCTCGTATGCGTGTGTGTGCATGTCAGTCTCCCTCTGTGTGTGCGTATGTGTGCGCGTGTGTGTATGTCAGAGAGAACAGCGCAGGCTGTGACTTATACTGCAGCAGAAACCACTGAGGTGGGGGGGATGGAGCAGACCAAAAAAGAGACAGCAGGGGGGGAGAGGTACCAGGTGCGCTGTGATTGGCTCTACCCTCTTCACATGCGTACTCTCACGTACACTCCCATACATACATACCCACAAGTACAATCTCTGCATTCACCTCCCCCCTGCCTGCACATACATTCACCCGTGAAGGGGAGGATAGAGAGTATGTTGCCTTCCAAAACCCTCGCCCCTCCTCTCTAACGATGGACTAATCCCAGTGCAGCAGATTGGTCTGATCGCTCAAAAGAATCTGCCTACATGTGTGAAAACAAAAAAGACAGAGCATGACCAAAACACACCGGCAAATCAATATTCTCTGCACGGGTGGAGCCTTGTTATCCTGAGTGACATGAATGAGAAATATGGGCGAAAAAGGAGAAGATTTAGAATAAGTCTTTACTGACACACTGTCCATTTTCATTCATTCATTCCATATTAATTCAATTTTGCAATGTACAAGAGCTGGTAAATGGAAGGGGAAAGGTAATTCATAATAACAAAGGATGAATCCATTCACCAAGACTTCTCCACCTGTTTAGATTGATTGTGGAGAAGCTGTGGGAAACATGGCTGGAGGAGAGCTGTATTAGGTGTTGGTGACAGCAACCAGCATTAACTATTGTGATTTGATTTTAAATATGAGTAAGATATATTTAATCTGCTAACTGCGCTGATGGTGTTTGGGGTATGCATGGGGCTTCTTTCATCCTCTTCTATCTTTTCATTCATTTGTAGTAAACAGAGTGCAATGGAAGTGAATATGAAATGCAGGAGGACATCTGATCTATTTTTATTCCGTTCTATCAAATCTCACCCTCAGTCGCGTTTCCGTCAGTTTATAATTCATTTATTACTCAAAGTAGAGCAATCAAGCCATATTCTATTCATGTAGTCCAAAATTACAAGTCTGCCTTTGCTTTCTGTTTTCTATTTTGCTCTTATATTTTCCACCCTTATCCGATTTTCATAGTGTTGAGCTACACTCAAAAAACACACTTGTAAATTGTGGTGTAAATACCCTGTCTGGATGAATTTCTCATGGATGGAGGCAGTATAGTTACCGGCTGAATTTTTTCCCCAATGCGTTTGTGCATCTGGGTGTTAATGCATGCATGCATGCAAACTGAGGCATAAGTTGTCCGGCAATATTTGAACAGTACGCACAGCAACAAGACCACAGGGCACGGAGGAAATGGAAAAGTAATTGGATTGTGACAGGATGCAGTTTGTGAACAGAAGCCAGTCTGCCCCACAGGACTCATTTCATTCTCTTGCACATTAACTTGGAGTCACAAAAGAGGCATCATAACATACACATAAACACATACTCCAACCACATTATTACTTTTCATTTCTCACTCACAGCAGCCAATCCATCATACTGACACAAAGTCATAATCTTTAAAAGTTTTTACAGAATATTTTTGTATTCTTGACATTCTGCTTTAAAGTCAGCTTACAAACCAAGGCTGTTTAAGCGCTAATAAGTAACATGTAAAGGAAACAAAGAGATGGTGTGACAGTGTTATAGCGTTTATCTGTGTTGCATCTTTTTCCCAGCTTCGTGATATTCTCTATTGCAGGAGCTTGCAATACAGTAGAAGTGCCTACTCTCTTTTCCTAGAGCTCTTTTTTAAAAATAAATTATGCAGTAACACTTTATGTATTTCTTCTCTCTGCTACTATGGTAGTACTAACGAGAAACCGTGTCCTGAAAAAGTACATTTATCTAGCTCCTTCAGTGGTTCACTCTCTGCAGATGGTGAAGCAATTGAATTAAAAATCTATGCAATAAAGACTGTGGTTGCTTGGTTATTTAGTTAGGTTTCCAAATAAGTCAGTTTCTTTTTTTAATCTTAGCAGTTTTACAAAGTACTTTCTAATTCATCCACTCAACCAGACACATTAAAAACTCTTGTCTGCCATTGGTAGCAGCTTGGGCACCTCCACTAAGACACCTGTCCCATGGAGGTGTCAAAGACTGAACCATTCACTCTGCAATTAGGGGCTTAGTGCCCTTTTGAAACAGAGACCAAAACCCAATAATAACACATCAATCCAGATAAGAACCACTAATGTATTAAACAAAGAATCAGAATCAGAGACATTATTTCATATGTCTCAGATATTAAGGTTACCTATAACACCCTTCTCTGCAGAGTGTGTTATGTCATCTAATATCAAATAGGTATATGTAAATAACTATAAATCTGCTATAAGAATTACATAGACAGGTAAAACACTTTTCCGCTTCCCTCACTGGGTGGCTTTTCTCCCTCTATGAGTGTCTATCTAGTGAAACACTAATTCGAACATGTTCACCAAAACCATAAACAGAACAGTACAGAATGAAATGAAATAAAATAAAATAAGCACAGAATAAAATAGAAAATGTCTGCATGCATCACATGTATTTACATAAGCTTTGAACTACTCCTCAGTGGGCATTGGAGGCATACTTGAAAAACAAGGTAGTTTTCATAAAAGGAAAAAGGAGATGAACAAAATGCTGTCATGCTCAAGGCAAAATATCATCAAAACAGAACTCTGGGTAAATTGGCTAATATGAAAAACATGAGAATGAGAGACCTTCAAAGCAGAAAAAAAAAGATTTTGTGCATTATAGATAGACACATAGCTACATGAAACTAGCGAATGAAAAGAAAGAAAAGAAAATACCTGGGGGATCACATAAGGAGGCTATTTTTTTTTTGCCATATCCTATATATCCATACAGGGAAAAGTAATAGAAAACTGAAAAGATACTGAAGATTACATAGTTGAGATGTTATTCTTGATTGCAGAGATGTGTCCAGGATGGCATTTTCTCTATCCAAAGGCCAATAAAGGTCACAAATGATTAGATTAGTATGAAATCAGCTCTGAACAGATGGCATGGCTGTCTAAGTCATTAGAACTCCTGACACATTGCCAGATTTTGGGGTAGCAACAGCCAGAAACAGTCCACCCATCATTAGAACATAAAATACAGGCAGAGGGAGGAGCAGCGTTACACACATGAAATGGGTACTGAAAGCACATCTTGACTGGCTTAATTTCCCCAAATTCCATTTTGAGTTTTTATAAAATTTTAGGAAATTTGTTCCAATCCTAAAGCATAGTTAAGTTTTGTCTTATTGCTATATACTTGGAGGGCCATAAAACAAACTGCCATGGCACTGATTCTACAGCAGAAAGCATTTTTAGGTTTCTAACCCATGCAAAACAACGTGGATTTACTCTCACATTTTAAAGTGCTATTCTCACATTAGCTATTTAACCATCTGAAGGACAAAAGGATATAAATGAAGAGTGGGAGCAAAATTAATAAAGGTGCTTACACATGGAATGCACAGGAACAGCTTGACAGGCAAGAAAATATATCTTTGCAAATGAAATGATAAAATGATGAAATTCACTGTTTGGAACTCCTCTCCAACTCACCGCTGAGTGAGTTGGTGAAAAGAACTTACAGTATTTGTATATAATTTCCTCCTGTGTCACTTTTGTCCTGTTAAAATTACACGAAGGCGTTGATTATACTTGCTTGCGGACATGGAAACAGACAGCTGGAGATAGTTTCTGTTAAACTTCTTTAAATCTGCTGCCCGGAGCGCTTGTGTACTTTATACATTGTACACATGTAAGTGCAAGTTCATAAAAAACAAGCAGGCTCATAGACATTTGCACAGATGCTCGCAGTCACTGTCTAAAGATGACATGTGTCATGTGACCCAGGGTTTTGAGTTTCCGTTCTGGACTTATTTTCAAAAGTTTGAAGGAATGACGTTGGGTTTTCCAGGTTATCATAAGTTTTGGGTTATCTAGTTTCTGAACATGTCTCTTTCCTGTGCCTCTGAGCTTGTATTTGTAATTCTTGATTTCTGGTCAGTTCATGTCTTTCCTATTCTGATGTCCATGTCTGTTTCTCCCCTGTCCCAGTGTCTAGCCCATGAATCTCAGTGTTTGTTACTTCCTGTCTTATTTTGATAGTCTCTCATCCTGTGTGTGTTGTGTTCTGCCTCGTCAGTCAGATTAGTTTCAGCTGTGTTCCTACCTGTGGTCTGTTCCCTCGTTATCCCTTGTGTATTTATGTCCTCAGTCTCCCTTGGAGTGTGGTTTTGTTTTTTTCTGTGAGGTCTATGGTTCCTTAGTAGTTTCCTAGTTTCCTGTTCCTAGCACCTAGTTTCTTGTTGTGAGTTTAGTTAATTCTCATTGTTTCCAAGTGCTGCACCTGCCGAACCTGCCACAAGGCTGAATTGTGACAAAATGACACGGCCATTATGGACCCAGTAGCTCTCAACCCCTTAGATGAGTTGAAGGAGGGCATGATTTTAAGGTGTAAGGATATCAGGGAGCAGTTAGTTATAGGCTACAAAGACTGGTATCCACCATTCCTTGGTTACTGGACTTACTACATGAGGGTGATTGAAACTGACTTTCTCTGTCTGGATCAAATAAAGCCAGTGAAACAAGACTGTTTTCAATACAACGGGACCTAAGACTGATCAGTGTGCAACAAAACAGGCTAAATCAAAAGACTGTTAATTCAGTTTGTTTAGTTTCTTGTGTATATCTAAGCCAGTCGCTATCAAATATGAGTTTATTGCTCCTGAACTGACTAATAATGAACTCTCTGTTCAAAGTCCTCTGTTTCTGAGCTGGCAAGTAATAAATCAGTTAATTTTGATTCTGTGCCCACCAGTTGTGAAAATAACATGTCTAGGGGTTCAGAGCCTGTGGATAACCCGGTCTCAGGGTCTGCTCCGTCTTCGTCTTCAGCATCGCGGTTGACCTCCAGATCCTCTTTGTCTCCACCGCTAGAAAAAGCCCCTGAGTTTTGCCCCGAGGCATTGTCGATCTCCTGAACTATGTGTGGTTTTTGGTTTTTTTGGACTCTGTTTGTCTCATGCACCCTGTGTCTTAGTAAGGACTCATAAATTATCTCTGTCTTTGAGTGGTGCACCTGGGTCCTTACAGACTTACGGAGATGAAAAGTATAATCCCGACCCAAGACTACTAGTTTCCTATAGTTTATAATTTAAATATACTTGATAGATTCAATATATAGAGAATATTAACCAACATCTTTCAATAAAAACTCAAAGACGCCATGTACCCACTGGACCCTGATGGAAATGTTTAAATCGGCATTTCACTGAAACTATTCTACATTCCTGCAAACAGTGTGTAGAGTCATCTTTCTGAAAGCAGTCTCTCACCTCTACAGCTGAATCCTTCTGGGAACTGGCCTCAGAGAGCCACACCTCATTATAACATTCACATTACATGAAGGAAAAGACTAGGGAAGAAATGACAGGCGAAAAGATGAGCAAGAAAAGAAGGTATAAAAAGAGCATAAACAGATGAAACGAGTCTATGTTTTGGAAATGGGAAATAAGATTCAGGGAGGGACAAAATTTTTAGAGTTTAAGGAGTTTTAGGCAATTTGATTTTTCTAAGTTTTAAGTGCAAATGAATAGGAAATACTCCTGGTGCTTATGTGTAGTGTGGGGCAAGATTCACTAATTATCCCAGCGGCCTTTGGGCTAAGGAAGTGTTAATGAGCATTAATGAAAACAGACCCAGACTGAGAAAAAAGGAAGTGCTTTCTTTTATAAACAGAGGATCTGGGCCTAGTTTAGATGGAAGTCTCGTTGGAAGAACTCTAGCCTTTGGGACTGGAGCTGTGGGCTAATGACGACGGGAGGAGGAGGAGGGCGGGAGACTTGGAGTGTGTACTTACTTCAGGTCATTGTAGAGTTTAGTAGACACATCAAAACCAAATAGAAGACAGGAAAAACCAGGAGCTAAAGTACTTGCTTACTTTAATAGCAATACTAATAATATCATTTTTAAACAGGGAATTTAATGGTGCAAACTGTTTCTACCAGCCTACCTGAACTTGATGTGGTCTTCCAGTTGACCACGGGGCATTGTTTCAGTGCAATGGTCAGTGAAGGGACAAGCCACGGACAGCTTCTCCAGCAGCTTGTGGACCAGAAGGCTGGGCTTCCTGCAGGTCTGCAGCATGAGGGGTTCACGGCACACAGGACAGAAGTCACTCTCCAGCAGGAAGCTGGTGAGACACTCTTGGCAATAAGTATGTCCGCAGGGCGTGTCCAGAGGCTTGATGAGTGGCTGCAGACAGATGTGACAGATGAGGTCATCGTCCACTTCATCCTTGTAAAGGTACTCATGGTTCTCTTCCAACTGATGACTGTGGCCACATGATGCGCACAGTTCAGGAGTCGGAGACAATGATCCATAGTCTGAAGGGGAAAGAGGTGGAGCTGATGCTTCAGCCATTGCCGTGGCAACTTCAGGGTATGTACTCTGCTCCTGGATACTCATTTGGAGAACACTTGGGATGCCATGTTAGAGCTGGTAAGGAGGTCATTAGCAAAGGAGAGCTGTGGGGAAGATAAATATAATGCAAACAGACAAAAATGTAAAAAAAATATAGTCTGTATTCAAAAGTCAAGTGCAAAAGTGTTACCAGCAATGCTTGTAGGGTATTTTCACATTTCTGTAGAGTATTTACCTAACAACAAGTAACTGTTGTTGTGATTTGGCACTATATAAATACAACTGAACTGAATTAAATGACTGCAATTATATGAAACTGCTTCATGAGTAATACTGATGCATCACTATATAAGCCACATTTACCTGTTTTAGTTGCTCAAAATTAAATCACTTTGAAGTACTATAAATTTCAGGGTCACTATTTGGGTCCAAAGAGTGACATATATCTAAAAGGGCGATTTGCTCATCCTTTTTTTGCTATGAAAATACTCATGATATCTTGGAGGAGCCGAGCAGGGACACTTTTATTTTTATATTTTTCAAACACAACTACAGAACATGTTGTGTGCAGCAGTCCTCCAAACCTGTCTTTTCTCCTCAGTTTGATTTTCTGCACTGACACAGAGAAGAGAGATCGAACAAGTGAGATTTCTTCTGTGGATGCAGCAACATCAATACTACTCATGTCAGCAGAAAGTGCAGAGACAGATAGAATCAGATAAGTCTTCAGCCTCCTGCTCAGTGTACAGCCTGACAAACATACATCACTGTTAATCCACAGCAATGTGACATGATTTTAGACGTGCCAAGTCTTTTTTTTTTTCTTTACTGATACACAGGTTTACATTGTGAGTGTGCCAATGAACGCGTCATATCCAAAACCCAAAACAGGCATGCTATTTGGGCACATGGACACAAACAGATGGGCTCAGTGAGGCACACGTCACCTTGGCATAAGCCATCTTGTTGACTCTCCACATGCTTTGTTTCTGGACCCACTGCTGGGTGTTGGCTGCTTAATGAGACACTAGATCAAGTTAGAAAAACAAAACAACAACAACAAAACTTGTGTTTGGAGCCTACAAAATATTTATGTAATCCAAGCCCTAGTTCTGTTTTAATTGGACAGATTCCCATGCTCTTCTGCTAAATAATTTATTTCTAAAAAATTATAACTAACAATAGACTTTGATGTGGATTCCAATATGGTAATACATACAAATCTGTCCTACCTCTTTGTGAATACATGCAAATGTCCAGATTAACCACCAAGCTGCAGAATTAATCAATATAATTTCTTTTTACAGTATGAAATTGTTGGGTGGCAAGTTGTGAGAGCCACAAGCTTACAGTCTTTTGGTATGCCGGGTAGCGGAAGGCTAATAAGTAGAGGCTTAACAGTCTTAACAAAGATGAACTTTCCCTCTGAGAACTTGTGGTGGCACAGCTGATTCATCACACACTGTGGCAACGTCTGACTTTGTCTATGAAGCAGAGCACTTTCATCACTACACAGGAAAAGCTACAGACAGAAAAGGGGAGGGAAAGAGACCAAGTACCTGTCAGTAGGTGATGAGAACAAGAAAATGGTGATTCATAGTCAAAGTAAATAAAAAATAAAGCTTGTCTAATATTCTCTTTAGCTTACGTCTGTTCTCTTCTCGCACTTGACGCAAAGCTGTTAAAAAACGATTCAAACTAACAATAGTATTAAACAGTGATGTGAAAAAGCAAGAGCACAGAGAAATAAAAATGAAATCTGGCATGCACACCCTAGAGTTCGGTAGCACGGGGGGTGCTGGATCAAAAAGAAAATTCTAATATGTTAGACCACTACAGAGCTCGCGTATAATGATTTTATAACATTCCAAACAAGAAGAAGAGCTCCAACTTCTGGCTCATCAAATGAACATTGATGGGGTTTTTTCTTATACATACTAACAAACGAATATTTCAGCCTCGTTGAAGTGCTGAAACTGAGAATCTCAAATGATACCACAAGGAAATGTAGTTTTTTGGCTTTAGAAGCCAATATTGACCCATTAATAAACTTAAAATGTAATTATGTATCTATGTCCGTTTGTATCCTATCTTCTCCTTAATGTGAATCTAAGAGGGTACACGGTCTATTACAACTGGGATTAAATTATTGAACTTAAATTATTGACCAAAGAAATCAATACATGCTCTTTGTCACTTTGTATAAAATATAAAAAGTGTTTAAAATTTCACAAATTGTAATGTCCAGAAGAAATTTATCAAGAGCTAAAATTGATATTGAGTAGAAATGAGTTAAGCCCATTGATGCAGCCCTTAACAACAGGCCAAGTTTCTCATGTGGCCCCCTGGGGAACTTAATTGCACAAGGGGCCACATGAGAAACAGGTAGCACTAGGAGCTACCTGCGGCTCCTGGGACAACACTGGTGGTTCTCAGGAAGGAGTTCCTTTTGTGTCAAATGCGTCACTGATCTTGGCATGATCTTGACTTGGCTCAGTCCTGCGCATAAGAACATCTTCCAACAAACGCAAGATATTCCAGAGAGAGGAAAGACAACTTTCACCCAAAGATGGGAGGCCCTACCTTTCTCTGGAAATCGGTTCTGTTCAGTCAAGTCAAATCACAACAGCTGCCTTAAGGAACTTTACATTGTAAAGTAAAAATACTACAGTAATAGTGACAAAAACACAGACAATCAGATGACCACCTATGATCAAACATGCGGTGAGAGTGGGAAGGAAAAATTACATTTTAACAGAAAGAAATCTCCAGAAGCAACAGGCTCAGGGAGGGGCAGCCATCTCCCGTGACCGGGTGGGGGTGAGGGGAGGGAGACAGGACCAAAGAGACACCGTCAATCAAGATATATAATTCCTGTTTGTGCTGTTTGTCATTGTGCTGCAAATTTTTCGAACTTTTAAAAACAATTTCTCACAGGGATCATTGCATTTCTTCTAACTTACAATCAAAGATAATCTTATGTTCGGTTATTCCAACAGATCGATGATGTCTTCCATTGGGTGTAGTTCTTTTTTCTCAAGAATTTTACAGTGGAGAAGTTGAGCCTGACATGCATAAATAACATCTATACAACATGGCACAATAGCAGGGATATTCCCAGTGCTGCTACATGTATCTACATGCAGACATTTCATGCTTTTGCACACCTTTTTTTTTTCCATGCAGGCATATTCAGTGGACACACCCGTGCCTGAGGAGCATTGGCTCATACTGGATCATTCCTAATCGCTGAAGTGATAAGTTCACTTTGTCACAACAGTCCTGTGGGACTGCTGCTCTTTCCTCACAACAAAATCATTCACGACAGCTAATTGACTGAACCTTGACTACATATTGTTGACGTTTAATTATTGACTACACCGGCCATCTAGTATCCAAAGAGAATGAGAAAGGTGGGGCTGTCAGGCTCAAGGCTTTCAGTTTGGACTACAAAGTAAAAAAGATGTTTACATGGTAAATACAACACTCAGGGTAGTCTTTATTTTCATCTTTGAACTATAGTTATGCCAGTTGTTGGCTGTCTAGGCCTTATGCAACTGAGTGCAAAGAGAGGTGTTTATTTAGCATAGCGTGAGCCTTCTTTCATACAGTTTGCACATTGTCTTTAACTACCATTGTTTATTCACTCTCAGGTTTCTCTCCTGTGATCTGAAATAACTTGATGAGTTAATAAAGAGACACGGCCATGCCAAGTCAGCTTCTTTTCTTAACAAACGATTGTGAAGAATAAGCCATTAATAAGGTAATTTCTGTATCAGCATTCTCATTGTCCACACTGAGCTAGCTTGTTGCTATGTACAAATCCACTCCTCATTTCTAGTCACAGACATCAAACCATATTTGTATCGACCAAACAAAACACACCCTCAGCGTAAAAGTCAAAGCCTGACAAATCAGACAAAGTATGAGTGTCTGCAAAGCAAGTTCATGCTGCAACATAATGATCTCTCTGTCAAATCAAAGCACCGTGTTACTGTAATTGACAAGGAAGACACCTGTTACAGGTGTAGCTTAAAGACCGTGAAGATAATAAACTGATCTGTGACTCGTGTTAGGAGAAATCTCACTTAGAGAGTGGAAACAATAAGTTCCTCATTGACAAATGGGTTAGTCATCATATCATAAAAATATTTAAATAGTACCAGATAACCTGCTGACAGGTCAATAATCAAGGACTCTAAGCTTAACATAGCACAAGGCAGGCTGGACTCAGGCACAAAAGTTACGTGTTGTAGAGCATAGGCAGTTGTGTTCAGACATGTCCATGAGACAGAAAAATTCCAACAAGCCATTTTTTCTTTTCATACAAACATCTGTTTTGCAATCACACAGCGATAAACATTGGAAAAACAGCAACAATCAGCCATCTATCTATCTATCTATCTATCTATCTATCTATCTATCTATCTATCTATCTATCTATCTATCTATCATTGAACTGTACACCAAATGTAACACAGCATAATATTTTTGATTTCTTCAGCGCATTTTGTTCCTTTTAGAATAAACAGGGGATGTGCAAATCAAATATTAGTATAATTTCTGCCCTTTTACTAATCTCTGCATTAGGCTCGTGGGTATGTTTGTGTATTCTGGCCTCTCTCTGAGTTCATAGCAATCTGAACGTTGAGTCTGAGCCAGACCTGACACCTCAATCTGGGAAAACAGCTGAAGCCAGATGTGAAACCCCATGAAGCGTCACTTGTATCTGAATGGCTGAGTGGGTCAGCACAGACTATACTTAACACCAGTGCACATAGGTAAGAGAAAATCGACATACTCTACACTCACATATAAAATACAAATTTAATGCAAATTCTTTCCATGCAAACACCGGAGCAGCAATAACTGCTGGCATGACGTTTTGTGTAACTTAGTGAAGCATTTAAGATAAATAACAGACATGCTTCTAATAAAATGTAAAATAGGAAACTATACTTACATGGCTTCATTAGCAGCATTCACTTTCGGCAGTGCAGTTCACCTGAACAGGTAAAGTCTGGCAGGCAGTGTAACTTTAAACCATTCAGAGAGGAGGTGGAGGGGAAGGACAGGAGAGTTAAATGACTCCGTAAAGAGGACTTTGTCCAACTCAAGCAAACCGGAGACCGGCTGACAGTCTTCATGTAGAAAGAGAGAAATTTTATCCTGCTGCTGGATTTTATAAAATACGGAATGAGTCCAAAGCGGAGAGGATTTCTCCTGTGTGAGCCCAGAACCTGCTCACCTCTAGACAGGCAAAGGTGATCAGGAAGTGGGCAGAGAATAGAGGCGTGGTTAGAGAAAAGGTAAATAAGAGAACTGCCCAAACCTGTACTGGGAGTTCAGCAGAAGCTGGATTTTCTTCTAAAACAGTGTGGGCAGAGGAAATGAAACCTTGAACTTTGTGTAAAAGGCAACTGAAACACTTCAAAAGTGACTAGTGCTAATAACAAAAATATTTTTAATGAACTAAAATGTCATGCAAAATGCCACCAGTGGCTTAAACTACAAGTTCAGACAGGACCTTTCTATAACATGGCAAAGATTTAATAACCCACTAAGCATTTCAAACACCTACATGATTGATTTTCTGTAGACCACTTACTGAAACAGAAACACTGTGCTCTGTAGTTTAGCAGAAAGCCCATAATCTGAGTAAATGACAACATGTCTCAGGTTTTTATAATGTTGCCAGGTACTGTAGAGTAAGCATTTAAACCTTTCTACAAGACAGGAATCGGAATACTTGCTAGTTGTATGTGACTTTCTTTCTTATCATTGTCTAAGCTTTCCTTTAGAAAAGCTGCTTTTAAATCCATGCGTGTGATTCCAGCTTTGCACAAAACAGTTGTTATCCTTTGTGTTTTCACGTGTGGCTTCCTTCTTTGCTTTTCCTACCTCAGGCTGCTCTTTAAACACAGATACTGTGAGCCACAGGTGCTCCAGACTAACTGCAGACATGAAGTGACAATTCTTTATGAGTCACTCAGTGACGCAGACAGAGCTGAATCATTTAGCTTGTTTATTAAGAATATTCTCAAACAGTACACACTTGTAACATATTATTATGCAGTACCTGTCAGAGCTTTTTTTCCCCCCGTCATCTGAAGCTTATTTTGAGTGCATGAAGAGAACAAACAGATGGGCTACTTAAAAGAAAATAAATGACTGAAGTGTAGCAAAACAGTTGCAGTTGGGTCAACCAAACAGGTAAGTAAAATTAAGGTACAATGTAGGCTGTGTCTCTGTGTATAATATTTGGTTTTCATGAGGCTAGAAATCCTTTATTTCAGTACTGCAATAAAGGCAAATTCCCAGGTGACAAATGAACAGGAGTAAATCTATTTAACGATTTTAAGATTGTGATAAGTAGTTCAATCCTTTCTCATGTTCACAGTATCAGCAGCATTTGTTTAGTCCATTTTTACCTTCAAGCATAGTTTATTCCAGTTGCAGTTCACATGGAGCTCACAATCCTGCAAATGTGTTGTTGTTGTTGTTGTTGACATGAACTTAAATGTTCTTGGATTCGGAGAGATATTTGCCAGTCTTATATTTTCACAATCACTGTAAAATTACAGGATGAATAATAGTTTCTCAACTAAATAAGTGCAGTCTTCTCTTCTCTTCTCTTCTCTTCTCTTCTCTTCTCTTCTCAGCAGGACTCTGGCAAACAGTATGATATGGCAGGATGTACTAAGAGTCAGGAACGCTCATGAAATTCGCCTTATGCTAAATTATACAGTGATTATACAGTGTGTATTGCTGCAGTGAATCAAAGATTTTAAGTTTCTTGAACTCTTAAGTTCTCTTTGAAGTGCTGAGTTGAACCTGCATCCTGTTTCATTTCTGCTGATTCCTCAGCTCCCTGCTGCTGGAGCTTATCTAAACACTGTAGTGCAGGTGAAACCAATCCCCACCTTCTTCCTAGCAAACTTCCCTGCCTTTCTCTTATTTCTCCATCTCTCAGAAACACACACACCAAACAGTTTTACTGTTTTCTCCATTTTTTTCACAGCTTAACTGTTTCACATTCCTCTGACATATTTCCTCTAAGTACCGTGCAATGATTTGAATTCAGATGGCAGATGCGAATGGAGAAAAAAAAAAAAACAACACAAAAAATCTGGCTGACAAAAAAGACAGGGACTATTTCTCTTTTAACTCAGTATTTGAAACAGCCTTTATTAAGTTCTTTTTTTATCCATTCTCATGTGGCAGTGAAAGGTCGGTTGTCTCTCTTTTCCTTCCACAGAGCATCCATATTTCATGGTATCAATGCAAATGCCTTGCCTACCATGAATAATGAAGACAGGAAAGAACAGAATGAAAGTAATCAAATAGATGCAACCGAGCCAGCTCCAACATCACCAAGGAGATGGCATCCTTCTTGTCTTTCTATTGTGGTTATTCAACGCAGACGTTGTAGGAGTGCAGGTGTGAGTCAGTGGCGTTGCAAGCATTTTGGTATCATGAGCATACCACTGGGTATCAGGCCAAGAAAAAGAGCCTGTGTGGCTTTTTAAGGTCATGCGTTTTGCCTGTTCCAAAAAAACAAACACTTAACATTTACACTAAAGCACCAACTCAATGTATTTTAAGTTTATATTTATATTACAATAAAGATGTTACATTTAGCTATTACTGCACTTGGTATCTTCTGTTATTCTGTGGCCAAAATACCATTTTTGTTGTAGCAATATGAGACATGCAGGCTTTGGCTGGACAAAATAGGGGGAAGAACTGCAAACCTCTCAAGAAAAACAAATCAAAGTTCAAGTCAACTTCATTGTCAGTTCTGCAATATGCACAGGGCATAAACAGGATTGAAACGAGCCATGATGTGCAATTAAAATAAATATAAAAGATGTAGATATAATAAATAAAAAAGGTAGAGAGCTATGAGATTATAATATGCAGTTATGAAAGATAAATAGTATCTAGTATAAATATAAACCGCACAAGATATATTAAAACCCATCTGCTGTTACTACCAGTGTTGGTCAAGTTACTTGAAAAAAAAAAGTAATCAGTAACTAATTACTGATTACTTCCCCAAAAAAGTAATCCCGTTACTTTACTGATTACTTATTTTCAAAAGTAATTAATTACTTAGTTACTTAGTTACTTTTTAAAAACACGATTTACAACCTGAATAGGTGATAAAGCGATAGATCTTTCAGCCCAATTCGACTTTTTCTACATAATCCATCATACAAAATGTAATCAAATGGAAAAGTCTCTTTTTTTTAACTTGTTTTATCAGTTTTAATCTTTTAACTTTATGCATCAAGCAAAAATTTAATTATATGCAACATTCTCTGAGTTGAATAAATTAGTTTAACATATAAACCTATTTTCTACACATTCCAGCACATAAAATAAAATATTTTTTGTGTTTACACTCACTCTTTCAAATAGATGCAAGTAAAACACAGCAGAAAATAAATAAAGTCAAAGACTCAGCGGTCCTTTTGCTCTATTTTCACCTGTAAAGCAGGACTAGGGTAGGCGGAGGTTTACCCTGGTGCAGGTGTGCCGCAGCGGTCAGTGGAAGAATCCGCGAGTTTCTCTGTGAATTTCCCATTGCGTCGTTGCACACTCGGTGCTTGCTTGGAAGTTTAGGGGTTTTTTTCGCTGTAAAAAGAAGTTTTCTTCCCACGCACGATGGACACTAATGTTTTTGTCACTTTTTATGGAATCAAACTCAAAGTAAGGTCAGTACTTCCACGCTTTAAACGCTGCACGCTCATACTCTCTCCCGCACTCGATATATTATCCATTGTTGCTCTGCACACAGCTGTTGTCACTAACGGCGCACTCGCTTACGTCACTGTCGTGAGACATTCTGGCAAAAAATCACGGTTTTAGTAACGCAGTAACGCAGCGTTACTACGGGAAAGTAACAGTAATCTAATTACCGTTTTTGCAATAGTAATCCCTTACTTTAGTCGTTACTTGAAAAAAGTAAACAGATTACCCATCTCTGGTTACTACTATATATAAAAACATGAGGGACATTTTTAATACAAAGTTTTAAGCACAAATAAAGTTCAAAATCAGAAGTCCAACTAAAATCCCAGTGGCATCCCTGTAGCTACTGCAAAAACAAGGTGAAGTCATGTGAAATGGATTTACACTTCCCAGTGAAACTACAGGATGACTTCCCAGCGGCATTCACGAATACAGATTTGTTTACGGGTGTGGTCAGGTTGTGAATTGTGACTTGGCAAGTAAGTGAAACTTCAGATCTGGTACAGCAGGAAAAAATGACTCACCAAACCTCCCAAATATACTGTGAGCTCCAGTAAACGTCTTTGGGAATGTGCTATGTGATAAGCTAACCAGGGATCATTTGTTAGCTGTATTTGCTAGTATATAAATATAAAATGGGAAACAGTGTTGGGGAGTAACAGAATACATGTACCGCTGTTACATATTTAAAATACAAAATATGAGTAACTGTATTCCGTTACAGTTACCGTTTAAAAAGGTGGTATTCAGAATACAGTTACTTTGTTGAAATGAATGGATTACTCAGCGGTATTTCCTTGTTTCAAAGGCTATGTCCTGTCTATTTTTGGTTTCCACGCCGGTGGAAACCCAAACAAAACACACAGAGGCTCTAATGCCTGTGTCTCAATCTCGCGGCCCATGTCACCTCTACTTGCGGCCCGCATAATGACGTGAAGCAATATTTAAAAAAATTATTCACAAAAGTGTTACAGCCCTAAAGAATGTAGCCTCATGGGCAGTGTAGTCCGTGCTGCAGGGAGAATGGACTGCCATACCCGTTATTATGTGTCTGTGAGCGAGAGAGGGAGAAAAAGGAAAGTGGAAAAGTACGAGTTGTCATCGGGCAGAAACGGGAGATGGAAGCATGTAAATATAATAATAACCACTGCAGCCAAGAAGAGTGCCTGACGAGCCCAGTTGTAAGTAAGCTATTAAGACTCGACTGTACACTGTGTTCATGTTTTCCTCCGAAACAATAAGTCCCACTGGAGCACCCTTTCAACGCCTCTCTCTGTCTCTCACTAGCAAAGTTGACCCAGACAACAAAGTAGAGATGGCACGATACCACTTTTTTATGTCCGATACCGATACCGATATCATAAATTTGGATATCTGCCGATACCGATATGAATCTGATATAGTGTTTTTTAATCAACAAAACTGTTTTTTTAAAATATCTTGCTGCATTTTGTATAAGTTCATACTCAAGTTTAAAACAACAACTACACTAAAGCTATTCTGTTATACCTGTATGCAAAAAAAAATGTTTCATAGTTCAGCAATACTGATCAATCTAATAAACTTAAACCTACACCATCCTCCCTATTCTGGTATTTTAAAGAGTACTTAGCGTAAATATTAAGCAACCTAACTAATAGGGTTCCAACTCCCAGCAACAAAAATAAATAAATAAAAAATAGGGAACCACCCCTCACGCGCCACCTCATGATGCTTAATCGACGTAATCAACCTTAATTTGATGCAGTGTGAAAAAAAATGCACAGAAATCAATTATTTTTCAAGAAATATTAAATAGATTCAACATCTTTCTTCAACAAAATTGCAGACTGCACAGATGGTACCTTCCCAAAGGAAAAAGTGCTATAGCTTACTAGGGTATATATATTAGACTTAATAGTCACTATATACAGTAATTGACTTCTATTCATTTTACATCAAATTAAAACTTTGGGTGTCAGATAATTATTTATTAAAAGCTTTTATTTATTAGACATTTTAAATGAGAATAAGAAAGAAAAGTATGTCTTTGTGCCCCCTTTTCCCTGTTAATGCCCTATCGGCCCCCCTGGCTAAACTTTGCTAGATCCGCCCCTGCTCAGTTACCAAAAGATCCTCGAGTAGAAAGTAATAATAAATAAATTCTAACAACAGCTGATCAAGCTTAAACGTGCTGCTGTTGTTCAGCCGCTGGTTTCCTCTTTCTGGTGCAAAGTGGGCCAAAAACAAACAAGACAGACGGACTCGCGACAGAAAAGCCGATCAGCTGATCATTATAAGCAGTTTCATGATTGAAGTAGCAGCAGGAGAGGCAGTCGCTTGTTAAGCTTAACGCAGGAATGCTTTACATTCAGAGATGGACTTACACACTTGCTTTACTTCTCTCGGGGATAACTTTGTCGGAGATGAAATGCCGGGTTGCTAGCGAAGCTCCACATGCTATCCAGACCACCACAGGTCCCGCATGCCACAGCCGCTCTATCACGTGATGCATACTGCTCCAACGTGCTAACGTTCTGAGGCGAGTTACGGCGTGTTGCAAGTTTTGTGAGGTGCTTTCGTGATATTTAATGGATCGGATTACATTTTTTATTTTTCTCCGATATCCGATCCAGTAATTTAGGTCAGTATCGGACCGATACCGATACGTAATATCGGATCGGTCCATCTCTACAACAAAGTAAAGCTAGTTTTCAGCTATGAGCCCGACACGGAACCCAACGTATTAGCCAGAAGCTGCGGACCTGTTTTATATAAGCATGGAATAGTTTTCTGTACGAGATCGCTGCAAAAAGTGCAGCCTTGCCTAATGTCCACCTTACTGTTACTCATTTTATATTAAGATTTTAAAATCTAGTTGGTATTGGTATGGCGAGTAGTCTTCAGTAATAGTAATAAATCACACAGCAACAGTACACTCATGTAGATGTAAAAAGCATGATTATATATTAAGTAATCCAAAGTATTCAGAATACTCTCATTTAGTAACAGTGAGAGGAATGAATACTTTTAGATGCCATACTCCTTCAGGGCTTTAGGCAACAAAAGCTGTAGGTTAAATTTAGAAAAAGGTCATGATTGGGGTTGAAAAATTAATCCTTTCAAAATCATTAAGCACACCTTACAAAGCTAGTCTGGCAGAGAGTGTCTTAGAAAAAATTTTGTTTGTCGTATTCTTTAACGAAAAACACTTGCAGCGATGCAGGCACACACACACACACACATACATTCAAATATTGCAGAAAAAAAGGAAAGTGTCACTGTTCATGCAATTCCAATTTGCCATCTACCTGATGGTTTACCCTCAGACTGCTTCTGTGCCCGCTGTTTTGCTCTCTTCGGTATGTCTACTCATTTTATTCAGTCTCAGAAAAATAGTGCTGCCATTGTGTTTTTCACTCATGAATTCATTTTCTGAGGCAAATGCTTTCAATTTCACCACGTAATCTTCAACCACCTAATTCAAGGTGGCATCTGAAATACGCAAGTGTTCCTGTCTGATATTGTTTCTCTCATCTTTCACTCACAGCGGTAATAGATTGTGACTTTTCACTGCTCCTGTACTCAAACACACCTACAAACAAATGCCCGTTAACATATACTTGCTTTAACATGTCACACATCAGAGAGGAGTGTGTTATAGTCGCTGCCTTGACACTGCTGGTTCCCTGCCACCTTTCTAAATCCCACCCACCTCTGACACACTTCAATCCTGAGCTGAGAAATCTGAAAGGATGGGTTTTGGAGCATTTTCATCTAAGTGTTTCACTTCTCTTTTATTACTGCTACACTCGTTTGCACAAAAAGGCACGCTGATAAAGTAGGGCAGTCGATTTTAATTTTCCCAACCCTGATGATATAATATGGGGAAATAATGACGTATTCAATAAGTCATTAGTTTAGTGTCACAAGAGGCTCGTTTTTACACAGGAAAAGGAAACTTGCGCAACAGCGGTTGCAGATCATGCATGTGTATGTGTGCATTTTTGACAGCTGCTCTATAAAAAGTGATTGCTGATGTGAATATCATCATTCAAAGTGCAAAGGACAGATACTGCAGATTGTTATGCTATTTGTCAAATGTCACAGTGAGACTCAGCCAGGCATTTGAACATGCGGGACAGTCAGGGAGGGTGCTAAGCAGAATACAGAATCAGAACACAAGGAAAGAGAGAGAGAGGAGAAAGAAAATGAGATATGAAATGAGCGGTATGTCTGCTTCAGTTTTCAGAATCACATCGGTGGTCTGAGTCTCAGGGGGAAGTAGAGCATTGCTGTTCCAGCAGGTAACACAGCAAACGCCAGCCAACAAATGAAGATGAATGCAGTTAATCTCTCAGCTGCCAAAACTACACATTCACATTGAGACACATACACGCAGACCAAGGCCTCTCAGCCCCTCCAGTTTACTCTCTCTCGCACACACACTACTCTACTGAAGTTCTTTCATTTTTTTAAAATTAATTTTAATGTTTCTGACTCATAATGAATAAAATGTTCTATGTGACCGTGTAAATGAGACTGAATGTGTGTGTGTATGTGTTTGTTTGTGTGGCCTGAAGTGTGTGTTGAAGGAAACTAGAGCAGGGCCACAGATGCTTGACAGCGGGACAGTCTCATTATCCTGGTCCAGTGTGAGAGGCTACCGGCGACCCCGCCAACCTCATATGTCACTCAGAAGTTGCCTTCGCTAACGGCACATTAGCCTGATTGGTTTCACGTTCTGTAACAGGAGACGGCTGATTAACATGTCCTCTAGTGTGAGACAAAATAAAGAGAATACACTACAAAAAATGGAGAAGGTTGCAGGAAAGAGTGAATGATCAATTTTGGGTACTAGCAGGTTTTAACAGCTGCAGGTACTGTAAGCTGCAAGGATAAATCACACCAGTTGTTAAATCCCTGCATACCTGGCCATACCCCAGCCCCTGACAAGCCTTCAGGCTCTCAGCAGGACCTCCTTGCTTCTGAAGAGATGTGTAAAGACACATTTCACCCAACTGAGAATAGATGGCAAGTAGTGACGAACCACAGTCTAACTTTGCATGACATTTATGTTGTGGTTTGTGTAGAAAGGCTTTCGCTGCTTTAACTTAACATCTTGTCCTATCAAGAAAACCCTCTTCTTAAAATTGTTATTTGAGTCCCTCCAATTCTCATTTCAGATATCTTTCATAATGTTAGTAATGGTTATGTAAAAGTTGTGTCAGTTGCAGCATATTATTAACAGGGGCCCGTTAGGACAGTGTTGGTCTTCCTCCAATCGTTTCGTAGTATTTTGGAGTGATTAAATTGGGCTTATGATGCAACAGTCCAGATGACCAGGACTTACAAGAATATGAACAGACGGGAGTCATTCATCATGACTGTAATGTAATCCTCTCATCCTTTTATTAGACAGTCACTTTACTCAGCTGCCATGTAACCCTGTATCCACATACATGAGCATGATACCAGCACACAGTCAGTGAAGATAAAGGATGATGCAGAAATCCAGGTGCAAAAGCTTATGTGAGATGATGCCGGCTTAGGGCCTGTTTTTGTTCAGTGTTTCTGAAAGCAAACATTCCTTTTGGGAAGAAGTGTTGAACGTGGAATGAATTAGGCTTTATAAATATTCAGAAATCTCTCCTCCTCTCTCTCTACCCTACTGTGATCACTTAGCTGAACGGCCAAAAAGCCTCAGATCTTTGCAGGCGCTAACTTCCATCGGGGCTCTAAAATCTTATTAGTACAGTGAAACTCAACATGTTTATTTGTTGATAAAAATGTTCATGTATTCCAAATGAGATGTGTAATCTTGGCAGGAAAATACTGCACCAAATCCTATTAGCACAAAGTTATATTCTTACCAGAACAGTGTATTTGTTCTTTTTGGCAGTCCTACCACCCATTTATGACTTTATGATATTTCTTTTTCTTTTGCTTTCATCCTTCTTATTACAATCTCCCAAGATGCAGATCAGTTCTTTGGATTCTTTTGTTGTTTACTGACTAGTTGCTTTGCATGTCCATGGCTCTCTCTATGCAGTATTTCAGGCTTGTATTGATTTTCACAGCACACCGCCTTGTCTCCTGTGATGTCTATCCGAGTCTTATATATTTCTCTGGCCATTGTCCTTCGTGTGCCAGTCACAGCAGCTGCTCTGCTCTTAAGCCAGCTACCAGTGGGAAACTGAGTCATTGATGTGAAGCATCTTGATGGCTCTCATTCAGCCTCAGGGCATAGCTATACTACTCTGCACAGACCCTGACAAAGCACATGTTGAAGAAACACTGTAGACATAAAAATACATAAAAGACAGCTTGTATACAGTAGCATCTGTATTCCTACAGCAGAAATACTAATATAGGAAAACTAAATTGGATACTGAATAAGTACTAAACTTGATTTTGCAATAATTTCCCAGATTTAGGCTCTACTTCAGTCAGGACCACAATAAAAGTGTATCAGTTTAAAATGCAGTAATTTATGCCTGATGGTTTGTCTCTGTTGTGTGAGAAAACACCTCCGTGCCCTTCTGTTCGCATATGTGAAAAGCTAACAGTAGGGTGAGCAGTGCCAAGACCTCCGTTTAGAAGAGAATAAGCATCAATGACAACACATTTGACATTGATTTTGTCAGATAGAGTGTGAAAAGGTGGAGCTGAGGTGAAGGTGGATTCAGAGCAACCCTGCAAGTGCACAGCAAATCTGAACAGGCAAAAGCAACTTAAACAGTGCATGAGATTTTTCAAATGAATTAATAGAAGGCAACTGGCTGATTCATCAGCTGGCTGTGTCATGGTGTGCTGTGTGGCAGGCAGAATGTAGGACCCAAACACAGGACTCAGAGACAGAAGGATTAACTTAAAGCGGCAGCCTTTATTGCTAGGAGAATTTTCCATGAAATTAACTCACAAACCCAAACCAAAACCTCGAGCATGGAAACTAGAAATAAACTGGATTCAAGAAACTAAGTGACATGAACTAGGGAAATGTACCAGGAACAATGAACTAGACTAAATCAGGAACAGGAAGGGGAGAAAACACAGCATGGAGAGGCTACAGCGTGACAACAAACAGGGGAAGACTGAGGACTAAAATACACAGGTAGGATCACGAGATGATGGAGGAACAGGAGGAAACACAGCTGGGACTAATCTGACATGATGAGACGAGGACAAGCAAAACTAGATACACTGACGAAGGACAAGGACTATCAAAATAAAACAGGAAGCACACAGACCGAAACTCAGACTCAGGACACCCAAGGTTAACAGAGTAACTGGGGAGACATAGGAAACATAGCGACAAGGGTGACTAGACATAAAACATGGGATACAGGAAAAGCATAGAGTAGACATGGGAACAGACACTAAAGACAGGTTAAGATAACTACTAAGGGAGGAAGGACTACAGTCACTAAGAACTAAAGAAAACCAAAACCATGAACAACAATAATCAAACACTATAATATTTACAGAGTCAGAAACACAAATACTGGGCCGTAGACCCAGTACCAGGAGAGACTGATCTGCTAAGCTTGCGACTAAGCTTGATGTCTTGGCCTGACTTTAGCACCTTGAGGCGACTGTTGTTGTGATCCTATATAAATAAAATTGAACTCAAATGACTGAATTAAAGCCATGTTCCAGTTATACTGAGTTATTTCTATTATAAAATATATATAACTGAGGCAGAAGTCAGCTGTATTAAAGTGCTCCTTATGCAACAATTTCTGAAGATATTTAATTTAATAAAACAATCCATTAAATATAGCTAAATTTCTAAAAACATTTTGCTGAATTTGAGCATTATTCACTTTCATTCAAGAAAAGATTTATATAATGAATGAAGCTACAATTCTTAGCATGGCTGACTGCATATAACTAAAATGAACATACCAGCTCCTCTTGAGATCACAAATGAACAAATTAAACACATTATTATTTTAATATTCCACTGAAAACTGTAGCAATAAATTGTGTCACAGTACACCACTATAAGCAAGAAACTTCCAAAAATATTCTTCTGTAATGATCTGCTCTGTTCAGATCTCTCCTACGTAGGGATGGGAATTGATAAGAATTTAGCGATTCCAATTCCTTTATCAACATCACCTATCGATTCAGTTCCTTATTGATTCTCCTATCGATTCCCATAGGATTCTCATTGGCTCCATTTTGAAAGTCACTACCACTGAGCAGCAATAAATAAACATTACGTACATGCTAATGAATTACATGCTGTGGGTCAAATGCTTGTGCATACCTTTGTTGAGGTATTTCCCTCTTTGTTGAGATCAGTTGGAGTCGTTACTCAAAAAAGTCATTATAACACATATTACACAGAACACTTGAAAGTAATGGATTACATTACTTAATTACTCCCGGGGAAAGGAATTTATTATACTACTCGTTACATTACTTTCTTGTTACTCTGTAAAACAGATGAAACTCGCTGTCTCATAATCACCATTTAACAATATAACCTGAGGTACAACCCCACATACCTACGCAAAACCCTGATGTGGACACAAATCTCTAAGATCGTTAGTAGAACGCAAAGCCGACCGCACAAAGCAAAGATGAAAACCAGCACAAAAAAGCGATCACTACATTGATTCTGCTTTACAAACGTGAACAGGTAGAAAGGGAGGCTGCAGGCTGCTTGTTACCTGTTGAAGTTCAGGGTCTGGCTGCTGGGTTCTTAGCGTTGTGTCAGCAGCATAATACGGTTGTTTCTGTCCTGGATGCAGTTTTCTACTTTACCACGTATCTCGTCCTTTTTGTGCAATAAAAATAAATGTCCATATTCACACACTAGACTGCGTGGCTATTTTCCTCCTCTGACAAGTGAGCTAAAATCATCTGATTGTAGCGCAAGAACCAATACGCAGGATTTATAGGCAGATATACCAACTATTCCAAGGATCTGTACTACTAGCTTCCCGATTCCTACTCCTAGGGAAATATCTGGATCTTCAGCTGCTAAATTTTCCACTTTTTTCAGCAGCTATTATCTTATTGTCACTGCTATTTGGTGCTGGGTAATTGCGATAAAGTTTTTAGAATTAAGTCAGTCAAATCTTAAAAAGCTTATTATACATATACTTATTGATGTTAAGGGAGAATGATTAGACTGCTTTGAGTCGATAGGAGGCAACAGCAGTAGCAGTATCAAATAACCATTCATTGACACCGAGGTATGCAGAAAAGCATCTCTGAATACACGACACGTTAAATCTTGAAGTAGATGGGCTCTAGCAGAAGGAGACCAGGTAAGAACAAGAAACTGAGGCTACAGTTTACATGGCCTCACAAAAATTGACAATAGAAGTTTTAAAAAATGTTGCCTGATCGTAGGAGTTGTTAAGATTCAGTATTGAGGAAGGGTACAAGAGGTGATCGAAGAATAACCACACTGGTCCGGCCGGGTGAAGTCAAACGATGATTTTAATGAATACACGCGTGGGAAGACACTCTGTACGCAGACAGCCAGTAGTCCTCGACTTAATCAAAGCATGAACAGATATTTTATAGCATCAGGGTTTGTTTACTGACGCCCCTTCATACGTCACAGACACATTTTATACATAGATCAAATCAAAACCACAACGACTTTTGACACAGTTTAAAAGAACAATTGTCTCCTATCTTCACAACAGGTGCTTCCTGTCACTGCCGGATGCTCGCAGCAGTTCTGCGACAAACTGCTCTTTGCAACATCAGCAAAACATGATTAAACTTTCACCTATAAATGATTCTCTAACTGAGTGTGTGTGTGTGTCTGCGTCTGTGTGCTAACCACAATTGCACCCTGTTTCACCTCGCGACTAGCTCCTGACCCCTCACCAGACAGAGAGACAGAAACCACTCTCGTATATGTAATAATCGAACTGAAACTATGGATATGACTTTTACTAAATAAATGTTTTAATCAAGAACCTCTACTAAACATAATAACTGTGTGCATAAGCATCTTAAGGCCTTCTTAAAGCTATCTGTTACATTGTTAAAGCAATGATCATACTGTTGCTTAAAATAACTTCCTGCTTGTGCAAACTCTCTGCAAGCCTGTTTCCTGTCAGCCTGTGACTTTTAGCCTTTCTGAAAGACACACTGTTCAACCCCTGAATGCAATATCCATGCTGCAAATTATATTATTAATGCAATGACAATTATTTACCAATAGCAGTAAAATAATTTCCCTCCTCGACACTCCCCCTTTTGACCTCTGGAAAACCAGAGGTCACAATACATTGTGTCCTCACGCAGACCCTTCTCTGGTGGTCTCGAACCTCGAGATCTCCAGGATCCTCGCCCCTCCTGTGGTCGCCGAGATCTTCTGCAAAGGAAACAAAACACCTTTTCTTGCATCTCCCTAACTTATCCTATCTGGGACTCTTTAATCAAAAGCCTGATCCTAATTATCTTCTTAACTTATTGACTTGTATTTATGTATACTCTTCAACGTTACTCATCACTTTAAAATTCTTTAAGCCCTGCTTTTACGTCCGGTTGCTCGCTCTATTTTCCCTTATCTGATCATCAACATCCTGTGCACAAATTGTCGCTGCTGCAAGTTCCTCTACTCTAAAAGAAAACAACCACTTTAATCAATTAAGTTTAAGCATATAAGCAATTACTCCTATATACATTTCATCATAGCTAAATGCTGCCTTGAAACAACTCCTATGTGTTAACTTCATTTTAACCTCACATTTCCTATGTTATAACCCATTTTGGTATAGCCTTTTTATATCATTTTGCTCCTTTTAATGTAACAATACCTTCTAATTCTAATTTATCAGACTTAACCAAAATATATGCTTTCCTTCCTCTTTGGTCCTTCTTTAAGTTCAGTTAAAAGCTAAATGAATTTAAGGCCTTTTGCCTGGAATCAATACTGTCATGTGTGTTTCTTAACTCTGTGTCTGTAAGCGTGTGCAATCCTTCATGAACTCATATTATCCTCACAGTAGATTGGCTAATCATAGCGCTAGCCAAAGGCTCGTGACCCTCCAGAGACAAATTTGAGCCACAACTCCTTTAAAAGCACAAAATGCAATATGTATAAAAATCATTTCTATTTATAAGCTCCCCCTTTATCCTAAAAATACCTCCTATATAATATCTGTATGTGTAAGCCTACATTATAACCACTACTTCTAGAAATCAAAAAGAAATCAAAGCTGTTCTACTCCTTCAACCCTCACTAGTTTTCCCTCTAAGAATTATTCACAGCTTTGAAAAACCGGCATTGTATCTTCTAAACAGGATTCAGTTCTGTCATAGTCCTGGGCCATGTTGGCCCAGTATTCTTGGTTCCTTGTATTTTCGTTCCTTATTTAGGCCAGGTTTTCTCAGGTGTCCTATTGTGGTGTTCCCTAAGTGTTTTTTCCCTTTGTGACTCTTACCCCCTTGTGCCCCTCTGTCTATTTATGAGCTCTCGTCTCTCTTTGTGTTATTAGCTTACCCAGTTTAGGTTTCCGGTTTCTTGTTTTTCCACCAGTGCTGTTTTGTGCCCACCGTTGTAAATAAATATTCACCTGCACCAGAGCTGCCGCCTTTTGGGTCCTTTTCTACAACTCCACACGGCTTGCCTCGCAAACCGTGACAAGTTCACTTTTAATCCTTTAACCTTAACTTAAAATAACAGTTTCAGTTTTACCATATCCAAATGATCAAAAACCCAAAAGGTCCTAAAATGATCCTAAATTATTAAACAATTAAATTATTAAACCCTACACCCCCCTTTATCTTGATACATTTCATGTGTCAAGATACTATACAAAACTTAAAACGCTCAGTTTTCCCCACTCATGATCCAATCTATGTCATAAAAATAAACTTAAAACAGAACAGTTATCAGTCACGTGTTTCTACAATTAATGGTAACTTGAGTTACATCAAAAATATTTCCCCTTTAGCATTTGGCCTTCTCCCAACAATATACTATAATCCCATAATCTAACCCCAGTCAACAAAACAAAAATTTTTCTGGTAAAAGCAAATTGTTTATCCACATTAATTCATCCTTACTCACATACAGTCTCACATTCACTCACATGCAGTCACACCATATATTTGCTGATAGTGGAGCCTCCCGCACGATCAGATACTCCACCCTCAGCAAAATGAGCTCAGTCATTTTTTATTTTCCATAGGAAAATATTTCTTTATGCTTTTGGACTGGATTGACTCGCATAAAATCCTTTTTACAGGGACTTACGACCTTGATCAGTCCCCAGGTAGCTTTCTCCTCAGCCAATTGTAATCTGGGAAGCCCCCTTATATTTGCTCCTTCCGAGAATTTTCAGCGCCGTTATTCACTGTTGCAGGCCTGCTTAAAACAGAAATGAAAAATAGAGCTGATTGTTAGCTCATAAGAACAAAACAAAATCACCTGACAGGTTGTCTTTAAGTGCACTGTTACAAAATAATGGGCCCAATTTTAGACATGTCCATGTTTCCTAAAACTCCCTCTATTTAAAACAAAAACACCAACAACAACCTACCTGACAGAATCAACCCATCACCACAACAACCTTAAACACACAAATCTTGCCACCACATAATTTCACCTCCTCAATACACCAAAAGTCTCATTAAAACCACACAATTTGCAAACAAAAATCACCCCCTTATGCTCTATAACATACTTCAATTCAGCATAAAACCCCCTTACAACAACATATCACTAAACTATAAATTTCCTACCCCAATCTGCACTTCTCGTCTCTGCTATGCTTCCTCTTCCTGAAAGTCACAGTCACACACACACTCAGGAAGTTCTTTCGTCACCACACACTCCAGCTAATTTGCATACTGAATCATCTCTCAAAAAGCTGTAACAACAGAAACATATGTTTAAACATTCCCAACTCATTAAATCATTTTATTTCTTCCAACAGTGATCACTAGTATTGATCACTCAGTACGAGAGCACTCCTAAGTCACTCTTTTTTAAAACTACTTTAATCCCTTTTTCGTTTTCATAACTCCCTTTGTCATATGGCTTATTCTATTCCTCAATTACAAACTCAAATGTATTTTATTAAACATTCACACCCTTGTATCATTCATACAAAATAGCAAGCTGTTCTTCATTGCCTATGTTCGTGTTCTTAGCCAGGTTTAATCAGTGTCTATGCATTAAACTCCATGAGCTTGTCCTGTCTTTATAAGGTTAATGCATTTTCTGTTTGTGTATGTGAATTTGCATATGGTGCTTTTGCAGTGTGTCAGACTCCTGCACAATTCTCCACTTAAGCCGTCAGTTTCTTTCCCAAATTTGCTAACCCAAATTTTAAGTTCCCACCTTATTCCTGCTCCTCAGCCACAAGCTAGGGCCCACTTGTCAGGTTTATGGAGACATGGCGCTGTAAACAATTCAACCAGAAACTTGCCTTGGCATGTCCAGTCAAGTTAACCTACAGGTCTCTTCCGACCGCCGCACGTGGAAAATTGATCCAGATCTGTTTCGCCCCTATAGAAACACAACTGAGACATTTTCATTATTATCATAAGTACTTAAACTACCCTTTTCCCTCTCTCTGGTCAGAGGTCCCAACTTATGTTATGTATATACGTGTAAGCAGGTCTTCATTGCTTTTCCTATGTATTTTGTTAATGTTCAGTAAGTGTAAGCTGCTTTCTTCATTGCCTCTATATGTTATAGTCAAGTTTAATTCATGCATCTTTTCTCTGATTTCTTAATTCAAAACTATCTCACTTCTGATCCTTTCCAGAAATAATTTCACATGTAACCCTTTGTCTATGTGTGTTTTCCATTCTTGTTTACCTCTTTGTTTGTGACGGTGGACATCTCTAAACCATCATGAGATCAAGCTTCACTTTCAGTCCAATTACACCCTGTATTCTCACAGTCGAACTCGTCCTGCTTCACCTCTCACTGGTCACTGTCCTCTTCTCTCAGTGTCCTTTTGTTGTCTTGAATTCCAGCAAACACAGTCTGTTTCTTCTCTGTTTCTCTCCAGTATTTTCCTTTTGGATCAAGTCCCAGCCTGGCAAAATACCACATTCAGTGCCTTTAAACAGTCATGTCACACTGTTCTTACCAGCCTGCTGTCCACCGTGCATGGTTCATCACGTGGTTTCTTCTTGTCTGATGATCCTTTCACTCGTCCCTTTCAAGATTACTCCAAGCATGGCAAATCTGACAATCAGTGTCCAGTGCTTTACCACCGTTCATTATCCCACTGTTCAACTGCCCAGCCTGTAATTTACAGTACATGTTTCCACCTCGTGGTTCCTGTCATGCTGCTGCTGGTGTCGTCAGTGTGGTTTCCGTTGCACTGTCTTTTGCCTGCTATTAATTCTTCTCAAGTCCACAATGTTCTGTCGGTCTTCATCAGGAGATTAACTGTCCTTTGAGCTTCTTCTCAGGATGGGGACAAGTGCGAGGTCAAGCTGTAAAATTTTAAGCCAAAATCTGGCCCGTTTTCTCCCAATTATGCTACTCTAGTAGTTTTGGCGCCGTACTCAAAATTCCAGGTTGAGAGAAGTCCACCTTCATTTATCTGTAATCTGTGTTGACACACTAAAACATACAATTAATATCCTTTTCATTTCTTTTCTCAAAACCTCCATTCGCTTTATCTGCCTAGAGTTTAACTCATCTGTTTCTCTCTCTGGGTGCTCACTCGTCACCTTATATGGGCATGCAAACTTCCTGTCACCCACACCATTTCCTGTTACACACACACAGCACGCAGCTGCTCAGAGCAGCTCAAGCTGCTTTGCTGTTTCTCCAGGCTAATCAAACTTATTTTGTATTTACAATCTACAAACCCTCTGTAATTCTACTAACTTTTGACCTAAAATGTAGCATCATTCACACAATGATTTCATAATCCTCTCACACACACCTTTTAAATAAACTAAACTCTTATAACATCACTCATGCATCTCTTAAATTAAAAACACTTTCAAACTTTAAAACATCCTACTTTACATCACCAAAGAAATACCTCTCACACCTTTATTCATCATTCAAAACCTTCTAGTCACCGCATTCACACAAGAAATTGAAAAAATAAAACACACCAGCAACTATTGCTGGAGAGAAGTTACTACTGAAAGTAATATGTTAATCTTAAGTATATACAGTGCACTCAATATATTTATATATCTACATCCAAACTCAGTCAGTTACTATGCATCCACTACGGCAACTCAAAACTTTATTTATAGTCCTCTAATAAACATAAATGGCATTTTAAACACACACTCAACAATGTTTGCAGCAGTATTTGTAAAACCAACTGTGGCTTAAACAGTTCACTGCTTACTCATTTGCATTTTCACTCACACACACCGACCGTCTAAAAATAGCTCCAGCATTGCCTCAGACTCCTTTCACACAGAGATCTCTTATTACAAAGACGTCTTATATTTACAACTACTGTCAGATCTGTCAGCTTTAGCGCCTAACCAATTTAGACAAATTTAAAATAACCGCCCAGCGGATAAACTCCCTGAGTTTTTTGCGACCAATTAACCAGTATCAAGACTTTAACTGTTTCTGGCCTCATTTCTAAAATCCCTAACTCAATTTAAAAGCGTCAACCAACCCAAACTTTGCCTGAAGCTCTATTTTTGGCATTTCACAGCCAAGGCTTACCCCGAAGTGTTAAGTTAAAGTTACACGCCCGAAGACCAACTTCTCCTGTCCAAAAAAGCGCAGGTACCGTTGCAAACGGTAAGGAGACTCTAACTCCTAGCTTAATTCCGGGATGCCCTGTACCCCACAGCTAAGCCACACTGAACTATCCCTCTTCGCCGAGAGGTCAATGTCGCGCGTCCACGACAAGGAGGGAGCATAACCTCCGGGCTCTGCGCTTCCTAGCAGACTCGAACTGCCGTTCTAGAATAATTTATAATACTTTGAAACAACAATCAACACCCGAAACAAGTGTATAACTGAGGCAGGTGCAACCTAGTGGTCAAATGGAGACTCCAACTCACAAAATGACCGCTCAGGTCCACTCTTATGACCAAATTTGGACTCTAACCAACACAATAACCAATTCCCTACCAAACTACTTGAGACTCTAACTCAATTTCTTTGGGACTTCAACCCAGTATTTAACTACTTGAGACTCTAACTCAATTTCTTTGGGACTTCAACCCAGTATTTAACTACTTGAGACTCTAACTCAATTTCTTTGGGACTTCAACCCAGCATTTAAACTTTTCCTGGCAGACTCTAACTGCTTTAGCAGACTTTACTGCTTTCATTTCTTCTTTCTTCTTAGCAGAACTCTAACTGCTTCAACTCATGAGATTTTTCATCAAAATCAAAACAGACACCCACCAGTAACTTCAGTGAGTAGACTTAAATTTTATCATGTCCAATTTGGCACACTTTGGAAATAATTCAACAGGTAGTGCCTTACCTTTTGGATAAGCCGGCTTATGCCCACTCACTTAGACCACTGGAAGTCATGTCTGCCCGTCAGACCACCCAAGACCACCAAATTTCTCCATCTAAACCTCCAATTCTCCCTCCTCAATAACCGGACGAAGCCCCCAAATGTTAAGATTCAGTATTGAGGAAGGGTACAAGAGGTGATCGAAGAATAACCACACTGGTCCGGCCGGGTGAAGTCAAACGATGATTTTAATGAATACACGCGTGGGAAGACACTCTGTACGCAGACAGCCAGTAGTCCTCGACTTAATCAAAGCATGAACAGATATTTTATAGCATCAGGGTTTGTTTACTGACGCCCCTTCATACGTCACAGACACATTTTATACATAGATCAAATCAAAACCACAACGACTTTTGACACAGTTTAAAAGAACAATTGTCTCCTATCTTCACAACAGGTGCTTCCTGTCACTGCCGGATGCTCGCAGCAGTTCTGCGACAAACTGCTCTTTGCAACATCAGCAAAACATGATTAAACTTTCACCTATAAATGATTCTCTAACTGAGTGTGTGTGTGTGTCTGCGTCTGTGTGCTAACCACAATTGCACCCTGTTTCACCTCGCGACTAGCTCCTGACCCCTCACCAGACAGAGAGACAGAAACCACTCTCGTATATGTAATAATCGAACTGAAACTATGGATATGACTTTTACTAAATAAATGTTTTAATCAAGAACCTCTACTAAACATAATAACTGTGTGCATAAGCATCTTAAGGCCTTCTTAAAGCTATCTGTTACATTGTTAAAGCAATGATCATACTGTTGCTTAAAATAACTTCCTGCTTGTGCAAACTCTCTGCAAGCCTGTTTCCTGTCAGCCTGTGACTTTTAGCCTTTCTGAAAGACACACTGTTCAACCCCTGAATGCAATATCCATGCTGCAAATTATATTATTAATGCAATGACAATTATTTACCAATAGCAGTAAAATAATTTCCCTCCTCGACAGAGTCTTGATTTTTGCGGCAACATTTAGTTGGTAGGCTCAGAATCTGGTATAAACAACATGACTTTCTTGCCACTCTTAAAGCCCCTTAGTACCAACTGAGGGTCATTTAAAGGCCACAGCCTGCCTAAGCATTGTTGCTCACAATTGTCCATCCTTTAATGACCACAGTTTACCAATCTTCTGATGGATGCTTCCAGAAGGATGACACGCGATGCCACTAAACTTAAATCAACTCAAACTGGTTTCTTGGATATAACAATGTTCAGTGTACTGAAATGGCCTCCGCAGTCACCAGATCTCAATCCAATAGAGCCCTTTATGATGCGGTGGAACTGGAGATTAACATGATGGATATGCAGCACTAAATCTGCAGCAACTGTGTGATGCTATCGTGTCACTTTGGACCAAAATCTCAGAGAAATGTTTCCAGCACATTGTTGAATCTATGTCACAAAGGATTAAAGCGATTCTCAAAGCAACAGAGCTCCAACCCAGTATTTTCAAGGTGTACTTAACTGGTGAATGTATGTTCTTTATTGTTTTTTAGACTTAGTTTCTCACAGAAACTGAAGTACATATAAGTATATACTGAGGACATTTTCGCAAAACCCCTATAAAGCAATAAGCAATATTTGAAACCCATGACAATGATCTACAAATTATATTAATCCGGCTGTTTAGCAAAAATCTCGCTGTATTTTTCTTTATTGTTTATTGTAAGTCTTCTTGTGTGTCCCAGACGGGGCTCTGTTTCCAATTTTCCCAGTACAGTATCTGCAAAACAGACTTGGCTGATACAGTTTTCATTACCCTGAGGGTGACGTAAGATGTTCAGGCAGTACTGTTGAAACTCTTGAGAGAAGCTTAGTAGAAAAAGGGTCAGTGTCAGATAAAGAATAACAGTATTTGAATCACAAGTTATTATGATGCTTGGGAGACTGCGGAGGAGAGTTGCTGTGTAGAAGTAAAAGAGAGCTTTCACATCACAGAGCAGAGAGAAAGCCGACATGGGAAATAAAATGAGGTGAGGAGGATGAGGAGTGCAGCGAGAAACTGAAGGCTTTTAAGCCAAATAGCTGGTTCACGGTGTAAAAGAAGGAGGGAGGAGATGTCAAATGGATGAGAAGAAAACAGAGCCAGGGATTAATGGATGTGTGTAAAATGAAACTAGACTGTCACAACAGTAGGAGTCAACCAGGGGAACTGCTTAGGTCACACTTGGAACTGTGCCCCTTTTTTTTGTCCCTTCCCCTCTCTCCTTGTTTTCCTGTGCTCTTTCCAACACCAGCTCCTTTTTCTCTCCTCATCCCTTCCTTTTCATCCCCTTTCCCTCCCTCCCTCGCCCAACCTCCCCTGTGGCTGTCCTGTGACGTTGAACAGACGTGGAGGTTAACATCACTGAGAGGATAAAGGGGAAGGCGCGAAGCAGAGCTGAGTGTGGGTGCGGGCTCAGACATAAATAGAAAGTGACCTATCGTGAACACGCGCTGCTGCATAACATTAATAGACAGACTTAGGTAACATAAGTGCGCACACATCTGTATTTTTTAAGGTTACATGTTGCATTAACATAAGCTGTTTTCTGTGCATTTTGTCAAAGGATTAAAGTAAAATGCCAACAACTGCAGCTTAACTGTCTATGATGTCTCTGATGAGTCAGTTAAGCAATGCGCTCCTCTCTGCTGTCTACTCCCTTGCCTGTCTTTCCCCTCTCTTAACAAGTGGACGTGTAATCAGACATCGCAGGTTTGCTCTGCATGGCTCTACTCTGCTTTATCCACTCGCAGGTGCACAGCTAGGGACAGATCAAGGTTAGGGGTGTAATGATAGACAGCATTCATGGTGTGGTACCGAGCTTGCACATGTGCAAGTTATCAGAGGAAGACCACCTCCAGGTGAAGTATGAGTATGTAACATCAACTAGCTTTGACACATGTACGGAAGATAACCTACGTTTTTTGACCAGAGCAATCACAGGTTCAGGCAACGGAGAGAACGATTAAAACGTGTAGCATGACTTGACCTATGTCTTAAAGAAATTTTCAGAGAATTTGCAGAGTTCTTAAGGCTAGAATGTTGACTGTTAAAACATTCCAGGTGGAGCGTGAGCTCTGTTGTTGATCTGGAAATGCAAGAGTATCAACTTCTTAATCTGTCTCACAGTGCGTATTGAGCCGAGGTACAGTTAAAGCCTGTACAGTTAAAACCCTTAAACAAGGTTAACATGGAACAACACTATTATGCAAACCCATATTAAGGAGCACAAAGCATATAGATGCAAGGTATAGTAAACAATGGATAAATAAGGCAAAGAATGTGATTTTCAGCTATTTTTTGCATTTAAAGAGACAAAACACTAATGTGGAACTTAAATTATTGATCTCAGAGAGACTGAAAGAGTGAACAGCAAAGGGGTCCTTGAACTGCTGTTAATCCCATTCAGCTGCCCCCTAATACTGTGGTATAGATGTCCCGAGCTGGGTAGACTATAATGACAAAATGCACTGACTGCGGCGAAGGTCTATTTTTAAACTGAAATTGTTACATAATTAAGAGTGAATCAATAAGTCAATTGAAGGAGAAAGAAGAATAGTGACATAGGTCGGATGTAAACATGTTAACAACTCCCAAGAGGGCGGTGTGCATGCACTCTCATCACCATAAACACTTCCCTGTTTCTTCCCTCTCTCTCACGTGCACATGCAGACGCACATGATAACAAACAGAGCTTCCTACTTATTAACAAGAATGAAGTGAACATGAATTCCAGCGTCTAATATTCACTTGGAGCAGCACACAGTAAGAATGGCCTTGAACCAATGTAAACAAAGCAGTGAACTGGTGAGGTAGGAAATTATGTGCATATTCAACTCATTTCAATCTCTTTTGTCATTTTATTTTCAAGAAGAAAAAAAAACATTTGTGTTTATTAATTATTCCCATTATGCAAAGTTATTCAAATGAAAGCAATGAACAGCTCCAGTTGGTGTTGTGTAATCTGTTTCAGTCTTTTGAAAATGGACGGTTATTGACAGCATTATTCGAGACAAACTGACAACAAAATGATTAGGCAAGAGTGGATGTGGTGAAAACATAACACATTAACAGACAGCTGTAACGCAGCGCCTGGTTTGTTAGAGGTGCAGTTTCATTGCTTGCCATTGATCTGTGTTGCAAGCACTGCTGTAAGTAAAGCGTTGGTGAGGTTTTTGTTGAGTGCACATTTCTTTATGAGTGCAGTAAAAATGCATTGTTGCTACGAGCCTAATGATGCACCGTCTTAGGGAAACCATACATTTATCAAGTACACTGTATGGTCTGCTGTATTTAACTTTGGTATTTCAATTTCAATTGTCTTTTTTAAGCTAAGCTTGAAGATAAATGACTGTTCTTTTTAATGAACAGACATGTGAGGGATATTGATCTTCTTATTCAATAAAGCTCCAATAACTGAATAAGGACTCCCTAAAAAGTCAAACTAACCCTTTAGAAAAAAAGAATCAGAAAATGCCAGACAATGAAAAAGGAGTTAGGTTACCTTTTGTAATGTTACATTTTTCACATTTCTAACACAGTAAACACTGACAGAAGAAAAGGTTATCAAATAAAACTTGTCAAAGTTAACAGAATAAAAACACAAATTTAAAAAAATGCATGCTTATATTAAAATAAAGACTTTTTTTTACTTTTAATGAATCAGTTTTAATTTTCTTTTTCTTCTTATTGCATGAAAGCAACGGACGGTCAAGTTTAATTTGGCCAGAAACAAGTATGTATTGCTGTTAACATCAAAGCTTGTTGCAAGGATCAGCAAAGTCAAAATGCTAACGCAAAACTGCAGTAATATTAAAACTTACTGTATGCCAAGTTCAACCAAACAACCAAAACTTAGTTTTCAAAAGTTAACAAAAGAAGTGACTCGCAGGCTGTGGCACTGGAGCAATGTCAATGTCAATGTCTTTCTGTGAAGTGCTCTTTCATTTGTTTTCAGCTTTGCTGTTGGCTTTGTGTTCACACTTAAACACTAAAAGTAATTGTCACTATAATAGGGATTTGTGTTGGTATTTGGGACTGTAGCCTCAGGTTTATATCCTTAACAGGTAATGTGGCAATGACTTGCTGCCTACAGGTATCAAGTGAGTAACTTGATGCTTAATATGGTGAACAATAATCACAGCATCAATATAAGGACTCACAAATATCAGCAAATCTCTGCTGACACTATTGGGAAGGACAAGAAGGAATGCACAAAAAACAGGAAAATCTGTTACAGCACAATATCACCCAGAAAATCTGGGGAAAAAAATCTGGAAAATCTCAAATAAACAAAAATGTTTGTCCATGAAAACAACTGACAACAACAGAGAGCGGGGACCAGGAGGGATAAGAGTCCCAGCATTTTCTTTCTTTCTATCAGCTGGCACTGGATATAAAACACCAGGACACGACCACAAGGTAATTAACACATAATGCTCCAACACAACAATAAATGCTAGCAATTATGTCAGCCACTAAAATAGCTTATGTCGAAGGCACTACAAAGATTCACTCCAGAAGTCTAAATCCTGTCTAAGTCTGTCCTAAAATGACAGCATCAAGAACAGCTGTGGCTAAAACGTAACCAAAAGAGCTTCAGTTTGCTTGCAGCATTTTATATTTAATACTGCCTCCACCACATTCTTAAATCAAATTATATGTACATGTAAAATAAGCCATAATCATTAATTTTGATAATAAATGCAAAATACATGCAGAATTGCTGATGAACCTCTTCGCAAGGGTTATCAATTCAAGTGCAATTTTGAGCATATAACTCTGTAAACAGACATATCAGTCAGGTAGCTGCCAATGCACAAAAATGATGGCATTACAACAGAGTGGTAGCGCATTGCTGTTTGAGTCATCAAGATGCAAGCAAAGCCAGCACACAGTATTTAACTCTAATGAGCCTCTGACTTTGAGGCACATCAATGAGGCGCCTCATTCATAATAAAGAGCTTCAGTCCCGCGGGCAGCAGCTAAATGAACTGGGACCAAATGCAGGCAAACAGTTTAGTCTGCTCCCTCAGCTCTGTGAGCACTGGCTGTGATAATTAACCACACAACTAAATTCCAGAGTCATATTGTAGGTAGCTTAGCAGACACCGGGGATACACATGGGGTGGCAGCATGTAAGCACATGACACAGGACATTTAGGTTTATAGATGACCATTCACTAATACAACCAGCTTATGAGGCAAACTGGGATAAAAAGAATTGAGATTAGAGAAACAAACAAACAAACAACAAAAAAAACCTCTTTCCTTCTTGTCATGCTTGCAAAACCACTGATTAAATCTCACCTTCAGCTGAGGATTCAACCCAGAGAAATAAGAATCTAACACACGGCTTATGGGAGATAAATCTGGGAGTTAATCAAGACATAGCAATTAAAAAATTATCTTACACAACAGACAACTTATATACAGTGCCATGTGGATCCCAAAATAAATTTAACATTTTGTAACATGCTCTCTCCAAATCCCCTGAGAAATGATCAATGGATCAGCTTTGCAAATCTAATACCCGGAACAAAGCACACGGGAGGATTAGCAATGTTTATCATTATTATCCTAACAGTCTCCATCCAAATGAAAGGAATTCTGGGAACTTGGCTGGCTGTGCCGGAATATGGGCACACAGCACTGAAGAGACCATCACAAACACCTCTGAAGCAGTAGTGATGGATGACATCCATGCAGGTCAGTGCTGATGGTGATTGATCAGTCTCTGAGGCCAATGATGTGAGTCACAGCCAATGTGACAGAGATGGGAGGAGACATACGTGAGGTACAAGTCAGAGCATTTATCATGCAGGCGTCACGTGGATGTGGATATTTAATGCCTTTATTCATAGTTCCTTGATTTCTAATCTAAATTTGTTCAAAATAATAGTATTGGAATCTGCTGGACACTTTAAACTAGTGATTTTGATTAAATGAAGGTAAATAATTAATAAGTGAATACTAACTAAACTAACTAAACATTATTGATTATCTTTTCTTCAGTTGGGTAGTACACAGCTTTACAGATTTCCATCAGTTTTCCTTGTACAGCACACAACAGTACAACAATATTGCTTACCTTTATTGAATGTCAGCTTATTGTGGACATTTTTTACAGCTTCACTAGACCGGCTAGAGCAGATTGCTTTCCCACAGTGCTGTGCTGTTGCTGAATAAACTAGCCCTAAATGTTAATCTGACAATGTTGCATTAAAAAAATGTGAGTGCTCAGTGACTTTTGCAAAAGTGGTAACAAGACAGAACTGAAACTGTCAGTGGCCTTCATCTTAACAGTAGAGAAGCAGAATTTAGTGTTCAACTAAAATCATACATGGTTTTAGTTTATGATTAAAATTCAAAATCAGTATTTTTTAATGTAATCAAACCTGAGGATTTAAAGCTGTTTCCCTGACTCAACTATTACAAACTGCCTTCACTTCTCTTTTATCCTCACCCACCTGAGCTCTTTACTGTGGTGACTAAGAGTGTGAAAATCTCAGCCTACCTTGACTCACTAATTGACCTCAATGTGGGGTTTCAGAAAATAAGGTAAAATTGCTCCATTAGCAGTTCTGGAAATGGCAACCCTGCTGTGATTAGTGTTAGTTCTGAAAAGTCCTTTCAGGGTTCTGTTTCTGGGAACATTTCGGCATGAGTAATCCATTAATCAGAGTTTACATAAGTTTAACTTCGCACCAACTGCAGAGGTGTTGTCATGTGAGGAAATGTGGACCTAAGATACCATGGCATCAACGTGGGGAAGGTTTTCACAAAGCCTGTATTTAACATAGTTTTTTTTCTCTAATTTGGTATGTTTAGTCTGATAATAGTATTGCTATAGTATATGACTAATTTGACAGATTACCTCTTGCATTTCAAGAAAACTTAAACTGACGTTAGATTTAACAAATGCTGTATAAGGAGGAATTGTTCAGTTTGAGAGTGATACTCTAAATATGCTTGTACTTTTAATACTTCAGCTACTGGTTTTGTTTTTCCAAGTTTTATTTAGCTACTTCTATCCTCAAACACATTTGGTTGCCTTTGGTACAGACCCCCAGTGATACAGTCAATGCAATCTAGCAACCCCCTAAACTACAAAGGGTTTTGGCAACAGTGGGAAGAAAAACTCCCTTTTAACAGGAAGAAACTTTTGGCAGAACCAAGCTCAGGGAGGGGCAGCCTTCTGCCATGACCGGTCGGGGATGCTGGGAGGAAGACAGGACAAAGACATGCTGTGGAAGAGAGCCAGAGATGAAGATTAACTAATGGTTAAATACAGAGTGGTGTACAAAGTAATAGAGAGTGAGAGTGAAAAAAGGGTGAGTGAAAAAGAAGTACTCATCATGGGAAGCCCCCAGCAGTCAGGACCTATTGCTGTGTAACTGAGGGAAGGTGTAGAGTCACCTGATCCAGTCCTGACTATATGCTGCTCAAAAAGGAAAGTTTTAAACCTAGTCCTAAAAGTAGAGAGACTGTCTGTCTCCCAGATCCCAATTGGGAGCTAATTCCACTGAAAAGAAGCCTGGAAGCTGAAGGCTTTAACTCCCATTGTACCTTTAAATACCCTATGAACCACAAATAAGCCAGAAGTCTGAGAGCAAAGTGCTCTATTAGGGAAATGTGGTACGGTGAGATCTCTAAGATAAGATGGGGGCATGATTTCAAAGAATTCAAATACTCAATCAAATTCTTTACACACTTTAACCTCCTGCATTTAAACTGCACACACATATGATCCTGCGGCTGTGACCCAGTACTCTACTGTTCTGATATTGTAAACCTCCTCTGTCAAATTGAACAAGAACATTTGGGACGCAACAGTTTAAAAAAAAAAAAACTGCGCAGAGGCTGAAAGATTCAGGTCAGGTCTGCAGACGGAACAAGGAGGTCTGAATCTGATATAAACTGGCCCAGCAGAGGAGAAAGATACGCTCAGGTTGTGCTTTCCTGAATAAAATTTGTCAAGTCATTCTCAACACAAAACTGTCACCCTTCATTTTAGCATTCATACTCCATTAAAAAATATTTTATATCATAGCATTTGTATGGTGAGTGTATGATATGTATATATATGAACTTGTAATTGTCTTGAGCCATCAACATATTAAATTTGCCATAAACATTAATCTGCTTAATAACATAATCACAGTAATAACATTGTAATAATGGCTTATGCATGCATGCTGTTGTTTTTCTCTTCAATTCATCATACAAAACCTCCCAGTACGTTATTCAGCTGATTATCTCTAAGAGGAGGAGAGTGTACCTTCAAAGGTAGTGTTTCAAATAAATAAAGATTTATACAAACAAGCTTCACAATTACACTTACGTCTATGTTGTCACTTAGACCTAAAATAGCATGAATAGGCAGAAGATTTATGAAGTACAGGGCCTTCGCTTTCCTCTCAGAGCAAGTCCCAGTTGAAGGGCTCGATAATGGGAGGATGACGTTACCGACCTGAGAGAGACCTTTACATATTTTTATTATAAATCCTCATTTTGTTGATCAAATTCACAATTAACCCTCACAAAATTGGTCGTGAACAGACTGCCTTTTTTTAGTTAGTGTATGCAGATTTGATGTCTTTTCAAAAATAAAGCTTGTGCTAACTCTACCGATGGACCAGTATGAATAATTCCATTTCTGTTTATTCGGCTAGCTTTTATCTCACCCAGACATATGAATCACCCTGGGCTCTGGTCCCCAAGTGAATGTGTTTTTATCTGCCCATTGTTCTTCCTATTTTTGAAATTTCTTCCCCTCTCCAGTGGTCCCTAATCTCTCTTATCAGTGTTCCCGGTGCACTTTCTTCCTCCCAGTCATAACCATCTCCCTACTGTTGGTAGTAATAGGTGTTTTGGGGCAGACGATCCCCTCCACAAATGTCATCCTCTCATGTTGTCACGTGGCATTTGGAGCAAGTCCTCTGGAGCTGGGCTGTTTGAAGTATTGATTGAAGTGCCCTCGTCCCCGGAGTCCCATTATGTAACAGAGATGCAAAAATCCACAAAGTCACTGAGAGGGAGGGACAGAGAAGTGTGAAGGGAGATAGCTGGAGGAAAGCTCAGAGGAGAAAATGTACCGGAGCTAAAAAGCGATACAGGGAGAGAGGGAAAGCATTGGAGCGGGATGGGGAGACAACTGTAGAGAAGATGAGAGCAATCTCTAAATCTGTGGCTCATCTATCATTAAATAGCAGAAACCTGGACAACTGCAAACGTGTGTCATAGATCATGAAGCTGAAAATAAGCCTATGAAGGAAGCTATCTTCACTCCATTATTACTGTTGTGTCTCATCATAGGTTTGCAGAAATTCTTGTTGCAGAAACTGATGATAAAAAAAAAGTGACGGATGCTCTCTGAGGAATAAGGTTTTTATTTAACAGACGTGCCGCAGAGTCAATAATCTGAAAGCTTTTCATTTTTTCCAAGTTTTCCCTCAAAATGTTTAATGATGGCTGAACAATGCAGAGTCCTGGAAAGTTGCATGAGTGAAAGTGTACAGAGATTGCTGTATCTCCACTGTGGCAGAGGTGGCAACTATCCTTCTTAGCAACTTCATATGCATAGTGCAGCTGGTTAGCCAAGCAACCAAGTCACATGACAATTACTCTGGGAATAAAAATACTTTAAAATGAACAAATTAAAAAACATTCCCTCAGTTCACATGTCAGACCTTAGCATTTTATCTTCTCACTGAGGTACAGTGGGGCAAAAAAGTATTTAGTCAGCCACCGATTGTGCAAGTTCCCCCACCTAAAATGATGACAGAGGTCAGTAATTTGCACCAGAGGTACACTTCAACTGTGAGAGACAGAATGTGAAAAAAAAATCCATGAATTCACATGGTAGGATTTGTAAAGAATTTATTCGTAAATTAGGGTGGAAAATAAGTATTTGGTCACCTCAAACATGGAAAATCTCTGGCTCTCACAGACCTGTAACGTCTTCTGTAAGAAGCTTTTCTGTCCCCCACTCGTTACCTGTATGAATGGCACCTGTTTGAACTCATCATCTGTATAAAAGACACCTGTCCACAGCCTCAAACAGTCAGACTCCAAACTCCGCCATGGCCAAGACCAAAGAGCTTTTGAAGGACACCAGGAAAAGTATTGTAGACCTGCACCAGACTGGGAAGAGTGAATCTACAATAGGCAAGCAGCTTGGTGTGAAAAAATCAACTGTGGGAGCAATCATCAGAAAATGGAAGACATACAAGACCACTGATAATCTCCCTCGATCTGGGGCTCCACGCAAGATCTCATCCCGTGGGGTCAAAATGATCATGAGAACGGTGAGCAAAGATCCCAGAACCACACGGGGGGACCTGGTGAATGACCTGCAGAGAGCTGGGACCAAAGTAACAAAGGTCACCATCAGTAACACACTACAACGGCAGGGAATCAAATCCCGCAGTGCCAGACGTGTTCCGCTGCTGAAGCCAGTGCATGTCCAGGCCCGTCTGAAGTTTGCCAGAGAGCACATGGATGATACAGCAGAGGATTGGGAGAATGTCATGTGGTCAGATGAAACCAAAGTAGAACTTTTTGGTATAAACTCAACTCGTCGTGTTTGGAGGAAGAAGAATACTGAGTTGCATCCCAAGAACACCATACCTACTGTGAAGCATGGGGGTGGAAACATCATGCTATGGGGCTGTTTTTCTGCCAAGGGGACAGGACGACTGATCCGTGTTAAGGACAGAATGAATGGGGCCATGTATCGTGAGATTTTGAGCCAAAACCTCCTTCCATCAGTGAGAACTTTGAAGATGAAACGAGGCTGGGTCTTCCAACATGACAATGATCCAAAACACACCGCCCGGGCAACAAAGGAGTGGCTCCGTAAGAAGCATTTGAAAGTCCTGGAGTGGCCTAGCCAGTCTCCAGACCTCAACCCCATAGAAAATCTGTGGCGGGAGTTGAAAGTCCGTGTTGCTCGGCGACAGCCCCAAAACATCACTGCTCTCGAGAAGATCTGCATGGAGGAATGGGCCAAAATACCAGCTACTGTGTGTGCAAACCTGGTAAAGACCTATAGTAAACGTTTGACCTCTGTTATTGCCAACAAAGGTTATGTTACAAAGTACTGAGTTGTATTTTTGTTATTGACCAAATACTTATTTTCCACCCTGATTTACGAATAAATTCTTTACAAATCCTACCATGTGAATTCATGGATTTTTTTTCACATTCTGTCTCTCACAGTTGAAGTGTACCTCTGGTGCAAATTACTGACCTCTGTCATCATTTTAAGTGGGGGAACTTGCACAATCGGTGGCTGACTAAATACTTTTTTGCCCCACTGTACACGAAGAATCACATATTGAGAAAATCTCTGTTCACACCGGCAGACACAAACATGAACTGTTATAAGCTAAAGACCCTTACAGAAAGAAAAAATATAATAGCTGGTGAAATAATTCAAGATTTGGGACTATTTACTGGTGAATCACTCACCAAACATACATGCACACACAAAAGCACACATACTAAAAACAGGAAGGATGGCCCGTTCTACACAAGGGTTTAATTTGACACGCAGGACTTCCCACCACGATGCACGACCCCTCTTCAACGGTGTCAGAGATGAACGTCTGATGAGGACAGACTCAATATGTGACCTTTGATCCAAGTCAGACCCTTGAGCAGCACATTATTCTCCTGGTGGATTGTGATGAACATGCATGTGTGTGAGAGTGTGAGAGTGTGAGCTGATGCCTCTGTCTGGCTCTGACCTTAGTTACCTGTGCATTTTTTCCTTTTTGTGGAAGAGAAAGTGCAATTTATCCTGCAGAGACTCACATTCAGCTTGAATATGGATGAGATAGTTTCCAGACAGACAGTATTCAAGTGGTCAATCACACCGCAAAAAACAGTTGGTCCAACAAAGTTTGTTGTGAACTGGTGTTGTGAATATCTGCTAACCTTGTTGCTAACCTCCTGAGTCATGAACACAATGTTCTAATTAGTGATTAAGAAATTTGGGTTTTCTCATGTGGACACATTGTTTTGGAGGAAGGAATTTCCTGTATTGGAAATTTTTGCTTCTTCTATTATTTTCCAATGTTGGGACATATTGTACTACTTTTTGGCTTTTGAGTAAATAAACAGTGGTGCAGTGGTTAGTATTGTTACTTCACAGCAAGAAGGTCCTGGCTCTGCTGGGGCTTTTCTGTGTGGAGTTTGGATGTCTTTCCGGTGCCTGTGTAGGCTCACTCTGGGTATTTCAGGCTCCTTTCATAGTGCAAAGACATACTTGTTAGGTTAACTATCATTTCTTGCATTGCTGGAGGGTTTGCTTCTGATGCTCACATGCCCAGGGGTTAGTATGATGATGCTCTGCCGCACCACAAGCACCAAGTTTTGACACATTTATAGTCATCATTAAGGTTTTTCAAAGATTTATGCTGGAATAGCTCAGGTCAGCCTCCCCCCCGCCTTTACTTTCTTTTTGTATAGGTTTTATGACATGATTAGGGACGGAAATCTTCAACAGTAAAGTTATACTTTCTTTATACACAGATAAAAATATGTAGACTTGTCAATTATTAGAACAAACTTTAATTCCTTACAACAGGTGATCTTAGGTTTACCTTAAAATAGCAAATTGGAAATACCTTCCACAAAAGACCCCAAAAAGGTCTTTAACTTCTTGGTCCTCTCACTGCAGGTAGAAGAAAACTAAAAGTCTTTGTCCACTTGTCTGTTTTTTGTTGCTTGGTCTGTCCCTCAGCTTTTATCTGAACAGTGTCTTGTTGGCCTGCTGTTTCTCCTCTAAAGAGAGAACAGACCTTTCTCGTAATTAACTCCAGTGACTTTGGCCTACCCAGAACCACTCCACTGCCAGCCAGCACATGAGGACAAGGGAAACTCATCTTTGATTTTATGAGTCAGAATTTTCTCATTTATAAGATGAAATGCAAACAGAATGTACAAAGTCCACTAGAGCTAACCAAGTTGTGGCTAAATATACCTTTATAAAACTCCTTCCTATATGATGGCTGCTTGACAGGAAGCGATGAGAGTTTGTTGAAGGGCCTTGTAAAAGGCTTTCCACTCTAGTGCTAAAAACTATTCATCTGCCTCCATGTGTGAGGCAACTGTGTGACTTTGTCTCTAGGGGAAGAACAAAAGGACTCATTCCATTTATAGAGCTTTTAGAGCAGCCTACTGTCTGATTTTATCCCTGGAAATTTGAGCAATTACCTAAACGCACTTCATGGTAAAGGGTGGGCTCTTTTCTGTCCGTGCTAGTGCTGTATGTAAGACAGCTAGTGCCAATGATGGGGATGCTGCAAGTGATGAATTTTAAAAGGGCAAATTAAGTGATTTCAATGAGTTTTAATTAGAAGCATACATAATGCAAACATTGCTTGAGTGTGCCATTTGTGATCTGGGTATCTCAGGGTGCAGAAGGAGCTGTCATCTAATTTCTCTACCTGGCTGCAGCTGTGAAATTATATATTAGATGTGTATCAGATAGTACCAACTTCCAATTTACAAATTGGTGTGCCTAATATTATAATCTTCAGTGATTATTCGTGCCTGAGCTTCTCTTTTTGAAGTCCTCATCATACACATCTCAGTATAAACGTGTCTTTAAGCTATCTCCTTCTGATTTCAGAGATAGGATGAGCCAGTTTGCCAACTTGCTTTCCCGTCTATCATAGGATGCTTACGTAACATTCCCACCTTCAGCATGGATGGCGGAAGGCATCTGCGTGCTTGTGACGGAGCGGGGACGTGCCTGGGCTGATGCCGAGGGACATTTTCATGAGTGTCAGGACTCACTTTGAAGATTAAAAGGGGAGATATCATTATCCTGCCATGCACATAGGAGACTTGAGCTGCTGCAGTGAGACACCGCAGGATAAATGCAAGACCATCAGCTGAATCCTCACTGCTTGTTCATAGCAGCGTTTTTCTTGTGAATTTTAAAATCAATTGCTTTTCAAACAGAACAAAAGCAATTTCTGCTTGTTGCTAAGCAATGATCACCAGACACCTGCAAGTTTCTGTTTTTTTCTTCTTTATTCTATAAAATTGAGATTTTTTCCCAATTCATCTAACCCAAACAAAATGCCAAGAAGCTTATTTAAACACATGGATTGTTGAATTAATCAATGCCACACACACGTAGATAAACACCAATCTGAGGTCAGGTGGCTGAATCTGTGTGGGGCTGACTTAGCTGACCTTGTGGCTCATGCGTTACCATCCATCACAGTCCATCATGCCCAAGGTGAGTGTTTGTGATCACGAAGCCACAGCCAATCAAAAGGAGCCTCAGCAGGGAGGTCAGAGGTCAGAGGTCCCGTCTGTTCCCACAGTAGCACAGAGAGCTTGTCTCTGTTCACTGTCACCTCATCAACGTGGTTAAAATATTGATTAATCATTTTTTCAATTAAAAAAAAATGAATGGAAGAAAACCTTGTAAACGTAAGCTGATTAATTCTGATTGGAGAGCGTGTCATTGCATCAGACCCACTAGAGTCATCCAAAGTGCAAAGACTGTTATTTTTAGTAAGTGAATGACACTGTTTGAATCTCTGACACTATTCAATCTAATAAGTCACTGTAATGACTGAATGGCTAATTAGTTCCCTAATTAACTCTCTAAATTACCAAAACCCTGCATGGAGCTAAATTTTTACTGACTGTACACCAAAGAAGATATGTCACTCTGTCAAAGCTTCAGGCTGCACAGTGGACCAGCTCCAGCTCTGGTCTGCCACATAAGAAATGGCGATGTGAGCATGATAGAGGCTGACACGTGGTTGCGAATAAGCTGGGACCCCAGTAAATGTTTTAAATACTCTAGGGTGGGGTAAGCTGTTGTTGACTGGGCAGAGCAGCAGTAGTCACAGCCCCATGGGAGCGGCAGGATTTTTAAGCTGTAAAAAGTGTTAGAGCCAATTTTGAAGAAAACCACTTGAAAAGACAGAGAAGGGACCTTCCTCTGAAAGTGTTGTTTATTTCTATCCTTTTATCCTCCTTCTTGTTCTTATTCATACCCCCTTAGAAAAAGTCACTTTTAAAAAACAAATTAAAGAGCTGCGTTATTTAGTATTTCTGTTTTATATTTTTATACTAAGCTTAGCTTCCATTATTACTGAATGTTTGGACATGATATGAAATACATTTTGGAGGTGGAAAAAGTTAATTCTAAGAAGTACGTTTACAAATACAAATCTGGCCTAAATGCATGAGGCATTTTATTTGAAGTCATAGACTTTACATTGGCTTCATTTTTCAGACCAGGGTGCAGCTTCCCAGTCTGAAAAATGAAGCCAGTGTGGAACTGTCATACACCTACATTCTTGCAAATGGCCATGCAAAAAGAAGTCAAATTGTATTGTACTACGGGGAAACTAATCTACTACTCCCTTGATATATGACCTTAGAAAACACTTCCTTGATTAGTTTTTGCTCTAAATCACTTGTTGCGGGTCTGTCTGAATACAACATGATGCTCATTTTGTAAATTATGGTCCTCATTAGAAAAGAAAAAAGGAGGGTAAAATAGAGGATGCTTTGAGGTGGGCTGACTTTATGATGAACAAGTCCTAGTATGTGAACGTCAAGTCTTTTTGTACCAGCAAAAAAGCGAGCTTGAACTGTATGACAAAGTCTTTGTTTCCTTCTGTGCAATCACTACACTAAAAGTAATTTTGTTGGGAATTGTTTTCCCAAATTAAACGCTATGATCGCCTTCTGTTATGAGTCTGTAGTCATTTTTATTGTATCACAGCAAAGTGACAGTGAAATCCTATTTCATATTATCAGGCTGTATTCCCTCGATTCCTTTGTTTGCTCCAAATTGGGTTTTTAATAGTATTTCTAGTCTCTTCAGTACTAATTTTCTCAGGATGCGTACATAAAGAGCTGGGTTGTGGCAATCAAAGCACAAAAATTAGAAATTGGTGTTGAAAGACACCATCTGCAGACATATGCAGATAGAACACTGAGTACAGGGATGTTGTCCGGTTCAGCCACGAGCCAGGCGCTATGTCAATGCGGGCAGCTCATCAAAATGAGTGGCATGTACTGGGGCGCAACCCAAACTACCTCAGAGAGTGAAGGCAGGCATAACAATACATTCCATGCCTCAAGAAAAGAAGCTCCCTTATGTTCTTTGAGGTGCATATTCTGTTCTTTCCTTGTCCTGACCTCTATGCCCCTGCTTTCACCCTCTCATCTACATACAGACTCTCTCTGGTTACAAACTCCAGGCTGAGGGAAGGGAATCTATCATTTCCATCAGTTGAGAGAACTCTGGGAGTGTTATTACTTTGAGCCAAGCCATTAAGCTTTTACCCCGAAGCGATCGATGGCAGATGCTGGAGGGGTTGTTTATCTTTTGTCTTCTTATCAGAGCTGCAAGGAGAGGTGGGGCACCTGGAGGGGGAGAGGACTGGTGTGTGAGGGAGAGATACAAGAAGAAAGGGAGGCAGACTGACAGAGAGAAGGAAAAGTAGAAAGGCTGAACACCTGTTCCCAGAGAAGCAGCAACTTTTACTTGTAATTCAGCGTACAGTCCATGTGCCACCTTTTGATTTGCCAGAATTCATGTCAGGAGCTTGACACTTCTGATGTGGGAGATCAGTCATTAGACAAGGTTATGTGAAAGGCTCACAGCCTACAGGGGAATAACTCAGTATGATAAGCAGATGATCTGAAAGCCCTGCTTCATATCATTAAGCACACCAGCTTAACAGGTTTGCTACGTTCTGCAGCACTCAGAATCTATCTGTATGTTTTTAGGTTGATTTTTCATCTGATGCAAACCCTTCATTTGCTCTTCTTGGCACTGAATCATATTACCTGGCTTAAAGGCAGTGTGAATGACTTTTAGAAGGTGGCTTATAAAAGAGTGGAAGTCATACACAAGAGAAATACCTTTTCCAAACTCAGAGATGTGAGAATTTCTGATGAAAGCCGTGTGAGTAGCCCCTAACGAGGAAGATGGACGGAGCATGAAGCAGAACGATGAAAACCAGCTGTCTGGAGGAGGTTTTTCCCTCGCTTTCACTCTCCCTTTACTTCTCTCCCTGTCTTTTGTCGCTGTTTTATGAACACACAAACTGTGTTCATCACTGAATTTCAAAGCTAATTTCTCTCCACAAACAGAGTAAAAAAAAAAGTCAATTAGTCTTTATGATTATGAGATTCTTACATTTTTACTTCACATATTCACCTTTGTCTTCTCCTTTCAGTCTAAGCCCTCAGTTAAACTGCTCTCCTTCATCCTCTGTCTCATACAAGCATTCATTTCCTCTTCTCTTTGCATCCCGAATTAGCAATGCGTTCATTAAAATAAATATGATGTTTTATTTTTACCAAGGCACCTCTGCCTACAGGTGTGGACAAAAAAATAAATAAAAATCAGTTAACTTCTAAGTCTGGCTTTGCTGAACTAAACAACAAAGTTTCCTTTCACAGGTTGGAAGCAGATGGTGCACTCAAATAAATTTACAATTATAGCTGCTTTTTTTTTTTAAGTCCGGTTAAATGAGGTATTAGACCATGCATGATGGATATCATAGCATCAGTAAATGAATGTGCACTGAGACTGTACATTTTGAATTTACGTGGAAGGTGTGACTCGTATTTTGTTTACCTGGCTTGAACACTGCTGGTGTGTGACTGTTGAAAGGGTCTATTGATAGTCCTGAAGCCTGGGCATTTCCTGCTGAGCAACTGCTGACAGCACTAACGGTGCTCTTGGGAGTTCCCTGTCAGCAGCTTCTACTCTCCATGAACCAGCAGCTACAGGTAGCTAAAGTATCAACAGCTTTAGAAAATGCCTTTGAGTCAGTGTGAAGGTGACCAGTGTTGCTTGACCAGAACACTCTTCCCCCCCCATTCTGCTGTTTAACTCATAACTATCTCATACTATGTAAATCAGTTATTTTCATATCATGATTCATACATATATCTCTATACATACATATATACACTTATACCCCCCCACACACATATATATATATACATATATACACACACATACACACAAGTACCTGGAAATCCCACAGGCAAATGGGAACCACAAAGAGGCTGCTAGGAAAGCTGCAATCACAAAGTACCTGCAGTGGGTCAGGCAATCACAGAGCGTTCTCACTCCCGAGGCGTAACATGTCGACGTTTTGTCACGTCCCGCGGCGTTCCTGAGGAACGCGAAAGGAGACCTTCGGCGTTCTTATGGTACGCGGCGGGTTATTGCTGGAATCCAGTGCAATGACGCTCCCGCGGTAGTAGACGTTCTAGCCCTGTATTCCAGCCCTAAACCTAACCTTATCCCTAGCCCTGACCATAACCTTATTCCTGACCTTAACCAGGACTTTAATGATGTTAAATAGCGTGTTTCTAAGCGATTTGAAGAAAAAGAGCGAACATGTGTAGGTTCAGTCCAGACGGTTCTCATATTTCCTCTTTTTCCGAGGTCGTCATTTAGGAACGTGGTGGGTAGCCGAAAACGTAATATGGTGACGATTTGTCACCTAGCGTAAAATGTTACGCTTTGGGAGTGAGAACGGGTTGGCAATCAACACCTACACCCTGACGGTGATCAGGTACCCTTCTGGGATAATAAGCTGGCCAAAGGAGGCAATAGAAGCCTCTGACATCAAGACATGGAGGGTTCCACCCCAAATCCAGCACCCTGAGACTGCACGCCAAACGTAAAGATGAGGTCGAGGACTGGTGAGTGTCAGAACTACTGTCCAGGATGAGACAACAAACATCCATGAGTACCTCAGGCAGATGGCTCCAATTGACCTTGTGCTTTGTGAGTACCTCAGGTAGGAAGTACCAGAGAAAGAAGAGGAACAAGGAGAAGAACAATCATGGAAGGACAGTCCCCTGCAAGGTATGTGCACCAGCATATAGATGAAGTGGCTGACACCCAGAAATCTTAATAGTGGGTGGACAAAAATGGACTGAAAGACAGCACAGGGGCACTAATCGTGGTGGTACAGGAACAAGCTCTAAGTACAAGATCTATAGAGGCTGGGCTCTATCACACCAGACAAGACCCCAGGTGCAGGCTGTGCAAAGATGCCCCAGCTCATAACAGCAGGGTGTAATGTCCAAGCAGGCAGGGCATACATGGAATGCCATAACCAAGTGGCCAGCATAGTCTACAGGAACGTCTGTACCAAGTATGGCCTGGAAGTTTCGAGGTCAAAATGGGACACGCCCCCTATTGTGTCGGTCCGTATCTGGAAGTTCGGTGGGACTTTCAGATAAAGGCAGAGTGGCTCCAGCAGATCCCAGGAATAACATCAGAGATCTCTGTCCAGAAGAGCGCAGTCCTAGGAACAGCTGTTTACTTTTATTGGCCTTGCTTTTGGTTAAACTGTTACTGATTAGAGTGTAGCTCTGTTCACAGGTAATACAACCAATGTCCCAGAATCTTTAACTCTAACAATTAACAAGTTACTTGTTTATTTAAACTGCAGAAATAGCAGAAAGAAAAATGAAAGCTTAATGTTGTACAAAGATTCATGTTTTAGATTATTTATTGTCCTGGAACAGTCCTTCCATATTTCACGGTATGCATAACAGTGAAAAAGCATATTTCCAAAAATGTCATACTATTACTAAACTCTTTACCAGATGTTCCAGATGTATTATTTTATGTGTATTTGGCAAACGCCTGAAGCAAATGAAAGATACTTTCTATGTGCATGTTCTAAATAACTACAAGTGAATGACCACCTGAACTCATGAATATAATACTAAAAATAAGATATGTTGTTTTTATTTGCATTGATTTATTTATTGATTTATATATGGCAGTATGGCTCTCTTCTCAAAGGAACAAAAGACAATAGAGTGAATAATAACCACAGAATAAGTCAGACATATGAAAAGAAGAGCTGCAAAGCAACTTGCAGCTGCACAGCTAGTGTTAGCTGGCAAGAAAGGTGGATTCACAGAAAGGATTTAGCACAGGGGTGTCAAACTCCAGGCCTCAAGGGCCACTGTCCTGCAGGTTTAGATGTGTCCTTGATTCAACACAGCTGATTCAAATGGCTAAATGACCTTCTCAACATGTCTTGAAGTTCTCCAGAAGCCTGGTAATGAACTAATCATTTCATTCATGTGTGTTGACCCAGGGTGATATCTAAAACCTGCAGGACACCAGCCCTAGACGCCTGGATTTCGACACCCCTGATTAGCAGATCCATCATTATGGTCCAACCATGAAGTGGTGAAACTCCGGAGTCACTGTCTATGTAATATCTTCATATATTCATATCAAAAGTGAATAAGAAAACTTGGGAAACATGTTGAGTCCTGGTTGCATGTGTTAAGGGAATTTTCAGCCTTGGCAAAGGTATGCAGTCTTGTTTAATATTTGCCAACTTCATTCGCTGAGAATCATGTAACCACTGTTCAGTGACACTAAGACCATGTCCTTTCAATTCAACAAACAAGCATAAAACAAACAAACAACAACAAATAAAACTCAGTTTTTTTCTTTTAAAATGGTGTAGCTACATGCTGATGCTTCCACTGAAGAACCTAGGAGGATTCAGCCCCGTGACACACTTTGTACTTTATTTTTAAGACCCATTCATGCTATACCTGCCAGTAGGCATTCTCAAAGCTTCCCTGCCTCCTTTAAATCACCTGACTGCTCTTGTGATCAGCCACCTGCTTGCACAGCTGCTGCTCGCTTGCTCATTAGCTCCCCAGGATATATAGAGGGCATTTAGCTTTGTGGTTTGCTAGGTTGTTTATGCTGCCTTGCTGCTGCAGAATGGGACTTAGTCTTGCTTTGTTGTACCTGTTGCACTTTTACTGATAACTGCCTGTTGCTGATGTCAGGCATGATTTTTCAGTTGCTTGGCAGATCTTGACTGACTGAAGTTGACCAACAGTGATATATTGCTTTCTTCCAGCAATGGAAGAAAAATAGCCTCCAGCTTGTACTGTTTCTCTGGATGGACAGGTACAAAATCATATACTCAGGAACATGGACAAAATATACTGTGACATTTGCATCACCAAAATAGGTAAAAAGGAGCAAATATTCTATTTGTTCCTCATTAAAAGCAAGAATTAAATGTATGCCCGTGATTGCATGTACAGTAAATTGTATCGGTGGGGTGACTTGATTTTACAAGAAAAAGAAATATAGGTCCCAAACTAGGGTCAAGAATCAGGAGAGGAGTTGTTCTGATATTATGAGGTTATTACAGCTGATAATAACATCAACATAACCTGCTGTTAAACTCTGTGTATTTACATTAAGCGATTAAATCTAGTTTAAAGTGCTGAGGTTTTACATGCTTTTGGCTTATGGATTCATTTTCAGCACGAGTAATACAATAGTTGAATTTCTTTTTAAGGATTTGTCTTTTTACAAGTCATTTTAGGAATAATATACATCACATTATTAAAGATAATACTGAATAATTTTTGCATTGCAATCTAATGTTTGATTCTTAATAATATTGCGAGGCATTATTTAAGATTTATTTAATTAAAATTCAGTTACAAAATATTATCACCACTCCTATGAGTCAATATATGAGCCTCAGATGATTCTCATCACCAAATCAGTTTCATCATAATCGCTTGAGTTTGTGCGATCTCTTGACTTAAAAGAATGGCTAGAATTGATTTTCTAGTCTCTGCAGGTACGGTATATTTTTTCTTGAGTGTTGACAAAAACTTGCAACTTTTTTTCCCTCTCGCTTTTTTTTCACTTTACAATTCACACAGAAGTGCAAAGGTAATGTACTTTAACTATTCCAGTTTCTAAGGTGTGAGCTGATGCAATTTAATGCAACATAACGCAATACTTGTGTGAGGAGTAAGAAGGAATTCTGAAAATTATGCTTACCGCTGGATAGTGCATGAGGTAATGGTACTGCTTTAGGAGTAAATGACAACACAAATTTATGAGGGCTAAAGGGAAAACAATAAAGTCTACCAGGATCAAAAACTGAGGAAATATGTTGTTTTATACAGCTTTACATGCAGGATTACTTTTTCCCGTGGGATTTTTTAAATCCCTGTAGTCTAACACTGTAAAGCTCCAAAATGTTCTTTCTATATTTACTGTCATGAAGAATTAGTACTGTAAAAAATCATGAATTTGTGAGATGTTTTGCTAGGCGATATTAATAGCAGATTCATTACGTAACTAACAAGCTCCTGCCAGTATCAGAAAACGAACAGAGATCTGAGAGTGGTATCAGTCTCAGAGAGAAGGAAAAAATAGTCCAACAGGCTGCTATAGTTTTTGTGAAATGGCCACAGCCTGCTACCTTGGATTTTTTTTCCTTTTGTAGCAGCTGCATCCTGTGTGCAAGCTAAAATCCCTGTCAGATAACCCAGATTTCAACCTGTTGAGCACTGACACACTCCTGCCGGCTGTCCACCCTGTCACTCTCTATGACCCTTATCACTTATCAACAGTCTCGTCCAGGCATACACACACTGAAATGCATAAACACTTCAAATGCATACAGATGGCTTCTCACAAGACCACAGGCACACTTGTATAAACCTGCAGTCACACACATACACACACTCGTTCTTATACTTTCTCCTGCTTATAACACACACAGAGTGTCACTCTTTGATCACACTTGTGTTTACTGAAGCTTTCAGCATCCCTGCTCATTTTCATGGTATTAAATGGCATGAAAAAAAGGCTGTAAATACATCCTGGTTTAATAATTCAGAATGTGCAGGTGAATACATTTAAGCGATTAGGATTAAAATGGGGTTGTGCTCTGCATCGTTTGGCTGTCCGATAATGAGAGACCTGCATTCAGAGCATCTCATCCCTAAAAGGATCAAGATTGTCTCTGATCTGTTTCACAACCTCGCCGGGCCTCTGGCTGCTTATATGCTCATTACACCATGCAGGGTAGTGTGGGTGGAGGATATTTGTGGTGTTCGGTGAGTGTGTGTTGTGTTTTCAGCTATTAATAATGAACTTCCACAGCTAGCAGGTGCTAAATTACAACATTAAAATTACACTAAACATTAAAAGTCAGTCAAGAACTCAATAAAAATTAAAAAAATTGTCATACTTTAAAAAAATATATACATATTATTATTTTTTTAATTGTCCTGATCAGTTTGTGGTCTAACTCAAGTCTAATAAAATATAACAAAATGTGCATTTAAAAAAAAATAGGGTTTTTTTTGTAATTTTTGAATGTTGTCCAAAGAGACTATCAGTTATCCTTATTTGTTTTATTTCATATTTATCTCATCTAATTGTATTAATTAATTTATTTTTTGGTTTTGATTTTGTCTATTCTATATATCTATATTAAATCACAATCCTAAAATATCTGGTAGTGTGTTCCTTCAAAGAAAGTGGTAGTTTTTTACAACAGCATCTATACTTAGTTGAATTTTGTTTTTCAGAATAAAAATGTGATTATATGGCTACAAGCTACAGTTCCTTGAAGCATGACAAGGAGAATTTCTCTTTGAAGGTGTCAATATACCCAAAACAAGAGCAGACATGAGGCTGCTGCACTATTTTAGATGCCCAATGTACATGATATAACTTTATGTGGGATAAAAGTTTTTTTTATTATTTATTTATTTATTTTTGTTACTGCTAATAATCCGATTTAAAACTTTCACATATGCATGTGTGGTGTGCGCATGTAGATAACAGTGTGCGCAACACACTCCTGTGTTGGAGTAAGCGGACTAATGCTGCCCATAGTGGTGGTGGGCTTTAGATAAGAATGTCTGTAATCTCAGTTCCTCTTATCATGCTGGTACAATGACATGACCCTAATCCTACACTGCAGTAAATACATTCTTTAAAACCTATATTTGTTCTGTAGCGAAACACCGAGTTCTCTTATAACATCGTGTGTGCCCCGGAGGACCCCAGTTTCTTGTCTCGTCTGTGTCAAGAACTAGTAGAAACATTGTCTCGGTGCCTCTGGGCGATGCTATAGGCATGGCAGTCTTATCTGATATTCCATCATCTTGTCAGCTTGTTCTGCTACCTTTACCTGCTTTATTCATCCAGGGTACAAGAAAACATTTTTGACATCAAAAAACAGTTTGAAGATGTGCTCTACAGGTCAACCTTGTAGCTCTCTTGATTCAAAGTCTTCGTGTGTGTGTCTTTAGGCACATATGTAGATGTGTGTGATGTTGAAGGAGTTGCTGGCTGGCATCAGGCTGAGTCCTCAGAGAATGCTACTCTGCATTTGGAAGATGGCTTTCTGTCTGGTCAGTTAAAGATTCAGCTCCATAAGGGTTTGAAAAAAGCTTCCTTATACTTAGACTTTGTCCCTGCACTTGTTCCTTTCCTGTCTGCTTCCTCCTTCTTTCCTCTTAGATGTGCGCTTCAAAGTGCGTCACAGATCCGGGTGTTTATTCCCAGCCTTCCTTCAGGCATCTCTCCTCCTGAGCATCGCTTTCATTTGCCACAGCTACTCTGATGGCCTGTCAGCTCTGCCACACATGTCCTGACGCATACTGTAAGTGCACACATGCACAGAAACCCAGGCAGAACATTAAAAGAAGAGATGTGCCAGTAAATGAAGTCGGTCTGTGGACTTAGCAGTTCACTCGCATGCAAGTGAGCAAGGCAGCAAAGGAGGTTTTGACAAAGAAAAAGTGCACTCACATCTGCAGCTGTACTTATCCCAGCTTTAAAGCTGCCTTTGCATTTTGCTTGTTCTCCTCTGAGAAACACTCTGGGTATAGCTGAATGCATTAATTACATATGCACTGCTATAGATCCACTGTCTAACACTGCTGATTGCCTTCACCCTCCCCATGTCAAACCTAATTGCAACTGTTAACCTTAAAGTTGCTCTCATAAATGAAATTGACATTCTGCCAAGTTCGATTAACTTGGGTAATAGAATGGATTGTGTTATTTCCTTTACACCTTAGCACACCTTCCACATTTCACATGGCTCTTGTGAGACTGCTGTGTATAGGCAATCCATTTAACGGATTAATAATTTGGACTTTTTAAGTTTAGCTGAGAAGTGAAGCTAAAACAGTCTAAAGTCTAAAGGTCCTCATCTTAAATATTCATCACTCTTCTTATACTCTTTTTCCCAGGAGATGTCTTGTGACCAGAACTTCTGACAGACTGAATATAGCACCAGTGGTCTTAGGATGCTGTATTGCATAATAAAGTCTAGAGTGTAATCTCATTCATAATTTAAGAAGAAATGTTACACAACATGGAAGGAAAAAGTCAATGAGGGACAAGTCTATTGAGTGACAATAGACTGAAAAGTGCATATGAGTTACACACGTACACTGTTTCTTCACTTAATGTAGAAAAAACACAGTGTAGCCTGAAATGCAGCTGGAAGCGTTGGATTGATGAAAGCCTTCATTCTGCAGCATTTTAAGCATCCCCACGCTTGACAATATATCAATAAATTTTCAAAAAGAATGCAACAGCACAGTTCAATGTGCAAATCAATTACACCATAACTTAGAGAATAGTTATTTCCATCAATGGAGGAAAAATCAGAGAACATAACTCTAATCATTTGTCACAAAAATTGGTCTCCCTCTCTCTCTTTGCTTACTGACTAACACTCTATCCAACCCTACAATTCGCCCTGTCATTTCTCAGACAAACTATGGGTATAGTCAGGCTTCAATGTATAAAAAGGCTTAGTGTTAAAAATGTAAAAACAGGAAGGAACCCGAGGAACCCTCAGGGTGCTGGAGATGGATGCAGACAGCCATCTTACTCATAGTCCTGGCCGGAGCTGACAGAATACTAAAACACTGCAATGTGTCAGAAAGCTGACTGGTGACATGAAAAACAGGAGTGTGGATGGTGTGCCAAAAGTTACTGGTGCAGTTCCATGTGAAAAAATGGATGACGGTTTATGTTTGAAGTTCTTTATGAACAATTGCTTGTGTCTTAAACCCACGGTAAAGGCATAAATAATACAAGTCGTGTTCTTTCATGAGAATAGAACAGAGAATACCAGCATTACTTAAAGTTACAGTCATTTTAAAGAGCCTCTGTCGACAGCTCAGCTTTACATGTCAAAGTAATTACATTTGTGGACACTGATTTTCATATTTTTAAGAAACATTTCTGGTGGCATGAAATCAACTATTTTTTTCTGCTTGCAAAAACCCTTCGAATTAAAAAATAAGACACAATAGTGATAATAAAGTTTGCAAGAAGACATATTGTTGGAGGGATTATTCCTCAGCACAACTTTCATTTCTTCCCAAAGGTGTCAGATAACTGACAGTAACCAGGGTGCAATATAATGAGCAGACTGAGGTGAAAATACTCAAAAGAATGAAACAGTGATTAAAGACACAAACTCTGACACGACCAAATTCATAACTTCATAGTCAATGTGACATATCATCTTGCTCAGGCTATTTCCAAGCTGTGAAATTTGATTTTTATTATGTGTGGCAGTAATGACAGAGAATTTCAGACAGAAATCCCACTTGGGTTGCCAAATTTAACTTAATGTCTTGTTGTGCTGGTTGCTTATACTTACCTTCAGGAATAACGGTAGAGGCAAGAACTTTTTTTATATTATAATATTATTAATAAATAGTAAATTAATAGTCATTTGAATGTAGCGAATTTCATTTTAAAAGACAGTGTTTACAATATCATTAATAATTACTTTATTTTATAAGCCATTGTAAATATTAAGTGGACAGTTATTGTAAGAGTAAAACGAATCTTTATGAAACTTTGTAAATGGTTAACAAACAATTTAGTGCATTAGCTGATGTAGCTGATGATTATAATACTTAACCCTTGTATGAAAAACTTGAGTGTGTCTCTGAGACACCAGGGACTTTGACCAGAGTATTTGTTGCCATCAGAACAAGGGTGGGTTCACCGATTAGGTAAAAACCTCTAAAACATTTGGTAATCAGTAACAACTGCATAACATACAACATATGATGTTATATGTGGGGTCATGGGGGGATAGAATTAATATCTTCTCTTAGGAACAATAAAAGAAGATATAATTTATAAAACTAGTAATTTTATTATACTATTAAACTCTGTTTTCAGCAATTGCCGCAACCATTTATTCATTACAGATTAATTACATGCCAGCAATATTAATAGCTAATTACAGTGACTTATTCCCAGTACTCACAGTAAATGAGGACCTTTACCCCCGGCCACACTCATACATTTCAGATCAGCTTGTCAGCTGAACAGAGTAACCATGCGTTTAAAACTTGCTCATGGCACAGCTCTAAGAGGAAATTCACAAAGATGTAATGTAACAGCAGTCATTACAATACTGAAAAAAGTTCTCTGCTGATGCACATGTAATACAAACTGATGTGCACTGTATAGTCACAGAGAACAGAAACACCATCTACCTTTGCACTGAGCTTTGCCTCAAACTCTGATAGATCTGTATCAAAGCATGATATGATCAAGGTGCCATCAGAAAGACAGAGCCTGCAGCTTCTCTCTCATTTGCCCGGCGATGTCTTTTGGAGCAATCTGTCAGCTGTGGGCTAAAATAGGGACTCCGGGGTTGATGTCAGGAGCATCATATTGTACCAATGAGAAAGGACCCCCCATGTGATTCCTTCTATTTCACTCCTTATGTATGTGCAAAGCATATAAAATGTGATTTTTTTTAATGTTTCAGATTAGACTTTAATACCCATACAAGCTTACTGTATCAGTCAGATGAATACACAAATCCAGTGCTGATAAATAACCTTGGCGATAACCACCAGATTAATGATTAGTAAGTCTTTCTGTTTCGGGAAACACATCTGAGACATATTAATGAGCAGCTATCCCGGTTAGCTCCCAACACGTATCACATGGACCATACTGCAGCATACTTCCAGCACTAATGGCTCACAGGGCTCTTTTATCTCATCTGTGGCGGTGATCCAGATGATGTAACAGCTCAATTGAAATATCATCATGGGAGAAAGACAAGCATGAAAAAATGCAAGAAGCACCATCCCCAAAACAAACCTTAAATATTAATTCAGTGATGCCACTTATGTAAGCCTCAGCTCCACTGGGAAGGAGGCAGACACGTGTGCATGAAGAGTGTGAGAGACGTTACAAGTGCAGTTATATATTCTCTCCTGAGTGTCTGACTCATAGTGATCTCTCCCATGCATCTTTATTTCTCGTTTTACATTCTAATTCATATCCCTATTTTGTGTATTTTAAAAGTAGAGGCAAGACTTTTGTTGAGTTTTTTAAAGCATCATTTTTATTATAGGGCCAGGATGGGCCACCAGATGGACAAAGTGATAAAAAAAGAGACAGTATTCATGGGAAAGATGAGGCAGGATCCATATCACAGGAAACATCTAATCTTTCAAGACAGGAAAGGTTACCCAGAATCTGCAGATGTCCTAAATATTTAGATAAGGTGTGCATAGGCTTTCAATCTCCTTTTGCTCCACGCTTCCTCTCTTTCTTGAGCTGTTAAATAGTTTATGTCCTTCCTCTGAGGTGAAACACTGGGGAAACAGTCTAAACAGTTTTATTACATGTATCAGGGGAACCTAAATATTTGTCTAACGGGATGGGCGAGAGGTTGATGTATCATAGGTGGAAGCCTGTATAGGGCACAAAAATGAATCTGAATCTTTTGCTGCTACTCTTTCCTTGCTGATCTCTTATCCTACAGCTGAAACACTTGTGATAACAACATCTTTTGCCATGCTTGGAGCATGTCACTGAAAATTGCATTTTCAGCTTGATCTGCCAGTCTATTCCTTTCCGTTCAAACAAAAAGCTTCTCAGAAACTGCAGGGTGGATTAACATTTTATTTTTGTAAGGATATTAATGGTTCCCAGGGGGTCCATTGTTAGTGTTTTTAGATGATCGTTGTGGCACTGAGTGGAATTCATCAACAATTATTGGGCAGATTGGCACTCAGTGCAGTACAGATCTTGACCCCTCTCTGGGAATATTGTGTACTTTCTTTCATCCAAATTCAATATCTGGTATTGGATTTTTTTTCACCTTTTCTTCTAGTTCAGTGATGAGGTCAGAATTTTGATTTGTCCAACTGTTTTTTCTTTTAAAAAATGCACTGTTCTAAGGTACCTATAAAAATGTGTTTTGCTTTTTGCTCACTGTAAAAACATCCCCTGGAGAACCAGAAAGGTTTTATGATTCTTCTAGACATTCAGTTTTGGCATCTGTGTAGCTTCAATAACATGTATGAACATTATGCTATAAGAGACAACCGTTTACACCAACTAACACTGAAAACTTTTGAACAGAATTAACAACTAATCACATTTCAGTGTCTTGAATGTCTATTACCTCCACAGACATCCAAAATAAAGCCTCCTAGCCAGACTGTTAAATACTGGAATTGAAGTCTAGGAGAGGTATTCAGACATTCAGACAGTGAACCTGATTTGCATGAGATATAATCCTGGACCAACACGATCTTCCTGTCTGGCAGACGTCTCCTGTTCCCTGAGATATTGGCTGGATGTCGGCTGCCATTTGTCCCGTTTTCTGTCAAGATGATCTCACACAGCATCAATAATGTTGAGGTCTAGTCTCTGTTTTTCTACCCAGGTATGCTTTTACTGCACTGGCAGTGTGGTTGGTATCATTGTCATGCTGAAAAATGAAGCTGTTACCAATCAGACGCTTTCCAGAGCATCTGATTGGTACTAATTGGTCAATCAAAATCTGACTGTAGTTTTTTGAGGATATAATTCCATCAACTTTGACATGATCACCACTGGCTGAAATGCAGCCCCAAACCACGTCAGAGTCTCCATCCTTTTACTCTAATCCATCTTTTGGCTGTAGATACTGACTGTTGCACCTCTCTCTTGAACTTTCACATTCATGCTACCAACAATTTGAACCAAACATTTCAAAAACTGATTCATCACTACATCAGACCTGCTGCTACTGATTTTCAGTCCACTTTTTGTATGAATTAGTACCCTTCAGCCTTTTCTCCTCGCTTTCTCTTTCTTAAGAATAGCGCCTCGACAGCCACTCTTCCACTCTTCCACTGAGACCTTTTCTGATGAGGCTTCCTCAATCCTTGGATAGGGTTTCCTTTTATGAACATCACTTTCATACACTGCTGCAGATAGGTTTTTAGGACTGCCAGTTTCATTGTCTTCCACTGTCCAGCCTCCTCAATTTTCTTAAGGAAACATGCACACCTTGCTGAGACATACCCAGTTTTCAGCTTATAAGTTTACAAAAACACAATTTTATTCATGCTAAACTCTGTTAAATAAGGTATTTTTCATTGATTTAAATAAAGAAATGGGAACAAACTGTGTGTTTATGCAACAGCCTCCAAAAGTAACAAAGTGCCTAAAGATACAAGGCTCTATGCTAAGATTAGCGCTTAGCCAAAAGTATGGCTGTGCTAGAATCTCACAGTGTTTCAAGCACTGTTGGAAGTTTTGCAGGCTTGTTTCACTTTGAACCAGATTCTTTCTAATCTACGAGAATCCAGCTAATTGACAATAATCTGCAGTTTCCAAAAATGTGATCTATGTTAACACAAAACAATGCCGAATATTCCTAGCATGCCTCTTTTAAGTTTCCTCTTAAACACCAGAGCAGTAATTTTGTTTAATCAGTAATCATTTCATCATTGCTGCTTAACATACTTCCTCCTAGGCAAAATAAGGGAAAGAAATTGGCAGACTAAAGATAAAAATGACCTGCATTTACCAGTTCAGCTGTAGTAATGGACACACTGCCATCTGCACCTCGGGGATAATTTGATTTGGGCTGACATGGTAAATTACCCTGCTACAGCCTGTCCATTTTATTTGCTAATTCAATTCAGTGTCACTTAACACCCAGAGCCCTTCCTTCGACAGGGCCCCAGAGGCACAGAGAGTCTGGTTTACTCTAGTGTAGGTGCTTCTCTGGGTTGGTTTACTAATAAGTAGAATTTGACCAAGGGGTGCTGAGGAGGACACCCTGAAAATCTCAGAAACAATTTCATCAGCATGACCTTGACATAGAAGGGAAAAAACCTGATACAACAGCATAAATTCATGCTAACTGGGTTGGCGACACTTCTCAACTTGACACGTGACTAGATGATTTAACACACGCTGATACATGTGTATCAGCAATCTGCTTTACTAATATATTTAATGATGCCTGCTGGTTTTCTTAATGCCCCACCCTCCTTCTTAAATATTTGATTCTTCCATATATTTTAAGACTCAAGAGGCCTATATGTATCATAACTACAGACATGTTTATAATGTTTCCTTCAGAAAAAGATATTCTCAGGGAAGCGATCTAAGATAAGTCCTTTTATATTTTCCATGTGGTTCATTAAAATAAAGATGCTCCCTCACAGGGTGCTGGCCCCATTTTTCCCAGCACAAATTATACTTTATGAACAAACTTTTCCATTTTAGGCCCTCTGCATAAATACATAAAGAACAGCTTTGCTAAGAAACTAAAGTTTTCTCAAAGTAAACATCCATGTTGTGATGGCTTTTTAGAGTTTATGTTCTTGAACAAAGACTCTTCCCCAGCTGACTAAAATATTTCTGCCAAAACTTTCTTCTTAAGGAACAAGGGTTCTGTTCCCTTTATCTTCTCATTCACCAAATTTTTGTGTTCAGTCTTTCATTGTTGATGTTTTTCCAAACCCAAAGCCCACTCCTCTGAGCTTTCCTGTAGACTAATATTTGTCTTTCCACCTCCTCCCTCTATGTGAACATCTGGACTGGAGCTTTGCCGCAGCACAAACTTCCTTGGCGAACTTTCCTATCTTTTGATGCTTGCATATATAACGATCAATAGTTTACCTTGGCCATAAACAATTTGCTCTAGCCACCAACACAACAACACTCAGCTGACTGCTGATTTAAAGGGAGAAATACTTCTCTGCATGTCATCTTGCTGGAACCTGTACCATACTGGAACTCCATAATAGGAATTTTACTCTGTGACATGTTTGTTCTCTTGTATCTGGGACAGTTTTGCCAACAGCAGTGAAAGGTTTGATCACCTACAGATCACTAAATCCATTGAGGTCCAACTTTGAGAAGTTTTCTTTACTGCCTTATCCCTTGATTTCGATAGGATGGACTGCAGGGGGTTGATGTGTTTGTCACCCCTCAGGGATAATTGGATTGGTCTGAGCCGTAGATGAAATGAAACACGTGACCAATCCTTTATTTTGAAGCATCTTTATTCTTGCTGTGTTGCTGAAGTAGTGATAAGAGAAATAATAACAATGGATTGCATTTATATAGCGCTTTTCGGGACCCCTCAAAGCACTTTACAATACCACTATTCATTCATACACTGGTGAAGGCAAGCTACAGTTGTAGCCACAGCTGCCCTGGGGCAGACTGACAGAAGCAAGGCCGCCATATCGCGCCATCAGCCCCTCTGGCCAACACCAGTAGGGGGTAGGTGAAATGTCTTGCCAAGGACACAACGACCGAGACTGTCCAAGCTCGAACCGGCAACCTTCCGATTACAAGACAAACACCCAACTCTTGAGCCACAATCGCCCCCTGGAGAATAGAAATGAGTATGAGCTGCTTCTGAACACCATCTCTCTCTCTCTGTGTGTGTGTGTGTGTGTGTGTGAGAGAGAGAGAGAGAGAGAGAGAGAGAGAGAGAGGCAGCCCATGCATACCGTTCTGATTGTGTGTTGCTACATGTCACAAAGTCAAACACTGCAAAGTTTGGTCCAATTTCCGCATGTGATGGAAGTCATTACAGCTCCGGCTCACTGCTCTGATTGAAGTCTCTTAGTCACAATGGGCCAGAGTGACTTCGTCTGAGGCAGGGTCAGTGGAAGCCGGCTCAGTAATCAGGTGGGATTGAGGAAGGAAGATGTGTTCAATCAGGCATCTTACAGATACACGCTGCAGGTCACGAGAACAGGAATTTCATGTGGTGTTCCATCTATGGATGCCATTGTCAATCAATGACACACATATATATTACTAAATGCACAAACTAAATACACAACAAAATCCATAAATTAATATGATCGCTTATTTATTTTTTTTAAATTCTGCCCTAATATAAATATGTATTACATTTGAGTTGACTAAAGAATTGGCTTGAAATGATGAGTTTACTTAACCTGTTAAACCTACAAGACAATGGTGTCCATTTAGTAACAGCTGCAAAACTGTAAGACCAAGATAAATAACCTTGGGTAAAAGGGTTATATGGGTAACAGACACTTGGGAGAATTTTAAAACATTATTAGTCTCCTTAAATGTATCACCAGCTTTAAGCCAGTCATGAAATTCTACAGCATTTTTTTTTAATGTCTGCCTGATTGATAGCTCTGTGACAGTGAGTATATATTGATGTTATCAAGCCCCTTCCAGAAATCCTCCACTGCAAATTTTCATGCAACAGAATTGAAGCATATACCGCATCTATAGTTGTAGGAGACGGCTTCTTTGGTAAGTCTGTTAAGCTCAGCAAGAAAAATTTTCAGGGCTGAAGGGAGGGTCACATTATCAAATTAAGAAATGTGTTTAACATAAGAGCAAACTATCATTGTGATACACTGCATTACTCGCCAACTCCCTTGCATACATTAACACATGCAAACTATAAATCTGCACAGACTACTAAATTGAGAACTGATGTGTTAAATTAAGAGCTAAATTATTATAATGTGAAAATAAAATTTGCTTCCTTAAGTTAACTTACTTGGATATTCTTATTATTCATTAGTCTTTAAATCTTAAAAACTCATTAAATTGTAAATAAATACACAAAAAATTTTTATGTTTATGACACAACATATATTACACAAATTTACGTTAAAAATGTATATAACACGGGAAAAACAACAAGAAAAACTGGAGAAAACTTAACTTTATCTCAGGATTGTAATTTTTTTTTACACCAGTTTAAGAGGTACAATTACAAATCTGTGCCAGCTCTGGCAAAAGCGTTGTCAGTCATCCTGTATACTGTTAGCTAAATTTCTGCTGACTTACCTTTACAATTATTACCACCTTTTAAAGGTGCCCAAATGATAAAGTGGGTCTAAATCCTGTCAGGGGTATCACTTTAGCTTTTTAGAATATATGTTATCTTCTCCATGGCTTTGCAGTGCCTCATTTTCTTAATCTATTGGGCCACCTGTGAACTAAAGAGTCTTCCATGATAAGGCAATCAATTGCTTTGCCTGGAGTAAACACATTACCATAAGTATTTGCTTAGATAGGGCTAGGGTGACTGGATATAACCCTAAAGTAAACACTGTAGGTTGGCTTTACTTCCAGCATTTTGTGCATCATTTATATTGTATATTATGTAATCATAATCTTCTTTTTGTGGCTGGTGTATATACACATATTACTTCCTCTAATCTAACTTACATGTACAGCTTGTTTTCAGGCTTCTAACTGGTCAGCATAGAACTCAATTGAATTGATCAAATCCAGCTTTTACTACAACACTTTTCAGAGATTGACTGTTCCCTTTTAGAAAAAGGTGGTTGAGTTTATAAATGCCTATGAAATGCTGTTTTACAGCTTCTAAACAAATGGCAATTCACATGTTCATATTTGGCTATTTATGCAACATCAAATTTTTTTTTATCTTCAAATATGTTTCCCATCTCAGTTACACCTTTAGTGGACAAAGACTGAAGCCTCAGTCTATTGTTCCATGTTTTAACTGATTTAACTGTTTCTATATAGAAGCACTTTAATTTATTTGTAACATCTGTAGGGATGAGAAAATTGCACATGCAGCAGTGACGGAGATGAACGCAGTGTTAATGTGATGCTTCAGGATGCTGTAGATGGCAGTGTAGCACTGATTTCCAGCACCTTTGTGTGTGTGTGTGTGTGTGTGTGTGTGTGTGTGTGTGTGTGTGTGTGTGTGTAAAATCCTATCCAAGCCACTGATAGCTAAGATAATTCCTTCTGATGGAAAAATCCTATGAATTCCAGAAATAGCCACTGCCTATGTTAACATATTGAGCTCACTTTTACATAAATGTGCAAATATAAAGCACTTGTTCACCTGATATGAATCCTGTACCATCAAACAGAATTATTCAATCAAATTAAGAGCTTTGATCAAAACCTAAGAGAAATACAGGATTATTTGCACATGTGAATGTCATCGAGGACCTTTGATAGAAACTGCAGATCCCTCTTCTCCCGCTACACGGAGTTGTCAGGAAAACAAGCCAGCTCTTTGAGCAAGAATAAACCTAGTCCTGCATTAATTTGCATTCATGTTTCCAGTAAATAAATTCCTCTGTAATCCACACACAGAGGCATCACTGTGAAGAAGCAGAGTATGCACAACACTGGCCACAAGCAGAGAGAAGGGTACAGGAAAGGGATGAAACATAGAATAAAGGAGTAGATTTGAACCAAATTGGCAGCGGAAATAGTAAATTTAGCAAATACAGTATTGATGAGAAGAAAGTGGGAAGAATGTTGCCAGGAAGGGCTTTGACACATACCGTAGTGTTGCAAAGAAAGAGGAGGAAAGAGAGGAATGACTTTATGTTGAAAGAAGGAGACGGATATGACCCAGCGGTTAGTCATGTCCCCTGTGGGGCCCTGGGGGGCCTGCAGCGTCTCTTGCTTGTGTACTCTCTTGCTGTCAGGCCGCTTGCACTGTTGTCCTCTGCTCTCCTTCAACATCTGGAGTCTGTTTAGCCTCATGAGCTCTGCAGCCCCCACCATGACACCTCTGCTAAAAATGCCTGATATGAGGATTTTTTTCCCCAAAGGTTAGCTCAATAAACACCCATGTTCTGATTAATTTCACAATGTATATGTCTTCATTTTTACTCACTGCATCCATTGTGTTATTCACTACTTATCATATTTCCACAAATCAACAAACCTCTTCACTCCAACTGTTAAATCATGGCTGACTAAATGCTTTGACATTTTCATTAGAAGAAAATTTGTTGCTGCAATGGAAAACACTTCCAGTTATGTGTGTGTCACTGTCGGATGCTTTGATGATCTCCGGTCAATTACCTGCAAGACTCCACTGTTTGTAGATGCAGTGATAGTGTAGCTGTTTCTGGCTTTTCCTGCTGGGTTACAACATGAGTCATGTTTAACTGTGAGGTTGTACATAAGCTGTAAACCACAGCCTAGTTGTTGTTATGCATGTGTGTATGTTTACATGGAACTGTCACAGTCCCCCCCTCCCCCCCCGTAGCCACAGGGTTAGAGGTTAGCAGACACCTCTGTGAAAGTGTTTAAAACCACAATGACAGATTTTCCTGCTGGTCAATCAGCAGATGAGCACACCATTCATTTTCTGCAGTCAGTTAGATGACCTTTGTGTCCGCGCCCGGGCCATTTCCCTATGCCTGCTCGTGGGAAACAGGGCTGCTACGAGCTAGAGTTGGATGGGGGTTCAGGGGGGTCTGTTCTTTTCAAGGCAGAGATATATAGACAGAGGTGATACAGCTTGGAGTGTAGTTTCTCGGTTTTGGGGTGCTGACAACTGTTAAATGTATAATTAAGTTCATATGAGGCATATGTGTGTCGTGTGTGTGAGCTGAAATGCCTGATAGGTTATGCTTTGAGTTGAGATGCGTTTTGTGTCAGCCAGTGAAAAAAATGGGTATACAACCCACTAAGTATCCCTTGGGTATACTTCTTTTTTTTCCATGCAGCTGCACTTTGTGTGTACAAACTGAGGTTTGAATGTGGGGGTCCACATGGGAGAGGGCGGGAGTTCCTGGGCACTGAGCCTTTAACAGTAAAATATTTCAGAGGTTGTCCACCAGCAGCCTAATGACTTCAGCAGACAGAGCCTGGATTTTGGCTTTTCCCCACTGCCGACACCAAAAGCCATAAAACACTGCGTGTTTGGAATGCAAAACATGGATCCTGTGGAAGACAACAGCAACTCAGATCACACACAAACCAGAAAACTTGTTGGCTCAAACAACAAAGTGTGTAAAGCTATTTTAATACATTACATGCTGTGATTTAGAGTAGCTAACTTTGCTATCTGTTTGTACAGACTCAGAATACAAACTTATCTGTGCATGAAATCAATTCAAATTGAGTTTTGCCAGGATGCAGGCTGGTAAGCATCCAGCTACAGAAGGTCAGATTACTGAATGATTCATAGACTGGTATAAGTGACCGTGTTTACAGGAGGTCATACCAACAGACCGGTCCTCCTGACCTTTAACCCAAACCTAAAATATAGTGAGTTTGAAACACCCAAGAAACCAGGATCATTAACACCTCAAGAACTACGAAGGCAAGAGGGTGAAATAAGTTTTTGTCTTAACACACACACACAAGAAAGAAAGAAATGTCTAATCTAGCTAGAAATATAGAAAATTTAGGGATGTGATTCTAAATTTTGAGAAAGTGAAAAGAAGAATTTAGAAATGATTAGGATTTTATGAATCAAGTCACGCTCAACAGAGCCAAAAAATGCAACGCCCGGAAATTGTTTTAGCCCTCCAACAAACCATGTCAAATTCCCTTGAATGCTTCCTTATAGTCCCTTATCTTGGCCCACCTCCTTCACACACGGCTGAGGTGGAGTTAGGTTACTAAGCTGACCTCCCACATGGAGCCAGCAGACAGCAGAAGCGGTGGTTTGATGAGTTTTACATATACAGCCAAAGAACTACTAAATAACAGGTAAACATAAAATCTTTAAGTTGTATTTCAGAATCTGATCACTTTTATTGACTGAGAATATCATCCAGTTGCTCCTGGTTGCATTTATTAAAAGGTGCAGAAAAGTCATTACCACCTGAAGATGAGTTTTTCTGCAAGACTGATGGCTTTAATCCCCCTGCAGGCCAAATGACAGGTCAGGCCGATCGAAGAAATGACAGGGATTTTTCTGAGTGCCACCCTCAGGTCATTGTCATTTGTAGCTGGTCCCCATACACAGTAATAGGTCACCTCCCCAGGAGCTGCCACAGGCTAACACCATGGAAACCAGATGGCTGCAGGGGGGATTAGACATGATGAGCTGCAACCCCTGAAATAAATATAATGGTTATGAGAAAGTAGCCTGTTACTGACACAGGGAGAATAGTTGTCCTGGGATCAAGTGAGAGGACAGACTCATCAAAACTGAGTGTGGCTTGGTTGTTTTGTTCCAGTTTTGGAGTGCATCTGAAAAGATTTGTGATGAGTTCAACAGAAAACCACACGATTAGAGATCAGGCTATAAATGTTTTTTGTCATGTCTTGATTATAACTAAAGATTAAAAAAGAAACAAGTTTAGGTAGTAAAATCTGTCATGTGTTAGATGACCTTTTGTTTTTGTTTTAAATTCATTAGGAGAGCATTCATATCTTTTTCACAACAATTAACAGTGTAAAGGGAAAGTAATGACCCCTACTTCCACTTCACAATAAAACTATGTATTGCTAAATTTTACATGATTAGATATTTTTTTTAAATTGGTGCATGATGTTTGTAGAACCAGTTTGAATGAGTTAATAGAGTAAAGTTCACTGGCTTGGTCTAGTGCTTTAGCCCCTCTAAATAAATCTGACATGGGATGAGATAATGAATGTTTTTGCAAAGGAAAGAAAAATGTAAATTAGCTCTTTTGGAAAGGGTAATAAATCATAAACACAAGTACAGTAAAATGTATAACATTCCTATCAAATGTAGTGTAACAGAAGTATAAAGAAGCAGAAAGTAGTACATCTGAAGTGCTGAACTAACAGCATTTCAGTGAATGCAATTAGTTGGTTTTCACAAAGAGACAAATATGACAATAACTATATATGAAACATATATATTTATCTTTACATGACTATGATGATAAAGTTATTCAGGTCTAAAACTCATTTAAATTATTTATTACAACAGAAGAATTTAGCTTGAATTTAGCATCACTCTTTTGATGCACAACAGCAGCCACACTAAAGAGGGAGGACTGGGGGAGTGTGTTTGTTTGACGTATTAGTGATTAAGTATGTATGACGCGGCACAGCTTGACTTTTCTGCCTGAGCTAGCTCGTAAGTTTTATTTGATTTTGTGCTTCTATAATGGCACCGAAGATAACGTATACTAAATATTTGATTTGAACTAAATAACACCTTGAGAGGGACCAGGTGTTGAGGAACATCTCAAGTGGTACTTGAGATGCTGCTTCTACATGCTTCTTCCTCACGACTCAGGATTTATCTGTAGGCAACTGTAAGGTGCCCATTGATAAACCCTCCTTTGGATTGATGTCTTCCCGTATTCGAAGGATTCATTTGTGGTAGTTGTTATCTGAAGAACTCATTACAGATTATGAGTGGGAAAAGTGATCTTAACTATAAGCTGAAAATGTCCTTTAAAAACAGATCATTCTTTTAGTAACAAATAATTAGTTACTTGTTATTGCCTTTTATTTGCTTATATATGTTTGGATGCATTTTTCTCTGAGTTCTGTAAAAGTATAAATGGATTATTAGCAGCTTCTCTTGCCTTAAACAGGTATTATTTTCACATTTGCCATTCAAAGATCAGCATCATACTAAAGAAAAGTATGAGCTTCATGTTTCTTTGTGTCTAACTTAAAGCAACAGAGTAACATCCTCAGTTTTATCCTGGATCTAATACCTTTTGTCCGTTTTGCCCTGTGGACTTTTCAAATGTTGTGTCTCCAAATTAACTCGCTGAAAAAAAAGTTTGTTTTGCTTACAAAAACTTTGGTATTAGAAAGTGCTGTGTGAAAATACAATATTGTGCTGATGTGCAGATCAGGTTGACAGCTTCACAATCGCTGTTTTTTTAGAGGGACCTGCTGAATGATATTTCCCTAAGGGACAGCCCCCAACCCCAGGTAAGAAAAAAAGACATCACATTGTCATTGGGCTGGCAAATTAAACTTTTTGGGTTCCTTTTAAGAAACAATTTACCGACTCACCGACCACACTCCTCACAAAGTCAGCTAAAGTCTCCCTTCTGTAAACAAGTGAGGAAAATGCCACGTGAAACTGTTGCACAAAAAATACTATCATCCAGGGCAAAATACATAACTGTAGCTAGACATTGCAGGTTGTGAGCGAAGTCTGGCTGCATCACATTGTTTATAGATAGGCCAAATAAGGGTTTGTGATGTTCCTGTCTTTCCGCACAAAAAAGGTAGAGGGCAGTGTTTGTCTTTTCATGCTGAGGTGGTCTCATGGGAAACAGATCTGGAGGAGTCAGTTTATCAGCAACATATGAAAGACTAAAGCCTTAAAAAACAAGTACACTGGCCTTCACATTCAAAGATGCAACAGAAGCACCATGCAAAACTATATCACACCTTAGAACAACAATAATGTAACCTTTCACTCGTCTCTCTCCTGCACAGAGCTTGATGACGTTTCTACATTCACATTGTGGTTTGAATCTCAATAGCACTTTGTTGATACTAAAAAAGATTACTTACCGTAATTGGTGCTCTTATACTTTTGTCTCCTTTGAAGAGACACATTAAGAGAGTCTTGAGAATGGTTTCGAGTGCATCTGTCTCTCTTGAGAAGTTAAGAGTGGTGTGGTTTTTGTAAGCTGCCTCATTTGCCCTGAGAGTTCGTGTCTCCAGCAAGCGCTCAGTTTTTTCGATGAGAACAGTGCTGGGAAACCGGAGACTCTAGAACTATCATGGAAATAAATGAGGTTTGTTTGACTGTCAGAAACATGTTGACTGTGTCAGAGCCAGATTAAATGTGGTCAGATATACAGCTGGCGAAAAAAACGAGAAAAAAAAGACATGCTTGTCTGAAGTAGAAGCGTTTTAGAAAAACTCAATTTTTTATGTTTCATTTGGGTACGCAAATGAAATGTTATTGCTGTTTTAAATCCTCCTTCCAATTTCCATAAAGAGTAGGTAACCTAGCTCTGTGTTAACTCATGTAAATGATCTTAAATGACAGCCGAATCCCTCTGCTCAGTGAACGAATTAGCAATTGAATCTCCCTCCGTCTGCAACCTTGCATTTTTCTCAAGACAAATGTGTGAAGTGTCTGCCTGTTTTCCTGCTGTAGGTGGGCAAGATTACTGCTGTCCTCATTGGATAGCTAGTCTTTTGATGTATCAGCAAGACGTCCAGAAGAAGTCAACTGAGTGATTTATGAAGGTGCAGGAACACACACACTCTCACACATTCATGGCCTCCCCACAGAGAGTCTCAGTAGTAGACAGGACGCGGGCCAGGCCTGTGTTGTCGGATGGGGCAGACTAAACAGTAAACAGACACCTCACAGGGCATGGTCAAAGTTTACAGAATTGCCCAGCTGAATTGCCAAAGACTCAAACAAAACCTCATAATTTCCAATGCGGCCACATCACAATCATTCATATTCACAGAAAGAAGTGGACGATTGTCTTTGAAATTTATCCCCATTGTTATTGATAAACATTTGGACTGTAATTACACAGACATGTGTCATACAGGAGTGAAGTCATAAACTGAAAGGCCATCTGACAGAATCTATAAGACCTATGCGTAATTGTATTCATTGTATCTGCGTAATTCTTCTGTGTGAGATCTGTCAGAGGAGTCTTTGTGGCGAAGGCTGTATAATAGGAGGATCTGGCTTTATAATGGGACCCTCTCTATGGGCCCTGGCATACTGCCAGTAACCCCAAAATGCCTCTTATTGGCTGTTGGTTTAGCCGTTGATCCCTGGAAGTGGCGGTCGAGGATAGCGGCCACACTGGTGCTCATATAAATCAAGATATGACTGTTTTTACTGTGGTTGCTTTCTTCATCTTTACAATCTCTGACAAAGCTGAGAAGCTTCTTACCCAGGCTCAAAATAGCCTTCTGTCTTCAGACAAGCCTGTAAGCTAGCAGGCCACAATACAGATCAACATCTTTAGTGTTTCTTTAGCCTCTTTAATGTTAGTTTCACTGTGCTGTACATATAAACAAAGTTCCATGCAACATCCCTCCTATCTATTCATATACTAACCTCCTACTCAGAGTCACAGACAGACAGGCGGGCAGCAGACACGGTGGAGCTGCGATTAGCTGTCGGGGCTCATGGTCTCTAATCAGAAGCAGAAATGAAAACGTTAGATGCGGTTAAGAAAGGCTTACGCCACACTGGCTGGTACAATATGGCACATTATTTGTTGTTCACAGATTGCTTTGTTTTTATTGCACAGAATTTAATATGGTCAGACTGGTCAGACACTGATAGGTAAGACGACATACCTGAACTTCTACCTGAACTTCTAGTTCTCACTGATACATGTACCAAATATCATGACAATCAATCCAATGAAGAAATTTCAATAAACTAACAGTCTTCAAAGGAGACAGCCTGGCTGGAGATACTAGCAACCCAAATATGAAAAAATACTCCACCAAACATGGATGTAGCGGCAAATGTATTTGAGTCTGTCCCAAGGTGGTGGACATTCCCATGACTAGCTATACCATAAAAGACAGAAAGCTCATCATTACAGTGGGGCAAAAAAGTATTTAGTCAGCCACCGATTGTGCAAGTTCCCCCACTTAAAATGATGACAGAGGTCAGTAATTTGCACCAGAGGTACACGTCAACTGTGAGAGACAGAATGTGAAAAAAAAAAATCCATGAATTCACATGGTAGGATTTGTAAAGAATTTATTCGTAAATCAGGGTGGAAAATAAGTATTTGGTCACTTCAAACAAGGAAAATCTCTGGCTCTCACAGACCTGTAACGTCTTCTGTAAGAAGCTTTTCTGTCCCCCACTCGTTACCTGTATGAATGGCACCTGTTTGAACTCATCATCTGTATAAAAGACACCTGTCCACAGCCTCAAACAGTCAGACTCCAAACTCCGCCATGGCCAAGACCAAAGAGCTTTCGAAGGACACCAGGAAAAGTATTGTAGACCTGCACCAGACTGGGAAGAGTGAATCTACAATAGGCAAGCAGCTTGGTGTGAAGAAATCAACTGTGGGAGCAATCATCAGAAAATGGAAGACATACAAGACCACTGATAATCTCCCTCGATCTGGGGCTCCACGCAAGATCTCATCCCGTGGGGTCAAAATGATCATGAGAACGGTGAGCAAAGATCCCAGAACCACACGGGGGGACCTGGTGAATGACCTGCAGAGAGCTGGGACCAAAGTAACAAAGGTCACCATCAGTAACACACTACAACGGCAGGGAATCAAATCCCGCAGTGCCAGATGTGTTCCGCTGCTGAAGCCAGTGCATGTCCAGGCCCGTCTGAAGTTTGCCAGAGAGCACATGGATGATACAGCAGAGGATTGGGAGAATGTCATGTGGTCAGATGAAACCAAAGTAGAACTTTTTGGTATAAACTCAACTCGTCGTGTTTGGAGGAAGAAGAATACTGAGTTGCATCCCAAGAACTCCATACCTACTGTGAAGCATGGGGGTGGAAACATCATGCTATGGGGCTGTTTTTCTGCCAAGGGGACAGGACGACTGATCCGTGTTAAGGACAGAATGAATGGGGCCATGTATCGTGAGATTTTGAGCCAAAACCTCCTTCCATCAGTGAGAACTTTGAAGATGAAACGAGGCTGGGTCTTCCAACATGACAATGATCCAAAACACACCGCCCGGGCAACAAAGGAGTGGCTCCGTAAGAAGCATTTGAAAGTCCTGGAGTGGCCTAGCCAGTCTCCAGACCTCAACCCCATAGAAAATCTGTGGCGGGAGTTGAAAGTCCGTGTTGCTCGGTGACAGCCCCAAAACATCACTGCTCTCGAGAAGATCTGCATGGAGGAATGGGCCAAAATACCAGCTACTGTGTGTGCAAACCTGGTAAAGACCTATAGTAAACGTTTGACCTCTGTTATTGCCAACAAAGGTTATGTTACAAAGTATTGAGTTGTATTTTTGTTATTGCCCAAATACTTATTTTCCACCCTGATTTACGAATAAATTCTTTACAAATCCTACCATGTGGATTCATGGATTTTTTTTTCACATTCTGTCTCTCACAGTTGAAGTGTACCTCTGGTGCAAATTACTGACCTCTGTCATCATTTTAAGTGGGGGAACGTGCACAATCGGTGGCTGACTAAATACTTTTTTGCCCCACTGTATATGTTTTCTCCATCATAGAACCCTTAGGAGCCCTGTAAGTACTGTATGAGCTAGGATTGTTGACGACTGTTAGTGTAAAAACCACACGCTTGCTTTTTAATTGAGTTCTTTTAAAAACACAAAGCCAGCAAGACACAAAAACTGTACCGGACAAATATACAAAACCTCTAACTGTAACTGACATGCAAAGTTACCGTATTTGGATTAGAGGGTACCGTGCTAAGCTATCAACTAACACTGGCAAACTCGGTTAGCAAGCTGTGGTCATAAAATGTATGGGTCTAATGCACACATAACACAACACACACACACAGAAAGCCCTTGGTTTTGTATGATAATTCCATTAAAAATGTTCTAAAGGGCACCGACAGGTCCAGTTCAGTCACTTCCGGTTCAGGAGGTAAGACCTAGCAGACGCCTGTCAATCAACATGGACACACTCGAACTTCCAGTATACCGACTGATGAAACTGTTTGTTGCATCAGGCTTTTTAAATGCTGTAAAGTTGGACAGTTTTTGTATTCTAATCCGAATCAGAGCTTTAAGATTAAGTGATTTCTATGTGTATATTTCACAAAAACAAACATACTATGTGAGCTCTACAGCACATAGGTTCAAAAGAACCAATTTCCATACTAAAAAACTCCACTGAAAACCGTTAGAGAATAAAAATCAACCTATCATCCAAACTCCTCTCATCAGGCCCACAGGCTTATCCGTCTTGTAGAGCTGTTTTCGCTGTGTGAGGGCGGCAGATACGCCACCCACAGCCCCACCCTCGATGTAATGAAAAGTGTTATGAATGTATGTGTCTTAATTCTCTTCTACTAATGTCTGTGGGTGGCAAAATTAGGGTGGGCTGTGCTGGAACCGCTTAAATAGAAAACCGTGTCCAGTTTAACCGAGCTGCTCTAAGCCGATTTTTTAAGGTCACATTGGCACAAATGGGGGATTAGTTTGGTTCAGATCAATGTCTGATTGGGATCTTTCACTCTGCCATTGCCTCCCTCTGTCCTGGGAGAATGCAGCCAAAGTCTTGCGATTTGTACTTGGGGAGAAGAAAGGCTCTCCCCTCCCATGGCGGACAAAGACACACATTAGCTCAGTTTTGCTGTTTTTTTCTCCTCCACCAGTAAAGTTCGCTGTCAAAAGGATCAAACGTATGAAGACATGACCAGTGATGGCACCCCACTGCAGCTGCTGTTGCTACTGTTGCATTGCACAAGTGTGTATCCAGTATGAGCATGCATATGTGTGCATTTTTCTTGTATGTGAGTTATGTGGAGGATAAAAACAGGTGGCTTCAGGAGCAAGTGTATGCATATGTTGTCAATTTAAGTCAGTAAAAATTACTGAGCCTGTGTGAGGAACTGCTTCTAAACAAGTGGTGTGCACATTGGTGGAATATTTGTCATGTTTCCCACAGGACTTAAAGATAAACAAACCTCCATCACCATCAACACCACTTGAAAAGAAAGCTTGCAACCATCCAGTGGCCAGTAATAAGGTAATTCCTACAAGCTACAACAGTTAAACAAAAAGAAAGCCACTGTAGGTCTGTGTGTCTCCTATAAATGAAAAATTTCCTTTAAAATCCCTAATTTCTTACAAACAAATTATTTTATCTGCATCAGACCCCAGAAGACCACAAAGTCACCAAAGTTTACACAGCTGGTTTGAACTAAGTTTCTTTTTTATTTATATTTGAATAAACCGGTACTTGTTCAGAGAAAGGCTTACAGCTCATCAGTAAGCACAAAGCATAAAGAGATAATTCCTGGTGTGTGAAATTCGTTCTTTGTTCCCGTGTATGTCTCATTACATCTTAGTCTATCATTATCCAATCAAAGAGAAGACTAAACAAACAGGGCAGACCATAATTGACAGTGAAGCTGCACAGTAATCTTTATTTTCATCTGTTTCATCTCCCAAGAAAACCAGCATCAGTACTTAAATAAAAGATCACATCAGAAAAGTGTCAGTTTATTTGTCTCTTCGTTCTGCCTGCATACACATTATATGATTTATGTCAGCGTGACAGGCCATGCATGGCTAAACTGGTTAACGCCAACCAAGAGAGGTTCCCAGCAAAGACTAAAAATAAACACAGAAGCAAGAATATCGAAACGGAAATATTTTGGTACGTGTATTCTGGCCGACCTCATGAAGCGATTGATCTGTTTTTAAGGGGGTCAAAAATACAATGAATTAGATGCCTTATTCATTCAAATTATTTGGTAAATCAAAGCACCATTTCCAATTTGCACATATTATGCACCATTCATTGTATCTGCTGATACAACAACAGTCTCAAACGACTTCCTACAAGTGGAGTACAAGAGTTTCGGGCTTTCTTTAGCTGCTGCTACAGAATGGCCTCTCCTCCCCTTCAGTTGAAGACTATTGAGATCCTCAGCAGCTGGGAGTGTTTGTCTCCTTGTAGTACACTGGTGCTAGTTAGTTAAACCAGGGTCAAAGGTCAGAGGTCAACACTGCCCCTGGTGTAGAACAGTTTTAATTGACTTAGAGACAACAACCTCAGGCATTCACCTGTAACTCTAATTTTATCTAACATAAATACACATGTGGAGACAAATAACCACTTTTTACATTTCAAAGTGTTGTTTGCTGCCAAATTCCAAATCAAAGCTTTAGTTTGGAGTTACAAGCATTTATTAAAAGCTGGGCTTGGGTTAGATGTTAAATAGAATATCTTATTTTCATTGTTAATGCTGCATAAAATGCCAAATGATGCTATAGAGCTTTATTGAGCTGAAAAGAAGTGACAAATATACTGGGGATGGCGGTCGACCCCGCTTAAGATCAAACTGGGTGGGTAAAGTAGAATGCGTTTGAGACTCCTGGTCTAACTAAAGGATATACACCGCAGTTGGGTGTCAAAACTTTCCTGCTACAGCAGCCTGTGCTGGAGGCAAATCTCTGATTGCCTAATTATGCTAAACCCTGATGTTAATGAAATGGTCTGAAAGGTCATTATGTGGGGACACTTCTCACATTGCTCAGGGCTTAGATAGGGGTGTGTGTGTGTGTGTGTGTGTGTGTGTGTGTGTGTGTGTGTGTGTGTGTGTGTGTGTGTGTGTGTGAAAGGAGAAGATGAAACATGAAGCTAAGGGGACTGCACTGCGTCTTGTTGCATATGATGTACCTGTAAGCAGTATTGGGGTCATTACTCTAAAATGCAATGCATTACACATTACTTGTTATATTTCTTAAAAGTAATGCATTGTGTTACTTAATTACTTGACAGAGAAAGTAATTTGCTACACTGCTCATTACATTACTTTTACCTTATTCTGCAAATTGACCTGAAATATCTCATAATTACCAGTTAGCAATATAAATCAGAGGCTACAGTCCCACATACCAACACCTATCCCAATGAAGACACACATATGACTCTTCTTTTAGTTTTTACGTATGAACACAAAGCTAACTACACAAAGCAAAGATTAAAAAAAAACAGCCCAAAGAGACTTCAAAGCAATTGTCACAGTGATTCTACTGTAGAAACATGAACAGGTAGACATGAAGGCTACAATGCTACAAGCCTGTCTCCTCATCACTACTTTTGTTACCTGCTGAAGTTTAGGGTCTGGCTGCTGGTCTGGTGTCAGCATTCACTCTGGGTTCTTAGCTAGCCTTGTGTTAGCATGCTGTCTGTGCGGATTCTTTCCAAGAGTCGAGGTTGTGTTAGCAACAGTGCGGAAATGTCTATATCTCTACTCCTCAAAAGCTCATGTATATCACTCTAGCATTGTCCTCTTTGCACATGAACTGAAGTAAGCAGGTTGGCGTGCAAGCATGCAGGAAGACAAAATGCATGTTTCTTTTCATCTTTTGCACTGTTTATGGTGGCTACCCATTTAACCATTAGCTCCAACCATCTCATAACTAAAACCACAGTAAAAGCAATAACTTGTAAGCCTGCTTGGTACACATGCTTTTTCTGTATGGTACACCCAAATCAGTAATTCCTGTCCCAGTAGAATAATAACAGTCTACATCCAAGTTCAAGTTCCACCCAAGAGGTGGAAGAAGCTGGAAGGCGGAGTGTTTTTAATAAACTATTACGGTACTGAATGACGATGACTCACACTGGGACAAAGCAATACCCAGTGCAAAAAAGTTTTATTGCCGCAGATGTGACCACACTTAATCACCGAAAACATCATTAACTAGTCAAATCATTTGTCACCGCATTCCAAAACAAACCATGCACTAATTTTTCAATCTGAAAACTCAGTAGGTTGTTTGTTGATGTTGCTCACTCAGTTGTTTTTAAGGAAAAACTGTGGAAATTAACATGAGCTCCAGGTGAAAGGCACAAAAAGCATACCCTGCCCTCTGATGTACACAAAGATAGACATAGTTGCCCAACCATCTGCTTTTAGTGCTCTAACATTTAAGGAAGTCAACCTATCACCAGACTTGAATGTCATTATTGGATAATATAGAGAGTGTGAAAGAAGAGACAAATGCCTGCAACAGGAGGCAAAAATATGGCTGACTGCGTGAAGGCTGGATTGGCTACATGAATAACTCACATTCACACCCTTACTTTCTGCTTCATAAAGCACAGGCACTGACTGTTCCCTCTGGATGTACACAATGAGTTCTATAACCGTACAGGATTCTTGGCTGGGACTAGAATATGATCCATGAAAACTTTACACTTTAGAAATGAAAAGGCATGTTTTCTTAGGCTTCCTCACCGCATCGAAAATCTCCCATGATAACCATGATTTATATCTAACCTTGAACTGAATTGTTGTGCACCTAATATGGTGTGGAAGCTGGACCTCAAGTTTTTTTTCTTTTTTTTTTTGATGAAGGAAATAATATGTTTGTTTTACTCATGGGCTAGGTTTTGGATATAAAAAGAGAAGATTGGCAGTGCACCTGTGGGCTGCCAATGAAGGAGTGACCCTGAATAAAGAGATGGGGAAGAAAAGGGGAGCGGCTGCCGGACAAGTTCCTTAGCTCTGCAAACCACTTCAGCTCTCACTTGAGTGCCTCTCTTTGGGCCTTAACCCACACGGACCCCCACCTAAATGCTTCAGATTTAAATTCCTCTACTCGGCAAGACCCTGCGCACCCCTCCTTCCCCCAGTGCTCGGCACACACCAAGGGGCATTCAAAACGCATTAACACCAAATCAATGGGAAACAGTGAAAAAAAGCAAAAAAGAAAGAAAAAAAATCTCCTTAGCAACATAATCTAGACAGCCTGACGAGAGAAGAAGTGAAAAGAAAAAAAAGAGAGGGGTGCTGGTGCTGTTAGGGAGGGAAGAAGAATTGGACACAAAGGGTGGGCACACAGACAGCAACAAAATTGAAAATTAACACAGAAGAAACTGTTCCTTTTTTTCATGGGAACACAATCAGCTACATTAAACCCAAGCCAGGCCCCTCCTCCTCGCCTGGCCTTCTCTTGCTTGTGGAAGGAGGCTCCATCAGGATTTTGCCCAGTTCCAGAGAACTTCCAGAGAGAGTAGTTACCAAAGAAAAACATGTTTGTTTTCTAAGTTTCTCGTTTAAGATGGAACACATGCTGTCTTATTTTTCTCTTTTTCTTTTTTTAAAATCAACTTTCTCTTTAACAAACAGGTTACAATCTATACCATTTAAGCAGTATGTAAGTAAGTAGCATTAATAAGTAAGGGTCTGCCTGTGAATGTACCCTTAAATGGTGTTAGCAAGACCTTATCTGCATGTCAACAAACACTTGTTAGAGATTTAAGTCGTCTCGTCTAGCCTTTAGATAAACACTTAGGCTGGCTTAATGAACTCAGGTTTTGTGGGGGGATAATGCAAAAACTTCCTGAGAGAGACTGGCGGCTGTAAAAGAAGAAGCACTGGTGAAGTCATTCTAAGTCAACAGAGAAAAATTATACAAATAGAATTAAAAAAAATAAAAATAAATCATGCTTGGGAATAATATCGAAAGAGCCTCGTCTGCTGATTCCACTAGAAATCAGATTTACCATTATAGTTGATCAGAATGATCATGTGCTCATTTGGGTATATTGGAAAACAATTAGCATGAGCAGGAACTCTGGCCACCAGCGGCCCTGTAAATGACCTCTGACCTCCACTACATGATCAACCCTTTGAGAGGAGGGCCTGCTTTAATTAGGAGGTCATTAAGAGCCAACCTCTGGACACCACGGGAACACATAATGCCAGCACTCCCACCTGGAAGCACAAAATCTGGACAATGACTTTCAGTCAAACAGTGCTGAATACCTAAAAAACTTCATGTCTTGTTCTTGTCTGTGTTAATTTTATGCAAGGAAATACTCACCCTTTTCCACAGCCTAGAATTAAAATGTTATGATAAGTATATTAAATAAAAAAGACAAGCATGCTACTAAAATGAAACAGTTTTGCTGTCTGCCCCATGTTTCTTCACTTATTAGGACAAAAGTTTGTAGGAAAGGTAAAAGAAAAGTTTCACTCATACCAAGTTTCAACTGATTAAACAAGAAGGAAATTAGGGGGGGAGGCGGGTGAGCACCACAGAGAAGACGAGCGTCTAAAGAGGTGCAACAACAAAGTCAGACAGAGTATAAAGGTGGAGAAAATAGATGACAAGGGAAAGAGTGATTCCAGCGCCCTTTATTCAAGCCTCTGATTTCACACTCGCACAAAGAGCTTTGGGGACGTTTCATCCTTTTCACATTTCTTCTGCATTTATTCAGTGTTATTCTGCAGTGCAGTGTCTCCTATATGGGAGAGGGAGTGCTGCCCGGAGAGGAGTCAGCTCCATTCACAGCTTTATAAATCACCTCAGCATGTGCAGACCGTGGCCAATCAGCCAATTACACCCCTCTGACACACCGGGTCTGATAAAGAAGGCCCAGGACAATGGGATCACAGGCCAGATAAACGACCCTTTAATGAAGTCGCCCACAAAACAGGCCAAAACCGCGCGCCCCACTTACGTATTCCATCATGCCGTTGCCCTTGCATTTCCTCTTGCTCAGCCGCCACGGCAGGCACAGCTGGGGAGAGGGAGTCACAGAGAAAGAGAGGCAGAGTGAGAGAAAAATGACTCTGTGCTCTGACACTGCTAAGCCCCCCACCCAAGGCCCCTTTCAGACTTTTGGCCGAACAAAAGCATCTGTTGCCATACTGTGCCGTTCAACCCCCCCTTAACACACACATACTCCAGTCGGGTAAGGAGCCTCGCAGGAGCTAAAAAAGGCAGCACTGAGCCGTATGCAGCTGAGGCTGCTCACCTTGTGGCACAGTCTATTGTGGACCCCATTCCAGGAGCTTCTCCATCCATCTTTGTGTCTCAGGGACAAATAGAGAAAGAGAGGGAGAAACTTTTTATGACAGAGTGAGAGAGAGCCACAAGACTGCAGCTGCAGGATGAATAGGAGAGGGAATGAAGGGATGAGGTGGGAGTGAGAGAGAGAGAGGAGAGAAGGGGGCAGCTGCAGGGTGGTCCCACCCCTCTGTCCCTCCACCTCCAACAACTTCGAGAGAGTTGTTTGGCTTCTCCTAGGATTCAGAACACAAACAACTTCGTGGTACGTGCTATAAGTTCAGACTGCTCCTATAACTCCAGTGAAAGAACTGAGAGGGGAGGAGAAAGTAGAGAATGTGGACTGAAAGGGGCCAATGTGTATACATTTACCTTGATGCTTCGGTTTCCCTGTCTTTCCCCCCTTCATTTATACAATCTTTTTTGCAAACTGTCTGACCACATCATAAACTATCTACAGCATCAGTTTGTTCCAGCTCCGCATGAGGCTGTATGATGTTTACACTGAGTGAAACGTGCAAATATTAGAATTCACATGGCTTCATTATCCCAACTAATGGAAATAATCTCGTGTGCCTTTTTTTTTTTTGGGTAAAATTCAGACTCATGTGTTTTCTTTCACTAAAGCAAAAGCAATAAAAAAAAGTTTTAAATCTCTCAGTTTGAATACAATTTATAATAGCTAAAAGTCTACGCTACTTAAAAGGACAAAACATTTATACCTGTTTATTCACACAGAATGTTTAATAGAACCAACAATGACCTCCGATTGAGTAAAACACAACTACATATATCAGCCTTGTTACTTGTATCACTTGTTAAATACAGTAAATATAAATAAATACAGTCCATTAACCCTTTCTACCCTGGAGGTTCCAGCATCAGGACCAGGCTGGATTTCTTATTGCATCATTCCAAAAGTTAATACAAAAGGTGGATTTTAATAGGATTTTTACTGGCATAGAAACAGTGTTTGTGCATGCTTAATAGTAAGCAGGTTTGCTGTGTACAGTAAAGGAAATGAAAGCCTTTATTTGACCAAAATCGATGTTCTGTTCCTGTCATAAGACATGAGTAAATTAAATCCTGGTTAACAACAAGACAAGACATTATATTACATTATATTATTATAATGTAATATAATTTCTAATGCTGTAATAATTATATTACAACATTAGAAAAGGGGTCAAATATTTGACTTTCGGGCTGGCTAAAAATATATCATGCTAAGAGAAAACCACCAAGGAAATGGGTGAAGTATTGTTAAGCACCGAGAAAATTTCAGAAATGTTTTATTTCACTTTATAGTTTTAAGTCATCTGAAGTAAAAATGAAAATAGTTGCTTTACTTTAATAAATCTCATTCTGACCGAGTGATGGGGCCAAAGAAGCTTGTTTCCATTTTCTTTTAGCAACAGATGCCATGTTGTTCATTTTCCCTTTGCTCTCAGAGTGTATTAAATAAATTTGAGGACATGTTTTTATCCAGGGGTAATAATTTTATAATTTTTAAAAACAAAACAAAAAAAAAATAGAAAAGTGAAAGAAGGTTAAACTTTGACTCAGATATAAAAATATATATAAAATAAACAAAAACAAAAGACTATGAAAGGCTAATGATACCTACAGAGAGAAAGTGAAACCAGAAGTCAGACAGAAAAAAAGGGGAAAGGAAAAAGTGTTTCCATAGCGATTTTATTCAAGCCTTTCACACAGAGCTTTGGGGGAGTTGCATGCTTTTCACATTTTACTGTATGAAATCAGTGCTTTAAAAATGAACCAGATTAAAAAAAATTGGATCACTAAAAAGGTAGTTATATTCATTAATCACTGAAGTCTCTGGATCCTGGAGTATACCTTTAAAGAACTAATGAGGCCTACAGTTTAGTAGTCAGGTTTTGATTTAACTTTGATTATGATTTTGGAGGCTATCATCATTATTTAAACTGCATTCCTGGTATAAATGGGATGGATAAAGTAAAATACCTGCTAGTTTATTAACTGATTTAACTTACTGACTGCTAAAAATAGCCTTTTCACCTTATAATTTTAAACATAAGCATGCCTAAAAATATTGTTCTGTAGTGAAAAACTTCCCTTTCCAATTCTGGATGATTTAAACTTTTGAGAACTAAATTTTCTTTTTGTCTTCTAAGACTTTAAACTGATTTAAATCCACTGGGTTCTGTGAAAAAGACATCATAAAAAGCTGGAAATAGGGCTGGTTTTGCCAGATTTTAAAGAGAAAAAAAATCAAAAACTCAAGCAATTTATTTTTTGCTCATCAGGTCAAAATGATGCTGTAATTGTTTCCCTCAAAAACTACACAAACCCAATAAAAAAGACAAAAAATGAAGAATAAGTAGATGATTTTCACAGCTGCAGGTGCAGAAAGGGTGTCACCAAGTTCAAAACGCCTCCCCAGAGGACCGCCGCAGCGTCCAGCTGTAATTCTCTCTGTCATCTGACATCCTCGGGCCAAAGTGCCAGTTTCCTAACACTAACTCACTTCTTTGTCTTTCGTGTATGTAACCTTCGTCCTAAAGAAAACTCACACAAAAATACTCCTTGATTGAAAAATACCACTTTTTGATAAAGTGATTTTTTGTGAAATCCTCTTCTTTGTCATCAAGAGTCTCAAAGCCTTTTTTTAAGTGAAGATCCACTGAGGTTTGTGTGTTTTCCTGATTTATATGCAGATCAGGTCTCATCCAGAGATGCTCCTACAGTATCATCACTGTAGAGATATCTTTTCTTCATCCACACAAACATCTCTCACTCACACTTAAAACAAATTTACTCTCATGGGTATTGTCATGTGTCAGAATAAGACTTTTAAGAGTGTGTTTAGCATTCAGGTTTGGGCATTCATCACCCCTGTCTAAGCCAAGAAATCTTTGTTTGGTCGCTCCTCTTCAAACCTTTGAGTGTTAGGAGGGGCGGGGGGATCGATTTGATTCTAATCGGACCATGAAAAGAACATGATCTAACTACTTTCAGACCGGAGTATATTTAGGCCCACTTTTCTTTACACTCTCCCTCTCTCCATTCCCCCCTACTTTAGTGCGGGCACAATGAAGCTGGCCAATCTAAAAAGCTTTGAATGTCTCGTCAATTACTTTGTGAATACAGGGAAGAGAGATTTTGAGAGGAGAAGAGGGAGTGAGGAAAGTAGGGAAATGAGGGAGAAATGGAGAAAAAAAGGCCAGGGAGCACACATAAAAATTCCAAGAGTTGTTTAAGCGTGGGTGGGTTCATTTGCATGACAGCGCCATGTGAATAAGACTGACCTCTTGGACCGCCCCAGTGCTCGGCCGAGCTGCAGCCTGACGTGCAGGCTTTGACCCAGCTCATTGACTCTGAATGGATACTCTGTCAAAAGGAGGGACCTTGCAGCACTCAGCCGGACAGGCATCTGCAGACCTCCTGTTTGACACCCAGCTACCTCTATTTCAGTCCCTACTACTAACACAGTAGGTTGTGCACATGCACACACATTTACCAAGGCATTAGGCAGATATCCAAAACTCTCTTATCGCCGACCCTCAGACCTCCAAGAGGAATCACACGGACAGAAGATGTGAATACAGAGACGTAAACATCCACAGAAACCATGAAACAAGTCCTTTCTTTAGACACATTTATGCGCACACACAGACACGACAGGTGCAGCAAAGCTCTTGCACGTGCAGGCCCATCAACACGCTTCGCTTGATGGCTCTATGATTTACTGCAACAGGCAGGTGAGAGGACATAGAGTGGACCAGGGGGGCGGTTGAGCGATGTAGTCTGCATACAAATCTTAGTTAACTGCCCCGTACTCCCCCTCGACCCCATACAAAGTTGTGACTCTGTGCAAACACAAAAAGCTCAGACAGCTTATAAACACACTCTCCATTTATCTGGCTGGCACAGAGCTGGGATGATGCAGACAGGCACCCTTACCCCTGACCTCAGCTGTCTATAAACGCTCAAAAGCAAGCCCACCATACTTGGAAATGCAAACAAAGCGATGTCAACACTTGTTTCGTTTCTATGAATTCATTTGTTTCCAGAGAAATTGAGGGGAAAAGAGTGAATAATGACGGAGGTGATGGACAAGTTACACTGATCCAAGTTTCAAGTGTTGTACAAAATCTCTAGTTTTTTTTCCCCTTTTTTGGGAATGAATGTGGTGAGAAAATGAGAAAAAGGAATTCAAGTGTATTTGTCATGATAGAGTATAATACTAAGTGGAATTGTGATGGCATAGCTGTGTGTGTATGTGTGTATGTTTAAATTTATTTGGGCAAAGTAGTATCTCATTAATAAATTACTATCATTCAGACATCAGATGCTGGACTATATACAATTTATGTGTTTTTAAAAACCTACCTTACCTTAAATTTGTCTCAGTTTTTTTCTTTGTACTTACATCTATGTGGACAAGTTAGATGGCTTTGTGAAAAGAAAAAGAAAAATTGTACCTGACACTGATGAATTTTAAACCTCTTCTAATACTTTGAAATTCATGTTTGATATGGATATTCTCCTCTAAATGAATAAATGGTATTTATTTTTTGTTTTAGAATATATTTTTAGAGTTTATCATTTTCAACAACTTCAACTCATCATTCACTTGAAAGATTTTTCATTTATTTTGCAGTTTCATGTGTTATTGTGTATGTATACATCACAAACAACCATTAATACAGTTTTGAAGTAACTTTTACTAAATTATTACTTTAGAAATAATCACCAAACCAATTTAGTTACAAGCGAAAATATATATCGCTTTATTGAGCATTAATTATGACCTTTATTAATAACTTTATTTGAGGTCACAGACCAGATATAAATTCATAAAAAGTTGTTATATGTTGGTCAGCACCAACTTTTCAGTCAGTGCATTGGCCTAACTGAAGCACCTTTTCACAAATAAAAAGACTTAATCCTTTCAGATGTATGCTGTATTTGTTAGTGGATGATAATACATTTAAAAAAAATGTAGCAGTCTGCTGAACCAATGCAAATATATTTCAATAAATGAAAACGCCAGAAGCTTTCACTAAGTAGCACATAAAATGTTTACATTTGCACAGATCATAGTTACACATTTGGGATTATCCCTACGGTAATTTAATTGTGCAATTATTATGATATTATGAACTGATTCAAGGTGTTAATAATAATTGCAACAAGCTCCGGGGCTTTGTTCCTGCAGAGGGTGGCCCTGTGCTGCTGCTGCTGCTGCTGCTGCTATGCCTGATGACTCACAGAGGCTGGAGGCTGGTTGATGCTTCCCAGCAAACACTAGCCAGTTCATGTGATGTTCCAAATTACCTACCACATAATTAGCTGCATGTTACATAATAAGCTCTGCTGGGCTTAAAACACTAGATTAGTTTCTCTGCTAATAGACCTTGTGATGCCCTCACTGTGCTTGATGCCATATTATGACTGGTGGGAAAAGAATGGATCCAGGCAACAGATTGTGATTACAAATTCTGACTTTTTATTTATTTATTTACTTATTTATTTATTTACAAAAATCACTATGGGATGCACTCACACACAAAAAAGAACAGGTGGCTTTTCCAGATCTTTAGAGCAGGCTGTTTAACATTTGGTTGTTATAAGCATAATTTGTGCATTACATAGCAGTGATAGTCTGTCGAATACTTTGAACCTAATTAACATGAATTCATATATATAAATATGTGTGTGTGTGGATAGATAGATAGATAGATAGATAGATAGATAGATAGATAGATAGATAGATAGATAGATAGATAGATAGATAGATAGATAGATAGATGAATTCATGTTAATTTTTCTTCAACAAAATATCAATTGTACAGTTGCAGCTGCCACATAAAATAAGCACTGAGGCACATTTGGTCTGTTGTAAGTAAGATATTCAAGTATGTTCAAGCTGGCCTTTTCGTCTGAGAGAAAAAGTATCAACAGTAAATCAACAGTAACCATCATCATGTCATTTCTGCAGCCTTTTACTGAATCTAAATTTTCTTTAAGTGAGAAAATAAGGATTTGGATGCTGTTTGCACAGAGGAGTGAATTTAAATGAACACTGAAATGCAAACAGCGAGGAAGACTAAACTGGAAACTGAGATTGATGTGTTCTTCATTGTTCAGATGAGAGGAATAAGGTTCAGAATGCAGTCTTACAGTGGATTTCTCTAACTCCCTTTAACTTCTACATATCGTTCAATATATGTGTAACAGATGGGAAAAAAAAGTGGACATTATCTGAATTAAGAAATAAGTTTGTGTTTTTGTGGACGACCGTATCTGACCTCAAACACGGGGAAAAGCTGCAAGTGACAAGCTGCCTGAGAGACACTAACGGGCAATAATGAGGATCAAGATAATGACAGACTCTACTCAACATGACACTTTTTCAAATAAATATTTGGCAGCATCGCATGATACAGCCTATGATTTGCATTGTAATTTCTACACATTTGTTGTCTCATTATTCTAAATTTTCAGTGCTAAGTAGGAGGACTGAATTGATTGGATTTTGAGAAACATTAATAAAAACAAAAACAAAACAAAGCACAATCATTTTAGAAAACATTAATCATTCCATTAATCTTATCTAAGCAAACAGCACTAATCAAGTGCAGCAGGAAAACAAAAAAAAAGCAAAAATATGAGCCCAGTGCAGTCACTTATAATGTTAAAAGATGCAGACAGTCTGATTTGAAATACTAAAACTAAATCTAGACAAATATCAGTCTTTTACAGTTTTGCTAATACACTATTAAAAACTGAAATATGTTAGTTTGTATAATTTATGTAAACCACTCTTTATATTTAGGTCTACCTAGGCTTGCTTTTATAAAAGATAAGCCAAAATAAACCCTGTTAAAACTAAAGCAAATATGGATTTGGCAAACTGAGCTCATGTCACTAAAGAAGCAAAAGTGGTTTGTTTGCATGTGTATGTCTAAATGACCTATTTTCAAAAGCCATGACCAAAGGGCACACCCACAGGTACACAATAGTGACAAATATACTTTGCCAACTCTGAGGTTTTTCATATCATTGCATAATAAAAAAAACCCGACCCAGTTCTTGCCAGGTCTTAAGTTAAATAAATACAAAACAACACATGACACATTACATTATGTCCTTAATGTCAACTAACTGTACCCCATGATTCAGTATCTCGTAGAACTACCTTTAGCAGCAATAACTTGAGGCTTTCTTATGACTTTATCAGTTTCTCGCATGATTGTTGAGGCATTTTCACCTTCACTCTTCTTTAAATATTGCGTCATTTCCTTGAGGTTTGTTGCATTTGCTTATGTACAGCTCTCTTACAGTCCTATAAGAGCATTTCAGCTGAGTTGAGGTCTGGACTGGGCCACACAACACATTGATTCTTTTCTTTTTCAGCCATTCTTTTGTAGCTATGCTGCTGTGTTTGGGATCTTTGTTGGGTTGTATGAGCACGTTACAGCCAAGCTTTGGTTATGGGACTGATGGGCTCATAATTGACTCTAGAATACTTTGGTATACAGAGGAGTTCATCGTTGATACAATGATTGCAAGATGCTCAGGTCCTGTGGCTGCAAAAGCAGCCCAAATCATCACTCCTCTACCGCTGTGCTTGATATTTGGTATGAGGTATTTGTGCGGATATGCTTTGTTTGTTTTTCTCCAAACATGGCGCTGTGCATCATAGCCAAATATCTCCACTTTGTTGCAGGAGTCTTGAGGTTTGTTCACATGCATTTTCCACACTCCTGGGAAGACTATCAGTTGTTTTCAGTGTTTTCCACTTGTGAATAATCCTTCTGACTGCACAGTGATGGACATCAAATTGTTTGGAAATAGTCTTCCAATTGCTCCCAGATGGATGTACAGCAACAATTAATTCTTTGAGATCATTGCTGATCTCTTCCCTGTTTAGCATTATATTAACAGACCAGCAAGCTTCAAGTGCATTTGGTTATCAGCACCTGTTTGCTACTTGCTTACTCTTAATTCCTTTCGAAGTTAGGGTGCTACTAGTTTTGCACACTATCTTTCTCTATTTTGGCTTAATTTTTTTTAAATAAGTAATGAAACAGCGTAATATGTCATGCACTATTGTTCATTTGAGGTTGCATTTACCTAATTTTAAGACTTTCTAAGCACCAGATGTTTTTTATCATTATACCCTAATATGTAAAACCTGATAAAAAAAAAACTGATAGAGGCTATAGTGGCTTTTTACTTTGACTGTAAGTTGCAATAATAATAATAATAAGTGCAAATCCGACTGCATGAGAGCAACTGACAGGTATAAGGTGTGGAAAACATGGATGATACAGTTTGGTTTGTTTGCTTCCTTACAGTCTGATAAACAGAGAGATTGTGGCCCACGTCTATTCATGGCCCAGGCTGGTGACAAAAGATGCGGCCTGGACACACATTCCAGTCTGCTTCTGCTCCAGTACACAAGCTCAATCCCAGGGATTTCCCCTTTCAGAAGCCAGAAAAGGAGGCTACAATATCACCTCCTTTAAATCGGGAGACAGGATGGAGGTACTGCTGTCATTCACTCTCCAGCTCATTTCCTGATTTAGGTTTCACTGGAAGTCGGGAGCTCGCAATAGAAAAAAGGGGCCAATTAGGCCATGACTGTTTTTACATTTTAAATTTTGACTTTTTCTGAAAATGTGCTGATCTACTAAGAAATCAGAAAAGCTATTCCAATGGCATTATTCTGAACGTGAATAATTCTGCTAAAAGGCCAATCATTAACAGAGATAAATAGAATCTTGATCTTCTTGGAAACCTGTGCGTCTCCTCAGTAGTGAGCCGTTACAGTTAATAATTCCTAAGCCCTGCAGTGTAGATTTAAGTGACCAACAATGGAATAGCGTCTTATTACAATAAGGACTGAAATTCACGACTATTTGACAACTCAAGCAAGAAAAGATTGAAATAAGGGCTGTTCTGTGCTGCACTCACTCTAATGGCATTTGCTTAGTCTTTTGGAAACAACAGAGCAAGCAGAGGGACAAATCAGGGCTCTAACAATAAGCTCTAATAAAGACATTTCTCTGGGAACTTAAGCGTGATCGGCGTCACTATCAGTTGCTGTTTATCTCATTTTCGAGACTCCTTAATTGTGTGCGCTACGAAGCACAGACTCATACACATACTACACCGAGTGTGGACATCCAGACACACTCGTTGATGTAGGGGCACACTTCAAACTGGAGTGTCTGGTCTGAACAGCTCTGTAAGGCTGAGAAGTGTCTCCCTAATTAGAGGGAGCCTGGTGCAGGACATCTATATAGGCCATCAACAGGGCCCTCGCTGGCTTTGTTCAGCAGCCTCTTCTTACACGGAAGCTGTCACTTTACTTTTCTATAAGCCTGAGCTCCTTAACAGTGTTGTGTGTACCCAATCACTGGAACAGTTTGTAGATATTTTCAAGGATATAGCTGCGACACAACAGTCCTGTGATTGTATATTGAAAGAAGAATATCTGATCCATTTTTTAGGACAAAACTTTAAATGCCGTTTATTGATCTTGATCAGGGAACTAAAAGAGTTCAAAAACTCCTGATGAGAGACATTAAATGGCCCTGCTTTGTTTTGTTTATCCGGCTAAGTTGTCACACCATTTTAAGATGTAATTATTTCTATCTCAATTTTGCATAGAAACCTAATTATTCACTGAGATATAAATTAGATTCCACATTCATGAAGACCATGACCCCCCAAACTCCTGCAGGATACTATTCAGGGGCAAGCCTCTTTCTCTCCCCTGCTCTGAGATGGAGAGTAGCCACTGCAGCTGCTATTCACATCAACCAGATAATTGTTAATGAAAAGTCATTGGATGGCATTATGTTGTCCACGGGATCATTGTTCATTTCCCCCCATCGCCACTGAGATCTATATGGAGAACCAGAGTGTTTCCTTTGAGTTTTGGTATTCAGGATCTGTTGCCTGGAAACTAATAAAGGGGCAAATCATCGACTGTATTGGCCAAGATGGGCCGCAGACTGGCCCTGCACAACAATGCAAGGTTTGTAAAAAGGCGTTGAAACAAGTTAATGACGCTTGTTGAACAAAACATTAATGGACTTCTTCACGGTATAATATGGCATGAGGTGCGAGGTGAATGGGGGGGGGGGGACTTTAGCTGCGCACTTTAATAAGTTTGTGTGTTTTTACTACTGGGAGGAGCTGGATATGCACACATACACACCCACCTATTTGATGAACTTGATACTAGAAATTTTGTGCGGGACTGAAAAGAAAAAACAAACTTGCACCTATCTCAGAAGGGATTTAACTTAAAAAAAAAATCCCCCTCTTTTAATTTTAATTTTCAAGTCATTGAATGGGCCGTTGATTAATTGCCCATCAGCATGATTTGAAAAGGGGTTGAATAGTGGAGGGTACTGCTGCACTAAAGGCGCAAAACGTTAGGGAGAAGAGGCAAAGTGGGAGGTGGGGCCTCGGGAGTTGGACACATTTCTCATTTTTAATCTAACATTTAAACACCCAATAATATTGCACCGGCCCCATTTACTGCACCGACTTCTTAACCGAAGCGGACAAAAAAAAAAATGCACTGCAGCCCTGTCACCCCGAGCAGAATAAAGGGAATCAAAGGATTTTTCCCTTAAATGGACTAATTTTCTCCTTGAATTATGAAAGTAATGGCTAGGTAACAGCCTGTGCTCAGTACCCGACGGCTTAATGCTTCCTAAATCCTTCCACGTGGCTCCACTAGTCCTGGCAATTAGGACTCATTATAGCCTCATAAAGGATCTCATTTGTAGGATTACTTAATAGACAATGGAATTTTATCGTGCAAAATTATGGAAAAATAATATTAGACCTCGCATGGTGAGGCGAGGGCGCGCGCCACGCATCATTCCGCTTGGTTTACTTTCTCTCTCCCGTCCTCTCTCTGGTTCAGGACTGTTATCTGTACCATAACAACTGCGCGTCTTCCTTGTCAAACGCTGAATTCGCTTTATTAGAGCAATTACTGTCTGTGTGACTGACATGTCTGTTTTTATCTTTATTATGGTTGGATTTTAAAGATTTTGTAATTCTCTCAAAGAGTGCATCGAAAGTCACAGCTGACTAAGTGCTTCGGTTGCCTTGTTTGTTGTAAACATGTGTGTTTGCTCTGCGATGATGAGTTTCATACAGCAGGTTTTTCAAGAAAAAAATGGTGACAAATAACTTTTTAAAAGTTGGAATCCACATGAGGCTATTTCTATTTTTTTTTCTTTTTGGCCTTATTTGTTTTGCTACAGACAGCGGACAACTTAATATCTGCGGTGTTGTACCTGTACCGTCTGCACCTTAACCCCGCTGACGGCTCACATATGAAGGTTCGAGGCGTTACTTGGCAGATGAAAGCAGAAGCTAAACCTACCGGTGACCCGCCTGGGGATCAAACTCGCTAATTATTGTCACAAGATGAGGGATTAACGCATTTCTGAAATAGCTGCCTGTTTACCCCCGCACAGACTGGCCATTATAAACACTTTCTAATTGAATCCTAATCGCCGTCAAATAACCCCAGTCCAGACTCGCCATGAGTTCATAATTCTTTAATTGCTAGAAGTGAAACCTGGACCAACCGGATTCAATGCACGATTAGTCTGCAAAGCAATTATTGCTCATGGTCGCGTGGACAATTCCTTAAATCTCATTTGCGAACTATCAATCCTTAGCCTTGGACATATATCGTTCATTCCTATGTCAGACTTATCAGTAATTTAAAAAAATGTGAATAAACCAATAACTGACTGCAGGTCAAATTTGGAAAAAAAAAAGAAAAAGAAAAGAAGAGTGAATCGCGTATGTAAAGCACGTTTTGTCAGAAATTTGAAGTGTTATGGATACTAAACAATCTATTTATATAGTTGCAGGTGTTTCCAAACAGCTGTTCAGTAGTGACAAGTTTGAATTTTCAAATCTCACCAGCACGTTTTAAATGTTCGCAATATCTATCTATCTATCTATCTATCTATCTATCTATCTATCTATCTATCTATCTATCTATCTATCTATCTATCTATCTATCTATCTATCTATCTATCTATCTATCTATCTATCTATCTATCTATCTATCTACCTACCTACCTACCTACCTACCTACCTACCTACCTACCTATATTAGGTTTTGTTTCAAATGTATTACAAAGTAATACTTCAGTCAGTGTGAATGTGCTGAAAAATGTCTTTGTAGAACTTTCTACACAGTTCTCAAAATAATAAATAAATAAAAAAAAATCCCTGATTATGTTATGTTACCAGTCAAGACTTTTGTAAATTCTGCATAAAAAAGCAAATCTTGAAGCTGTGATTGGAGGCCTATATGAGACATCACGTGGTCTAGGTCACTGACAGTATAAACCCCAAGAGCCGGGTGCGCACGTGGGTGACGCTGCAGGGCCAACCCTCCTCGGGCTCTCTTTTGTTGGACCATCAAACATAAGCACCTTTGGAAATCCCGAGGGGCTCAGATGAGAAGCAGCAATCATCCTGCTCACCGAGTGATCACTTATCAGCGACGCAGCCATGTCGAGGTCATTTTATGTTGATTCTTTAATAATCAAGGATACGGTGCGACCTGGACCAACTGAGCATCCAGGACAAGACTTCCTTATTCCAATCAGCATGCACTCTCCGAGCGTAATGACTGTCACCGCTCCCGTGTGCCCCTCCAGGAAAAATGGGACTTTCTGTGTTTGTCCACTGTGCGTCACATCCCACATCCACTCTTCCCGCAGCGGCATTCCCATGCTGAAGAGTCAGTTTCCAGGAGCAGAGCCACAGTATTGTCAGAGAATAGCACATCAGCAGTCTCCTGCACTCGCTCACCCTGGACATACACCTGTCTGCACGCCCACCTTCAGCGTCACAGATCCCAGGAGATACCATTGTCTCTCTATTGGTAAGCACGTGTTTTCTACTGTCTCGGCTCATGACTAGAGCTACTGTCCGGCACATATTTGTGTACTTATTAGAACTCGTGTTGTACTTTGTAGCAGTAAGATCAATGGTATGCACTTTGTTTTTACGCACGACGATTTACGCGCGATATTTCACCTGTCTTGGATTGAGCGCGCATTCACAGACGAAGTACAGAACTAAAACATGACTCAAAAAATGTTTGTTTCCTCTAACAGGTGCCTCCGAGAGTAACCACATACAGAATGGCAAGAGGATGCGCACGGCTTTTACAAGTACGCAACTCCTGGAACTTGAAAGGGAGTTTTCCACGAACATGTATCTTTCTAGACTCAGGAGAATCGAAATCGCTACATATTTAAACCTGTCAGAGAAACAGGTGAAAATCTGGTTTCAGAACCGCAGAGTGAAGCACAAGAAGGAGGGTAAAGCCACCCAAAGGAGCGCGCACAGTGGTTGCAAGTGCACAACCGGCCACACAGACTATTCAAGGTCAGAAGACGAGGAGTCTCTATCTCCGGCCTCAGCCTCTGAAGAGAAAGAGGTGTCACCCATCTGAGAGCAACTCGGCTCAACAAGTTCCACTGCTGGCGCATCCTCTGCCCTGCTGCATTTATGGATCACGGCATCACCCAGCCCCTGAGCCAAATATCTGCTGCATGAAGCCTGAGAAGAAGTTCTGAAAATATTAATTGTTCTTCGCTCCATGTTCTTTATAATGTTCAAAACAAATGTTTAATGTTTAAAAACCAGTGTGGATAGGTGTTTGTGAAATATTTGGGAACACGGCCAACTATGTGACTGATGTTATGTGGATCCCCCCGAGGTTCTCACCTACACTACCTTGTTAATTATCCCCAGTAAATGATTTCAGTTTTTGCCGGAAATACGTTTACAGTCAGTGACGTGTAGCACAGAAAACCCCAAGAAATAGTAAAGGTCTGACGTGTAAACCCGAAACCTGTATGTAACAATTTGTAAACTTTGTATATCTGTATTTATTGAAATAAACATGACGAGCTGACCTAATAATTTGTCATTATTGACTTACTATGATTGATTATGCACATGCTCACCCGAATCTCTAATATTTCTAACACTGATAATTAATACAAAGTGGAAAAACTGATTTTTGCGTCTTTGAGAGTCGAGTTGATTTAAAAACTGCTCGCAGGGATGATTTTTTTCACTTTTCCATTAAAAATATGTAAATATTCAGTATTATAAGTGAAATATTACAAGGTTTCAAACGTACATTCATTGTAATTTTATGAAGAAAAAAGCCCCCCTTATATAATTTAATTTAAACACAATTAAATGTTTTTTTCAAAAAATTACAATTCCACCTTAAAAAAGATAAAGTTGTTTTATTGTATTACAAAGACTTTGTACTTTCCTAGCCTCTGGCTCATTAAACCGTGAGTTCAGTTATCTTTTAGCATTTCACCGAATTAAGGTGTTTCTGTCACGACAGCTATCATTATTAAGCTGTCATTCCTAACCAGTGGTCTTATTCTGTTACACCTCAATGTCCACTGTGCTATTTTATTTAAGAACATTATGAAGCAGAGCTCAATTTACAAGATCTAGCTATCTAATTCAAAATGGATGAAGTGAGCTTTATGAAAGTGTAATTTCTCCTTAGATGTGACCACAAAAGGGTACCCGATAACGCCCCCGGGGAGCAGCCAATAGTCCATTAATGTTCGCTTTTGAAAAGATTTTGGTTGTCCAAAGCGAGTTTAATTGCGTTTTCGGTCCCACGTTGGTTGATTATGCTGCTATTGCTTGAGACCACAGAACAAGTATATATAGAAGTGGGCAAAGGCTTTGACAGGTTAGATTGTCCTGCCTTGGGACTCGCATTTAGCCCAGGACCCCCGACGGCTGTGTGCTGAGAGAGCTTTGAGAGACAGCTACAGGGTTCCTCCGAGCGACAGAGAACGATTTAGTCACTGTTTCATTAGGCACTATTTGAACCTTTCAACTTATGGTGAATTAAAGGGGGCACGCTCAAATGGAAAGGCTCTGAGGAGGGATTACGTAGGAGGGGCCACTGGAAATTAGCTGACGCCTAATTTAACTCGTTTCTGTCAGAGTTTGGGATACATTCCTAATTGAGAGGGGAAGCAGGTGAAGTTTTGGTCCCACGCAGGCCCATTCAGAGTAGGAATAAATGGTCCCCATTCACATCCCGCTGGTGATCATATATTATTGGGGGAAAGCCATCTAATGAATATATATTGAAGTTCCTATTAATCGAATTAGAGTTCCCTTGCAGGTGTGAAAGACCAGTGCAGCATTTAAAGCTATTAACAATAGAATAAACCACAGTTTCGACAAAGACTCTCCCCCTTTTCAGCCCCACAGGACGTGACCTCAAACTGTAAGGTCTATATAATGATGGGCTGAAGCTCCTTTTTCCAGGTCGAACGGCTATCTCTTCTATAACTGTCACAATGACGAACTTTTCCGATCACACGGAGGTTACACAGATATTTGAAATAATGCCGGGCTGAGACTGTGGAGCATAAATTCTGCAGTAAAGGGACTATAGCAACCAATGCACAGAAAAACGAGAGCACTCCAAAGTCGTCCTGCATCGGCCACCATTGAAAATACAGCAATTACGCATGACAAAAGACAATTAATAAGAGCGCTTTTGAGCCTGGTGCAGCTGCTGTCTCATGCGGAGAGATGGGCTGGAAGAAGCTGAAGTACCCGAGGGGGGTGTTGTCTTTTTTTTTTCCTCCAAGAGAGGTCCACTTTATTTATTTATCAGCAGTGTAGCATTCAACTTCCGCACATATATCTATTCCATTCATTTAAATCACATATCAACGGGTTTCCCCTGGGACACACGCTCTGATCTCACGTTAAACACCTGAACGTTTTTACACTTAAACACATGGATCTGAAATTATGATACTGGGTTACTTTTTCGGACCAAGCTACAGTCGAAATGTGTATTATTTAGGCTATAGTAATTAACTAATATATTTATATGGTGGCCAATTTCCTTCTCTCTCTCTCTCTCTCTCTCTCTCTCTCTCTCTCTCTCTCTGTGTGTGTGTGTGTGTGTGTGTGTGTGTGTGTGTGTGTGTGTGTGTGCAAGACAAGGATGTGATAATTAATTATTACGTTGACCTTTCAAAAAGTCAAGTGGTTGCATCCATCTTTGTATAAACGGGGTCAGGTACATTCACACATGGAGCGCTATGGAGACCTCATATATTTGTATTAATATCAGCTTAAATGAACTTAACTACATATATTGTTGACTTTTGTATGCTGCATTGTTGATCCAAAATGAATCCCATTTTTTCCTTGTTTACACTGTTTGGAGGTTTTTGGAATTGTTTTTAATATACATCGTAATATAATGCGGGATTCTGGTGAATGTTTAGCATGTTGTGTATCATGCAGTCACTGTTTTCGTTTTCTATGATCTATAAAAATCAACTTAATGCCTAGCCTTTTAGAGAGGTTAGAGCTAAAAAAAAAAAAAAAAAAAAAAAAAAGAGGGTGTTGAATAGGTTACGGACAACGCTCAGTTCAGCACGCTGGACAGCTCCCGCAAGGACCGCCCTCCAAAGGCCATCGTCCATCCAGTAGTTTAAGTACTCCATTTAAGTACTTATCATGTCTATGAGACGAAATGTTATGTTGGATATCGATGTTTGCTAAACTCAGTTGTGCATTGAGTTTGCTCTGGCAAGAAGCTGTTTTTTGCTTAAAAGGGATGTTTAAACACATATCAAATGGAGTTTCTCAGTCTTTTATTTATTTACATATATTATTTATTTTTATGTGTTTATTTGTTATGTAGCAACTGAACGTTGCTGTTAACATATAATTAATACCGCTATATTTTTTGTCAAAGCCCCCTGGTGGAGAGTTGGTGGCAAGACAGTCACCATGCAGGAACTGGAGTTATATGCAGTGTAGGCCTATATCTGGAATATTTAGGCGTTTGCTGTGCTTGTAATCTGTTGTGAAAATTAACTGTGATTATTTTTTCTTAAGAAATCTATTAGCGAAGCCTTGTATTTGCTTGATTTTGCTTTGAACTTATTCACACGAAGAAATAAGTAACTAAAACTTTTCCAGTTTACCTGTAATGTTTTACGGAAGTTAGAACTGTTGAAACTGAGCAGTTTTATCCCCCCAAACGAGGCAAAAACAGGTCTGAGCTGAGCTCTGGCTTCCGAAGTTGAGATCCTTTGTTTGGAGAACAAGGACACAGTTCTTTTCCCTAACATGTGGAAGTAATTGCGCCAAGGGGCCGTAGTTGGGGGGGGGGGGGGGGGGGGGGGGTGAAACATCGGCCCCGGGGCCCTGCTCCATGCAAAGACAACGGTCTGATACCCCTCTGCTTTGCCAAGAGATAGGTGATTCATAGGGACCCATTCTTCTTTGTGAGCCCACCAGGAGAGGCCCGGGGTGTAGGGAGATACGGTGAAAAAATAATAGCCTTGGATGAGCACTCGGTAAACAGCTGACTCTCGTGTGTGTGTGTGTGTGTGTGTGTGTGTGTGTGTGTGTGTGTGTGTGTCCCTCATCGAGAAGGCTCTGTCCTTTGAGTCAGGGAGAGAGAAGAAGCAAAGACGAAAAGGTAGGTGGTGATATGGTGGTGTTGGAGCGCCCTCTATGCGTTCCGAGAGCCGCAGTTCGCGGTTTCTGACTGAGAACCTTGTTCACTGTAGGCTACGGGGATCCTGCAAGAAAACATAGATAAGTACGTTTTAATTTGAGGAAAACCCTTCTTAACATGAATCAGTAATACAATCAGTCACAAAATACCATATCCATCAAAGCTAAACATCATCACATACAACATAGGTTCCCCAAAAGTATCTCATGAAGAGTTTTACTTTCAGAAGTTTTCGTATCCGACTAAAGTCCATTGAAAATGCCATTTTGTGCCCAGATTTCAGCGGGTATACACGTCCGACTCTTACTTTGAAAAGGGTCTCGGAGCTCGAAAGAAGAGAAAGGGAGGGGGGGGGGGGTCATTTCCTGGGAGTTATTTACTTTGAGACAGATGATTACTTTTTTTCGGTGGGAGGAGGGTGGACTGTAACATCGAATCAGTTACAGGTCGATGTAGCTGGAGCGCAGTAGTGAAGGCAGTCGTGGATGCGGACAGAGGGTGGCACATATGCTCTCACAGAGCAGGACCTCTGAGGATTATAACCGCTGCAAAGGACCCTTTATGCTGCGGCATTTGGAGTGACCAATTCATTGTGGATATACTTACACGAAAGGAATATAAAGCAGGGATTAGTATAAGGTAATTAAGGGGTCGATTGAAACTATTTTTCTTAGTCTTTTGAAAAGTTGTCTCGTTTTGATATAATTAAAGAGTGGGAAATCTACAGTAGATTACTGTTCTGTAAGATTAGATGGAGTTTAATTGTCTTCCTAATTAGTTTAGCCAGTTAATGCACTATATCATTTCGTATCATATTAATAGAAAAGTTGATCTAAAAGTTGCATTCACTTAATATGGATCGCAGGGAGCCCTTCGACCCTGCAATTTGTATGCAGGCTTTGCATTAAACAATCCAAAAGGATTTTGGGGTTTGATTTCCTCTCCCCCTTGCACCATATGGTCTCACCCCTGGACGCCAAGCGGAGAGATCATGCTGACTCTGCTGGATAAAAGCGCTCGGTTTTAGGCTCACAGCTGGAGGTGTCAATTCGAAGACTGAAGGCTCCATTGTGGGATGCTGCTTGGCATTTAATGAGAAACACATTGGAAATTGTACATCACATTGTTTTCTAGTCTGTCCCAGGAATGTGAGGAATTAAAATGGAAAATCTGTGCTGGTTGCACTTCAATAAGGCTGACTGGAGATTTCGAGCGGAGGCTGAACTGATCCAAGAGGAGAAAAAGAAGAAAGGAAGAACTTTTAGGGCCATGTCACCAACGGGTTTAACAGAGGAATACCGCTTGTGGTCAGAATTTCAAGAGTGAATTCTCACAAGAATTTAAAACATTTTAACTGTATTCGACAGTTTCTTAATTTTTTATGGAAAATTATGGTACATAACCGACCCGGTGAAAGTTGAGATAAGCCAATATCAGCTGTTGCTCAACTGTGTCCAAACCCAGCGGAGGATGCGTTTGCTCTGTGGCGCATTTGTCGAGTCTCCTGCTGGGAGAGCAGAGGAAATAAAAGTGGATCGGGACGTGCACGAAGTCTTACTGCCACTTTAGGCTCAGTCAGATTTACGCTCAGTGGCTACAGAATTCTTGCCAAGCCAATGCAATTGAAAAATCCTCTCTCGAAATTGTTTGAGACAACGCGAGTGTACAAACATGCCAAACGGATTAGGCATTTTGTCAACTGATTCCCACGCGAATATGTACTTTTGTGCACACTGGGTGCGCTAATTATAGAGCTAAACAAACCCAGGTTACCCATGGATAATTTAGTTCTTTTCGACTGAGCCAGAGCGGGCAGCCACAGGAAACAGCAAAGGGACCAGCAGCTGTATTGTCTGGGACCAGGGAAGTTATGCAGAAAATGGAATCTAGACCTCCCCGTCACATGCAAAACCTATTTTGAGATATAAAAAGAAAGAAAAATACTTAAATTTAATTGAAGGGGAGCTTAATCTTTAGCAGAGTTTTCTTTGAGTGGGCCACTCAAATTATGTTCCCCCTGATTTACAAAAAAAAAATCCCTGATCGCCCATCAGCTTCAAAGAATATGGGGATCATAGTTGCAGAGGTACCTGAAAAGGCAGACATAACACGATCTTTGTAAAGAATTGTTCGGAATAATGGGCTAAATTTGAGAAGGTATCAGACCTGATTATCCAGTTGATAACAGTGTTTTTATAGGTACATTTAGAATTGTAACAAAAAGGGGAGAAACAGAACAATGTGCAACCAATTTGTGCTTACATTCCATGCAAAAACTAAAATGTGCATTTATAAAACGAAAAGATAAGCTTTAGGAGAGCGAGTAAGCAAAGGGGGGGGGGGGGGGGGGGATTAGCTTCGATGCACTTATAAGGCGGACTGTGTCGCCCTCTATCGATTGGGAGCAGCCACCACTGGCTCTTTTTACCCTCAAAAATGATATGAATTGCATGACAACTTTTTAATGACTAAATTGCAAAAATATGGCTTGTGTAGCAAATGTGATACATATTAAATATCATATATAATCAGATTAAAATTCGATATATTTTTATATATTTTGTCTAACAAACACTCCGTTATCAAAAAATTAAAGATTTCTGGCAGTTATTTCATGGTTCAGGTTAAAGGGTTAACGGCAGAATTGCGAGTCACAATTTGCGAATAGTAATTCTCCTCTTAATAAAATAATGGATGCATATCTGCAATAAATTTCACATGTGTACAGTTTCAGCACTAAAGCAATGTGTGGCACCAGAAATGTGCACGCATCATAGCAAGCGCATGCTCGATATAATTACTTAAAGTTGGGCTTAAAGGAAGTAGAAGTCAAAATTCAAAAGTGAAAACTCCACTGATCCATTTTTTTAAAACATTAATGCTTTCAAATGGGATAAATCGTGTAAGATCGGATAAAGTGTCCTCGTCTTTAGTAAATAACCGTTTGTCTTTACAGGTCAAAGCATCCATAGTCATGGATTGGCTGAAGACGTTTGTCCTCTTTGGGGGCAGTTTGGTGGTTTTGGTTACAGGTAAGTAAAACAGTCTGCAGGTAAATCCTTTTGATAGTTTCCCAGCTGTTTCTCTGATGTTTACCAAACTGTCTCTTAGTTACCTCTGGACTGCCTCCACCAACCATCTTGTCTGACCAGGAGGAGTTTGTCCTACAGCGCAATTCCATCTTCAATATAAGCTGCACCGGTAAAAGAAACGTGGTTTGGGAGGAACCGCTGCCGAAAAATGCCCTGGTTTATCCGGGGTATTACACTTCAACACTCTTCATAGACAACGCAACTGTAGAAAACACAGGTTATTACACGTGCAAATATGAAGACCCGGATGAAGAACTGGAAGATGCTGAAGCAGAAATTTATGTTTTTGTCCCAGGTGAATATATTGGTCATATGTTATGCTATACCATATAACTTTTGCTCGGGCAGCTTACAGCACTAGAGTGAATTTGTGGGGGGTGTCGGTTTTTTGTGTTTAGCGGTCGCCCACATGCCATAGGCTGATGAAGCAAATTATAAAAATCTCCTTTTTTTAAACCTAGATCCACACGTTCCATTTGTCCCCGAGTTACCCAGAGACCTGGTTGTCTCCATGGACAATATGGACAATTATGGATTCAACATCCCATGTCGTGTGTCTCACTGGGACTCCTATGTCATCCTGAGAAAAGTCCCCAGTGGAGAGGCTATGCATGCCTTATACAACAACAAAGAAGGCTTCTTCTCAAACAACCTATCTCCTGGGCAGTACCAGTGTGAAACCAATGTGAATGACCAGATATTCCGAAGTTCTATTTACACTGTAATATCTAATGGTAAGTCAAGACAAGTGTAGTTGTAGTATGATATACTCTCTTTTTACTAAAAAAGAAATAGGAGCTATAGACATGGTAATGGCAGGATAAAGATAAAAAAAAAGAATAACTGAACAGCTGGAAACACTCCTGTTTATGAAGAGAAGGCTACAGGGTGATCTCACTGCATGACATTATGTCATTATTACAGAAGTGGGATGACTTCACATGCATGTTTGCACTCTCTGTGTGTTTGTGTGTGTGTGTTGGTGTATAACCACCACTCTGCGATAAATCAAGTCACGGTAATCAGGCTGCCACACGTGATGTGAGAGATTGTGTTGCTGATAAATGCTCTCCGCTGGTCCCTCTTTAGACCCTATGGAGATAATAGCCAGTGAAGAGACGTTGCGAGCAGGGCAGCCTTTTAACATCACATGCATCGTTCCTTCTGGCCTGGACTTTCAACAGCAGTGGCTCCATCCTAAAAAACAGGCAAGATGCAGTCATTTCCCTCTGTGTTTTCCCATTTTAATTAAATTTAGTCTCCTATACAGCTTCAGCCACTCATCCACTTCATCTTGCAGTGTGTCCTTCTACCCAATGTCATTTCCAAGCCAGCAGTACTGAGCCTTAAATAAGAAAATAATGGTTTTGGACCCAAAGCTAGCAGTGGCAAGTGGAATATAGCTCAGAGGACAGCCTTTAGTGGTTACAAATGATGTGTTAGGAAAGCAGCAACTGAAGGTTGAGTCTTTATTGTGAGGATGTAAGCCAAACACAGCACTGCCACAGCTATCTTGAGGGAAAGAAGCAGTTTAAAAGAAGGGCAAGAGAAACCATAGTAAATCTTTGACCCCACTGACTTTGAAACATGTCGGACAGATGTTATCTGCTCCTGTAAACCAGCTAAACATTTAATGCTTTTAATGCGTGTTACGTTGAAGGGTCAGAGCAAGTTGCATTTGTAACTTAAGTTTGTTTATATTCAGATAGTTAATCTATGTGCACATTTTGCATGGGATTCCTTTAAGCCCTTTTCCAGAGATGGTCAGGAACACAGGACTTATGACTCCTGGTTTTGGTCTCAGCTGCAATTACAGGCTCTTTAAAAGCCTCTGTGATCCTAATTTATCTCCTGTGGCCTAGCAAGTGTTTTAACCATTAGCCTTCAGCACCATGACATACAGATTCTGATATACAGATGTTGTATCTGCAAAAGGGAAAACTCTGTGAATTACAACATTCAGATATCATATTGCTAATTTTTTTTTCTCTGGTGATCTCACACTGTTCTTTTGTGTCTATAGGCTAAGGATGCAGTTTTGATGAAGGAAACTTTTCCTGAGCGGGTCGTCTACATCCTCAGTATCCCACGAGCCGCCTCAGAGGACAGTGGCACCTATGAGTGCTCTGTTACAGACAAACGCGGTGAGGTCAGAGTCAAAAAGGTGGCTGTGACGGTCTTTGGTGAGTCATCCCCAAGAAACCTTTCCTATATACCACCAATGAGTTTCCAGCAGAGCTGTAATAATGTGAATAACTGCGTAAACGGCCGACTTAAAATCAGTTATATCATATATATTTAACATTCTCATCATCATTCAGGTCAAATTAGTATTTTCCCATATGTACACAAAATGCTTTCAGCAGTGTGTGGAAGTCATTTTCTGCTATCCAACCATAAAACATCACCGCTGCTTTCAGCATCAGCTACTGTGTTTTATAGGATGGGTTCAACAGATGTGTGTCAGGTCTTCATTTCACCTTCAGCCTCCCTGTCAATGTGCCTTCTTCCCAGTCCTTGACTTGCACCACTGTTAACTTTCCTCACTCACTTTAACCCATTTTAACCTGCAGTCTTCTGCTTTTTCCTTTTGCAGAGGAGAATTCTTTTGTGGCCATGGACCACAGTGGGATTTTATCCACAGAATTTGTCCACAGTTTTGAGGAGACAGAGTTTACTATCATTATTGACGCATACCCAGCCCCCAAAGTGATATGGATGAAAGATGACAAAGACTTACAAGTGAACTACTACCTCTTTACTACGACTAGCCACCAGGGAGGAAATCGGTGAGGAAAAATATTCTTTGTTATTAGATCTATATGCAGGAAAATTCAACATTGACAGCAGTTATTTAGTTTGAAGGTCTTATGGTGGTTGTCCAGCATAACATCTCCCACAAGTAGCGGCAAAACTAGTAACATTTAAAAAAAAAAAAGACATGTATGACAATGAGATGTAAATGTGATTTTAGCATTATCCTTATTTAGCATATCATTTTCTTACCCAGGTATCTGAGCATTTTGAAATTCAGACATCCTCTGGAAAAAGACAATGGAAATTATACCATAATTGCTCAAAGTGGCTCTCACACTGCTCAGTTCTCCTTTAACCTGCACGTGAAAGGTAAGAAAGACAGACTGACAGACCATAGAGTATTTAGGACCTATAGAAGATTTATGACCCACTGTATTTGTCTTCTTTCAGCTCTCACTGCAGGAATGATCCCATCATCTTCAGTCCCTGTGCTGCTGCCAGAGCTGGACGAGATGGTAGTTACTCTCCACACCCCTTTCACCTTGACCTGTCATGGACAGGAAAAACTGGGCTGGGAGACGCCAATCAGTTTATCGGAGCAAACGCAGGAGGACTCCAACGGCTTGTTTTTCAGCACCATCACAGTGGATAGTGCCACCGCAAGCCACACTGGCTACTACACGTGCTTTTATAGTAGAACTATCACTGAGGATACAGCAGAATTTAGCAGAATCTACATTTATGTTCCAGGTATGGAGTAAACTGAGCTTGTGTGTTTTGTGTGTTTGATTTTATTTTCTGGTGTGATAATCTTGTTTTATTCCTACACAGACCCCGATGTCCCCTTTCTGGAATCACTGATACCTTTTGGCAACCACGTCCTGTCTGGATACGATGAGATGGAGATCCAGTGTCGAGTGTCTGATCCAAATGCTAACGTGACTCTGATTAACAGTGACACCCAGCAGCCTGTGCCTAGTATTTATGACAGCAAGAGGGGCGCTTTGGGGATATTCATTGCTGGAACCTATGTCTGCAAGGCCGTCATAAATGGACACGAATTCTACAGCGAGGAATATATTGTCCATGGTTGGACAGGTGTGTTTTCTTGTGTTCGTGAATATGTAAGACAAAGACACAAGTTTAGCATCCTACATGTTAATTCTAAGATCAAGATTTACCTCTATACCATCATTTTAACTCGATAAAATGTTGTATCACAGATGAGCTGGATGTTGAGTTGACAGCAAAAAAGACTGCTCTGCTGGTGGGCGACACAATAACTGTCACCTGTCTGGCTCGGGGATCTGAGATTCTGGAAGATCACTGGAAGTATCCCGGCAAACTGGTGAATGCACACGTCATTTTGACTCCATCTGTATTTAATGTTGTTTTAAAATTGTTTGTAACTGAGCATCTCTGATGTTCCCTTTTTGTTTGGCAGGCAAATCGTGGTACAAAAACAGTGCGAGAAAATAAGAGAACTCAGGAGATCTTTTATACCCTGACCATCCCACAAGCTTCAACCAAAGACAGCGGCATCTACTCTTGCTCCATCACTGACATACTGAGTAACAGGGGCCAGACGAAACAACTAGCTATTCAAGTTTATGGTATAAAACCTTCCTTATCCAGAGTGAATATCATGTATACTATTTCTGAAGTCTTTCTTTTTACAATGATATATTAGTGATTATCTTTTGGACTCTCTTCATGTCTCACAGCAAGTGATATCTTGTCCATCAAGCCGGAGTTCAGAGAATACGAATCTGCAGCGCTGGATAAAGTCTGTGAGTTCAGGGCTGTTGTCAACTCCTTCCCAAGTGTTCATGTCAGCTGGTTTAAAGATGGCTACCCACTCAGCTATGTGACTGCAGAGATCTCCACCAGCCTTCGGCAGATCAATGAAACCAGGTGAAAAGCCACTAATGGCAGCAGAGCTAATGACAACCTCAAAGTAAAATTCTCATGCATTAGCTAGTTTACCTTTTAATTAGTTAGAGTTGATGCGACTGTGAGCTGTCACTACTGGGTGCTTATTGGAACTTCTGGTTGTGTTGTTCTTTACAGCTACAGGAGTGTTCTCACCCTGATCCGAGCCAAGGAGGAGGACAGCGGGAACTACACCATGCGGGTGGATAACGGAAACCAAAGTCGTGATATCAGTTTAATCCTTGAAATCAAAGGTCAGAGAAATCAATTCCCTATGATTACTGCTCTGACAACCTTTTAGCCTCAGTTAAAGTCTGTTTTTTTTTCTCATGCTTACACTGACTGTGTTACAGTGCCTGCAGTCATTGTTGATCTGATGGACGTTCACCATGGCTCACCTCAAGGCCAGTCTGTGGTTTGCATTACCAGAGGGCAGCCGACACCCACGGTGGAGTGGTTTGTCTGCAAGAATATCAAACAGTATGTGCAGTCTTCTTTGAGAAAACATTCATTTGTTCCTGGACCTCTCTATATACACACATGCTCTACATAGTCTTTTTACTGCTGTTACCATCCAGTTGCGCTAATGATTCGTCTTCGTGGGTGCCCATCCCTGCCAACTCCACTGAGATCACATTGGACTCACACATTGATGAAGACAATAACCTGGAGAGCCAGGTCATGTTTGGTCATCTGGAAAGCACAATGGCAGTGCGCTGCCTGGCCAGGAACGAAATGGCTGTTGTCAGCAGGGAGGTCAAACTGGTGTCCAATGGTGAGAGCACACAAATATATTTCACTGCATCCTCTTCAATAACCTCCTTTTTTTAACCTAGCTTTGAAATGATGTTGTTTTTTCCACCTTTTATCCTCCAAATTTCCTTTAATTTTTGATGCTCAGGGTGTGATGTGCTCTGTAAAGACTGTTTAGGGCTAGCTTAGCTCTGCCAGTGTTGTAGCAGCTGTCAGCTGATGACATTTTAGTCGCACAACTGATGGTGAGTCATCAGGAAGGGGCTCTTCTTCTGACAGCTAATTTTGGGACTCCAGGAATCACTAGGCCATTTGGTCCTTTCAAATGAGCTTTACAATTTCACCCCCATCTCCCTACAACAGCTCCTCATCTCCACCCCATCCCCCCCACTTCTGTGTTGTTTTCTCAACATGACTTTTTGGCTTAACTCTCTGCGCACCCTGTGGTTTTCATATTTCTTATGCAATAAATAAAGCAAATTTCACTGCAAGAATTTCAGTAGACATGCTGCATCCACGTGATTAATGCGTGATCCATTTAACATGTGTGACTGCTGGATTTCCTCTTGAACAGGCCCTCACCCTGAGCTGACTGTAGCTGCTGCTGTGCTGGTGCTCCTGGTCATTGTCATCATCTCACTCATTGTCTTGGTTGTTATCTGGAAACAGGTATTGTTGTGATCATTTTTGCATTTTATCCCCACTTCTCACCTGCTCACCAGTTCATCCATTTCTCTTTTTTCAGCATACATAATGAACTGCAGATTTTACTCTGAGCTTTCAACTGGACACTGTTAGTCTTTTCACCTGCAAGATATTTCAATATTGCATAATCAGCTCCTGAACTTAAAATTTCCTTTCGAGACAATAAAGGAAATTTAATTAGTGGGTGGATCTGCAAAACAAAGACCCCAATACTGTTAGAACAAAAGTAAATTTGCAAATGTTAATTAACCATCTTTTATGCGTTCTTTGTCTCTCAGAAACCACGATATGAAATCCGCTGGAGGGTCATAGAATCTGTGAGCCCAGACGGTCATGAGTACATCTATGTGGATCCCATGCAGCTTCCCTATGACTCCAGATGGGAGTTTCCCCGTGACAGACTTGTGCTTGGTGAGCTGACAGTCATTTTTTATATGCTAACTCTATAGAGGCTCTGTGGCCTCCCTGCTGGGATGTTCCAGCCAGGATGGCTCACTCTTTCTTTGAAGTTAGGGTGCGATAAACTAATCCAGCTTGAGGTTTTTCTGCCTGGGATTTGTTTTGAGTCAGTGATCAAGGGGACAGTCAATCACTGGAAAGAGTCACAGATGAGAGAGCAGAAGCATGCAAAGTGTATGGATGTGTTTGTATGCCTGAGCAGTTTCTTTTGTTTTTATTACAAGGAAACTGATCCCCTGTTGTTGCGTCTTTCACAGGTCGTATCTTGGGCTCTGGAGCCTTTGGGAAGGTGGTAGAGGGCACCGCCTATGGGCTCAGCCGCTCCCAACCTGTCATGAAGGTGGCAGTGAAAATGCTGAAACGTGAGTTTAACAGTTGCCATGTCATAACTGACTGAATTCAGTGGTAAATAAAATAAGCCTTGAAAAAATTCTAACAATGAATTCAGTCAGTGGTACAGGCCTGTCTATATACATTACATATATTACTGGGAAAACAGCTGACAGCTCATTTTATTTGTTGAAGGAACTCAAGGGGGTGGTAAAGTGAAAGCTGTAAAGACACTATAGTGAAGACAGGACACTACAGTGAAAGATTTTTGTCTTTAGTCCCATATCTTATGATAAAAGTCTTTAGATATGGGACTGAGTGGCTTGTTGTTGGTTTGACTGAGTGTGTGATAGTCATGCTTGCTGTACCTTCTTTCAGCCACAGCACGCTCCAGTGAGAAACAGGCCCTGATGTCTGAACTCAAGATCATGACTCATCTTGGACCCCATCTCAACATTGTTAACCTCCTGGGAGCATGCACCAAGTCAGGTAAATAACCCACACAAACCAAGGACATAAAGACACATAAACACACACACACACACACACACACACACACACACACGCACACACACACACACACACACACATAGAGACACATGCACACACTCACTTTCATAAGCAAACATGTAAGGTAGTATAATGACTGTTTATCATAACCACTGTTGCCTCTCCTATGTAATTTAGTCACCACTTTACAAAGACACACAAACAATAACACCCACATTTGTATGCACGCACTCACACAAACACTCTTTCAGATTTGGGAACTGCAGACATTTACAATTGTAACAGCCCAAAAAGATTGACAGCCTTCCTCAGCTCTTGCTGGGTGTGGTATTTTAATAGGCTTTTTATGGGAAAGTGGAGGCTTGCCCTCTTGACTGTGCTTTTAGCCTTTTATGAGCCTCTGATAAGATTAGCCTGCAGACTGACGCCAATGCACGACTTCATCTTCTGTGTTGTTCCCAGGCCCTATCTACATTATCACTGAGTACTGCTTCTATGGGGACCTGGTTAACTATCTGCACAAGAACAGGGAGAACTTCCTCAGTCTGAACCCCGAGAAGAACAAGAAGGAGCTGGATATCTTTGGAATCAACCCTGCAGATGAAAGCAGCAGGAGGTACAACATATAGAAGATATTTCTCACATCTGCACATATATCACAAATAATGTATTTTCATTTGTGGAATGATATTTTTTTTCCATGCAGACAGTTATCAAAAGGTACTTTGCAAAAAGACCAAACATCCTCAAGTCTTTACAAGCCCAAGCAACCGTTTACAACACATGCACTCACATTGTCCATCTACCCCCAATCAGTAACTCTATCACCAGTTTCTCCATGGTTGAGGAGGTTGTCTGGCATCTTTGCCTAATCAGATCACAGTCTGAAGTGGTCTCCGCTTTCAATTTAATTGCGTTACTATGGAGGTACCTGTTAATTGTGTCCACCCAAATCCTCATGGTAAAATAGCAGCCCTCTCTTGCTCTCTTTTGAGGCTCATCTGTGTTGATGGATGACTCAGTGACCACACCTCAAAATGACCATAACACAATTTAATCCTGGCTACTATGTTATCCTCAACCACATCTTCCTCTAACCTCAGCCTAGGGGAGTGAGAGGATTTAAGGACACACACACATATAAACTGACATGCATGCACATAATTTGTAGAATGTATTTTTGCTATAGGTTGCCATCACTAACAACGTTCCTTTCTTGTCTTTGCTCCCAGTTATGTGATCCTGTCATTTGAAAGCAAAGGGGACTACATGGATATGAAGCAGGCTGACAGCACTCAGTATGTGCCCATGTTGGAGATGAGCAATGCCTCCAAGTACTCAGACATCCAGCGGTCTAACTATGACCATCCACCCTCGCAGAAAGACTCGAGTGGTACGCACCGTCTTCCTGTCCTGCTTCTTGCTCTGCCCTCAGAGTTATTGATGTGGACTTGTTTGGCCTTGGTGCTATGTTTGAGTCAGTGTTTTAGCCAGGGGGTACACCCTGTCAGAATTTTAGGACTGGTAAAACCCTGCAATTACATGGAGAGGATAATTGCAGCACATGCATAATAATGCCTCATTTCTCCCTGCCATTAGTAAAAGCCAGGTTTGCGCAGGCAGTGCTATATTTGCAATACACGTTGAACATATACTCGCATAACGCTTCAGGGTGTGTTTGCGTGTGTTTTCTAAACCAGAAGGTGAAATGGAAATCATGCTGTCAGACGACGTAAATGAAGGCCTCACCACCACTGACCTGCTCAGCTTTACCTACCAGGTGGCCAAAGGCATGGAGTTTCTTGCCTCCAAAAATGTAAGTTTAAAAGAATTTTTTTTCACGCACAGATCTACAACCTTGCATTCCCCTGCTTCCCTCTGCACTAATCGCAGATTATAGGTTTTGTGCTTTGACCTATATGAAGACAGCCATACTGGCCAAAGGGGCGAACTAAGGAAATCAGTGGTTGTGTGATAAGCAGTCCCGTGAAGGCTGCTGAGCCCACTCCAGAGAGCGGCCAGGAACTGAATATAGTAGCAGCACAGCCAGAGCTAGAATTACCAGACAGGGACGCACTGCAGCCAGAAGTTTTTCATTCAGCTTCATAGTTATTATCCCTAAATATCCAGTGGTCACAGACATCCCTCCAACTGGCATGTATACACAAAGAGTATGCTTTATAAAGCATTATGAAACTGCATTAAAAATGTGCTTGAGAGAGTAGCTATGGGAGCAGAGTGTACTGGTTTGAGCTCGAAGAGAATATGAGTTTAAGAGAGAACTGAGAACAGCTATGTCGTTCAATGAAGTGCTAATCAAGTTTCCTTACTTTCTTACAACAGTGTGTACATCGAGACCTTGCAGCCAGGAATGTCCTTCTCTCTCAGGGCAAGATAGTGAAGATCTGTGACTTTGGACTGGCTAGAGATATCATGCATGACAACAACTATGTATCCAAAGGGAGCGTAAGTGTTTCTTCTCCGGACAAATTATACTGTAGTTTAAAAAATAACAGATTCAACAATAGCTGAAGATTTTGTTTCTGCCGTAAAACAGACTTTTCTCCCGGTGAAGTGGATGGCACCAGAGAGTATTTTTGATAACTTGTACACCACTCTGAGCGACGTGTGGTCTTACGGCATCCTCCTCTGGGAGATATTCTCCCTAGGTGAGTCCCAGCAAACCTCTGTTAAAGAAAAGAAAATCCAAATATTGGTTGAGAAACTCACGTGAAAATGTCTCTGTGCAAAGGTGGCACCCCGTACCCAGGGATGGTGGTGGACTCGAGTTTCTACAACAAGATCAAGAGTGGATACAGGATGTCAAAACCAGAGCATGCACCTCATGATGTGTATGTAGGGGTTCACGTAATGGTTATACAGTTGCTTTGTTGGGGTGTTCATTTCTGTGCTGTGATATACACCAGCGGTCCCCAACCTTTTTTGCGCCACGGACCGGTTTATGCCCGACAATATTTTCATGGACCGGCCTTTAAGGTGTCGCGGATAAATACAACAAAATAAAACTAGTACCGGTACCGAAAAAAAGAAGATTTATTCATAACACACGTGAAAAGACCAAGGAAAACCGAGTAAACGATAACAAAATAACGCTGAAAACCGATAAAAACCCTGAAAACTATACATTTCACACCTGAGCCTCAACTCTCACAGCCCGGTACCAAACGACTCACGGACCGGTGCCGGTCCGAGGCCCGGGGGTTGGGGACCGCTCATATACGGCATCTCGAATCTGTCAAGATAAACTTACAAAGTGCAAGACAGCTTGTATGTTCTCGACGATTGCATCAGATCACATGTTTGTTGCTTTTTCAGGTATGAGATGATGATGAAGTGCTGGAACAGTGAGCCAGAGAAGAGGCCATCTTTCCTGGGTCTGAGTGAAACAGTAGCTTCGTTGTTACCCTCCAGCTACAAGAGGGTGAGTCTCCTTGTGACCTCTTACAGCCTCAGAGCTCTGTGGAAACTTAACACCTGCTTTCAAGATTTACCTCTGCTCATTCTTGACCTCATGGTTGGACGTGTGCATTCTGTTACCTTTTTATTTTTTTCATTTTCTAGCTGTTTATTGGCTTTTTAGGTATCATTTACCAAGCATGTGTTTAAAATGCAAGCTGTGTATTTAAAGCCCTTTCCACTCTCTCTGCATTTGGATATTTTTTTCAAGCTCTCTCGCTTTTTCTTAAAAAAACAAAAAAACCACACACACACATGGAAGCACACAAACCTACAAGTGATTAGAGTTCAAATGCAGCAGCTGGATGTCAGAGCAGCTGGCCTAATGACACAGCCTCAGTTCTTGCCTCCACCACCCAGTCTTAATGACCCCACTACACATGGCATATCAAACCGGCCACACCTCTGCCTTCCCCACAGTGTAAATGGCTGGTGGCAGAACACGAACCAGCTCCTGTTTTAGCACCTCACGCTAGCATGAGATATGTAATTTTCAGTTTAGATCGCACCATCCAGCTGGCAAATGAGCTAGTGATTACACACAACATACCGCACTTCTCCAGTCCTGTGGCTCCATAGTTCTATGGTTATTCTGTGAATTGAATCATCATTGCTTTTGTGCAACAGGAAAAAGTTATATCTTTTGTTTCCACCCTGTATTGGTATCTAGTTCTAATGGGCCCATGTTGTTTTTGATTCAGCAATACGAAAGAGTAAACCACGAGTTCCTGAAGAGCGACCACCCTGCGGTTACTCGGGTATGCATGGAAAATGAGGACTACATTGGGATTGCCTACAAAAACCAGGGGAAGCTGAAGGACAGAGAAAGTGGCTTTGATGAACAGCGGTTGAGCTCTGACAGTGGCTACATCATTCCCCTTCCTGACCTGGACCCTATATCTGATGAAGAATATGGAAAGAGGAACAGACACAGGTAAAAGTCAGTGACTTTTGCTACAGCTCACAGTGTTACGCTTTAGATGCGATTAACTTGTGTGTTATTTATGCCCCCTGTAGCTCTCAAACATCTGAAGAGAGCGCCATTGAGACAGGCTCCAGCAGTTCCACCTTTGCTAAGCGTGAGGGTGAGACTCTGGAGGACATCACGCTGCTGGATGAGATGTGTCTAGACTGTAGTGACCTGGTGGAAGACAGCTTTCTGTGACAACTGCTGAGCCTATAAAGCATTGGCAGAAAAGACAAGGGGTGTGAGGATATGGGAATCTAGAGAAAGACCTGTAAATGAACCAAAGACTGTTCTGTCAACCCTCTAGCCCCGCCATCCCTCCTATCAGTCACCCCATCAGAGAGAGAGGACAGAACAAAACCACTTCAGTATCTGGATGACTCTGTGGTGACATCGCTACCCCTCGGACATTGCCCCCCCGTCCCCGTGGGCTGGAGATGAGAGTGAGCAGAAAGTTACCTTAAAGAACTCAGAAGACTCAGAGCCTGTGTGTTGGAGACATCTAGATAAAAAGATCTAATTTGTCTTTGTACTTTGCAGAGCTTTATTCTATCGGGCATTCTTTTAACAGCAATATAAGCAACAAGGGACAAATTAAACATGTTAGTCAGAACTTTGATTGAACACCGCGGGACGTCATTCATATGGTATCTATAAAACCACTATAGTGCACTATTTAAACTATATGATTCCAACACTAGCAACAACTTTGGCAGGTAAACACACTCCATACTCACCTGCTGCAAGAGAAGCACCTGATGCTGGTACAATCAGTAGCAATACTTGGATTTTAAAGCACAAAATTTGGACTATGTGCATTTTTTTTGTATATAACCATTTAATGTATTCAGTGGTTAAGTACATACAGTAATTCAAATTTATTTTTTTACTTTATCAATATATAAACATGTTTAGTTTGTGAATACCAAGTAGATTTTTACCACAGCGGTTTGTATGGTTCGGAGAAATGAGCTTCTGAGTTGCTTCTTGGCGCTGCGCTTTTTGCAGAAATACAAATTCAAACATTTGTTCTCAGATAAAGTCCCCAGTCATATCTGTCATATAGGCTTTGTCTAACGAAGTGTGATTGTAATGTAAATAGCTTCAGAGTTGTTATATAAGAAAGAATTATTGGGATAGCACTCAAATATTTTATAAACACATATTCAATTTGTCCACCCTTATTCACCCGATTGAAGACAATAATTTTGTGAAATCCATTACAAAAAAGGAGATAATTCTCCTTTCTTCAGTCAGAGAAACATTAAAACATCACAGTAGACAGTCAAAAATATTCGTTTTCTCATGCAAATATGGGAATCATAAAATAATAGAGATCAAAAGGCATTTGTATCAGTAAATATGGCAGCATGGCCAATAAAAAGTATATAGTGCTTTACCAGAAGGTTACATCCTCTAACCTCATATTTTATCTGTTGTCCTGATGTCTATTAGCAGGTTCTAGTTATAAGAAGACAGTAGATAAACTACAGATTCATTTTTATATGATGTCATACATCAATTATCTGTAGACTCTTTATAACCCTCTGTATCTTCCTGCTGCTGAACCAGCTGTGCCACTGCCTCCTTCTCTTTTACTGTGACATAAACTACGTACGGTTGTTGCACTTTCCTGTCTTTTTGTCTTACTGTTGTCGTTTGATGTTGCTGACAAATTAGCTCTCGTCTAGTTTTGGTCTTAGATGCTTATGGCAGGCTGTATGGATGTGAATGTTTGTGGTGCGGTTGAGTGATGTGTTGTCATCAGTACCCTACCTGTAAGTAAAGGTAATCACACCCAGTATGATGATTCAATACTGTGCTTCATTATTTTACATCATGTACATTCAGATGATTTATATTTCAATAAATGATTTATAATGTAAAAAAAATCATGTTCTATTGCTCTTTGTGATTTTTAAGCATTGCACACCCAAACAAAAAATATATAGGAATAGAAAAATTTTTCTGAGGCATTTTTCATTACAGAATAAAGAAAAATAAAGTGATCAATTAAAAAAATGTGCTTACAGAGATATAACATGCCATGAAGATGTAGCGAAATAGATTCCCTACATCTGACTGTAATATTCTAATAAACCAATATAAATTGCAAAAGGAACAGAATTGCCTTTTGCCTAAATCAGTGTCATCATACGCACACAAACAAATATACACAAATAACCAACAATGGAAGAAATACTCTGATCCTCTCCTTGAAGTACTATACACAGATTTTACTGAGTAAAAGTATTAAAGTAGACATGAAAGACAATTTCTGCATAAAAAATGTCACTGTGTGGTCAGCAGTTTAATGTGAGACAAAGATATGTTATTTTTCATCTTTTGTTACAAAATCTCATTTTCAAAACGCATTTATTCAAAATGTAAATTCTAATTTATCTCAAGTGACCCCAACTGGTCATTGCTTTCATGCAAGCAACAGTGTGACAAAGAGGTGGAGACTTATTGTTACAACAGAACAAACTGTATTTATATACTGTAATACGATGTTAATCTAAATATAAAGTGGAACTTCAAATATCTATTAATGTGAAATAACTGGATGAAGACAAATTCTACAAAGTAGAATAAAATGAAAATATTCATGTCAAGCACAAGTATTCCAAAATTGTACTTTAGCATAGTGTTTCAGCAAATTACTTAGTTGTATCACTTCACATCACTCATATTTTATGTGCCAAAAAGAGGTTAATAAGATAACATAACCCCAAACATTGTCAATATACTGTGCAATCTAAGACACTGCCACAGGGGGGCAAAGATATCTCCTCATGAATCACCTTGTGAAATCGCCAACTAAACGTAAAAAGTATAAAGTATAAGGTCATACATGGTGCTGTTCTAGTTCATCATTGTCCGTGCTTTAGTGTCTGTTTGTGTGCTTCACTACTAAAAAAAAACAACAACAACAAAAAACCCCTTCAATTGCATTTGGAGACACTACAAGTAAGTATTAGCTGTCATTGACCGACCCTCCACAAGGGGGAGGTAGTATCAAGATAATGCTATATGCGTTCAGGAGGGCCTAAGGGGGATGGCAACATAATGCAGATCTGTCCTCTCTCCACCTCCTTACAATCAACCTTAGCTGTTGTGATGAGGATGTTGCTTGAGAAAGAGGCAGCTGTGCCGGCATCACTCCAAAGCCATGTGCACCTGTAGGCCATTAGAAATAGAGCCTTAAGCCTCCAGAGCTACAATCTAAAGCTGTTTTCTGCCATAAAGCAATAACTAACGCAATAAATTAATTTGTGGTGAATTGCCAGCTATTTGCCGTTTGGGAATGGATTTTTTATTTTTTTTTATCACTCTGGTTGTATTCTTTTATAACTTTACCACCATCTGCACTGCTATACACCGTTAACAGCAAAAGCAACTTTTCTGACTTATTTATTTGGGGCCTGTTTTCCCAGTTTTATTTTGAGTCTTCTGTTTGCTCAAGCTGTTGAACCCTGAAGGCGAACCTGTACTTGTACACAAAAGGGTCAATATCTGCTCAAACCCACAGCTGTGAAGGAGCTTATTCTGAAGAGTCTTGTTTTGATAAACCTCTAGTAAACATGCCCGCATGTAAAAATACTCCACATGCAGATTGTCTTATAACCAAAATGAACTAGCATTACGTTCAGTTTTTGTTTTGTTCTATTTGTAATTTTATTGCATTTACATTAGCACCAAAAAGCAAACCATTTGAAAAAACAAAATCTTTTCAGTGATGAAACTGAGCGAGTCAGTCAAAGGAAAACCTGTTTGTCTCTGTCAGCAGGCAGCTGCTTGCAAACAAAACAAGTATTTGTTACTAGCTTCTAAAAAGTTCAAGATAATATTCCTAAAGTTTTATTTTTATTTGCATTGGAAACTTTGTTCGAGTGGTGGAAAGATACTAGCCAACCCAACCCCCAACGATGATAACAAATGCTCCATTCAGACAACTTTGCCTGCCGTGAGACATGCAGACATGCATGCAAAGTGTTGTGGTGAACTTTGTGCAATAAAATAACAGAAGGAACTGCTGCATGTATGAATACATTTTATTTCATGAAATATATCTGATCAAATTTTGGTCCTTGTTTGCATTCCTGAATTCAAAAACCTGTTTCAGTTAAAAGGAAATAAAATGCTCTTTTATCCAAGGGAGTCAATATCTGCTGGCCTTCCATTGTGCAACAGTGCTTATGTTTTCCCATACACCATTGCAGAACTGCACAGTGAAAACAAGACTAATTCAATCCCAAAAGGAGATTGTGCCTTTAGCTACGACATTATACAAAGAACATTTTTTCATTAAGGTCAGTAAATTCAAAAGATGGCAATCACCCAGTTAGCTGGGCCGTTTCATGTGTACTAAAACAACATGAAGGAAGATACGTTCAAATGTGAGTGGAGTTTTAGCATGCTAGTAAGAACTTGAGATTTCCGTACCTTGCTCTAATTTCCTGAATGGCTTAGTGTGCATAGTATCTAGTTTTGACTTGTGTTACACTGAACTGATTACACCAAATTGTAAATTCACAATGCACTCGAACAATTTCAGAGAGGAAAATTCACACAGTGGTTACTGGACGATTATTTCTATTATTTCAAAGCAGGTGATGTGAAATAGCATCTACCACTTACCAACACCATACGGACCAGAGAGCATATGTAACACTGCTTGACATAACCGATCTTGATCATTTGAAACAACCTTATATCTGCCTTATATTTATATTTGGAAATTGATCAACTATTTGAGATGTTTTGTGCCTAACAAGTTTACGGTTAATTGCACTTAACCTAAAACCACAACAGAAAGGGTAAAACAGTGGGTAAAAAACTGAGGAAACCTCATGCCCACAGCGTAAAGACTTCTTAAACACAGCGTAGCTCTAAAGCGTAAAGCAATGTAGCTTGCCATCACCAGTGTGTGACTGTGTGTGTGAATGCGTGAATGACTGAATGTAGTGTAAAGCGCTTTGGGGTCCTTAGGGATTAAGTAAAGCGCTATACAAATACAGGCCATTTACCATTTATCCTGCTTTATCATCTGTATTACTATATATGAGAAAATATTTTACACAGTAAGCAAAATGATGCATTAAAGACAAACTCAGGGGCTCATTGGGAAAATGTTTGGTGAGGCGATCAATCAACTGAGAACATTTTTTAAAGACGTTTATACAATCTCTCTTGGAACCACAGGAGAGCCATCACCAGGCCAAAGCCACAAGTCAATAATCACATGACTATTAAATTTCACTATTTCACAACATAAAGTGCATATTTAAAAAACAACAACAACAAAACTTCGAAGTATAAAAACAAGCCCTAGAAATACAAGGTTACAAAATAAGGACTTCACCTTGTTAAGGACAGAGGATTTGTCAAAAGATTACCAAAGTGAGTACATGTGTGTTAAGAAAGTGGGAGGGGGTCAGTGGTGTAATGTAAAACTATCTAAACATTTTTGAGCTATTTCACAATATGATAAATGCAAACCTCATGCCAGTGTTGAGAATTCACTGAAAAGAAAGTTAATGATGTGTTTTGACAATATATCTAATCCTATAGTTGCTGACATGTTTTGCTCTCGTGCAAAGCTGTCATTGGGTGAACCAATCAGTGAGCAGCGTGACACTGCTACACATTAGAAAGGAGAGCATATAAGACCCTGTCCAAGAGTCAACAGGTATTTTGGTAAATGTAACTTTTTCAATAGGTTTCATCTTTTTGTCAACTTGTAAAATTTGCCTCAGGTCACTAAAAATTAAGGTTTTGAAAAACATCTTCTAGAAAAAAAAGCAGATTTTGTCTTGCAATGTCAAAGGTGTGCATGCATTTTTTGCATCGACTCAACAAGGTGCTGGAAAGATTCCTCAGAGATTTTGGTCCATATTGGCATGACATCATCACACATGGATTGAACTCAATGTCATGCTCAAGAAACCAGTTTGACATGATTTTACTTTTATGACATGGCATGTTATCCTGTTGGAAGCAGCCATCAAAACATGGATACACTGTGGTCATAAAGTGACAGACATGGTCAGCAACAATCCTCAGGTAGACTGTGCTGTTTAAATGATGTAAAAGAAGGAGCCCAAAGTGTGCCAGGAAAATATCCCACATGCTCTAACACCATCGCAACCAGCCTGAACCACAGATACAAAGTAGGATGGATTTCATGCTTTCACTTTCAAATTCTAACCTACCATCCAAATGCTGCAGCAGAAATCGTAACTCATCAGGCCAGGCAACCCTTTTAAAATTTTCTATTGTCCCATTTTGGTGAGCTAGTGTGAGTTCCTACCTTAGTTAACTCGGTCAGAATTCACCCTAGCTAACATTGGCACCTGGTGTAATCTTTTGCAGCTGTAGCCCATATGCTTCAAAGTTTGACGTGTTCTGCATTCAGAGATGCTCTTTTGCGTGCATTGGCTGTAACCAATAGAGCCACTGTTGCCTTCTCACTAGCTTGAAGCAGTCTGGCTATTTCTCTGTGACCTCTGACATCTGACATGGTATTTTCAGAGAACTGCTGCTATTGTTATGAGCAGCAATGGTGCTAAATATGAGTTGATTGGGAAAATCTCAGTAGATATTCTGAAATATTCAGACCAGCCTGTTTGGCACCAACAACTAAGCCACATAGTCGTGTAAATCACCCTTCTTCCCAATTCTCATGCTCAGTTAGAGCTTTAGCAGGTCATTTTTACCATGTCTAACAAACATTTTTACCATGTTTAACAAGCCTTAATGTTGTTATAAACCAAGATTTTACCACAAAATGAAGTGTTTTCTAAAAGTAGGCAAGTCCTCACAATGTGACTGCGTGAGTTTTATGTCCTAACAGATTGTACACACACACACACACACTTGCAGTTAATGTTAAGCAAATCCAACTAACAAATGTGCTTATGTGAAAAGATAACTCTCTCGCCAAGAGGCGAGACAAAACAAAGACACAGACTGTGTCAGTGTTTGCTTATTTATTAGGCGATTTTGCGTGCTGCTGACAAACTTCCCACTATATACTTCATTCTTTAGAGCTACTCAAAACAGTCCAGTGAAACAGTCTCGTCGCTGTCTAAAGTGTCACAGCCGGTACACTTTTACCCACCTTAAGGGCAGAAAATAAAAATAAAACAAACACAGAAAGTTAGTGTGCAACAATATGCAGCAAATCAGATGACTCCAAGGATTCTGGTGCACCCTACCTTTCCACAATTCATTTCTCTGAGTTGCTAATGGAATGGTGAATAGCACATACGTCATAAACAAAGCACAACCCAATAACACCGTTCATCAACCAAATGCTTGGAGAACCAAACTGACACTTGATTGGATTTACAATGACAAATAAAGATTCTTTTAACAATATGGAAAGACTCAGCGAGACCTTACCAGATCATAAGTCATGAAAGAGATTGAGGGAAATTTAATTGTATAATGTTTTACTTTGCGAGAGTGAGAGAGAATCTGATTTTGATATATTTGGCTGCACGAGTGAGTGTGAGACAATTAGATTAGCAATCTCTTTGGTTTGTTTGATATGTAACATCAGTCTCCTTCGTGAAACTCGACGCCTTGTTGCCGTCTGTGCGGTCTCCATCCTGTGCTCCTCGGGGAAAACAGGTCCAGGAGCAGTTCAGGGTTTCGACAGATCTGCTGCGAGGCATTTTTGTCTCTTGGCCGCTGTACATCCTCAAGGCTGGTGTCTCATTTCAAGCTTTTTCACTGAGGGGCCTGCCCTGCGTGTGCTTCCCAGGCTTTTTGTTTAACAGCAGAGCATCACTTCCAGATTAAAGCACCATCACCGTAAGAGATATCGCAATTGATTTAATATGCACAATAGGAGGGGAAAACAAACAGCAACTATGTTAAATACACAAACTGCACCTTTAGCCTAACCACCCAAAGACCCACACACATGCAGTAGGCTATATGCTGCAGTGATCTCTCGAATTTATAGCTGTAATGACTTAAGCCCTGTTGTTGAGAACTTGCTGTAAGCCAAGAAATCATGCAAACTCATGACTGTGTGGAGGGTTTGCTTTCAGGAATCATATGAGACAGCTCCAGGCTGAGACAGTACGGAAGTCCAAAATGCATTTTTATGATTTTCTTTTATATCTACTCTTACCAAGACAACTTTCATTTGGCCACATCTTGCTCCTAGACTTCTTTGTACAAGACAGTCAATTTAAATAAATATATTTATATTTTTTGGTCATAATGATCATTTGTCTGTTGTAATCTCTTGAGGTCAAAGTTAAAAATATAAACAAAATCTGTTCTCGTGCAGACCTTTATTTTGCCAATTTAAACAGTTACTTATTTGTGTTTTCTAGGTTTTTCAGATTAAATTGTTGTTTCATATTTTGTGTTTTATGACAAACTACAGATACGCTTTTTATAAACAGTTAGTCCCGTGATAATTTAGGTCAAATTCAAAAGCATGGGGTGGTCTGCGGTCAGAGGAGGGTCTGTCTGTGTGGTGTTTACATTTTCCTGCTGTTCATGCATGGGGTTTTCAATGAGTGCTCTTCAAAGACATGCACAGGTTGATTGGTGATAAGCTTGCTGATGTAACCCTAGTTGGATAGTTCAGGAGATCAATGCATTTAAACCTAAAGTTGTACTGGACAACTCTTTGCTTTGCCTGACAGTGACAGTGCCCAAAGGGTCTTTCAGACTTTCAGAACGCAAGAAGGCCCATGACATCTGCATCATACCCAGCCCCTGTATCTCAAAGGGAAGACTGTTTTTGTATATATATTTTTTAACTAAACCCCCTCAATTTTGTAGTGTTTGAATTGGAACACTGTGCCTCTTGTTTCCTCTGGGGAGATATGACCTGGATACAACAATGTTTACTCAAAGCAATTGTGGCTTGTTTCCCAGCTCTTGTTTGTGCATAAAACTGTTTTTGTGTGCCATAGTATCTTCAGTCCGTGTCTTTTCTCTGATGGGTCTGCTTGTCTTTGTGGAAATATTCACATGCTTGCGACCAAGCTAATGTAGTAGTCATGTGCTTACTGACTTGTGGCCTTGGCCTGGGGATGACACCCTTAGATTCATGTGATCGGTGACAGTGGGCTATGTGGGTACTCTCTAGAAGCCTCAGGCTTAAATTGGGTTAAACATATACCAGACTGATAGAAATAAACTCATGGAAGTCATCAAAGTGCATCTGTCTCCCAACACAACCGTGAGGCTAACTAACAGCGTGCATATTTCTCATGTGCCCGGTTCCCTGTTTTTTGCAGAGCACCGGCTGCAGTTTCATTGATTTGGCACAGACAACACTTGGAATTATTTTCTGAGTAGCTTTATGAGGCTTTTTTTGTTTTTGTTTTGTTTTACAAAAAGCAAAGAACACTTAACAAAAACATGTCTCTCAATTCCTGACAGGAGGATTACATTAACTTTCATAACTCGAATCCTGTCCCTCAGAATATCAAGTTAATTATGAAACAAAAACAGCTTGTGTTGCTAGTTAAACAAGAAATGTCCATATTAACTCATATCTCTCACATCCTGTCAGGATACTAGTGCTCCCATGAGAGTTTCTGTCAAACTTTTGAGTTACACAAAGGCCTGAGAGCCTGACACACTACAATTTATAAAATACACGCAAACAGTAAAAGTATAAAAAGACAGACAAAGCATCATTTCACAACACATGCAAAATAAAATAAAACTCTAAAATTAGGAAGAAGGCTATCTTCGGCTTTATTTTTTAGTTAATTAGATTTTCCCTCGTTTACTTTCACTGTTGTCGGGGCAGTCACACAACTTTGGCTGGAAGAAAATGCAGCAGGTTGCACATTCTCTGTTTCAGCTGCTGAATAAATTGCTTTGAGAATTGTTACATTGTTTTTGCAGTCAGTGTTTTATTGCTCATACCATGTGTAATTTAGAAACAGAACCGTATTTATTAACAAAACAGACACCAAGGCGCTGCAGTCATCCAAAGCAATCATAATTGTTCAGCTACAGTGGAAATCTCCATGAAATTATTCGGACTTCTTTTGCTTCAGTCAAGGGTCAGCAGGGGGTTAATATATAAAATGGAATTAATGTATTCATGCTTTCTACAAATCATTTCATTGTGATCTATCATGTTTCATTTCTCAGACCTTGAAATGAGATTTGAGGGATTTAGAATGATGAATGAAAGAAAAATTAGTTTATGAATATACTCACAACTTTTCATAGATCTACCTTAAGACAATATGTACTGGGAATACACTGGTAAATAAGAATACAGAAACAAAAAACTATAGATAATTCATTCTTAGCAAAAAAACTCTCACTATACATTTTAAAATTTCCTACAACAATGAAATCCAGCGAAAAGGCCACCAGTTAATTTTACATCCTTAAACTACCCTGTAATACGAATCAAAGTATTCTTAAATAAGTACCATAAATAATTTTATGTCAGAATTTTTCCTATTTTCTTCTCTCCTAAAAACTTTAACTGCAGTAACACTTTCTCTATATTTTCAAATAAGTCCCTTAGTAAAGTATTATATATTCTAAATAGTGATTCTGATCTCTAGAGCCTCATTTAAGCTTCATCTGTGCAAGTATTATTAAACTGATAATCAAGAAAATCTGAAAAACCACATCCCAGAGCCAGCAAGAACACACTTTTATGAAAATCGACAGTGAACCTTTGTTGCAATAACTTGCAGTTGTTAGTCACAGATAGAGAGCCAAAATGGAAACCTCTGTGGATAATTACTATGTTGATAAAACTTGGATATTACAAGAGCGTGGGATTTTAACATATATCATATGAAAATAAGATGTTGTCATAGATAGATAGATAGATAGATAGATAGATAGATAGATAGATAGATAGATAGATAGATAGATAGATAGATAGATAGATAGATCGATCGATCGATCGATCTATCGATCTATCTATCCATGTAAAAACTTCAATTACTTCAAAGGATCATTCTGAACACATGCTTGAGATCATGAGACATAATCCAATAAATTAACGATCATAATCTCTAATGAAGAAAAGAGTGTGATCTTTTATAATATTATGTTGGTGAGCAAGACGACAACTTTCTTTTTTTTGTTTCAAAATGTTAATGTGAAATGAATTGTATTACAGCTTCTTGGTTCAGCACATCCAGTGAGTCAGCTGTAGCTCTGTGTATGTACAGGTTAGAACAAACTATATAAAAGCTGGGCATAGCTGGCATAGATGAGAAAATGACCCCACTTGCTTGCCAAACTCAGTAAACATTCCTGGTGACTTAATGGTTTCAAATGCCAGCTTTAAGCGTCTACTAAGGGTCTTTCTTTGAAGACAAAAGCCTGTATTTCAAAGCTGGTGTTGCGGTGCAGATGTCAGCCAAAATTCATGTTTCCATCCTTCTTTGTTGTTTACAAATGCAAATAGATTTAAAAAGCATAAACAAAAAACACAAAATCGACATCAGAAGACAGTCAATAGATTCACCAGATGGAATCCATCATTTGTTCTCGACAAAAGCTGTTTATCCTGAGGAAATCAAAGCCTGCCCAAATGTGTTTGGTCAATTTAACCTGGGTTAGAAACAGTAACAGCAAATACCAATAGGCTTTTCTACTGCTTTAACATATTTACATGTAGATATCTGTCTCTAGACAATTTCCCTCCACACAACTCAGATACAGACTTGACTGGGAAATAAACACCATAATCTGCCGTGGTTGTGTGTGACAGTGCTGCTTGTTTGTGATTAGGTTCCAGCTCACTACTACATAAAAAAGGAGGAAGCTGGTAAGTAAATACACAGCAGCTGTGCCAATCAGCTCTAGCTGGCACTGTTCCCTAAACGATATTGTCCCACAACTCCACCTGCAGATAAGCAAAAAACCACACCCTACTGCTAAAGGACCCCAGTGGAGTGTTTATACACTGCGAGTTTATCTTTATCTGTTTCAGCATTGTATTTTTGATGCAGAAGTTTGTGTTAGTTATATGCTCAAACTTGCAACGTATGCTACTGATTAAACATCAGAGAGAGGAAAAAGAAGAGAGGATTAAAACAAACAGAGGAGGGGGAATTATCAATTTTATTTATTGTCCTTTGTATTTGAGGCAGATGTGTATGAACCAGTCATGCACTAAGAAACAACACTTGTGCTGGTCAATTGTCCATGAATAAACCCAGAGTTTATCATTTATTTTTGTCTGTGTTCTGTTGTTCTTGGACTTCCAGATATAATCAAGTTCTGCAAACCTAAACTCTGGTCCTGGCTGTGTATCAATAACTATTGTGCTGGATGCACAGACGGACAGATCCTGCATTTCAAAACCCAGGTTGTCGAGTCTGCATTCTCTGGCTGTGTTATTATTGGTATAAGTCAATGAGGCCTGTAAGGAATACTGTAGGAATTTCTGCTAAAGCTGTATCTCACAGGCCTTTTTTTCACCTATCATCTGAAAAGATTTTAAACAAAAGGAAAAGGCTGGGGGAAAAAACTAACAGATTTTCTTCAATGTAATTCAAGGAAACTTGAGTAAAGTATCATACTAACCTTGGTGGAGTACATAAAGCTGTCTTTTTTCTCAAAGTTGGAATAGCAAATTGCATCTAGATCATAAATATGTCTAAAGTCTGGAAACAAATAGCCCACTCTCGCTCACTGGGAAACATTTTTTTAATGTCTACAAAGTGATACATAAGCGTCAGCTGCACCTCCCCGCACAATATTAAAATATAGCTGTGTTCAACCTGCTACTTCCTCTATTGTGACTCACAGACATTCACTGCAGTCTGTTAGTATCATGTTGATAGGTTTATGGCCTATAACAAACACAGCATTATATTTGGAAACGATTGCAACAAGTTCATGTGATACATATAAAATTGAAGGAAGGGCAAAGTTGACAATTCCCACCGTGGGGTACTAGAAGTGATAACTGCTCATTTTTCATTCTGTGCAACAGTCCTGGGAAACATGAGCTGTCTACAAAGGTAATCGCAAGAAAAATAAAACTAGAGTTTTAACAGTATTTAATTTGTTGGACATTCTGTGCAAAGGAATAGCAACATCCTAAAAAAGCGCTCCCTATTATCCTTCCCTATCTTTGTTTTGTTACTTTCTTGTAATTGTTAGTTTTGACTGCTGTCATTGTTTTACAAAACTACAGAGGTTGACGCTGATAAACACTGAAAGTTTAATAGTCGCTTATTTGTTCCAGGTTTTTACAGAAAAGATCCTGAAATGCTTCTAAAAACAAGTTTCCAAGAATGGTTTCTGGTTCAGATGGTGGCCAAGAGTCCATCACATCTTGAGGTAAAATCATTCAAAGTCGTGGTCAGTATTGTCTCTTGTTTTTTACTCCCAAGCACACTCCTATCATCCTACTTAGTCTCCCGATGTCAATTTCTTTGTTTTTTTCAAACATTGTGTGCACAAAATGTTTAATTTCCAGTGCGTTTGTTTTTCTTCTGTGTTTGTGTATGTGTGTCAGTGTTTTTCTCTGAATGCCTTATGTTAGCCAGGATGTGCCTGTTCTATAACAAAACACTTCCCTGTTTATTTCTGCCCTAAAGTCAAATCATATGACCACTTCGACAACCCAAGTGCCCGCAAACTGACCTTCTGGTCAGCCCAAATGCCCTGTTGTTTGCCAGTGTGCCAGTCTGTAGGAATCAGGGAAAAAAACATCTATTTCAATACTTAATCCTGTACACCAGGGAAATGCTGCTTTTCTTTTGTTTTGCTTCTGCCTCCAAAGGAGCGTTGACATAGCAGTTTTTAAAGTATTAACTTCACAACTCTGTTTATACACTGTACTAAACATGGATGTAGTAAGGTGGGATGTCACACATTAGAGTTATGGCTTTCAAGGGGCAGCTTGCTTTCTCATTTCGAGACCAGTAAATTTTAAATAGGGAGTTGAGGGTATCGGTTGCTTCACGTTGCTTGTCAAAAAGAAATGTCAACTCGTTACACCCGGTGACTGCAGAAACAAATCCTTTATAAAGTCGTCTATTACACCCACGATCCACGTTCAGCCTGACACTGCTTTCATTCTAACCAGTAACCACTTAGGAGAAGATTACATTTTCATAGCCACTTTCCCCACCTCTGACAGTTCATAAATAAAACTGCTTGCAGGTCAGGGGCTTCAGTGAAGACTGCTGCAAGACAAGGAACTACACAAAATCTCTGTGTGCAACTTTTATTTCAATGTTATTTTTATAGGACCAAATGTCCTCAGTATTCATATTATAAGTTTCAAGCTTCAAGTTGATTTATTTATATAGCACTTTTAAAAACAACAGTTGTTGACCAAAGTACTGAACAATAAAATAGTGAAAGCAGAAGACATGTAAGGTAAAGATCTTACAATAATACAGAGATAGCCCCAACAATGAGCACATATGAGCAAGCACTTGGTGACTGTGGGAGAGAAAAACTCCCTTTTAACAGGTAGAAACCTCCAGCAGAACCAGGCTCAGGGAAGAGCGGCCAGGGGACATGCTAAAATAAATTACAATGCTCCTGTTCATAATGAATAACTGATTAAATAAATACTTCTTGATAAAGACTAATAAATCTGTCACTTCATCACCCACTTTGATCTCACAAAACTTATGTGAGGGTAATCTATCAATATTCTTGTTCTTGTACTGGGTTCAGACCTGACACTACAACTTTTAAAGTGAAACACAGAGACTTCTTCATCCTCTCTACATTAATTTTGACTTTCTGTACAAACCTAAAAGGGTTTTTCGTTATATTACCCGCATTCTGTACTGGGCTGTGGACATTTGTATGGGAACCAAGAAACACTGCAAAGGTTGGTTAAGCTCTGCAAGCTCTTCTGATACTGTGCGTGTTTGCAGCTTTATACATGACGCAAAATGATGCAGGTTCCAATTACGTTTAAAGCATTTTATGATTCCTGAGAAACATATTTAATGTTTTATATAGCTTCTAAAACACATGGGAAATATTTGTTTGGCCATTGATTACAGTCATCCATTTAAAGCGAGCTCAGTTCACAATCTTTTCGAGAAAAACGTTGAAAGTTCACTAGTCTAAAAGACATAAAACTCTCTTTTAGACTAGTGAGCTTTTAACGTTTTTCTCTTGTTCAAACAACTAGCAAATTATGGGTCTTTACCTTACAACATTGAGGCCTTGAGGGAACTGTTGTTGCGATTTGGTGCTAAATAAATTGAATTTCGTGTGGATTGAAGTGAACATCCGTAGTTAGTGCTACAGTACAGCTAGCCTGGGGGCTAAAGCCAGCTGAAGCTGCTCCACTAACCCATCAGCTCTTATCCACGAGGGCTGCAGATAGCATGGCCGGTGGCATGGCAACATATTTGTACTGGCAACTGCTGTCGTATATTAATAAAATAAGAATAATATGTTTTGCTGGCTAGCGTTTCTGGTGATAGCTTGCAAGGACAGCATTATTGTAATGTCTGGTCAGCATGTCCCACACATTTGTAACACTAATACTAGGTTGCTTTTCATCACCTAAAACATATGAATTAAGTAAACAGAGCATTTGTTTTCAGTGTTTAGGAGAATTCTGTCAAGCTAAAGGTATTATCACCATAGACTTTACATAAGATCCAGACATCAAACATTTATTTTATGACAGCTCAGCGTTACAGTTGACCATTATCAGCTTAGGCTGAAACCATGATTTTCTTGTCCTGCCGTCATGTCTGGGTCAATGACTCCAAAAAAGATGGAGGACCCGCTGTACACAATTAAAACTAAGGTTTCCCACTTAAGTGATGCCATCTTGCTCTTTTGGAGCTAGTGTGCACAGTAGTGATACGGGAAGGAGTTGCTGTATCAAACACACACCCATTTGACTCAACCACTGGCTCCTTCTACTGTTAGTGATAAACTAATTTAGCAGTTACCAAAGGCATAAAATGTGTTCGTACCTTTTGGTTAGCAATTTTACCCACCTGTGCACCTGTGCTGTTTTTATTAAGTCAACATGTTTCAATGCATATTTAGTTTTATTATGGTCATTTTATACAATGAAATAGCATCAACCAAATATTCCACAGAGGCCCAGAGTGACAGTAAATATCAGAATTATCTGGATAGTATGCCTTGCCTTGTCAGGTTTTAGCATTAGACTACATCATGAATCAAATCATTTTGAAATTTAAAACATTTTTACAGGTGCTCACAAAACACTCTACAGCCTAGTAATGTGGAAACAGAAAAATTTAATAAAACATGACCTTTAAAAATGCATGAGTAGAAGGTTTCATTTATCCAGCAAATAGGACATGAAACTTGCATTACCATAAATAGTTATATTCACCCACGGGGAACAGTATGGGAATAAGGGAGGCTGCTGGGCTCAACCTGGGAGAAACCTCTTTCCTTCTTTCATTACACAGTTCCTGCGCCAGATGTCCTGTTGATCCACTAAGGCAGAAGACATATCAGAAACATCAGGAGGACCAATGCATATCCCAGGGATCAAACAGGACTTACAATCTTCACCAGCAGTTCCCTCAGATGAAAATCATCTTCTTCAGACCCCCACCGTAGGCTGATAAGACTGGCCAAAGCTCAGTATTATAAACAGTGTGATGAAACCTTTGTTTTGTACAGTGTTAGAAATGCTGCACATCATCCTAAGCTAAAGTGCAAAAGCTCTGCACAGTTTTTGAAGCATAAAGATGTAGAAAATGATGTTTAAAAGATATATGCATACATATATAAATGCCAAACTGACTTACGGTTTATATTCTTGAATGTAAAGAGCAGCATGCCAGCAAGATAAGCAGGATAAAATATGTAATGATGCCAATTACATGGATATTCAATCTATATATAATTTGTGTTGTACAGTTATTTCATTTTTAACCTTAATTTATATTCTATTCCTTCCTAGTTAAATTTACCCTTTTTAATTTTTCATATTTATTTCCTATCTTATTCATAGCCTTTTCCTTTTTTGTTTTCTTTAGGTCACGAGCAGTTGTCCAAGCATTTCACTACATATCGTGCTGTGTATGACTGTGTACGTGACAAATAAAATTTGAATTTGAATTTGAATATACTGACTTGGCTTTAACACACTTCTTCAGTAAACCAGCTGCAGGTTTCTCTGACTACACACAATGTGGTAGTTGAGTTTTTGTACTTGTTGGACCAGTTGTTAATTTGCACCAGGTCTTCTCTTGCTTATTTCAATTGCTCCCTTTAGTAGTCATCACAACGACCCCAATCCATTGTGGCAATCTTACTGATGATCTGCATGTTTAATTTGTAAATGACTTTATGCCATACGCCCTTCATGATGCAACAATTTCCATTTATCTTGAAACTGGCACTAGGCGTACACTGGCTTATGCCTCCCTGTGGCTTGGTGATTAATTCACTCTGAATATTAAGAAAGGGGTTTGAAAATCTCTCCTTTAGCCTGCTGCTAAGCACGCATTTTTCACTCTACAGACAAAATTTTATCAGCAAATTGAAGCAAAATGTATCTTCTTTCAAACGATCTCTTTGTCAAACCCAGCAGACTTGAACTGTTTTCTCTGTAGGCTTCAGAATGAGAGGAATGTCATTAACTAGCTAATCGATACCAGTTATATTTTATCAATGACCTTTGAAGAAAAGCATAAACTACCTCACTCCTATCATCACATCTCACATGTTTAACACTAGAAACAGAAAATACACAGATGTGTAAACTTCTTCTGTTTTGTTTTGTTTTTAAGGTTGGTGGACACTAGCACACGGTTTCTGTCTCTCTAACCATCTGTGTCAGTGTGACTGTAACTTTGAGCATGCAGTATGGTTAACAAAAACACAAGTATTTTTAGTGCTCAGGTCTTTCTGCAGTTGAAAAGCAAATGATCACCTTTAAGTACTTAGTGGCTCCATGCTGTGGTGGATAAGATATTCACCTTACACTCAAAAGGCCCCATGTCCAATTCCATAGTAGGTAGTGTTCTCTTGAACCCCTTTTCCCTCTGACATTTCCAAGCATCAATAAAGGAATTGCTCATTTCTTAGAAATACAATTTTGATTCCTGGGACAGTCTGGGAGCAGTTACTAACTATGCTGATGTCGGTCAATGGTAACTGCCAGTGCGGTGTGTGTTTGTTTGGTATCCTGATGCGAACAGGAATTCCCAGGAAATAAATTGTTTCATCAGCCTTGTACTGACACTGAAGTCAGTTTGTCTCTCTGAGAAAACTAATTTTATATTGTCAATTAAATCCCCACCCATTACAGTTATTAAAATAAAAGTAATTGTGTAGCATACTTAGAAAACAGGTTGCCTAATACATGAACATAAAAAGAAAATAGCACCAACAAGTACTTACCCACTGGTGCTCTTTTATACAGAAGTTTTTCAGCTTTTGGTTTCTCTTTTGTTTAAAAGATTTTACTTTGTGCAGTCCTTTTTGTTCTGCTCATTATAAAACACGTCTGAGCAAATTACAGCACCTCCATCTGGGTATGGATTTGTCTTTTTTCAGCTTTCTGTACTTCCAGGACAGTGTATCTCATTACAAGGCCGATGAAACATTTCATGGAACCAAATATGTCCTCTGTCATACAAATATTTCCTGTTGTATAACCATATTCAGCTTTGCGTTAATCACAAGATATAGGGTGCTATCATCCAACAACCAATATGTGGCAGCAGATTCAACACTGCATTTATGGCTATGGAAGAATTACTATTAGAACCCCTAAAAAATAATTTGATGTGATTTTAATTATTCTCTTTTCCCAGAAGATTTGGGGATTTAGGGTTGTGACTCTATGCAAGTCAGTTATTAAGATTCACTCTTTGTCTTTTTGACAAGCTTTGACAACTCAGAACTGGGAAAAAAAGTTTTCCAGCATTCCTTCTTGTTTCAAAAACTGAAACAATCTGTTACTGCTGTTTAATTTTTGATGTTCAACAGAAACCATGAGAACTTTTTCTATCTTTCGCATGCACACATACACATTCACATACCAATTAGCACGACCCTTGAAGACCTAAGGCATGAATCAAGGGGCCACTAACAAAGGCTTTTATTGTGAAAGAGCAGTATCTCTCTCTTTCTCTTTCCCTCTTTGTCTCTCTTGCTCTCTCTCCCTTTCTTTCTCTCTATCTTGTTACTAGAAACATTTCAGGAGACGCACAAGCCTTTTCAAAAACACACATACATTGTACTCAGTGTACATCTGTTTTCTCTTAGCAGGAAATAAATTTTGTTGTTCTGCAGCTTCATGAAAGTGTTTCACATTTTTTTTATAATCTCATAGTTCCAAGAAGAAAAAGGACAGTAAATTATAGGCATAAGCAATATATATATGTCACATCACCTAATGTCAACTCATCAACTGAATTTTTTTCAACACTAAAACACAGTAATTAGAGGTCACAGAGTAAGAGATTAGAAATACGCAAATGACAGAAAGTTGGCATCTCCCAGTGCTGGTTGTAGTGAAGACACACCTGGCCTGAAGCACAGATGTTGTACATCAAGCATAACTGTGAAAGAGACTTTAGGACTTGAAAGCATTTCTGTAAAAGCACAGGCAGCAGTTACTGGGCTGGTAAGAAAATAACTAGAGAAACGAGGTGGACCAGTTACCCAAACGTACATCTCAATCTGCTCTTTCATTTGATGGGCTCTGGTTCTTACACGACATATGGTATCTCTGCGAGATCAGCCTATTTTAGTTTAGCGCTTCAACATATCTTGGTGCAGCTCATGTATGGGGATGAAAAAAAATGGAAAAAGTGCGTGTGATGAAAGATACATGCTTTGCATGCTATTTCCATTTTTTCAGTTTTATATATGTTGCAATTTAAATTTTCTTGAACTAGAACTTGAATTACTACTAATATTTAAAGTACTAGTTGTACTAGTACACATTGCCTGCCCATTTTGTACACTATTCTTATAAACAAGAAACAAAGAGCTTTTGTTCTGGTATCAGATTCTTTGGTACTGAGCTGATGGCTCCTAAGGGGTTGTTGACTGAATCACATGCACAAGTTCTTACAAGCCTCAGTATCCTGACCAAAACCCTTCTCCCATCATAATCTTTTCATCTGTGTATTCCCACAAGTTTAAATGTGCCTGCATATATCTTTATTTCACTAGTCACTCTCAGTGAAGTGTTGGAAGCAATTATGGTTTGGCTCAAAACTGTGTTCTTGGCCCAGGGTGATCGGGAGTCCAAAATATTAATCAGCATGAAAACAAGTGTCAGGTTCCTACTTCCTTCTCCATCCCAGTGTTTTCTCCTGCTCTTCTGTACCGTGTTCATCACAGAAAATGTTTAGGGGAGAGAGACAGTAAAAACCTTGTTCTGGAAGTTTAGAGGGGATGCCTCCTGGACATGAAATAGTCAAAACATTCTAATATTACAATCATGGTTTTGTGGGTGGAAATTGTGTTCTGGCTACAGAAGAAAAACAAAGGTTTGTTCATAGACTCTTTCAGAGCATGTTCCATTTTCTATATTTATGACATATTGGGCAACAAGTTTTTGCTTTTTTTTTTGCAAATATATTAAAAAGCTTGTTGTTTGTGTGTTTCATTGCATTGACTTAACTCATTAATCTTAATTCTTTGCTGCATTATTGGCACTGTGACTCTCAGAAGAATCTTTAATTCATTATCTTCAATACCCAAGCTGCGATACAGTCTAGTCATTTCCTCGACCACAAGGTGAATGAATGAGATGTAATTTTCAATTAAACATACAAAGAATATGGTGGATTTGACAACAAGTTGTCGTGTTTCACATGCTAATGAGACAATTTGGGTTTTTTATTTTTCGTAATCCTAACACGTATACAAAATGGAAAAATTGCTGTGTGGTAACTGAAAGATCTTTCACAGGAGCTAATGTTTCGAGCAAGTTAAATTAGAGATTTGGTTTCAATGTGTTAGCTATTTGAGCCTTAGAGCGAGGTCTGTGATACTCTTTTTTTAAGAATTGATTGGAGAGGCTTTTAAATGTCAGAAGATTCAGGATGAAATTCGTTTCTTTTTTATGTTGTTAAAATATTTACATGACAAATATGTTTTTTCAGACACATAGAGCTTGTTCGAAACTGTGTGATAGTTGCTGCACTGTACACAGATGAAAAACAGGAGCACTTGTGCATGTTGAGTTCTTCTTATCAGTTAAAATAATGTGCCGCAGCAGAGTATTTGCAGGTTTTATTTGCCTGTCATTTTGACATGCGGTGATTTTGTGGTTCAAGCATATACTCTATAAGTAAACACGCAACTGCATCAAATACATATTTACAGATGTCCTTCACCACTATGAACACATCCTGGTTTAGTTATAAATACATTCTACACACCAACGTTGTTTAAATGATGCACTGAGTGAGCCAAAGTATATATGTTCATCAACGGAAAGCTAACTTAATCCCTATTTTTTTGGCATTAGTAATTACCTGCTTGCTTAGCAAACATATCCGATTTCATGGCACTATTTTCAAAGAGCTGGCAGTGCCATTTATGGCCTGAGCTTGGTTGTGCAGGTTCACTAGATCTGATATAAATCTAACCAAAGGTTTAGTTTGTGTGTGTTGGGGGTTATTTGAATGTTGCAGCCCTATTTTGCTTTTGTGAAGCAGTGCAACTGGAAATGCAAAGTCTAATTATGGAAATTATAGTTTAAAAACTAAACATTGGCTTTCTTTAATTTTCATGTGATTTTTAGCCAGATCTGTTAGTCTGATGCTCAAATACTAAATATGACAGAGGGAAGAACTGAAATCTTTGTTTAATAAGGTGAAGAAAAATGAAAATTTTGCATTAATTTCAACTGAATATACTATTTTCACATTTTGCAGGAAGGAAAAGAACCCCATTTATCCTACTGGCCAAAATGTATGTTCTATGCCTATTTGACGTGAACACGATGACAGATAAGGTGCGTTATGAATGAATAATTAACTCACAGAGTAAACTTAATCAACTTAATGAGGACGGTATTGTGGTTTATTGCAACAGTTGCTTTGAGCTAAAATCGCGCTGCCACGTGCTTTCAAATACGGACAGTCAGAAAGCAATGGATGTGACAGGCAACGGAAAACTAGACTACATTAGTGTGTGTGTGTGTGTGTGTGTGTGTGTGTGTGTGTGTGTGTGTGTGTGTGTGTGTGTGTGTGTGTGTGTGTGTGTGAGAGAGAGAGAGAGATAGAGAGAGGGAGAGAGAGAGTTTCACAGGGCTAGTCATATCTGTTCTTAGGAGGAGGGAGTTGTCTGGTGAAAAAACATGTAAAATAATAAAGTCGTGGGAAAAATGACCAATGCTAGTGTGATTAAAGCTGAAATGGATGCTAGTGGTGTGCAGTCACTTGGTTAATTATCTGAAGCATGTGCATGTGGGCTACATCGGCGATAGCATCATCTATGCCATCTTGCATATATCCTTGTCCTGATCTGTCAGTCTCTCTCTGAGTTCAGTGTGTGTGTGTGTGTGTGTGTGTGTGTGTGTGTGTGTGTGTGTGTGTGTGTGTGTGTGTGTGTGTGTGTGTGTGTGTGTGCTGGGAAGCACACTGCAGGTCACTGTTCTTAGGAGGAGGGAGTTGTCTGGTGAAAAAACATGTAAAATAATAAAGCCGTGGGAAAAATGACCAATGCTAGTGTGATTAAAGCTGAAATGGATGCTAGTGGTGTGCAGTCACTTCTTATCTGATAAAAACAAAAGCCACAAAAAATGCACATCTATCGATCTGACTTCCACTCATACGTAAAAGGTTAAAAAAAAAAAGTGAAATTATCTGGAGCATGTGCATGCGGGCTACATCGGCGATAACATCATCTACAGCATATGCCACCTTGCATATATCCTTGTCCTGATCTGTCAGTCTCTCTCTGAGTTCAGTGTGTGTGTGTGTGTGTGTGTGTGTGTGTGTGTGTGTGCTGGGAAGCACACTGCAGGTCACAAACACCTCCCTCTTTCACTGTATCGTGTGAGTAATAGGCTCCACCACTGGCTCCTATAAACATGTTGTTGACGCCACAGCCAGTCAGAGATACCTGGTCGGCCTGCTCCGTCCCCTCTGGCGCTCCCCAGGAGAACAGTATGTTTGCAGATTGGCGACGGCTGCTGCTGTTGCGAGATGAACTGAGCATCTGTGCCTTTAAAGACTTCTAAGTGCGCCTCTATCAGAGCCCACGGTCAACTGCCCACAACTCCGACGCGCTAGGCAAGCAGACAAGAGCTACCTTACTCATATAAAGGCATTGGCTCACCTTCACAGGTAGACCCATGGAATGATAACTATGGAATACCACTGGATACTTCTCTCTGTGTTTTTACAGCTAACCTTCCATCCAGGTAAGACTGAGCCTTTACACTTGACGCGCCAGTTTACGCAGACAACTGTTGCTTTTCAATTTTGAACAAAGAAAGGGTTTCTGTTTTAATGCTTGCTATTTTGCAGCCCAGTGTGATAAAGATAATCTACGTATAGCGAACCGTACCGCTGCACTTGCCTCCCATCGCGATTTGTCCGTACTTCTCTTTGTTCTATGAAGTAGTCAGATCTGAAGGGTGCTGAATAAGACAACCCGAAGTCAGAGAAACCTAATGAGGAAAGTGGATACTAATGCGGACGATCTGGGCGCTGGAGCTACTTTAATATTTTATGTTATACTGGGAAAACAGGGCGCTATTTAAAAAAAAAAAAGTAATCAAAACGATAAAGTGTTGAACAATGTGCAAGAGTGAGCTTCAAAGAGACTTCTTGATCATTTTGTGCACGGTGAAGCCGTTTTTTGATTTTTTTTTCCTGGAGCTGCACATAACCGTCAGTATGAAAATTTATTGGCGTCTCTTGATTCACAGGAAGTATGCAAAACGTCTGTCGAAAGCAGGACTGCATTCACATGTAATTTCTCCCTTTTTTTTTTAGATAAATATTGTCACATGTGTGACTTTTAACACTGAGCAATGTAAAACGTTTCGCCTGCGCTCCGGGTTGGTTGGTTGTGTTTTGATCTGAGGATGAATATCAAAAACACATTGCAACTGTTGTGTTTTGGCATCATCTTCAGAGTCCAGCCGAATAGGTCAATCGTCTATAAACAGCTAATGATATCTTTACTGCCTTTTAAAAATACTCAGTGTCAGTTTTTTTTTATTTCACGATTCAATTTTTTGGTCGCTTTAAGTGGGTTGATGTGCAGCCTGTCATTTTTTAAATTAGATTTGGGTTGTTGTTGTTTTTTAATCTTGTTAGGAAACAGAGTTTTGGATGTTCCCAGAGCTATCTCTATGGAAATTTATGAAAAACCGACATTGGCCATGCATGTTTATAAAAGCGGTGAACCGCGAGTGTTGCTGTTTAACTTTGCGCTCTTTTGCGCACATGGTGCGTCTACGGAGCTTCTTCCAGCTCAGGGCGGCATCAGGTGGACTTCCATCTGACCGACAGCTTGGCAGCATATAATGCGCCCATAGGGGACGGTTGATGTTCACGACATTTTCACCAGGGGCTTCGACTAACTGCCACATTTCCAGCGAGCGCGCACAAGCTTACCTGGCATATGACGCAATACGGCACGCCATGAAGTTTGCCTTTAGCCCGCTTACGCACAGTGTGGACCTAATTAAGTTTTACCATGTTTGTTCTGCATTTGGTGGATATAAGAAATCAGATCAACTAAATAAACGCTATGAAGATTCAGTTAGGCTTAATATACATCGCATGCAAATTAATCTCCTTCTTTTATACTGATATCCAAATGTTCACGTTTTAACTCAGGGCAATGTTGGTATTATTTACAGTCTCTTAACAGGGTGTATTTGTATACTGATACCCTGCTATTCCTGAAATTCCGTGTTATTTCATCATTTAAGATAAATGTTTTCTTGCTACACTTCCTTCTTACAATAGTGTCTTTCTTCATGACTTGTTAGTGCCAGACTGGCTCTCTGAACAGTGTTTATTCATTTATATATTTTATCCAAGTATGAATTAAAAGGATGGAAAGAGCACATCTATTCACATAAAAACCTTGTTGTTCATTCCTGTTGTACTGCTGCTGCAACCACAGTCCTATAGTGTTTATCACAAGTGGCTTCAATAAAGACAGTGATGTTTTCTCAGGGAACAAAAACATTACTCGAGCAACTCAATCTTTCCCCACCTGTTTTCAGTTGGTGCAGCAGATTAAGACTCTGGGTAAAACCCCCGCCCCTTTAAATACAGACCATGCTACAGGCATTTGTTTTATTTTATACCATGACTGGTAAAAAGCACATATTAATTATTGAGTGTTTTTTCATATGGCACATTTTTCACCACCAGTCTGCTTTATAATGCCAGCATTTCTTTTAACTATCATAGAACAGTTTACATATTCTGAAGCTGTTTTACTTACACCGCTGATGCAGATAAATGTTTTGAAAAGTCATTTCCAGCTTGAGGGTCTGGATCCATCAGAGAACCCTATTATTAATTTAAGGGGTGCATAATTGCTTTTTGTTTTGTTTTTTTAAGTTAATCAATAAATTGATTGATTTCGTTTTTTCTCGTGAAAATCTTTCTTTTTGGTCTCCTAGCATCTTTCAGTAACAATCAGACATTGATTGACTAGCAACTTTTTGGCAAAACATCTTGTTTTGTGGAGCTACATCCTGAGTACAGAAGCCATGAGTACAATTCATGTTGTTTCAAGAAGTCACAAGTCATAAATGTTGAGAGCAAATAAATATACTGAAGAAGTTTTACATATAAAGTTCATGTCCCTGTTGGTCAATTTGTGAATGATGGCCAGTATAAATCTTTTGTTTTGAAATCTGATGTGGGCTACCCTTATGTTTAACTTTACATCAGAGATTTTATCCCTAAGCTTTCATGATGCATGGGAGGCTTGTGGGGCCATATAAGTGGAAACATCTTGATTTCACAGTACTGAAAACATTTTACTGTTGTACAATAGCTTTGGTCAAGTAAAAACAAAACAAATCTCCAAATGGATAAACTGTAGGGCCTTAAGTTCATATGAAGGCTTAAGAAATAATGCCTTGATTTTGCACTTTCTTGCATTTTCATACCCGTGGCATTCATTTAAATACATTCTTTTTCCCATTCAAGGTGATACAAAGCCCACTATCACCCCTGCCAGACCCCACGTCGTCATCCAGCTCAACGAACCCTTCAAACTACGTTGCCAGGGTGAAAACAGGATACAGTGGAAGCGGGAGAGGTCAAAGCTGCTGGCAGCAAACAACATCGATGGGATGTTGACATATTCAATTGAGAAGGCTCTGCCTACTCACATGGGTCGCTATATCTGCCAGGAGGAGGGTTCCAAGGAACATGCCTCCATCTACGTCTATGTGAAAGGTACCTAAATGTTTCTTGGTGATTAAACCCTTTCGAGACTGTGTGGTAATTTTGTGAGAGAGAAAGAGAAAGGAGCGTGTACGCAGGCTGCAGGGAAAAGTAGACAAAATCTATGTGTGTGGGTGTATTAGCAGAAGAAGGTGTTTGTGACTTTGCCCTGGACAGGTACAGTAGCTACCAGAGCTATTTATTGAGTGTATGACTGAGTTTTACTGTATTTCTTCTTCTACATGACCCAATATCCCCTTGGCCCAAAGCCATCACTGCTGGCTTCTATCATGTGCTGATCATTCACTCCACAATCCGTTCATCTACCTTTGAGGCAACAAGCAGGAACTGCTTAGCAGATGATATTTAGAAATATTGAGAAGTAATTTGTTTGGTAATCATTTAAATCGTGTTGGAAGATAATCCTGTTTTCTCGTTAAGGAACTTATTCAAAAGGAATATCTACAGATTGATAATCTTTCACATGTTAGTCCTGGTTGTTGGTTGTTTTGGCAACAATTATGGTTCCCATGGTAATAGCAGTGTGACTTAAGACTACAGATCCCAGATTTCACAGGGCACAAACAGCACAAAGTTAAGTCTGAGTTAAGTAGCAACAGTTTCTAGTTTATATTATCAATTACCTCAAACATCTGAGATGAGCCTTCCCCAGCAAGACAATTAACTGCAGAAATTAGTTGGAGATGCAAAGCCATCGACCCAGCCTAGAAAGTCCTCAGTCCCAGTCTGATAAAGCATCTGCAGAATCTATCAGAGCAAACCAATCTATCGAGTCAACATCTCACAGTACTCAGGGGGTCCACTGAGATCAAAAGAGGACTTATTTTATTTGTATCAGAGCTGTTTCATGGTTGAATTTGGAGATTATTAGCAACATAGCTTTAATAATAATGTGAAACAGAAAAGACTGTCACAGCAAAGTACATTGTTCCTCGTATATAAAGGAATTGGATAGCCAGCATTACATCCCCATTATTATAATAAAAAGTTCAAATACCCATATACTGTTACCCTGCTTTCATGCTACCTTTGCAATTTCTTTTATTTATTTATTTTTTGCCAGATCCTGGAAATCCCTTCAGAAAACTAAAGGTGTCTAGATATGTTACTCGTGAGGGAGAAAATGCTTCCTTCCCTTGCCTGGCAACTGATCCAGATCTGGAGAATATGCACCTGGAAACATGCTCCAGTAAAACTCTGCCCCCTGGTCTCCAGTTCTCCGCCAGCCTGGAGCATGGCATTTACATGCACAACACACAAAAGGCCTACGAAGGTTGCTATGTGTGTGCAGGAAGACTCCATGGAAAGGACGTCAGATCAGGCCAATTCTTCCTGAGTGTTGTACCAGGTAAACTAGTGTGGGTGTGCAGCATATGTACATTTTTCGATTTGGCTAAAATCAACCAAAGGAATGACATCACATGAGGTTTGTTTTATTGCAGTACCCACTGCGCCTCCTGTAGTTGAGCTCCAACCATCCACAAGAGTGATTCTGACCCGAGGTGAGAGATTCTCCCTCACCTGCAACACCAGTAATGCCAATAGAGAAATCAACATCACGTGGGTCACCCCACCTGGCTCGGTGAGAACCTTCTGCCTTTGTCTTTGCTGTGTGCTTTGCCGTCAGTGAAAGATTTAACTGCTTCCCTTTTTGAGTTGCCTTAAAATTCTGCATTTGTTGCCATTCCAAATGAGCTGCTACAATTTGGTGCTCCAAAATGAAAATAATTCAAAGGAAATTAATTCAAGTCCCTTATAATATTGGCGAATCTTTCACTGGTAGCACAGCCTCGTCCTTGCGTCTTCCTGTTGCCTGTCTTTAAAAAGTCCACAATGTCTAAGCTTCAGGTATGCCTTGCAGTGTACCTTGTGAGCTACCGTAGGTGTGTGTGCTTGCATGCAGGTGGTTGTGTGCATGTGGTAGTTTGTGCTTGGTGAGCATAGACATGCAGACAGGGTTAATCTCTAGAGATCTCTGGGCGTTGACAGGGTGCCGTCTGGTATCCACAGCAACCAGCAAAGGTTGGCAGTTCTTCAGAATCCCTGATGGAAAAATTTGCCAATAGCCACAGAACGACACTGCAAATCGATGCAGTACGGCCACAGGATGCTGGGAGTTACATATGTGAAGTTAGGAATGGAAAAGGGGTCAGCAGCAAGTCGGTGTGGCTCGATGTATATGGTGAGTAAGTGATGTAATTTTGTTTTTTGCATTTAAAGCTGGACATGAACTTAAGAGTTTTTGTGAATTATTCTCCTCAAAAATTTTCTGCATCATTAAGTTTTCAGTGTTTTAAATGAGTTAAAGGGAACCCAATACACTGATTTCCAATGGTATCAGTATTTTTTGATTCCACTAATGAAGCTTTGTATGATTCATGCTTTTAAAAAATCGTTTTCTTCTGATTGCCTCTCACAAACAAAATATGTGAACATCAGGTAGGTGTTTCTACACTCACATCCAAAGCTGAACACCTTATATGACCATATTAATTAAGCATGTTCTCTCTCATTAATGTCATGGGGCGATCGTGGCTCAAGAGTTGGCAGTTTGTCTTGTCATCGGAAGGTTGCTGGTTCGAGCCCCGGCTCCGACAGTCTCTGTCGTTGTGTCCTTGGGCAAGACACTTCACCCGTTGCCTACTGGTGGTGGTCAGAGGGCCCGGTGGCGCCAGTGTCTGGCAGCTTTGCCTCTGTCACTGCGCTCCAGGGCAGCAAAAACAAATACAGGCCATTTACCATATAGAGTCAAGAATAAGAACAAAACTGACTAATGTTGAGCTTTTTGCTCATTGGTAATACTTAAACATACCTTGCTTGAAACTTTACCAGTGTTTTATATAAGCATCCACCATTGCAGCAGTACAGATATGACTAAAACAAAAAGGAAGAGCATAACAGTTAAATGAGAAGATATATTTCACTGTGATTATTAGACATTAATTAGGCTGAACTACATGTAACCCACTGTACAAGAAGTTAAGGGAACAAAATAGCATTGATTCTGTACTATCACTTCCACTTTCTTTAAAGACGTTAATGCATCTGGCACTAGTATTGTGTATATCATGAACTCTCATGGACCATCACCACTTAGAGTCACATTTTATGGTGACAACAAAATAAGTTAATATTCCTGAAACAGTCACTGATTATCTGGCATGTGATAATAATAAAATACATAAGTAACATCATGCCCCAAATAACAGACCAAATCAATCAGAGCATACAGTGGTACATTTTCTCCCAACCCCTGATGAGATCTATTTTCTAGGGGTGCAACGATACACAAAATTCATGGTTCGGTTCGGTTCGATACTTTGGTGTCACGGTTCGATATTTTTTCGATACAAAAAAATGTTCATGCCTTTTTAATTTGTCATTTATTAAAATTATAAATATATATTTTAACTCAAAAGTACAGTTTTTAAATTTAACCCTAACCCTTGTGCGCGTTTTTTATTTTGACAGCGAATGCGCACCTGCGGACCACTTATGTGCAGCCCTGGTTATTTAGCTCGTCATATTGCAGCCACAGAAATTCTTTTGTCCATGAAACCATGAAGCTGCACTTTCTTTTTGCCTTATAGTCTGATTTGTCATAACTTCTCCGTTTTGTGGTAAGCTTTTCTTTGGCTGTCACTTCTTCACCCTGACCTGTCTTATTTGGCTCAGAAGAAATGAAATATATATCCTCCTGCTTTTACACACGCACTCACATAAGCTCAGCGATTCTCTGCGCGATCAACCTCTCACATGTTTAAGCTTGCTGCGGGAGATTTCACTTGTCATGTTTGCATAGTAAGCTAACGATTAATAAGACGATGTCAGAGGAATTGGTGCACAAATTTTCATCACTCACAGATCAGTGCTGTCGCTCTCTATACACAGTTCGCGTGATTGCAAAGTGAAAGCAAAAAAACAAGCGCAAATTCAAACGCAATTTCAATATGTCACATATTGACAGTGGCTCACCGATGCCAATGACATAATTACCCAGCTACATTTCTGAAAGAATGCAAAAGCATTGACATATATTTTTCTTCCTACAATAGCCCGACGGGCAGGGAAGAGATAGATTTTGGTAGCCCGACTGAAAAAAATCGCTAGCCCCAGGACGTCGGGCTAGCGATATTGCAAGCCCTGTATCTGATTGAGGAATCACTCATCTTTGGAAAAGAGAGTTTATTACAGAGAAATGTCTCTTTCCAAAATAAAAGCTATACTATCCGCTTCTTCTGGGCTATATTCTCAGCAGCATAAGGAGAATCATGTGCTAACAGCTGTCTAAATGACTCGGCTAAAGTTAGTAGCATGCTTGTTGTTTTTGTCTTTGCACTAGGATGATGTCGGCGTAAATGTGCAGTCATATTCGTTGTGTTCCCACTAGTGATTTCAGGTTAATCTCGTTGAAATGACCTTAACGCCACAACACGGCAAATCTCCGTTAACGAGCTACCGCCGATCGCCCCGTGCATGGGGCTAGACGGCCAACACGTTAACGAGCTAACTGCGCTAACACACTAGCTCCCACCCATGTAATTGAGCATTGCACGGCACATCCAACATACTGTTTTACTTTAGTCCATGACTCGCTTACCTTCAGGGTCATACGTCACATGAAAACCAAAATAATTCCAAACGCCAGATCTGGAGAGCTTAACTTCTGTCTTGCTAGCTTGCCCTCGACAGTGCAGCCTAGGCGGAGTAGTCGAACGCAGATTCACTGAGCGCTCAACACAGACAGCATCGTCAGAAGGAAAGTTGATAAAATAAATTACAAATGTTGTATTGTTCGATACATATGCGTACCGAACCGAAAGCACTGTATCGAACGGTTCAATATCGATACGAATATCGTTGCACCCCTACTATTTTCAGTATTTAAATTTATCCTAACCCTTTGGAGTGCATGTGTTGGATGAGAACAGCACTAGTTAGATAATTCAGACTTCGGTGCATTAATCTACAAATTTGACAACAATTTAATTTTCTTATTTTTCAGAAAGAGGATTCATCGACTTAATGCCCACAAACAGCAGCATCTTTCACGTCCGCTCCGGCGAGAGTTTGTCCCTGAAAGTTCGAATAGTGGCTTATCCAAAGCCACACATCTCCTGGAGCTTTAAAGGCCACGAGCTGAGAAACACAACTGACCATGTGATCACCACACACAGTGATGAATACAGGTGTGACAGCACACAAGCACACACTTGCTTTGTTTTATTTAATTGTTGGAAAGATGGAAACATCATATTCAGCCAGGTTTATTTTAGGTGAATCTCTGGTTTAGCTGCAGGTCATAGTCCCTTTAAATATACAGTTGAAACAGTGCCCTGGGGTTTATTGTGAAACAGGAGCTGTCAGACTGTGAATGACTGTCTTGAGAAATAAAACCATGATATATCTGGAGTGTAACCTACATGCTGCAGATAGAAATGTGTATTCTGATGTAATCCTGCGTGCCTCCCACCCTCAATATTACTGTCAGGAGATATGGCATTGTGAAATATGTTGAAAAATTCTGCAACAGAAAAAAAGATAATAAGAGTATATCCTGTTGGGTGAACAGCTTTTAAAATACTTATTTTTGGCAAAGAAGATATGTGTTTATTGCTACACTTTTTTATGTCTCAATGATCATTAGAATTGAACTTCATTTGAGTAATGCTTCATTACAACAGGAAGAAGACACCCAGACTAGTTTCAAGATGTTTGCTGAGACTTGTTCCTAATAAAACCCTGATGCAACCTTTAAGCCTGACTTTAATATAACTCGTAAATATCCATTGATACAGTGGGGCAAAAAAGTATTTAGTCAGCCACCGATTGTGCAAGTTCCCCCACTTAAAATGATGACAGAGGTCAGTAATTTGCACCAGAGGTACACTTCAACTGTGAGAGACAGAATGTGAAAAAAAAATCCATGAATCCACATGGTAGGATTTGTAAAGAATTTATTCGTAAATCAGGGTGGAAAATAAGTATTTGGTCAATAACAAAAATACAACTCAATACTTTGTAACATAACCTTTGTTGGCAATAACAGAGGTCAAACGTTTACTATAGGTCTTTACCAGGTTTGCACACACAGTAGCTGGTATTTTGGCCCATTCCTCCATGCAGATCTTCTCGAGAGCAGTGATGTTTGGGGCTGTCGCCGAGCAACACGGACTTTCAACTCCCGCCACAGATTTTCTATGGGGTTGAGGTCTGGAGACTGGCTAGGCCACTCCAGGACTTTCAAATGCTTCTTACGGAGCCACTCCTTCGTTGCCCGGGCGGTGTGTTTTGGATCATTGTCATGTTGGAAGACCCAGCCTCGTTTCATCTTCAAAGTTCTCACTGATGGAAGGAGGTTTTGGCTCAAAATCTCACGATACATGGCCCCATTCATTCTGTCCTTAACACGGATCAGTCGTCCTGTCCCCTTGGCAGAAAAACAGCCCCATAGCATGATGTTTCCACCCCCATGCTTCACAGTAGGTATGGTGTTCTTGGGATGCAACTCAGTATTCTTCTTCCTCCAAACACGACGAGTTGAGTTTATACCAAAAAGTTCTACTTTGGTTTCATCTGACCACATGACATTCTCCCAATCCTCTGCTGTATCATCCATGTGCTCTCTGGCAAACTTCAGACGGGCCTGGACATGCACTGGCTTCAGCAGCGGAACACGTCTGGCACTGCGGGATTTGATTCCCTGCCGTTGTAGTGTGTTACTGATGGTGACCTTTGTTACTTTGGTCCCAGCTCTCTGCAGGTCATTCACCAGGTCCCCCCGTGTGGTTCTGGGATCTTTGCTCACCGTTCTCATGATCATTTTGACCCCACGGGATGAGATCTTGCGTGGAGCCCCAGATCCAGGGAGATTATCAGTGGTCTTGTATGTCTTCCATTTTCTGATGATTGCTCCCACAGTTGATTTTTTCACGCCAAGCTGCTTGCCTATTGTAGATTCACTCTTCCCAGTCTGGTGCAGGTCTACAATACTTTTCCTGGTGTCCTTCGAAAGGTCTTTGGCCTTGGCCATGGCGGAGTTTGGAGTCTGACTGTTTGAGGCTGTGGACAGGTGTCTTTTATACAGATGATGAGTTCAAACAGGTACCATTCATACAGGTAACGAGTGAGGGACAGAAAAGCTTCTTACAGAAGACGTTACAGGTCTGTGAGAGCCAGAGATTTTCCTTGTTTGAGGTGACCAAATACTTATTTTCCACCCTGATTTACGAATAAATTCTTTACAAATCCTACCATGTGAATTCATGGATTTTTTTTTCACATTCTGTCTCTCACAGTTGAAGTGTACCTCTGGTGCAAATTACTGACCTCTGTCATCATTTTAAGTGGGGGAACTTGCACAATCGGTGGCTGACTAAATACTTTTTTGCCCCACTGTACAATTGATACCGATAACTAGAAAAAACTTCACCAGATGAACAGAATCAACTTTTGGAGGTTTATTACTACAGTGGCCACAACAGTGAATAGATGCAAATAAAGACTGAAAAGATTTAATACTTATCTAATAATATTTTTAATATGCATACTGCAGATGCACATGAAAGAGCAGAAAACAAAGAAAAGATGGTTACAATATAAAATGCAAATATCTGAACATTTTATGTTCTTTCTCACAGGGTGGCTAAATGAGAATCAGCTCTTTCCTGTTTTGGCACAATTAGAGCTTGAATGAAATACTGTGATATTTGAATCTTAAAAATCAACAAATGCACTAATAAAATAATTATTTTATGCTTAGTTACATCAGTGAGCTGAGGCTAGTGCGGCTGAAAATGTTAGAGGGTGGAGTTTACACCTTTCAAGCCTCCAATGGTGATGCTTCAGCAAATCAGACATTCACCGTCTTTGTGATCAGTAAGTTGTTTTCACATTTTTTTTGAAAGGTTTCATATTCCCTTAAGCCATGGGATGAATTTCATGACCCACCCATAGTGTATTTTACACTTACTTTGTGTGGAATGAAGTCCAGCTCTCCACCCTCACCACACCTTGCAAATATACCTTGCTAATGCTTAAACCAATATTTTTCCTCTGGTTCATTGTCACATACCTAACACATTGTGACATTAACTTGTGTTTATCAGGTAAACCAGAAATTGTATCGATTGACAGCCCAGTGAATGGACAGGTGCGCTGTGTGGCTGAGGGTTTCCCTGCTCCCCAGATCACCTGGTACTACTGTGAGCATCCATATGGCAGGTGAGATTTTTAAAGCTTCTAAAATCCTTTCTATTTACTGACTACTACTTACTGTTACCAACATGTCAAAATATTTTTTTAAAGGGTTGTGACTTCTCATAAGATGTTTCTGTTTGTCTTGCTTTTCTCAATGTTTTTGTGGACGGGGCTGCATCTTGAAATGTCATGTCATACATTCCTGCACCACGTTTAGCAATGACAGCTGCTGGGGCACTGCCAAACATATCTGACCAAACAATGGCCTTCAAAGCCCCTGATTAAGTGTTGAGCAACATTTTTTCCCAAAAATAATATAGCTAGAGAGTTTCAGTTATTATGCTGACTGGTGTGATTTCGTAAGGCTTTAAACATTTCAGTTTGCAAAAATGAAAAAATGGATGTGGTCCCTCAAGGGAAACTACACATTTTCATTGTGATAAAAACAAAATATTTGCTCAATTTGTAACACAGCTGAAAGTAAAATAATAATTAGCAGAGGCAGAGTGCAATGGTATGTGCTGCACTTTAGAACCCCAGCCTAAAGTAATTATACTGGTTGGAAACTCATATTAGCCAGATCGGTCATCTGTCTCATAAACTGACTAAACAAAGGAAAACCTGCCAAACCAAAATCAATAGCAGCTCTGTAATTTGTAGCCAACAAACAAAATTCTCTAATGTTATCCAATTATTAGATTTATGTCTGCAAAAAAAAGTCTCATGGCTTTAGCAAGGCAATGAGGCATGCATGCATCTGTGAATTTAACAAAATACTTTCCAGAAAATCTTTCTAAATACAACATTTTCATTTTGCATTTCGGAGAATTCTTCTTGGTTTACTGCGTATTTTAGCACTGTGTTTGCACACAACACTAACCATTTATTTATTTGGAGTTTTATCTCCATATTCAACCTTTAACATGGCTGAAATGAAGTGCATGTCAAGGGTCCTAAAGGTCACACTAAAGACACATTGGAAAGAGTCAGGAATGATGATGATGGTGGAATGTGAGATTGAGGGATTTGACTGGGCTGACCTGTGATTGGTTGACTGTGATAAAATGACCCTCCCATGTGACAGGGGATTGAGAAGTATTGATTTGTGATTGGTTGGTGCTACAAGTGAACAGGGTTCATCTTGTGTCAAACATAAAGTGTGCTGAAGGAGGAGCCCTGGGTTGCTGTAGCAATACCAATCCAAAGCAGCTGGGTCAATGAATCACTGCTGATAATCCAAACTTTAGCCAGTCATTTTTTAAAAAAAAATTGTAGTCAAATCCACTTAACGCTCACTACATGCACAATCATTAAAGGCATGTAAGGCATGTATATCCAAGTAGAAAGTAACCTGATCTAAGTCAGCCTATCACCAGAGAGCACTTAAATAACTGCTACTCTTATTAGTACAGTACCGTCAAAGGTTAATTACAAATATTTCATCTTTGGTTCATGAGCACAAAAAGACATCACAAAAGGTGAAACTAACAGCTGCTGTTGTACTAAAATAGAAGTGCATGCTTCTGTGGTTCTGCATATTGTAAAGTTAGGTTATTTGAAAGGGTTTTATAGCCTCAGGAAAGTAATCTTTCAGAGACATACAGAAGAGATTCCAGACAACAGACAACCGTTTTGAAATCTAGATGATCCCATCAACTCTTTTGTCAACAGTATATAATCTTCTGCCTTCAGGTGCTCCCAGCAGGTAAATTCCACCCAGGAGGAGCTCAATGTCATCACCATCACACTGTTCAGTCCCATGTTTGGGAAGACAGAGGTGGAGAGTCGGGTGAACATCAGCAGAGCACGGTTCAATACTCTGGAATGTGTGGCTACAGTGGAGGGAGAGCAAGCCTACATACTTTACTCTATTAGTGGTGAGTTGAATTCACGGATATACATCCAGTCATACATAAGCAGCACAGGTAGTCTAAATAGGGGTTGTGGAATTAAAGGAGGCGTTGACGTCTGTCAGTTCACATGTTTTGCTGCTGAAGTGATGCAATCCTCTCCATGCTTTCTTTGTAATATTATAGGACAACAACAGAGGACATAGGTGTAAGAATTTATTTACTTTTTGGAACACAAAAAAATTACTGATCTGGCAAACTCTGTCTGTGACTCCATGCACTAAGTTATCTAAGCAGGTCTTCCCCTCAGTGAACGCCACTGAGGGGAAGGATAATTCCTCAGCAAAATATTTACTGAAAACATGACTTTGGCAGGGATTAACCCATAAATGAAGTCCTACTACTAGATGTTGTTCGTCTATGATCTGTTAGGTAAACATTGGTGAAGAGATACCACCGACATGATTGGCTCAGATAGCATTTGGTGAGTCCATTGTTTACTTCATGACCCCAAAACCACTTTTTTGTAACGGCCTCCCCATCTGCTCTGCAGTGTCCTCAAAGTAGTCTGAGTCTGAGCTGAGTTGTCCCCAAATGAGCCTGGAGGACTGGGTTTATGCAAGACACAGGGGCTAACTGTGGCTCCAGCGGGTATGTGGGCGAGCATTATGAGGAAGACGAGTGTTTGTGGCCAGACAGGACAGGCCTTTGGGAGTGTGTGCCCAGGATTTTTCTGCTTTACAGAGTAACAGCGGACCAGACGGAGGCGCTGAAACTGTGGAGCACAGTAGGAGTCCTGGCAATGCCGGGCATTGTGGGGCTGTGGGAGGCTCGGAGGTGTCAGTGAGCTGCAGCAGAGAACACGCAGAGCTTTAGAAACCACTGACAGGTTTACAGGGGATTAGTTCCTGCAGACTCTGCATTCTCAGATTTGAAGTGGAGAGAAAGCTTCTTATCGCTAAAGAGCTTATTACACCCCACTGTACAGAGGAGCAAAACAATAAGGCATCACAATGAGCCAGACACAAAGGAACAGAACACTGATTACTTCTAATTATTCCCAGCACAGCTGTATAAAATAAGGACAACATCTTGGCTTAAAAAAAAACAAACTAAAAACAAGGGGAATTTCAGCAACTAGCAAAACAAAGTGCATAATTTTTTAAACAAAGAATAAAAGCACAGAACTCCACAGTATGTATACTTGTATAATTGGATTAGTTTGTGGTTATTTGATCAAAGTGGGCTTCACTGTGACTTAGACTTCTCTGTCTTACCTTATTGCCTCCGTGTCAATGTCGTTTAGAATGTAAACATGACAAACCTTGAAAAGATTCCCCGATTGGCTCTATCAAACATTACTGTTTCTGTCTCTCTGCAGAGAAAAGAGTTCCACATGACCTGTTCACCCCTCTGCTAATTGGCTCCATTTCAGCAGCAGGCATCCTCTGCCTCATCCTTATCATGCTGTTCTACAAGTACATGCAGGTAAGAAAGCACTGTACTTTTCCTGCATGCCCCACCCTCTTTGATTACATTTATAAACAAGTGAATAGAAAGACCAGAGAGATGCCACGTGTAATTAATGCATGAATTGTCTTTTGATATCTCCGTATCTTATTGTTCACACTAGAAACCCAAATATCAGATTCAGTGGAAAGTTATCGGAAACGACTATGTGGACATTGACCCCACCCAGCTACCGTACGATGACCAGTGGGAGTTTCCGCGAAACAACTTGCGCTTTGGTGAGCATCCGGAACCTATTCACCAAAATCTGTACTGTGTTCCGTATCTAGGCTCCCGTAATTACATTAATCCATAATTTCTGACACACTGCAGCCCTAAAATTTATGTTCTGGGTGCCATGTCTTAGGTGTAAGTAGGGAGCAGGATGATATGAAGATAAATGGGGGCTTGTATCTGTAATAAAGCCTAACAGTCCAGTGGGTATGACATCATCGTTGCCACCCTCAGGCTAGTTCCCATTGATTGACAGCCACTCTGGTTTCTGTGTGTGGACACAGCATTAGGGGCTTAGCCATGTCTGTGGTCTTTATTTACTAACCAGTTCCACAGTTCATTAATGATGAAACCCCACTCCCTCACTGCAAACACAATATTGTTGACATATTCTGGGTGTTTTCAACAAACCTTAAACAGGATCCTGCATGTCCTGGTGCCTACGTACACAGCCTGGGGGTTAAAACTGCTGCTGTCCTAGGAACACTACCATGGAACTTGTTTGTTGGAGAAAAAACAGGATGGGGATTAACAGTTTTGTTTCTGTCTCCATTTTTTAGGAAAGACTCTGGGATCTGGTGCATTTGGAAAAGTGGTGGAAGCCACTGCATATGGACTCTCCAAAGCAGATTCAGTCATGACTGTGGCTGTGAAAATGCTCAAATGTAAGTGCTGTCAACACACATGCAAATGAAGTGGGATAAGCACTGTGTAGCTGTTTTGACTATGTGAGAAATGTGCACAGTAGCTTCACGCTGTCCAGAAATTCTAATGAAAACATAATTTGCCTGCAGATGCCTGTAAACAGAGTCATTACGTGGATATTTTTTGGTGGTTTGCACGCTATGCTATATAGCTATATTAAAACATTTCAACAGAGCTCTTTTATTTCATTTAGCTCTCAACAATTATGTATTTTAAGCTAGCAAATACCAGATCACGATACGCAAGCACTGCTTAACATGAGTTTGGCTACAGTGTACCCTTAATATTTCAGTGAATAATGAGTGCATTGCATATTTTTCTTTCCACAGCTAGCGCTCATGCCACAGAGAAAGAAGCACTAATGTCAGAGCTGAAAGTCCTCAGTTACTTGGGAAACCACATTAATATTGTCAACCTGCTGGGAGCCTGCACAGTTGGAGGTGAGGCAACCATTTTCACTTGCGTTATTGTTTATGACTGGAATAAAGTTGTAAACTTCATAAATTGCTGCAACTTTTGAGGAGATTTATTTTCACTGTACTGCAGGTCCTACCCTGGTGATCACAGAGTACTGCTGTTTCGGAGATCTGCTCAACTTTCTACGCAGAAAGAGAGACTTGTGCATCTGCTTTAAGCTTGAGGACGATTACTACAACCGCAACGTCATGCAGCAGAGAGTCACGGATGGGTCAGGTTCTTTTTTATCTTTAAAAAGTGATTTATTGTCCTGTGGAAAAGACAGAACTAGTATTTACTATCCAGAACGTGCGTAGGAGGAAGTTATTTGGACAGCAGCATGCTTATGTGTGGCTGTATTCAGCTGAGACCAGACTGCTCCTTTCCTCTTCACAGTGACAGCTTGAACAGCTACATGACCATGAAGCCTTCTGTTGCTGGCAACGCACCGGTCAGCTCATCCTCTGAGAAGAGAAACTCGCTACGCAAAGGCAAGCCGGCCAGCCATTCATCAAATTTCTCCTATCTTTATTAGCACGCCAAGGTGGTTACATCATCACATTGGAAAAATCATCTTCATTTTGTTTGTCTTCTCAGGTGGTCCTTACGTTGAAGCAGACACGGAGAATGAGATGTTTGCTGATGACGGTTTGTCTCTGGACACCGAAGATCTCCTCAGTTTCTCATACCAAGTTGCCAAAGGCATGGAGTTCTTAGCCTCGAAAAATGTGAGCATCCACTTGAATGTCATTTTTTAATGGCAGTCCATATAAAGCAGCAAAATACATATGTTCTGATTTTTTCACTCACAGTGAAAAAATTTGGTGTCCTTCCAGAACATTCTAGGGAGGTTTTTACTCTTAAATTTCTGTACACCTTTAACATTATCATTACCACCCCACATTCTGTCCTTTTGAGCTAATGCTATAGGGTTATATTGCTTGCATAAGATCAGTATTTCTTGTCCATTTTCCTCATAACTGTGCTGCAGGTTTTGATGTCCAGTCATGACAATATTAGGCTGGACACAAACGGCAGTCCACATTTGTTTCACTATTTATTTTCTACCATATATAAAATGCATTTTCTTTACATGGACTACCAAATTAGATTTGTGGATAAAACTCTGATGCCTGATAATCTGACCTTTTTAACGCAGCACATGGATCATGTTTCCACAGCTAGTAAACAGATCCAAAATGGATGTTGAAGCAAGCTGCTGAAAAATTCATTGGTTGTGGAGGCAATGATACTGAGGCCAGTGTTCTCATGTATCAGTGTCAGTGGTTGTATGTTACAGACCCAAGTGTGGAAGCTCAGTAGCAAAGAGCATTCAAAAAAAGCACCTCATTCATGACTATGTGATTAACTGTTAATGTATGTAACATGTATCATGTATCACTGGATTGTATAAGTAATGATGCATTTGTTTTTCAGTGTATTCACAGAGACCTGGCTGCCAGAAATATCCTACTGACTGAAGGAAGAGTGGCCAAAATCTGTGATTTTGGCCTTGCCCGAGACATCACCACAGATTCTAATTATGTCGTCAAAGGCAATGTAAGTCTGCACTAGCTGCAGGACACACAGGGATATAATATTAGAGGCGTGATACATCTTTAGTATCACTAGTTTGGAGTAGGATAAGACTGTTTGATAGGTTTGGAGGTCATCCGCTTAATTCATCACCATTCAGACCTACTATAAAAATGAATTCCTTCCTTATGACCTATTCTAGTTCACTAGAAAGTGAGATTTAGTTTAAATGATGCTTCATTTGAATTCACTAGCAAAACTTTCACGTGCTAGAAAATAACTAGCAGGAAAGTCTAAATTTAAGATTTCACCAGAATCAAAATCATCAACAGTGTCACAAGGAAAGATTTGGACTTTATAAGTGATTATTTGAACAAGATTTTTGTTTGTTTGTTTGTTGATTTTAGCTTTCTTGCTAGTATGAACTCTACTCTTGTAATGGATTCGCAGGAACATGGTACAGACAAATCCGGAAAACTGGAAGCTTTTGTTTGTGTAGTTCTCAAATTGTAAATCCAGGGGTTCATTTGCCTTGCCACACTTCCTGATATGTAAATTCAGGAGTTATCTAACGTACCTGTCTATAAGACGAGCTTTTGTGAACACAGTAGCTTACGTGTATTTTTCCCAAACCAGTGTAGGTACCTGATCTTATCTGTCTATGGAGAACCTGTACTGTATTTAATTTACATTTTATAGAAGAATCTCTTTGTGATAAAGTTTTCTTTTAGCATATTACATTTTTTCCTTGTTTCAACAGTGGCCTCAGTTGTTCTGTATCCCTCAGGTGCTAGACAGCTGCAAACACAGTACTTTATTAAAAAGAAAAAAACTTTAACACTTACATCTCTTATGCAAGTAGTCTTATTTCTGACTGACCTCTATCCCAAATTTATTTCTCTATGCATGACAGCCAATAAACTGATTGTCAAATTTGTGAGGTATGAGCCTCACAAATTTGTGCCGAGCTCTGCGTGTTCTTTGGGACCCCAGGCAAATACCTTCTGCATACTTTGTCAAGGCTATTCATTTATCAACCCTCTGTTGCACATTTTCTGTCCCCAGCCACATAAAAAAAACATTTCCAGGAAAAGGTTTCATGTCACATTGTAATTTATTGCAAGTTGCCATATACTCACTTTACCTTTCAGGCTCGTCTGCCAGTGAAATGGATGTCTCCAGAAAGTATCTTTGAGTGTGTTTACACATTCGAGAGTGACGTGTGGTCATATGGCATCTTGCTTTGGGAAATCTTCTCACTGGGTATGTCTCTCCATCCACTTTATGTGTGTTTGTCTGGCTATCTGTGTGTTTTCACAAGTGTGTAATGTAACTAAATATCTTGGCTGAACATAGGAAACAGTCCGTACCCTGGTATGCAGGTGGACGCCAAGTTCTACAAACTAATAAAAGAAGGATACAGAATGGATGCCCCAGAGTTTGCGCCCAGTGAAATGTGAGTTTTTGTTGAATTGAAATGTGGATCATCAAAAGGAGAGATTTAGTGAGACAGATGGAGGTGGACTAGGACTAGGAAAGAGTGTAATGAGCAGGATATCAATAGCAGCTTTCTTTCTTCCTGTTGTGCTTGGCTTTTCACAAGAAAAAATAAAAATGAGGATGTGTTAAAACTTTCAGATGGAAGTGAGAACAGAAAACAATATACACAAAAGAAACAGGATATAATAATTGTATGTTTGATTACTGCTGTGCAGGTATGAGATTATGAGGTGCTGCTGGGATGCTGACCCCTTCAACAGACCCCCGTTCAGGAAGGTCGTGGAAACGATTGAACAGCAGCTGTCAGATGCCACTAAGCGTGTAGGTTTCAACATTTGAGTGTTGTTTTCTTTTATTATCCAAGGCAACATTCCTGGAAAATAATGTACCCAGAATACCTCACAGACCATGAGTTTAGCTTAGATAGACTTTTGTTCCAGTTGGTAGGGTTTATTAAAGGACAGGAAATTATTGTTAGACAAGCCTAGAAATAACAAGATATCATTTCATTTTTGGAATCATATTAAATATAATAAAAGCAGTGATTCATACCGTATTATCTTTTGTGTGACAGGACCACTTTAGCCAAAATAGGATTGTTATTACATTTGAAAATAATTTCTATTTGGGAGTATGGCTTAATTTTGGATGGACCCAGGCCTTGCACATGTATACATGTGGAGCTTAATGTCTAAGAGAGAGTAACAGCACAAGCAGCAATCACTGACAAAAAACATGAGACCGAGCAAGTTAGAAATGGTAAATGGCCTGTATTTGTATAGCGCTTTACACTACATTCAGTCATCCACCCATTCACACACTGGTGATGGCAAGCTACATTGTAGCCACAGCTGCCCTGGGGCGAGGCTGCCGGACACTGGCGCCACCGGGCTCTCTGATCACCACCAGTAGGCAAACATTGGGTTAGTATCTTGCCCAAGATATTTGGGAGGGCCTGGGATCAAACCACTGACTTTCTGGTTAGTGGCTGACCTGCTCTGCCACCTGAGCTACAGCAATCCTAGAAATAGCAAGAATGCTTGAAAAGGACACGATATGTTAGAGATGTGTTGTGAAGTCTCCTGCAGAGGCATTATATGATGAGTAATTCTGCATCCCGTATGAAAATTGTCAAGATAACAGAGCTGTAGAATTTTATTACAATGCTGTTGATGGTTGTTTAGGCTCTGCCTAAAACCTGGTTTTGATCTTGAGAAAAAAAAAGAAAAATAAGAAAGAATGAATAGGAAAACAACACAGCTAAAAGACAGAGTAATTGTGTAGATGAGACAACACTGATCACTGATATGTTTAAAGTTAAACACGCCAGTAACAGTATCAACCGTCACAGATTTTTGTTTCGCTCTTTCATCTTATCTTTAGATTTATCTGAACTTCAGCTCCATGCTTCCTATGATGCCTAGAGCAAGGGAGGAGCAGAGTTCTCAGAGCCCAGCGTCTCACCATCTCAACTCAGCCGGCAGTAACAACACTCCAACTCAGCCCTTACTAGTCCAACACGAGGTCTTCCTGGAGGGAACAATCCTCTCAGCCGAGTGGGTGTGAGAACCCACCCGACCTGTCTGGCTGCCTCATAAAGTGCCTGTAATGATCCGCCACAAAACACCCAACCACTACACCTGCTCCTCAACCTGGTACCAGCAGCATTTTTTTGTCCTGTGTTGCAGAAGGAAGGCATTTATCTTTGCCACTGTTGTTGACGACTACGGGGAGAACAGTTGGACTAATGCTCCCCTGCTTCCAGGAAGGAACTGTTAAGGCACCAGGGAGAATTGAGGGACATCAAGCGTTACTCTAAAACTGTCATTATGTAAAACCATATTACACTGTAATCAGTTTTGTTTTGTTTTTCCAGTTAATTTTTTCCTTACACATTTCATACAGGTTGTTTTGGTGTTTTTATTTTTTTTACCTCTTTTTGTTTCTTGCGTTTTTTCCGGGGCGTGGGGGGAGTGTCTCTTTTCTCTCTCCGATATATATATATATATATATATATATATAGTAGTGCTGTCAGCATTAATCTTGCATTAACGGCATAACCCGCATTAACGTGGCAAATCTCCGTTAGCGAGTTAGCGTGGGGCTGCGCAGCATCAATGCTTTAGCGCAGTTAGCTCGTTAGCGTGGTTTGCTTGTTAACGCGTTAGTGCTGTCCAGACCCACGCATGGGCCGATCTGCGCTAACTCGCTAACAGAGATTTAATTAATGCAGTTATGCCGTTAATGTCATTTTAACGAGATTAACACTGACAGCACTAAGATATACATATATATATACTTTTTGCATTTATGTGTTCTGTTATTGTTTGTTGTTTCCTTTCATGAAAATGTATGTAGCATTTTTATTTTTACTGTGGTTTGCTGTTGCAGTTGTTGGAGGAAAAAGCACTCAAGGCACTTGAACTTCACATCATTCCACATACTAACTAATGCAGCTTTTACTTTTTTTTGATATCCTGTTCTGTTATCATCAGTATTATACCCATCTGTTTAGATCTATTTTACATGAAGGAGCTACTTTTCAGGGGCCAATTGAAAATGAGATGATAAGATTCTGGTGTATAAGCTATTAGACAGCATGTTATGCCATGCTTAGAGTCCGTAAGTGCTTCATGTTAGTTAGAACGTATTTCTGCTTTTTTGTATGCTGGAGGTCATTTCCTAGACACTAAACACCTGTCTTTGCTGAACCATATTACCACATTACCATGACTTGGGGTGGCACTTATTCTTTACACACAGTTGTCTTCAGAGAGATGGTACGCTAGCTTTTCATTTATTCGACTTTTAACTGCTTAACTGTATATAGGTATAGGTAATAATGCTTTACGATGAGATGTTAGATCATTCTTTACAACAGAGACGATTCCTGAAGCCTTTAAGTCTTCATTTTAGTTTTCTTAGACAAGCAGGTCGTTTTTGACAGATGCATTGCTGGAGTTCTCCTGTTAAGGGTGTAAATAGCTGTTAAGGTTGATATAGTTCCTCTCCTGCCACATCCAGTGTATGATATTTGTTTACAAGCATGAGACAGGTACTGCCATTTCTGCGCTGTGTTTTCTCTGTATTTCACCTTCTATCCCTTCACAAAGGACAAGGAAACAGAAAGGCAGTTGTTTTCACCCCATGCTAACGCTGTACTTCTGTATTGCAGTACAGTGGTTAAAGTCATATGAAATGCCATTAAGTGGACTGCAGTATTCCCTGAGGTGACAAGCAAGAGGAAAACACAGGGTCTTCCAGGCTCTAACTTCAGATATTGACACTGGGTACAGAATTCAGCGTGTCGGTCATCTCATTGTTCTCCGGCCAGTAGCTGGTTTCCCAGCAGTACCTCTCTTCTTTGTATCCAGCTGTTTCCTCCACCAGAAGCGGGACTTTCAGCACCTCTCAGCCAGTAGTCTGTATCAGTCCAGACCTTTATGAAACCCCCTCTTCCTTGTGGTGGATGTTATGAGGAGCACCCAGAAAGTGTCCTGTTTGAGTGTATGAACATGTGTGCTTTGTTCTATGCTTGTGTGTGTATGTGTGTTTGTGTGTGTGTGCGTGCATGTGTGTGTGTGTCTGCATGTGTCTGTATGATTACTGTCAAGAGGTGCCACTACTAAAGAGTCATCAAGTCATTTAGGCTTCAAAAACCCCACAGTCTTACTGCTCTGTCTTTTTGTAAATATAAATGTGCATATATTTTAAAGTAACATTGCTTTTGAAGATGTTTATCTTATTGAGGATATGGTACAGAATTTTATTATGGTGTGTTTTATGTGCGCACAAACTTCCTACTGTAGATTCAACTTGAGAAATTGCTTTTGTCTGTGTTGCCACTGCAACTTTTCACTCTGGCTAATTTTAGCTAATTCATTATCTCAGCCAGTTTTGCCAGTTCACTTGGTAACTGCCAAAGCTGAACTGCTCCTTATGGTCATGTGTGATCATCACAAAGTCAATACAATTCTACAACCAGGAAGAAGATGTCTCAGAATAATAGAGAGATCAGTTGTAACTGCATTTCCCTCCTCTCATTTAAGAGCTTTTGGTTGCATTTTGCTGAATATTTATTAAAAGCTTTAGAGTTATTCTGTAAATTTGATGTGTTGTTATTACACGTGTCAGTGTAAATAAAATTTGTGTATATTGAATTCCCAATCAAACCTTTTGGTCCTTATTTTACATCTTTGCTCCCACAATTCAACTTACTGTATAGCTCTGGCAATTTTAACTCTCTTTATACTAAGTCATTAGAATAAAGAGAACACATGATGGCTTAGTATAAAGGAAATCCTTAGGTTTCTAGGCTGAGGAACACATGTCCTTATATGTTTCTCTGCCACCTGGATGGGGATGAATCTTCACTGCAGGTTTTTGCCCTCAGGCCGCTGTCACAAGTGATTTTGATAAGCTCTACATTACCAGAAAATTGAGGTTAACTGGATCTCAGTTTTGCCAAATAAAGTTACAGATGATACACTATCTGATATTTTTTTGCCATTCTTCCTGCTGTATTTTAAATCCTTTGGCTTGAACCCAGAAAAGGACATCTGTTCATGAGGGGAAAGCCACGAGGAGGACAGCAGCACTTGAAGCAGCCCCTCAGAAAGTTGCGGGGGCAGAGTCCATTGTTTCAGGATCTAGCTGATAAGAGACTGCCAGGAAATCCCATCATTGAGGCAAAGATGTTTGTTAGTCAGACTTTAGGAAGTTTTAGAAAGAAAGGTTAAGATGAATCTGTAATTAGGACACTGGTAGAAATATAGATCTTTAGCAGATTTCCCACAGCATAAAACAAGACATTTTAAATCCACACATATAACTAATCCCACAGTACATTTATCTTACCCTCAGGATTGGCTAGTGTTTTGCATTTTAATGGAAACAACAGTCACAAAACTGGTTTTCTCTTTGCATAACTTATGCAAGTGTATAGATATACTGACTTCTAGGCTTACGCATTTCTTCTAGGATTAACAGGTTTGCACTCTTTTGAAAACTATTACTACGACAGCAAAAACGTTTGCCAAAGCATATCACACCATTATTAATCAGAATCAGAATCAATCAGAATCGGAATACTTTAATAATCCCTTACAATGACATTGAATGCAGCTTTTCTTCCTAAACAAAAATCAGTATCAAAAAATGTTCTAATAATCCTCTGTTTTGCTCAGACAAAACTGACACAAATGATATGTTTCATCATAAAGTAGAAAGAAATAGAAATAAAAACATCAAAGCATGTCTTTGTAACCCATGTGTTGTGTGCAAAAACGTCCCTGTCAATATTTTGTGTCTGCAATTGCTCAACGCATTGCGGTTCCTTGCTGTGGCTGTAAATTTGATAAGCATGTCACTTTCCTTTGGACGCTGTTCATGGTAAATCTGGCGGTTTAATACGAAAACCTCCGGTGTGTTTCTAAGCTCATGGTAAGAAGGAAACAGAAAAACTAGTGGATTGTGGCCATTACAAAGACTTTTCTCAGGAGATAAACAATGATAACAGTCTGTTCTTTTTCAGATTTCCAGAAAGTAAAATATTGTTGCAATACCCGGTAACACAATTGCCTCCAGTATCTGTGAAATTGACTAATCATAATTGTATTTCCAGAAAGAAACATTCAGCAATATCCCTCCAGGGCCTCTATTAAATGACCTCCTTGACCACAGTGTCTTTACTCAGCATCATGTGATGCTTCATGCATTACCATGTGATGCGCGAGCTCTGTCTTTCTCCAGCGAGCGAATATGTAACAGAGATAACATCGAGTCTTTACTCAGAAAAAAAAAGGGTTGTCTTGATGTACACCAAAACACATTCCCATACCCACAAGACCCCCATGACTTGAGTCAGGAGCTTACTACTTCATTAGTAATAACATGACAAGAAGGTCTTTCTCAGAAAAAGATACCTCTCAAACTAAATTGCACAAATTGAATAACACTAGAAGCCTCCAAATTGTTTTTATTGCACATATTTAGCAGTTAACGGATGTGTCGGGTTGAAAATGGAAAGGAGCGTAGCATATGGGTAATTTTTTGGGTCACCACCACTTCCCATATTTGCTCAAGCTGCTCAGGAAACATGCACCCCTCTGTGCACCCTGTCAGGGCTGAAGAGGGGTGCTCCTGTGGCCTGCCTGCCAGAAGCTCTGAGATACGCAGACCGCAGAGGGAGTGGGCAGATTTGGGTGGGTGAGGAGGAGCGTGTGTATTGCATGTGTGTGTGGGTGTGTGGGTATGGTAAAAAAATTTTTTTATCTAAGGTACACTGCACTTCCTCTTGTGTTAAGAGTGAACCTTCTGTTCCTATAACTGTGTATCAGTTCATTAACAGGCAACTCTCAGGCAGAAGGGCTCAGGGCCCCAGCAGATGGCTTCCATCACTCTGTTGTAAATACAAAAACAGTGAGCAAACTTCAAGGCCGACTTTGTTTAAGTTTGTTACAGGAAAAATGATTCTATGTTTCTTTACCTTCTTTTAAATGTACAAAGATGCCCTTTTGTCTATGGTTAGATTAGTTTAGAATTATCTTTTTAGACTTTCTCAGCAAAGACATACTGTTTTGGGACATATTGTTTTAGATTGTTTTATCTCTCACAGCTTTCTCCCAGCTCTCTGCTGACGAGACTAGCGCCACATATGGAGTTGTTTATTTTATCTGTTTTGTATTTTCTTATCCTGTTCTCACTGTCTTTCCTATAAAAAGTGCCCAGCCTCTGTACACGTTGTGAGTTGTTCTGAACAGCTTACCCGTGTGCACGTTAAAGCATAAAAAGTGATCTTGTCTCATTGTGTCTTTATTTCTCCTGGGTCTTTTACAGAGTTTTACCCCAACAAAGTTGCAGTATTTTATAGAGTTTTTCTTATAACAGATATACAATTACTTAATTAAATTGATTCAGTGTGTAAACATGAGGAGATCTATTCTACCTTATAAAGTCAGAAGACCTAACTAATGAACATGTTATGCTTTATTTGCTTAATTCTTCCAAAAAATACACTTTGTGGTTTTATAGGAGATTTAATGCCACACTGTTGTCTTCCCGGGGCCATGATGTGATGGTCATGGTAGATCTTGTTTACTATATACGAGAGCATATCTTTCTACTTAATTACAAAAGGAAATACTTGCTTTTTCTTTGTGTCATTAAATCAAAGTATAGTTTTCACTTATATAACCTGACAAACCTCACAAAATTTCACATCCTGCTTTGGATCCTACCATTGGATTTCATAAGAGATTTATGACACTAATTTATGACACGATGGGATGTGCTTTTAACAGAACCACAAACATAAATCACTACTGCAGAAAAAAACTAAAACCTGTTCACATTGCTTGGTTTAAACAGGACTGAAGCTGTACTTATATTCAGTGTTTCTACAAATTAAAAGCATATGTCAGTAGATTACCATGCTCACAGAGGTTAAATCCTGATTTCTAGCAGGCATACAGTAAAGTAAGTTCACGAATTTGGTGGATGGTAACTTCAGATTTTAACCTTTGAGCCAATTTTTTACATCATGTCATTGTTTATTTAGCACAAAGAAAATCAAACTGCAGAAAGTCCGTGGAAAACTTAGATTGTTTTCTTTTCTTCATGAATGCTGGTCTCAACTGTCTAAAGGCCATTGTTCTGTACGTCTCGCAGTTTGTTTAGATGCAGTTTAGCATTTACGAGAAGAGAACCCTGCCAAGCAAGCCATACTTGTTCAGTCTTTTTTTAGTTGACATTTAACATGCTCACTGAGGCCTGTACAGTCTGGCATGTAGCACTGGGATTGTTGTTGTTTCTTTGAACTTGGGCTGAATTTGCTGAGGACATCCACTCTTAGAAGGATTGGCAGCAGTTTTGAATGTTCCCCACTTAATAATCTTTCTCCCTGCAGAATAATGGACTTCAAATTGTTGAGAAATGGCCTTATAACCTTCCTCAGATAAATGGGTATCTTTCCTCTGTGGCATTTTGTTAAAGCACACCTGCATGTTCCAGATCAGTCAAAACTTCTGCTTTTATGGAGGTGCTCACACCTTGCTCATGATAACCAAATGCAACTGATTAACTTCTGTACCCTTTTACTTCCTATGGAAGCACCAAGAGTGTACCTAGTTTTTCATAAAGTACTTCTGCATTTTGGCTTAATATTTGTGGAATAAACAATGATACAGTGTAATATGTCATGTGTTGTAGTCCATCTGAGGTTGTTTTCACCTCATTTTCAGAATATTTTAATTATTTTGTCCTGATATGTTAAAAATTAGAATTTAATGAGGCTGCTTTTTAAATGACAATGTATTAAAAATTTGTAAAGGCTTACATATTAAAAATAACCACATAGTGGTTGTAGCTCTTCACTTCCAGCTAAACCTTTACACTGTTCTGGACTACACATACCATGGAAACCACAAAGCAATTCACAAGAATCTAAATCTGAACATAACATAAGTTGACAACAATACTATATAAAGGATTTGAACATTAACAGGACCATGAATCTTTACAATTACCATTGCAGAAGAATGCACAGCTATACTCTTCAGTATGGGGGCAGATAGTACAACTCAGTAACTCAACATAAGTACTTCAATTCAATTTTCACTCCAATTTTATTTACATATATATCATCTCAAAGTGCTTTATATTTCAAAGACCCTACAATACTTGAAGCACAATCTATATATTTAAAAATGTAATAGAAATTAAGTTAGAGTCAAAAAAGCAATTAACTACGGACATTATATTGCAGTATGCAGTGCACCTGAGTGGAAACATTTGTATTTGTCATGGGTTTTTTCTTTTTGTTTGTTTGTTTGGTTTTTTTTGTTCAGGTCCTCCTTTTACTTCTGTTTACTTATAAAAGGCTAAAATTAATCCAAAAAGCAAACTGGAAATTTATAATCAGCGTTATAAAGAGGGGTAGTTGAAAAACTCTCCTGCATTGTGTTTATCTTTCTCAAAGGTCAAGTGAGAGAAGTCAACATCCTTGTGCAGTTCAGGTATTCATTAACCTGATGCCACATTGTTGGTGCCAGCTCACAGCACAGCATGGCAACTATGCTAGCTAACATTTCTGTGCCTGATATCAAACAGAATTGCCACTTTGTTAAACATCGTTTTCCTGGACCCAGGCAACATCTCTATAAAGGTGAGCCAAAGTTTCTCCAAAACAGTTCTCACTCTCCAGTGTGAGTCATGGAAACATCTGGTTCCCTCACATTAAACCTATAAATTGTCAACAGGCCTCATAGTTTCATGTATTTGAAATAATTATACCTATAGAGGTTATCAGTTTATCTTATCAGGAAATACATTTTCGATGTTCGGTGTTTTCTTCTGTGACATGTTTTTAAGCCTTTTTGTTCATTGGAACATTCCACTGGTATGTGCAGGTATCACCTGTCTGCTCATTAAACATTTAGTTTGTGTTTCAAGGCTGACTAAAGCAAGGTGTTCATTTCATTTTAATCTCCAGTTTCATTGAAAACTGCACACAGCTCATGACGTTCACCCGGAGTTCAGTTTGCCAAACATGCCATTTAAACTTTAACTTTGCTCGATCCACTGTTTTGTCTAACATTGACTTGTCTTGATTCCACTGTGGTCACAGTAAACTCACAGTGATAATATTTTATGTTTAATTGTTCTCTCTCCTAGAAAGTTTAATGGCCTATTTTATAATTAGATGGCAGATATATTACATGAAATTCATCTATGAAGCTTAAAGATAAATTCTTCTAGAGCAGCTCAGATACTCTCTCTCTCTTTGTAAGTAACGCCAAACACAGTTTGGGAATAAGAGACCAAGCAAATAAATACATTTCATCAAAGCTATTTTAGTATTATTAGTACTACTACAAATAATAATAATTTAAATTATCTCTAAACCAGGGGTAAAGGGTTAGGGTTACTCTATCTGTAAAAGCTGGTGTTACTGATACTTATACTTGATTATGTAAAGCATGTATTCTACTTTTGAAGCAATATTCTTGTTTACTGAGAATTATTGTAAAGCATGTAATATGTAGTTCCTCAGGTCAGGTGATGAACGCACAGGACTGTGAAATGACTTTTCACAGTTGCAGGGCCCAGCTTGTCAGAGCCTCTAATCCCCTTCACATATGGTCTAAATGTGAGAGGAAAGCTGTGGGAGCACGCGTGACCAAAGGAAATAAACTGGAGTGAGAATGCCATCAATTAGATGAGACGTGAGCAGCTCCCTGACCCAAACCTGACTCTGCTGTACAGTAAACTTCTGAAAGTATTTGTCGAAGGTTGACAGACTATTATTTGTTACCTTGTAATCCTAACTGCAGAATATACACCTTCCAGGGCTGAAAAACCCCAGCACAAACCACTGTGCAGTGTCTTGTATGTCTGAACAATATTCTGTTTCAAACATGAATCACTTGAACATCACTTCCTGATTTGTATTTCACTGTTTCACTAGTACCTAGTAAGGAACACACAAACACAGACTGCATTTTTAAAACGAGACCTTGTTTTTCTCCACACTCAAAAAATACTTTAATTAATTTCATTATCCTAAATGTTTCCTTATCATTTATTTGTTCACCGCTGTTCTTATATTTTCATGTTTGTGTTTCTGTTATTTTTGTAAACGTTTAAATTTAACAGATTCTGATCAAATGAAATTCATTTGATTGGCGTACATTCCGTTTATAGCAAGTACTTTACCGTAATGATTAATCAGTTGCATAAATAAACCTTTGATTTTATATATTTCAGTTGCATTTTACTCAAAATTATTGTTTCATCTTTATGAGGGCAAAGAATCATCTTTTTAGTTTAGTAATATTATGCAACAGTGCAACATTATGCAAATAGTGCAACAGTACAATGGTTAGCATTGCCGCCTCACAGCAAGAAGAGCTGTGTGTGTCTGAAACCGGGCTCACAACTTTCTGTGTGGAGTGTACATTCCTTCCAGGTGCTCTGGCTTCTTCCCACAGTCCAAGCACGTGCTTTTTAGGTTACGTGGTGATTTTAAATTGGTTGTAGGTATGAATGTTCTTTTCGTTCTCTCTGTGTTAGCCCTGTGATTAGATGGCTAACTGTCCAGGATGCGTGCTGCCTCTAGCCCAATGACAGGGAGAGGCTCCAGTTCTCAGGCAAGTAGTTGACTGAAAAATATCCTGAGGAAAAAACTTGGCACAGTAATGATACTGACACCTTAAAGCGGTGTAGTTTGCGACAGTTTAAATTATGTTGTGTATGTGATGTCATGCTTGTTTTATGTCAAAGATGACAAATCTTTTTTTTTTTTTTTTACCTCTGAAGAACATTTAAGTGAGGCATATCTAGATATTTGCTTAGATTAAAAGAAGACCTGAGGCTGTTTTCCATTCTCAAGTGGTATCTAAGAAGATGCTGACAAGTACCAACTTTTGTCATGACAGGTTAAAATCCAATCTATTCTGCACTACAGACAACAAATAACAAGGTTAGCGTTCCAGAATGACATAAACATGTCATTTATTGTAGCTTTGATTCATGTGAAGACTGCTCTGCTAAATAAATAAAGATGAATAGTCACTGTTGAAGACTTATTTCTACATAGAAGTGATGTGCAAGTGTGGTGAAATATAGGCAAGGCAAGGCAAGTTTATTTGTATAGCACAATTCAGCAACAAGGTGATTCAATGTGCTTTACAGAGACATTAGAAACAAAAACAAATAAAAAGCATGATTTAAAATTGATTAAAACAATCAAACAAACTAACTAACTAATTAACAAACAAACAAACAAACAAACAAACAAACAAAACAGTATATAAAATCAAAACAGATAAAATCAGAAATAGATAAAATCAGTAGTTAAAATGTTAGTTTTGAAATTTAAGCTTAACAGTGTGGATTTGGTGCTTTATTTAAATGCAGCTGAGAGCAGGTGAGTCTTCAACCTGGATTTAAATAAACTGAGTGTTTCAGCTGATCTGAGGCTTTCTGGGAGTTTGTTCCAGATATAAGGAGCATAAAAGCTGAATGGTTTCGGTTTCAGTTCTGCAAAGCCTCTGCAACTTCCTGTCAACTCCTGCAACTTAGTCATTCTGAAAGACACACACACTGTTTAAACCTCTGAATACAATATCAATACTGTAAATTATATTATTAATGCAATGGTAATGATGATTATTTACCAATAGCAGTAAAATAATTTCCCTGCTCCACACAATATATATAATGACTAGTTGTTACATGTGTATTAGTTACAAGGGTGGACGCTTAGTGCTAAAGTTTCAGATAATGGGTTCAGCAAAAAGCTCCGTCATCAGACTGCTCTGCCCTTCATTGTCAGGAACTGTTTGAATATGAATCATACTAAGCTAATGAGGGAGGGGCAGACAGGTTAGCTTGGACTCTAAGCTAATCTAGAGTCCAACAACACATATGTGGAGCTAGAAATAAGCATGATAGGTCATCATTCTAATTATTCTTCTAATTATAATTGCTCTTATTTTTCAATGAAAAACATCACTTTCATACTTTAAATCACAACAAAAGTCGCCTCAAGGTGCTTTATATTGTACAGTAGATACAGAGAAAAGCCCAACAATCATATGACTCCCTATGAGCAAGCACTTTGGCGACAGTGGGAAGGAAAAACCTGGATGTGACTCGAGACCACATTAACCGCAGCCTCACCCCTCCAACCCTTGTCTGTGGGAAATGGAAGGGAAGGACTCCCTTTGTTATTGTTCTGCTTTTATGATGCTATTGAGCTTTGGTTCCTGTTTTGATTTTGTTATTTCAGATGTCCTCTGTCTTTTCCATCCCCTGTCTTGTCTATGTGTTTGTGCTGTCGCCCCCATGGTATATTCAGGTAAATTATTTTCTTTGTTCTTCTCTTATGCTTTTACACCCTGTCTTTTTTCCTCCCGCTGATATTTTCCACCTGTGTCTTATTTCCTGTCTGCCCCTCTCTCATTTTTTCACCTGATTTTCATTGTTTTCAGCTGTTCTCACCTGTGTCTCATCATATATTCAGTATTTGACCTGGTCTCTCCTTTTACTCTTTGCCAGACATGTTAAACTGTGATGTTTTTGAATGCATTAGTGAACGTTTTTGGATCATCTATAGAATTATTATAACTGAACATTATTGGATTCCTAGAAGGCCGACTGTCCAGATAACATTCAATGTCATTTCAGGAATCCATGATTGGTTTGGAGGTAAGTGACCTAAAAAGAAAAAAATACTTTATTGAATGTTTTTTTTAATCAAACATTGTTTATGCAAGACAAATTCAATAAAATAAGATTATGGAAAGTAATGATTAACAAATCTCACTCCATGACCATGATATTTGGGATAGGCGCCAGCCGCCTCAAAGCCCCTTAACTGGATTAGTGGTTAAGAGATGCATGGATGACATGATGAAATTAATCTGTTGTTTGACAGTTCAAAAATTGGAGGAATTGCATTATAATAATAACAATTTTTATTATCAATATTATTATTACCAATAAAATTCTTTATCACAAATAGAATTAGATGGATTAAATGACTTGACTGGAGGCACAGCATTTGCAGCTGTCATACTGACCATGCTGGACACAATGGCGTTATCTCCCCTTGTGCACACCAAACATCCTGTTTCTGCTTTCTTTATTTTCAGTGTTAGGATATCGGTCTTCCTTCCCCTCCAATCTGAGCTGTTTACGACTAAATAAATATCCATGCACACGCATGCACGCATCCTCCAATCCTACATTGATGAGTTTGTGTGTGATGTTTAACTTAATGTCATTCCACCCTCCTCAGACAAGTTCAAAAAAGAACAATTAAAACCAAGCTCCATCTAAGAGAGAGCAAGCATGTCTTAATATGTTCAACTACTCCATTAACTTTAGACCGCTTTCTTGTAAGTGCCATAAGCGACCTGCTGAATGTGTGGACCACTGTAGTTGTATGACACCTGGCTACTGTAAGTTAACTAAATAAACTAAATTAAGATCTTCTTCTTAGCAACTTACAAATACAAGCAAACACTTGGACTTATAAAAGCATGTCTTAACTAACAAAATTAAAACCCAGTCTACTTTATTAGGTGCTTTAATATGGCTAGCTAGTGGGTAATTTGGCACAATGCACAGGGAACTCAAATGCAGATCAGTCATCATCAGTATGATTGCTGACACCTGTGCCTTTCCTGATTAAACATGTCAAATTGTCAGCTGAGCCAACCACAGGAATACTTTTAAATTGTTACAATGTGAGGAAACTGTCGTAGTAATGAAGTAAAATTTCAGAGCCAATAAGCACATTGTTGAGTCATCTGGTTTGAGTCAAGTTGGGGTTGGTGTACAACATTAACAATTGTCTTCTTTTCTTTTTCCTGATTTAAAGTTTTTAAAACTCTGATCTGCCAGTGAGTGAGATCTTCTGTCCAAGTGCTGTAGTTCATCGATCCTATTTATGCTCATAACAATGCATAGCCAGGTGACTCTTGCATATACTTTTGCTCCAAGTCCCTTTCTTTCATGTTCATTCTATCACAACTGCAGAAAATAAAGGAGTTCAAGTTACTGGATAGAAAATTCATACTTGAACTAAACTGCATGTATGTCAACATGTTTTCCATTACACTAGTGAATGGACACATATAATCATAGAGATGTTTCTTTCACACGGGTCTTTTCAGACACGTAAACATAGAGGTACTTCCCAGTATTTTAGGTCCCACAGAGATAAAGATCATATTCAATTATAACAACGAAGAAGTGAAGGGAGAATACTTTACAGCATACATAAATATTGGTGCCAAGTGAACCTTTTTTAAAGGGAAAACGAACAAGAGAGGACAAGAAAATGCTTGTAGCAGATTAGGAAATTAATCTTGTGCCATCCTTGACAGAGTGTCTCCCACTCTTCCATGGCTCCTGCTACCTGCCCTATTTCTTTTACCAAGGCTGGAAAAACAGGAAAAGTGATGGACAAGCAGTGAAGAATCTGATCAAAACCTCACAATCTCAAGAAATACAGAATAAGTTAAAACATGTGGAGACTGTCAGAGTGTCAGTGCACTAACAGGCCAGTTCACATATGACTATATACGTCATTCCTGTGCAGGAATGAGTTATTGGTAAACATGATAGATTTGCACATATGGATACCACATTGGCCCCAGAGGTTCAGGATGAGAGAGCCTACTTTGAAACAATAAGACTGCCTCCTAATGCGTGTTGTCTATTGAGGCAGGAGGTATATTCACATGAATTAAGTAAACAAATACAAGTGTTTCTTACCAAAGTAAAGCTTTCTGGCTTATTAGTCAACCAAAGAACTTACTCTTCAACCAATAACCTGCATGGTAACAAAATCTGTATTTTATGTTTAGATTAAATTAACTCCATTAATGTACTCAGTTTGAATTAAAAATATACCCAACACTGCATTTTCAGACTACGGTGCTAATTTAAGATGTTTGAGGGTTTATTGCTTTTTCTTGTGAGATGTGTGTGTGTGTGTGTGTGTGTGTGTGTGGGGGGGGGGGGGGGGGGGGGGGGAGGCTAAAGTAAGTCAACACCTTTTCCCCAGTACAATATTGCAAAACACCAAATCACCTGTTAAATGTCATGCTCTGCTGTTTAGCTTTTGAACATCTGTCGTTGCAACAACCAAGTGCAGGATTTTTCTCATTTTCGTTTGGTGAAAGAAAATGTTAGCAGGGGCTGTGCATTTCAAAATAAAGAACAGATTAACATTGCCAGGTATCTGTGTGGCATTAAAAAGTATTCAAGATTAGATGATAAAACGCACTATTAGCAAATACCAGATACAAAATCAATCTTGTGAAGATTAAAAAAATGTGGAAAGGGAAGAAGGGAAGTAGTGCAGCATAAAAAGCACAATCTGCTCTCCAATTATGGGATTTCTCCAGTAATTGGGCTATTAAACTCATCATCACCCTCTATGTAACCCACAACACACTTGCATTTAAAAAAAAAACACACACAATTGTTACCATAATGATTTTGATAGTTTCATCTTGTTTCACTTCATAAAAAAGTCACTTTAAATAGCAAAACAAGAACATTCACATTTAGGAATTTTGTTGCAAAATTCTTCTTTACAAAGTCATGCTTTGCTGGTTTGGAATTAGCATAAATACAGCAGCTACAGGCATGTGGTCCCCACATCAAACAGTGTTTTGACAGTACTGCTTATCTCTTGCGAAAGACAAAATACATGAACATACAGTTTAACAGGAATGTAATGCAACAGTTATGAATTATGATCTTTTGACTATCACTTTGTGTTTAGGAATTGTGCAACTGTCATTCTGTGCAATGTCCCTGTCACCACTATAGTTTTCCTGCCGTGTTTTCCCTCCTGGGGCACAGAAAAACACATCTGCAGCGGAGCTGGGCAATGACGTGAGCGTCCAGTGAGAGCAGTGATAACCTAAGAGGTTCTCCTTCCTGTACAGCTGTGTTTGACCGGCACAAAAACACTTCTCAGCGATTACTCACCAAAGACACGTGCGCACACTCACAAACCTAAAGAGGTAATTGTGACACCGATAGTCTTCTTTTCCTTGATATGAAGTGTATTTACAGTACCTGGACATTCCTTTTTCTAAGGAAGGAACTAGCAGTGTTATCATGACAGTGAGAAAAACATCCTCTGGGTTATTACTGTTTTACTGCCCCTCCTCTACCAGCACTACCACAGCCTCCCCACTGGCTTTTAATATCCAACAGTTGAGTGACCTCATGAGAAATTTGTGAATGGACAGTCCGGCCGGCACTCTTATCTGGCTTTGCAGATTTCAACCCCCTTGTAGGAAGACACACAATAACAGTGTGGCAGCACATCCTGCTCTGCTCAATACATAATGGATAATTGTGCAATCAATTGTTGTGAATATACAGCACAGTTGTGAAGGAATCATTCAGTTTATAACCTGATACCAGCTGCAGATAGCAGTATTGCACTAACAATGTTGGGCTGGAGCTGGGCCATTTTATTCATGCTCCCTTTTGAAAACAAAGCGATGTGACTAAAAAGTACCATGGGAAATCTGAGGCTTGGTGTCATTAAATAAACGTACATTCAAATATCGTCCTGCCTGTTTCTTCAGCATGCATTATTCATGTGATGTGTCTCTGAAATGTCGTTATCCCAAGCCATCTGACGTGATAAAACAACTTTATTACATCCATGTTTTCTCGCAGACAAAAGAACCTCTTGCTTAAAAAAAATACTTTAATCTTATTGTATTCAAATTATAGATGTTATCTCTTTCTGAAAGCTTCTGTAATGTAATTTATGACAGTTTTTCATATTGCTGTCTGGGATATTAATCTGATTCAATTTCCAGCTTGTTAATATGTATGATTCCAAGCACCATTTAATACAGGTCTCTGCTCACAAATGTCCGACAGTTTCCTGCAACGTTGTGGCGTGTCGTGAATAATTGACACATCAAAGCCATACAAGTATGTTTCTGCTTTTGTAAACAGTTCCTGATATCACCCATGATATTTAATCACGTAAACACTATACTAGCGTTTATTCTCGTAAACACTAGTGTTTATGAGAATAAACGCTAGTATAGTGTTTACGAGAATAAAATCAGTCTTTACAATCACACCGCTCATTTACATTTATACCTGGTGGGTCTGGATTTCTGGCAGTTGAGGATTATGTTGTGACTTGAGCTCAAACATGTGTTGGCAAATTATAGTCAGTGTGTGTGCTAGTACCTGTCCATAATTCTGATGTCTCCTTTTCATTAAAGAGGAATCTTGGGTTTGACTAGTGGATGGGTGGCACATCAGTTAAATAAATAAACATTAAATCAACAATGAATGAATAAAAGTAAAGCGGTTTTTTCACCATTTAATAATAATTATCCCTGCAACGGAAATGCATTTGATTACATTGGAAAGTTTGCAAACCACAGGTATGACTTAAGTCAGCACTGCATCAGCAGCTTAGTTGGCAGGTCTCAGTCAGTTACACATATTGCATATTGGAGGGAGATCTTCCTTATGACTGAGCAGCATATCCCACAGGCTGGCAGGTCAGACTGACAGACTGATAGAAACATTGCTTCCAAGCCAAGCCCAGAGGCTCCAACAGTACTCCATATCACCTCCCACTCCTATCAGACCTCAGCTCTCCTTCTAGGCACAGTCGACAGTGTAGCTTAAATCCCATGGTCTCCCTGCACAGTCCATGATATTTTCTTTGCTGTGGTTGATTTAATTTGTTAATTATGTTGTAATTCAATCATATTCCCTTGGCATCCATTTCCCATGTTTTTTCTTAGAAAATTTCATAACATTTTGCTTCCAGGTTACCTCTTCTGATAAATGCCACAGGAGTTAATTTGCTGCTAAATACTTGTGTATCATGGAAAGCAATCTTGACAGCCAGCCTCTGAACGCTTAGGGCAAATGACAGGCATTTCAGATAAAGGTGTCAGTCAAACAAGCATGAGTGAAACTGTAAATAAGTGTGTATGCACATATATAGACAAAGATAGATTGATGGGGGTTGCAAGTGAGGCGGTGCGTGCACCTAAGCCTCTTTGTTAAAAGTTCTCTGACTCACTCTTTTTTCGATCTATGCAGGCATTTAGACACTGACAGACTAATGACATCCTGGTCATAAGACCTCACAGTTTGTTATCTGTGAGTGACGCACTAACCCAGGTCTGACAGTTTAACAAGGCATTCTGTCAACTCCAGACTTTGGGTGTGTGCACAAATGTTTCAGCTAATCTTTTCAAATATGATTAGATGAGTGAAAGAGCAAGGTAGATCGCCTGTATGATCCAGAATGGTGCTGCTACCCTCTTGTTTTCATGCTCGTACTTGATGTTGCATACCATCAGGACCTTGGGGTTCCAAAATTGAGGTGCAGTCACCTATCAAGAGCCCTTTGGCTCTTTGTGATCTTAGACTGGATGTTAGAACATTACTGCCCCTCAGTGGTGTAAATGATAGATCAAAGTCCCTGAATGAGAATTCTTGTTTTATAGTTTAAGTGGTGATAACTTTTGTTTGCTATATTTATAGCACAACAGTATAATAGATGTACCCCAACAGACAAATGAGAAGAATTCTGCTACTAGCACAAGAGCTCAGATTTCATGTACTTTACATCAAATTTAATTCTACAAATGCTTTTTGTCCTTTTTAAAATGAAATAGAAACTGGACTTTTATAGTTTCCAAGCTGTCTACCATTGGAAAAGATTTTTTGAAACCTAAAGCAGATCATTTTTAAACCACCTTGTTAAGTCTCCTCGAGGGCAGGAGGGGATAACACAACAACTCTGGAAACTCTGTACAGGTGTTATGAAAAAGGTTTAATGGCAGCGCTCTCACAGATTAAATAACCCAGATTCAAACAACAAATGTGGGGGAGAAAGGGACAGTTAGGTTGTGCCAAAAAAAAAAAAAAAAAAAAAAAAAAAAAAAAACCCACACACACACCACACCAAAAAGACAAAACCAAAACTTAGCTGAGCTATTATCCTAGAATAGCAAAAACAAGAGGGAAAGACCCTAAACCTCAACTCAAAACAAGCTCAAAATTACATTACCAACCTACTTACCTAGTGTTTCTAACAAAAAGACTCCACGTGAGTAAGTGTATGGGGTCCCCAAACTTACCTAGTCCACTTTACTCCCACCACAATCATCAAACAAAAGCAGGACAGCAGAGAACGCTCACACATGTACCAAATAATTCAAAGGAGGGAAGAGAGCCACACCCAGCCACAGGTGAGTCTCCTTATCAAGGTGTGCACTCCTGGATTGTCCAATCAGGGCCTCCCTCCTCTAATTAGTTGGACGTCCCCAGATTGACATCAGTCTGCGACCTAAGGGAACGGCAAACAAAAGGAGAGGGAAAGAAAACATGCAGCCTGCAGACACGTAACACACCTAAAATAATCATTAAAAAAATTATTGTTTTGTGTCACTAAAACAAGATGCCTGTGTGTCCACGATGTGCAACACTGCATACATGCCTAGAAACTTGTCAGTCCAATGGTAAGCACACTCTGTCATAACCAATGTGCAGACTGGACCCAAACACAGGACTCTGAGAGATCAGTTTCAGCAACTTAATTTACAACATTGAGAGGTGATTCCAACAGTAAAGGTCCAGGCTCCACTTGGCTTCAGGTCCAAGTCAGAAATCTCCTCCACAGATACTTTACCAGAATTTTCTCTCTCACAAGGGCAAAACCAAGTGTTCTATGCAGAGGAGAAAACTGGTAAGTTGCAGGCAAGGTGCAAAACCAGATCATACTTACCACATGAGGAGCCAGTTTTACTAACATAGCTTAAAACTCAGTCAACAACAGAAGGCGTTCCTCAATCAAAATAGTGGTGAGACAATCACCTGATGACAAACAGGAGAGCTTATTAGCCTCAGGTGTGTAGAAAAAACGGCAGGAAACCAAAAGCTATTCTGCCCCTGCAAGAAAAGGGTGTGGTTAGATACACACACTCAAACACACTCACACAAACATACTGAGAGAGAGAAAGCAAAAAGAGGACAGATGAGAGAAGCGCAAAGAACCACTGAGGAGTGGAGGGCCATCAGACAAGCTACTTTAAAAAAATTTATTAAGTTTTTCTTTTTTTGTTTTGATCAAATGAATATCATATTGCAAAGAACTCTTGAAACTAGTGTTTACAATGATAAACTCCCTAGAAGAATGTTTATAGAAGTCAGAGATCATTCTTCCCACATCTTTCTGTTGGCCATAAAAGAATGCAGGTTTACAGCACTTCCACATTGGCTACACCTTACAGACTCTGTCTATGTTTCAGAATACCATCTTTAGCAATTTCACATCTGCACTCTTCCTGTAACTTTATTACAGCATAATTCAAGCATTAATGCTGGGGAAGGATGTCTGTCTGCATGTGTTTTCTTTTATGTCTGGGTACATTTGGTGAGCTGGCAGTCTGGTTTGTTGGGGGTGTAACACGAGATGATGTTCACAAGCAGTCTGTTTGTGGATGCCAAGGTATTTCCTGCCCGTGCAGAGCTCTGTCTTTGGCCTGCTTATCCATTCCTGAGGAAACTGCTCCAAATTCCTGCAGTGGACAGCTGTCATTTATTTGTTGCAGATATAAATTTTGTTCAGTCTTTTAAATGTTCCAGCAACGTTCTTTTTCATATAATTAATTGGTGGTGTATCTAATCTACTGTATTTTTTTTGAGAGGGGGGGTGTAGCTATATCATTTCCACAACAGAGGGCGCTGTTGCTCACTTATAGTTAATAGAATGAGGTTAATGCAACTTGTGCTTAATTCCTATACAGTCAATACTTTTCTTTAATATGAATAAGGTTTGCTTTATTGGTGCCTTTGATCAGATCTCAGTTAGAATATGCATTACACAAATTAGGTTTAAAAATTCTAATTTGTCGTTTTCAGTAAATCTGCATTGGACTATCCTCTGGCCTCCTCTGGCAGCACTTGGGAGGACATTCTAAATTTAACTACAATATAACCGCTTTAAAGTTTGGAAACAACTCCATGGAGACAGTATCGTTTCCTCCAGTCTATGCTATAATTAGCTGGGCTTGTTGTCCTTGATTGTAGACAAAATATGTTTTGTTGTCATACATCCCATTCATTCATCACCCACTCAGCTTTTAAACCCCACCTCAGTAACTGCAGCAACAAGGCTTAAAAACATTAGCTATTTAAAAATACATATAACAACCCAGGAAGATGATAACATTCGGAGTAAAGTGTGGAATACAACCGTTGCCATTAGCCTGCAAACCTGCTTTAATAATATGCACTTTAAATGTGTTTGTGGCCACAGTGACCTTGGTTGTTATTATGGGCACCGAGACCTGAATACACCAAAGAAAATAACCAAGGCAGAAGGGCATTGTTCCGATAGCACACCCACACACATGAACAATAAATGACCAAGGCTGGGAAAACATTGTTTGCTTTGACGCAGAAAGGAAATGACATGTATGACACAAAGAAACAGACAAACACACTCACGAATTATCATAGTGGGATGAACAATAAGTGATAAGTGATTTAAAGGAAACAAATAACAACACACGAGAAGAGCTTTCATCTATGATTATTTTTATTTTATGAAACTACTTACATTTAATGCCATTTTACTAATGTTTTTTCAATAAAATAATGCAAGTAATATGAATAAAGAAACTGTACAAATAATACTCTAAAAATATCGATATCAGAGAACTGCCTCCTTATCAGCCATTCAATGTGCCACCAATAAAAAAGGATAAAAGAGTGAAAGAAAATATTTGCTGGTTCAATTATCTAAAAATTCCAGATGCCATTTCCTGTAGTAAAGGAAGTGGGTGGATTGTGCCTCAGGAAGTAGGCATTCCTTCACATTTGGGCACCTTAGACATTTTGGGGTTTTTTATTCGCTGAGTAAACACGATAGCATTTCTCCGGCTGTCCAAAGAGAGCTGCACTTACAAACTTATCATACAACCTTCATTTTTCTCTGCTGAATAATTACATTATTGCTTGTGAAAATATCTCAGCTCCACAGTGAACACGTGAAGTTCTATTACTTGTATCGTTCCTTGTGTGAAATACCCGCAGAGAGTAAATGAATACTGTACAGTGAAACAACTGCGGGGAAAAAATGGGGTCAGACTGGTGGCGTGCTGTAGCGGATCTCCATGTTGAATTTGTCCGGCGTCTTGGGAAGAGGAGGCTTCTTCAGCATTTTGTGCTTCATGATGATTTCCTCGTTGGCATATATTGGGGTGTCTGCGTCGTCAGAGTGGTACCCTGACTGATATCCACTCGTCTGATTGGATGACTCCGAACCCAGAGACTCTTTACTCTTGCACCGCAACAGTTGGCTAAAGAGTCAAAGCAAGACGAGGACACATTTAAAACAGATTCACAGGGTAAAAAAACAATATGAAATAAACCACTCAAAGAAAGCATGCAAAGGCTTAGTCCCCACCTTAAGTTGGGTGTGGTTGGTAGATGTTGATTCAGACCCTTCATCTCCTCTGGTGAGAAGTCCATGCCACTGTCTGTGTGACCCTCCTGCCAAGAAGACAGCACTTAAATGAACTTAAGTGGTTGCTGCATGGCGGGAAGGTATTAACTTTCAATCACATTTGTTAGTGCCCACTTTGTTGTTTTATGAAATGGGAATTGAATGATTATTTAATTATCAATTAGCTGTATTTGTAAAAAATATTAAGCAATTAAGAAAATTCATTAATAGATATTTGAGGGTTTTTTTCTCTATTGCACAAAAAGTTTTGCTTAATACAAATTAGATTTTTTTTTTTGTTCGTCTGAAAGTTATTGTCCTAGTTCAAAAGATTTTTTGCATTCTTGTATTCTCCAAAATGTCAGTCAGGGATTTTGCTAAAATGTCACATCCATTAAGTGTCCTCTCTGGCTAACAAATAATCTTTATTTCCCATATCAGTGATCCTGTTGTTTTAACTAAACTCTAAGAAAACCTTTAAACACAAGACAACACAAAAGTGTAAAGTCCAGTAAAACTGGAAATGCTTCTGAGCGTTTCAACAATTCAACATTTCAAAGGAGAGCTACAACTCAGGACACATAAAATCTTGTTCCTTCTAAAGGTGCTGATTGCTCTTTGTAGACTTTTTGAAGACTTTTTGTACTATGTAGATTAACTGTGCTCTTGTTTTATGAATGAGGTGGTTGTTAAATGTGTAGTTTTACACTAACCATGACACTGCTGTGCGCCACAGGGACATCTTCAAATGTCTTCACACTGAGGGGACGACTGCACCTCTCATTCTGTTGGGACAACCTGTACAAAGAGGATGTGTCAATAAAACCACAACTGAGTGCTCTAGCATTAACAAAATGAGAGAAGCAGTGGACAGAAGGAGGTAAGAGCATGACGCTGACCCAAGGGATGATGGGTTGTCATAGTTAAGCCGGGCTTCAAGAATTTCGCCACTTTGAGGCCTGCTATATGGTCTCCTGGGGTCAGGGGCTGCTTGGCATTCTTCTGCTTCACCTACTGTCAAAGGTATATAGTCCTTCCCATCCTGGAGATACAGAGTACGTTACTGGCTCAAATACACACTGAATTAAATAATTATACATAAACAATTAGAGATATAACCTTTAAAAATCTAATACATAAGCCACATTATAAATCCATTTCAAATATATGTGATATTTTCATATTTGCTGTCATTTGCTTTTTGATTTTGTTTCACCTAAAAAACTTGCCAAAGCTCCCATAAAAGGCATTCAGGGTATGCTGCACAGATGTAACAATAGCACAGAGAAAGAGATGAAACTAAGGAAGCTTCTTTGTAGCTGACAATATTTAAGTGTTGCTGAAGCACAAAGGAATTTTAAATATCCTATTACTTATGAACACTGCTGCCTTTTTGTTTAGGCCTGAACTGACCTGCTGGGCACTAGCCTGTAGCAGGTTTCCCAGGTGTTCAACCAGTTCGGTAAATGTTGGCCTGTCTGTGGGACGATTCAGCCAGCAGTCCAACATGGTCTGGTATCTGAGAATATGGACAATGAGGATCGCAATAAGAGCAAATGATTCAAGTTACATTTCTGTAAATCGTTCAACCGTCACTGTCTACTTACATCTCAGTGGTGGCATATTCGGGTGGTCTCATCCTGGTACCTTCCTTAAGCCTCCTGCAGAATGATTCATCAATGCAAACACCCGGATAAGGAGAAGCCCCTGAAGAAGACATTACAGAAGTTTCATTGCAGATATAAAGTGGTCATTAAGCAGTGTTATGTGATTACTTCTAAACTTAACCCTTACCCAAGGAAAAGATCTCCCAGAGAAGGACGCCAAAGGACCAAACATCACTTTGCGTGGTGTATACGCGGTCAAATATGGTCTCAGGAGCCATCCACTTTAGAGGGAGACGTGCCTGTGGTAACAATAAAACAGCAAATTATTCCTTCTTATGCTTTATTTGTGTAAATGAGTATGTAATAAAGTGAATAACGTTTACTATCCTAATACAGTGGTATCTGGTAATGTGCATGGATATAGTGGATAGCAGGTGAACATGATACAAAGATATCAGACAGGTCAGAACGCCCATGCTGACCCAGGTCTACCTACAATGGGCACAAGAGCATCAGAAGCTGACTATGGAAGAATGGCAGATAGCTTTGGTGACTTTCACTGTCTTTTCAATCATATGAACACCTGGGTGCACAAGGATCATTTAACTAGGGAGGAGAAAGCAACAGGATGAACTTTTTGAAGAAGGCAAGACAGGATCCTATTTGGCACTAACATTGACTAAAATGAACTTCAGGTAATGTGTTGGTGAATGGTGTGATAGGATAACTTGAGTCTCAGCTTCAATGGGTCAGAACTGATTTACAGCATGAGGGCAGCCCAAGCGCTATTAGATTAGTGCTTCTAATGAAGGGACACACTGGTGGAGTATCGGTTAAGAGGACTCACGTCTCCTTTGCGGACATAGTCCGGGTCTTTGTAGACATCTCTAGCGAGACCAAAGTCACAAATCTTCACCACATTGTTTTCTGAAAGAAGGATGTTTCTGGCCGCCAGATCTCTGTGAATGCACTATCGACCAAACAGAGACATTTATATTCAAAGCATGGAAGAATTAAGTAATATCTCCAATTTCAATGCAGATTTGTGCACCAAAAAATTCAGACACTTGTGATTTCACCTTGCGAGAAGACAGAAACTCCATTCCTTTGGCCACCTGGAAACTGTAGCTTATCAGGTCTTCCATGGTTAGATGGTCATCATCTGAACTCTCTGTAATAACGGGATTTCACAGGAATAAATACGAAGCCTGAGTGGCACCACAGTAATGTTATTCTAAGTTGTCTTCAGAACCTTTCTGAATGTCCATGTTGCTGCCTGAAGCCCTGTCTGAAGTGGTAGAACAGACCGCTGTTCCTGTGCAGATGTCCAGCTGGGCAATCTTCCCCAGACCCAGATCCCCTTCAGTCACATCCTCCTCTGCAGACACCCACCTCTGGCTATTTACTCGCTTCCTCTGTTCACCACAGAACAGTTAAACTAATGAAAAAATCCCAACATTTCATGCAGGAATTGTTTGTATTGCCTGCAATATGGTTCATGTTAGATACAATCTGTGGACAGTACAGAACTGCACTACTACTTAATGATCGGTCAGTCTATTTGATTGTGTGCAACCATCTGGATTGTAAACCACATCAGTGGACTGACTGTGGTTTACTGGGTGCATGTGGGTTACACATAATTTACCTTGTAGGGGCTGTACTCTCCGCGCTTGCTCTTAAGGTAGCTGGATAGATTTCCATGTTTACAGTATTCAACAATAACCATCAGCGGTCCTGCAAGCAGAAGGAAGAGAAAGAAGTTTAATTATCAGAGGAAGAATGAACATTAACACATTAAAGGACAACAGATGGCACACTGATGTTGATTTATAAAGATTATAAGATTCAAATTCATGTGAAGAAAAGTTGCATATACAGGACATGCTTAGTCAGCTAAAGTAAATAATGCACTTGGTTTGACTGACCCCCAGGTTTCGTGCAGGCTCCCAGCAGGTTGACCACATTAAGATAATGTCCAATGTGGATGAGAATTTTCAGCTCTGACATCAAGGCGCGGTACTCACTTGCTGTGGCTCCCTCTGCACGTAGAGATAACATTAGTTCTGCGTGTTTGAAGGTTTTTATTGTGTTTGCTCGCTGTGTGTAATAAAAGGAGGACAAAATACAAACCCTTAAGCATCTTGACTGCAACTGTGGTGCATGTGGTCGCTTTCTCAATGCCGAATGCAGCTGCTTCTACCACCTGGCCAAATGCCCCTCGTCCCAGTGGGTCACCTTTAAAGTAAAATGTTTGTCATGACCAAAATCCCTAAAAAAAATACTTTTAGTACTTATGATTTTAAAACAACTAGTTTTTAATAGAAATATTGCAACTAGTGAGGACAGTGCTAGAAATTTTAAAATGCCAAACTAAGGTGGTAAAAAAAAGCTTCTGGCAGGTATGATGGTTGTTAGCATGCTGAACATGAAGGAGAAGCCTCTTTCAGCTGCTCCCTTATTCACAAAGGGTCACCACAGCAGATAGCTCAGATGGCCTTCGTGACAAAACACTAAAGGGACTTTTCACATGTTAGGCAAATGTGTAACCCACTATGCTATAGGGCCATTTATGTTAGCTGAGCTGTTCCCTGATCTTTCTACACTTGTAGGTAAGTGTAAAGGTCTCTGAGATACTCCAAATGATACAGAATTCTACAGCAAGAGTCTACTGACAATATCACACCTTCATTAGCTCCCCATTTGCTAACATATCCAATAAAGATTCTGCTTCTCACTTTAAAGCTTTCAGTTACATGGTACCCCATATCTATCATACCTCCTTCATCCTTATACCCTTTCCCTGTGCTGCCCTACACTCAGCAGCTCTATTGACTGCTCCTCGTTTCAAACTTAACACGATGGCTACCAGAACCTTCAGATGTGATGCAGTTTTTCTTTGGAACTTATTACCACTTCACTTTAATCAGCTAGACCAGGGCTGCCCAATCCCAGTCCTCGAGAGCTACTATCCTGCAGCTTTTAGATGCATCCCCACTCCAACACAGCTGAATCAAATGGTTTGATTACCTCTTCAGCATGCCATCATGTTTGGCAAAGGCCTGATAACAAGCCGTTCATTTGATTCGGGTGTGTGGGAACAAGGATGCATCTAAAAGCTGCAGGACGGTAGCTCTCGAGGACCGGGATTGGGCACCCCTGAGCTAGACTTATCAGCCCAGTTCAAATAGCAGCTCAGAACTCAGAAGTAGGTAGTGCTAGCATTAGCCATTTAATATCATTCTCCTATCCAAATATTGGCACAGTTTCAAAATGCCAAAATGGCAACAGACAAAAATTCATCAGGTTTTGTTTTGTTTTTTGTTTGTTTGTGGGGGGGGGATGTCAAAGTGTCTGCTTTGACCATCTCAAGCATCTTATCAGCCATTGTGACAGGAAGTATCAAAAACAAGTGTTTCAAATCACAGCACTGATCTTGGACTTTCTGTTGTATTTGATGTATATGGTGCAAGTCTTGATTGACTGGCTTGTTGGTCTATGGGCTTAAAAACAATATTTAGAATCTCATGATTGCCTATTTTTGCCTCTGGCTGGCCAGTGATCAAAACACTGAAAGTTTAAATCAAATGTGGGCTGTAACTTCATGTAATGTTTTATAAACTCTTTCATAAGGTAGGCACTGGTTGGTAGCAGTGCAGATGTTTGTTTTAACAAGTCTTCTCAAAGATTGTTTGAATGACAATCATGTCTCACCAAGTTTCAGCCTGTCCCGGGGGAATTCCCATTTGCTAGCATCGTAGGTGAGCCTCTCACACTGCTCATCCATTGGCATATCCTCTGAGTCAAGGATCATGGAGAGGTAGCCGGTCTTCAGATCCACTCCATTTGGCTGAAACAGTGATGCAGTGGCAAATTTTAAAGACAAACAGAGATGTAACATGTAAATTAATGAGCTGCCATTTCTCTCAGTTATTCCCTTTCACCACAATCAAAGTGTACAACAGTTTGCCAGTGACTCCCGTGGCCATTCAATAAAAGGGGCCTACTCAGTGTGGTGGGCCTACGTGACTTAGGGGAGCAGAGAGACTCCCTGTTGTTCCTGGATACAAAAGAGAGCAGCTACTGAGGGCCAGAGCAGTCACTTCCAATCAGCCGTAAATGCCTTACAGTGCATGTCATTGTACTCGTCAGTTTTACCGTGTTTGTAATTTTTTTTAATGGACATCATCCGTGTGCGTAACTGGAGGGGAAAGGGGAAGGAAAAGTACAGGAAAAAGAGGATGAGGAAGTTCTTACTCTCTTTCTCCCGCGGATGACGAAGACGATCAGTAACCAGAAAAACATAGCGATGACCACTGACCCAATAGGAACAATCAGCTCCACATTAGTCTTCTCTTCTGCACCTTAGATATACACAAAGAATACTTTTAAAATAAGAATTTAAAGGTACATGACATAAAATGTGTAATGGTATCACAGAACAGATTTTACTACATGCATGACAAATTTGAGGCCCGTGTTTGAGGAAAAAACAGTCGCAGTGGAATGTTGGTTATAATTTCAGTGAGGTGCCTTGGCAGCATTTCCTAAAGTTCAGACAGGTTTATCATTGTTTTTGGCCTGTTCACATGTGTATGTCTGTGTTTAGGTTGGAGAAAGGAGACTGTTGGAATCTGGACTGTAAGCAAACCGATATTTTATCTAGTCATAACAAATGGTCAGGAGTCAGAATGAATAACTACTGCCAAAGACAACTTGGAAAAGGTCTATCAGAGCCATTGTAGTGTGTCGCTGCGTGCTGTAATGGGCCCTTTCGTTCCACTGCTATTGAGCTTGAATTATTTGGGGGGCAGATGGGGTCAGAAAATGGGAAGGTTACACTGAAGGGTTGTTTGCAGGGATTTTTCTCATCCCTTTGTGAATATGACAGACATGATGGACAGTCAGATTTCTGATCACAAATTTTTCGTTAACAGCACACCCCCACAGACACCTGTGCTAGTTTCACTTACTCTCTGGCTATATTATTTGTTGGCCATTTACATCATTACGCTACGGTATATTTGTAATAGAAGCTGGTTAGGTATTCCTTTTTTTAGTTAAAAGCTGGTCAAATGTGTGAGTATTACTTTTTTGTAATATGTAAAAATCAAAAAATGTTATTAAAGTGACGTGCAATTGCTTGCCTCCCCCCACCCTCATACACAGGGCTTTTGTTGTGAGAAGGTCTGTCCCTCTACCCCCTCTTTTAACAGAGCTGGCGCCTGAGCAGAATTGTGAGCTACTGTAACTGGGTGCACATTCTGCTGGCGGGGAGACGGTCACGTAGGCTCTGCGTCTAGTCAGTTCATTTGTTTGTTTTTCGCTGTGTCCCTGTGTTTGGTACAAAAAGACTGTGGACAAGAGAGCAGAGGCTGGAGCTCAGGCAGGGCTGGCCTTTCCCTTTGTCCTGCCGTCTCTTAATTGTTTTAGATTTAGATACTCCCAGGAGGATGTGCGTTAACTGGGGTAGCTTCCTGTCATGAGGAAGCAAGGCTATTTTTATTTAGATCTTTGACATATAAAAAGTAAAACTATGTGCGATGTGAATTTGTGAAACCTTGAAGCCAGATATAACCATACAGTCTTTTTAGTATTGGTGGAATTGCCAAAGGGTTTAGGCCAAAACCTTTCACACAGACAATAAGATATTCCTGATTTTAAGCTGAGAATGTATTACAAACAACACAAGACACCCGGGACAGGCCCAAGGGCCCAGAAGGTCAGGGAGACCCTGAGTCAATGACAATGACATGCAACATGCAGAGAAACTGCAAGAAATAACCACAAAGATTTTTAAAAAAAACATCTGCAGGTGGACAAAAAACAAGACAAAACACAACCCCAATGAGAGAAAAAAAAACACATTAAAAAGCATCTGCAAGAAGCAGACATGAGTTACAATAAAAGGCATCATCTTACTTAGTGACTGACCTTCAGTACTCAAAGAGGCCTGTGCTGTGTCACACCCAAGGCTGTTACATACAGTGCAGGTGTACAGACCACTGTCCTCCTTCGTCACACGCTGAATTGTCAGACTACGGTTCTGCTGATTCAGAGTAACACCTGAAAGGCAACCAGATGTTTTGTTTTGCAGCTCTTGTAACTCATGAAGTAAATCAGTTTTCAGTGAAACGCTGCGAATGTCTCACCTGAGCTCTCCACAACAGTGTGGTTGTTTTTGGTCCAGGCAACAATCGGGTTTGGCGTCCCAGCAGCCATACAGCGGAGAGTGACTGTCGAACTTACTCTAACCTTTTGGTCAGTGAAGTTATTAAGGATCCTTGGAGCCTCAAGGTCTAAACATCAAAATTATAAAGATTATTTTGAAACAAATGTATGATTCACTTAACAAACCCTGACCTATTCCTTACAAAAAGAAAATGCTGTGAGTACATCTCACCTCTGAGAGAAACACTGTGTAGCAGGCAGGTTTTCTCCCCAGTGATGATGTTTACCACCTGACAGGCGTACAGGCCCTCGTCCTGATGGGACGCATTGCGAAGTGACAGCTCCAGAGTCACATTGGTGCCAGGCTGGGGGGTCAGGACAGCATGCGACAGTGGAGTAGGCTGCAGAGTCAGTGAGCGACAAGGCTGCGCCAATGTTCCCTGCTCTGACTTGGAAACGTTGGTCACACGAAACCAGGTGAGGTTGCCGTAGATCAGCGAGTCTGCCTTACACCGCAGAATGACGTGATCCTCCTCCAAAGGCCTGTTAGAGGGAGACATAGTCACCTCGAGGCCACCTAGGGATGGAAACACATGGGTAAAGAATGAGTAAGGATATAAGAAAAAGAAGAATACTGAAAAGGCTGTTTATATGATGACAGAAGTCACACCATCAGACACAAAACGATTACAACAAGATGCTTTTTAAGAGGAGAAAAAAAGGATGGAACTTACGTGTTACATGGAAAAAGATGACACGTGAATCCTTGCCTACTTTGTTCGCAGCCGTGCATCTGTAGAGGGCGTGAGCCTCAGCTTTCTGAATCTTTAAAGAGCTCGTGATTTTCTAGAGAAATACATTTCATCTGTTAGTTACTATTATTTAGCTAAACTCCAAATACCGTATCGTTCAGATATCGTAAAATTCTTGGAGCAAAAGGGAAAATATGGTGTAATCACAGACTTTTTGTTACCTTTTGAGCTTGATCAGTGTCAGTTCTAATTGGTTGTACGTGGTTGTGACCAGTTCTGTTGCTGACATCTCTCCAATTTGTGCACTCCTTCAGCTGTGATTCAGACCTAACAAGTCTTGACCTGATGGACAAAAGTGAACAGAAGAATCATAAAACACAAATATCCAGCTCTGATCTTTTTTTTTAATTTTTATTAAATGCAAAAACACCAGCTGTGTAAATAGCTGCACAGCAGTTTCCTCTTTCACTCTGATACACCGAATTAGCACTGACAAATGGTACACAAAAAGAAGATGAAAAGAAGCTGGCAGGTCTTTCAGAATGACGGCTAAGTACTTGTTTTTCCACTTTTTTTCTATTTACCAATCCTACTAGTTTAATTGTTATTCTCATTTTTAACTGCTAATACACCCAAATACAGCGAGAAACACCATAAAATTTAGTAAACAGGGAAAGAAAGTAAGTAAGTAATAAGAAGAGGTTTAGCTTTAGCAGGAAGAACCTCTTTTTTGAAAAAGAACATGACAGGAACAACAGGAAACGTAGTGCAGGACAGAGGAAGTGCTCAGATGTGTAGAAAGATGATAAGGAATCTGCTGCTGGTGTTGTCTGGTCCCTCACACACACACACACACACACACACACACACACACACACACCATCCTCCTTTCTATCAACACTGTGAAATCACAACAGGAGTCTTTCGTGAGGTTGTTGTGTAACCGGCTGAATATTGCATCGGCAGGGCTGTTATCTTAAACAGCTGATCGAGTGAGCACAAACACTAGGTCAGTACAAGTCGTCCAAAATTAGTGAGCACATTCTAAGTCTGAATAACTGACATGGTTCTAAAAATGGACATTGTGAAGAGAATGAATCACATCCGCTGATTTGCATCAGGTCACAGTGTGCTCTCATTGTCTCCCCTCTTGTTTTGGTCAACATCACGAAAGCAGCTATTCCTCTTCTATATCAACAACCTGTTGACAATGAGTGACTCAAAGTCATGTGACTACTCCATGCATACACAAAAAAAAGTCCCGAACCGAATGTATCTTTCTGCCCTGAACCTGTCTAACTGTGCCACATGTGAAAAAGTCCCAACTTTAACATTTATGTGTGAAAATAGCCTCTTTGTTTCTCTTTTACACTCACACTGAAGAGTTGACTTGCATGAAAGCCTCTGGGCAGTCCTCTTTGGACATCCACTCCCACTGGATGTGTGTAGGTACGGGAAATCCACGAGCGGTGCAGCTCAGAGTCGTGCTGCTGCCGTACAGGTACACATCAATGTCCACTGCCATCTCCTTCTCTATGATACAAGGAGGAACTGCAAAGGAAGACGTAGAGTCATATCCACAACAGGCAGCCGAAAATGAATGTAAAAGGAAAAGAAGAGGAAAAAAAACACACCATTGACCAGCAGCTGGAAAGAGCGCCTCTGTTCCTCTTTTGTAATTTTATTGGTCAGGATAACTGTGTAAATGCCAGCGTCTGTTTCTTTAACTTCACGTATGACGAGGGCATCACTCTTCTGTTTTATTCGGTAGTCATTCAATGGGAGGTCATTTTTAAACCTGGGAACACAAAGTAAGAGTAAAGTTACAAAATCCATCCAGTTCTGAAACTGTAGCTTTAATGCATGGAAACTGCTATGCATAAAGCAAATATTGCTGTGAACACACCATTTAATGATGGGTTCAGGGTAAGCTGAGTACTTCACGGGGATGTATGTAGATGGTTCTCCCACATTTACCTCCCACACCTTTGTCCAGGGCTCTTCCATATCAATAAAAGGTTTTTCTGGAAATACAAAAATCACAAAAACAGAGAAAAGATCAATTTTTTAATGACTTTCTTACAATTATTATTTTGGCTTCAAATGAAGCAAAAACCCCAAAACTATCTGAGACCATACAAAACCATACAAAATGATTCATTTGATTCTATGATTTTGCAATTGTTTCTAGGAAAATCTATCTCAAACTTCACGTGTAATTTTCTCCTGATGCTGAACAAATGTAATTTTAGGAAAGGGAAGTTAGAGATTTTCAATTTAGACAATTTCCAAATCCTTGAAAGTGGTATTAAAATTTATTAGATGGCTTAAAAGCATAACTGATTGCAATAATAGGAATAAGAACAAGAACAAGTATTATTATTACTAATAATAATATTACAATTCAACTGCATCGGTGTGATACTTAAAATTAATTGTCCTGTATCACTGTCATCAAGATAAATGCACAAATAATAAACAGCATGTTGTGAGAGATTAAATTTGTGCAAAAAAGATGAGAAAATGAAAGGAAAAGTATTTTTTAAAAATCTGAGAAAATAACACAAACAAGTTTATAAAGATGAAAAATATTATTAATGTTAAAAAAAATATTAGCAGAAATTCTGGGGTTTCAAAGAGGGCTGAATTAGGGTTTTAATTATTAGGATCTGTTTGATGTCAGTGAGGAGAGACATCTCAGACACATCTCTCCAAGCACAAAGCCCAACCCACCTGCTGCTCAAACATTGTGTTTGCAAAGGGCAGTCAAAAGATGGAGGAGCTAAAACAACTTGTCTATAAGGAATACTTTGAACTGTAAATCAGGCAAAGCCACTCTAACAGAGACAAAGATTAAAGATGTGGCATCTGCCTTAGCTAACAATTTAGGTTCCCAATCCAAAGTACTACAGTCAACACCATCTCAGTAACATCTGTAGTTCCTCAGGAAACCAATGATGTTAAATTCCCATGAATAACTTAATGTTAAGTTTTACCAAGTAGGAACAGAAAGCATCCTAACTGGAAACATCACAAACTAGTAAAGGCTGAACTTGGCTCAACCAGAAGGCTCTGCAGCAACAATATAGAAGCATCTTTGATATTGCTTAAGTGTTATGTCAGCATACAGCATACTGTAGGATATTTTTTTCTAATGCATAAAACGCCAGTAATCAAATAACATAAACTAAATAATTTGTTTCAGTTAAAACCTACTCTGAATATTTAACACAGTACAATCTTCAGCTGTCTTCGAGCTTAACAACTACATACATATTTTTTGTGAATGCTGAATTATTGCTTGACTTGGAACTTTTTGAAAGTTTTCAGCCAACATAACAGGTGTTTTGTTTTCAGAGCACCCACCATAAACTGTAAGAAATGCTGAAGCGCTTTTCTCCATCTGCCCACTCGAAGCAGAGCAGATGAATTCTCCTCCGTGAGCTACCGTCACATTCTCCACGATCAGCGTGTTTGACAGCTCCAGAGAGTTCCACAGCTTCTTCTTGTGGGGAATTGTGTGGGGCGGCCTTGAACCATTGACCGAAGTCTGACAGAGGGAAGACATAATGTATAAACACACAGTTTTTAAACTCACGTGACACTCATAATGGCTGTGATAACAGAATGTGGGAGGGTTTTTTTTTCTAGTTTTACAGAAATTAAAGATCAAGTGTTGCCTCAGTCCAGACAGCTTATTGTTCCCAGTAATGTAAGCAGTCAGAACATCAAAAACACATCTGGTCACCTTTGCACTTTGGTGGTACAAGATGAAGGCTGATGGATTCCTGAAAGCAGGAAGTAATGAATTTGTGCAAAGACAGCAGGAAGAGAGATACAGCACTTCTGGTATCTCAGTCTCTTCTCATCAGTAAGTCAAAGAGGCCAACCTAAAGGTGGACTGTTACGCTTTTCCTTATTTTCTGTCATGTTTATACTGTTACAATGGAGAATGCTCAAATTTTATGTTCCAAATAAGCTCCAAATAATGAGATCAGTGTATATACAAAAACAATTCTTGTGAGACAAAAGTTCAGGCTTAAGACTGCTATAAATAATCAATTTCAGACCATTTTTGTACTCTTTAGATCTTTACGATGCCTCTGAGAGCAGATATCCTCTAATAATTTTGATACTTGCATCTTAGGCCCAAAATAAGTTCAAGTTTTTTGTTTCTCAGGGGGATCCAAAACTATGAAAGTTGTCTGACGTGTCTCTTTTTTCAGACAATGGATAAACTGAGGAGCTTCACCGGTGCTCATAATTATTTTTCTGTAGTTTGTATTTGTAAATAATCCACAGCTAGTACTTTCTTGACATGAGCAATATAACTTTTCTTTAAGACTGTTACATAAGTTCATTACAGGTTTACAACGATAATGAGAACAGAAGAGTGTGGGGTACTGACCAGAGCCCCACCAGAGTGCGTCCAGTTGAATTCGATGCCCACGTTCAGCTCTGTGAATGCAGTGCATCTCAGTATGAGCTGCTCCCCCACAGACAGCCTTACATTGTTGGGGGTCAGGGTGAGGTCATAAATCTTGTATCCTGCGGAAAAAGGAGGGAAGATAGTAAATCGACACACTATTGTTCTCCTGAGACTACAGACTCTCTCTGCACCAACACTCTGAGCAACAGAGTGTTAGTGCAGAGAGTCTTTCACCTTACAAAGTCAAAATTAGAATTCCTGGTAAGTTTCGGTGTTATTCAGCTCGAAAAAGTCACATATAGGTGTTTTTACAGCCATAGCATTGACAACTGATAACTTCTCTTTGTATCTTTTTCCATCTTACCAACAACAGCCACAATGTAGAGCGGGGACTTAAATGTCTCGTTTCCAATATGAGTTTGGCAGGACACAACACCAGCGTAGCTGATCAGATGAGTGGGAACAGTGAAGCCCGTCCTGGCATCCCACACAGAATCCTTCCCATCCGGATGAAACTCCTTTACTGGATACTTCTGACAAACACACAAATTTCATGATTCCAAACAGAAATGTTTAAAGAATTTCACACCAATTGCTTTACACATGAGCACAGCGTGTAAATAAAACACCACATCTGGTAAACACAACTGTTTACCAACCTACATCTTCATAAAACTGCTTTACTGACAAGAAGCAAAGACCAGAAACAGCTTCTTACGATGTTTAGTGTGACATTGAGATTCTCCACCGAGCCCCGGCATGGTATTACCACTCGCTCCCCTTCACGGATAAACACCACCTCATATTCCTTTTCAGATGGCACAAATGGCACCTTATAATCTAAAAATTAACAAACAAATCACAATAGTAGATGTATTTCAGTGTGTGAAGTTGATAAATCCCATATTTTCCTTCATATAAATGGATGCTTGAAAAAAAAATACAACAACAAGAACAAAAAAACAAGAATAAACTTAAAAAGAGTTATACCTTGAACAAACACATAAACTGCTGCTGAGGTTTTACCATCTTCAGCTTTCAGGCCTATGTAGAAACACTGATACTGTCCAGTTTCATTGACAGTTGAATTGATGATTGTGAGCCTTTTGCAGAACAGTCCTGATCCGCTGCAGTCACTGATAGAGTAACGAGTGCTTATAGCAGGTGTGGTCCACCTCAAATTCTGCCGACCTCTGCAGGAGAAGAAACAAGAGAATTATACTGCACATGCTACATGACCGAGTCGGTGAATTTAGCCAGTGATGGGGAGCAGTAAACAACATTTCTCTAATCTAGTAGTTTATCTGCATTTTGAGGTAGTTTGCCATTTAGCAAATTTTTTATTCACATTTTGACTCAAGTAGTCAACTACTAACACTACTAGGTAGGTATAACTCTTGCGGGCAACCGTGGTTCAGAGGATTGGGAATCGCATCTGTAACCGGAAGGTCGCCGGTTCGATCCCCGGCCTCTCTGTCCTGGTCGTTGTGTCCCTGGGCAAGACACTTTACCCTACTTGCCTACTGGTGTTGGCCAGAGGGGCCGATGCTTCTGTCAGTCTGCCCCAGGGCAGCTGTGGCTACAGCTGTAGCTTGCCTCCACCAGTGTATGAATGTGAGAGTGAATGAATAGTGGTATTGTAAAGCGCTTTGGGTGCCTTGAAAAGCGCTATATAAATCCAATCCATTATTATTACTACATTAAATTTTAAGCAAAAGAAAGTACAGTATATTAAATTATAGTATTTACTAATTACTATTATTGTTCCAGTGTTGTAATATCTGCCTATAAAAAGTTCCATTTTATTTTCTTCATGATTTTTTACTAAGGGGAGAGATCAAGTGAGCAGACTGTAATTTTCCTAAATATAGTTGCATGGTTGTTTTTGCAACGAATGTAGCTGCCCCCTGCTGACCATCAGAGAGAATGCAAGTTTAAGGCGCATTCACATTACGTTCATATTTGAGAATCTACAACTGCGTCCGTTTTATATCCACAGTCTATGATTAAAAGTAAAGTGGAACTTAAAGGGCTATATTGAGGATTGCGGAGAAAGTTTGCTCTACAATTAAGAGTGAAACGGAGCTGTTCATATAGGCATGAAGCTAATAAACTTTGAGTCATACTTACTTTTACTGAAACACAGGAAGGAGAGATGATGTCATAAACAACTCTGAAACTATACACTTACTTTCAGAGCTATGACAATAGAAAAAGCTGAATGTTTACACTGGAAGAACGCTAGTTACTGCATTAGCAAAATTAGTCAACTATACGGTAATAACCTATTACACTTTGTTTAGTGACGGTACTGTCCTTGTGCGATCAATACTGTGTTTAGTCCACATTTTCCTATATATAGACAGTTGCTGAGGTTTCTATTGGCGAAAAGTGTAGTTATAGTTCTGGGAAGATCACACTATATAGCATAGGCTATGGTCAAAGGTTTATATACACTCAAAATAGGCAAGAATGCCATGGTATTTGGGGGGTTTTAATGAACTCTTGAAACTGTATACCTTTAATGACTTTAAAAACAAGATTGGGTACAAAAGTTTGAATTTACTTGGGATTTTTATAATCCACACAGGGTCTAAGTTATACATAGAGGCTCATATATATTCATACATTTCCACTAATATTTGGGGAAATGTCCCTTAGCAAGTTGCACCTGGACCAAATGTTTTTGGTATCCATCAACAAGCTTCTGGCATAATTCTGGGTTAATATTTGACCACTCTTCCTGGCAGAATTGGTAAATTTTATTTAACCTGGTTGGTTTCCTTGCACAGATCTGGCTTTTAAGAATAGTTCATAAATCTTTAATAGGGCTGAGGTCGGGGCTTTGGGAGGGCCATTCTAGAAGATTAATGTTAGCCTACTTTACCCGTTCCAAGAATCATTGTCCACTATTAGTGATGCTGAACAATTTAGAGATAGTGTTTCATCAATATTCCATCCACTTTGTACAATGTAAGAGTACCACTGGCAGCAAAACACCCTCAGAGCATGATGCTACCACCAACTTGCTTGACAGATGGTACAGCGCCCTTAGATTTGAAAGTCTCATATTTACTGTTCCAACAATACTTCTTGTCATTGTGGCCAAATTACTCAATCTTTCTCTTGTCTGACCATAAAAGTTTTCTCCAAAAGGCTTCTTGCTTGTTCATGTGGGCAGCTGCAAATTTCAGTCAAGCTTGAAGGTATTGATTTAAGAGCAGGGGCTTCTTTCTTGATCAGCACCCGACCACCAGGCTGATGTACAGCTCACTTCATTGGAGACAATGACACTGTTGTTCCAGCAGTTCCCATTTTATGGCAGGTTTGAGCCTTAGTGGTTTCCCTGGGTTGTTCTTGAAAATCCTAACCAATTTCCTCTCAAAGTGGTGACACATCCTAATAACTTGTGTTTATGTACAGTTGTAGGAACTGATGATCTTGGAAACTGCAGATTTTTAAAAATGACTCCAAGATACCTTCCAAACTTGTGTAAATCTACACTTCTCCATCTTAAATCCTAAGTTCCTTGGGCTTTCCCACTGGTCTGAGTATTGGTCAGTCCAATGAGTGTTGTCAAATAAATCTCTTTTATGCGAGCCTAGCGAAACTACCAGTTGTAGTCAATCATGATTACAAGTTAATAGGCCTTGGACATGTAAAGTTAAAAGACATTGTAGAACCTTCAGCACCTCTTATTAAAGGATTTAACTCAATGTATATATTTTAGCATCCATGTTCTTACTTTTGACTGTGGATTAAAGAACAGACTAAATAAAGTGGAAAAATTGTGCACCTTATCCTTGTTTTGTTTTAATCATTAAAAACGAATGCTGTGTAATCATTAATAGCCAAAATGTAGCATGACCTTCATCTCCAGGATGAATGTAAACTCCTGGACACATCTGTATATGTCTAATCCTTACTTTACCTTAATTGTAATAATAAGCCTAAAACCAGGTCTTCGTTTTCAAGCCTGCCAGTGAACAGCTGCCAAAAACTACCAACACCAAAAACATCTAACTTTTACAAAATGTTATCAAATGGCCATGTTTTTACTTAAATGTTATTCATTTATTGACTTGGTCTTCCTGTAAAAAACAATTACGCCAGTCAGATGTTCATGTTGTTTATATAAGGAGTTCTTGAGAACACATACTGTGCAGGCACCTTTTGAACAGAGACAATGACACGCACACGTTTGTTGCATGTGATGGGGGCATGAATAAGTTCTAGGGTAGTTTTGCTGTTTGGCAAATCTTTTGGTGTGAAGTAAAAAGTTTGTAAAACCAGTTTCCCCAACACTAGCGTCTGTAAGGTGTATGCATAGCCTTACATACCTGCATGTTAGTTCAAGGTTGTCAGATTTGTTCATCCTATGGATGCCATAGATATTTAGTGTCGGTGGATCAGATATAAACCGCAGTTCCGCTGCTGGAGAGATTAACAGTACAAATCGGTCACAGCAATGACTTACTTTTAACACAATCAGGGTGATGACATAAGTCTCTACAAACAATGATTAAATGAAGGTTTCAGAGATCATGGCCCTGCTGTTTTAAATAAATGCACATAAGATTAAGATTAAATCAAACGGCACAAGGTAAAAACTGAAAGTAGAGCACAGGAAAAAAACAGTCTCCATTATAAGATGTGCTTTGTATCTGAGTCTCTGGCTACATAGGGCCCTTTTTCCATTGCTGCAGCAAATGGCGGAGCTGTGTGAAAACAGGAAGCAGGAGAAGATGGGCCGGGTCAGGCTCAATAGTCTAGCACAGTGTGCCTTAGGTGGGGTTCCTGTTTCTGAGGATACAGCCTGCCCACCACCTCCCTGTGAGGCCCTAAAGGACATAATACATTGTATGGAAAAAAAAAAAAAAACTAAGTGTTGAGCTGAGCTGATGAAGTGGACCTTAATGATCTCAGAAGAAAAAAAAAGTTTAAACTGTTGAACAACGTAGCACATTAGCAGAAACTGGGTACTTTTGTCATTTACATTTTACAACATAAGAACAAGTAATCAGGCCACAGTTCAAACGCTTTTCCTTAAATGTTTCCTCAAACTGGACTGCAGTTCTAAAGTGATATCAGCAAAGACAAAAACTATAGAACAACTGAGGACAAAGTGTTTGAAATGTCTTAGAAAAGCGGCAAAAGCTTTTATAGAGCTGGAGGGTGACTTTGAGTTGACAGATTTTTTTTTTAAAAAGAAAAGATCAGACAGAGATCATAATCTAATATATTTCATGTTTCTCAGCTTAATCCGTTATTAAGATAGACGATTAAAATGGGGATAATATTATTATCTTACCAGCAAAACAAGTGATTTCCAGAATAATGCCCAGTAGTGGAATGACGGACAGTGTCTGTGCCATCATCCGACAAAAGACAAGGACAAAGTCCTCATCAAAGTCCAATTAATAACGTTACCGTAGAAATAATGATAATCCTACTGCCTCATTACCAATCCATTAAAAAAAAAAAAAAGCTGTTTCATATTCCACCCCAGAGAAAGTTTGAAAGTCATAAAAACAGCCTGCAGTGGATGGTGATCAGCAGTGGCTAAAGTGTGACTGTGCGTGTCCCCATGGAGCTTTTGCGGTTGAGGATGGAGAGACGCGCCTCGGCTGAGCAGCGTGCCTGCAGGGGAGGAGTCTCTCTCTCTGACTCTCTGTAAAATTACCAAGGCGAATGCAGCCTGCAATAAACTTCTGGGCTTATTGCCCAGTTGATGGGAGGACTTACTGAACTTTGAGAGAAACTTGGGAGACTTAAGAACTAGTGACAGCCAGGACGCATAACCCCCTACTGAGGAGTCGTAAAACTGTTTACACCATAACTTTGACTCCTAGAGTGATAATCATAAAAATTATACATTTATTAAAAGGAAAATCCCATTACCAAAAGCATTAAGAAAACGTGTGTTTATAAGTTAGGGTTAAGGACCTGTTTTCCCTCCTGCATAAAAGTAGAAAGAAGCCCAAGAGTTGCTTATTCTCTCCTCCATGTGACCTAAAGCAACATTAGCATTCAGGTCTCACCAATATGAAACCAACACCAAGATCCATTTTTGCCTTGATTGCCATCTGCTGAAGGAAATGTGCTTTCGGATCCTTTTCGCAAGAGTTTTAAATAAATGCCAAGTGCTGTCAAAATAGAAACCGATGAGAACGAAAAAAACAGTAGGCTGTAGGTCACAGAACCAGAGTCATGAGGCCTAATAATAACTAAATCCTTGTTTCCTTGTAGATTCACTATTGCTACAACCAACTTTAAAAAAGCAGGTTACTATGGTTGAATGAGAATAACTTTATTTTTTTACGCTTCTTCTAGAACACACAGTTACAACGCCACATGAAAGTTCATGTTGATCATACTTTATTCCAGCGCCGTAAAGAGGCGTACATCTCCGAGCGAACAGACCCTACGCACTTCCATACAATCACAGTGCTCCTCACGTGTATCCTGCTGGAGTTGCTTTGCGTGATTCTCAATCAACAAAACAAACCGGCTACTTGTGCTTAACAGCCACTTTGTTAAGGAAAACTTTTAAATTGTTCCTTAACGTAAATCTTCAATCAGCCAAACACGTGACAGAAACTTACTGCATGTAGTTTTGGTGCATAACCGGAAAGTTTATTCTTTTCATCTGGGTGCAGCGTTTTCAGTGGGAGGATTGTAAATACAAGAAATAGTGGAAAGCACAATACGTTTAATTAATAAATGCGCTGAAATCGCTATATTACAGACGCAGTTAAAAATGTATTCTTCGACGAGTAAAAACATATTTAAACATGTTGTTTGTGTGTGCTGCAGCTTGTGAACTTAAAACAAAGACAATGGATATCAAGGATGTTGGTTAAATATGATTTTAATGTAATTGTGTAGATGCCCTCAGAGGGCAAAATTTCTTTCAGTTAACACTTAAACATTTTTAACTCTTTTCAACACAATTTTCAGTTTTTTCACCACTTTTCAGCACAAATACCAGCTTTTTCAGCTGTTTTCAGCAAAAACCTCTTTTCAGCAGAAATTCTGCTGATTGAACTCTTTTCAGCAGAAATTCTGCTGATTGAACTCTTTTCAGCAGAATTTTCACCTCTTTTATGCCCAAATTCTGCTTATTCACCTCTTCTGAAATTTTTCAGCCTTTTCACCTCTTATTAGCACAAATCTCAGCTGTTTTCAGAAAAAACTCTTTTGAGCAGAAATTCTGCTGATTCATTTCTTTTCAGCTCATCTTTTTGCTTCTTTACCTCTTTTCAGCAGAAATTCTTCTGATTCACCTCTTTTCTGCAAAATTTTTAGCCTTTTCACCTCTTATCAACACAATTCTAAGCAGCTTCTGCTAATTTCACCAGAATTGTCAGTCTCTCCACCTCTTCTTTGTGAGAATGAGTTTGGCGAGGTGAGATGCGTTGCCTCCTTGAGACCAGAAGGGCCAGGTTCGAATTCTGCTCAGGGCAATGTTTTTTTGGGGGGGGGGGTTTCAACTTTTTCAGCTTTTTTCAGCCGACATCTTCAGCATTAAGGCATCCACACAGCATTTTCGCAGGAAATGCAAATTTTTCTAGTTTCTATATGAAGTCCCCCTCTTTACAAATACAGTATGGTGTTGTCTAACTGTGTAACAAAAGACTGCACTGATCGTGGCTCAAGAGTTGGGAGTTTGCCTTGTAATAGGAAGGTTGCCGGTTCGAGCCCAGGCTTGGACAGTCTTGGTCGTTGTGTCCTTGGGCAAGTAAAGCGCTATATAAATACAGGCCATTTACCATTTTACCATATCATGAATTTGAAGATGCATTAAAAAAAATTTGATATTTTATAATCAAATAAAACAATATTAAGATATTCATAGAACAATTAATTAACCGGTTAATTAATTAATGTAATTCTGTAATTAATGTCACCTTAATAACCTGCAAATTTACAGGATCTCTTGATTACTGAATACAGACATTAAGTAATGTAACAACTGTGTTACAATTCGGCATTTTAGTCATCATGATTATTCACAAAAAAAAAGAAAAAAATATTTAGGCTTTTTCATGTAAGTTTACAGTTCCTGGAACAGGCTGAAAATGGAGCATTAATGGTGAAATGCAGTATGACTGACTAAACCTAACTAATGACTAATGTCCCTCCAATGCTGATCGGGTAGCTTCTTAATAATTGGAAATAAATTACAGCTGTAAAATAATCAAAGTATTAAGCTTTAGTGACACAGACTGGGCCTTTTTACAGGGTCAAATATATCAGTGGATCGGGTTCCATTACCTACCCAAAGATATCTGTTAAGGTTTGGAAAAAGAAACAGATAATCTGGGACAGTGCCAAAAACATGTCAGGAAAGCAGGGCGCAGCTTATACCAAACCCAACTGACATTTACATTAGGACTGCTGCCTTGAAAAGAGGAAAGGGATAAAGGTAATACCTGGAACTGATTAACATCAGATTGTGTCCCATTTTTGTATTTTTCCAGAACTTCAAACGTGTGATGAATGTAGTGCTTCATTTGATGAGGAGGGAGGAGGCTGTGTTTTGATGCTGGCATGGATTCAGGAGGGTTGAGGGAGATGATTGAGAGCTGTGTGTTATGCACTGCATCCACATGTTTCCTGGCCTGGTCACTTCTACTGGGACTCTCTGAATACTAAACTGCCTAGCTGCCTTGTAACCATCATTTCCTGGAGGACAGTCTACACTGAATTCCTTTCTGGAAAAGCTGGAATCAGAAACATTTTTCCATTTTTCTATCTCTGTTTATTTTTCTAAATCCAAAGAGAGGTGATTGCTTTGAACTCTGGCCCACTCACAGACAAAGAGAAATGTTTTCATAGTTTAAAGCATTTCAGCAAAGGAGAGGAAAGAATGAGGTGTGTGTGGTTGTGTGAAAGAAAATATTTTACTGTATTTTGCAATTTTCCTGAAAAATTACAATATAATAATAATTATTAGTAGTAGTAGTAGTAGTAGTGACTGCTAATTTGTCCACCATTAAACTGTTGTACTAAAATCTACAAAAGAGATATATGGATAAAATGTGAGCTTAACCTCTTAAGCCTCAAGCCTACCTGATTTCCTGCCTTTTGCCCCTGTATCAGGGGGCATTGGGGCTTAAGAGGTTAATGGTATAAGACTTTCAGCTGTTGTAAGCTGTGACTTAATTAGGCACAGCTGTCCAACCGTTCGTTCAAGTGAATATCTAATCAATCACATGGAAGCAGCCCATTGTACTCAGACATTTAAACATGTTCAAGACAGCCTACTGAAGTTCAAACTGAGCATCAGAATGTGACAGAAAGCTGATTTAAGTGACTTTGGTTGTTTGTGAATAAGAGAGGCTGGTCTGTGTATTTCAGTATGCAGAAGAGCATATCTTTATGCACAATATGTTGAATTTTGAATGAGATGGACCACAACAGCAGAAGACCACAATGTGTGGCAGTCCTGTCAGCTAGGACAGGAAACGGGAAACTGAAGGGCTAACAAGGGCTCAAAATCGGACAACAAGAGATTTGAAAAATGTTGCCTGGTTGATTTCTGCTGCCATATTTTGACGGTAGGGTCAGAATTTGATCTAAATGCATTTATGATTCAGGCTGGTTGGAGTGATGTAATGGCATGGGGGATATTTTCATGAAACACTCTGAGCTCCTTAGCACTTACTGAACATCATTTAAGCACCATAACCTTCCTGAGAATTGTTGCTGAACATGTCTGTTATGACCCGGTTTTGCTAGGGGACAGGGAAGATAGCATAAACGAGACCCTCACGAGGGAGATCAGTTAAGACAAAGTTTCATTTACAGAAAGAAACTCAGAACTGAAAACCGATAGCGACATTTACTACAAATTACTTGGCAAATAACCAATACAAATATAACTTGCTCACGTACAAGTAGAAATTAAAGCTAGCCTCATGGGCAGTAACACGAATAAACGCTATTCAAACAAATTCCACACCTTAAACAGGGTTTCACAAGCTAGGCTCACAGACAGAAGCATGTGGGGAAAACTGCACATTCAGTTCAAAGCAGCAGCCCCTGAATGAAAGTTCTTCAGCCCATTTGAAGGCACAGGTGTGCACAATTGGTTGCAGATTGGTCTCTCTCCCTGGAGGTGCAAACCACAGGTCCTCAGGCAGGCAATTGTCTGAGAGGATTGTCAAATTCAAATTTACATGCAGGAAGGCTGACACGGGTTCCCAGACAGCCAATCGTCTGTGGGTGTTGTCACGGTTGAATTTGCTTGAAGGAAGGCTGGTTCACTTCTTCCAAGGCCAGGGGCCATAACAATGTCCATTCCCTTATGATCACAGTGAACTATCTTAAGATAAGATATGATAACCTTTATTAGTCCCACACGTGAGAATTTTGTTGATGGCTCTTGATGGCTGCTTCCAGCACAATCTCACAAAAGTCAGATGAAATCAAACTGGTTTTGTAAACGTGACAATGACAGTGTACTGAAACTGCCTCAACAGTCACCAGATCTAACTCCAGTAGCTCTTTGATATGTATTGAACCAGGAGATTGCCAACATCAAATGGCAGCTGCAATAACTATGTGATGCTATCATGTCAGTATGGACCCAAATCTCTAAGGAATGTTTCTAGCACTTTGTTGAATCTATCCCAAAAAAAAGGGAGTGCTGAAGGTAAAAGGAGGACCACCTAGTAAGGTGTAATGAATCTATACTTTGAACCTGTATCCTGTGTTCAGGTTTTTGTCTTTCCTGGACAAAATATTACAAAACCTCACATCACAGGTGCATGGCTGCTTCTGTATGGCTGTCATGGTTCTGGGCCATTGACCCAGTATTTTGAGTTTTGTTCTGGATTTTTTGTTGATTTCTTTGAAAGTACAAGATAAATGATGTTTTATTTCTTAAGTATGTTATCTTCTTGTGCCTTTGAGTTGATTATAGTTGATTTCTTGTTTAATGATGTTAGTTCCCCCTTTGTGTCCAGTCTATCTATGTATGTTTCATTTCTATGTCCTGTCATCCGTGTCCCCATGTTTGTTTACTTCCATAAGTTCACACACAATATAACTATATCACACATCCACAACAATCATGTACTGAAATAACCATTGCAAAAATTTTAAATGAATGACTGTAAATTAAACATTTACATTGGAATATGCCTTTGGATTATTTAACATAAATATGGCCCTAATACTTTCTTTTGAAATAAGCCTATGTATGGTATTCAACTGTATGGTATGTAGGATAATGTGTGTGCCATGAAAAGGATAAAATTTGCAAGCTTTCAAACAATTAAACATCAAAACAAAGAAAAAAAACATGAAGGAAAAAAACAGTTTTTAAAAAAAGAAAAAAGTCAAGGTCAAATGTATTTATATAGCACATTATATATATATCCCAACTAAAACTGTCACTAAAATTTCATAAAATAGAATACAACATTAATAAACAATGAATAAAATAAATTTTTTAAACCTTCTATGAACAAAGAACATACTGCTGTAATTGTTTCTATCCCGTATGCTGTTTTGTGTTTTCTTTTATTTTTCTTAGTGAAAAGCTCTAAATTGTTTAGGCAGCATTTGAGTTTTTGCCCTGTGGTCTGAAGGCACAGCAGGGATTTTAAAGGTCAGTGTCCCACAATTCAATACCGAACAAAATGTCCACAGCACAAACGTGCAGAGAGAGAGAGAGAGAACGAGCGCGTATGTGTGTTCATTATGCATTGTTGCTTGCTGCAGAAAACAATCTGCACACTGATGGCATCAGGGACAGAATTACACACAGGTCATGTGTAAAATCTATAAAAGAGCAGGCAACGCTCAGTGTGCGCACTGCACCAACCTTCAGGAAATGTTGACTTGTGAACAAGTGGCTTTCAAACCAGTCACTTTTTGTTGGCATGAGGCCTTTTTTGTATATTATTTCCTATTTCTATACTGCATGTACAATACCCTGTTATTTTGTTCTCTAAGTAGTTTAAACTACTGTATCTCAGCAGCTCTAAAAACATAGATATTCTCCCTAGGGCAGTTTTGGTCTTCCAGTGTGATGTAAATGCTAATTTTCAAAGATTTATAATCTGAAAAACATCATCTGTCAACAAAACTTTTTTTCATAGTTTTACAGGTGTTGTAAATGTGGTTGGAACAGGTACTTTTAATCTTTGTATCCGATATAGAAGATGATAGAAAATGGTTAACAGACAAAACGAGACAAAAAGAAGAGGGAGAATGGCAACGCACGGAGAGACTACAAACATCTAGCGGGTTAGGTTAATTAAAGGACAATTTGACATGATAAGTAAAAGTATTCTTTCTTACCAACAATAAAGTACATGATTACATTTTGTAACAGTATCACACTGCTCAGTCCTACTAACGGATCACTATGTTTAATCCTTAATTTTCCCATATGGCATTACTGACTTGAATTACATCGGTGACGTTACAAAAGAAAGTTTTCACAAGAGTCCTGTGATATGACAAGTTCACCAAATGATTCACCAGTTTATAGAGCTATTAATAATAGGATTAACTTTAAATAATCACATCCACTATTAGACACTCACATAGAAAAACCTTATGAATACAAACGCGCTCACACACACAAATGTTCAAACCAGTGTACAACAGGTACTCACAGACACACATTATCTTGGTTGGCTTCTGGCTCTAAACCTATCATGCATTATTAGTACTGAATGCTGCTCAGTAACATTCAGTATTTATTATTTACTGTTACTTGTGCTTATGTTGGTCGTTGCTCTGGTTTCCCTACAATGTTGTTTTCTTTGCTTGTTTTTATTTCAGCAGGTGACCATCTTCTCCTCTATTTTCCTTTCCCTCTCCTTCTGTTAAGTCTCTTCCCAACTTCTCTTTCCTTCGTCTTTCTCTTTCCTGTCCTCTGGTCCTGTCCATTCTAATTGTAATTGTAGAAAGAACTGTGACCTGACACACTGTTCCCGTGTTGCTTAATGGTTTTTATTGATTTCACACTCTTATACTGTTCTCCTGGTTTGGCACATATGTCCACCAGCTTCCCAGATGTCTCACACTCTCCCGTCTCTGCTCTCCAACCTCACTATAAAAAGGGAGAAATTCTACTTGATTTTAATTAAATTAATATATCAAACATTATGCACTAAACCAAAATAAACACACAAAAAAGATTAAATCAGTTGTTACATGTTGTTTCAGTTCAGGTTTGTGTGCATTCGTTTTTGCACAGCTCTCTTAAGGTCATGTTTTACTGTTTCATTTTGATTCTAGAATATTTTGGTAAACACAGGAGTTCACAGTTGCCCTAATGACTGCAAGGTGCCCAGGTCCGTCTTCATGTTGGTCTCATCTCATCAAAAGACACTGTTCCAGAAGTCTTGTGGTTTATATAGATGTAACTGAACTAACCTGAACTGCAATTGCAAACTGTCCAAGCAAGCCATACTTTTTCAGCATTTTTCCAACAATGCTGTCATGAACTTTGACTTTAAAATGTTAAGTGAAGCCCGCAGAGTCTGAGATGGGGCCCTTTGGTTTTTTGTTTCTCCGAGAATCACACGGTCTGGAATTGGGGTGAATTTGTGGAGACGTCCAGTCCTGGAATGATTGTGCCACTGTGTTAAGACACATCTGGATGCTCCAGATCAAAAAACTTTTTTTTGTTATAGAAATGGTCACACTTGGTGATGAATGAAATTTTGATCAGTTTTCTCATAACTGTTGCCAGGATGTACTTTGTCCTGGGTCATTTGACCCAGCATTTTGAGTTTTAGCTTATTTTGATGTTTATGGTTTATGGTTTAAGATTCCCCTTGTGTCTCCTACCCCTGTGTTTAAATCTCCCTCTGCCTTTGTGTGTCATGTCTGCGTGGCTTATGTTGTCAAGTTCGTGTTTCATGTCTGCCACTCATTATGTTTCCTGTTTTATTTTGAAGAGATCTTGTGTTCCTATGTTCAATGTGTTTAGTTTTACGCTTCCATTGTACCATCATTATGTTCATTTGTGTCAGCTGTTTCCCCATGTGTTTCCACTTCCCCTGATCACCTCCTGTGTGCATTTAGTCTGTGTGTTTTCATTCAGTTGTGGTCAGGTTGTCTGCTGTGCCCATGTGCCAGGTTTTTTCCATGTTTTAATCTTAGTTCACCCAGTTTAGGTTATTGTTTAGTTTCAGCTTTGCCTTTTGTTCTGTACTATTTTGCCAGCCTTAACAAACAGCTGGTTTTTGTCACTCTCAAGTTTTATTTTGTCTCTTCGCATGACAAAACTCTTGGTTCCACCTCCTCACCCCACACAGTCTGCTTCGCAGCCAGACTGTGACAGAATTCCCTGTACAAGCCTACCACTTAACATACACACGTCGATATAGTCTTTTATATGCTTGAGTGGAATAAAGAAAGGAGAAGAGCATAGTCAGTTACATGTGTTTCTGTATCACGCTCATTTGTACAATGTCTGATATTTTGGATTTCTTTGAGGGCTTTTTTCCAGGCTATGAATGGGGTGACACAACTTGATCAGTCCAGATACAGTAAAGAAAATTAGTCTTTTATTATTTTAATCATTTTATATTTGTAACAAGACAATAAAATTACTAAATCATTAGTGAAGATCAACGACATAAGAACAACATGAAAAACTTTGTCATTACAAGATTTCTGACTTTTGTCTCTGAACCGGAAAATTTCAGTTTTTCTTCCTCCTTTAATGCTTTCAAAATGTGCTCACAGGGTATTTATGAAAGCAACCCCAGCTTGGCGAGATATTTATGCAATCTTTTGGGGCCTAATGGAGATCCAGCTCTTGGCACAGGAAAAAAAAAGACAAGGACACTGAGGACAGAGAAGGGAGGGAGGCAGGAAACTGTCCACACTTCCTCGGGCAGGATACTGTGCTCCTCTAAGAGGCATCCTGGAATCTAATGCCTCAAAGACCTCGGCAAGTCTTTCATACAAACACTTACTTTTCCTGCTCTGCATCAAGAACTGAAGCTGCAAGGTCAGTTAAACGTCTTCAATCATGCCCTTAAAATCATGTGTTATGAAACTGTGCAGTTTATGGAAAAAAACTGCTTTGGGTGAGAACTCCTACCACCTAAAGCATGAATGTAATACTTTATACCAGTGGTTCCCAAACTTTCTTTGCTGCCCCCCCTTTGTTTTAGAAGAAAAATGTTCTGGTATGTGCCTTTTTTCACGTCATGCTGTGCGCCACATTATTGTTTACATGAGATGAATTGCAGAATGGCAGATAGAGTCAAAATACTGTTAATCTTACTATCTTCAGGTTTTACCCGCTTACATACACACACGCAGTTACTGTCCCTCCATTTAGAAAGGCAGAGGCATCACGATGTGATTATTTTACATGTAGTTGTGTTTTTTTCCTCTGTAATAATATTCAACATTACTACCAATACATTTTTCAAAAAATGTCTCTGTGCAAAATGGGTTCAAAAACATAAACAACTGTGGGATACTGTTAGTCCGTGATTTGGAGAGGGGGAACAAATTGTGGCAGGATCAGCCTGATATTATTTGTATCCTGCTGTAACTTTACTGTATAAAGACTTAACATCCCCAAAATGTCGGGAGTAGTTAGTCATTACAAGAAGTGTTTGTGAACTAAAAATCAAGAATGTGGGATACTGTTTGTCCCTGATTTGGAAAGTCCAGCACGTGCTCCCAATGCAGGGGAAACTAATGCTGTCGCAGAGACCTACATTGGCACTTGTGCAGGTGAAGCCAAAGGGAAGATATGCTTCACCAGATTTTCTTGTCTTTGGCTTGGAAGGAAGCTGTTTTGGAAACATATTTGGCGATGCTTCATCTCCTGCTATGCCTTTGTGTGGAAGCCCCGTCAAAAACCTGTTCATTATGTTAGCAGTGTCCAAGTGTTCTTTTTTTTTCTTCTTTTCATACCAGGACCCCCCTGCAATGGCTCTGCGCCCCCTCACTTTGGGAACCTCTGCTTAATACACATTAGATTTTATGCAATACTTCTTATCCACTAAATGTTTCACAGAACTAGTTAAAAAGTGCTTCATGGTTTCTCAAATGGCAACAGGTTTAAAAAACTAACTTAGTTTGGCAATAGGACATTCAAACTACTCCCTAACTGATATTCATATACAAATAAGATAAAATATACTGATATTCATCAGGAGGGGCTGCTGTGCATGTGTTTTGTCAAATTAATTTTGGATTGTTTATAAATCGTGCAATAAAGATCTTTGAATTCCAATGTATTTGTTTCCCTGGTACAATATAGTATACAAAACAGCAAAACCAATCTATACTTATTTTGGCCAGATTTGTAGGTTTAATCTATTTTATACAAATTCAGTTCCAAGTTGTTGTGTGCTGTGTAAAATGTAAGTAAAAGAACATAATGCACACGTCTTCAATGCATATATTATTCGCTATAGAACACGGAAAAGGAGATCAAGTGTTTAAACTGGAGAAAATGTACCATTTTAAGAAAATTTTAGCTCATTTGGAATTTCAGAGTAGCAACATGTCTCAAAAACTTGGGACAGGATCATTTTTAGTGCTGTGTAATGCTTGTTCTCTTAACAACAGTCTGTCTGGGAACTGAGGAGGCATGTTGCTATATATACCTTGATACAGGATTCTAGCTGCTCAACATCTAAGATTTTTTTGTTTGATGATATTTCAAATGTTCTCGGTTGGTGAAAAATCAGAATTGCAGTCAGGCCAATTCAACACCCAGAATTTTTTACAACAAACCTATGTTGCTGTAATAGATGCAGTAAGCTCTTTAGTATTGTTTTGCTGAAATATGCAACAAAAACAACATTCAGGTGGGAGCATTTGTTTTTCTAAAACCTGTATATACCTTTCAGCTTTGATGCCCTTTTGGATGTGCAAGCTGCCAGTTCCAGGCATTGGTGCACCACCATATTATCTGAGATGCAGGCTTTTCAACTGAGCTCTAATAACAAGCCAGATTGTCCATCTCCTCTTTTGTCTGGAGGACGTGGTGTTATTTGTTTGGCTAAAACAATTGAAAATGTCAATTTTTCTGTGGGCCTGAAAATCATAGGCATCGAATATTGATTTTTGGCCTTGTCTCTTATGCAAACACATTTCTTCAAATTCTGGGAATTGTTTGATATTATGTACTGTAGGTGATGAGATATTCACAGTCTTCACAATTTTATATTGAAAAAGATTATTCTCAAAATATTCCACAATTTTCAGATTCAGCTTTTTGCAGAAAGGCAAACCACTGCCCATCTGTTCTGAGGTGCTCTTTTTATACTCAGTCGTGTTACTGAGATATTGCAAGTTACCAAAATCAGTTGCAAACATGTTGCAACATTTTTCTTGAAATTGTAAATTTTCTCAGTTCAAACATTTGATCTTTTCTGTGTTCTATTGTAAATAAAATATGGGTTTGTAAGATTTGAAAATCATTGTTTTCTGTTTTTATTCACATTTTTACAGGGTTGGGTTTTCTTTTTTTTTTTCTAATTGAGTTTGTTCTTTATTTTTATATAGACAACTTCTGTATTAGCGTTGATGTTTATTTATCAGTCAGTCAATCAAAAAAATAAAATGATGAAATCTTTGCCCAAATACCTGCTTAGCACATTACTAAACATTTCCTGTTCAAAATAAAACTTCTCCTTACACAAACATAAACATTTTTGGACTCCGTTTACATGGCTAGACCTCTATTTTCGGGTGGTGTATGGGGAAAGATTCAAATGCTGCCCTCTGCTGTGCGAACGTTAAATGGGTCGTAATGCTCACTTCAAAGCCGTGCGTGCCGAATAAAATAAATGCAAAAATACTTTGCAATTAAATAAATATATAGATGTTTAAATAATTAAATTGATTAATTAAATCAATACATACATTTACTGTGCTATAAAGAAATAACCGGTTGCTATTCCGGAACGATAGGTTTTACCGGCGGCTTCTTTTCCGTGTTGCACAAAACAATAACTGCGGACCCGCACAGCTTCAAAACGATGTGGAGCTCAGTAGGGTTGAGTGTGATTAACGTTGTGTGGTCTTCTCTGGCTTTGTGCTTCCTCGTTGCTTTTTGTGCTCACAAAGTGTCGCGACTGTTGCCGGGAATATTTGACACGTGTCCCGCTTACGTTTTATTTCAGGACCTTATTCGTTACGGAAAAACTAAACAGAGCTTAAAGCGAGACGAATGGCTGCGGGTTTTTGACGTCCCAAAAAGGTGACAGTGAATGACAGAACTTTACTGTAATGTATTTTATATCCTACTATATCTAACCGAACATTTAGGTGGTTTTGAATCATTATTTACTTTTTAAATATTTAAACGTGGCATGCTTTTCGCCTTCCAGGTGGTTCTGGCACTTCTATGCAGTCTCTGTTGGCTGGAATGGTCTTCTTCTGGTCTTGTACCTCAGCTTTATATTTCAGCATCAGTCATACCCTTTGTGGTTGAGCGACTTTTTAGACATTTTGACTGGCGCACACAGCAGTGACAGTCAAGGTAAGCTAAAGAAAAAAATGGTTGTTTTTCTGTTTAATTCATTTTTGTGTCTGATGTTAGTGTTGGCTGTAGTCCCACAGCTTTCCACCGTCCTGGTGCAGCTGCTGCTGTGGGTCCACTCCCTCAGGAGGCTGCTGGAGTGCCTGTTTGTCAGCGTTTTCTCTGATGGGGCGATGCACTTGGTACAATATATGTTCGGCCTGGGGTATTACATCATGTTAGGGTTGACGATCCTCTGCTGTGATCGTATGGAAAAAGGTTTGAGTTGGTGCTTTCTGTGTGCTTCTATGTGCACAATTCCCTGGTTCATCTGCTTTGTGGTACTGATGCTTCCACCATTTCTTTTAGAGAGAAGCTCCCTCCTCTCTCAGCTGGACTGGCTGCTTGTTGCTGGGTTTTTACTCTTCATTTGGGCCTCGTGGCTGCAGCATCAGTCTATGGTCCTGCTGGCCAGACTTCGCACTGGAAAGTCAGGTAAACCTAGGAAACTCTCTGTCTTTCTGTTTTGTTTTTTTATTTCTTTGTTTCTTTCTTTGTTTTTTCTTTGCTGCCTCCAGCATTATTGCTATCACTGAGAATTTGCATATTAATGATCAAGGAACTAACAGCTTGAAGTTAACTTCCTCTGCTGTCTGTTTTTCTGTTTATGTGTTAACCATAAAGCACATGGGTCATCCCATCTCCAAATTGCCTTTAGCTCAACCAGCTTATATTTTCCTAAAGAACGTATGGTCCAAAGTTAGGATACATGTAATGATTTTTGTTAAATTTTAGATTTATGTATCAAATACTTTTCAAAACATATATTTTTGAAAAATGGCCAATTGACCCACTTTCAGCATTTTTTATTTGATTTTTTTATCTTTGCTCTTTGAAAACCGAGGCCATGTTTAAGCATGAATATTTAAAAAAACATTAGCTAAAGGAGGCTAAAAAACTGCAGAGAGCTGAGTGGAACTGCAGAGCTGCGAGATAATTCTCTGTGGGTTTGGCGCCGTGAGTGAGACATTTCACAACAGACAGTAATTTGATCAGTTGTTAATTAGCACAGCTTTAACCTGATACACACTGGAAATGGTAAACCAGTCTATGTAAACATTGAAAGTTGCTGATGTCACTTTTTCTTGTTTTTTGTCATGTCATGCAGGAACAGTGGAAACGCTGACTCACAGAGTGCCAAAGGGAGGTTGGTTTGAGCTGGTTTCTTGTCCCCATTACTTTGCTGAGCTGCTGATCTACATCTCGTTGAGCTTTGTTTTCAGAGGCCTCTCTTTCACCTGGTGGCTTGTGGTACTGTATGTGCTCTTCAACCAAGCACTGGCAGGACAGCTTTGTCATGACCTTTACATTAGCAAATACAAGTCATACCCAAGGCATAGAAGAGCATTTATACCCTTTGTGCTATGAATACTCAGACACTGTATTGGTCTTTTTGTGGTGATAAATGGGAACTGTAAAGAAAACTGCCAGAGATGTCGGAGGAGCAGAAACCTTAGGAGCAAAAGCCATCTTTTTCTAAACGTTCTTTCAAACCTCCAAATTTAACTAATCGGCTTGACAGCTAAGAGGCCAACACTGTGTTTGATTTCTGGCAGAAGACTCTAGAGGTGAGAACTTTCTCCGACTGATGTGAAGACACTGTGAGGAACATTGCTGGAATTCATTTGTTCATTACATTAAGAACTTGTTTTTCTTACGATTAAGTACTTAAAAATCTTTTTCTTCCTTTTACAGTATGCCAACCTCTCGAGTTATAACTGGTATTGTAATCTCTAAATGTTTATGTGAAAAAGAAACCTGCAAAACACTGTGGTGTTGAATATTTTTCTTTTATAGCAAAACAGAATGTATTGTATTAATACCGGAACGACAAGGAGTTTTACTTTAAAACGAAAAGTAACATGACATGGACATGTTGTAATGAATAAAGAAACTTTATTCAACAAAAAGTATTATTGTTGTTTAAAGAGGCACAAACATGGGGATGTTACTTTCAGGAGGGAAATCAAGTCATAAACCAATCAGGGGTGTGGTGGTTCAATCCCCAGGTACACTAGTTTGCATGATGTATTCATTATCCTTTAGATACTGAACCACAAATTGCCCCTGATTCATTCACAAGAACTCCACTTACTACGTTCACACTGCAGGTCTTAATGCTCAATTCCGATTTTTTTGATCAAATCCGATTGTTTTGTCTGCTTGTTCACACTACAAATAAAATGTGACAGCAAACGCGCTCTAGTGTGAACCCTCAAAGCGGCCCGCATGCACAAAAGAAGACGTCACACACAACGCGCTCTGTTTAGACCCAGATCAAACAGTATTGTTTGACTGATGGCCCTTAATATAAAGACTTGTTTCGGACTTTACGTTTCCCAATTTTGCTTTAAGTTGTAACGTTATTGTGTTATTTACAACTGGCCTAATAATGATCCTTATTTCTGTTTTTAGAGAGGAGCGGTTCTTCAAATGATAGTTGGAAATTTCTGTCAGAATCTGCAGATTATACAGTACAAATAAAATGTTTACGTTTCTCCAGCGCCGTCTTCCCAACAGGTTCACTAACATCTACACTGGATGGCCCGAAAGCGTTCGCGATGTCTTCTTGGGCGCTAATAATTGGCGTCTGTCTTGTGTCAGTGTCGTAAAAGACGGATTTAATGCGACATGACCGTTCAAACAGCAGTCGCTTTCTAAAACATCAGATATGTATCGGATTCAGTACCGCATACAAAACAAATATTAAACAAATATCCCTATTTTCTACTACTTACACAGCGGAGAGTTATTATTTTAACCTTCAAACATTCATACTCGTGTCTTAATCACCAGGTAAAAAGAGAAGAAAGAGGCAAAACCTTACGCCAAAGTCAGGGGATGAAATTGCATTACTTATTGCTTGCACTACTAAAGAGTAGCGAGGAGCATGAAGGGAGTAATATTGTGGCAGGTAATTTCAAATGCAGCATTTCTGTCAGCTTAACAAACATCAGCAAACTCACAAACTGTTTGTGTGCTGCTGTATTTCACGGGGAGAGAAAAGTAAGAGAGCAAACTTCACTCAGAGATGGAGAAACATAAGAACACGAGAGGACAAAGAAAGGTTATATGTAAAGGCAAGGACTGCTTAGTGGGATATTTATGAACTGGAAATGTAAGTTCTTATGTTTCTACATCAGATATTGGGCACTGTACATTTGACATTGTGTTTTTCATATTGTGAAACCTGCTGGAAAAGAAGCTGAGGTAGAATAACTTATCTAATGGTTGTATGAAAATAAGCTGCAGGTTAATGTTGTATAAACAGGCTAGTTTGCTGTGCTGTGATGGATCCTTCCAGTTCTCCCACCTGCCAAATTCAATTTTAACCTCTTCCTACTCATTTTCCTTTTTTGAGGCAAAGTCCCTCTCTACAATGTAGGCAACAGAACATAGAAGAACATAAAAAATATATCTTTTTCTCTGCTCTTGTTCTACTTAACTGATTAAAGCTGAGTAACTTTATTAGAATTACAATTTGGACTGAAATAAAGTTTGTATTTGTATGTACTAATATTATTTTAATATCACAATAATATAACAAGGTTAAGTTGTATTTACTTTAACTTGAGTAAAGACTTTTAATAAGTACTTCTATTTAAGTAAAGAATATCTGTGCTTTTGCCACCTCTGGTCACGTTCTTTATTTCCTTTTTATCCCTATAAAAGGCTGATGGAGTACTGTCCTCATTCCACTGGGCAGGCGGGCGTGCTGGACACCAAAGTTTGTGAATGTTAAGGCGACATAGGACTTTCAAATTGATAACATAGCATCATCTACTAAAAACTCAGATGAGTTGGAATCTCAGCGACCTCAAAGTCGCTTTAATTTTATTTAATGTTTATTCTGCTTATCCCAAATTTATTATTTGCCAAGCAAATTTTCTGCTCAAAGTAAATCATATTATTACTAATAATAATATATTTTTAAAGTAAATGGGCTGATATTTAGAGGGGCAAACACTCATTATTGTTAGGATTAGAATAGTAATGTTACATAAAAATATATAAAGAGAAAATTTGTAACTAATAAACAGAAGGTCCTTTTTCAAGTTTTTTTTTTCAATGCAAAACTATTGAAAGAAAACAATGAAACTATATTTAAATAGCATTATGATCGACAATGAGATTGTCCATTCACTGAGCACTTCGCTGTGTGCGTCAGCTTACAAACCACGTCATTCATTTGAACGTCCAATCATCTGTCTGCGTTGCTCCTCTTTGCGGCAGCACGGTTCTACTTCCCCCATGAGTTGAGTTGGCCCGGTCGGTCTCTCTGATCGTGACGTGTGTTACCTCAAATTGTATAGGTGACTAAATATGGAGTTATACGGTTTTGTTGCAGATAACATGCAGTGATACGAGGGAGAGAAATTAGCGCGCAAATCGAGTCGTGTCGGTGTTTCGGAAGAAGTAATAATGCCTCGCGCGGCTGGCAGAAGAGATGGTGGGGCTAGCAGAAATGTGATGTGTGTCTTGTTTCCGCTCACCGCCGTGTTTTTGTTTTTGTCGGTCGGTGTTACTGCTATTCAAGAGGAGCAAAAAGCTGTCCCGGAACAGCCCCCACAAGAGGTGAAAGGTTTTGCTTCATTGTCACTAATTAAGTGTTTTATCGTCATGTATAGGAAGCGGTCTTTGACGCGCTTCTTCCTCGCGCCCCGGGCTAGCCGAGCTCGTGCTAACTGATACGTCTCGCAGAGTTCCGGGTGTAACGTTAGCAGAAGTGGACAAAGTTGCACTTGAATTTTTTAATCGTGAAGAAATTGCTTTAAAGTTAAGGTGACAGTCATTTGGGTGTCACGACGAGAAGGTCGTCATGTCCCCGCCAGTTTTGTTTACCTATTTAAACATTGTGGCCGAAGTGTTACAGCCAACAAGGGCAAACTTGGATACCTCATACTGATTTTTATTACAAACTGTGTGTAACTCAGCTGACAGTCACTGTGTGCATTTCCTTTGCAGAAAGTCTCCAGTCCCCAGCCACCGGGCCCAGTGGTTTCTGAAGATGTCTCCACCAAAGGGAACCTGGGCTTCATTCATGCCTTTGCTGCCTCTTTATCTGTCATCATTGTCTCTGAGTTGGGAGACAAGACCTTTTTCATCGCTGCTATCATGGCCATGCGCTACAACCGCCTCACCGTGCTGGCCGGGGCTATGCTGGCCTTAGGATTCATGACTTGTCTTTCTGGTTTGTAAAACTTTGGATTTGGCCTTGACTGTTTTTTTGTTTTGTTTTGTTTTTTTGGCATTACCCTTCGATCAGATCCTGAGAAATAACAAATACGTGTTGTTGTTGTTTTTTCTTTCCCACATCATAGTACTGTTTGGCTATGCCACTACCATCATCCCAAGAATCTACACATACTATGTATCCACTGCTCTGTTTGCCATCTTCGGTATTCGCATGCTTAGAGAGGGGCTAAAAATGAGTCCAGATGAAGGTCAGGAGGAGCTGGAGGAGGTGCAGGCAGAGATCAAGAAGAAGGACGAAGAGGCAAGTTAACTTGATTATAAACTATCTAGAAAAACAACATTTTTTAATGTCCAGTAGTACAACTCCAGTCCACATACATAATTTACATATTCAGTAATAGAAACGCCTCCTGAGTGGGTCCAGTTACTAACTGCTGACACCATTTTGCTTAGTAATTAGCGATTCGCAAATGGCTCATATTACTTAATCACCCAGAAGACCTAGTTACATTTTGCTGCTGCTGATGTGAGTTTTTGTTGTGTGGAAATTCTGATCTTATCATCAGGCTATATGAGCACATGGACACTTTAAAGTTGCCTGAGGCTGTCTTATTGAATGGCACCATTATGAGCTGTAATCGAAGTGCTGTACTGTAGACTAAATAAAAAAAAATTAAAAAAACAGATGGCTGATTGAACCTCTTAGCAATAGTGACAGTTTGTCATACAAAGTCAAGCTTAATTATATTCCCGTGCAGATCTGCATTCTAAGGTGTACTTGTAGAGGACATAAATCTACATCCTCTTGATCAAAACAAATCCGTTATAAGGAATATAGTTGGACCATCCACAGAGGACCTCATGACAAAATTTTGATCAAAGTATAGCACCCTTGTAAGTGAACCCTGCCTCTTGCAGGTACTGAGCCGTGAAAGTACTCTATTGGGTTGTCTTTCAAACCTCATGCCTTGTTGTCTGTGCAGCTCCAGCGGACTAAGCTCGCTAATGGGACTGCAGATGTGGAGGCTGGAACAGGGACTGCTGTTCCTCAGGGAAAGTGGCACAGCTTCATCTCACCCATCTTCATCCAATCCCTCACTCTCACTTTCCTCGCAGAGTGGGGGGACCGATCGCAGCTAACTACAATTATTCTAGCTGCCCGGGAGGTTTGTGACTTTCACTGTTAGACAGCTGCTGTTTAATGCTTTGTAATATATTTTACAATAAATAGAGGCCATACATTTTCACTTTGATTGGCTGTTTGTTTCTTTTAGTTGCTGCTGTATTAATACACTGGTAATATTTAAGAAAAGAGTAAAAAAATAAATAAAAATATGGTATATAAACTGTTTTTGTTTTTTATTCTTAGGATCCATTTGGAGTCGCAGTGGGCGGCACCATTGGACACTGTCTGTGCACAGGTCTGGCTGTGATAGGAGGGAGAATGATTGCCCAGAAGATATCGGTTAGAACAGGTAAGATGGCCTAAATTGTGTAATAAAATAAAATAAAAAATTTATTTATTTTTTTTAATTAAAAAAAAAAAAAAAAAAAGACGGGTAGGAGAAGTGGGTTCCTATTCTCCTGGGAGAATTCCTCTGGAGGCAGCTCTGTTTACACACAATAATTATCAAAATATTTGTAGACAATCCTGTTAAGGTTTGATGGATTAGGTGGATCAGATTTAAAAACAAACAGAGAGAGAAAACAGCGATCTACTGTTAAACTAATTGTCATTTTGCCCAAAAATGGTACACACACAATTTACAGCCCACGTTTTACAATGATTGAAATGCATTTTTATTTTTAAAAAATCAAGTAGGTATTTGTAGAGTGCAGTCTAAAAATAAAAAGTAAAGTAAAAACTTTCAAAGTAGAGCTGTAATGACTCATTGAATAATTCAAATAACCAGACGATTTAAAGAAAATCTTCGACACAAATTTTCTCCTTTGTTTAACACACGGCTGTGTGGCGCTCAGTCATCTCCATGTAAACATGAGCGTTTCACCACTAACACTTTCATTAGAAACGTATCTAGGAGCAGGCATGTGAATAAAATATGTCAGTATTAGGCCCATGTTTTTCAACAAGAGTATAATAACACAACAGCAGCAGTGATGATGATGATGATGTTTAACATGGAGTCTGTCTACACGCACGGTGAAGAGCAAAGAGGGGGAGTCGTTACTGAGATGGTGACCTCAGTTAGAGTGAAAGAAAACGTTTTTCTAGTGTCCAAAACAGCAGCGCTGTTCTTGTGGTCACCATTAAAACCTTTACTGGGAAAAAGCTAATGGGAGTCTTCATCAAACCATCCAATCAATGAACTCCAAGCTTTTGTTTTATACAGTGAAAATCTATAGTAAAGCTACAGAAGTTGCATTAAAATATCCAAATGAGCTGTTAACTTGGCCTGATACCATGTTTAAAATTAGGCAGCCGGCTGAAGCCTGACGAAAACCGTCCCATTTTGTATCATAATGATTCCTGAAACAAGCAGGAGGGAGTCTAAAGGAGGGCATGGGGTGTTTAGACAATATTTCAAGGCTTTCACAAATTTGTCTTTCAGATTTAAAGTGAAATTAAATATGAATACACATGTTAATATTTTAAAATATATATATATATAAAGTTTGCTGACCTGTGGCTGTTAAGTCAGACACTGACTTATTATTAACATGTCATTATTAACATCTGCACCATCATAACGTCTTGTTTTCAGCAGCACGAAAATTTTTCATAATAGCATAGGACAAACTTCAGCCAACGCATGGTCCTTTAAAGGCTTACAGATACAACCCCATTCATTCACTAACACACTCAAACATGCAGACACACAGATGCAGACAAACACATACACATGAAACCTACCTCATCCAGAAGATAAAATATTACTAATTAAAGGGTTTAGGTGTTTTTTGACAGATGCCGTTATATAAAATGGAAACCCACGAGCAGTATATTTTGAAAGAACTGTTGCGGGGGGGTTTCCCCCTCTTTTGAATATTTATTATTGCTCATTAATAAGTTCTTATCTGATTGCTCAGTTAATCGATGGACTAATCAATAGAATACTTAATTACTAAATGAATCCTTATTTGCAGACCTATTTCAAAGTCACTTTTAGTTTGGATTCTGCACCATTGACACTCCTATTTCTAAGACTTCAGTCTGCTGCCTCCACCTAATATGATTCATTTAAAATTTTCTTGACATGGTCTGTGACGATATTGGACCATTTGCCCTCCCCTAACTTCCCTCGCAGGAATGCTGAGACTCCTGGGAGTCCTTCCTAGTGATGCAATGCTGTAATCATTTGGTTTTACCATCATGAAAATTACTGGTAAATTCACATTTGCTACAAAAACCTCAAGATGACCCATGATGGGGCTTCACAGAAAGATTCAGTAGTTTGTTCATATAGCTATATCAGATTTAAAAGATCAAAAAAATAAAGAAACCAGTTTAGCGTCAAATAAATCTGCCTTGTTTAAACTGAAAATCTTTGCTTAACTGACATTTGTTTTCTTGTTTTGTTTCTGTAGTTACAATCATTGGAGGAATTGTTTTTCTGGCATTTGCCTTGTCTGCCCTGTTCATCACACCAGAAACTGGACCTTAAATTGGAGAAAAGACTTTCAGGTTCACTCTGTAAATACTCGTAACATTTGATCAAGTTGCTGTAGATGCATTTTAGTTTCGACCCTCTTAGTCTAAAGGACTCAACAAAGAGTTGGAGTCCTGTCTTCCTTTCCTTGAACGTCTCTGTTCCTTTGTGATCTGTGAATCAGTTGGATTTCTCAGAGGTTAATTAACAACCTGTAGGTGGCATCCAAACCTCATGGGAAATGTGTTTGTTGACTGCTTACAAGGTGTGTTTCATCTTCATCTCGTCTAGTGAAGGAAAGACTGAATCACAGAGGCCTGATTAACAGGTGCGAGCTTAGAAAGGAGGGAGGACTTTGTCACACTCTTTAAAACTTGTATTCTTTTCACACGGTGTGTGAGAGAAAACTAGATTGTTGCAGATTGCTGCCCTATAACGTTCTACAGGTGGCTCAGAAACTGAAGCCAACTTTCCTCATAGTAATATCTCAGCAAAGGAACTTAGTCCATTTAAAAAATCTTTTCCGTTTTTAATGTCTATTTTAAATGTTAAGAATGAGCCCCTTTGCTGTCAGGTGACTTTTGGCAGAATATGAGCTGCCAGTTTCCTCCCAAGTACAGCAGTTGAGGCTGGTGTTACTGTTGTTTCCACTATCTGTTATTAGCTTCTTCGTTTTTTTAAACGCACACCTTACAGAGGTGCATGTGACAGTGCATTCAGATTCTCTGTCAGATTGGACCAGTGTGCAAATGGCACAGCTAACATCACACTATCCAGATAGCTCCCCTGTGGTTACCACACAGATTACTTCCAACGGTGTGAGCATGTCTCGAGTACTATTTACTGCTGCTACATGTCAGATGTGGGACAGCTGTAGAGCATATCCCCGTCTGGTGTTCTGCGGATTGTCACAGAGCTTGTTTACTTCAGAGGGAAAAACACCAAAACCAGAACCAGCTGCACATTTATAGCAACAGTTTCTGTGATCTGACTTACACTAAGATTTTTTTTTTTTTTTCTTTTGTAAATACAAGATTTTTTTTTCCCTCTAGTTTCACATAAGAGCAGTCCTTTACAGAGACCTGAACCACTAGAATACCTCTACTTACCTGTATTTGAATGTCAGCATCCTGGGTTTATCTACAGTTCACGTGAACCTCTTCAGAAATGATAATCGTATTTACTCATAATGGTATCAGACGGTAACGGTGAACAAGGCGTGGGATTAGGTTGAAGAAAGGGCCAGGAGTCACCCTGACAGGTTCAGTCTTCCTCTGCGATTAAAGCCATTTCCAGCATGAACCTCAGTTACTGAGACAGATTGTAAAGAGGACTACATCAGGTACAAAAATTATTTATCCTACACAAGACTTGCAGTAGAAGCCACTTCTCTTAGGTGTGTTAGGTCGAGCTGTCACCGCAGATCCAACTTAATTTAGACCTAAATTTCACCCTTCATTTTTAAATGGTACGTATTTATTTAGCTTCCTTTTCTTTTTCCTTTCTAGGCATATGTATTGACAAAGGGTGGATGATATTACTGTACAAGCAATGGAAATATTTTTTTAAGTGAATAGGCTAAAGCTGTGTTGTCAATATTTGACAGGCTGTGAACTACTTCTGTTTGTAATACAGGTTCTTTGAAATGCCTATAAGTCTTTAAAAAAAAAAAAAAAGATCAATAAAAGTTTCATGTGTTGTCTGATTTCTAAACTAACATTTAGTGCCGTGTTTGAGTTGAGTGGTGAGGAGGAATACAGAGTCAATTATAGGAACAGCACCAAAGATGATTCACACAGATTTATTTTTGAATCCAAGGGGAGCAAAAGATCGACATATTTGCCTCATAAGGGTTATGTTGAGGTCCATGAATAATTTGGCTCAAGAAATTAATGCAAGTCACCTTAAAGGATACCCATTATACTTTTCATCATATTACTGTCATCTATTTACTGATACAGTGACTAAAGCTCATTTTAGAGTATTTTTTCCACTTTGCTCTGTATATGGAAGTTTATTTCAGACACTGCATGGGTGGAAAAATGACATCCATAAGTCAAACTTTGGGGTTTGGTTTTGTTGATTCATTTAATATGCCATCAACCTGGCAGGGACTACAGATGAAAATTAATCCATCTGGCTATTTACAAGATTAATTTTAGTGCTCATGTTAATTAATATGCATTGTCCCTTTGAAATAAACATACATATACCAACTTAATGATTTATGGATGGCAAAAAAAAAAATTTTTTTTCAGTGGTTGAAACAAGTTTTCATGCCTTTATGTCGTCAGTGAGAATAAGTATTAATCATTCTTAACACGTCACATCTCACGCTGTTCAAACTTTGTTTGCTAAGGGCAGCAAATCAGAAAAGCAGAGGGATGAGCGCTACAATGAGTGGTTTCAGACAGTGGATGTACTGAGGGGTTGCACCAACATCCAGTATGAAATGTAAACGGATTATTTTGAACTTTGAGTCATGCAAAGCTACGGTAATGTTGTTAAAGAATTTACCAAAAAACAATGAAGCTGGAAATCAGCACAATAGGTCATCTTTAAGTGTCTTTATAACACTGGAGTGCAATAAAATGCTAATGTGTACAATTTCTAAATGTTGGATATAATCAGTAATTAAAGTTGAGCTGAGGTGTTTAACCTAATAACAAACAGCAGGTGTCAGTAGTGGATGCTTAGTGCAACATTTCCCAGTTGTGCTTCATAGAAGAACAAACTGGAAGCCTTAGCATTCACTACAAACTCTTAAAGCTTTTTAGAAAGAAAACTGGAATAGGTTCTATTATGTGGTTATAAAGTTGTAATAGATGCATTTATTGATGATTAAGAGATTAACTGCTCTGAATTGAGTTGATTGTTTTAGAGTTAGATATTAGTTTTGCCAATTTGTAACTCAAATATTCTGCTTGAAGTAAACAATCCATGCATATGTGTTTTTCAGCTTCACATAACGATTAAATATATTAATTCATATCTGCACATTTTTCTAGAACCACGTGATCAGACTTGCCTATAATGTAGTGAGAGAGGTTAATTAACAACTCAAAAAGACATGACTTAAAACTCTTTACAAAGGGTGTATTTTTTATCTCAAATGTAACCAAAGATTTCAATTCATACTCAGATGTGTTACCAAAGTTAAATCAGAAGTTGGATCTTCTGGTCAAACCTGAACTACTGACGTCATTACAGGAGTTCAAAAGTCCTGCTCCCGTCATCAATCAGGGTGTGACCACATTGTGTGGGATGTAGTCATGAAAGATTTAATGTTGTTTTTTGCTATTGAGCGCATTGCAGCAGTTAATTACTTGAGCCAAACCACCAAAAAAAAGCCACAAAAATATGAACTGAAAGCAGAGAGAGAGAGAGAGAACACCGAGTTTCATCAGAACTACACAACACTGAACATAATTCACTGTGTTCTTTGATTTAGGGTTTGTGTCCTGAGGTTTCCCTGGACAACATTTCCCCCACTTGTTTTTGAGACTTGCCAGTGACCCACAGATAACTTTAAAAGCCCAAGTTGCCCTTATACATATATATATATATATATATATATAAATTGGTCATTGTGGGTTGTTTTTTTGTTTTTTTTTAAAAATCACTATTGCTTAATTGGCAGGGAAAGACTCAGTATAAACACTGAATAAAGACTGAAAAGAAATATACATAAAAGTATGTGTATGTATATATATATATATGGATATATATATACACACACTTTTAATTTGATTCCAAGTGTTAACCAGCACTTTCTGGGGTCTTTGTGTCTATGTCACAGTTAGTTTAAATCCTTCAAATGTTTATCAAACCTCTATTATTGTCTTTTTTGCACATTAAAAGTTAGATTATTTGATTTCTCATATATGTATGTATATATATATATATATATATATATATATATGTGTATATATATATATATATATATATATATATATATATATATATATATATATATATATATATATATATATATATATATATATATATATAGTTCCATAAAGTTTATACCACACATAGAAAAATAATTAAGTTCTCTTATTTACTGTATTTCCTATCTTACAATGTGCAAAGCCTCCCACAGGCATACGCCTCCTCATGAAAAATGAAGTCCCCACGTTAATGACACTGAATACATTCTTGTAGGCATGTGCTGCTTGCATGCAGCACAGGACGAGGTCCACTCTACAGAAATTCGTAACAGGAGATAGCGGTTGTCTTACTCAAACACTGATCTGTTGTAGTATGATCACTGATTTTAAAGGAGGAGGGAGAGAAATGCCATGTGGAAAATTAGGACTACGAGGTCCAATTATAATCCAATTTATGCAGCACAGAATCATCACAGTGGAGCAAGCAGGTATTGGAGATTCAATGAAAATGTAATTTGTGGGTTTTAAAAACAAGGAGGCAGTTTATACAAGCGCTTTTTGCTTTGTTTTTTTCTTTTGCACTGACAGGAGGCTGGTGAGATAGCAAGCGAGAATGTCTAATAGTTTAATGTCCCGGATTTGGATTTTATTATTTATTTAGAGTTGTCCTGAAGAAAGAGATTGAATAATTAACTCAGAATGGTTCTGTCATCATTTGTGGGATCTGGGATCATAAAGGTGCATTCTGTACGTTCGCTTTCACTCTTTTCTGTACTTGACAGTAATTTAGGGAACTTACTAAATCAGATACAGATAAATCTTGTAAAATTATTGTTCCGTTATCATTTTAAGTTTAAAAAAAAAAAGGTGATTTGTGAGATAAGGAAGATACTTTGAAGCATTGTTTCTCCAAGTCAAGACAAATATACAAATCTATATTCTTCATCTGGTCCCATCTGCAGTATGAAGGTTAATGAAAATGGTAGTTACATGTGGCCAATGATAAATGATAAGTCACAGAAATAATTCAAAGAAAAAAGGCCAAATGTATTTGAAGTTTTGAATAATGAACTTTCAGACATTAACAGCCTAGTTAGACTGAAGAATCATAAGTGCCCAGAGGTATTATCGTGGTAGAAACTGTAGCTGTTGATGTGACAGTTGATTTTCCTCCCAGCCTAATCCAACCTGAGCAGCATCAACCTTTAAGAAAAGCTGCTGCTTGTGCCAAATCATGATAGGCTCCTCTATCCTCGAGCAATAAACAGTAAATAAGAGTAGAGGCGCTTTCTATTGACACTCGATGCTTGCTTGGGTTTTCTATGCTGTACTGCACAAACTGGGAACAGTGGAATAAAATGTTCACTTTTCAGTGCTTTGAAGCACTCTGTACAACTGACTCCGTCTTCTGAAAATGGCTGGATTCAAGGTGGCCTAGAACAAAACTGACTTTCTAAATAAACGTATGCTATCGGGTAGGGTTTCCCCTTTGTGAACACTACACTCTAATACTGGGAAGATGATATAAGAGTGCACGGTTTTACAAGATATCTTGTAGCAGATGTCAAAGACTGACTTTGTGGCCATGTGTTGAGCTCAGCCCATCATTTCACACAGATGAAGAGGAGGTTGGACTGTCAGCTTCATACCATCTGGCAGTGCATTAGATCAGATGGTGAGGAGGCTGCAAAGCAAGCCTACTAAGCCAGAACATGTAGGGCTGAGTCTGCTGGGGATCCTGGTGATGGTCTCCGTCTACAGTAACACTGATCCCCTCAATGCCATCTTTAGCTCAGTGATACAAATTATGGTGAGTGTACTAAAAGTCTGGCTTACCCCAACTTTCCATTGTGACTGTAGAACTCCAAGGTTCTTTTTAGCTTTTGTCAAATATTTAATGGGTAATTAAAACGTCTTCCCGGTACTGCTGGATTTGGCCTAATATTATATAAGTGTGTCCTGAAAAATCTCCTTTTTTTTTTAAACTTAAGGCAGCTTTAATCAGTGTTATTACAATAACAGTTGCTCACATGACTGCTTATATTTAAGTGCTTGCAGTTCTGAACCTAAAGAGTATTACTGGCTTTGCATTGTCCTCACTCTGAATGTTTTACGATCCATAACTGCAGTTTAGAAAAATAAATATTACCTGCAAAGCATCAATCAGCAGACGATGTTAGCATCCAGCTGCTGAATACCATCAAGTGTTAAGGAGCTGAAAAGCAACGGTTTGGTGGTACCAGTGCATGATGTAGAGCTGGGTTCACATGTTTTTCCACCGTTTTACAAAAAAAAAAAAAAAAAAAAAAAAAAAGGCCCCCTTAAATTGGGACCCAAAGTGACATAAGTGTCTACACCAAGACACTGTCAGATACAGCCTCAATTTTCCTCCCACAGAAACAACACCTACTTCTACTGGGAACACTTCATGATATTAGATTCTCTGCCAAAATGTGTGCTGGTTCTCAAAAGGCACAATGGTAGAACTGGCTCAGCACCTCGTCTGCGGAAGAGAGGTTGCAAATGAAATCCCAAATGTAACTCATACGTTTGTTTTCTAAATGTAAAAAGCCATAATATATCCATGTCACTGCCATCAAGGGGCCAAATAACGTTACTGCAGTTCTCACAAGACAATCTCAGACCACTCAGCACAGCTACAAAAAGCAGAGCAACTGGCTTCTCCCGATAATCCACAGAGCTCAGAGAAGGGTATAATGGAATAGGATGGGATCTTTGTATCGGGTTGACAGGATGACTGGTGTCTCCCAGAAAGTCCTAGAGAGAGTGGATGCTTTTTGTTCTGCGTGCCCAGCTAAAACAGTTAGATGCCTTAAAACTAGATCATGTCTCTTACTAAATTATTTAATGGGTTAGTATTTTATATTTACATACATCTAAAAGTATAAATGTTTACAGGTGAAATAAAGCATCCTTGGGTGCCAACACAGGCGATATGGATGGCTGTGAAATGGAGGGATCTCAAGTTCTAAAAATTAAGAAATGATGATATGAAGGATAAGGTTAGCAGATCTTACTGTTGCATATGTTTAGCTTAATGTTGCCTCCATTCTATTCACAAATCTCACACATTGATTTCAAGTCTTAAGTGCTTGAGCACATCTTTAAAAAAACTAAAGTATTTTTCTATCATTCTGTCGATAATTTTGTGAAGTTGTGTGAAAATAGGGGTCAAGGATTAAACAAACTGTGACACAACAAACAGCATCGGCACTGTCTGATGCAGACACACAAACAAACATCCCCTAGGAGAAAGGAAGTCTGTGAAAATATCAGCCACTAAGCATTTTCAGGTCTTTTTTTCTGAGTATTAGAAAAAAAGCATATTCAAAGCTGCAAATAACAGACTATGCATTTCATTTCATGCATCATATAAAATATTAGTTATTCTTCAGTATATTTACAGTATATATTACACATGATATTCTGTACAGTCAAAGTTCAATCTACACCACATTCTTAAAAATATTTTCTGACCCATAATTAGTTTTACAAGAAAAACATACAAAACAAACAATTGGTTGTTTTGTAGGACGTCCTCGAAGTGAAGCTCTCCACCGCACTGACGGGAGAACTGTGAAATAATCCTGTGAGGGTGACTAGAGCACACATGCGCGCCTGCACACACACACACACACCCAAACACAGACACACACGACACAAGGGGAGGCGTAAGGGGGAGTCTTTTGCAGGCCTTGTATGGCCCTGTTTTCTTGGAGGGAAGGCTTCATTCCACAGCCAAACCTGCTGCCACAGCAAGCCCCATCCCGGGTTCTCTGGTGTACTCTGGGCTCAGGAGTGAAGTGCAAACAGCACAAGATTCGCGTGAGAGAAGCAGAGCAACAGAGTGTCCACTTCTCATCCTCTGATGTTTCAGTGGTGCACTTTCAGCAGAACTGCACTTTACACTCCCATCAACCACACCTGAGTTTGGTTAACTGCACTTCTGATAGGCTTGGGCTAGTTACTGCGGCTGTGTCGCTGAGCGGTCAGACAAACTATCTGCTCTGTGAGGAGCCAGCTGCTGTTGCTGCTTTTGTTGTAACTGCTTCTGCTGTGTTTGATGCTGTTGCTGCTGCTGTTGGGCTGCTGCAGTGAAGGTACCCTGCTGCTGCAAAGGGAACGCTGCCTGCAGGATCAGCTGGGTGGACTGGTTTCCATGAAGGAGTCGAGGAGCCTTAAGTGAAAAAGTTACATTAGCTTAGTCGGCACAGCCTAACGAGCCAAGATGTAACTTAAAGCTGCAGTAACTAGGACTCTGCTGATTCACTGTAAAGCAAGAAAGGCAGGCAAATCAGTGTCTGTGTAATGGCTGAACAATACACAGACACTGAGACATGAGTGCGCATGCTGCGTTCTTCATGCTCTATTCAGGGTGGTCCCTTGGCTAAACCAGAGGATTTCTAACCATTTAAAAGTATCTGAAGCAGACCATTATTTAGAGATTACAGATTATTGAAATGTAATAGACTACAACAAGCAAAAGATCTGGACCGCTATGTCTCACCATACTTAGCCTTATGATTGTAGTGCGACCAAAAAAAAACAAAAAAAAAAAACAGGCTTTTGGAGGCCATCAGTCAAAGCATATCAGTTCCTCCTCGTATATTAATTATATTAAAAAAAATAGTAACTTGTGGCATTAAGTTAAACTTTAATTTCTAGATCTAATTTGTCATCCACCATCCTCTTGTTGTGGTTAGAGTCCGATTGAACAGTGAGTAGTGATATGGAACTGAAACATCGTTGTTGTCAACAGGAATTCATCTAAACTAAGCTGCATCTTTCAACATTGTATTTTAATCAAAATCACATTTTGAAAATGTCCTCGTCTGTCAACAGATCTGAAAAAAAATATTCACATTCAACTCCATCTCCTGTGTCAAGTTCTTTGAGCATACAAAGAATTTTCAATTTATATAAAATAAAATTCATTAGGATATTTTAAATCACGTAAACAGCAAGCTGCCTGTATGCGAGCCAACTTCATACAGTAAAACTTCACCTGATAAGTGGTTACTGTGTCAGTGTTACCTGTAGGAACTGTGTTTGCTGCTGGGTCAGTGGAGCTTGCCCTTGCTGCATGGCTGTGACCTGAGACTGCGGTTGAATCTGTTGCTCCTGTTGCTGTTGCTGCTGCGGAGCCTGTTGGGAAATGCTAATTGTCTGCGTCTGGCCCTGCTGTGGTGCAAAGGCCGTCACCACTTGACCCATAAACATGGTTGTGGGGACCATAACTGCCCCACATGTCATCTGCCCTGTCACTAGCTTGGTGAGCAGCTGGGGGCCTGCAGGAAACCTGTAAGGTTCAGGAAGTTAGTCAGGTCTGATAAGTCTAATTAACCCAAATTGACATAAGGTCAATATATATGACCTTTTTTCACTATAAAAGTGCACTGTACCTAAATTAGTACTACATTAAATTGAAGTATTATGCACCACAGAGGGTGCCATCAATGAACTCGAGCACTACTTAATAACATTTTCATTATGAAGAAATATAACAAATAGATTTATGTGAAGATTCACACCTAATCTGAGCCGAACGGTCCTGTGCAAATGTTGCCACAGCAGGAGTGTTGGGTCCAGTATTCTGCGCCAGGCTTGTGGCAATCTGAACCACGTTAGCAGGACTTTGCTGAGGGATCATCATCGTGTTGTAGAGAGATGCAGGCAGTGGATTCTGTTGAGGCTGCACTGTGTGCGACGACCTCTGAGGCTGAAATAAACAGAACCGGAGTCTATGACACGAGCATGCTGGATGGAAAAATCTATAACAAACACAGCTAAGCTATGAATTCAGCGGGTCAGTGAGAGGCAAAATGAGAACCGTTTAGCCTGTCTGACCTGCGAGAGTGCTGTGTTCTGTTCCCGTAGGAGTGTTTGTTGCTGGGATGGGGGCTGCACAGCATGTTGTTGCTGTATGCTGTTTTGCAGAGATCCTGCAGAAACCACCTGGCCCTGCATGCTGAGTGTACCCCCCTGCTGCCCACCATTCCCCTGGGCCATCTGTACAGAGCTCACATTTAGTCCTCCAGGCCCTTTCTGCAGGAACATCTGAGATACACATCACACATTCGAACTCCAGCTCTAATTATAACAGCAACACATCCATCATGTAAGCTGAATATAAAACAATTAAAAAGAAAACCTTTCATATATTTACTAGGCTATGTAATCATTCATTTGCAACACTTGTGCGCAGCTCTTCAGTCCTACCTGCAGACTCTGTCCCTGCACCCTCTGTAGCTCGTCCTGGATCTGCCGCAGCTCATCCTGCTGCCGCTGAATGTTGACCTCGATCATTCTGGTCCTCTGCTCCAGCTGCTCTTTCAGGTGCTGCATGGCTTCTAACTGGCTGGAGAACTGGACCATTGACTGTTAAAGAATAAAGACATAACAGTATGGCAGTTTATTTTAAATGTTCCATACGTATATTTTACAAATTGTTAAGGCTCAGGTCACATTCTCTGAGTACAAACAACTTCTTGCATGCTGACCACAGAACACATTTTAACCAACAGTGACCACTGGCTTAAAAATGTAACCAATTCAAACTGCAGCTCCAAGAATATCTGCTTAACGTTGGCAATAAAAGCAAGTGAATTTGTGAACACCCATAAAATTCTCAGCTTTAAAGCAAAAATAAACATATTTACAGCCTGCAAACTTTCCTTTGTTCTCTACAGCCAACTGACGGTTCATGACAACTGTGTGCAGGGGCTATATTTTTATTTAACTCACCTACATTTTTTAAAGACTTAAAAATCCAACATGCTGACGGTCAGACTACAGGCTACAGTAGTCCACAAACCAATAGGTGGCATCATAGGGACTACGTCTACGTTTTATATATAAATATAGGCATTCCTGGGTTAACAGCCCCATCATGTCAGTGCGTGGGAGCTATACAGAGCTTTGCAGATCCATGTTCATTGGCTGTCCCATGTCATAAGGCAGTGTCAAACAGACACATAGGCTACTCTTGTTCATAATTGTGCTGTTGGACCTTCAGTTTATCAAGTGCCACACAGAAGACATAAGACATGATGGATAAAGAAGTTCTTTATAGTGAAGTGAAACTGAGCATTAAAAAAAACAAACAAACAAACAAACAAACAAAAAAACGCTGTCCACTGCAGTCATTGTCTGCTAGTTATACTCAAGAATCAGCAATATTAGACAATAAAAAAAAATGACGTGAATATCTTACTTGGTTGTTGGTCGGAACTTGTTGCTGTTGCTGCTGTTGTTGTTGCTGTTGCTGCTGTTGTGGCTGCTGCGGCTGTTGTTGTGAAACCATGGATGACGCCACGTTCTGTCCTGTATTTTGGGAACTCATCGACTGCTGATGGAATTAAAGACACCAAACAAAAGTCCTAAGTCCTAATGAAATCCCTCATGACCCAGAATACAGGTATCGTGAAATTTAAGACCAGAGCGTGTGCGCTTGTCCATCCACTGACCTGACTGCTGATAGATGATCTCCGTTGTGATGTCATCTCCACAGCAGAGACCGACTGGCGACCTGGTGTACTCCTATCTCCCTGAAGCTTCATTTGTGATGCTGAAGGGCAAATATAAACATGATGCTCAGATAATAATAATAAAAAAAGAAATAGTTAATATACATCAAGCTTTGCTCAGTAGTGAACAGATGCTTGTACTTACAGGCTGGGTCAGACACAGCCGTGTGGGAAGATTTACGTGAGCTGCGAGACGAGGCCGATGGGGTCCGACTGTGGTCAAATCGCTCTAAGGCCTCTTTCAAGCTGAAAGTGTTGAGCTGGGACTCAGAGCCTGAATCCTGGGATTGCTGCAAACAATGCATTGTCACAAGGTCACTATGCTGTCCACTCTTTAATTTTTACAAATCATACCTCATGTTGGTCTGACCTTCTCAGCGGTGATTTGAGGTGGTGATTCTTCAATTCCCAGCTCTCTGCGCTGTTCTGCTCTTACTTCAGCATAACTGCAGCGCAAAGACAATTAATGACACACACAGTTAGGGTTGGACACAACTTTCATAATTATGGCTCTGGAAATCACCAGAATACACCTGAATTAAAACAATTCAAGTTCAGACTTTCTGATTTCAAAGTTTGAACAGAAGTATATGGAAAATTAACAAATCATGACTTTTTTTAATATAAAGTTTAATACAATTGTAATACTACTACTACTAATAATAATATATATATTGCTGCATTTGGCTGCCTCTTATACATTTCAATATGTAAAAATATTTCCAGTAGCTTTTGTCTACTCCATAGTAATAAAAACACCACATCACTGGAAGCAAAGCATGTCATTATACTACCTCTAGGGTTTTACAGAGGACTGTATGTTTTAGCTCGTGAGCAATGTCATATCAAAGGGTCAAGAGGGAAATCTTCATGCACCTTACGACCGTGTGTGTGCAGACAATGAACTCTGGCCTGGAGTTCCACTGGTGATAAGTAATGTAGTAATGGGTCTGAAGCCAAATCCATTGCTGCCCTTTGGTGAGGAATCTGTAGTAGCAGGACTTTCCTTTCCCATATTGCATTACTACACAGAAGCAAAGAGAAGATTTCAATGCTCTGCTTTGGAAGCTCGAGAGGAAGTTGATAACTGGAGTTGACCATGCTTCAGTGATCGCTGACAGAAGTGTACTCACAGTGTTCGTGACACTTGGCTAGTGTCTCAAGGTCATCTACATGATAGTAGTCATATCCTGATGTACCCAGGACCTCAAATGGGAGGTAACCTATGATGGGCGGAGCTCTGGACAAACACAGTAAACGTTATTGAAATGATTAACTGGAAGTCAATCAGGAAATGTCTTGTTCTTACGTTAAGTCATACATCCAGCCATATTTACCCCTAAATGACAACATAAAGCAATAAAGGAGTATGTATGCATGTAGCTTCACCTGATGCTTTCACAGCATAAGGAAAATAAGTGTCTTTCTAAATGGTTCAGGGTAGCATGCCTAAACATTTTCAGTAATGAGAGTTGGGATAATTTGCTACTCCCAGCTCTCACCACTCACCAGGATGAAATGTCTGTATTCAGGTGTACAGTTTACCTTTCTACCAGCCCAGAAGAGCTGTTGCTGTAATGTTTAATGAGACTGATAAAGCTGATAAAGCTTCTTTTTTTTTTTTTTTAAATCCCTGAATAAGATCATTGAGCTTTTGTAACTATGAGAGCCAACTACATCTGTGTCTAAATTAGCTACTGGTTACAGTTATACCTGTAGTTCATTTCATTTGGCCTGTCCCAAGGAAAACACACGCGACGCCGTTGTTCTGAGTTCATGTTCACACTTTTTTTTTTTTTAAACATATTAAGTGGCGTAAGCTTGAAGGAGGAGCTTCAGCCCTCAGGCTATCTGACTTCTGAACTACCTACTATTCTTATCTTACACACCTTAACCTTGGACTTCTATCATTCAACCTTAACTGAATGACATTTGCACGTCACACTGTTTATTGCATCATTATGCAGGCATTATTTCGACACTGATTAGGATTTTTATTATTATTCTTCCATGCTGGAGACAGCTGTGGCCAGAACGGATCTTTTGGGTTGTCTATCCCATTCACGTAATATATCAGGAATGCCTGGAGGGAATGTCGTCACATCTGGGATAAATATTAACTTTGAATTAAGGATGAACTCATTAAAATGTACTCATTTTTTTTGGACAAAGGTCACTCTGATCTACCAAAACGAGATTTCAGCCAAAACTCAGGAATGTCTGCACTAATTATGAAAAACATCTTTGAAATAATAAAATTATTAAGTTACTCCATTTTATTTTTATAAAGGTAAAGAATTAGCTACACTGAAACATAACCTAGGATATCAACTGAAACGTGCATGGTTTCAGAGGCATACAAAAGTGAATGCTTGCTTACTTTCAAATCCTCTTATCCCCCCCAAACATCTATTTGTGTAAGAAAATATATACATAAATATTCCAGATCCATGAGCTTACAAACAATATGTTGTACAATATGTAGTTGTGTACATAGTCAACAAAAACAAATATCAATCCTGAAGTTAGAGTGACTGACAGGTTTTGGATAGTGTTAGTGATATCACCCCGAGTCATCAGCACCACGTCGAAGCCCCGTGGGAAATAAAGCAAAAATGCTGGTGACCGATAGCGGGCCAGGTTGACCTCACTCTTCTTTTATAATAATAATTATGTTTCCTGACCACAAGCCTTCATAAAAGCAAGCCTGCTGTGTAATAAATAATGACAGAAGTGTTACAAAACACGAGTTTTTTCGATTTGGTCTCTCACAAAAATCAACAATTCTGATTTAACAAAAAAGCCACACAGTCACATACCGTAACCATGGTTAAAAAAAAAAAAAAAAAAAAAAAAAAGGTCATTCTTTATAAATATAGGTCAGCAACTTTCACACCAAATCAAGTAGGTTAGGTTTGACTAAACACTTAATACTGATCCATTGTAGCACAAACTGGAAATTAAGTTATGCATTTACACTGATAAATTGGAAAAGAATTACCTGTGGTCCAGGAAGAGAAATTTCCACTCTAAACTATGTCTGGATGTAAATTCCTCATTAGGCTCTTCTACTGTGCACATCTCCTATTGGTGCAAGGGGAGAAAACAGAACTTAGAAGACATAAAAATACACATACACAACTCTAAACGACACACAGTATATTGTCTTAAAAAGAGCCTTTTAAACTTGTGCAGTATGACAAATTACATGATCAATCATCCCTGTTTGTTCAGCAATACAAGTTCTGGTTTATTTTCAACTTATTTTATCCATTTAGGTTCTGCCATCTCCAGTAAAACAGCCCAGGTTTCTACGACAGCGATATGTCAACATAACCCCTCCCCCATTTTTTAAATGAGGTAAAAAAAGTTATTCCCAGCAGAGGCATGAGGGAACTACACATGATAAATGACAAGGGCCCAAATCATTTTTCCTCAGGTGACCATTACTGCTGAGCCCTGTCCTAATTAAAGCTACCTTAAGAGCCCTAAAGCAAGAAACCGAATGTGTGTCAACCAGATAAAAGGAGAAGCAGTTAAAGATTCTCACCTTGATAAACTGTGGCTTGGCTAGCCTCACAGTGGCTATGAGACACACTCTGTCTTCAAAGGCAGAGTGAAGTGATCGCTGGATCACTCCATCGAAACCATTTCGGGTACAGTTAGGCACTGGTAAAAAAGAATGGGAACAAAGCAAAGTTAATCCTTTCACACAACATCTCTGCTCTACATTCTGACTCCGTGTACTGTAACTTACCATTATTCAGGGACTTGAAGTTTCCAATAAACTTTACATATTCATACACGGGGGGCTCTTTGGGGTCGATTGTCCCTCGGAGCATGTGGCAACAGAACTCTAGCTGATTTTTTGCTATAACAATAATAATAATAATAATAATAATAATAATAGCAGCTTAAACATAAGAATTGAAGAACAAAAACAGCAGCTGAAGACAGATAACATATCCAACCTACTTTTAAGATACTCAGGTGTCAATGTTTCTCCTTCCATGACATGAGAGGACAGAGCCTTGTACACCTCTGAATGCTCCCCCACAGGCAAGAAATTTAACAAGTTCTGATCAACAAGATCAGACTGGGGAAAAACAAAACCAATGAATATGTTTATTACCAAATGTTTCATCAGTGAACTACTGACTTTATCTATTATTTAAAGCTTATACTCACTGGTAAATGTTCTAGTAGGGAAGTCACACTCTCAGAGACATAGATTATATTCCCATCAGCCATAATTGCAAGGAAAAATCCATCTAACGCCTAATAGAAACAAAGGTTAGATAATATTTCATCTATATTTTTGCATAGAAACACAAGAAAAATAAGTGCAAGAAACTGCCTTACCTCCAACATCAGCTGAGTGAACTCTTCATTACTAAGAAAAGGAGGTTTCCAGTCTTGTCTGATCTCAGTTGACTCTGACTGAGCTGCGATTTCTGATAAAGTAGACATAACGCATGTAACTTATAACTCTGCGAATTTAAAAAGGCACCCATTATGCTTTACCTTATGGACCATTAAAGTGGTCAGTATATGTAATCCCAGTAAGCAAAATGTTCAAGTTTCAGAATGCACAAAGCAATCAGTTTCAGCTCATTTTTGTTCTACTTTTGGCTGTGTATGGTGGCCCTAATATGAGTCCACACAGAATTTGTTTGCAAGAGGCAGTCAAACAGAAGCAAGTTGGCTTGAAGAGAAAGAGCTAAAACATTTCATTTTAAACTAAGGATGAACTGAGGGATAAACCCACTACCATTATAATTAATTCTAGTGGTTATTAGAGTTTTTCACCTTTGTGTTTGTGCAGAAAGTCGATACTTTTCTGCAAAATAGTGGACTTGTCCATCTTCCGGGTGTTGCCCGGCAGCATTGTACCCAACTCCTTGATGAGGACATTGAACTGGTCTCTGCGCTTCTTCTCAGACTTGTTACGGGACACGCTGGTTATTTAGAAGAACAAATATTAGTAAAAGTTAGATGACATCTTAACTAGGAACACTTATCAAAATCTTGTTCACTGTAGCTGTAATAATTCAAAACGATATCTAAAATCAAGTCTTGTAACAACTACAATAGCAGTTTTATGGAGGATGTAACTTCACTGAATGCATTTGATATGAAAACAAACCCAAGATCTTACCGTTTTGCTTTGTCCTTTTCATCTTCTTCCATTAACCCATCAAAAATACTACTGTCATCCCTGCAGATTGGACAAACCAACAGTTATATCAGATCCTTTAACATTTACAGTGAGCTCTTTGATAAGAAAATCTCTCCTAGAAAACATGAAGACATCAAACTCAGGCACTGTAAATCCCTAAATTACTTTGATCTTAATCTTCAAAAAAAGGAAAAAAGGAAATCACTGTTAATTAGATGCATGAGAACTGTGGGCTGAATGTGTTTTGGATTTTCTTCATGTCCCACTATTTTTTTAAATCAACAATAAAAAAAAAAAAACTAGCCAAATGTTTGACTCACTGGTCAATGCTCGAGGTCATTTTGTATCCTGTTCAGGGTCGCAGTGTCGGTGAGGGGTCTTTTAATCGTGAGGTAGACATTTGTGAATAAACCTTTGAAGAAAAAACACCCATAAAATGGCAGAGTGTCAAAGAATCAAAAAACTTCAGACACGAGCAAAGATGGTAAAGACATTTCACCTTACTGACAGTACAGCCAGTTCTGTGAGAGGATGAGGAAGGTGCTGCTGGGTGAAGGTAGAGTACAGGTGGACACTCTGTGATAGGGGTGTGCTTTTATGAGTCTTGGAGGATATTCTCTCAAAGTCTCTCTTACCAGGCTGCAGAAAATAGCTAAAAGTTCCTCGGGGTGCTGTGTCTTTCGTCTGCTTAGGGTGTAAGTCTGGCACATGGCAGCAACATCTGAGTCTATGAGACAAAAAGACACAACAACCGAGGCCGTTATTGAAAGATTAGAGAACCATGATATATGAGATTGATTTATATTTTAAAAAAGTAAAAATAAAAAAAACAAGCATTTATAAGAATTCTGCCTACATTTATGCCTGAGGGTTGAAATTACTCCTTATTCTTTCATAAATATAAATACATTATAACAATGGTGGATGCTAATATGATCAACGATCATGTCCCATGTTTGTTTAGATATGCAGCTGTGTGGAGCTCTCTCTCCTCTCTGCAAGGCAGGTAGGTGAGTGTGTTTGCTGCTGAGACCAGGCGAGACTGCTGATTGGCTGGTTTGAAGAAACTGCTGTGTACAGACTGGACAGCCACCCCTTAACCTCCTTGCCTCCTCTCCACTCTATAAAGAGCTAGCAGTTAGGCAGCTAATAGCACTGCGTGTTTGTGTGAGAACACTGGTTCTAAGAGTTGACTCTTAACACTAGGTGTGGAAGTGAGATATAGGTTAAGAGTTATTGGTTACAGTTTATTTTAATACTACTGTATTACTATTGGCTCTGTATGATGTCAGTGACAGAGGATAAAGCTCAGTTTCAAATGGGAAGGGAGCTAAAACAGCTTATTTCAGAACCAGATGAACTAATGGGCAACACCAAGGTCCAGTATAAGATAAGGTTAAGTTTGAACTGTGAATCCTGCAAAACTGCTTTACCTGAATTCAAGAATAGAACTGTCGACCTGCAATTGTTATTCACTCTTAATGTGGCAGCACAATATCAGCACTCACATCAGCACAGTGAATTTTGCTGTTGCTGTTGAATGTATGACTATAATCACCTGCATCCACCACAGCTTATATTAAGGTGGTGCTTTAATAGGGGTCACATCCTACATGTGCAACAGAGACGCCGAGGAAAGCCAAAGGCTGAAATGAGTCAGTTTCTTTCTGCTGCCATGTAATATTAAAACCATTACATATAGTAAACAATTATGAGTGCTGATGTTCTCATCAATTTATTTTTTTGTGTTTGCAGTGGGTCAGCATCAATGAGACTGTTCTTTTTGTATAGTATAATGTGGTAATACATCCCTTTACTTTAATAAAACCAAGTGGAGTTTTGTACTACATCAAATAGTCATTGCGTAGTTTCTTTGGCAATTCTTTGTGTGTTTTGCCAATGAAACAGCAGCAGAATGTGTTGGGTTTGCAATAGCTGTAACCTCAAACAGCTCTGTCACAGAGAGTGAACAGTAAACAGTGAGGCTGTTATCAATTACATAAAATTACACTGGATTATATGCTCCATTGCTAACTGCAAATCACCCAAGCAATCTAAAGTAAGTGTGGCAAAAGTGGACTCTAAATACTAACAAACTCAAACAACAAAAACAAAAAGTAAAATAAAAAAATATTAATAGATGTGCAGTTGCACAAAAAAAGAAAAAAAAATCCTGTGGATTACAATTTTTGAATTAATTACTTAAATTGACGTTTGATCGTCATAGTCATAACTGTAATCAAATACATTATGGTTTAACTACAAACATACTTTTTTAGGCCATTGTAAAAACCTTGGCTAGTAGGGTTTGGCTCGAGTGCAACATCCCAAAAAAAAATTAAAATGGTGACAGAAGTCATTTTAAAAGCGATAAAAAAATAAAAAAAATAAATTAGGGTACTTACTACCAAATATTTGCCTGCTTGTGTGCTGCTGTGTCAGATATACCAGAATCTGTCTTGATTTAAACAAGCCACAAATGCAACCATCAATAACTGAAATACTCTTTCTACCACCCATCTCTACTATCTATTCTCTTTGCCCAGGTACACTAGATTTCAAATTAAAATGAGAAAGCCCGCTGGGTCTCTAGCCTAAATATTTGACCCATTTACTTCATGAACCAGTTACCGTCACAACCTATGTGGGAGGCTTTCTCAACATAACGGCCTATTTGTGTTGGTGAGAAAATCCCTTCAGTGTTTTTCCCCATGAATCTTGGTAGACATAATTTAAAGAGTTTAAATTAGGCCTGTTAACATTTGGTAAAGCCAAAAAGAAGAATTACACCTACACTCACCGATAGAATGAGTGAGTGTAGGTGTATTATTAGAGTAAACAAAGCTCTTCAGTTAATTGAAATAAAAAAATGAAAATGAATGAAAAAACCAATAAAAATAAAGCTACTTTCAGCAGTTGCCTTATTCACAAGGAGTCACCACAGAGGTAGCATTACATATTTAAACTGAATCAAGCAATCAACCCACCCTTGAAATCAACTAAAACTAAAGTGTATTGAAAATTAAAGCTAAAAAACAACAATAATAATAAACATAACTCTGGATCCAATATGCATATTTATGGTACGTTTCAAAAAATATACATCAGCCACCTCACATAATTAAAATATAGTTCTTTTTAATGTGATTTAAAATATTTCTGTCTTATTTACTTTTCATATTCCATTGAAATCTAGTCATCAAAGTGTTGCAATTCAGAAAATGCATTGTAAAAAGAGTATCATGAGCTAGAGCTTCAATGTGCACATTTTCATTCAGTAATTTGTTCTTTCCATTCATTTAAAGTTTATATCTTGTTTAGCAGCACAGTGGTTAGCACTGTTGCCGCACAGCAAGAAGGTCCTGAGATCAAGTCCACCATCAGGGTCTTTCTGTGTGGAGTTTGCATGTTCTCCCCGTGTTTGCGTGGGTTCCCTCCGGGTACTCCGGCTTCCTCCCACAGTCCAAAGACATGTAGTTTGTGGGGATAGGTTAATTGATTAGTCTAAATTGCCTATAGGTGTGAATGCGGGAGTGAGTGTCAGTGCGAATGATTGTCTGGCTCTGTGTGTTAGCCCTGCGACAGACTGGCGACCTGTCCAGGGTGTACACCGCCTCTCGCCCTATGACAGCTGGGATAGCCCCCCCCCGCCACACTGAAAAGAAGAAGCGGATGGATCTTATTTATTTATATGTACAGGATTTTTGGTTTTTGTCAAAAGGGGGGGACTACAAATAATGACATAAAAACAATTTTCACCATCATATATGGTGATGCCAGAACTTCAGAAGCCTGAAACATTTTTAAACAGATGCAAACACTGTCTACTTAAAACTGATTAAAGTACACAAATAACTGAGATATGAACTAGCAGGTATAGTACGTGTGTAATGGAAACTTCAGTCAGCAATGACAATACTGGTTTAAAAAAAGGATTTCTATTGGTTGGAATAAACTTGCTGTCAAGTCAATCAAAATAAGGAAGGAAGTTGGCACTGGAAGTGTTTACACCTTAGTGTTGGGACAGTGGAAAAAATGAAGGTAAGAGGGAGGAGTAGGTTCTGTCATGGCCCACTGACTTTCAGCTATGCAGTGTTATTTTACTGCACCCTACATGTGACGCTTTTCACACAAATACATTAGAGAGTGGATGTCTTAACTGAGATTAAACCTTTGTCAACACAAGTGGCCAACTACACATTGGCACAGCACTGTAAAAGGGAGCGGTGAGTTGTAGTAAAGAGCATTGTCTAAAGATTTTGTACCAACAGACACAAAGAGCTTTTCCTTTTTGGCTGTACATCATCTTAAAAGCAGGCAAGCTAAACTGGATTGCAAATTAAGACTGGGGGGGAAAAAGGAAAAAAGAAAAAAAGAAAAGGCAACAGAGGCCATCGAATGTAAGACAATTTCATAAATAAATTGGCTATATTAGAGCACAATGAAAGACAGAAAGAAAACATTGTAGTTGAAGCAGTAGCTTTCGGCACAGAGCGAACGTTGTGTAACTGGGAGAACAGGCGTTGTATAACTGTGATGTCATCTGTGCTTCACTGACCTGCTGGCCCAGTGACCTACTTTCCTCCTCCTCCGATCTAACTTAATCACAGCTCCACAAGCAACACCTTCCTCTTCTCACTAATAACACTACACTCTGTCAACACAAATCCTTAGTATTCCACAGCGTGTATACTTCACAAAAGGTGTGAAGAGGGAGTCAAACTGCCTGCATCTCACGTTTCCTCATTTAATCACATGATTTGAAAAGGCTTCCTGGTGTTTCCTAAGCCTCAGCGGGGACCAACGTCAAGGAAGAAAGCAATGAAGATGTGCTGCATTTTCATCGGGCTTTAACAACATCAACCAAACAGCCTCACTCACATATGCATTTTTCACACCAAAACATCTCAAAAAGCACTGACTGACGACAGTCATTTATCATAATTTTTATGTGGCTCACACAACATTGTTGAATGCCTGTATGTGGGTGTGTGCATTCAGATGTAGGGCACCAGAGCTCTGAGGATATGAGTCACTCTGAAGTGGATCTATGGCGCCGCTCGTCACGCACTCCGCCACACCCCGGCGCTGAGATGCCAACACAGCAACTGTGCCAATGGGCAACACCATAGCAACCGGCCTCACCGTGCAGTGTAAAAATAGCTCAGCCGAATTCCTCCGCAGCTGATACTCTCTCCATCATACACTAAGAATTATTAGACTACCGCGAGCGACTCCTTTTGTCATGAACTGGAGTCTGTGGATGTGAAACACTCTGCAGGTTCCACCTGTGCAGCAGTGCAGTAACACATGTGTTCTGTAAACATTACTGCACTGTTGTCTTCATGCAGTGAACATGGCTACGCACCAATTCAAACAGTACTTTTTGTCCCTAACTTATAATAAAGCAGATTCTACTTGTGAGGCAGAGCACTTTTACTTCTCAGTTAAGGGGGTCGTGGAAAGCAGAGAAAAAGAGCCAAAGATCCAAAAATGGATAGAAGATAGAATACAGCAAAAGCAGCTTTCACATATGACTCAGTAAGCTCGGAAATTAACAAAAAAAAAATTAACAAAACGCTAGATTACTACAATTTGTCTGACCAGAAATACTCAGTTAAATTATTCTAAAGCCCTGTCCACATATAGAGCAATAAACACAATGCTAACCGTAGGTCACAAGTATGCATTAATGCCTTCAGCTGTGTCGGTAACCCAGTAATGTATTTACAAGGTTACCTATGCATTAGTCAGTGGTATCCTTTGTTACCTTTCGTGGTCATGTCACGAAAGATAACAAATCAATCACTTCCCCTCAGAGCAGAGAAAATTTTAACTTGCTGCTTCTAGTCATTAAAAGTTACTGTTCCTGCTGTCGCTGAAAGTCTTTGAATTTCACTAACATTCTGCAGTCACTGGTCCCCACATCACTGACAGCCTCTTCCTATGTGCATGTAATGTGGTTGTATTAACTTTCTGCACTGGTCTGTTGATGTTAACAGTGAGGAAAGCACACAATTTTATAACTGAAGAATGTTACTTAAGGTCCTTAAATACACTGATGATTTGTACAGATGTTGTTTGATTTAAAAAAATTAGACTGTCCTCGGGTTTGGATATTTTGTTTTGTTTGTTTTTTGGCTTTTAGCCCAAAATTCTATAATTCTCTCTCATTTATGGCTCAACCAAACTAGAGTAAAAATAGTCCACCAACCTCCTACAAGAGAGAAAATTAAATAAATAAAATAAACATCATCAGTGGTGATTGCTTTGAATATTTTCCACCAACTACACAGAGATTCTGAGCGTGCAGCAACCTCTCGGCACCCGCTTTCAATCACAAAACTACTACAAAGGTCGCTAAGTGGAGGGAAACCTGTCTCAATCACAACAATTGCAGTGTGACATGGAATGACTAGAATTACTATCAGACAGACTGGTGAAAGTTTTATTATTAATTCTCATCCAATTCATTGCCAAAATGCTGCACTCAATCTTAGTCAGTCTGCACTGGTGAGCACAAATTGCCTGCGACATGTCTCTGTGGTTGTTTGCAATAATTTTGGTTATGCCGCAATTTCCGAATGCCTAATGTGACTATAGCAATAAACAACTGGTAAATTAGTCACAGGGAATATCCCTAGTTTACACTGGACAGTATTAAATAACTGTATAATGATTATATTCCACTCTAATGAGAGCAGGAACCATTTGTTCATATGCAGGCTGGAGCAGCAGCTACTAATACAGATGCACAATAAAGCCCCAGACAGCTCCGCCTGTCATGGTTATTTAAAATGAAAATGTCAGGATGAAAATGTTTTCTCCCTCACAATGTTATTAAAACAAGACCTTTTGTTATGGTGTTATTCATCAGTATTCTGTCTTCGAAGCATTCAAAGAAGTCAAGAAGACTGCAGTTATGCGCAGCTTGCAGATGCGAATGAAAAGTTTTTGCCTTTTACATTCATAAAAAACAAATATATCAGTAATCTAGACAAGACAATCAGAAAACCCATCACTTATTTTCAGTGACTTATCCTGTGAATATGACGCTTTTAACACCAAATATTTGGGCCAAGACTTCCTGGTTTTATTAGATTGATTATCAATCACTTTTATTATCAAAATTTACACATTATATATTTAACTCAGCTATAATCTTACAATATTTAGTTGACTAAAACTAGACTAAAAAAAAAACAGATGCCTTAATTATGACTAAAATTAAAATCAAATCAATTTAAACCAGAAAAAAACCCGGTATCAAAAAATCTCATCTCAAAAGATTCTGCATACCAGTCAGTTTATAACTAAATATTTAACTCAGGAAGTTGTCTGTGCACCAAACCAGACAGTCTTGCAAACAATCCTCATACTTTAAGTCCAATTCATTTGAACATTCTTCCAGCCTGTTAGAAACCTAATTTAATGGCTCTCTAGATCAGGGGTGTCAAACTCAAATACACAGTAGGCCAAAATTCATAATGGAACAAAGTCACGGGCTAACATTAATATTTATTGAAAAAAAAAATCTTCCTCTAGATATAAGAATAAATCTTTTCTTATGGACTCAAACAAGTTTATCTGAAAAACTGAATATGGAACAGCAAAGCTTAATACTAAACAATATATACATTAGCTGTATAATACCAGTAGGCCTGCTCTAATAGTAATTTGGTATGGCCAGAGTTTGACACCTATGCTCTAGATGCTTTTCTCAAGTCTAAAATATGACGCAATGCCCTAAATAATGTTAAGGCAAAACAGTTTAAAAAGGGACATTTTGTGAAACTTTGAACCCAAACTACAGATAACACTGTCCAGCAGGTCTTATATCACATGAGTAGATGAACTCTGGTTTCATAGCAACCTTTGTGTTTTCCCCATCATCTGTCAAAACCCCGATACCTGAGAACAGGGGATGGGTGAACTCTCATTGATCCCAAGTGTGGGAGCACAGACCACAGCTTTAACAAGATTTCTTGAAAGTCTGTCAACCACTTAAAAACCTGTGGTGCTTATAAGCCTCACCCTTTATTCTCACACAATTTTCAGCAAAACAGACACAATGCAGGGTTTAGAAAGCCATAAGGAAGAGAGGGTGTTCATTCTGCTGTAAGTGATAGCAAATATCTAGGATAATATTATGCCGTTTTAACAAGCAGCAACAGCAACAGCCTCACTGCCAAGCAGGTCACACAAATCAACAACAACACTTTGGTGAATAAATTACTCAGTCACACATCCTGTGAGAGGCAGCTTCAAGGTCTGCACATCCTAGTGGCATTCACACAGCAATTAATGATGCGATTCTCTCAGTTTACAGGCAGAGCAGTCTTTCCTGTGGCTAGTGGAAGATTCGATGGTTTTAATAATGTCATACTCATTTGGCCTGTAAGCAATAAAATCCACATCACAAGCTTGTCAACATTGCCCACCAGTCTGCTGCACAGTTATACCAACCAAACTAAACACAGGGCAGCCAGCTGTGTTTCCACTCACTGCACACACATCCTCAGGCCCAGCGGCACAAAAGGAGTCTTTGTTTTGCATTTTTAATCTACAGTAGGGCTGCCACAAACGATTATTTTGATAGTCGACTAGTCACCGATTATTTTTGCGATTAGTCGACTAATCAGATCATCATCCATTGGACGTAAAACTACAGCTTATTGCACCAGCAGCATCTGCTCTCATATAACTATCATTAGCTTACAGCTTTAAGTGTTTAAGGTCTGTGCTAACTAAAAATAAAGACAAGATGATAGTTTATTAAATTTTAATGAAATTTGCAGATTGTTTCGGTGAAGTTTAATAAACTCCTTGCTATCTAAAATATAACAGGACACTGGAGTATATTCTGGAGCATCTCACACTTCTGATAATCAGTTGTCTGCTTGACGTTTATTCAGCTGTGTAAAAACTATAACTTTAATCTCAGACAAACTGATTTACTCAGGAACAAATAAAATACAAAAAAAAAAGCCAAACAATAACATTTTAAGTTATCTAAGTGACTCATATATATTTAACCTGAGTAGCGAAAGACGGCGGTGGGTTTGAAAACGATTTGCGGGGAGTCCGGTGTTCTCACGGCGCTAGTGAGCCTAGCCCCCGGCTCGCTAACGAGCTAGTGGGTAACAGATGTCTCCGAAAACGTCGGAGCGCTTTTGAAAATATGTGGTGTCCTGATAAACTGAGCAGATATTTGAGGTTTACACAGCTACATTCTCGCCTGAAAATATGTTAAACGTTTATTTTGTGACCCAGAAAGAATAATAAGAGTAACATTAAAACTAACTAGCTGCCGCCATTGTTGGAAACTGCGCTGGGCCGCGCTATGAATTCTGGGACACAGCTGCTCCTTCTTCTTCTTCTTCGGGGTTTAGCGGTAGCTGACATCCTTGTACATGCAATGCTGCCATCTTCTGTTTCAGTCCGTTATTACACTCTTAAATCCTGCCACTTATTCCTGCGTCTTTTGTGATCTTACAAAGCTTCAAACGACGCGTCGACTATTAAATCAGTCGTCGACGATTTTGATAGTCGACGTAATCGTGACTAGTCAACAAATCGTGGCAGCCCTAATCCACAGACAGGAATCTTTGAGACACAAGCCGCAGTAGTTGGCAGGGGCCCCTTGACTACTGCTGCCCTCCTCTCCCAGAAGAGCAGGACCTGAGCCAGGGGCCTAATCCTGACGCCAAGTGGGTCACTGGAGTTCAGGAGGACGACTGGCAGCATGGGGAAAGCAATCAAAATTAAACGTGGACTTGCAGCCCTATATGACCAACATTTGACCACAAGAAGACAACCACTTAAATAAGAATCAACACTGCATTCCCACCGTACAAGCAGTAGCCCTCTGAGCAAACTGAACAAGTAGAAAACCTGCACAAGTAATGATATTACTTGACTGCTCTGTCTGAGATTATGCGCTTGTCCTTTTCCAGATGACTTAGCAACATTATTTTCCACAGATTAATATATCAGGGCACACCCAAACAACTTTGCTCTGGCCAAAATCTCTCTTTATTGACTGGAGTTAATCTCAGATAAAGAGTGCACTCTTCCGTTGTCTGCCACTACACAAGCTTAAATTAAACATCATTCATCATGCAGAACTCACAAACAAGTGACATGGGATCTAAAAGTCTAACAAGACCTGTGTAGATATGCAATGTAGCAAACATCCTTACACGTCAGTTGAGCTATTGTTTAATCATTAGAAATAAAGTAAAGCGGATGCAGTGGGTATGTCTATCTACAGTGTTCTTTGGCATTAACTACGCTGGACTACATTTATTGATTGACTGAACTTTTCAGAGATAGCCAAAGATAGCCATATCTGCTTTTAGCTCAGCCTTTGAATGTAACAGGACATTTCTGCAATGCATGTACAAAAATCCAGTCTTAGTTTTAAACCATATTATCTTTTGACTACAGGCAGAAAATAATCATTCTGAAGATGTTACACGTTTTACCATTTTTCATTAAACAGTGTTAGCATAAAAAGGTAATGTTTGAACAACAAGAAATTGTCATTTTGATTAAAACTAAACAACCCCTCAGCTTCTAAACTATAAAACATCTACTGTCCACTTTTGTTTGAGCAAAACTTCCATAATAAAGGGAAATGCTTATATGCCATTAACGCCATTACGTGAAATGGGAATTGCACCGATTATACATATTTTTATTAAGCTGTGTGCAGTTGTATTTTAAGTCTCCCCATATAATTGCAGAATCAGTTGTGACTTAAAGTTTAAAAATAAAAGAATTTCGCTCCACACAAACTAAAGAGGAAATTGCAATAATAGTTAATAATCCCATGACCGTGGCTTGTGATAGCACATATAGTGTTAGATATTTCTATGAATTTCAGCCCTAATAATAACACTTGTTATAAAGACCCCCAAATCCAACGCCTTTCTGCACTGAATAAATAATTATAAAACATTTTTTTTTACTTGCCGTTACTGGACAAAGTCAAATAATGTCAATGATGTGTGCAAATAAAACATTTTTCCCTCATGTACTGCACCACATTAAGTCTTTTTCAATGTGTATAATGTATATTCTTATGAAACAATTACAGCAAACACTAAAAAGAAGAGCAAGTTAGAAAAGAAAGAGGCTACTAGCCCATTTGTACTTGAAGTTATATCAGTCACCGTTGGCATAACCAGAGTCATAAAGTGATATGGTGAATACAAAATCCAAAAAAATAAAAATATATTAGTCAATTCTATAACAGTCTAGTCTGATGATCCACAGACACTGAGCTCTGAATCAAGTTGTTAATAAAACCATGATGTTGTCAAAAACTATGGACACGTCTTGTAGAAGAATAACTTGCACCTTAATTTGGGCCAAAACAATTTTTTGTTGTTTTTTAATATAAAAATCTCAATCTCATTTGAGTGATGTTTCTGTACTTTTAGTTTTTAAGTCAGAGTGACCTTTAAAATTATTATACTCAGGCTCTCTCCTACTGATTCACAAAAGAGCTTCAAATAACTGCCTGGAGGCATTTCCAAGATGCCTAGACTTCTAGATTTTTCTAGAAGGATATTTGATATTTTTATTTAAACAACCCATCTTGGGTCTGATTTACCCAACAGTATGGCATCTAATCAGCTATGTCTATAGCCACGGACATAGCCGTCTTTAACAAAAGCTAATTATTATGGGTTAAGGCCACCTTAAACCTATACTTTAAGCCTAATCTAATTAATATTTAACAGAGTAACACAGGGAATCCAGATTAAAAATATGAAAAAGAGAGATTCAGTTTAGTTTTAACTATTAAGCAGGAAAAGATAAATACATACAATAGATTATACATTTACATTTATCCAGACTAGGCCTCTTGTAATATACCTTTAGAGAGCTTAACGAGACACAACATGTGTATAACAACAGTAGTGATAGAGCTTTTGTCTGAAGTTAATCAAGGTTATAGCAAGATGTAGTCAAAGAACTGAACTACTTTGCATCTTCGCATGACAAATTCATTTGAAATTCTCTGGTGACTCAGCCAGCACCATTCTCATTTCCATATTCATCATTTTCATGACAGACTGCAAATCAAAAATAGAGCACTACTGAAACATGGACGAATAATAGCTCTGTAACAGCTTCTGATGAATTAGACTTTAAACAGCCTAATTAACCCAGGCGAATATGCACAAGCTCTAAACAGTCCACTGCTGCAACCCGGAGCTAAATTCAGTGGTTAATTTCCAAGAAAGTCTTACCTTTTGTCTTTGAGTGGTGCTTAATTCGCCAACTCCTCCACCTCAATATAGTTAAAACTTGTAGTTAAAACTTGTCCGAATTCACCTGTTGAACAGAAACAAAAAAAGCTAAAATTACAAATTGGTGGCTTTGAGAAAAGAGTCATCACTGACTCAGAGCTAAAACATCTAGGTCATCACGAGCCTCCCACAGCACTGCAGAAATAAGATGACACACACTTCATTCACCAGCTTTGAAATGGTCTCTTTACAGATAACATAAATAAAAAAATATGTTAACCTGAATGTTAGTTTGTGCAATCGTAAGAAAAAGTGATGCTGAAGGAGTGTGCGAGTGTGCGTGTGTGTTTCAGCACCACACTCGTAAATTGTATTCCACTGAAACGGCCTTACTTAGAGTATCTAGTTATATAGATACTCTCTGGAGAGTACACAGTTCTGGTTCTGTTGGATCTCAGCTCTGCTTTTGATACTGTAGATCACAGTAGCATGATAAACAGACTCAAGAACTTGTTTGGGATTACTGTTTTAAAAATGGTTTATGTCATATTTGTCTTAGAGATCTTTTACTGTTTGCATGAATTATGTGACGTCAGAATCAACAATTTTGCCATGTGGGGTACCTCAAGGATCTGTCCTGGGTCCAGTTTTCTTTCTACTTTATATATTCCCCCTAGGCCAAATTATTAAGCGCTATAAAAATATCTCCTATCATCTCTATGCTGATGACATTCAACTATACTGTTCCTTCAGGATTTCTGAGTTTTAGAAATTGTTTAATTTAAGTAATTGCCTGACAGAAATCAGCCATGGTTAAATGACAATTTAACCACGGTTCCAACTAAACTGTGATAAAACTGAAACTCTAATTATTGCTCCAGGCCACATGGTCTCAGAAATTAGACAGCATATCAGCTTCCTAGACCCTTATGATTTGATTTCCTCCCGTTTAGACTACTGTAATGGTCTTTTTACTTGTTTTAACAAATCAGCCTTAAATCGTCTTCAGACTGTGCAGAATACTGCAGCACCTCTCTTAACAGGCATCAAGAGAAGATCTCATATTACTCTAGTTTTAGCCTCCCTTCACTGGTTGCCTGTAAGTTTTAGGTTTCATTTTAAAATTTTAGTTCTAACCTTTGGGGCCCTACATGGTCAAGCTCCGAAATATTTATCGACCTGCTGAAACCACATTCGTCTTCTCAAGCTTTAAGGTCATTATATCAGAGACTGCTGGTGGTACCGCGCACTTTCAGGCAGTGGCACCACGGCTGTGGAATTCTCTTCCACTGTCTCTACGCTGCACGGACTCCATTGATTCTTTTAAATACAAAAGCATTTTATTAATTTCCTCTTATGTTGTTTTTATTGTTTTACATTGTTGTTTTATTTACTGTTACATTGTTTTATATTTCCATTTCTTGTGTTGTAAAGCACTTTGTGATTTTTATCTGTGAAAAGCACTATATAAATACATTTTACTTACTTACTTTACTTACTTACAATAATTATTGTCACATATTATGCCTGAATGTCTATTTTCTTGTAACTGTGCGGACTCGTCCACAGAAAAGTATCCACTAACTATTTTTATTTTTCAGTTGCCAATTCATTAGTTAAGAAAAAAAGAAAATAGCGTCAACAAAAATGTCACATTTGCCTGAAATTAAATCAATATCTTGGTAAAAAAAAAAAAAAAAACTATTAAAAATCTTAAATGCATTAATTAAACAGAAAGAAACTGAGCAAAACAGAATATTCTAGAAAATGTGAAGCTGCAGCCAAAAGTTGTTTAATATCTCGCTTGGCGCCCAACTTAATGCTGGTAATTACAAATGTTAATTTACTTTATACGTGGAAAAACTCCACAGGTAATAATATTGTTTCAGCAATAATGGATGGATGTTCTAGTTACCGTCTATATTTAACTGACTTCTTATCATTAAATAGAATCATGATGCTTTTACAGCCTACAGGGTGCAAACAGTCATAACCTCAAACAAACAGTAGCATACAAATATGTGTAAGTACAGACTTGGAAGCATCAATGTAAAAACTTGGGTTCAGCTTAGGCAACATTGGCACAAGACGCAACTGATCAACTTCCACATTTTCCAACACAAAAAAAAACTTTTTACAAATCATCTATTTGGTTTTTGTCACATTTCTCTGTGCTTTTGTCTTTTACTAAAAAAATAACGAGTCATTTTCAGAAATACAAAATCATTAGTGAAGTTGCTGGTATACTAACGTCACTTTTAAGGGAAACCCCAGTAGACTTGACCTATTTTTTTCTTCATCATAGTAGCATCATTCTAAGACAGTTTTCAATTCCACCTAATCTCCATGTAGATCAGCTTCTTTATTTTTACAAGAATTACTTGCTGTCAAAAAAAGTTACCTTTGCTCTGTATTGTATATTTAAAGATTTTACTGCATTTAAATTTAATTTATGATGTTTAACTTACAATAATATCATAATTAAACCAACAGATTACTAGCAGCAAAAAGAAGGTGAAACATAAGCAAGACTGCACTGTATTTTTACTACTCACTAAATATCCATTCTGGTAAAGCACAAACAATGAGTATAATAAAAACATAAGTATATAGTTCAGTCCTTACACATTTTTACAAGTTCAAAAGTTCAACATCAAACAAGCCTCCGCCTGCACCTCGTCAGCTCCCATAACTCCGATATCACTGCGCATACTGAGCCAAAGAGATAAATTGTTTACTAAGAAATGGAACTAGTGTTTAGGTCACACAAAGAAACAACTGCTGACAAAGTCTGAATGAAGAGGAAAAATCCTCTCAGCTCTCAGTGAAAGGTCAGTGTGACACAAACAACCCTGTGTGGTGAAAGGATTTCTCTGCAACTAATGCTGCTGTCAGAGATCATTGTCCTCTAAAGGCTTGGGGACAGCAAAGAGAAATCTTCACGAGCTTGTTAATATTTCACTTGCCACTGCTCTGTGTGAAAAACTAATTATGAGCCAACACATAATTCATTAATTTGGTAATTAATATGTTGGTTTCAATAAAACTTCAAAAGAAAAAAATACTGTTTAACAGTGTACCATCTTGATGTCTGAAAATTATTTTGAGAATATTTACATCATATTTATTATAATACATTATTACAAAAAACAGTGATAAATTTATTTAGATCTTATAATGTGGTCTTCTTATTAAAGGTGGACTGTTATTATTCCACTGACCTCCAGTCTTTTTTAACTACCATCAAAAACAAAATAAAGTGTAGCCTGCTTTAGAACAGCATGACATATCACTTCATTACAGTCAACATAAACAATCTAGTAGCTGATTTCTTAGTGAGCTTTTGAATAACTGGCTTCATCAAGTGTAAACATCAAATGTTAGCAGTTAAAATGTTTGTTTGTTTTTAAACAAATACCACTTTATTTCACCCCAAGATAAATCGCTCTTATGTTAGTGGAAGGGGTTTCTGTGTCCCTGTGATCCCAGGGGCTATACTGTCAAGGGCTTTAGCCCTGGTTGGGTCTCCTAAGGCAAACTGGCCCTGGGTGGGTAGACAAATGAAGAGCGATTCCGAGTACCCTGTGAAAAGAAATTACTGTGGTTACTGGGGCCCAACCTTGGAGCCAAGAGAGGTAGCTCAAGAGAGAGCATCTAGTGGCCAGGCCTTAGGGGCCAAAACATTCTCGGCAGGAACCTACTGTGGATTATGGACAAGTTGTTGCCCCAAGTGGAGAAATTCAAATATCCTGGAGTCTTATTCAAAGTGAGGGAAGCGGGAGATTAAAAGACTGACTGTGGCATTGCACCAGTTTGTCGTGGTGAAGCGAGAGCTAAGCGTAAAACTGAAGCTATCGATTTAGTGGTCTATCTATGTCCCTATAAGCTTTGGGTAGTCACTAAAGGAATGAGACTGCGGATACAAGTGGAGGAAATGAGTCTTCTTTGAAAGGTGGCTTGGAGATAGGGTAAGGAGTTCTTACAAGAGGGAATCAGTGTAGAGCTGCTATTCCTTCACAGAGAAAGAAACCAGTTTAGGTGGTTTGGGCATCTGACTTTGCTGCCTGGGTGAGGTGTTCCGGGCATGTCGTACTGCAAGGAGTGCCAAGGGTAGACCCGGGACAAGTTGGAGAGATTACATCTCTCGGCTGGCCTGGGAACACTTTGTGTTTCCCCAGATTAGCTGAAGGAGTTGGCTGGGAAGAGGGAAACCTCTGCAGATAAACTGCAGAAAAATGGATCCATGGATAGATAGCTTAATGGATGGATATTGTATTTCAGCAGAAACAAAATCTTACACAACTTCAACAGGCAATGCAATCCAAATGACACAACAAAAATTATTAAAACAGCAGTAAGGTTCCCTACTAGTGAAATCAGCATAATAAATGGCTGTAATGATAAGTCGATCTATCTCATTACAAAAGAATTGAAACCTCTGAGTCATTGTGAAATTGCATTTCACATCAAAAGAGGAAATACCTGTCAAATTTTTTCAGGTTTTTAGGTCAAGTTAAATGCTGACTTATCAACTCCTGTTTTCAGTAACAACTTCAGATGTAAAACCCATCAACAGCCAAAACTCTCATACAATAATTATTTGTAGTAATTGGAAAAAAAAAAAAAAAAAAGCAACAAGCAAGAGATTCATCTGAAAAAGGCTTTAGAAGTCATCCTCTGGCAGAGATTGAAAACAAAGCAATTAGTTTGTCTGACAAAATGCAGCAAAGACATGGTTAAGAACTTAAGAAACATAATATTACTAAGACAGGGTTGGACGAAAGACTTCTGAATGGAAATCTGGTGCTTGAATTCTATAGATGGATGCTGTAGCACAGATTTTGAGAGGAAAATGACCCTGAGGACACGATGCTCTAGTAGTCATCCTTGACACAGTGTGCAGTTCACATTCAAAACAAATGCACCAAGTTCATGGCATCAATGATTACTCAAGCAAAACACAAACTCTGTAATGTGAACTGACTAATGCAACTTCCAAAATTCAGCACAGCACTCCAATCTGCTGACTAACAGTATCAACTATAGATATAAAGCCCGAGTAGTGCCATTACCTTTTATCTGTCCTCTGAATAGCTGAAAGCTGCCAGAGAACATTGCACTGAATCAACACAGGCTCCTCTCTATCAGGAAAACTTGATATGACAGGCGTTCAGTAATTACATTATTAGGCATAGCAGGTAATAATATAATCTGTATGTGTTCCTCTACCTCCGTCATAGCTCACGGTGTTGCCAGTCCCTCCTCCTCCGTTTAAAGAAAATCTGCCATGCTCTACTGCTGCTTTTTATTCCAAATAGCCACAGCATCTAACGCACAAAACACTTATTCCCTGTAAATGTAAATGTGCAGTTGAGGTTTTAGAATAAAGTAGAAAAAACGTGACGCTTAAATTAAGATGCCAAGTAGAAACAGATAACACAAGTAAAATCTAATCTACCAAAGCAGAGAGAAAGTGGAGAAAGAGAAAATTTCTGCTTCCTCCTTTTACCTGCAGCACAATGTAGTGCCAGCAACTAAAAAGGTGTCAAAGTATTTTTCCATGCTCTGCTAACAGCTTCAACATCTATTTATGGGTAAAAATGGAGTACAGAGACTGTACCGTCTGTAAACACAGCTGCCAAAGATTTATCAGTTAATACAGCTTGACCAACACTGGACCCTTTTTTTAACTTAAAAATTCTGAAAACAACAAGTCATTTAGACACATTTAAAGTAATCAAAGGCACACACTAAGATGCCTTTGATCCATCTTTTTTCCGACCATTATTAGAACATTTTCCGTTGTAAGAGAAACAAAGGAAGAGGGAAACTGCTCCCAAATTACTTCAGGTTAGTACTTCTCTACAGTCACGGTTACTCATCAGTCAATGAATATCATGCCAAATAGATATATCTGTTACTTGTATATATCTATAGAAAGATGATAAAAAGGAAGATACCAACTTGATAGTTTAATTAGTTTAATGATTAACAATGAAATCAAATCCTCACTATTGCGTTTACTGCCCATCACCACAGGCAAAAAAATAAAGGGTAAGCATGGAAGAAAAAAAAAAAAAAAAAACACACAACCTTAAGAGTGGTTCTAGTTGTTCTTAATCACAACAGACAGCATTGTAATTAAAGGTATTTTTCAGCTTCCAGGCTTAAGTTAAAGTCTATGCCATTTGCCCACAATTAAAAAGCTATGACAGTGACAAATAATAAATACTGATTTGCAGTTGTGGTTCTCGAAATGAACAGAGTGCACAAAGTGAAGCGTATAAACCATTTCAATACCGTTTGTATAAAGACGCCAGGTTGGCATGTTAGTCACCAGTTTATGTACTGTATAAAAACAGATCTGTCATGTTTTATTAAATCTGAACTTAACTAAACAGAATCAAATAACTTTGATTAGTGAAAGTCTTCTGTGTATCCAATTAGTGTCAAAAGGAGAAATACTCTTTATTCTGGGACAACAAAAAAGGAAGAAAAACAAAAAGTCTGAGAGAGAACCTTAGCTTTGAAGTGACCATTTCAGAAATACAGCGTGGTTACTGGTGTCTTGCTCAGAATAAATTACTGTAAAAATCAATTTCTAATTACAGAAAAACAAATCTTGCTTTATTTTTTATATCATAGGGCTGCCACAGCTCTCCACTGTGTTCAGTTTGCAGGCAGCAGTGTCAGCAACGCAGCAAGTAAAGCTTTGCTGACACCCGTATGAGACTATACAGTTTCTCATTAGCATCTACAAGCTATGATCCAGCTGTGTCCAGACACTTCTGGACCAGACTGACAGAAGATGAGACGCGATCGATTTTAGGACAGGTGAATAAGGAGCACCCGGGGCGGATATAGGGCTCGAAATCTGAGAGAAATGACAAGAGTCACAAAGATTAACACAGAGGGGGGAATAAAAGACATACGTCTAAATTAAAAAAATTTTAAAAAGACGCGTAAATATAGAAATATGTGCCGATGAGGTATTCACGGTGGTAGCGTTTGTAAAAAATCAACTGAGCTTGAACCTTGACGCGACAAACACAGGTACAGCTCATGTTTCCTTCCGTCTCCTCCTGCCTGTGATGCCGGCCGGTACACCGGGTACTGATTGCCTGGAGGCTAACGCCACCTAGCTTGCTTCGCTAACGCCAATTACAGCAACAAACCAATAGCTATATACTTTAACACACTTCCCGAGACGTGTGACACACACTGGGAATATATGTACACCCGATTTAAAAAGAAGAAGAAGAAGAAGATAAAACAACATACCTGTCTGTATCGTACGTCGCTGACTCGCGACTTTATAATAGAAGGTAGCCCGTTTGACTCGTCGGCAACAATGTACTGTATGTGTGTCAACCCACTTTCAGCTGAAGCTAGCTAGCTAACGTGCAGCATTAGATAAGAATGTGGGTCACCGGGCCTTTGGCCAGTCTCTGTCACCAAAGAAGCCGAAGCAAAACTGTTCCGTTTACACATTTACGTCTGTCGATAGTATACACAGAAGCTGCGGATAAAAGCGACACAAATACGGAGCGGAACCAAACGGTTGCGAGTTGACACTTACCCCGAGCAGTCTCCTCTTTCATCGGGATATCCCTGCAGCCAGTGGCGCTGCAGACGGTTGACTGCGCAGCGCTCAGGCAGACTCACTGGAGCTGGAAACGGTGCCAAGAGAGCCTACCTCCCTACAGATCCACTGTTTACACATAAATTACACCTGGCTGGAGAGGCCTGATCCAAATCCAGATTTACCTACATTACATTACCCGTAAAAAGTTAATAGAGAAGTCCCAAAAATGAAAGTAACTATATCCTCCAGCTCAGCAGATTAATTTTTTTCATGCTTCAAATATTTTTGATTAACGTCTCTGTATTTTGATTACTGTGTATTCAAAATGCCTTTAAGGACAAGTCAAATGTTTTCCGTTGATTTATTTTCCCGTCGCCATTCTCCTAGCTTTAAACTTAAATAACGTGTAAATAATGAGTTGACAATAGTATTTTAATGCGTCTTTAACTTTGAAGTCTACTTGATTATGGCATATTTAATAGACTGGCCATAAAATAGGTAAAATACTGAATTTGTTAAACCTTTAAGAAGAAAAAAATGTTTTAGTGGATTTTTTTTGACATCTAATAAGTAAGTAATTAATTAAACATGAAAATAAACTAAGCCTACCATAAACTGGAAGGGAGTGAGCTTATATGCAGGAATGTGATTAAAGAAATTAGATCATTATGCAATTATTCCCTCTCAGTCCATCAAATTCCTCCCACCTTGAACTTTTAAGACTTACCGGGGAAAAAATTCCAGGAGTAAGCGACACTTCTTTGGAATACTGCAAGGTTTCCGGTCCTTCCTATTTTTGTTTTTAGTTTGTTTGTTTTTACAGCAGGGCCACTTTAATTCCATTATCTAATAAACATGAAGTTATAGGTCCATTGCTTTAGGGTAAATATATGTTACCATGATTTAATGATACTATGATGATTCAACTCTCTAGCTCAAGCTAATTAGTCCTTAAGATGTCCAGCCTCTGACAGCAGACTTGAAAGTCTGTGACAATCGTAATTCTGCGTGTAGACAATTGTTATTTGATTTGCAGAAGAAATTCATCTATCTTCAGTGTTATTCCCCAGGTACGACACCCTGTCACTTCCAAATCATCTTTTTTAGAAAGAAGAGCAAATTTCTGTTAATTGCCATTTGATGATCACTCTCATTTTCTGTCTTCCCCCCCCCCCCCCCCCCCCCCTTTTTTTTTTTTTTTTTGATGAGCTGAGATGGAGTGACCCTATACAAAATCAAAACCAGGTCTCTGCATTACTTTTGCTTTGCAAAATTTGAATGTCAAGAGCTTGACGTCTATCCGGCTTTATTTTTACATAAAGCATGCAATACCTTGTCACTCCTCTCTGCACCAACCAGCCAACATTCATGACGTGACTGATGGTAATAAAACAAAACCTGTGGACACAGTTTAACAGAAACAGAAAGAAATGCACAGTATTCAGCTAACAACTAGCAGCCTTTCTCACACTGATGCATTCCCATCACTCACATCACAATGTTGGCCTCACACTCAACCTGAAACAATAAAAATGAGAACTGGGAAACTACACTTTTAAGTGAAGCTTACTTAATATGCAAATCAGTTCAAGTTAATCAAACATAATCAGTTTAAATAGGTAGTAAAATGAATTGTGTTATATATATATATACATATGTGTGTGTGTGTGTGTGTGTGTGTGTTTACTGAGACTGAGGTCTTTATATTACTATGAGTCAAAGGCCTTAAAATGTTAGTACTAAATGTTTTACATCTTGCACTTGACACATACCCCTCATTGGCTGGCTGCAACTAAGACTATAAACTAAAATTGAAACTGAAACTTAAAAAAGCACATTATGGAACAATGAAACCTAAACTAAAACGACCACACTTGGAAAAAAAAAACTGTGACTAAACTAATAAAAGTAATAACTCAGATTGTGCATACTTCAAAACTAGTCATTTGAATAATTTTCCTTCTTCAGTTTGATGTCCAAAGAAGATCTGCATGCATAGGAGTGTTTTTTGTTTGTTTGTTTAAAGAATATAAATTCCGCTTGCATTTGGCCTACGCTTTCTAAGTTTTCTCAAGCAGACTCACGTGTTACTTTTGCGGTAATTCACAGCCAGGGGACAAAATAAAAGCTATTGTTGTAATTTTATATGTCATTGTTTTATATCTTATTTATCGTTGTTGTTCTTTGTGTCAAGTTTGTTTGAAGACAGGATTATTTGTCGATAAATTATCTCTGTCTGCCCTTTGGACGTGTGTCTTTATGTTTATCGGCCAACTCCGGGGTAGCCTACTCATCTCCATGACAACAGGAAGTAGCAAACCCTGCAATGCCACCTTTGGCCACGTTAAGGATGTGTGGCGCTTTTCCGATACTTTGAGGGAGATATTACAGTTTTTTCTGATCTTTAGGAATTAGAAACAACCAATCTTTCCGAAATTGTACGCAATAAACATGGAGTAGTACACCAAACGATTCTAAATTAAATAGGAAAAAAATAATAATTGCAAAACTTATTAGAAAGAGTTTACACTTCGCCTAAGTTTGTCATACCTAGGCTACTGCAAACCCCAAACAAATTATAACATTTAAAACTCAGTCTATAACAGAGCATTCAGTTTGGCCTGGACCACAAGTATTAATGGTTTAGAAATTTAACTATTCGGGATAAAACAAACAGATTTTACACAGTAAATTATCTTTAAAACGGTTTTAAGATTAATTATGAAAAGCCAGGGACAAAGAACAATACTGTAATTTATAAACCCTATAAATTACAGCATTATCACCTTATCACAGTCTGCGTCTTCTTCAAGCCTCCCCTGCAAGCGTCTTAAATTTAAGCAAACATACAGAGGCAGCAATAAGAAAAATCACCACAGAGCTTTATTTACAATTTCAAAGCTACAAAAACAATTAAAAGGGCTATAATATGATTTCTTGCTCACATGTGCTCATCTCTAAGGAAGGATGGCAGACGGGCAATTTGGTCAAAAAACGTTTTTCGTTTTTCCAGTTATGTGATGATAGTCTTCAGTCTGGCTGGAACCCACTGAGTACACAGAAGAAATAGCCTTTCTGGAGGTTATTGATTGGTGTCCTGTGTGAAATGCTGCAGTTGGATTTTATTTTATTGACTTGGCAAGAGCTCCTGTGGTATTTTACACAACTGCTCTTTCTGTTTTTTAGGTTCGCACACTAATTACGCCTTAAAGATAAACACATTCTTATTTATCGTGCTGTCACTGTTTATACCCAAAAGACTGATTACAGTGTTTGCCCTCGATCATTATAGTGAGGTCACTCTTGAAAAAGAGTTGTTGTTTTTTTTTTCATCTCAGTGAGACTTGCCTGGATAAAGATAGGCCATAACAATAATATTTCACGATGAACTAAAGGAATTTGAACACTTTTAAATTCATTCACTTATCTCACCGGTAAAGGTGAGTAACTCTCTGTGAAATAATCGGAATGTACTTATTTATAGATCTATACAGCGCGTAAACATCATTATATACATTTCCTTCCTCTTTAAAGCGACACACCAGCATCGAAAACAGAATACAAAGAAAGAGGCTTTAACTGGCTGATGATAGCGACATCTACTGTTGATAGTAGTAATTACACATTCGTGTTCCGTGGTTGGTAATTTGCACTTTTTTTTGCACCAAATAAGTAATAAAATAAAATCCTGCCAGTAATTATCTAATACCTTATAACCAAATATCTAATCAGTCAATTGCAACTCAATGTATTTAGGAACGTAGACATGGTCGTGTTATTTGTTTATGTTGCGCATCAGAATGGGAATAAAGGGGAATTCAGGTTACTTTAAATGTGGCACGGTTATTATTTCCAAATGGGCTGGACTGAGTATTTCATAAACAGCTGATCCACTGGGATTTTAACCACAACTTCCTCTGTAAACCAAGGATTATCTGTAAAAGAGAAAATATCCAATGATCAGCAACTCTCTGGGTTGAAATGCCTTATTGATTTCAGAGATTAGAGGAGAATGACCAGACCGCCTTCCCGATGAATACTAAGTCAAATGGCTACTCATTCCAACCAAGGAATGCAGAAGAAGATCTCTCAATTCACATGTTGAATATTGAAGCATGTGATATCGACAGAAGACCACACCAGGTGTCACTGCTGTCATCTACAATCACACAGGTGGCCAAAAACTGGACAATAAAAATTGGAAAGCCATTGTCTGGTCTGATGAGTCTTGATTTCTGCTGAACATGCAGAGAGTAGAGTCAGAATTTGGTGTAAATAACATGAAAGCATGGTTCCAACCTGCGTTGTTATCAGTGGTTCAGGCTGGTGGTGGAGTTCCAGATGTACTTAATAAATTGTCTGATGTCACACACATGAAAAGTCACCACAAAAGGTGGAGAACAACAAAGAAAATATCCCAGCCAAACCCCCCAGAAAACCAAGCAGATATAGTGCTAGTTTAGTATCAGAGCCTCAACACCTGAGGCTTCTGCAGTAGGAGGAACTTACTTTACCATCTGTAACTTTATTATTATTAAAATTACACATTATACAACTGTACATCAAACAAAGCCATTTTCATGTTTAAATTACTCTTACTATTTTATGTAAAAACTTAATTCACCCCTTCACTCCTTCACTCTATTTTACACTGTTTTCAAATGTACTGAAATAGAACTAATCACACTGAAACAAAATTACACAACTACACCCAGCCACAGATAGCAGTTTTAATAACACAAAACAAAATATGGATAAATTAATAGTGTTTTAATTAATATCCATTGTGTACATTCAAACATCACTATAAAGCAGAGGCAGAGGGATGTGTTTGATGTCTGGATCACTCAGTGGCGGTACAGCAGCCTGGGTCTCAGGGTCTGTTTTGTCTCTGTACACTAAGCTTCAGAGGTGGAGACTCTAAAACACATGCAGGATGTGTATGAGTAGAAGATACAGATACATGCATTTGACATATAAACGGCATATAAACGCGGTCCTACAAGTCTAGTACAAAAGTCAAGAGGATAAATATCACAAAAACTCCAAAGCACTCTCTTTTCATGTAAAATTAAAATGCCTTTATGGAATAGATATAGTTTTTTAATTGTTGAAGACGTATATGCCAAAACGCACTGTGCATGAAAGTGCCTTTGGGTTTTTGATATTTTAGCTTATTTTAGCATAGTCACATAATCATTAATAAACTCCTAGAGCTTTTTCTTCTACTCTAAATTTCATGTACAATTACTTAATCTTTCAAACATAACATGAAGGCAGGAAAAAAACTATAACCAAATTTTTACCTTTAGTTCATTCATACTCTAAGGATCTTCTCCCATTCCGTGGCTGTAAGTGTAAACACAATTTTTAATTTAATTTCAAATTCTGCCTATTTTGTAGGCTTTTTAATTCCTTTTTAGTGGCACAAATGTAAACATACCCGATAGAGAAAGTAGCCTCTGCTCTGGATTCCTCCAGGTCCCTGGAGGTCGGCCTGTAAAAACATTTAAAAAACACACAATTTAGCCACCTGCAAAATTGCTCTTAGTGTTGTCTACAGCACCTCTTCACCACCAACATGTACCCACTCAAAGACTCACATCTGGATTTGAAAACACACACTCTCCACGTTTCTTGCTCACGTTTTATCGGCGTCCACTTTGTGTTTGTCAGTGCTTTGATAGTAAGTGGGGGAGGAATTCACCTGGCTTGCCACACCAATTATAGACCATAATAACTCTCAGCTTGGGAAAGAACAACTAATGTAGAGTGAGTTTGCACAGAGTGAGGAGAGCTCTCAGATATGCAACAGCATGATTGATGTGGACGCTCAGGATGTGGATAAACACACTGAAAACAATTACAGAATGGAGCACACACATTTCACTATAAACATTTGCAGCAAGCGCACAAAAGTGGAGCTGCTTTCATCGTGCCTGCTGCAATTATCATCATCTATTCATCACCTCTTTCTATACCATCCTGTTGCTCTTGAGATATCCAAATATATACGTTTAAGAAGTAACTTTGCATAATAGCTGTCCCACAGTGTAGGGGGATATTAAACAACACAGGATTTAATGACAGTTTGAGCCACTGATTGCATTTTGCATTCAAAAAACAAAGTATTTCTCTTTGTTTTATCAGTCAGTGGCTGTGGAGAACAGATGTGAGTGGTACATACGTGCATTGTGAGTCCTCTCTGTCTTCTAGTATTTAGTTGGGAAACTAGACGCAGAAGAGGGTGCAACTGAGGGGACTGACAAACATACACATATACAGACACATAGATAGATACAGGCAGATACACACACATGAATAACAGCAAAAAAGAAAGTACAGACTATGGAATGTACAAGGGCAAAGAGAAAAACAAGTTTTTTTCTCTCAACAGATAAACGCATGCTACACAGAAATACAAATGTACAAATGCTTCCTCACTGCAGCAAAGTGTGTTGCCTGTATAAATAGATCACATTCTGTGTCTCATTCTGTATCACAGAGATGGTGGAGTGAGAAAGCGAACAGCATCATATGTCACCGAAGCAAAATGCTGTGTTATTTCAGTAAAAGTTGCTGCATGTGCATTAAAGGATGTTTCCTGTCTGTGCTGGCTTCAATAACCATAAATCCACACCGAGGAAAAAAATATGATGTTTGTAAATATGACATCTGTTTTTCACACTGCGTATAATATTTGACGATGTAAACGTATCATTCTATTTTATATTAGCTGTAGAAAAAGGCTCCCTGCATCATCTAGCTTGAGTTCTGTTATGTGGTAAACAGCCAGAAAGTCTTTTGCATACAGAAACAACATGAACAAGGATTCATCTTCATCAAAAACAAACATACAAACAAATAAATAATGACATATTTTCCTTATAGTTAAGTATAAAATTGTGCGCTAAAATATCATCTGCAACTTCAGACACAATCCCCTTTGCTTTTGACACAACATTTGTGTGAGGTGTCAGGTATGAAGGGCAGACAGGAAGGATCGCTAACCCTAATACATCCAGGTTCTCGTGCGATCATGAAGCACAGCCTCCTACTAATCTATGATCTATAGGTATTTCACATGCAGAGCAAACACAGAGCAAAATTTTATCATACATATGTACATATTTAGATATATTAGGACCGTGCATGTTTACATTTCCAAGTGTTGGTCTGGCATGCATTTGTGGTTAGGGGCATGACGTGCAGTTACTTTTAATTGCTGGTGTTAATAGCTCTGATAGGCCTAAATTCAGCCGATTAAGAGGCGTCACAACAAGAAGTGCAGATTCAGTTGTAAAACAAAAGAGGTGGTTTTTTTAGGTCAAGCAGCATTCTGCAGCAATCCAGTTCAATCTTTTAACTTACCCCTCCCTTTGACAAGACAGAACCTTGTGGTCTAGAGTAATGAAACAAAAACTGCACATAGAGGGCAGGAATATATATATATATATATATATAAAAATAACAACCAAACCCACTCAAAAACCAGCACAACACATGCAATGTTTAATCTATAATGATAGCCATATAAGGCAAAGCATTAAAGTGTGAGAAAACATTTACTTACCCTTTTGCTATTTTCTCTCACATTCAGCTCCTGAACACACAATGAAATATTGACAACTAAATTAGTCTTTGGTCTTTTGCATGTCTTTTTTTTTTACTGTTGACATTGTATGATGTTAGTGGGAGGGTCATCTCATGCGTTTGTAGCTGTGAGCACTGAAGCTCCACCCACATGCTGTTCACATGTTGCTTACGAGGAGCAGCCAATCAGAAAGATCTCGATAAACAGGAAGGCGGTGGAATATGAAACTGCTTGTGAGCCGGCACCAAATCCAAGTATAAGATCCTTTTAAATTATGAATTATGCAAAGCTGCTCTTGTAGAGTCCAAGATTAAAGACATCAGACTGGAGAAAGAGCAAAATAGATCCTTTTAAAATTATGACTGTTGCACAGTATTTGTGTCTTTATAGTTCCACATATAGTTTTCATAGTGTTTTGTATTGGATAGGGAAAGCAGGGTATCTTAGTCCAAAGTCTTCATACTGTGAATTCTCTGAGTTATGGTTTGGTCGTTCTTTGTGAATTCTGTCATAATGCCATAATTGATGTTTTAATGTTGTGTACCAAATTCTGCAAAACAAAAGTGCTTCATGTTACTTTTCAAGTAAACAACTCTGAGGTACCTTTGATTTCTGAACCAGCATCAACACACAGAGTTCTCCTAAGACATCAGATGCCTGGAAAGAGACCAGAGAGTTGTTTAAATGTTTCAAGTTATTAAAATACACACACACACACACACACACACACACACACACACACACACACACACACACACACACACACACACACACATATAGATATATAGATATATAGATATATAGATATATAGATATATATAGATATAGATATAGATATAGATATATATAACTCACCAAAAACCTCAGGTCTTCAGAGAGGTAGGATGAGCACATGGCATCAATCTGCAAAGCGACACAGAGAATGGTGGAGGAGTGCAGCAACAGAAATGATTAAAAAGAATAAATCAGTGTGCTTTACCTCTCTGAGTAGCTGCCCCTGATCTGCTGTTGCCTGCTGAAGATCTGCTGGAGCACCTTTTTGTTTCATACAGAAACACATACAATATACAGTTAATACAGAAACTGACGCAACCGATTTACAGTTTTTCTCCCTTGCCCAATTTGTCATTTCTATGATTCAGGGGTCAGCTAAAACCAAGGAAGAACAGGAACTGTTATTATTATTATTATTATTATTATTATTATTATTAACAATAGTAATAATGATATGTATTATGTATGTGTTAGACCTTTAGACTGTATTTATGAGACTAAAATCTTTAAATGTATTCAAATACATGTATATAAATGTTCAACTAGGAGTAATAAAAAACTCTCTGTACAGCAAGTCAGTGTCTGAAGTATGTTAAACTGTATTATCCCCATCAAATAAAATTTTAATTTAAAAAAAAAAGACATTTAAAATGTTTTACCACATTAGGCAAATAGCTGAGAACACTTTTCTATATTCTGAAGAAATTATAAATTAATTGAATATGTTTTTATGATGAAAATCAATTTGACTTTTCCTCACTTGACAAATTTTATGCTCATTACTATCTCAGCATTATTTTACTGTGTAAGTGCTTGCTTATTATTTCTGTATTTATTTTTTACCTCTTATGTTGCCCTTACAATAAAGGTAAAACAAACCCAACTCCTCACAACACATATAAATGTAAGTCTATTTTTGATCTACAAAATAAAATCTTTTGTAAACTCCTTCACCTTGGAGAATGACTTTTGCAGAAGACAATAAGTCAACATTTTCCAGCACTGACACTGACTCCAAAAGATTACACGCAAACTCACAGATTACTCCGACAGCTGGAGAACTGACTGTCAATCTACATCTAAGTACATCTCAGTCATTTGTTACTTTCTGTGAGCTAGTAAACGCAAAAAGTCAGGGGTTTAAGATTTTTTTCCTTTCACCAAACTGTCTTGTACAGTTTGATATCATATCAGAAACTAAATCCAGGTAATATTGATACAGAAGATAGACAAGAAGTTCATGTTAAAGTTAAGATTTAAATTTCTTTATCACAAATCATTTTTATTTTGTTCTTTCTTAGCTTACTTGGATAGATAGATAGATAGATAGATAGATAGATAGATAGATAGATAGATAGATAGATAGATAGATAGATAGATAGATAGATAGATAGATAGATAGATAGATAGATAGATAGATAGATAGATTTAGACGTTATTCTTTAACTTTTTAAATTAGGAATAAACCTGCTTATAAGGAAATAAGCTGACTGACTTACTTTGGCAGACTGGTATGGTGAGGATGAGGAGGGCTGCGAAGGTGATGCTGGCCGTGCGGAGTGGACTCATGGCGCTGCTGCTGAGGCTGTGCAGGGTACTGAAGGCTCCGCGCTGACTTTGGCTCTGAAAGGTTCTCATCTCTCTCTTTGGCTGGCCTTTGGTGTCTTTTGTCTTTTGACTTCTTGCTCTTCTGACAGCTTGTATCTCACGTCAGAGAAATATGAAGGCTCGTGTCAAACACCCGCCTCTCGTGCTGACACTTGACTGCGTCACTGGAGCTCGGCGCGCGTAAAAGTTGTTTGATTGCCGCAACAGGTTGGCGGAACGAGGTGCTTCGGGCAGGCTGATGAAGGATGGATGTAAAGCAGGAAGTGAGTAAAGTTGTATCACGTCCATCAGAAAATAAATCAATAAATAAGATAAACATGTTTTTTTTTTCGTTTCGAACTTGAAAAATACGAATATGATAAAGTAGGCTACAGTATTACTCATGTCTTTGAATTGATATCTAGTTTCAGATCGGTGCCTATCTTCTTTTAGAATTGTAAAAATTCCCACATGAACTATTGTAAAGTATACAAAGTATTTATATCATAACAATCATGAGAAATTTTCTCCACTAGCTGTGGATTTTATTTATTTATTTTTTGTTATTAATATCATTAATAACTTATTTTTCCCAAAATAAGTTAGTATTCGGTCTTTATATTAATAATAATCAATTTGCACGCTTGTTGTTATTGCATCACATGAGCTCAGGAATCTAATATTAGCATGTTAGCGTTTTAAAATCACTTATGCTATGCAAACTTTTTCAGGTGTGGTCTTGGAGAGAGGTCACAAGATTCAGGTTCAGCTAAAGTAAACAACAGATTTGAGCCTTCCTTGGCAAAAATAAATAAATAAATAAATGAAACAATATACCTAAAGCACAAGAAACACACAACATTAACATTTACACATAAAGACTAAAGGGCGATTTATAGTACTGTATTGAATCCATGGTGGGCAAGGTCATCATTTGACTTCAGAGCAGAGTTACGCAAGCAACAAAAACTGCACATGTCCACACTGGCAAAACACAATCTATTTTATTAGCATAATGAGCATGTTAACTGCAATCTTTTACATTTTGTTTCACTGAGGTAGTGTCCTTGTGCTATTCAATATATGATGTTTACACTACATATTGCCACCAAACAGACTTATCAAGGTTGCTGACGTCTATGCCGCCACATTGTGTAGTTACATTACTAGTAAGGTGCCCATCCCGTTATGGCAAAGGCTATGTTATGAAAAATAAAGTATTAGTTAAACATAACACCATGAAGGAGCCAGGGGAGACAGAAGGAAGTAGAAAACACAAAGAAATCAAAATAAATCAAACCCAATAAGGTCAAACCCAGTAAACAAAAGATCTTCATATTAACAGCAAACATGTTTTTGTTTTAGTTATCTGTATATCCACTGTGCATGTATTAATGTGCATCAAAGCACTTGTTTGTATTTCTTCCACAAGTAAAATGTTCTTAAAGGAAAATCCTAAAAAAACATTTTGACACAGACCTGTACACTCAGCTCACAGTTTATAACCTCTAAACTAACTATTGTTAAACAGCTAACACCAGATGGCCAATACTTCACTAAAATTGGGTCATGCAACAGGACAATGATCCTAAGCACGAGAGCAAATCTGCAACAGAATGGTTGAAAAATACAAGAATATGCGTGTCATGGCTCAGTGTCCAGATCTCAACCTAAACGAAATCCTGTGGTAGGTGCATTAGAGAGGTCAATGGACTGAAGCAATGTTTTAAGCAAAAATTCCCTTACAGTGATGTGAGAGACCAATAAGGTCATACTGAAAATTTTAACTTCAAATTATTGCTGTTAAAGATTGTTCTATAAACTACCAAAACATGGGCTATGCACCATTAAGTCCTATGAAAACTTGGTTTTTCACATGATTGTAGTTATTTTTAATCATATTTTTATGCTAAGTCACACTTTCATCGTGTGTTTGAACACAGGTGCCAGTAAAAAACAAGAAAGATGGTAAGTGATATAAGAGAGGTTTTAAAGGGGTTAAAAAAAAAAAACACACACACACACACACACACACACACACACACACACACACACACACACACACACACACACACTCAGGATAATCAAAACAAAAAGTTGAAAGGACTGAGAGTTGGTGTAGACCATAGCTTTGCTGGGAAGACATAAGCAGAGCTATATCCCAGTTACTGTTTATGACTTTTCACCTTGTTCCTAAAGCTTGAAATTGGTTCTGGTTTCATTTTATGTGGTCATCAGCAAAACATCACCTCACCTGTGAGATGGAAAATGTTATTTCACGCTTGAGACCCGCTCTAATAATCAGTGGTAAACACTAATGCAATATGATATTGTAGCATGGATTATTTAGTGCTGGTGCTAGTTATCCAACACACTGTTGTGCCCAATGATAACTAAAATAACAATGGCTATTAATTTTAATGAAAAGAGACAGAATATATGCAAAAATCCAGAAAAAACAAATTATATTACAACCGGTTACTCAATCAATTATAGATCAGTCTTGAGCTCCATGCAAGATCTTGACTCATGGGATGAGGATGATCATGAGGAAGATAGTGGATCAGCCCAAAACTACATTACAGGAGCTTGTTAATGATCTGAAAGCAGTTGGGACCATAGTCAAGAAGAACACCGCTGGTAAAACACTAAGCACTAATCTTACAACATCTGCAACGTCTCCCTGCTCAAGACTGCACATGTACAGAACTGTTTGCCAGTGAACAGCTAAATGATTCAGTAAAGCCTTGGGGGGGGGAAAGTGCTGTGGTCAGAAGAAACCAAAGTGCAGCTCTTTGGCATCAACTCAATCCACCATGTTTGCAAGAAGAGAAATCCTGAGTATAACCCAAAGAGCACCATTGCGACCCTTAAAACCGAGATGGAAACATCATGCTTTGAGACTGTACTTTAGATGGAGGCATGTACTGGAACAAGTTGGATAAGAACCTCCTTCCCTCAGCTAGAACACTGAGGATGGGTCGTGGATGGGTCTTCCAGCATGACAATGACCTAAAACATACCGATAAGGAAGCAAAGGACTGGCTAAGGAAGAAACACATTAAGGTCATGGAGTAGTGTAGGTAGTTTCCAGACCTCAATCATATAGAAAACCTGTGGAGGGAACCGAAGCTTTGCGATGCCAAGAAACCTAAAAGAATTATAGAGTTTCTGTAAAGAGGAGAGAGGCAAAATCCCCCTTGCCAACAAGGGTTTCTCCACCAAGTACTTAGTAATGTTTTACGTGTAGCTTAAACACTTACAGTGGGGCAAAAAAGTATTTAGTCAGCCACCGATTGTGCAAGTTCCCCCACCTAAAATGATGACAGAGGTCAGTAATTTGCACCAGAGGTACACTTCAACTGTGAGAGACAGAATGTGAAAAAAAAAAAAAAATCCATGAATCCACATGGTAGGATTTGTAAAGAATTTATTCGTAAATCAGGGTGGAAAATAAGTATTTGGTCAATAACAAAAATACAACTCAATACTTTGTAACATAACCTTTGTTGGCAATAACAGAGGTCAAACGTTTACTATAGGTCTTTACCAGGTTTGCACACACAGTAGCTGGTATTTTGGCCCATTCCTCCACGCAGATCTTCTCGAGAGCAGTGATGTTTTGGGGCTGTCGCCGAGCAACACGGACTTTCAACTCCCGCCACAAATTTTCTATGGGGTTGAGGTCTGGAGACTGGCTAGGCCACTCCAGGACTTTCAAATGCTTCTTACGGAGCCACTCCTGGACATGCACTGGCTTCAGCAGCGGAACACGTCTGGCACTGCGGGATTTGATTCCCTGCCGTTGTAGTGTGTTACTGATGGTGACCTTTGTTACTTTGGTCCCAGCTCTCTGCAGGTCATTCACCAGGTCCCCCCGTGTGGTTCTGGGATCTTTGCTCACCGTTCTCATGATCATTTTGACCCCACGGGATGAGATCTTGCGTGGAGCCCCAGATCGAGGGAGATTATCAGTGGTCTTGTATGTCTTCCATTTTCTGATGATTGCTCCCACAGTTGATTTTTTTCACACCAAGCTGCTTGCCTATTGTAGATTCACTCTTCCCAGTCTGGTGCAGGTCTACAATACTTTTCCTGGTGTCCTTCGAAAGCTCTTTGGTCTTGGCCATGGCGGGGTTTGGAGTCTAACTGTTTGAGGCTGTGGACAGGTGTCTTTTATACAGATGATGAGTTCAAACAGGTGCCATTCATACAGGTAACGAGTGGGGGACAGAAAAGCTTCTTACAGAAGACGTTACAGGTCTGTGAGAGCCAGAGATTTTCCTTGTTTGAGGTGACCAAATACTTATTTTCCACCCTAATTTACGAATAAATTCTTTACAAATCCTACCATGTGAATTCATGGATTTTTTTTTCACATTCTGTCTCTCACAGTTGAAGTGTACCTCTGGTGCAAATTACTGACCTCTGTCATCATTTTAGGTGGGGGAACTTGCACAATCGGTGGCTGACTAAATACTTTTTTGCCCCACTGTATTTCCTTCAATGACATACAAATAAATTTATACATTTCATCTAATGTGTTTTTTTCTGGGTTTTTGGTTAATATTCGGTCTCTCTCCATTAAAATGAAACAACTATAAAATTTGGAGACTGTTCGTTTCTTTGTAAGTGAGCAAACTTACAAATTCAGCAAGGGATCAAATAATTATTTCCCTCACTGTAAGCATGGAGCATAATGTATAGTATAGTGAATTATGTCTTCTTTTTTTTCAAACTTTTGTTAAACTTTTCATGCATTCACGCAGTCGTGTATAGTTAAATGTACATCATTATTAGGATGAGTCATTACAGATCATTACTGAATTATCTCTTCTAATACCAGGTAATTGTTGGCCCTTGTGTGAAGCAGCGTGTGTAAAAGCAGACACACTTGGCAACGCTACATTTCATTTTGATCCAGACAGTGTAACAAAAGGAAATAATGATCGCCACTGTTCTGTTTTCTTAACAACCCAATATGAATATAAGATGAATTAATGAGATACTACAAAGCAAGGTGGGTATATTTTGGCTGTAATTGGCTTCACTGTTACAAGCAGGGGCTTGGATTGATTGACTAAGAAGGCATGACACGAACCACAAATGAGAAACAGATGCTGCAACAAAGATTCTGAAGATTTATTGGAGTCATGTAGATACTCCATAAGGACTTTGTGCACACAGCAATATGTGATTCATTGTCTCAAGATTTGAAAAGCACCTTTGCCACTTACATGTACATATAAAGCTACTTGAGAAATTAAAATACTGCTTTCATTTACCACTTTCATTACCTGCCACCAGATAAAATGTATATATATTGATTCACTGTAAAAAGATTAAAGGTCATTTTTAAGTCACTTTTGCTGCGGAAACAAGAGATGCACTCGACAGAGGGCTGTAATCTGCTCACAGCTTTGTCTTCGAAATCTGATGCGAGTTTGCTTACTGGCACAAGTAGAAACAAATGGAGTGTGCTGATAATGGAGCAATTCAAGGAGTCATCACACTCATCTCCACCCTTGTCATCCTCCTACACTAATCTCGCTAACCATGCTTTATCTCCCACTTTTCCTTATTGTGAATGGAGACCAAACAGGGGAGGTCACGGTGCAAGCATAACAGCAGGATGACAAGCTATATTGTTCTTTGCTTTTTGATATTTGTTAGATAAACACAAGTTTTCACGGTCTTTTGAAGTGAAATGGATGCTAAAGTTACTTCAGAAACACCTGCTGAGCTTATGAAAGCTCCCCTTGGTCCAGCATTCTGGAGAAGTCTTGAAATGTCACGACCTTTAACGAGTTCTGTGTTGTCATGAAGCTGACTGGCATTTGCGTATGTTGGGGTAAAATATTTTTTGGGAGTTAAAACCCAAAGGTATTTAGAGAAGGTTATTGTCTATGATTCACACATTACTTGAAGCCAAAACACAGATTACAGTCTTTATTGTGCAATAATTATTTCAAAGAAATGAAATCAGGACGTTTGACTCAGTAGCTACCTTACTTACTGGAATCGGTTAGTTATGTCTATAACTTCTGTTCCCTGAAGGAGAGGAACGAGGTACAACACATAAGTATGGGATATCACGCCCTCGCGTGTCCTGGCTGAAGAAACCTTTATTCACGCCTTTACGGCAGATGACGTGTGATGACACGCGCAAGGCCCCGCCCGCACATATAGCCGCTGCCATCACCGTCATCCCTCAGTTCGATAGCCGCTCTTCACCGAGCCAACTGCTCAGTGGGGCCACCCTGTGTTGTACCTCGTTCCTCTCCTTCAGGGAACAGAAGTTATAGACATAACTAACCGTTCCCTTTCAGTCGATTCACTCGGTACAACACATAAGTATGGGACCTATATACACGCCCCGCAGAGCAGCCACCGAACCGGAACGGGACCACCACATCCTTAGTGAGTGGTAGACCCAGCAGAAAGGACAGCATGAGCCACCGAAGGGGCTGTAACGTCCAACCGATAAAACCGCACAAAAGTGTGCGGCGACGCCCAATTAGCCGCTGCACAAATATCAGCCACAGGCACCCCTCTAAAAAGAGCCCATGAGGTCGCCATCCCCCTGGTGGAATGAGCTCCCACCCCGTGGGGCAACGCAAAACCTCCGGTGCTGTATGCCAGCGAGATAGCTTCTACAATCCAGTGGGACAGCCTCTGTCTGGACAGAGCTCTACCTCTATTCGGATTAGCGAAGCAGACAAACAACTGGTCACACAAACGCACATCCCGAGTGCGCTCAATGTAGGTGCGTAGCGCACGCACCGGACAAAGAGAATGCACCCTCCTCTGCTCCTCAGAGTCAAAAGGAGGGGAGCAAAAGCTCAGCAACTCAAACTCCATTGAACTATAAGATGCAGGCATGACCTTGGGAAGATAGGCGGCATTCGGACGCAATACGACCTTGCGGCCATCAGGAGAAAACTGTGTGCAGGCAGGATGCACAGACAGCGCATGAAGGTCCCCCACTCGCTTCGCCGAGGCCAAAGCGAGAAGTAATGCGGTCTTATACGAAAGAAGTTTCATATCTACCGACTCAACGGGTTCAAACGGAGGGCCACAAAGGGCCTCCAGCACCAAAGACAAGTCCCAAGCCGGGACACTGGACTTAAGCACGGGCCTCAGCCGGCGAACCCCTTTCAGAAAACGCACGGCGAGGGGATGCGCACCTGGTGTCACCCCGTCAAAACCGATATGACAAGCAGATATAGCCGCTAAATAAACCTTGATCGTCGAAAACGAAAGGCCTTTATCCAACAGCTCCTGCAGGAATGTCAAAACATCCACAATAGAGCACTGAAATGGGAGAGTGTGGCGGTCCTGGCACCATCGCTCGAAGGCTCGCCATTTGTAAGCGTACAAGCCTCTAGTAGACGAGGCCCTGGCGCTCTGAATCGTCGCTACCACACTAGGTGGCAGACCCTTAGCAACCAAGTTTAACCTCTCAGCAGGTAAGCATGAAGGTGCCACAGATCCGGGCGCGGATGAAACACTTCCCCCCCCGCCTGAGAGAGGAGATCCCTGCGGAGAGGAAGCTGCCAAGGACTTGCTGCAAGCAGGCTGATTATTTCTGCATACCACGACTTCGCGGGCCACCAAGGGGCCACCAGGATCAGAGAGAGGGAATGCCGACGCACCCTCTCCAGAATTGGAGATATCATTTCCACTGGGGGAAATGCATACAGGAGCACGTCTGGCCATTGGTGCGCTAGCGCGTCCAAGCCCAAGGGTGCATCGTGGTCGATTATGGAGAAGTACAGGGGGCAGTGAGCATTCACCCTGGAAGCAAAAAGATCTATTTGCGCCTCGCCAAATAGATCCCAAATCTGAGCCACTATTGAAGGGTGTAACCTCCATTCTCTCACCAGAGGACCCCCCCTGGAGAGAAGGTCCGGCCCCAGGTTCAGGTGGCCCGGGACATGGGTGGCTCTTAGAGTCAGAAAATGAACACTGCACCATAACAGCAGAGAGCGAGACAGCTGCAACAGGGGAAGAGAGCGTGTTCCTCCCTGCCTGTTTATATAAGACACCACTGTTGAATTGTCCGTCCTGACTAAGACATGCTGGCCCTGCAGGACTGGACGGAAACGCTTTAGAGCTAAGAACACTGCTAACAGCTCTAAGTGGTTGATGTGCAGCTGGCGCTGAGCCGCGGACCAGATCCCTCTCACTGACGCACCCTCGCACAGCGCTCCCCACCCACTTAGGGAAGCATCTGTGGACACCACCTTGCGAAACAACACCCTCCCAATCCGAGAGCCCTGGTGCAGTAGCCCGGGCTCCCTCCAAGGACGGAGAGCTAGCATGCAAGACGCAGTTACCGGCAGCCTCCTCCGGAGGTGACGCGAAGCACACAAACGGTGAGAGAGAGTCCAGCGTTGAAACGCTCTCATTTTCAACAGCCCAAGCGGCACTACGGCGATCATAGATGCCATCATGCCCAACAAGCGCAATATCGTCTGGAAACGCAGTCTGCGTCCCAGCTGAAATTGAGCGAGGCAGCGATGAAACGCGGCCACTCTGTGCTCTGACAACCGTGCGCGGCTGGAAAGAGAGCATATTTCCAGACCGAGAAAAGCGATCTGTTGACCTGGGATTAGCGAGCTCTTCTGAAAGTTCACAGAGAACCCCAGTGTCTGAATGTGTGACAGAACCCGCGACAGCTGCGTCTCCGCCTGTTCTCTGGAGCAAGCCACGAGAGCCCAGTCGTCCAGGTAGGCCAAGATGCGGATGCCCCTCTTCCTGAGGGGCGCTAGCGCTGCCTCGGCACATTTCGTAAAGGTGCGGGGAGCGAGCGACAGCCCGAACGGCAGCACTAGGTATTCGTAGGCTACGCCCTCGAATGCAAACCTCAGAAACTGCCTGTGTTTCGGGTGTATAGCGACATGAAAATAAGCATCTGTTAGATCGATTGTCGCAAACCAATCTCCCGGGCCGACTGCACTCAGGAGCTGTCTGAGTGTTAGCATCTTGAACCTGTACGTTCGCAGGTACGTGTTCAAGACTCGCAGGTCGAGGATGGGACGAAGCCCTCCCCCTTTCTTCGGAATGACAAAATAACGGCTGTACCAACCTTTGTCCGTCTCCGAAGCGGGGACCACCCGTATTGCTCTCTTCTGTAATAGCGCCTGTATTTCCTCTCTGAGTACCAAGGCTGCCTCGGGGTTGACAATCGTGTTCACGACTCTTTGGAAACGAGGCGGCTTGACCCGGAACTGCAACCGGTAGCCCATGGCAACGGTTTGCAGCACCCACGGAGAGGGGGCGCAAGCGCGCCACTGAGGGAAGTGAGCAGCCAGCCGGCTGGCCTGCAGCACTGACGGCGGGGCGCCGTCGCCCCCCAGTGTGTCTGCAGGGGACTGCATCCCCTGCCTGACCTGGCTCATTTCGCCTGCAGGTTGAGCATTTGAGATTGTTTGAGAGTAAACAACACTCTTTATTGATTGCAACATGGGAACATGTACATTTATACATTTTGTTGGGTGCACCTTTTCCGGGGCATAACAATGAAAAACAGCGGGAACACTCGATGTGGTCGCTTGAACATTCAACACATCTGAACCGTGTGCAGGGGTTATGTGCTTGGGAGACCGCGATAGGGAAGTGCAGCGCCTTCTGGGGCTGACAACCTGAACAGAACTTAAGCGGCACCTCTTGTGCGGCAACAGAGGGGTAAGAGCAGCGTCTCCCTGCTGCCGGATCCCTTCCCCACTCGCAATCACAGCTAGGAGGGCTGAGGCTTCTTCCTCCTGGGCGTCGGGTCCCGTCGGGGGCCCGGGGGAGGGCCTTTGCCCCAGGCCGACTGGCGTGGAGCTCGGGCCGGAGTACGTGCTCTCGCCGGCGGCCCTCCCACTCCAGCAGTGGGCGCCGGTCTCTTGCCAGCTGTCAGAGGAGCGGCGGGCCTGTGAGAGCTAACAGTGGGCTTGGGCTGGGGCTGGCGTATGGGGATGATGTCGCGCAGAGCTGCCGTCTGCTTCTTCCTCAGATCGAATCTAGCCTGAATGGCTTCAAGTGAATGTCCGAATAACCCAGCCGCAGACACTGGTGCGTCCAGATACACAGCTCTGTCTCTATCAGGGACGTCGGAGAGGGTCAGCCACAGGTGCCTCTGCGCCACCACTGTCGAAGCCATCCCTCTGCCCAGGGAGAGCGCTGCACAGCGAGACGCACGGAGGATGTAATCCGTGGTGACTCTAACCTCGTTAAGAAGAGGTGACAGCGGGCTGTCCTCCGGAACCAGCGATCCAAGCTCCGCCAGGCACATTGCTTGGTACGTCTGGAGCATGGTGACGGAGCTCATGGCTCGAGCGGTGCCGGCCTGAGCCCGATAAATCTTCTCCAGCTGCGAGGCCGAGAATCTGCAGTGCTTGGACGGCAGAGTTGCGGGGCCACCGACACCATGGTTATGGGACGGGGCCAGATAAGCAGCCAGAGACGGCTCCATAGGGGGTGGGTTAGCTAAACCAGCTCCCTCGGCGCCGTCCAATTCCATGTACTGTCCATAGCCGGGCACAGTGACGCGGGTAGACAGAGGTTTGTCCCATGACGCTGTTAGCTCGCAGAGAAAGTCTGGGAACATGGGGAGGCAGTTTTTGGCCGTTGCGGGCTCCGGTGGAAGGAAAAAACCCGCAAACCGCGACGGCTTCCGAGCTGGTGGAGGAGAGGGCCAGTCCACCTGCAGCTTCTCAGCGGCACGGCGAAACAGGGAGAAAAGAGAGGTGTCATCGTGGCCGACCGGCACAGCAGCGGCGGCATATTGGGTCGACAATGAGCTCTCCTGCTCATCCTCCGACAAACCATGGATGTCCAGGCCGATGTCCAGCACGTCATCGTCTTCCTGGGGAGCGCTGGCGGGCTTCAACCCAGGCTGAAGCCCGTCAGCGCTCCTGCATGGTTCCGGTCCGTCATCGGCTAACCCGTCAACGTATTCCATGTGGTCAGCCCAGCTAATCGCGGGGACATCGACCTGAAAATTTTCGTCTTCGGACTCGGACGAAGCCGGGGCTCCAGACTCGGAAAGAAGAGGGTCATGCCGTGCGACAGCCGAGCGTCCCAGCACTCTTTCCACAAACGTCACCCGTCTTTCCAGGGTCGAGCGTCGGAGCTGGCGACAAAACGCACAAGCTTCGGGCTCCGTCAACGCTCTCCTAGCGTGGACGATCCCCAGGCAGACAGGGCAGGCATCGTGCTGGTCGCTGTCGTGCAAAGAGAAACCACATCCCTGAGGACAGGGGCGAACAGAAGATTTCTGCTTTGCTCGCTTCGGTTTGGAGTCCATTCCCAAAACGCAAAGCGAAACGCTGCACAAGAAAAACTTGAAAATAGCGCTCCGCGGGCAGCCTACGCACCAGCTGGGCGGTGGAGGCTAACACCAACAGGGGCAGTTAAGCTAGGTTCAAGTTGGCAGACAACGGAGCTAACTAGCAGTAGCTAGCTAGCCCAACTCAGCAGAGGTGTTCTCAGCGAGGTGAAGAGCGTAAGAACTGAGGGATGACGGTGATGGCAGCGGCTATATGTGCGGGCGGGGCCTTGCGCGTGTCATCACACGTCATCTGCCGTAAAGGCGTGAATAAAGGTTTCTTCAGCCAGGACACGCGAGGGCGTGATATCCCATACTTATGTGTTGTACCGAGTGAATCGACTGAAAGGGAACTTAACATTTCATCAGTATTTCTAAATTATCCATGGCTTCATAGTGTAGTGGTTTACACATTCACCTTAGAAGACTCCTGGGGATTCTATTAAATCAAATCAAATCAAATCACTTTTATTGTCACATCACATGTGCAGGTACATTGGTACAGCACATGTGAGTGAAATTCTTGTGTGCGAGCTTCACAAGCAACAGAGTTGTGCAAAATACAATAATGTAAACAAGCAAAATACAAGAATGGCTACATCTGAAACTAATAAATATATGTACAATATATAATAGTATATGCATTTCTGGATGTGTATACTAAATATTTTTCTGCGTGTGTGTGTGTGTGTGTGTGTGTGTGTGTGTGTGTGTGTGTGTGTGTGTGTGTGTACACATATTTTACAAATTAAATAGAGTAAACAATGAATAGAATATATAAAATAAATAAAATAAAATATACAGAGTGAGACATGTGCAAAACAGTGGCATTACTGTACAGTATGGAGTGCATAATGTTAAAGTTCCAGTAGTGAAGCTGAGGTGTCTATGAAGTGTTCAGCAGTCTGATGGCCTGATGGAAAAAGCTGTCTCTCAGTCTGCTGGTACGGGACCGGATGCTGCAGAACCTCCTTCCTGATGGAAGTAGTCTGAACAGTTTATGGCTGGGGTGACTGGAGTCCTTGATGATCCTCCCCGCTTTCCTCAGGCACCGCTTCCTGTAGATGTCTTGGAGGGAGGGAAGCTCACCTCCAATTATCCGTTCAGAGCACCGCACTACTCGCTGGAGAGCTTTGCAGTTGTAGGCGGTGCTGTTGCCATACCAGGTGGTGATGCATCCAGTGAGGATGCTCTCAATGGCACAGTGATAGAAGGTCCTGAGGATGCGGGGGCTCATGCCGAATCTTTTCAGTCTCCTGAGAAAGAAGAGGCGCTGCTGCGCCTTCTTCACTGTTTTGTTTGTGTGTACTGACCACGTAAGATCCTCAGCCAGGTGTACGCCAAGGAACCGGAAGCTGCTCACTCTCTCCACAGCAGCGCCGCTGATGGTGATGGGGGTGTGTACTTCTCTGCACCTCCGGAAGTCCACTATCAACTCCTTTGTCTTTGCGACGTTGAGGGTGAGATGGTTGTCTTGACACCAGTGGGTCAGGGCGCTGACCTCCTCCCTGTAAGCTGTCTCATCACTGTTGGTGATAAGACCCACCACTGTAGTGTCGTCCGCAAACTTCACAATGATGTTGGAGTTGTTAGTGGCTGTGCAGTCGTAGGTGTAGAGTGAGTACAGGAGAGGGCTCAGTACACACCCCTGTGGAGCACCAGTGTTCAGTGTGATGGGGGATGAGGTGATGCTGCCCAGTCTGACCACTTGGCGTCTGTCAGACAGGAAGCTAAGGATCCAGCTGCAGAGGGAGCTGCTCAGTCCTAGATCCTGCAGTTTCCTGTCCAGCTTCGAGGGAACGATGGTATTGAATGCTGAGCTGTAATCTACAAACAGCATTCTCACATACGTGTCTCTCTTCTCCAGGTGTGACAGGGCAGTGTGTAGTGTCAGGGCTATGGCATCATCAGTGGACCTGTTGTGGCGGTATGCAAACTGTAGAGGGTCCAGTGAGTCGGGTAGTGCAGAGCAGATGAAGTCCCTGACCAGCTTCTCGAAGCATTTGCTTACGATGGGAGTCAGGGCTACAGGTCGCCAGTCGTTCAATGAGGAGATGGTGGAGGATTTGGGTACAGGGACGATGGTGGCCATTTTGAAGCAGGCTGGGACTACAGACAGAGAGAGGGAAAGGTTGAAGATGTGCGTGAACACTCCAGCCAGCTGAGCCGCGCATGACTTGAGGACGCGGCCGGGAATCCCGTCTGGACCAGTAGCTTTGCGTGCGTTCACCTTCCTGAAGCACCTCCGCACATCCTCCTCAGACACAGTGTGCGCACTGACGTCATCCGCGGTGCGATGGGAAGGGTATCCAACGTTGAAAAACAGCACAATTACCCATTGCATGGTATGGTCTCAAACACAAAGAGTGAAATGTTACAATTAACCCCATAGTCTGGGTTAGTTGTAACATATCCTGGGGTGAAATGTAACACAATGAAATAAGGGTACTAACAAAACATTAACATGTAATCTTTGTTTATTCAACACATGAATGCACTTAGAGCCATTTATGTAGTTATGTGTGTGTGTGACAGAATGCAGAAATCTAGCTTTTGAACATATTCCAACCCCCCAAAAAAGACAAGTTATGGAATTTTCTGCAACTGAATATTTCATTAATTTTGGTTGGTCTTCCTTGAGTTTGGCCTCATTGGCTCAGTGGGCATTATAACCTACAACTCTTGCACCAATTTTGAACATAACAATGAAGCTGGAAAAATGTAGTTGTTCACCAGCATCGCAATTCCATTACTTTTTATCATGGCTTACCTTGGTGTGGTTTGCAAAGTGCTTCAGAAAGATGAGGAAATCTGTTTCTTGCACCCATCCTGATTTATTTCCACTACCAGTACTTCCTACTGGTCCATCTCTGACACAGTGGTCTGCATAATGTATGTGTGGGAACACAAACAGTGAAGTAATTGTGTTGCCAATGGCATTAACCGCATATACAAATGAAACCAGTGAACCTCTCTCTGCTGATGTCGTTGCCCCAACTTGTTTAATATAAGTTAAAGTAATAGTGTGGTAAGTTGTAACATCTGCATTATTGTTACAACTAACCCAGACTGTTGCTGTTACAACTGACCCAGACTCCTATAGCCATGAACTAGCTAACATTACAGCCAACGGCTAAAACATTAGCACTAAAGACCTACACAGAATATATCCCCATAGACATACAAATAACACAATTTAAGTTTGATGAGTTTAACTGAAAAGCAAATAATGCTATTAGAAATTGAAATAAAGTAGAAAAACTTACTTTTTGCCATACAAATTACTTTTTTTCGTGTTAAATTGTCTGTGTTTGACAAAATGTGCTGATTTTTCACATGTGATAGCAGAACTGAATTGGGCATGCACAGGATGAGTCACATCATTTGAAACTTAGCCCTGACTGGAGAAATTGGAAGTGTTACAACTGACCCACGTTACAACTATCCCCGGTCTCCCCTACTCTGCTAGGACTTTACTGTAGTTGTAACTGTCTTCAGTTACTGCTTGTTGTGCTTGCAGTTTTGACTTGAGTAATTGGCCATTGAATAATACAGTATGTCTTTTATTTGCGTTGAGAAACCGTTGACTTGCTTTTGCAGTATTATTTTCTGTTGAGATGAAGTACCGTCTGATCAACTTAGCTGAATCTGAGCCGAGAGTATAGTTATATTTGAAGAATCTCTTAATGTTCACCTACATAGAGCGTTGTTCAGCCGGCTAGATTTTGGAAGGGGTTTTTCTTCACTAAGGCAATAATTCTGTCGCTATGTACTTTAGGTGTCTTCTATGGTTTTTCAGGTTTTTTGGTTCTAAAGCTTATTGCACAGCAAAAAAGTGGACAGGGCCAGCCTTTTCTTCTTGTGTCCACGGTTTGTGCTAAGATGACAAGAATAATAATTCTCATCAGCTCAACCAGAAACCTTTACTGTAACTACTGGGCCCAGTGTCATCAATTAAAGTATTAAAAAAAATTAGACCCACCAAAACGCATCAATTTCTTACACAGTAGCAGGATGTTTTAAATGATGTTCATGGTTGGAAATGAGGAAAATTAGCAGGGAGCGTAACGTATTAGCAAGTCATCAAAGATGATTTGTTAACTTTATAAAATATGACAAACCTCTAAGTTTATTGTGTTTTCTCATGAAGAAAATCAAAGCAATAAAAAAATTGTGAGAATCATCCTGCAAACTAGTGTGAAAGTGAAATAATGGGCTTTTAAAATATGTACATAACTAACAAAGAAATTTTCATTGTGTTATGTAAAATGTTAATGTAATTCCAGTTCAGCAGTGGCTTTATGAAGAAAAATCTCTGAATAAATATATAGAATAACTATAAAGATTTTTGTATATTATTAGTTTTATTCATGTAACAATCCATGTTAATATTCTAAAGCTTAAATTGAACTGAAAATTAAATCACCAGGTTTGACATCACATGTAAAAAAAGAGAAAACTAACTTAATCAAACAACAAACTAAAGGAGGTCTTTACTGTGATTCTAATTATTTTTACTTTTGAATGCTGCTACATATGTTGGTCGTATCAAGTAACAGAAATCAATTTTTTCATATATTACAGGAGATTATCTGCAGTCATACTTCAACACGTGGCTATAAATATTATTATGTTTTATCATTACACTGACTACTGCATTCAGACCAGGCACATTTACAACTTCCTGTGTAGGCAGAATCTGCTAAATTAATGTCAACAGAAGGCAATCTTCTTCCCCTCACCATAATCGATGGGAAATGTCCCACACTTATTACAGTTTTTTGACAAAGATCCTTTGTTCCCTTCAATATGTTTATGTTTGTAATACAATCAAATTCAGCCTCTGTTGATAGCCCAACCAATGCTGTGTTTTGTACAATAAAAATATTTCTAGTCTAATAAAATAAAAAACTTTAAAAACTGTTCACACTGCAGAGTGCAGATGATTTCCCGTTGCCATAGTCACTTTGAGCTTATTTCACAATCATTTTATTGGATCATCAGCTAGCTACTTTATTATTTATCTATATGCCACCAGATTAGCTGGAAATAATATAATAGGGGAACTCTGAAATGCCACATACTAAATCAAAGGAAATATATTTTCCTGAACTTAATCCAAGAGTTGATGTTGCTAATATCACATATTTAACACATGAAGCAATAGCAAGCTGTTGACTGACTTAGTATATCACAGGGCCTAAAGTCCAACACATGATGATGCCATTATAACTGTCAGTTAGCCAATACTGTGGTTTATACACAGTATAATTTGGACTCGTGAAACACTTTGCATCGCACACAAGACACATTGGTGATTCATTTATTATCACTTTCGCCTTAGAACAAGACGATGGTTTGAACCTACTGGTTTTTGTTTTGTTTGCATGCTCTGCATGTGCATGCATGGGTTGTCTCTGCATACTCCTGTGTCCTGTTACATTTCAAATACATGCATGTTAGGTTAGGTGGTGACTATATGCACTGCGCATGGCCGTGGATGCAAGAGTGTGTAGTTAGTGGATTCTCTGTATTAGCACTGCAGTGGACTTGCAGCTTATCCAAGGTCTACTGGGCACTGTCAGCAGAGATAGGCTCCAGAATCTATTATCTTAATATGATCACAGATTACAAATATACCTTATATGGATACTTCGTAATTGGAGAATTGAGGTGTTTTCTACTTTCTTGTAGTTTGCAATATCTCTAAAACTAGAACTATCCTCTTTCCTGTACCTCTTCGCTGGACTATCATATCATGTGATTTTTATTGTCCTGCAATAAAAATCACATGATGCAGCAAGAGTAGTGACAGGGACTAGAAAGAGTAACTGCATTTCTTCCATATAAGCCTCTCTTCATTGTGGATTTAGCTACCTGTTAAATCCACAATTGAATTTAAAATCCTTCTCTTCACATACAGGGTCTTACATAATCAGGGCCTTCACACCAAATCATTACCATATTGGCAAAATAAAGCACTTTGCTTGCAGGATGTTAGCTTACTTGTTGTTACCAGTGTTTCTATAAGTAGAATGGGAGGCATTCAGCTTTCCAACCTGTCTTCTGTGGAACTAGCTCCCAGTTTGGATTCGGGAGACAGACATCCTCGTTACTTTTAAGATTAGGCTTGAAACTTTCCTTTTTGATGAAGCATACAGTTGAGGCTGATCAGGTGGTCCTGAATCCTCCCTTAGTTAATCTTATGATGCTGAAGGCTTCCCATCATGCACTGTTTCTTCTTCACTCACTTCATTTCACTCTCCATTTGTTTATACAACATATTTTATTTTTCATTAGTAACTCTGGCTCTTGTTCCTGTGTGTCTTTTGTCCTGTGTGCATCTGCTCTCTTGTTTTTCACTCTTTCCCAACTGGTGGCTGTCCCTCCATGCTGGATGTTCCTCCTTGTTAAAAATGAGATTTTCTGTCACTGTCGCCAGGTGCTTGGTCTTAGGGGGTAGTCTGAGACTTGGATTTTATACTCTTTGTGTTTATACACCACTTTGCATTTACCTAAAAAAAAATGTTATGGTTTTGAAAGTTTTTTGTTTTTGTTTCACACAAAGTCTATGGAAGCATTTTCATGCCAGTAAAAATAAAAATAAAAATCTGTGACTAGACTAAAAAAAAAAGCAAGAAAGAAAAGAATTTATCCAACAATAACAGCCCAAAACAAAAGAATTGCTTTTCGTGCCCTTGCTCTCCCTCTCAGTGTCTGGGTCCTAAGTCCTGCAAAACTACTCACTTTTCGGTCATAATGACAGCAATTTCCCAATTTATATTTTTCCATGTTTCAGGAAGCTACATAAACAATCAGCAGAGCACACCGGGTAACACAGAGGCGCGCACATTTTAAATTACATGATTACTTCAAAACAAAATCGCACACATTATTGACCCTCATAATGAGCAAAGAGCTCTACATGGAGCATTGCTCATGTAATAGCAGCTCTCATGCTTACTTCGCTTTGGATGACTAGCATGTTCTTCTTTATGTGTAATTTGCCAGTGATGAGCAAAGCCCTCATGTTGGGATGAGGTTACTCAAGTGGGATGCCATTCATACAAGTTTTCATGTGAGTGCTTTGCTGTGTTGCTCCAAGAGTCAAGTGTCACTATCATTTACATACTTGATCCATAATTTAACAGCTAAAGAAACATGATGGGAGTTGAGAGGGAAAAGAGTGGCAAAAGAAAACTTCCATCAACATACATTTGAATAGGAGTTTATTACAGCTTGCTGTCTGATTTTCAAAAAAAAATTAAAACAACTAATAAAAGACTGCTGCCAATAAAAGACCAATAAAAGTTACCCTGTATGAATACTAATTTAATATTTTGTGTGAGTCCTGACATTACAATAAATATGAGTCTTAGATACTTACTCGGCAGTACCTTGGCTTCAAGTAACACTGTGAGGAATCTTCAACTCATTTTTGACCAGAATATGTCCTTCAATGTGCATATTAAACAAATGTATATGACTTCTTTCTTGCATTTACATAATATCTGGAAAAAATAGAAACATCCTGTCTGAAGTGAAAAACTGGTTCGCGTCTAGTATTTATTACTTCTAGGCTGGAGTATTGTTCTTGATTACCATGAGATTGTTCTAAAAACTCCCCGAAAAAACTTCAGTTGATCCAAAATGCTGAATTTAAAATCCTTCTCCTCCCATACAAAATTTTGAACATTCAGGCCCAGTCTAATCTCAACGACCTCATAGTACCATATGACCCCAAATTAGTACTTTGCTCTCAGACTAACCACAAGTTAGCCTGCAGTCTAAGTATTTCAAAGTAGAATGGGATGCAGAGCCTTCAGCTTTCAAGGCCCCTCTTCTGTGGAATCAGCTCCCAGTTTGGATTCAGCTGACAGACACTTTTTAAAGGTTAGGCTTAAAACTCTAGTATGCAGTTAGAGCTGGATCAGGTGGCCCTGAGCCCTTAGTTATGTTGCAATAGTCCTGGGCTGATGGGGGCTTCCCAGTTTCTTCTTCACTCACCTCTTTTATACACCACTATGCATTAAAATCATCCATCCATTCGCTTCCGCTTATCCTTTTCAGGGTGGCGGGGGGTGCTGGAGCCTATCCCAGCTGTCATAGGGCGAAAGGCGGGGTACACCCTGGACAGGTCGCCTGTCGCAGGGCTAATACATAGGGACAGACAACCATTCACACTCACATTCATTTGCACATTCACACCTAGTGGCAATTTGGATTATCCAATTAACCTATCCCCACAAGCTGCATGTCTTTGGACGGTGGGAGGAAGCCGGAGTACCTGGAGAGAACCCACGCAAACACGGGGAGAACTTGCAAACTCCACACAGAAAGACCCCGGCCTGATGGTGGAATTGAACTCAGGACCTTCTTGCTGTGAGGCAACAGTGCTAACCACCGTGCCACCGTGCTGCCCGCATTAAAATCAATTATTATTAATTATTATTAATCTCTGGCTCTCTTTCACAGTGTGTCTTTTGCCCTGTCTCCCTCTCCTCACCCCCAATAAGTCATGGCAGATGTCTGCTCCTCCCTAAACCCAGTTCTGCCAGAGGTTTCTTCCTATTAAAAAGGAGTTTCTCTTTCCCACTGTCGCCACAGCCTTTACCTTATAATATGTAGTGCCTTGCGGCAACAGTTGTTGTGATTTGACAATATATAAATAAAACTGAATTGAATTGACTTGAAAACAATACCAATGATGCCTTCTTCAAGCATATTAAAGGCTGCCGAAAATGTCATCCTGATACCAAATGAAACAGACACAGAAGCAGAAAATGCTATCAGCCTTTAATCACCAGTGTGAATGTCAAATGTAGATTACACAGATGCAATCACCGTCCTCTGACACTGCAGCACCAGCGTGAAAAGCCCTTTTGTTTTGTCACATCTGCATGTCACCCCGTGCATGTCACCGGGGCGCCCACATCATAGAAATGGCCTCCTGACACGAGTTGGGGAAAATTCTTACCTGCAGGTTCCACTTTGTTTTGTTCCTCTAAATTGAGTACTTTTAATTGATGCTATGCCCACTAAACGGCAGTTATCACAATTCAGTAAGTTTGAAGTTCCTGCGACTGCAAAAGCATCGCTCTGTTTTAGGAACATCAACGTCAGTACCGACCATTATAAACTTTCGCATTCACATAAAAGGAAGACATATGTGGAAGCTCTGAGTGAACCCTTAAAATGAGGTGGTGGTGGAAAAAAATGAAGACAATTACAGTGTGTGTATATTTTGTAATGTATGTGTAGCTGCGAGTTGTTTTTAGCTGGAAAAATAGTTAGCCTTTTAATGCTGTGCTGTGGGTCATGTTACAGACTTGTCCATAGACAAGAAAACAATAAATAAATAAAAAGGTGTATATTGCACACATGGGCTGTAAACAGTGTTATTTTTACACAAAAAATAACCCCCCCAAAATACACTAGTTCTTTTTCTGTGACTAAATGTGTGTAATTGTCACAAAATATTTACAGATTAAACGTTATTTAAATGTATGAAGCAGAATTGGCCAAGACTTAAATTCCTCTACATATTCCTCTATAGTGTATTATACTCCGTGGATATTTCCATTATTACAGCCATAACTCCATAAAATGTTTTCATGTCTGTACAATGTACATCAATGAGCTACAACAGAGGTTTTCATCACATCCTACACTGATGCTGTATTCATTTCCCTAAATAATGCATGACTTTTATAGTTTCTTTAACTTGGACATATGAGGCACAGTTTATGACACATGACAAGTGGTGGAAATGAAAATATGAAAGCACCCATTGTACACTTTGGATGTGTTTTGAAATCTCCCAATTTCATCACACTGAGCAAGTAGCTCTGAAGCTAACTGATGGTGACAGTGCACGCTACATACGCCAGCTGGGAGATTCAGCATTGTCTCTGCACAATAACTTCAACACAGCCATTTACCTCAAGGCATTGTCTGCAGATCAATGTTAATCCTTGATCTTAATCTGTGTCACATCTCTGACTCATTGTGTTGACATTCATTTGACTTGTTTATTGGTTTGCTTCGGGTCTCTGTATGGCCTCAGTGGACTTTTGCTATAAAACTGGACCACAAATATAATTTTATTGATGCAAAAAAAGGCAAATTCATCTGTACAATACTGACAACACCCTCGTGTTCTTAAACACATGGTGTTTGGCCAGTGTATTTATGAAAAAAAAAATACACATAAGCCATTGAAAGTATAGAAATAATATCTATTTCGTGGCTTAATAATGCCACCTGCTGTCCTTATCATGTTTGATCATGTTTGAATGACATGAAATTTTGTCATCGCCTGAGAAAGTTGAGCCACCAGCAAGGAATGAAATATTTTGGTAGCTAGGAAGGCTCCTATTTTTGAATCTCAGTTCAAAGACAATGTATATAACTTCACGATGTTACTTTAATTTACACGATATTTTAGTCAATATCAAAATGGTTATTGCACTTTGGCAGTTCTAACCATTTTATGCACCCCTCCTGCTGTCCAGCTGACCTATACTGGGTAAAGCCATGTTCTATTCAGCTGGTCATGGCAGATGGCTGACCCTTCTTGAATTAATTGAAGTGACAGAAATGGATGTCTCACTACAAAACTTTCCTCTTTCCTCTGTTTAGGGCATAAACCTTTTTTTCTCCTGCCATAATTAAAAAGTACATAGTTATGAGATTATGAAAGCTACATATATTCAGATCATTTATTTGAGCAAGGGTGTCAAAGTTATTGCTTTGGTAAATTTGACTTCTTTAAGTCATAAAAGACATATTTGGTTATCAAAACTGCACTTATGTGTTCCACAGCTTGACACTTGATCACAGCAGACTCAATGATTTTGATTTTACATTTATTTTTAAGACAAAGGGAATACTCACTATCAGAGAAAAATAATTTAACAGAAAATAAAACATTTTGTTGTCTGGCAGTGTTTTAGAGGAGTAGTTTTACAGATATCTCAGAGTTTCATATTTTGGTTTCATTTATCATACTTGAATCATACTTCAATGAATCTTGTTATTAATCTCTGGCTTTCTTCCACAGCATGTCTTTTATCGCATCTTTTTTCTCTCTCCCCGGCTGGTCATGGCAGATGGCTGCCCGTGAGCCTGGTTCTGTCGAAGGTTTCTTCCCAGTAAAAGGGAGTTTTTCTTTCCCACTGTCTCCAAAGTGCTGGCCTATAGCGGGGTCAGATGATTTTGGGGTTTTTCTCTGCATGTATTATTGTAGGGTCTACCCAGTGGCGGTCCTAGCCTGTTTGGCGCCCTGAGTGAACACTCCCTCTGGCATCCCTCCCCCCCTCCTCCCCCCAACCACATAAAACTGTTGTCAGAACCATACTGAATTTCACCAGAGAAAAATGCGCACACACTAACAACATGAAGAGAGAGAAAGTATGCATAGTATGCAAACAGCTACCAAACAGCCATCATAATTCGTCATACAATGAGAACAGGACAAATCAACAATTGACAATGACTAATTAATATTAAAATCTGTAACATTATGTATTGTACTGTTACTATTTTTACCATTTCTTTTTGGAGCAACTGTAACCCACATTATTTCCTTAGGGATTAATAAAGTATTCTGATTGTGATTCTGATTGTTTCAGGATACATGACCTGCCATTATCCAATGACACATCTGCTTACCTCTATCTTTTGCTCATTTCTCTTCCTCTTTTTTTCCCCTATTTTTTCTAAACTGAGCACCTGATGGCTTTCAACTTTTCTTGTCCATCTTCCATTGGTTTTAATTTTGCACTCCAGTATGAACCTAATTGACCTACACCCTAGTTCACAGATTCACTTTGTCTAAGGTGTATTTCTGGAATTTCGCACAACCCAGGAACAAATCATGAATACATAATGGGCTTGGATTTACAACATTATGAATGAAATGTGCTCTATTTGGAAGCAGCCGGCCCCACTGCCCTGTCGACAGGTTGTGTGTGAGACTTTAAATCATCAAACTGTAAATTATAAATTTTAAATCGTTATTGATCCCTTTACCCCTGGTCCTAAAGTGTATATTTATTTTCTTACTCTTCTTATATTTGTTGTTTGTTTATTTGCACTGCTGTAACTGGAGCCTCGTCGTCTCGTCTCTCTATATACTGGACTGTATGTAGCGGAGATGACAATAAAGTTTACTTTGACTTCAGTGCGTGGGACATTGCGTCAACATGTGGTACAGGACTCAACTAATAAATGCTTTGTTGTTCAACATAATGAACATAAAGAACAAATCTACACTTCTGTAGCGAGGAGATCTGTTATATTACGAGGAGCAACTGTTAAACAACTGCACAGAATCTATGTGACTTGTAGTGTTATTTTTAGCGTTTGCTGGTGGAGGAGGATGTTGCTGTCACATGACCGCTCCATCTGAGGACCAGGAAGTAAGAGGGCGGTGCTTCGTAGGGCTGGAGGGCTGAAAAAACAAGGTAACCGCTATTGTATTATATCTCTGTTAAAATGGACACAGAGTGCATTTTGAATAAAAACCCTGACAGTGGTTTATACGAGTATTTCGCGGGTGTACGCACTCTTTTCGCCTGGTTTATGCAACCGGCGTCATTTATGCTAACAGCAGCAGCTAGCTTTGTCCAGCTAACAGACGCTAACCGACAGAGAGGACAGCAGGAAGGGTCACCGATGTCTCTGGGTTCAGGGCTGCAGTATTCACCAGCTGTCTCGAAAGCACGTTTATTTTAGTTTTTGGGGCACTGTGTTGTAGTTTTAATCGACGTCCTTTAAATATGTCAGCGTTAGAAATGCACAAAGACACAAAGCGACTATTTATGTGCATTGACGTAACCTCTTCAATCAGGGATATGAAACTAAATGTACATCTTGACCACCCTTCATTTTGATCTTAATTGGGCTTAAAGTAACACAGCGTTTCAGAAAAAGAACATCATACCAACAGTAAAATGTGGTGATGGTGGTGTGACGGTCTGGGGCTGTTTTGCGGCCTCACAATCTGGAAGACTTACTGTGGTAAATGGACAGTAGAATTCATGGTTCTATCAAAACATCCTGAAGGAGAACGTCCGACCATCTGTTCGTGATCTCAAGCTAAAGTCCACTTGGGTTCTGCAGCAGGATAACAATCCAGAATACACCAGCAAGTCCACCCTTGAATGGCTTAATAAGAACAAACTTGAGACTTTGGTCTAGTCAAACTCCTGACCTGAATCCGATTGTGGCTGAATTACAACAATTCTGCAACAATGAGTGGGGCAAAATTAATCCACAGTGCTGTAAAACTTGCTGCCAGTTATTGCAAACACTTGATTGCAGTTGTTGCTAAGGGTGGCCCAACCAGTTAATAATAAACACCTTCATTTAGAAACTGAATTTTGTTTACTTATATTATCTTTCTCCAATATTTAATTTTATTTGATGATCTGAAGCATTTAAGCGTGACAAGCTTACAAGAAAATGGTAAATCGGGAACGGGGCAAACACTTTTTCACACCACTATATATAAAATAAAGAAATCAGTTTTTCTAGTATCCTGATGACTTTGCACTATTGTACCTACTCCGTCTTCTACATTAAAAGATCTTTATGGAACTGTCTTGGAAAAGGCATTTTTAGTGTCAGTTATACTTTTTACCTCGATAAATACAGGATATATAAATGTGAAATAAATATAAAATAATATAATAATATCAAAATCAAATAATTTTTATATGATACTACTTATCATTTTTTTTGGCACATCAGTTATAGTTAAGGCAGTGAAATGATGTTACCTTATTAAACTGCAGTGTGCATCCTGTTATTTCTTACCATTTGATACACAAAAATTTCCCAAAAGAGTATAAAAACCTCTTTGGGAGAGGCTAAACTTCTTTGGGGCAATCACCAAAATTTTCTGTATGAAGGAAATGATAAACTTTATTTATATAGCATTTTTCTTAAAAAGTAACAATGTGCTTCTAGGAAACATCCGATTAAAAAAAACTTGCTTGGGCCAAGCTGCTGTGTTTTGGACCTGCTGTAGTCACCCAGGCAGTGACAGACTGATACTTGAATAAAATCTATTCAAGTAGTCCACTCAGGATGAAATTAAGGTGTGGATAACCATTCAAAGTCCCTAAAACAGACAACCAGCTTTAACTTTCCAAGTACCTGAAGTTGAAAGAAGCATTTATTTATGTCATGGTCTCTGTATGACAGCATCCATCATGACAGCCATAAAGCATGCTCTCCAGAGGGACATCTTCACACCCAATGATGAGCGTCTCCTTGGCATTGTTAATGTCTGCAAAGCAGGAAAAAAGAAGAAGAACTGCTTCTTGTGTGCTACAGGTAGTCACCATATAAATGGCTGTAAATAATGTGTAAGGATAAGAAGCCTTTTGAAGTAATTTTTTAAGTAATTGGTTTTTTTTGCTCTTCCAGTTACCACAGAGAGGCCTGTCCAGGTTAAAGTAGTAAAAGTGAAAAAATCGGACAAGGGGGACTTCTACAAGCGACAGCAGACCTGGGAGCTCAGAGACTTGACAGAAGTAGATGCCAAAGATGCAAGCAAGGTGAGAAATAATACATTTCTCTGACCTTTTTTTTGTGTTTTCACTTAGAAAACATGTTTTCAAAGCTGATATTGTTTTTACTTTTATGGTTTAGGAAAATCCTGAGTTTGATCTTCATTTTGAGAAAGTTTACCGGTGGGTGGCCAGCAGTACAGCTGAAAAAAACTCCTTCATTTCCTGCATCTGGAAGCTGAACCAGCGTTATCTGAGGAAGAAGGTGGAGTTTGTGAATGTCAGTTCTCAGCTGCTTGAAGGTGCGTAAATAAATACTCCACCATTAGCCATCCCTGTGACGGCATGCCTCTTGCTACAATTTGATTGCATTTGCTTAAAGGTGTGTCTGTTTATCTCAAACCACTGCCGTTGACACTAGAGTGCACATATTTGAGGTAATCTAATATGGAAGTGAGAATTCCACCTGGATTTTTCTTTTTAAGTAAAATTTTTAATGGCATGTTTTCAAAAAGATTCTGCCTCTTCTCTGTTTCCTGGTTTGTGGTATGGTTTTCTGTGTTAAAGTCTTTCTTTATTCTCACTTTTTTCTCTTTAACTTTCTCTGGCCAGAACTTCCTAAAGCGGAAGGTTGGTAGGACTTAACTTCCCCCTCCTCGTTCCTCATGTGTTTTCATTACATCAAACCACCATTCTCACCAGAGACTTTCACCTCCTTAAAACTGCTGCTATTTGGCTCGTTGTCCTTAGAAAGTAAATAGAAATGATTCATTTTGTTTGTCTACAGACATTTAGATCATGTTTTTAATCTCCTTGTTTCCCATGTTCGTTCCACATTAAAATGACTGTTTGTATCAAAATCAAATTTACATACTTGTCCTCTGGCCTGTAGCTGTGTATCTGTTTATATTGTTTTGAGTGCCATCGCCTTAGAGCAAGAGCGTGTTTGAATTAAATCTGCATGCTTCCCTTGCACCTGTGTGGGTTCTCTGTACCTCTGATTTCTTCACACAGTCCAAAAGCATGCATGTTTAGTTGATTGGTGATTCTAAATTGGCCATAGGTGTGGAATTGAGTGTGAATAGTTGTATGTCTCTATGTGTTATTCCACCTCTCGCACTATGACAGCTGGAATAGGCTCCAGCTCCACAACAACCCTGAACTAAAAAAATTGGATGGAAGGACTCAGTTTTGGAGGAAATAACCAGTCTTCTCTTGATTATAATTAAACTAGATATCATGTGAACTTTGATGTGCACAGAATATTTTTGAAACAATCAGCAGTATACCTCTTTCTAGAAATCATGAGCCAATTGCTCAAAAAAAAACAAGCGTTATAAACAGTTTGATGTTGGGACTATTTGCCTTTTGCTGTCTATACTGACCAAGCACTCTTACTTCTATTTGACATCATAGAGATACAAGAGTAAAAAAAACCCTCTTAATTGAGCATAAATGTACTTAAAAGCAAGCAGGTTGAAGCATGAGCCTTTGGTTTATCGGGTTTTCTAGCATATATATACTGACTGACTTATTTGAAACCTTTCTTAATGAGTAGCCACATCTGAAAATCGTAGGAAAGTATAATAGGTCTCCTTTCATGTGTAGATCCTGTGTCATTTTCTTGAGCCTTGAGCATGAACTTCTTCTCATGACTATGTGTGTACTTCCTTTTGTTGGGTGTAGTTTATCAGGTTGAAAATAGTTCCTACATGAAACTGCTCTTAACCTGGTGGGTACATTTTTTAAGTAATTGGATCATAATACTATGGAAAGATATTGATGCAGAGTTTTAAAATGTACTTATGTTGTTACCTGAGCTCCTCAAGGCATCTCTACAGCTGTTTATCTCCAAAACTGGGCAAGTCGCACTCTAGAGGCCAGAGTGAAAATATTTATATTTGATTTTGCTGTGAATTGTCCCTTTTCATACATATGGATATGTCAGTATATAACCTTAGTAATATATCCCACACTATTTAATGCACACCTGTAGTTTAATTGGAGCTAAAAGAAGTAAAGTACATTGTTAGTTCAGTTGTTTCAGCATACAGATTAATTATTACAGTAATTTCTTTACTTGGAAGCTGATAGACATGCTTCATATTTTCAACCTCCTGCCACTATCTAATATTGTTTTTCATTTGTTGCTCATAGTCATGCTACGCTTTCATCACTCATACAAAATAAGTACAGCTTTACTCTTAAAACCATGAAAGATCTGGGTATCCCTTACTCAGTGTAATTGTGCCTGTAGATGTTCTTTCAATAATGGAAGAAAACTGGATTGAGTCTGAAGATGCCATATCATGTGTTTTGAACTTTGCCACTCTACTTATGTCTTGCACATGTTTTTGTTCTCTTCTCCTGGGCTTAGAGTCTGTGCCAAGTGGTGAGAGCCAGAGTGTTGCAGGGGGAGATGAGGATGCTCTGGATGAATACCAGGAACTCAGCACCCGTGAAGAGCAAGACATTGAGAGCATGATGGTGACATGCGAGTACGCCATCTCCAATGCAGAGGCTTTTGCTGAGAAGCTCTTCAAGGAGCTTCAGGTTTTAGATGGGGTGAGTAAAGCCAGTTCATTGTCCATTTTTAAGAGTGACATCTGTTTAATGACCTAAAACCACTCTCATTAATAATGAAAGAAAATGATAGTAATTATATCTCTTTATCTGTTCTTACAATAAGGCCAACATTCAGTCCATCATGGCATCAGAGAAGCAGGTCAATATCCTAATGCAGCTGCTGGATGAGGCACTGGGAGAGGTGGACACCATCGAGGGCAAGCTGAGCAGCTATGAAGAGATGCTCCAGAGTGTGAAGGAGCAAATGGACCAGATCTCACAGAGCAATCGTCTCATCCAGATCAGCAACACCAACAATGGCAAACTACTGGACGAGATCCAGTTCTTAGTGGTAAGAAGCACATTAAAATGTTTTCCAAAATAAGCAGCAAACTTTAAGCCTCAGTGGATCTGAGGGTATTGGAAATTTAAAACTTTTTGGGGAATGGCCATGTTGTTTTTCAGAGGAAGAAGAAGTAGTGAAGTAACGTACAAAAAGTCTTTTGGGGCGCCTTTTTAGTTCAGTTAATCACACGACAAGTAAAATTAAGGTGAAGCCACCCATGTCCACTTCATAGTCAAAGCAGACACACTCCTGATTTTTAGGACTTGATAAAGTTCAAAAGGTTGCGTTTATGAAATTCACTTTTAGAACCAGTCTAAAAAGGCCACTTGAGGATCAGTTGAGCAATTCTACTTTCAACCAAATTTAGATTTTGCTAGACAACGACACTTTGATTTGTGACTTTCATTTTGTTTTCCTTGTGTAGAACTACATGGACTTATCAAAGGGACACATCAGGGCCTTACAGGAGGGAGATCTGACATCCCCTAAAGGTATAGAGGCCTGTATCAATGCCTCTGAGGCTCTCCTGCAGTGTATGAATGTGGCTCTCAGACCAGGTAAGTTTAAAAATGACGTTTTCTTGATTACTTGCTGACTGGGTTGATGAGCCGGTGCTCTTTAAAAAAAACAAGTAATGAGATTAAAGTCTTGTTGTTTTCTTTCTGCAGGCCATGAAAAACTCATGGCTGTGAACCAGCAACAGCTCCTGTTTGCTGAACTGAGAGACACCTTTGCTCGCCGCCTCACGAATCATCTCAACAATGTGTTTGTTCATCAGGTAACAGGCATAGCTTGGTCAGGAATATATTTTCATTGTCTTATTCTAAACATTTAAAGAAGGAAAATCTCATCAGAATAAATGTCTCTTGAATCCCCCAGCACTACTGAACTGTGAAATTGAACAAGGTGTACTGATAACGTTGAAATTTGTTGGTTTCGTAAATGTTTGGCTGAACAAAGTAGTGTAAGCAGATTTAATAATGAAATGTTTTGGTATCCTCGTCCCTGGTCTGCTGTGAAATGGAGGACATCAGTCTATCCTTTGCTTTTCCAAGCTCTTTGTCTCTCTCTTTCTCCTCTACTGAGCTTTCTGTTTAGTTAAGACTTACTTCCTGGGCTTCCTTGTATCGTCTCCCTTCACCTATCCTTGATTCTCTGTGTATCCCACTTTGAATCATCCCACTCTGCTCTTTGTCTCTGTGTCAGTTCAACCACTTCAGTCACTTCAAAATGACCATCCCTCAGTTCTATAGGTCCTCCTGTCTGTCACTTCCAGTGAGTACCCTCACAGCAATCCCCACGTGCCCCATTTTGCTAATGTTTGAATTCTCACATATAACTCAAACATACATGCCATGAGAGCTCAAGCTTTTCACCATAGCACATTATGTATTGCATGGGATATATTTCTAACTACTGAACATCTCACATTTGATCTCAAAGCTGAAGAGGCTCTGTCCATCCTCCTCCTCCTCTGGCAAATGCCTCGGCTCAGGGCTCATTATGTTTGTGTGCTAACGTGGCTTCTTTGCTAATAGTCTCATATCATAAGATGCTGTGCCTGTCTGCGTGCATGTCTTGAAGAGACTGAACAAGCTTAGGGGAAAGTGGGAAGAACATCAGTTCGGTATCAAAAGAGATGCAGTTCAGGAAGTTGGCTGAGAATGTGGTGGCTCTGGAGTGTAAGAACGTCTTAGATTATTTACTTTAACATCATTTGGATATCCAGTACACTAAGGTAATGCTTCAGATGATTGTAAGAGGAAGCAGGCCAAGTCTTCCTTTTGCATAACATGTGTTTGCGTGCATATATGGAAAAATGCATATTATAACTTTTCTCCTGTAATGTATACTTCTGGTGAATATACTGCTAATGATTATCTGTTCTCACTGTGATCTTCAGGGCCATGACCAGAGCTCAACCCTGTCACAGCACACAGCTGAGCTGACCCTGCCCAAACACAGCCCTCTCCACAGGGACTTACTGCGCTACGCCAAGCTCATGGAGTGGCTGAAGAACACACACAGGGAGAAGTACGAAGGCCTGTCGAGGGTCAGTGCAGTGTTACTTTGCAAAAATACTTGAGAAACAGTTTGACATTTTGGGAAGTGTGCTTTTTGTGGGGTTTGGATAGTACAGCGGACATTTGTGAGCATTATTAATACAGTTAAAGAAGCAGAGAGTGGTTAAAAAAGACTAAGAAATAAACTAGAAGCAAAGAAAAGAGGAGAGAGCACATGATTCTTAGTATAATATAATGCTTTCCTAGAATGTATGTTTTCCAAAATGTTAATACACATTTTAGCTGTAACAAGTCGTAAATCTTAACAAATATTCTCTCATTTTTTTACAGACATATGTTGAATATATGAGCAAACTGTATGAGCGAGAAATCAAAGAGTTCTTTGAAGTTGCCAAAATAAAAATGGCGGGTACATCCAAAGACCCGAAGGGCAAGTTCGGTAAGCGCTATGATTCCCACGTTAAACTTAACATGAACTATGCTTGTCTTCCATCATGTAGTTCACTCAAAAGGAATGAATTTTGTTGCATTTCTTGACTGTTTTATCCTCTTCTTATATTATGTTCTCACACCTTTACAAACATTTCTGCACCATGTCTGGTACCAAAAGCATTACCAAAATCTTTTTAGAACAGGTCTCACAGCTCTGCATCCTTGGCAGCCTTCTTGATAATCCCTCTAGACACTTATTTGGACAGTTATTTTGAAGCTTTATCTAATGATCACGGCAGCATTAAAAACTGCATCTGTAGAATCACCAGTTGAATATGATTTTAAAAAACAAAACACTTGAAGATTTATGTGCTTTAGCTTTTAAAATAAGATTATAAATAGCTTTTTTCCCCCTGAAATTATTCTTATACCACCATCTTTGCTGTTGCAGGCTTCTCCATCTTATAATCTTATGCCTGCATCCAAAGTTTGTCTTTCAGTAATGTCTCCTTTTCCCTTTGCACAGGGACTTTACATGCTTTGTTTCTCAATATGTATAATCTGCACAGAACCCCTGGATGAGCTTAGGTTTGGCAGATTTATAGGACTCTGCTTTCTGCACTCTGTATTAGCTTTTCCTTCTGAAAACAAAAACAAAGACTTTGTTTTCCAAAGGTTTTTTCGAGCTACTACCTAAGTCACTGTGGTGCACGTCAGCATATGTGTACATCTAACATCTAGCCTTACCCCTCCCATGCTGCATGTATTAAGCCTAACCTGTGTCTGTCTTTGATGCCCGCCTTTCTAACTGGCTGCAGCTACGCTTCCGCGGAAAGAGAGTGCACTCAAACAGGAAACAGAAAGTAAGTACGACATTTGAAATGGAGCTGTTCCACTGTCAATTTTCAACTGTGCTTCTGATCACTACATGGCTGTACTAAAATGAATCCTCTGATCAAACCCCTTTGCTGTTCCAATACAAGCCATTACCTCACCCTGTACCTGGTTGGTTGGGCTAAATCATCACAGTACATTACCACACATTCTGTAACAAATGCCAAAAATCTAACCATTTAATTTGATGTTAAGTTGGATTCCTTCACTGTAGAATTTTTGGAAAACTGACTTGTATTAGCCTTCCCACAAAACATAGCCATTAACTCATACCATATTTGTTGTGCTACATTAGGCCTACATGGCAGCTCTGGGAAGCTGACAGGCTCTACTTCAAGCCTGAATAAGCTCACAGTGCAGGGCTCCAACAGCCGGCGTTCCCAGTCTTCATCACTACTGGACATGGGCAACATGTCCGCTTCTGACCTCGATGTGGCCGACAGGACCAAGTTCGACAAGGTAACACTACCAGAAATTTAAGTGGAGTGGAAATAAAGCAACATGTGTGTACATCCTGAGAAATTACATTTATTTATTTATTTATTTATTTTTGTCTCTGCAGATATTTGAGCAGGTCCTCAGTGAGCTGGAGCCTTTGTGTCTTGCAGAACAAGACTTCATCAGCAAGTTTTTCAAGCTGCAGCAGCATTTGACAGTTGCACCCCCTCTCGCACAGGTATTTTTTTGATCACATACTGGAAATGGCTGTAACAGAAAGATCAAATGTCATCTAAATGAATTATAATACTTCACAACAATAGCAGTGCTTGTACTTGTGTGGTAGCATCTGAAACTGGAGCATTTGTTTCTCCTGAAAGCGTAGAATAAAACAGTGATGACAGATGTTAGCGTGTTATCAGATCCAGTGTCATTCATATATGCATCCACAGATGTTTGTTTAGGTTTGTCATGTTTGATCTCTTTTGTCCTGTCAGCCAGAGGCGGAGGATTTCGATGGAAGCTTGCCATCTAAAAAGCCTCCCCAGGCAGAACACAAACACTCCTTGTCATCAGAGTGAGTTCTTGCAGATCATTGCTAATATTTCTGATGTAATTTTTTATTTTTTTTAAATGCAATTGTTCGCTTCTTTTTTCTATTTCCAGGAAAGATATAGTGCGGCTGATGATGAATAAAATCTTCCAGAGCATCGAGACAGAGCTCAACAGCCTCATCGCTTTGGGCGACAAGATTGACAGCTTCCACTCTCTGTACATGCTGGTGAAGATGAGTCACCATGTGTGGACAGCTGAGAACGTTGACCCGGCCTCTTATCTCAGCACAACTTTGGGAAATGTGCTGGTGACTGTCAAGAGAAACTTTGACAAATGCATTGTGAGTAGTGCCTTTTTTGTTGTTGTTGTTGACATCACTAAATTCAAGTCTGGTTAAGGAATATTATGTAGGTTTATTGAAGGCTGCCACACTATGTGTCTGTCTAATTTCTTAACTGCCTATCCAACTCCAGACCCACAAGCAACTCGGGGTCATGTGGAGGGGGGGGGTACACTCTGGACACTCGCCAGTCCATCGAAGAGACAGAAACACGCTCTGACATCCACACTTCCAGCCAATTTAGAATCACCACTTAACAAACACATCTTTGGCTTGTAGGAAGAAGTGAAAGTAGGTGAAGGAAAATCAAAAAGGCTGAGGGATAACATGCAAACTCCACAAAATAGTATAAAAGAGGGACAAAGTTTCTGGGTCTGAAAGGTAAGGGCAACACAGACGTGCCTTAAACCTGGAGTCACTAAAGTGGTAGAAAGCCTTGCAGCTGGGTGACTGTGGGTCAGGAATGGTTGTGCAGCACGGCTACTCATGCCTGGATATTGCATTCAGTGTTGTGACACCAAACACGTGAGTTTACAATGAAGTCATAAAGGCAAAGTGTAGTTTTCTGATGCTGAGGAATTTATTTATAGCGATCTACTCCTCAAAAATCATAACAGTAGTATCATTTTGTGAAAAGGCCAAGCAAAATTTTACTCAGAATTCATTTTCTGTGATAATCCAGGGCCTGTGGGAAATTACTAGTGTTGTTGTTTATTTGTTTGTTTTCAGTCAAAGGAGTCATTGCTGGGCTGAATTTGGGAATAAATTTTAACTTTCTTTCTTTTCTTTTTTTACAGTCTAATCAGATCCGACAAATGGAGGAATTTAAGATATCCAAGAAGAGCAAAGTTGGTATCCTGCCTTTTGTCACTGGGTTTGAGGAATTCGCTGAACTGGCTGAAACCATATTTCGCAATGCAGAGCGTCGAGGAGACCTGGACAAAGCTTACGTTAAGCTTATCAGGGCCGTCTTCATGAACGGTGAGACCACTGATCATTAAGCAAGTTTTTATTTATTGGAAAAGGATCATGTGAAGTTGATGTGGTGTCCTGGAATTTCTGACTTGTTTATTGTCTTCTCAGTGGAGAAGGTTGCCAATGAAAGCCAGAAAACACCACGAGATGTCGTGATGATGGAGAATTTCCACCACATCTTTTCTACGCTGTCACGTCTAAAGATTTCCTGCCTGGATGCAGAGAGACGAGAGGCCAAGCACAAATACACAGACCATCTACAGTCTTACGTAATCAATTCTCTGGGCCAGCCTCTAGAAAAACTGAATGTGAGAAGAGTTAAAGTGACCACAAAATTCAGTCATCTTTATTAGCCTGAGTTGGAGTATTACGAATATAAGCAGAGTTTTATAACAGGCAAACTGTCATCTCGCTTGCAGCATTTCTTTGAAGGAGTTGAAGCACGTGTAGCCCAGGGTGTTCGTGAGGAGGAGGTGAGCTATCAGCTGGCCTTCAACAAGCAAGAGCTGCGAAAAGTAATCAAAGAGTATCCTGGTAAAGAGGTGAAAAAGGGACTCGACAATCTTTATAAGAAGGTGGACAAACACCTGTGTGAAGAAGAAAGTCTGCTGCAGGTGAGAAAAAAAACAGTTTAGGGGATTAAAATCATTGCATGCCTCTTCCTGCCTCTGAACTGTTGCACTTCCTGTCTATTCCTCTAGGTGGTGTGGCACTCCATGCAAGACGAGTTCATCCGTCAGTACAAGCACTTTGAAGATCTCATAGGCAGGTGCTACCCTGGCTCTGGGATCACTATGGAGTTTACAATCCAGGACATGCTGGAGTACTTCTCCAGCATTGCTCAGTCTCATTAATCTTGCTGCTATGCACCTTTCCTTAATGATTCATTACTGGCTCACACTGGCTGAAGATACACTAGCAATTTACAAACTACCATCTAATGCTTTTTGAATTAAGAACATTTCCTCTTTGTGTTTTTATTTGAATGAAAGGGAATTTGTACATAAGACAGTGCTAGGGATATTGCTGCATTTTTTTGTGTGTGTGTTTCGTTGAGATTTAACAACAGCTCTCTAAATACTTCTTGTTTGTCATATTTTTATTATTTTTTGATGCCATATGTACATAATAAATTAGCATCTGCACAACCCCTCCTAGTATTTGTCGCACATTTCTGTTTGTTTTACCGTTAAGTCAGGGGAGTGTCCTTACTCTCGATACTGGATGAGAGCAGGGATAGGACCAGTGGTGGAGCGTAACTTTACTGAAGTACAATTTTAATATACTTTGTTAAAGTATATCTGTGTTATTTTGCTTTTTCTTTACAGTTGAATGCAAACATTGCATTTTGTACTGCGCACATTTACTTTAAAGGTTATACATCTCCAGCTGCATCAATAAAGTGATGTATACATACACTTGGTAGTGACTACTTTTGCTTTAGGTAATTTATTTTTTTTATGCTAAAACTTTTATACTGTTAGGCTACTTGGTTATGATAACTACAGTGTGTTTAGGAAAAACAACCCATCAATGGTAATAGTCACCCTCCTACTGAATACTCTAGTTAACACAGTATTAATTTAAGCAAATTTTTTATTGGTAATTTCAGTATTTATTTCCAATTTTTTGGTCAAATAAACTATTCATATTACAAAGCTATTAAATAAACCTTTGTGAGCCAAAAAAAACCCCATTAGAAATATAGTATAGTAACAAGGTTAAAATTAGATTAACCAAGTTGAACAAGTTAACAGGGCTAAACTGATATTTTACTTTTAATTGAAGATCCTGACATAAATGTGGCAAATAATACTCAGGACCACAGAAATGTTGTTTCTCAGTTTTATCAGAAAAAGATGCAAGCTGTGTGTTTTGTAAACCTCTGTGAAAGTCCAGGATAAATATAACTAAAAGAAGGAAATTACAGAAAAAACAAAAAGGTCGGCTGGGCCTATTAAACGTTTGTGCCCGACGGTCTGTGACTGTTTTTTTCAATGGTTTTCCAGTTCTTCTCTTCAGATGTTCTGATTTCCTGTTGGGTCCTCCCCTGCTTGATATTAGTCCCCCCTTCCCCGATCGAAAATATCTGGAAACGCCCTTGCGTTAATATTTACTGTTTGGGCTAAATAACTTTGTCGACACCACCCGTCCGCTTTCAGAACGGGCAGCACCGGTGCACAAAACACGCAGCTCCAAATACTTCCCCTAGACTCTTACTTCCATGGTGACGAATCCAAACCGGAGACCATCGGCGCTCTTTTCAAACCACTTTACCGCGGAAACGTGTCAACTCAGAATTGAAGATTGTCTAACACTACCAGAAAACATATATGATACGTTATAATGTGGCTCGTGCAAGTCATTGGTCAAAGGAAATGGAAACTTACTGTCGGTGATGTAGAATTACGCTGGACGGGCTAACGTTAGCCGCTAGGAAAGCACTTCCAGGGTAAGACAAGCTGTGATCGTTCTGGGATTTAACGCTAGCTCGTTAGTCGTCAAGCTTTGCTAACTAACAGGCTACTGCAGGCGACAAAACGACAACAAAAAGTTACCTCAGTGTTAATAAACGCATAAGGCTAATGTCTCTGATGAGCTAACATGCTTAATGTTAAACTTGCTGCTTAACGTTAGCAAACATTAAAAAAACTTGCTAACTTCTTTTAGCCATTCTATAAACTCAACACAGTCAATTATGAATAATAAACATTTTAGTAAATATCTTATGAATTTGTTTTCTTGGCTGTTCTTGCCACAGGCTAAATGTCAAAGTTGGAGTGGTCTAACTTGATTTGATACTTTATTTGGAGAGGAAACCTGGTTAAATGTGATCAGTGATAAATAAACCTGTCTTAACTCAGATGTGTTACAGCAAAATGTCTGGTCATGTTAAAATCATCTGGCACATTCAAAAAAATGCATTAGGTTAAGTTACTTATTGTTTAACGCAATAATGTTACCTCCAAAGTAGCTGGCAAACTAGAAGACAGTGATTGTATTTTTATGTTTAGCAGAAAAATTCTAAAATATTAACTTATGTATTTTTTTTTCATAGGTAGGTAATGTAAGTTCCATGCAGATCAATTGTGCTTGCATATGTAATCATCCTGAAGGGCCCGTTTTGAAGCACAAAAGTGTCTGGAACTTGAAGTTCCTAAACACATTTTGGGAATAAACATGACCCATTCTATGAGAATGTTTCTTTGATGAGTAACATTAAACCTATTGGAGGGGCAAACGTGTTTTAAATCTTTTGGGGCCTGTGTCCCCTGCGTATCCCCTGAAATTTACATTCATTTTTAGAACAGCAACAAACAGATGTGAGACAATACTGACATCCTTTTAACGTCATCTTATTTGCGATTAGGCTGATAGCAGTCACCAAGGTCAATATCGGCTCCCAACCATGACCAGCAATGCAGAAAGGAAGTTTGTTAATTTGCGAAAACGTCTGGACCAGCTGGGCTACCGGCAACCGCTGGGAATCGAGTCACTGCCACTTGTGGAGAAACTCTTCAGGTGTGAAACCTCTGAACCATGTACCCTCATTCTCTTAATATCACCATGTGGTCCAGTGTAGTTCAGCCATGTCTTTCTTTGTGTTACAGTGACTTGGTCCACACAACTGAAAGCCTGCGCAATGCCAAACTGTCAGCAGGGAAGTCTGACAAAGAAAACCGAAACGTAGACTCTCTTCTGGAGCCATACAGGACAGAGAATGCCCGGTTGGTCAGGGAAAACAATGAGCTACACCTTAAGCTTCTAAAATTGAAGGACGAGAAAGAGCGTGTCATTAGTGGTAATAACTGCGTTATAATAAGCAAGCACTGGCTCTTCAGCACAGTTTGAATCATTTTCCTCATATTCATCACCTGCATACACAACAGACAACATTTTTTTTCCTGTCTGGCTCCAGAGCTCAAAACCAACATCAGAAAACTGGACCATGAGACGACTGATCTGAAGTTTTTAAATAATCAGTATGTGCACAAGGTTCGCTGCCTGGAGAAGGATAGCAAGGCTAAATCTGAACGCATTCAGCAGCTTCAGGAGAAGAACCTGCAAGCTGTTGTTCAGACACCAGGTACTGACAGGGGAGGGGTAAGGCCTAAACTCTTAGATAGTGGACTTAAAATGATATTCCATCTAGGTATATTTAATCTTGACCCCTCTCGTGCTTTTAACAGGTGGAAAAAAACGCAGTATTCCTTTCAGACGGCAGAGAATGCAGATTGACGAACTAGTACCTCCGTCTTCAACATCAGCTTATCCTGTGCAGCAACCTGATGATCCGTACATAGCTGATCTACTGCAGCTGGCAGATGGAAGGTTTGTTTTCTTTTGTGACTGAAAGTTGTTGTAGTTGCTTAATTAAATTGTTGATTATTAATGTTTGTATCTGCATTTATTCTGTCTGACTCGCTCCAATTTTTGTGTAGAATTCAGGAGTTGCAGGAAGGTGTTGTCAAATTGAAACTAGACCTTGGAAATGCTCAAGAAGTTGCAAAACATTTAAATACTCAGGTACGTTAAGTGGGTGCTTGTTACGTTGTGAATATTTTAAGTTGTCATAGAGGTAATCAGCTCTATTTTTTAAAACGCACTTCTGTTAGGTGGAGGAGAGGGACAAAGAGATTGACCGCCTGAATGGCGCACTTCATGGCGGCCGACCTCACGACATAATTTCTCTTGAGGCTCAGAACATCAGCAACGAAAAACTAATCGCCCATCTTAACCTGCAGGCAAGCTCTACAGTCACAGCATAAAAGTGGAGTAAAGAAATTTGGTTTGAATGGTTGCTGGTAGTTTAGTACAATCTCTTGATATGTTTGTGTGCAGATTGATTACTTACAGGAGACCAACAGGACGCTGGAGCAGAAAATAGACGGACTGCAGCAGAAAAAAAAGGACGCCTCCACCGAAGTAGCCAATCTGTCTTTAAAGAACCTGGAACTGTGTGAAGAGCTGACGCACATCGACGACCTCGCAAAGCGAATGGAGATGGACAAAGAGCGCGTGCTGGAAACTGCTGACATGGAGCTACAAGAAACTAAAGTAAGCAATGTGATGATCCTGGAGTTCTTGGCTTAAAAGCATTCAGTGTAATTCATCCATTAAGAATGGACTTCAAACTGTTTTCTCAACAGAAAGAAATTCAAAGGCAGCAGAAAATGATCGAAGATCTGGAGGCTATTATCACAAAGACAAGAAGGGTAAGTAGTAGTATACACTGTTCTAACTCTAGATTTCCTACTTTACAGTATAATATACCTTTTGCTTAAACTTCTATTACTTATTTACTTCAGGAGCAATCTGAAAGTGACTTTGAAAAAGATCGTCTGAGAGATCAGCTGGTGGAGCTCAAAGAGCAGAATGAGAAGATGGAGGGACTCGTGAATTTCTTGGAGGATGAGAAAAACAGGCTTCAGGACAAAGTAGAGAAAATGATGTCAGCTGGTGAGCAGCAGTGGAAATACCTCAGCAGCTATATATGCATTGCAGTGTTTATATACGCACTTGATGTTATATCCTAGACAAAGAGCTGGTGCTGGAGTTGGAGGCCATGCGTACTAAATATGGCGTTTGTGGAAGGGAACGCTCTCCGTCTCGTCTCGATGCATTTGTCAAGAGTCTAGAGGAGGAGAGGGATTACTATCGCAAAGAATCTGAGCGTTACAAAAGAGCCAGAGGAGCTGGCGGTGTTGACATAAGCCCTAGCCGTAGCCCAAGCAGGGGCAGGAGTCCTGGGTCCAAAGTAGTCAGGGTAAGAGTCAATAAAAAAGAAACTAGCAAATTTCTAATTGAGGTAGTTTCATGTTAAACTGATACTAAAGAACAATGACTTCAAATTTTCAGGGAGGTGCTGCAGAAGCGGAGCTGCTTCGTGTAATTCAGGAAAGAGATGAGCTGAAGGTTGCTCTCTTGGATTTTGAGAAGCACATGGAGGACATTCAAAATAATATAAAGGCCCTGAGCAATGAGAGGGATCATTTCAAAACCCTCTTTAAACAAGTAAGTTTTAGATGCTTTACATTTGCACCAATAACACATTTGAATAAATCTTTTTGTTTTTACATGATATGATTCTGTTTCATTCAGACTCAGGATGAGCTGAAGCTTACCCGCAGAGTAGATACGTCGAGTAATGTTGTGAAACTACAGGAGGAGATCAAACGAGCAGAAGCAAAGCTCGAGCAGATGACGACTGAAAGAGACACACTGATGGAGAGGTTAAAGGTCAGTGCAAGAATACAGCCTTTAAATCTGCACGTGATTCTGATGCGCCGTTACAGCTCTGCAGACACATGCTGTGCACATGTATCTGCAGGTTGCACAGACTTCAGCTCTAACAGACAGACAAGGGGAAGAGAGGAAGATTCTTAACCTGGAGAATGCTGTAAAGAGTGTGAGTTGGGATATTTCATTTAATAGGTTTAGTTATTTGAACCTTCCAGCACTTGAATTCTCACTATACTGTGATATTATGTAATGTTCATGTATATTTTTGGAGTGCAGCTGGAACGGGAGAGACTGGATCTCCAATCACAAGTATCCCTGCTAAAGGAGAGCAAGGAGGCTGCAGAGGAGGAGCTGAAGGTTCAGTCTGCTGCTATGGTCCACAATGGAGAGGAGGTCGCCCAGCAGAGGGTTGAGTGTAATGCTCTGAGGTTTGAATTGCTGGTTATATCAGCGGTGTTCACTTCCACTTGAGGATCTTTATAATGTAACCAACTAATGGTGCCATAGTTCAGTTCTGTAAAATGCTTTATAATATTGTATCACAAATTTATCACATTATATATGTGGTGCAGTGGAACAGTTTCTCGACACTTCACAAAACAAAAAGTTACCCTATTTAAATTTGACCCTGGAGGATACAATTGTGTGTAAATCTGTGTCTAACCCTGTGAATATCTAATGTCTTTAAACAGTATTCTCTTGGTGGCACTCCTGACCACTGGGGTTGGATATTGCTGGGTTTTCTAAAGAAAACTGCTCATTAGTCACTGACTGGATCATAGCCAGATACACAGCTTTCATCATCAGTGATGATTCTTAGCATTAAACTTCTAGTTCAAGTTTATGTTTGCTCTGTGTGCAAGTCTCTGCAGATGGTTTTCTGTGAGTGGTCCGAACAGAACTTCTGGGAGCTGTGTTGGAAGCTGTCCTCGTGCACAAAGATATGACCTTGATTTATGATTTTTATAGGACGGAGTAGCAACGTTTTTGTTTTTTGTTTATTTTTAATCACACCAAATACAAAAAGTACCCAAAATGTATTAAGCTCAAAAATAGAACATATTGGTTTCTTTAGACTTCCTCATCTGAAACATCATCATTCTTGATGCTGCACTAAGGGATTGTTATACTTGTCACCAGTTGTTGGAGAGCTGATGGGATTTTCCCTGCCTGTCTGTAGGCTGCTACAGGAGCAGATGGAGAAGTCACTGTCTGATACTCAGCACAGGCTATCTGTGAAGATGAATGAGCTGCATGCTTCCCATGTGCAGATAGAAAAACTTGAGGAGAGAATAGGTGAATATGTTGAAACAGTCATTACGCTTTTTTCTTTTTCTGTAAGGCTCTGTTTCCTGTTTGCTGAATTTTAGTTTGCCTTCCAGGGGAGCTGAGTCAGCAGAGTTCCAAGCACAAAGGGGAAGTAGCTGTTCTTCACAAGTCAATCTCTGCCCTGGATAAAGAAAAAGATGCTCTGCAGGATGAGGTGGATCAAAAGACTGAGAAACTGGTTGCTCTTCAAGAGGAACTATCCAACAAGGTAGTATTTTTTATTTTATTTATTTATTTATTTTTTTAAGGTTCAAGATTACAAACTTTTATGAAAGGATCGAATTTCATGTCCATATGTGAAATCTTAAAGGTCAAATCTCACATCTGACCCCTAATGTCCAGTTCATGTGCCAGCTGTCTCTGTGAAAATTGCTGTCAAATAATTAACTCTTTGAGGCATGTAAGACAACCACTTCCATAACCACTTCCAAAAGAAAAATATTTCAAATAAAATCATGAGCCTCTTTGTGCTCTACAAGAGCACTTTTCAAAACCATGTGTGCAATTGAGAGCAACTACGAGAGAGGAGTTGAGATGCTGAGAGAAACACAAGCGTACTTGGACCTGGATGGGGAATTGTGCTTGGACGCTGTGTAAGTCAACTGTGCCTAGTACGCGTACACCAGTTCAGTGTTTTGTGGCCCAGTCTTTTGGGTCAAAAGAAGAGTGGATCTAACTAAATAGCTCTGTCTTCTTTGTCCCTCCGGATAAACTTAATGGATTTATTATGGGAGTAGTGGGTCTGAAGCTGAGACTGAATCCATGATCGAAACATTGAGTGTGTCACACAAGAACCGGTTTATAACTGAAAGCTTTTACATAACTAATGGAGAGATGTGTCCACTCTAGCTATTGTTTGCAAAGAACATATTATATGAACTAATCTGTGGCTCAAGAAACAAACCATGGATTTGTACAAAAAGAAGGCTTTGGATGATGAGTTGTACTCATACACTGGAATCACATGAGGAAGGAATAAATACAGTAACTAAATACACATGGGTTTTCTATTAAAATGCACTTTGCATTTGCATCTAAAACATGTTATTTAAAAAATTAATGAGGTAAACTCTTGATATTTACACAGGAAAAGACCCTTGAAGACGTGAGACTCACAGTCACAAACATGGACAGCTCGTTAGCGTGAGTACTGTGTTCTTGGGGTTCAATGTCGGTTTTATTTAAGTAAATATTAGGATAAAAACCCAACGTAAGAAATAAAGTTTTTCTTTTTATGAACCAATATTTTAAATTCTTTCAGTCAGCTTCAAGGAGCGTTAAACAGTCGTGAGAGGGAGTTGAACAGCCTCAGGAGACAGCTGGATGCGTCTCAGGAGGAGCTGGCTGGACTCAGGAGAGAGAAGGAAATTACAGTCCGAGAGAACAGGAGACTGCAAGATGACCTAGCCACAATGACCAGGGAGAACCAAGTAAATAAAAAAAATCACAATTACTGTAATCAATGTTGAGTCTTCTGTGTCATGTACCAAAATAATAGAAGTGACACTAGCTACTTGCATCTTTTTTGTCCAGGCTGTACATGCAGAAATGGAAGAGTCTTTACATGAGAAGGATGAGCTCAAGTTGAGGCTCCATTCTTACATTTCTGAAGTGGCCAGAGTAGAGAAGCTGATTGCCACAAAGGCAAGAACATATCCCTTTGCTCCTGTATTTTATGTTTGCGACTTTACACATATTATAATTACCTGGAAGCCCTTGTAGAAGCCTTCTTCTGACAGCTCTGTTGACCCACAGGAACAAGAGAACAGGGATTTGTTGGAGCGGTTCAGGTTGTCCCACATGGAGATGGAGGAGCGGAACCAAAAGTTACAGCAGGCTGAAGGCCTCAGCAACTCCATCCGCCTGGAGCTGCTCTCTTCAGACACAGAACGCAGACACCTCCGAGATGCAGTCGGCCAACAGGAAAAGGAAATCCAACAGGTGAGATGTGGCACTGGAAAAAGATTACAGAGACATTTCTAGCTGCTATTCTAGGTAAACAAGTTAAATGAATGTTAATTTCAGTCTTTAAACAAATGTGTCTGAAATGCACCCTTTTTCACTTTTCTGTTTATCCAAGCACATGCAGGCGATCCAGGCTTACGAGGCGCAAGTTTCCTCGTTGGTTCGTGGGATGTCCCGATTAGAGGAAGAGCTACACAAAGCACAGGAAGAGAAGGCTGCTCTCCTCGCAGATCTGGCTTCAGTTAGGGAGCTATGTGTCAAACTAGACTCGAGCAAGGAGCTCACTGCACGTCAGCTCACCTCCAGGAGCATGGACCTCGAGCGGGTGAGGCTTGCTGTGGTGCCGGCTTATTTATTACAGTGTTTTTTCTGGTCTTGGCAGGAAACTGTTCACATCCTGTTTTCCTTCAAACTTAATTATGATATTTGCTTTTTGTTTTTAGGTTACAGGAGAACTGGAGGATGTCCGGTCAGAGGCGGAGATTCTCAAGAAGCAGTTAGCCAGCGAGCGGCTGACTGTGCGTAACCTCGAGACACTGCTCTCCACAAATCGGCAAAAGGAGTTTCAAACACATCTGACAGCCAGCGAACGAGAGTCAGAGCTGAAAGTGCTACGAGACAGGCTCACCTTGGCTGACAGCAAAACGTAAATAAATCCCGTTCACTCTACTTGTTAAAAGAAATCTCCTTCCTAAAGAAAAAGTTGGTAACTTGTGTGTCTGTGTAAAGTGCAGAGCATGCCAGGGAGGTGTCCCAGCTTCGCGGCAAAGTCTCTCAATTGCAGACAGAGATTGACGTTCTGAAAAGGCAGCTGACCACTGAGCGCTTTGAGCGGTGAGCTACACGACTGTTTGTCTTTACAGTGATGCTTATAACAGCAGTTTCTCTTTGGGGATTAATAAAGTAACCTATCAGTCTATCTGTGGGCGTTATTGATGAATCTGATAGCAATTGTTTCTAGATTAATCAAAAAGAAATCAATATTTTCATTACATGAGACCGAAAATCTCAAAAGTGCCAAAAAAAAGTATTTTTGCAACTCTATCCATCCCATGAAACCACTTACTAATACAGAGCAGGTGATATCAGTGTGTTGCATTGGAAAAATGTCATTATTAATTTTTTGGGTAATCATGTAATGTTAACTCTGAACCAGAAATGTTTGGTTATCAAAATTTCACCCTGAGTGCACCACATCTGTCAGGATTGATGCAATATTCCATCATATCACTCAGCTACTGCAGCTTCATAACACGAGTAAATACAGCTGATGTAACAGCAGTCTTAAATATCATTCCACTAAAAAAAAAAAAAAAAAGAGTAATTACATTGGGTTTTTAATTTTAGCTGTAAAAAACTGGCCAAATACATTTGAAGTTGGATGAAACGATTTCTGACATTTAATTCTCCAAAACAACCTCACTCTTCATTTTTACCCCTCAGCCGTAGAAGACTGATGGGGTTTTGTCATCACCCCATCAGGTCAGATCAACTTTGTAGCTACAAGGACGTGACCGCAGATACAAATATTCTGATGCTGTTTTGTTGCCTCCTTTCTCTCTCTCACCTCAGTGAAAGGGCAGTTCAGGAAATGCGCAGACAGGGTCTGTCGTTCTCAACCCTGCAAACCTCATCATCCCTCAGCGTCTCCAGCAGCTCTCACCACATCTCACCAGAACGCTCCATCCTCCGATCTCTTGATCACTCCACTGATAAATCAGCAGACAAGTAAGCCATAAACATAACAGTTTGGGAAATAAGGTGAAAGACATTTAAAACCAATATGATCTTAAGTTGAGGCTGAAAATGTTGAGGCTTGATTTATTGCCATTATTATGACTATTATCATGTGTTTAAAACCTCTCTTCCTCCCTTCTGTTTTTAGGAGTGTGAGCTTCAAGGATTGATTGGAACAAAGATTAAATGAAGGCACTGACAAGTGAGTCAGAACCCACTAGAAGCTTGTGAGTGATGTCTTGACTTTGGACATAAAAAATGAAGGCCTCTGTAAACCACAGTTTAACCTGTGGAGTACCTCATAGAAACTTTATTGTTCCGTTCAACAAAAGGGCAACCAGGGCTGTTTAAATAACGTTTGTACTAAAGGTGAAGATTTTTCTAACATTTCTAACAATGTTTTTTGAATGTGTTACTTGCACTGTAGATTAAGTATTTTCTATTGATTTAAAAACAAAAGCTTCATAAAGAAGTCCCAAAAAAATGAATGTGATTCCCACCATCTTTAACCACATGTAGCAAGTGTTCATTTTGTGTGAGGTTTTTTTTGTATTATGTATATTATGCTTAAATTATTCATAAATAAAGTAATTAAAAACTGCAAACGAACATCAGAAAAGGTAAACTTCAGTTTTATTACATGGTAAATAATCTCAGTTACATCAAAGAGGGAGAGGAGCTGGCAACGAGAGGCTGCGATTGAGCATTAAATAAGCTTGATATGAAACCCTTGACCATCCCAGCACATGGTGCGTGTTTTAGCCTGCTAAACCACTGAATGCCCACTAAAACCACTGAACAATTTTTTTCTAAGGTCTACAGTGTATAAAGCAACAAATAAAAACAGAGTTTGGTCTTGCAACCATATTAATATTTCCATTGTTGTATACTGAGCAGATATAATTACTGTAACAGCTGACATAACGTATGGTTTGGTTGACCTTTTCTTTTGAATTTGATTTCAAGCTTTAGTGGTTCTGAAGTCAGGTCTTTCTCGTCCAATAATCAGCACTTTTAAAAGGCACGCGGACATCAAGTAAACCTGTGTAACAGCTCTGAAAATACAATTTGTTCCTTAAAAATAGTACAAACGGTTTTCTATAAAAAAAAAAAAAATACAACTTTAAAGCATTGCTCATTTAATGCCGACAGTGTGCAGCGGTTGTGTTGGGGAGAGGGTATGTGAATAGAGAAAAGTCTAAAATGTACTTGGGCAGGAGTTCTCTCAGTAGCTTCTGTGGTAAGCTGCATAAATAATAGTGTATTGTTTCCGTGGTGACCGGCTTGTACCACGTTTGCCTTTCTGGAAAGTGAACATGAGGAGGCGCTCCAACATGCTGGAGCACAAACTCCGCGTCGCTTTCCAGGTGCTCGTAGGACCCGATGAAATCATAAGAAACAGCACAAGGTTGGCATAAGTTATATATGGGCATCCAGTGCTCATTCATGCGCTCCACGTCCTCGTCTAACAAGTAACGAACAAACTCTGCAAAAGTCACGTCGTCTCCTGTTATAGCTGCATCCTTAGCGCGGCCTTTTCTGTAACGCTTTATGATCTCCACGCCGTACTTTTTCTGGTAGGACTCTATCTCGCCAAACTTGTTCCTGTATGCGGAAAGCAGGCGCTCCATGGGCTCTCGCACAAACATGAACTTGAAGTAATGCTTGAGGCGGTAGCGGATCTCTTCGGGCTTCAGAGAGGACAAGAAGACCAGGTCGCTGCGGTGGTCCATCTTGATGTTGACGTCCACGTTTTCCAGGGCTCCGCTCAGGACCTTCAGAACCCTCTTCCAGTTGGAGCAGGCCACTTTGGGGACGTAGCAGTAGAGGAAGCGGTGCTCGTCGTTCACGAGGACATGCTGCAGCAGCGTCTTCCTCTGTAGGAGGCTCAGTGACCACACACTGTGGGGCATGTTCTTGTGACTGCACATGGTTTTGATGGTCCGGTTACGGATCTCCTGGAGGATCTAAAAGTGAACAGAAATCAGTGACTTCAAGCTGTGTTCCATTAATTTTACACAGTAAGAACACTCCCTGTGTTCATATACCACTTTGCATTTAATCATTACTTATTATTTGTCTCTGGCTCTCTTCCACTGTGAGTCTTTAGTCCTATCTCCCTTCCCTCACATCTGCCATGGCCACAGCCGGTCTTGGCAAGCTTCCTCCTGTTAAAAGGCAGTTTTTCCTTCCCACTGTTGCCAAGCGCTTGCTCATAGAGTATCATCTGATCTCGTTTTCTCTGTATTATTGTCTGGTCTTTGCCTAACATTACAAAGAGCCTTGAGGCAATTGTTGTGATTTGGCTCTCTATAAATAAAACTGAATTTAATTGAACAAGCATCAAATAAAAAAAAAATACTGAAACATTTGTCACTGAGGTTCAGGATATCTCAGTCCTTCTGTTTTCCTCGTATTGTGTTCGCAATAAACCTGAAGTTGGGTATGGCAAATACATGTTTGCACAAGTAGAAAATACTTTGCCGAGCCAGCCTGAAGAAATTTTGACCGTGTCTATTAGCTGATAGACTGGATTTCACTTGTGATTCTACCAATCAATATAAACAGGGAAACCTTAATGGTGCTGTTTGAGGACAGCTGGACCATTTAAATCTTTTTATATAGATATTTGACTCTGGCTGTTTCTTGTATGTCTCCTCCTCCCATTTGTGGTTACATGTCAGTATTTGTGGGTTTCCAAAGCATTTCAGCAACTGTATAATTGCAAATAAAGCCTCGTATATGGTGTGAATCCCCTTTAAGAGGCCTCCAGTGGTGTGAAAGTGCAACACTTTTTACTGGGTAGATGTTTTGCAGAAAAATGTCACGATTTAATCTTTCGTTACAGACTCTGGCCACTTTAAACTTTTTATAGGTGGATGTGACTGGTGAATTTACTAAGTTGTTATTATAGTTGATTTTTACTTTATTTAATTACAATTTTTAATTTGAAGTCCCATTAGTTTCCAGTTTTAGTTTCTTTAAAATAATATGGACATTGAATTTAAGAATATAAACAGTGCTTTTTCAAGGCATTTGACTCAGTTGTGTGGACTTCCTGAGTGTCAGTAAATATCTGCACCAAAATCTCATGAGGCAGATAATGACATGGTCGTTTCCTGTGTATTTTTCCATTTCAGTTCACTTTTGAGTGCTTAAAATGATTTCTGGTTTGAGTTAAATTATTTATCCCAAAAGTTGGAAATGTGTTAAAGCAGATAAAGTATGGAAAAACATCTCAGAAGGAAATGTCTCAGAAATGTAGAATATTATACTTAACGGGAAAATCTCAGTAATTCACAATGTAATATGACAGTAAGGAGCTTTAAAGTTAACGTGAATGCTGGTATTAAGGTGGTAAACACTTTGTGCATCTGTCCCTGTTAGAGGGGAGCTGAAACGTGTTCAGAGCATGTCCAGTAAGTGTTACCGAGGGGTGGTCGTGTATTATTCACAGCCACTCACCAACTCCTTTTATTTCTAATTTTAGTTTAGTTTTAGTTCACTAAAGATCTTTAAATATTATTTACTGCAGTAATGTGGACAGGGGCATAATTTCCAGGAGGGTTATGATTCCCCCCCCCCAATACAGTTATTAATAAATAGGCTGTTGATTTTGTTTACTCATTTCAGTTATTACCAGCAAAATAGTTGCATGTTTAATCATTTGGGAATTTACCCAGATGATTACACCCCCCACCACCAATGTTCAGCACAAAGTTACGCCCATGAATGTGGAGTGAAACTACATTTGATCAGGGGTACCATGATGTCAAAGTTGGCTGCAGGGATTCAAAGATGGTGTTTAAATCGAGCGTTCACGGAAACCAACCAAAAATCTACCTTTCAACCATTTCACTGAGGAAACTGCTCTAAGGCTCTTAAGCCTCCGGCTTATCACCGATCAGCAACTATTACGAAATGCTGAAATATTCAGACTAAATCTAAGCTAAATCTTCATGTGGGGTTACATTCCTCTACCTGGGACTCCAGGTCCGCCGCGTCTGGGCTGCGTCCCCCCGCCTGCCCCCGGTGGAAGTCTAGTCGCCTGCCGTTACTGCGGGGTGAAGGCGTCTCCATGCCGTTTAGCATTCCCTTCTCTATCATGAGCAGCAGGCCTCCGGATGCTACGATGACCAAGAAGGTTAACAGCGACGGCAGCACGGCGGAGCTGCGGCGGCCAGAGCTCAACTTCATCGCTGACCTGAAGTTTATAACCGAACCGCTCCGCGCTCCTCCGCTCCTCTTCATGCCGTACTCCTGCCTCCGAGGGAGCATAGTTTGTGTCCGGCTTGTCTGTTTGATGCCTACCAGGTTTTCTAAGTTGCTCTCTAACTACAGTAATACCTACCACGTACCCATACTTAAGTTCAAAAGTGCACGAAAAGTGTTTTTGTGTTTTAATATAAGCACTTCCTGTTTTGACTGTCAAAATAAAAACCCCTCAATCAGGGGTAAATCGGAGTCTCAGTTTTTGCTAAGAAAAAAAAAACACTCTCAAAATTGCCTAACAAACCACAGAAGGTTTCATTTCTAATTTATTGAGAATACACTTACAACATAGACGGTAAACTACTTGAGATTTCATAAGAGAAATAAGTGCAATTTTTAGTGTGATGATTTAAGTTTTCCAGTCTTCGTCTGCATCATCTCTGAATACATGTGCATTAAGTTACAGATCATAGGAGAAAGGCACAAAACTTTGTGTAGTTTTTTTTTCCCCATGTAGAATTTTTGTAGTAAAACAAAAAATGTATATTTTTTAAATTTATGATGCAAACTAGATTGTTTGACGTTGAAAAATAAATGTAATAATTTCTGTAAAGTGCTTTTGCTCGCTGTTTTTCAACTGCGCAAACTGATCAAGCTAACTAGAATATACAGTTTCAAAATAAAATCCTTACTGCTTTGTTTTAGAGAGGGGGGGGGGGACCAAAGTATCCCTATGCATGCTGGTGTATGTAGTCCAGTTAGCATTTTCTGATTTTTATCTCCGCATTCAAACATAGCTTGGTAGATCCTCAACTAATCTATGGTCCTTAGACTGAAAACATTTATATAGTATGAATCAGCTGTGAACACAAACTGTTTATATTTCAAAACTATACATCCTGCTAGGCACTCAATACAAAGCCTAAAATGTACAGCATTCCTTGTTTTTATCCACCTTTTCAATCCAGCTGCACCTTACTGCTCCACAAAACTGTCTGGCCCAAAGCTGGAATCATTGATACCACTGTATATAAGAGAGACTACAGCTAGAAATTCACCAGTGACTGGCAGGAGATGCAGCCAAAAGTTAAAAGAACAGCTGAGCACCTCGGAAAGAGTTCAACACACCGGCTGGTAAAACACTGCCCCCTGGTGGTGAATTTCTTAGTTAAAATTTGCCAAAGTAGTTTATTTTTGTGATCTTTGTGTATTTCCCTTTTCTATGGCAGTAACTTTCAAACTACTGACACCTTTGCTGCTTTGCTGATTACAGATGTCTTTTCAAATCTTTTTTACTTAATTAGTTTTTGAGAGACTCGCATGCCTTCTTGCCTTTTGAAGATTGGAGACAAAACATGAGTCTTTCTCTTAATATGCTGGATGGGTGAACGGGGGGTGAATATATGTGCCCTTCTCCGGTTATCCTACACGCAGCCCACAGTACGGTGTAAGCGGTCTGCTGTGTAACTGTGATGCTTCAGGGTTGTATTATCACTGGGCATCATACAAGAAAACCACAGACTCAAGACACCCTTGCAGGATTTACACCTGCAGGAAGACCACCCTGCCCTCCCTTCCCTCCTCGGTGCTTTCACTTCCATTCAGTTCGTCATTCCTTTCATTACCACCCACAGGCACGAGCTTACGTTACAGTAACGTGCTCGCATCGTGACCGGAGCTCATATATGCGCTGTTACTTCGCCGACACTCGCCTTTCTCTGGCAGCCACACCCTCCCATCTTCATCTCCATCTCTCACGCGTGCAGCTGTGACCGTCGGGCGGTGCGTGCGTCTCCGTGTCGGGCACCCGCAGCATCAGCAACACAAAAGGGTCGGAGCTGGAGCTGGGTTTACCTCAGCGCGGATCGGAAGGAGGGGATCGCGTTTCCGAGCAAAGGTGGTGGGATTTTTTATCTTCTTCTCTTCCATGTCGGTTTGTGTGTATGGTTACTGACTTCCATTTTCACGACGCTATTGACCTTGTCATTGTAGACCACCCCTCATTTTACCCATTGACCTGCTCAGATCTTCTACTCCATCCATCGCAGATCCGTGTGTGTTCGTCTGTGTATGTGTGTGTGTGTGTTTGCTGTAAATGGGCTGGTACTTGCAATTTGATCCGGTTTGAAATGCGCAAACGCCGATGTCAACAGGCCAGGTTGTGCTCAATCGTTACTTTTTAAACCCCAAAACAATCCTCATCAATTAAACGCCGTTTGGATGCTATCAGTGAAAAATGTGAGAAAAGCAGAGGCCACATTCTTTGTTCTCCACGCGCTTTTTAGTCTGCAATTAATAGACTGTAGTCCCCGTGCGGCGGCATCCGCTAATCTGCAATCAGCGGTTAGGTATCGATCGGTGCCTTTAGGGTGTATGTTGATGTTCTCCTTTACTTTGTCTTCCCCTAAACGATGGGCAGTCGGTATGAATTATAAGGATGTTTATGCCAGCTTGAAAACCATGCGCAGGCCATATGGTGCGGGCCTACATGTGCGGGGGGGAAATGAAGGAAATTATGGATTTATTTTCCCACGCGTCATTTAAAGCCTTTAAATCAATGCTGCAACACTGTCGTACCAATGGACTTTGAGGCTGAGACACACAGGCAGCGAATATTAATGTCAGCTTGCCAGATATTAATTCACAGGTTACTGGTGCTGGGTTTATGGTGCTGGTGTGGAGTAAACTGGTCTGTTTTCTGGTTGGCTGATTCAGTGCTTGACTGACATGAAGATGTAGACTGCTGTAGTATTTATGTTTTAGGTCATCAATAGAAAGACTGAAGCACGTGCTTTGCAGGAGAAAGATATGATAGTAAAGACGATGATAGCAGATAAGTGGAGTTACTTAGCAGCTATAACAACAAGCCGCTTCATATCCAGCCTTTAGAGTATCAGATCCACTGATGCACAGTAAACAACAAACCGTTATCGTATCATCACCACCCAATGGTGACTAACTGGCTTTTTTTTCTTTGCAGAGACATCTGCTGAGTGTCTTTGTAGTGCCAGACATGAATTTATTTTATTTGAGTCATGTATGGCCCTGGGACCTCAAAATAAAATGATTTAATTTGAAATTCTGTAAGATGTAAAAATGTCTGTCTGATACTCTGGTCTCTGTGTGTTTTAAATATCAGGAAAAACAGAGCTGAAAAACCCCATGATAACCTAGAAAGGTTGGTTGTTCATTAAACGAGTGACTGTCCAAGAGTATGTGCACAGCGTGTGATGCACTGACCGGATCCAGCATTTGATTGTAGTTTGCATCTTACTGCATGACCCACCTGACTCTGTATACTGAAATGAAACAAGTACTACGATTTGTCCTCCTTTAGTTCAAAATAGTAGCAGAATAACTCACAGTATGTTATTAACACAAAACTCAATTGTATTCCATTTTAATTTATTTATATGGCACTATACAGACCCTACTGCTTCTAGTGAGTCAAAATGCCCCAGGGTCCTTTTAGACTGCCTAAATGATTTGATAAAAGTACTGGATTCTGACACCAGCCCGTACCACCAGGCTAACCAATACACCAGCCCCTGTAAAAAATGTAAAAATGATAAAGAATTTGCTAGATACCTAACCTGATTAAATAATCACAGTTTTAATCATGTTGTGCAAAGCTCCGCACTGCCCATCTAAAGCATAAGTTCTCTTATTCTATACAGAGGTTTGCATTACGATTATTGCTGTTCTTCTCCAAAGCTAAAAAAAAAATGTAATTACAGTCTGGCAGTCAGTTCCTTAGGAGGCCTGTCCTAATTATTCAGTCCTCTGTGATGCAAGTTAATATCAACTCTTTAGAAATTTCCTTCCTGGATGATCTTAGAAATGTTTATGTAACACATCTCTGACCTAAATAATATGACCGCACAGTGTTTATTGTGTTTATGTTGTTATTCTTATTTTCCTGACATGCGTCATATATTTAGGTCACCACAGAAATGTTAGCATATATCAAAATGACAAGGGATTGCAGCAGGCTGTAGATCACATATCTGTGTAGGTTTGTATATTTAATGAGATCCATTCAAAATGTTCTTATTTGTGGACATTTCCCCCTCTGTGTATTTCTTATAAATCACAAGATGACATCACATTGCATCTAAACAAATTTCCGTGCTACGGAGAAACATATTCAGCCATGCTTTCCAATTTCCATAAAAAATTTGAATGGCTGCTTTACCACATGCCAAGTGTAGTGGCTGCTACAGTATCACTTAGCATAGAGAAGGCTGTTTGATCCTGGCCTTTTTCGCACAAAGTGGAATCGTTAAGACACTCTGCTCGCCGTGTGTGCGCGAATACACGAGGATGTGAATATCTGTACTAGAGCATGTTTGCGCTGCTTTACTGGGAGGTTTCTATTTATGCACATAGGCAGTCAGAGAACAGTCTGTCTTTGAAGTGCTGTGCTGCTGTAACATAGGCGGCATCCAGGTTGGTAAAGCCCCATCATTACCATATCCCTGTGAGACTGCAGTGTGATCCTGCCAAAACTGGAGAGTGGGGGGAATAGCCCTTATTACACAGTAACACTGTGGTGATTCTCACAGCCATTATGGTACCACGTCACATTATTATAAATGTAAAAAAAAGGATTGAGGGCAATTAGCTCCTTTTGTTCTCCTAAAAAAGGATATTTACTTTAAAAAAAAGCCACTAAATAGTTCCACAAGCTGACTTGTGTGTGTTGGATAGTGTTGGATAGCTCTAAAGGCTGTGAGCTTCACAGACTAGTCTATTACAGACATTTGTGACCATAACACTATTAGGGAGCTGTGATGGGGCGCATTACAGACCTTTATAATCACACATGTGCATCCATGATTGCAGTTAACCCACAAAGAAAGTCTTTATGAGCATCAGCCAGTTGAAATGCTGAATGCCACTCTGTTCTCCTGCACTGGATATCTGGCGGGGAAAACAAAGTGTCACTTTGTGCCTCCTCAGCACAGCAGCACTAACAGACACAGGAGAACGCCCATCTCTCTTCGCTAGGCACTCTCACTGCCCCTGTACCCACCGACACACCTCCTCCCTTCAGACTGTGCGTGTGCTCCACTCTCTGACACACATGAGCCAAAACTGACATGAGTTTTCATCATATGACGTCACCTCACAGGGACAATAATATTCTCATCAGCGTGAGAATATCAAGGGATGCTTACCGAGTCATTCTCCCGTGCGCCCACATACATGGACGTACATGCGCACACAACCGAGTGCTCACCGCATTTGACACCTGACTCCAGGTAATGCCCTAGATCCACAGTGACAGCAGGCAGGTGGAACAGGCACACACTCGCAGATCCCCTCGCGCACAAAGCGACTTCACAAGGGTAAGAAAGCAATCTTGAGCACACAGTTAGGTTTGCCTCTTCTATGCTGTTTGATGGTTGACTTAAGCTGTAGATTGGTGTAGACAGTCTCTCTCTGCTTGAAAGACACCTATCATGTTGCTCATGCTGTACAAGGTTATTATGTGCAGTAATGTTACTGTATGTTATTTGTCTAATAAAATATGCTGAGTCATGATGTTAGTGTGTGAGATGGTCAGGCAGGAGAAAAGGGGCTTTTTGCTTATTTGCAAAACTTAAGCATAGTCACTTAACACTTGCCTAATGTGGAAAATATAACCACGGTCATGTGATACATGTTGCACGTGACTCCTAAATCCATTGTTACACCACACGCAGCCTTTGGCTTTCAAAGGAGGGGACAAATACCAAGAACACTGCAGCTGGTGTTTACTCCAGACCTGTCCGACCAAACTGTACATTTAGTGCTTCTGTTAAGGTTTTTCAACACTACGCTTTATGGCTGCGGAGTTCAGGCAATAAGTTAATAATAAGACCATTAATGAGGTCCATGGAGAAATGTCAGTTACAGTCAGTTAACAGCTATACTGGCAGTTATACTCCCCAGATGGTCAATGATATTGACTACCTGCATCATGTTAGTTTGTCAGCACTGGCATTATGAGAATTTCAGTACAGTAATGTTAGCTCCAAGCACTACTGTGCACAGGTGCATCCTCATGAAGCTGTATGTAGTCTTCTAAATGCCATGTGCAACTCCAGTTCCACAAAAGTTAGAATGCGCATAACATGTCAATAAAAGAAGAATGCAAAGATTTGCATATCTCATATTTTTTCACAATAGAACATAGAAAATATATTAAATGTTTAAATTGAGAAAATTTACCATTTTAAGAATAAGAAAAAAGCATTTAGCAATGATGATGCCTTTGCAATTCCACAAGGACTACTGCACCCCTTTACAATCAGAGGCTTTTAAACTGAGTGCTGATAGCAAACTGGACTGTCCTCCTCCTCTTTAGTCTGAAAATAAATGTAATCTTTGCCTCATCTGAACACACAGCAGTATTAAACTGAGTTTTAACAGAGGTTTTTCCCCAGAGCCGACAGTGGTTTTTCTAGATCATGTTCAGATATGGCTTCTTATTTGCATGATACAAGTTTAAACCTGCATTAGTGGAATGCACGGCTGTGTTCACAGGTGATTTATGGAGGTGTTCCTGAGTTCATGTCCATTTTTAATGCAGTGTCCAATATTGACTTTCAGCCTTGTCCTTTACGCACAGAGATTTTTTCAGTTTCTCAGACTCTTTAATAATATTGTGTACTGTAAACGATGACATGTTCAAAGTTGTGGCAATTTTACTTTGAGCAATGTTACTTTTAAAAAGTTCCACAATTTGTAGATCAGTGTTTTTGAAGATTGAACCTCTGCCCATCTTTACTTCTGAGAAATTCTGCCCCTCTAAAATGCTCTTTTTATACCTGTTTTTTCAGTCTTTTGTTACCTCTGTTGCAAAACTTTTGAGACATGTTGCTGCCATCAAATTCAAAATGGGTTAAATATTTTTTCATTAAATAGTAAAATGTCTTAAGTTTGAAAATTTTGTACGTTTTCTATGGTCTATCAAAGATAAAATATGAGTCTATGAGAATTGTAAATCGCTGTATTTATTTTGTACCCAACATTTTTTGGAAGTGAGGTTGTAAATATCGGTGCTACTGCATCATCCATAAGAACGTTTCCTTATGGCAGTTTTTTATCTTTTGTCAGTAGATTATGCCTTAGCTCTAACTCAGGCAGAAGTAGGTTTAGATCTAACTCGCACAACTGAGTATGTTCACTAACTCACATGGGGCTCTGGTTTCATGGCAGCAGAAACAGCATCAGCACATGTTGGTGTTTTGATGTTTATGTTTGTCTTCCTTAAGCCCTGTACAGCAAGTGTGGTACAAAGGTTGTAAGAGGGGAGATTTGCATTAAAATTAGCTGCAAAAAAAGCTTAAAAAGACACATGTGGACTGAAATCAGCTTAGAGCATGGAGCTAATGGTTAATCCACCTTTAAATGCAAGTGAAAATGTGCAGCCCTGACAATAATGAAACTGCTAACAAATAATTTGATGAAATACTTTGCATCATCTTTAGATATTCAGGTTAAATTTAAAGTTGACTGTGACAGTAGAAGTCAAATGATCTGTAATTAACTCTGAATCCATCAGTGGACGACTGGATGGTCTGTATGAAAACCAGCCTGCTGCTGTAAAACCACTGCATTAGCAGGTGTAAGTGCGTCTGTCCACAGATATAGAAGACTGAAATAAAAAATAACAAATCAAAATAAGATTGTAGTACAAGTCACCAGCAGGTATTGATAAGCCATAGTCACTAGAAGTGTCAACAGTTTATGACCCTGGCGCCTTTTGCAGCATTTTCAATGCAACTGCCTAGCAAATTATATCTTTGCATACATATATACAGTGGGGCAAAAAAGTATTTAGTCAGCCACCGATTGTGCAAGTTCCCCCACTTAAAATGATGACAGAGGTCAGTAATTTGCACCAGAGGTACACTTCAACTGTGAGAGACAGAATGTGAAAAAATAATCCATGAATTCACATGGTAGGATTTGTAAAGAATTTATTCGTAAATCAGGGTGGAAAATAAGTATTTGGTCACCTCAAACATGGAAAATCTCTGGCTCTCACAGACCTGTAACGTCTTCTGTAAGACGCTTTTCTGTTCCCCACTCGTTACCTGTATGAATGGCACCTGTTTGAACTCATCATCTGTATAAAAGACACCTGTCCACAGCCTCAAACAGTCAGACTCCAAACTCCGCCACTCCGCCACGGCCAAGACCAAAGAGCTTTCGAATGACACCAGGAAAAGTATTGTAGACCTGCACCAGACTGGGAAGAGTGAATCTACAATAGGCAAGCAGCTTGGTGTGAAAAAATCAACTGTGGGAGCAATCATCAGAAAATGGAAGACATACAAGACCACTGATAATCTCCCTCGATCTGGGGCTCCACGCAAGATCTCATCCCGTGGGGTCAAAATGATCATGAGAACGGTGAGCAAAGATCCCAGAACCACACGGGGGGACCTGGTGAATGACCTGCAGAGAGCTGGGACCAAAGTAACAAAGGTCACCATCAGTAACACACTACAACGGCAGGGAATCAAATCCCGCAGTGCCAGACGTGTTCCGCTGCTGAAGCCAGTGCATGTCCAGGCCCGTCTGAAGTTTGCCAGAGAGCACATGGATGATACAGCAGAGGATTGGGAGAATGTCATGTGGTCAGATGAAACCGAAGTAGAACTTTTTGGTATAAACTCAACTCGTCGTGTTTGGAGGAAGAAGAATACTGAGTTGCATCCCAAGAACACCATACCTACTGTGAAGCATGGGGGTGGAAACATCATGCTATGGGGCTGTTTTTCTGCCAAGGGGACAGGACGACTGATCCGTGTTAAGGACAGAATGAATGGGGCCATGTATCGTGAGATTTTGAGCCAAAAACTCCTTCCATCAGTGAGAACTTTGAAGATGAAACGAGGCTGGGTCTTCCAACATGACAATGATCCAAAACACACCGCCCGGGCAACAAAGGAGTGGCTCCGTAAGAAGCATTTGAAAGTCCTGGAGTGGCCTAGCCAGTCTCCAGACCTCAACCCCATAGAAAATCTGTGGCGGGAGTTGAAAGTCTGTGTTGCTCAGTGACAGCCCCAAAACATCACTGCTCTCGAGAAGATCTGCATGGAGGAATGGGCCAAAATACCAGCTACTGTGTGTGCAAACCTGGTAAAGACCTATAGTAAACGTTTGACCTCTGTTATTGCCAACAAAGGTTATGTTACAAAGTATTGAGTTGTATTTTTGTTATTGACCAAATACTTATTTTCCACCCTGATTTAGGAATAAATTCTTTACAAATCCTACCATGTGAATTCATGGATTTTTTTTTTCACATTCTGTCTCTCACAGTTGAAGTGTACCTCTGGTGCAAATTACTGACCTCTGTCATCATTTTAGGTGGGGGAACTTGCACAATCGGTGGCTGACTAAATACTTTTTTGCCCCACTGTAAGAGGTGTCTTTGTTTTTGGTATGCACCTATACAGCCTACGTCTGACTAGCTGGTGCTGTTTGGATTTTTTGGAACCATATTTGCATATTTGCTGCACCCATACTGTATATGGGTGCAGCAAATACGTACATGGAAAGCCACCTGCTAATTAATACTATGTAACAGCAACTAATAAAATTACAAGAATTTCCTTCACCAAAATTAAAGCACAAACTTCATAGATGAGCTGTACTTCTTAGTGGACCATGACATTTGCTCGATAGTTCCATTAAAAATTCTTCAAAAGGCGCCAACGCTACAAACGCAATAGCGAGGTCGTATTCAGTTATTCAGATCAGTGGAGTTGAGGCCTAGCAGGCAGCTGCTGTCTGTCTGTTTGGCACACCTGTCAAAGCTTTATGAAAAGTGCAATTGTTAAGAAAGGGGAAACTACACATAGAGATCAAAGCTATTTTTTGTAGCAGGCTGTAAATGTGATGTTAATTCTGTTAAACTGGTGATTTTATCATGGCTGCAAATTGCCACACCGCAAACTGCAGTTTTTGTCATTTCTGTGGCTTTCGGCTCACTTCATAGAAACATTTAACATGAGGAACTGATTACACCATTACACTTGCTTTGCCACTGATATTTATTTTAACCAATATAGGGTGCACTAGATAGCAAGTGCACATGCATGCTCCTTTTACTATCATTGCTTGCCACTTTGTGCTGCTCTGTGCAACTGTTCTTAAAACAACTACATCAGGAGAACCAGGAGCAGTGTTTGCACATATGCAGGTGTGCACCTAGAGAACCATTTCAGTCTATTTGTAGTGATAAGCACTTGTTCTGTGTACGTTCTCGGTCTCCTTTGGCCCTGCCTGTTTCTATGATTAGTATAGGCTGAGACACGATCGAAGTCCAAACCCTAAGGGCACCTAACAGATCTTGGGATTGCATCTCCTTCCTCATCCATCGCTTACCATCTCACTTTCCAATCCATGCTCCCATTCTTCAGTCTACACCTGATGCTTATACACCTAACAAACCCAGACCTGTTGTTTTGTCACTGCACTGTATTTATTTCACCGTTTTTCTCCCAAAGACACAGCGGAGGCAGCAGGAACATTCATCTGGGTAAAACGAGCTTTGTGCAAAAGGGCAGATCGATGTTCCCTAAGGTTTTACTGCAGTGGTGCGCAGCCATCTCGAGCTGCGCAGCTGAAATAGGTAAACTGTTAACACAGCTCCAACACGTTCGTCTGTCTGCTTTGTCAGCAAGCTACCTGTGCTGTGCGATTATGGCACATAGCTGCTACAACTCTGAGCTATGCCATCAGGACTCTGGTAGCTGTCTGGCCTGAAGGATGTTGAGCTGCTGAGTCGTTCAAAAGCGCTGAGACGCAGCATCGTGTTATGCCACCGCCATACTATGATGCAGCTGTATCCTTGTCAAAGGCATTTCTCTGCTTCTGTAGAGCACATGGCTGCTCCTCGTGCTTCTCTCATCCCATCTCTGTCCTCTGCAGCAATCGGACTACACATAAACACGAAATAAAAGCTTCTCGGCACACAGACACTTTCTCAACATTGGCACAAGCAGCCAAACAGACAAACAATAAAACAAGATTCCACAATATCTCCGTTTATAGACACAAACACATGCAGTCTCTTTCCTCAAAACACGCTCTCTCTGTCTGTGTTCACACTCCTACTTCCAAACATGCTTGTTTGCTCCTTGTCCTGTGCTGGCTGGAGTCAGACAGGACAAAGAGCCTTTTTCTGGAGCGAGACATTTCTGAGAGAGTCTGTGCAGCTCTGTCACACTCAGGAAGGAAGCCCACGACATGCTGATCCCACTGGAGGCAGCGGGCTTCTCTCCAGCTCTCTCAGTACTGTCTCTGATATTCTCTGGTTTTATCCTGACCACTTGTGGTTTTTTACAACACAACACACATTCTGCTGTACATCAGAAAACCTCTGGCTCGGCCGGCGTGCTGCAGACAGGTGTTGACCAGAGGACGCTGGGGTTTCAGGGTTCAGGAAGCCATCTGTGGTGTGTTGGTTCCTGCCAGTTTAGGAGTTGCAAATAAGAGGTGGTTTGTGTGGATCTCTAATTATGAGGCAACTTATAATACCTGCATCTTAGCTGAGAACTGTTACTTTGGATAGACCTGAGTTGTTGGGGGTTTTAATCACTATTTTTGCAGCCACAGCAGAGAGACTTCAGAGAGCTCATCTTGTTTTTATCATACCCCAGGAAAGCCAATCACAAGAGCCATTCTGCAAGAGCTAACAAAGCCGACCTTTCTGATGAGAGTAAAATGGAAAGCGCACAGGCCCTTTCCTCTTCCTCCTTTTCCCTGAATTAAAATCTTAATAGCAGCATCCCCATGTTCACTTCCTTTTTTCTCTCATCACAGCCAAGGTGGGCAGTGATCATAGCAACGGACACCATGGAAACTAAGCATGACATGGTCCTAGAGGTAACCGAATCCAAAGGCCCAGGTAAAGTAGTTTTATAGACATCTTAAAGAGACGGCCTTTTAAAAAAACATGTTAGGTTCATTGCATCATGACCTTTTTTTTTTTACTGTCTCTTTAAGAACTGCATGGTGTGGTGATGGGTTTGACTTCATAGAAGAGATTTACTTCACTTGTGGTGTGTCCACATTCTGACTTCTTTAATCGCCTTGTTCTTGCTTGTCTGTGATCCCTGCAAGGGTCACGATGACCCTCATGGAGAGTGAGTACAGCATAGTGCAAATTGAACAAAGTAACACATCAATGTTAAAACATCATGAAAACACATTTGTGTTCAGGAATTGCAAGTGTACAGATTCTGTACATTTATTGGTGGACATAATCGATAGCTGTCTTAATGATAATGTTAACAGATTCGACTATTTGACATATATGCTGTTTCAGTGGTGGATACTTTTACTCTTGGATCTTTGTGATGTCAGTGAGACTGGATATCCCTAATAAGGTCATCTTACAAACATGCAGTGCAAACCTTTTAGTTGTGAGGGGCAGCCAGTCAGCTGACAGGTGACTTTAAGTGAGAGCAGATAAAATGTCACATTTCAGACAAAGATAGAACCAAGAATGAGGGGGAAAGGGAGCTGAAAAGGCATAATAAGTGTATATAATAAAATATTATGGACACAAAATGAAAGAATTATCATGCCCTTTTTGCATGCACTATTTCCTGGCAGCGATCACAATTTGAAACTGGTTGTAAATAACATGTCCAGGAGTTTATAGTGGCTGTAAACCCCATCCTCTATAGGCAATTTGGGAGTTTTGAATGTTGCTTATTCTGAGAAATATTTTTTAAAAATGTCCCTCATCAGTTTCATACCGCTTATTAGTGACTGTAAGATGAAAACCATGGCTTTAATGGTTCACTGCTCTGCTGATGCTTTAAGTAAAAAAGCTACAAAACTCTACTTTATACTACCTGCCCAGCTATAGACAGTGCATATTTTTGCTGTTGTTATAAAAGCATAAAAACATTTGAAAAGATTAGACACTAGTTGGGTTTTTTGTAGTTTTTTGAATCTCCCAGCCTTCGATCAGGTAATTCATTTACAGCAGTTTGAAGCTTACAGATAAAACAAAAACAACAACAAAAAAGAAATGCACAGGAAAAAACTGAAGAAGAGCTGAAGAAACCAACTATTTAAAAGATGAAAAAATAGGAAAATAACTCATTAGATTATATATGGGAGTAAACTTTTCATCTTAAGGGTCTAGTGAAGAGATGGCTGCGGACATTAGGGAATGTACTAGTGTGAGATGATGTAAAGGGTGGGAACAATCAGACATGATGGGTTTTGCTTTCTTATGTAACTGCAGGGTTTTCAGTGCTGTTCCAGTTATTTTGCTGCAGATATTAATCACCTTATTCAGTATGTTTTCTGTTTGATCTCGAGAGACTGATTGCAAATGACAGCTTGGAAAGTGAGTTCAAATTCAATAAAAGAGAGATAAAGTGTTGTCACCAGGGCCCTGTCAACCTGGAGCTTGAGGAGTTTGTCGATATAAAAGAAACACTGTAGGTTTTCTTATTCTCATGTCAGTATTAATATTACTATTAGAGTGGACCTGTGATGCTTCATATTTTCTGCATTAGTGGTTAAACTTATATATATTAAATATGACTATGTTTTGAATAAATAATTTCAATTAATTTACATGTAATTCTTGTCAGCTAAACGTTTCAAACTGCCGCAGATTCTTTTCCCCACTTTTGGCTCACTATGATGTAAGTGACAGCAGATATTCCTCATATAGTCATCTCAAATCAACATAATTGGTTTTGAGCTCATAAGCCCCTCCCGCCTGCTCTTCAAAGTGTTGTTTTTAAGAAGCAACCAATCAGGAGAAAGTTAGCTTAAACGAGGGGAATGAGGCCCAGTATAAGATAAATAGGGATTATTGTGAACTGTGAATGCTGCAGAGCATTACGTTTACCATTAAAAGTTGTCACTTTGTATTACATATGAGGGCTAGGGTTACATAAGACATTTCTATGGCTTACACCCTTTCTGTCTGAAATATAGCAAGTTTTAGTTTTAGTCTGGCACTGCTTGTTTTGTTATGATGAGATAGAAATGAAAAGTTTGAGTCTAAAAGTAGTTTATTTTATATTTATTGTCTTTAATATGGTTTCCAAATACATGTAGAATTGCAGTGTTTGTATTATTCTGAGCATCAATCACTTTATTAAAAACCAAGTCCACTATGTGCCACAGATTCCTATTTTAGGAAAAGGAAAGAGTGGACATCTTATACTTCTATTTCCTAGCATGGTGGCAGGGGCCTAGGGCTGTGCAATATGAACAAAATCTCATATCCCGATATAAGAATTCTATCGTCCCGATAATGATATAAATCACAAAAATGTAACATTTTCTGTAAATTCTGTGAATCTCGGGCAGCTCGACTTGCGGGAAGTGTTTCCAGCTGCGCGTCATGTAGCTGGAGTCGAGTGTTTTAACCGATGCATGAAACGATACATTTTTAGACATAAGTTGTAACAGCCGCCGTTTTCTTTGTGAGTATTTATTACACGGCGTGCTGCGGGGAAAAGCCTGTTCTAACGTTTGAGTCTAAGGTTTATTTTTTTAGCACCCGACGGCTCTTTTTTTTACTTCTCATCCGTAAATAATCTGCTCTTTCATGTGATTCAGTTTATTTTGAAAGGTTTCAACAGGATCTTGAGCTTTATTGTGAAAGGTTTATGTGGAACATAAACAAGCGGACACGCGATGCTGTTACCGTCGTTGTTGCTAACCGCAACGCATAAAAACAGGCGCTTGTCCATCCGTATTGTGGTTATATTAAATATACGAGAAAGAGAGAACTTTAAGAAATTAATATAGCCACTACAGTGACCATCAAAACGATGAAAAAATATTGCCGTAAACAGTTTATTTTGCGAAACCACGAAACAAACGATAGCGTAAAATGAAACAATAGATGTTTTTATATCGTCATCTGATATATATCGTTATATCGAACAGCCCTACAGGGGCCTACCATGTTTACAAAAAGTACTATATTTCAGCAATGCTGCACTGGTGTGATCCATCATATGTAGCAGCATGGAAGGAAACTGAATGCAAAACAATAACCGATATGCATATACAGGCAGTTCTGGCAGATAAAACTCTACAGGACTTGATTGTTAAAACAGGAAATCCATGGGTAAAAGCCACACTAGAGGTTTGGAAAATGGTAATAAAAGAAAATAAGTTGGATATAGATAAATACTTGGTGTGCTGCTGGCTGCATGTAAAAAGGCACTGACCAAAGGGTGGCTAACACAGGATTCACCAAGTGAGTCTTAAAATTAAGGTATGTGTCAAGTGATGTACATTTTATTTCAGGTTTAACTTCAATAAACACTTAAATTAAAAAAAAAAAAAAAAAGGTATTATCACCTGAATATTACACAGCTGCTGTGTTTTGGTTTCCCCCTTACATTTATGGATCAAGGATCACAGACTGCATACTGCATAAATAGTTATTTTTAGCTTGCTTCCTCCTGCTTTGTTCTGCTTCCGTCTTTTACCTTCACCAGATTTTGAATCCTGGATTACCAGGGTCAAAGCATCCTGCATTGCGAGCACATGGGAAGCAAGACGTAACCCTCAAAAATAGGTTGTGCTGCTGCACAGTCTTGTTCTCTGCAGAAAAAATGTGTCCTGCCTTGTTTCATGCATGAGTGTGTGAGCATGCCCATGGCGGTGTATTATGAGCTTTGTACCACTGGATTGGCCCTCATGCTGGAAGAGCGTGCTGCAGGGAAACAGAGCATCACCGTCGTACCCATAATATGAGTCGCTGCACTTGCACTGAGAGTGAACAGGTCGATGCCACCAATTTGATCAAAAAGAGACACAAGAATGGCATGAAAAGAAACAAAGCCAAGGTAAAAAATATCAGAGGCCTCCTCATAATCACTCTGTAATATATCCCAAAAGTACTGCTTTGAGATTATCCACAGATTAGGCAGTCCACTATTCTGTCATTCAGTGAGCTGTTTTTTACCAAATTTAACCTGATTCCAAACTAGGGTGTTACAATAGTGGAAATTTACACTCAATACTGATAGAAAGGAATGTATTTGATTCTATTTTGAAAAACCACAGGGGACAAATGACAAAAACATAAGGTATTGCAAAAAAAAAAAAGATAACATCAGTGACAACACTTTTTAAGCTGTCTGGCGCAGTGCAAAAAAATGCTGTAACTGTAAGGTATCTTATTCTTTCGGCTGCTCTCTTTATGCGTCATCACAGTTGATCATCTGCCTCCATCTCACAGTCACACTAACCCTCTGCATGAACCTCCGCTCAGGTTTTCTCATTTTTCTCCTGCCTGGCACCTTGATATTCAACATCCTTTTTCCACCATCTTTGCACCATCCCTCCTCTGTACACGTCCAAATCATCTCACTCGTTCCTCTTTAACTCCCACTTGAGCTGAGCTGTCCCTCTGATATATTCACTTCTAATCTTGTTCATCCTGGTCACTCTCAGCGAAACTCCTAGCATCTTCAGCTTGGCCTCCATCTCCAAACTATACATCACAGCAGGTGTCTCTATCACCTTGCAACCCTTCCTTTTCATTCTTGCTTCTATCCTTCTGTCACAAATCACCCCTGACACTCAACTCCACCCACTCCACCCTGCTAGCACTCTCTTCTTCATGTCTCTTGCTTTTGATGTTTGACCCCGGGTATTGAAGCTCATCAACCTTTTCTTCCTCTACTACTGGCAGCTCAAACAGCTAACAGATCATCTGCAGAGGAATGGCTTATTTGAAGAGTTTCAGTCAGGTTTCAGAGCTCATCACAGCACAGAAACAGCTTTAGTGAAGGTTACAAATTATCTTCTTATGGCCTCTGACAGTAGACTCATCTCTGTGCTTGTCCTGCTAGAGCACGCTGTAGGTATTACAGATATTACAGGTACTGCAGTGGTTTGAATCATATCTATCAAATCGACTCCAATTTTCTGCACGTAAATGGAGAGTCCAATGGTCCTTTGGAGGTTTCTGTTTACATTACATATGCTTCCCTTAGGCAGTATCATTAGAAGACATAGTGTACATTTTCACTGCTATGCAGATGACACCCAACTATGTCAATCCATGAAGCCAGATAACACACACCAATTAGTTAAACTGCAGGAATGTCTTAAAGACATAAAGACCTGGATGGCCACTAACTTTCTGCTTCTTAATTCAGATAAAACTGAGGTTATTGAAAATCTTAGAAATATGGTATCTAACCAGATTCTTACTCTGGCATTACCTTGGCCTCCAGTAACGCTGTGAGGAACCTTGGAGTCATTTTTGACCAGGACATGTCCTTCAATGCACATATTAAACAAATATGTAAGACTGCTTTCTTCCATTTGTGCAACATCTAATAATGATAATAGATTTGTATAGTGCCTTTCAAAGGGCGCTTTACACAAGAGTAGAAAAAAAACGAAGGTTTTGTTGAAGAGGTGAGAATTTGGTAGCCTAATAAATAAAAAATACTAATAATAATGATGATGTGCTTTATGTCATGAGCTTTTTGGAAAACACAGCATTAAAATTTAGCATTAAAATGCATAATTTTGATTGAGGACCTTGTGCATATACTGGTGGTTGAACCTTAATAGAAATATTAAAAATTATTGCTTGATTTCTGGCAGCTGGGAATAAACCTTTCATTTGGTGGTCTAACAAATTTGTTGTCATTACTATATATTCTTATTATTTTACTTTTGCTTGAGGCAGTGCTGTACTTCTAGACCCTTACCTCCATATGTCGTTGCTCATCAATTAGAGCTGTTAAGGTAGGCTGCCAACGTTTCTGTCTACTTGCTGGTAGGCTTTTATCAGCTTCAATCTTTGACTTCAAGAGAAACACAACACTTTTTAGCTTAACAAAATGGGTTATTTTGTCAAATTCACGCTGTTTATTACCGTTACAGATCTGCAGGACTGATAACGCTTGCTACCTAACGTTCACATTAAGGTTTAGCCATAGCCGCTAGCTGCTACCGTAATACACGCTAATGTGGCTATCGGGTAATTGCTAGTAGTTAAACGGCTAAGATTAATATTTATAATTCATGAACTGTTTCACACTTAAAAGCATTAGTGACCTCTCGAAAGTTCTCGTATGTTTTTTTTTTTCAGTGTTGTGAATCTAAACTACCTCAGCAGCTGTTGACAGGAGCAAAGACAGCGCTGTCAGTCTGGATGCAGATACAGGGACTCATGATTTTAGTTATCAATCCTATTCCACTTCCTCAAATATAAGAAATACCTAATACTTGTTTATTTTACGATTTTAATAGATTTGCGTATTGCTCAGAGTTAGATTTAGATACTAATCTAACTCTAATGTGTGTTTTGTAACCATTTTATCAAACGCACAGTTTAAACCCAAATCCATTTGACTCGTGTGGACATATGTCTCGATTGATTGATTGATTTTATCAATTTTCTTCCATTTTGGTCATTTTAGGGTGCATTACATAACAAGAAGCCACGTTAGGCAGCAGAAACACAGATCAGCCACAATATTAAAAACAATAATTAAATTATTTATTTAGAGTACAAATGTTTTGTGCAGTAGACCTTGTTTTGTCTTGAATCCTTTACAAATCTTGACTTAAAAATTTGTTTAGGTTGAAAATTTATTTTATATTGAAGGGCGGTTTCGTAGCACAATGTCTGAAGGTGTTTTCTGTTCCTTCCTGTTTGCCTTTGGAGTAACATATGACAGATTGCACCTACATGTGCTATATCCATAAGAAACTGGGGAAAAAAAATACAAATATGATACAAAGTCATGTAAGCTCATTCATCATTTTCATAATATCATCGCTGACCAAAGACAATGACTGCTGGTGATTCACTGCTTTACAAGCAAACATCTACCTACAGGTTTTACACTTAAGTATTACTATGACAGAAGCAAATAAATATAAAATGCTGATTTGTGTGCCATGGATTTGCTAGTTATTATTATTATTATTATTATTATTATTATTATTCAATTTGGAAAGAGCCATGGTGGCAGTTTCTCCCATAGATTTAAGCTAAGCTTCACATTAAGTCATGAAAGTAGCTAAGTCTCGAAGTCTCTGCAAGAAAAGGAATGAACATGTTCTTCTTTGGGATCTGGGGCATCACAATGGAAGGTAACCCTGTCACATCCATGTTTTGAAGAAAAACAACAGTAGTTTTAAGTTTTTATAGAAAAAAATGGGAATAGTTTTTATCTTGGCTGATACTTGTGAACATTTTTCAAAAAGAAAATGAGGGTTATGTTTTTTAGGTAAGATTTAAGCTAGGGGACAGGGTAAAAAAGATAAGGTGTATATATAGATCTTTATATAGATCTTTTTTGGAATGATGGGGGACTTCAGCAGAGTCAAATATAAGATGAACAAGATGGAAACATCTGTCCCTTGACACTGAGTTTCTAAAATATTTTTTTGTGTAAACATGTCCTCTTTCATACACAAAAAAACCCTCGAGTTCTTCAGGGTCAAGGAGTGGGGAAATTAGTTTACTGTATCATTTCCCATCATGCCTTTCGTTTAGTGAGCAGCATGCAAAGTGAAATCCCACACCGGTTTCTACTTATAGCACTGAAAGGGATACCCGCAGAGCCCAGAGAATGCCTGTCTGCACAGTGGTGTAGAGTAGCTTTGTAGCTTTGTAACCTCACTCACTTAGTTCAGGGAGTGGACCTTCACAACTACACAAACACACAGAAGTAAGACACACAGCTGGGTAGCTGCTGTAGTTTTGAAGGAGAAATGTTCTGCAGTACTTGTTGAAACACCTCAACCAAGGCTGAAAAGTCCCTCCACTCTGTGGACAAACTGAATCCCTGGATCAGGAGAGAGAATCCAGATCCAGATTAGTTTGTGATATTAGCTTAAGAACATCAGGGGATGTCTCCCAATTTCAGTTAGGTATGTATTTGTGATGATATCACATAAAATGTCAAAGTTTTGCTCTATATCTCAATGATAAAGAATCTGCTAAAAAACTTCCTGGATCTAGCAAGAATCCAGGAAGTCTTTAGTGACTGGATTGACTCCAGAAGTTGAAGCAAGCCAAAACTCTCGTAATTTGTTTTTAACTATTTGATCCTGGTAACCAAGAGGAAAAAAAACAGGAAGCAATCACATTATTTTCTTGGAGGAGATCATTAAATTGTTTGTCTACAGTTTTAGCCGAAGAACCAATGAGCTCCTGCCATAATGTGTCATCCGTCCATGTTCAAATAGCAAGAATTGCTTCTCCTGCTACAGTAGTGGTCAGGATTTAATCACACTTAAACACAATTATCATCTAATGCATCTTCAATCAAATTGTGCTTAAGGTCAGAATCATAATTGTTTTGTTTTTTTATGCGCAATAAGCTTTGAATTATGATGGATCGCGAATTGCACGAGCTACTGTTTCAATGAGGTTCTGTTAAATGTTTTCAAGCAAACTTTTATTGTTATGTTATTGTTTGGATCCTGAGAAGAGAGCGCACAGACACGTTTTCGCGTTTACACATGGGAAAGTTTAGTGTAAGAGTTTATAACTTACTGGCATGAACAATGACGAGGTGGTAAAGATACCTACTGAAAGTCCAAAGTTAAATTCTTCGCTTTTGTCAAACACTTCCTCATGAATCAGCACTGATCTTGGTAGCAATAGCAGGGTTTATGACAGCTGCCCTGTTTTATTGTGTCTAAATCGACACACTTGAAGTGATTACCTCACAGACTGATAGATTAGCGAATCTTCCAGTGGTACCTGTGATATGTGTAGCCTTGAACTTTTATATTTACTGTAGTGCTGCACACATGTGGCTAGTTTGTAATAGCTTTTGGAGTTGTGACGATAACTGAGCTTTCCCTACTTTCAGTTGTGCATTTATTTTCAGTCTGTAAGTAGGGGAGCTAGTGACCTCCTCCTTTTTTTTTAATTGCTTTGGCTGTTGGTGCTCTATTTTTTATGTGTGGTGTCGATCTTTCACACTTCCTGTAAATACAAGTATGAACCAAAGAGCCAAGGTTTTCTTCTCATTCCATCTGCTGTTTTCTTCGTTTTCTTTTAACTCCGTCAAACACATTTCATTAAGTACACGCGTGTAACAATGAATATGCTCATAGGCACAGTCCTGCTCGTTATCTCGCCCGAGGGTGAGATATAAAGATTAATGATGTGATTGCATGTGGCTGTGGTTGTCATCCATTCTCCTTTCTACCGCCAGAGAGAAGGCGACAGGGCAAGTTCCAGCCGTTCAGACGACTGTTTGGGAAGAAGAAGAAAAGACAGGCGAGAGAGGGCTTTGATGGAGCAGAGCTAAAAACCAGTTTTTCCACAGGGGAAGTGTGCAATGGTGTTACATCTGATGAGGAGTCCGATCAAAATCTGAGGTTAGTACATGGATCAGTTTTTTTTAAAACATGTATTCATCTATACTATACACACAGAAACTGAGCTTATTGTCCATTCACTACACTACCAAAGGTTGGAATTTGTTGCTTTTTTAAAACAGTACATTGTTTTTTTTCTCTGCTAAAAGCAACTCAGCTTCTTATTCACTTCTAGACAAATGAAAGTGTTAAATCACGCGGTTGCAAAATGCTGCAAGGTGACATAATCTGTAAAGACAAAGGTGAGGCTGTGCTTTGAAATGACTTTAAAGGCAAAAGGCTTCACTGACAATACGAGCTTACCTGTAACGACTTGTAACAGGACTGCGGGGTCAATCATTTCACTGTGTAAAGTTTTTTGCTGCTGCAAGTTTGTGATAAATGCATGAATGACTGACAGATGACACGCTGCAGCACTGAAGACAATCTCCTTCTCCTGCAGGGAGTTGAATCCCATCGGATCTCGAGCTCTCTCACACGACAGCATCTTCATTCCAGAGGAACCGGTGAAGGAGGCTGGTCTGGATCACAGCATGTCCCAGGAAAACGTGTCGGATAAAGTTAGGAATCTGCAGGTGGGCCGTGCAGAGGTGTACACTCACTTCTCTTTTTGCTCCAACTAGATATGTTGTAATCATTAATTGCTTTTTATCCTCACAGAGGCAGATAGCACAAGGTATAAAGTTTGGCCAAAGGCCTCCTTCTCTGAGAAGAAGTGAGGGAGATGAGGGCAGCTCAGATGAGGAAGAGGTTCCGCGTAGCCCTCTGAAAGTTTTGGCCCAGGTAGAAGCGGAGCCACCAGGAACAGAGCCAAAGGTATGAGTTGACTGACTGGTAGGTTTTTTGTTTGTTTTAAGTTTGATTAATTTAACACAACATTTGTTCTGTTTAAGTCTTGGGTAGCACTAAACATGTGAAGAAGTTGCTTAGAACCTTTTGTGATTCTGGTATATCACTCCACATCAGGGGATTGTATTAATATTAAATAAACACATAAATAAATAAACAACCTTATCACACCACGGACACCTCTGCTTTCTGTGTACTGTGTCTACAGAGATCTCTTTAAGTCGTAGTTTAATTGCTCTTACTGTGACATAAGCAGGTGCAGGGAGGTCAGCCATTTGGACCACACAGCCCCCCTGTGAAGTCTCCAAGGTCCAAACGAGTTCTTCCACTCACTGGCACGATTGAGTCCATCAACCTTGATGCCGTCCCTCAATCAGTTCCTCGCTTAGACAACGCTGCCGCCAAACATAAACTCTCCGTCAAGCCGAAAAACCAGAGGATTTCCCGCAAGCACAGACGATTCACACAGGTGAGTTTCTTTTAATGTGGGTTTGCATGTTTGTTTATTCTGTGACACCCTTTGTTATTGTTAAAAAAAGCTGACACTACTTGGACTTTTGCATTCCAGGACCTCCAAGAGGTATCCATTCCTGGTTTGGTCCAAGATGACCTCGAAGCAGCTGGCATCTCCACAGACGACCAGCGTAGAGCGTCTGTTGAGTCCCCTGAAAGCTTCAAGAAACAAAGACTCCATGAGGAGGAAAGACAGGAGGCGAGGAGGATGAGAGAGCTTGAGGAGCTGAGGTTCAGACAGGAGGAAGAAGAGAGGAAGAGGAGAGCAGAGGAGCTGAGGCTGCGTGAACTGGAGGAGGAGAGATATCGTATGCAACAGCAGGAAGAGGAGGCAAGGAGGCTGCGCGAGGAGGCAGACAAAAAGAGAATGGAGGAGGAGGAAAGGAGGATCAGAGAGGAAGAGGAAGCAAGGAGACTGCTAGAGGAGGCAGAGAAAAAGAGAATAGAGGAGGAGGAGGAAAGGAGGATCAGAGAAGAAGAGGAGGCAAGGAGGCTGCTAAAGGAGGCAGAAAGAAGGAGAATGGAGGAGGAAAGGAGGATCAGAGAGGAGGAGGAACGGAGGTTCAGAGAAGAAGAGGAAAGGAGGATCAGGGAGGAGGAGGAAAAGAGGATCAGAGAGGAGGAGGAAAGAAGGCAAGAGGAAGAGCGCATGAGAAGGCTGGAGGAGGAAAGGAGGATGCGAGAAGAGGAGGAGCGTCGGCAGAGGGAAGAAGAGGAAGAAAGGAGACGACTAGAAGAACAATGGAGAAAAGAGGAAGAGGACAGGAAGAGGCAAGAGAAGGAGGAAAGGAGGAAACATGAGGAAGAGGCAAGGAGGCAGCAGGAGCTTGAGGCTGAGAGGAGGAGGAAGCTGATAGAAGAAGAGGAAAGAAAGAAAGAGGAGGAAGCAGAGAAACTGAGGTTGTGGGAAATGGAAGAAAAGAAGAAAAAGGTAGCAGAGGAGAAGAGGAAAAAGGAGGAAGAGGAGCAAAGAAGGATGTCATTGGAGGAGGCTGATGGGAAGTTTGATCCACAAGAGATGAAGAGAAGAGCTGAAGAGCTACGCTGGAGGGAGATGGAGGAGAGACAGAGGCCATTTACTTTTAAAGTGTCCTCTGGTGAGAAACAGATTCTCTTCCAGAAGGTCAATCTGACGCCTGTTACGCCGGCCTCCAGCCACCAGAGCGCTGCTGTCGCTTATCAAAGAGATGGAGCAAAGGCTTCCTCCTCTGAAGGACCAGACTCCCCCAACCTGCCAGCATCTCCATATGTCCCCCATACAGCTATCCTAGTGACAGGCGCCCAGCTATGTGGGACAGCTGTCAATTTAGACCAGATCAAAGACACCGCCTGCAAGTCCCTGCTGGGTTTGGGAGAGGATAGAAAGGCCCAAGGAACACCGCCAACAAAGAGCAAGACTTCCCCAGAACGCAAGTCTGGAAAAACCAAATCACTCAATGAGTCTGTGCTCTCTACCGATCAGTCCAGTGCAGCTGTCCTGGCAGAATGGGCAAGCATCAGATCAAAGATATTCAAGGGGGTAGAAGAGGGGAAGTACGACGAGTACCCAGAGCCGAGCAGGAGCCAGTCTCAGTCCAGCGCTGAAGAACAGCCTCTGTTTGCCCACACGAACCTCAGGAAGACCATGTCTGCTAGCGCCAAGTTCTCCATCACCCCTGCAAGGAAGAAGTTTGGAGATTCAAATAGGAACTCTGAGGTGTTTGGTGCAGAAGATAAGGAAGCAGGAGAGGAGGTTGCTCCACCTGGAAGCCCCACTGTAGCCTCTCCTTCTCCATCAAGTAAACCTCAGAACAGGACAAGTAAAAGTGTCCGCATCATAGAAAGAGGGTCAGATGAGTGTATGTTTGCCAAAGACCTTCCTTCTTTCCTCGTTCCCAGTTCTGAAATTCAATCTGAAGAGGCAGAGTCGAAGAGCAGGGTTCAGAGTGAAACAGAGACATCTGAAAGCAGAGTGGAGGGAGAGGAGCAGGGCCAGGACAGTGAGGAGAAGCCTTCTCCTTTTGGCATAAAGCTGAGGAGGACCAACTACTCTCTGCGTTTTCACAGCGAGCAGTCCACAGAGAAAAAGAAGAAGCGCTACAGTGCTGGGGACAGCTTTGATGGCGTCCCCTCGCCTCTTACCCCCATTGAGCCAGACTCTGATGCCTCTTCTGTCTTTTCTGACAAATCAAGCCCCACGTCACCTCAGAAAGAAGGCGCGGTCAGCAAGTATTTACATGCATCTGCCTCTCCTGCATTCCCCCGGGGTAAACTGACTAAGTCTACCAGCCCGACTCCACACAGTGAGGGTGAGAAAGTGTTTTCCAAGCCACCGCTCTACCGCAGACCAGTGACATCACCTAAGCCTACAGGTGCAGCCCCAACACCTCCCCCATCACCACTACCTAAGGTAGCTCATGAGTCTCCCAGTGATGATTCAGTGGAGAGTACAATGGGTGTGGATTCATCCATCCAGGAGCAAGCCGGAAGGAGTGAGGAACCTTCAGCCCTGCTGCACAAGAGCAGCCAAAGTCATGTCCAAGGGGAAGAAGAGCCCAAGGAGAAGAGGTCATTCTTCCCCTCCATTAACATACCCTGGAGGGAAAAGGCAGACAGAAAGACAGAACTCATCAGGAAAGGTCAGCATCTTTGTTAGTTAGCTGAAATTATCACGTGAAATAACGAGCTTTAGATGAACCTGTAAGCTTATCTTGATACTTTTAGACAAAACTGTGTAAGCTGCTTCATCCCCAAGCATCTCCAGACCGTAGCTTCCTATTTAAGTAAAGAGACATAAGCAACAATCTTCTCATCTACATAATGCAAATCCATTTGATTTGCCAATACCTTGGCAACATTTACTGCTTAAAAGGATGTTCCATACCTAAATCAAATTACCATTTATCCATCTAGATTGTTTTGGCATGAGTTGGTGATATTGGCAGTAGAGATGTCTGCCTTCCCGTGAATATACTGGGACTAAATGATAAATCCGCAAGCAATTATGTGAATAGTTTTTATGTAAATGGCTATTTTCTTTCTACTAACCTACACGCATTGTCGGACAGAAAGAAAAAAAGGTCCTGTGGAAAAATTTGGAATATGATTTTGAGATGAATGTTTTGTTAAATTAAAAATAGTGTTTTGTAGTATCAAAGCTTTCCAACAACATCTATCGTGTGTTCATCTGCAGAAAAACCATCCCTACAGAGCAGGCACTCACTGGACAGTGCGAGGGTCCAGGAGAAGGAGGCTGGACCTTTGTGGATCACACTGGCTCTTCAGAAGCAGAAAGGCTTCAGGGAGCAGCAGCAGAACCGGGAGGAGCGTCGTAGCCAAAGAGAGGCCAAGCTGGCAGAAAAACAAGCTAAAGAGCGAGACAGTGTATGCCCCACAGATAAACGTTTACACACTTTCTCGTGATCTCCGTAACATACTGTCCATCTTCTGAATGGATCCCAAATCTCTTTTGCAGGTTACACTGGTGAGCCCCACAGACAGCAAAGGAAGTGGAAGCACCAGTCCTTCTTCTAAACCTCAGACGCCAGAGGAGCCCAAGAGACCAGAGAGCCTCCTGGGAAAATTTGAACGCCGGGAGCACCTAAAGAAGGCCAACACTCTACCGAGCTCTGTCACTGGTAAAATTGTCATATATCGTAGTAAAGTGAATATACTAAGTAGCTATTAGCGTCACAAACAACAGGATGAGCTCTTTTTCTGCGATTTCTGGTTATTCTGATTACAGTTGCTGTTATTAGTCAGGCAAATTTCTTTATTTCCAGAAGCTCTTCTTCAAAATTAATCTGTTTTTTAAAATGAGTTTAATAATGGGATATAGAAAGCAAACAGATTAGTAACACATTTTTACATGTTTGTTGTTGCAGTTGAGATTGCAGACTCTACACCGTCGCCACCTGCTGTCAAAGAGGTGTCAAAGCGCTTCCCCTCCAGTGACTCTCCGCAGGTTTCCACAGAGCCGGCCTGGCTTGCTCTGGCCAAACGAAAGGCCAAAGCCTGGAGCGACTGTCCTCAGATCATCAAATAACACCTCAAACCACCAGCTACACACGACACTCCGGCCTGCATCAAGAGTGTACACTGCCCACAGACTCTGAAACACTTGGAGTGTCACCATTAACTGTCCCCCCCCTCTGAGAACTCCACCTCTCACTTCTCACAATGAAAACTCTTCCCGACTGTGAAACCAGTAAAGCTCTCCATCTCCTCCTAACCCCCCCACATACACTGGTTGGTACTATTATCATGCTAAAGTGCGCTTCACATTCACTTAATCCGATACAGCCACACAGATATAAACAATTGATGCGAGCATGCACATACTGTATAAAAACATAAATTATATGTCTCTTAAACTCCTGCAGCCAATCGCAACCATGGTTGGCCACTGCAATAGCCAACCTTTTTCTTTTTTTTTTAATTGTGTAGCCAACTGTGTCACCATGGTTGTAAATAAATCATTTGCTCAACACAATATAACACTTCTTTATTATAGAGGTGAAGCTCTGATCTATGACAGTGTTTAATCAACAGAGGGTAACTGTCTGAATCATGTTTTAAGGGCTACCAGTTTAAACTCAGCACGAACCTGCTTCTGGAAGTGTTACAGGCATCCCCTCTGTCCTTCTTGGCGTTATTTATGTAAAGCAGCAGCTCTCCCTCTCCTGTGTCTTTTCTCTGAGCCTTGTTTTTCATCTACAAGAGATGCCTTTTTTTTATCAACACATACTGGAAAATCTTAGCTTAACAATTCTCACTGTGCCCGTGACGACTGTGATAGCTGTCCAAGGAGCTATTGTACAATTTTGCCATGATTTAAAAAGAAAAGAAACATGGTGGGTGCACCTAAACACAGCACTGAAGACCACAAGTGTTACTGGGCATTTATGGTGAACCTGCACCTCATCCTCACAGCTGTGTGCCGATGTAATTTGGATTTTTTATTTTTAGGCTTTGCTTATTGGAGACAGATGTGACACCTAGCTGTAGACCTACGACTCTTATAGCTGTCCTCCTGTAACACGCTCGTCTTAGTAGGCTTGCGCCATCACTTTCTCTTAAATGTGATATGATCCTACATAATGTAAACATTTCCTCTATGAAGAAAAAAAAAAACTTGATTCTTATTTCCTGCCACTCACTTAATGATCTGTATCTATGTAAGTATGTACTGTATGTAAGTGAAAGGCATTGCCGGAGGTTCGGTCAAAAAGAGGGCCCTAAAAGAGGTGGACTCACTGTCATTTTGTTTCTAACTTTGGTCGTGCACAATAGTGTAGTGTACGCAGTGTTGTATGTAACAAAAAATGTTTGGTATTATTTGCACTTTTTTGTCCCACTTACAGATATGAAAAAAAAGATACAAAATGTTATGAATAATGTAAATTAAATACTGATGTCTGAACCACAGAACTGCCGTCTCATACTGTTCAAAATCACGAAGGGGAAAGTACTATGCTCATTACAAACTCCATATTTCTATTCTTGAAGTGGCTTTACATGATTCATAATTCAAATTAATCCGTTTACCTTACTGCTAAGTCTCGGTGCAGCCCTTGAGTTCATATTTGAATGAAACAAGCTGTTTTAGCTCGCTTCCTTCTCTGTTTTACATTATTCTAATTGGGACATAATCTAAAAATGGTTTTGATATACTTTTGGTAAACTATATCATCAAAAGTATTCACTCACCCATCCAAACCACTGAATTCGGGTGTTTCGATTACTTCCATGGCTACAGGTGCATAAAGCATGGTGCACAGAGGCCTGACCTCCACCCAACAGAACATCTTTGGGATGAATCAGAGTGGACACTGTGAGCTAGGGCTTCTCCTCCAACATTTATATGCATGTGAAGGCAGATGAGCAAATACTTTTGGCAATATAGTGTATGTTCACTAGATTTGTCCCAGTGTAAGTGTAACCCAGTGACCTGCGACGTGCAGTAATCAGCACAGCTGTTTCCATTTACAGCTCTGTGTGTTTTGGCGGGCCCCAACACCACCCTGGTTTAAACGGAAAGTGGGTGGGGCAGAGTGCATGCCTGAGATGGTCACATCAGGGATGTGGACTCCCTTTGAAATTATAACGATTGATGAGTTCTAAAAAAATGCCTCAACTAAGCTTGTAATGTGTAACAAGACATATGGATCTCAGAAAACAAGTAGAATTGACTTAAAAATCCTATTTCCCAAAACACCTCACTTCACTGACAAACAAGTTGTGTTTATTGTTTTTTTTTAAAAAAGGTACAAAAATAAAATATATCCTTCTACGTTTCCTCTTTTACACTCAGGCTCAGACAATACACATAGTCATTACGACATCCGACTAGGAGTGACCTTTCCCACACCACCGGGGATGAAAACAGCTCCCCGGGAAAGGTATGCGAGGCCAACATCCGTCCGTCTTTTCCATCCAGGATCCAGACTGTGCCGTCAGTGGAGGCCAGGCCCACCAGTGAACCCCTTTTTCCCACAGCTGAGCCGTCAAACACAAATGGGGTGGAGTACACCTTGCCTGTCGTCTGAAAAGTCCAAACCAAAGAGCCATCTGCACAATTCAAACAGTACAGGCAACCGTCATGTGATCCACACAGAAGTCTCTGCTGGTCTGACGTGATGCATGGAGAGGAGAAAACTGGACCCTTTGTTAGAAACTGCCACAGCTGCAAATACACACAAGGGTCATACAGTTATGAATTACACAGAGGATTCAGAAAATAGCCAGGCCCCTTCCCCCCTTTTCACCATACGAGTACATTTGAATGTTGTCGTAATGAATGGTTGTGACTTTAATGTAAAAAAAACCAAAAAAAAAAACCAAAACCCCCGAAATCGCTCAAATCTTCAGCAAATCAGGTTTTGTATATATAGTAACTGGAAAATATTATAACAAAAAGTGAGCTCCTTACAAGTTTCCCTGTGTTGCTGAAGCAGCAGATGTGTCCATCAACCGAGCCGATCACAATGTGCTCAGAGAAGCAGTTTGGTGAGGAGAAGAAAGGAGTGTCTCTGCAGTAAGACCACAAGACATCTCCACTGTCCTGGGAAAGAGAAACACACGTGAGACATGTAGGGCCATCACTCTTATTATTCTCCTTTTTTAATGTTTTATAGTCAGTAGCAAATTTCTCTTTTGAGACAAATGTGCACATAAGGGAAAGAGGAAGGCTACAGAGAAAGTTCATGAATGTAGTGAAAATGGACATGCAGAGGGTTGACGTGACAGAGGAGGATGCTAGCGATAGTGTGAGATGGAGACAGATGATCTGCATGGCGACTCCTAAAGGGAACAGCTGAAAGATGAAGAGCTTTCTCATTTTAAACGTTAAACTAACACCCTCAAAGTCATCATAGAAATATTTTTACAAAAATTTGTGATTCAAACAGACTCGTGCCTCTTCCTTTCTTATTTCCACTTGTGCACCAAATGGCAAAACGACCTTCACTTACGATGCTGAGACAGAGCAGGCGTCCTCCCAGTGAAGCCGCGTACACCTGACGGCGTGACGCGTGAAGACGTGGAGAAGAAAACACAGCTCCTCCACCACAGTGACACTTCCAAACACACTTCTGAACCTGAAAACAGAAAATAGAGTGTCTGCTTCAAACACGTGAGACAGGTATCGAGTGCAACCATCAATCTGTGACTTTTCTGAATCATTCGAGTCCTTGTGTCTCTTTGCATCGAGCACTCACCTCTGAGTTTAGGGCGTAAACGTACCCATCGTGTGAGCCCACTACCACCAGACCAGTGAGAGGATCCACAGCAGGACAGCTCTTCACAGCATCTCCCGTCTCAAACACCCACTGTGTCTTTCCAGTTTCAGTGCATAAAAAATACACACAGCCGTCATAACATCCTGTGAAAGAACCCCCCCCCCCAAAAAAAAGATAGAAATATAAAGTAATAAAACCTCCTGAACATTAGGTATTCACAAAGCTGACACTTACCTATTACAACAAGGGCACCACAGTGAGACACGGCAGCAGAGGCCTCGATTCTGTCTCCAAGAACTCGCTCCCACATTAGGTTTCCGGTGGCGACCTCTAAAGCCTGGATCCTGTGGGAGTGTGAGCCGATAAACACTGTTGCTTTGAACAAATCTGACCTGTGATCAGCTCTGTTTTGTACTAGAAGCACCGGGGAGGCGTCCACACATCTGCCTGTGTCTGAGGACCAGCTCAGACTGAGGCCCAAATCAGCTTCTCCACAAGACTCCCTTTCTCCGAGGAGTTGATTCTGCACTGTTTTATCATCTTCTGTATATCTGATGTTCATCTCTATCACCTCGCCCCCTCTTCTTATGACTTTCACAGCCTGTTTCTCCACCTGCAGACTCTCAGCTGCTGTCCAGTCTTTGCGCACTCTCTTTTCTAGTACCTGAGACGTGGATTCGACGTGCCGTCTCTTGGCCTGAGATGGCGTTGACTGGCTGTTCTCATGCTCCAAGATTCCTCTTGCTCTGGCAACATGATTCACGATGTCAGAGAAGGTCCCATCAAGTATAACCTCCAGGAGCTCTGGTGAGGTCACTCCCACAGCAGTGAGGATGTCTTCACAGAGACGCAGAGCCTTCAGAGAATCTCCTCCACTGAACAGGAACTTGGACTTCTCGTCAACGGTAACATCTACAGCAAGATTTAAAGTATCCTGTTGATAGATAGTTTAAAAGAGAATGAACATAAGGAGACAACGGTTTATTTAAATTTAGAGCATGAATGTTGTCATCAAAAATGAAAATACCCGCCACAGAGTCTGAAGAATTTGCCTCAGTTCACTGCGATTTCTCTGTGAAGACTCTAAACACTGTCTCTGTTTTTCATAAACTCGGACTAATGCCTCCATGTTGACTTTGCCTATCAAAAAACGATAGTTAGAAAGGTGAATGGATAAAGTGGTGAATGAATTAGCTGCTGTTTCTCCTCAGCAGTGACAGCGTGTCTAAAGCTCACCGTGAGCAGTCAGGCATAAAGCCGGGACGAGCACCAGCGTGTCAGGAACGCTGTGAGCAGGCAGCAGCAGAGACAACTGGCTCAGAATGAGCTTCTTCAGATCTCCGTCTGCACCGCCTGACTCCTCCAGGGGGGGGTTGACAGAAGAGGGTAGGTTCTCAGCATGCTCACCAAAAGCACAAGCAGAGGGAATTTGTTCTGCACGTTGCTGTACAGATGCGGAGGTGGAAGCTGCCTTCTGGTGTCCAGATGTGGATGCCACGACAAAGGCGAGAAGTCGAAATCCTTGGTGCAGACCCACAGCGCAGGCTTCCACCTGAGGGAGACTCAGCAGGACCTGCAGGAGGGGAGATGTAAATCAAAATCATAAAGGTGTTAAAAAGATGTTGAAAAGGTATTTTGTTTACAAAGAATTAATGAAAAGTATCCACATTAAAGTACAGCATTAAGAAAAGGTGCCACCAGTTTAAAAACGCAATTATTAATCAGCTAAAACTGCTTTTCTCTTGTTTGCTCTTTTTTTCTTATTGCTGTGTGTATGTGACAATAAATTGAAAAAATAGTCTTTCATTATTTTTAGTAACAGTGAATCTGAGTGAGGAAACTGGTTCATAACAGAGACACCAGATTTCTTTAGGGTGGGGGTTAAGGATTCAAATCTTTCCTTTAATTTACCACAATCAGTACATCAGCTTTGCCTTCAGTATGTTAAAAAAAGGATCCAGTTGAAGTGGCTCGAGAAACTGACTAAGGCGCCTCCCAGTTGAGGTATTCCAGGCATGTTCTAACAAGAACAGGCCCTGGAGCAGACCCAGGCCAGGCAGAGAGATTATATTTCTTGGCTAGCTCGGAAACACGTTGCTACAACTCTGACTGAGCTTGGGGAGGGTATTTTGGGGAGGTGGTCAAGCTCATCCCTCAGAAACCAAGGTCTGGGCTTCTCTGCTGACACTGTGACCTGGATAAGACGTAAAAGTTGTTGGATGTTAAAAGCACGAGTGATGTGTGTTCCTTCATGTGTCAGTCTTGGTCTAACATGAGGCTAAGCCAGTGGACTTATTTCTTTTTTGAATCAATCACGTGACTTATAATTCATACATCAGAAAACATCTTACTTGCTGCAGGCTGTCTAAGTTCACTCGTTTTCCATTGCGTTTGATCAGTCGGTCTCTCCGTCCCAGGTAGTGCAGCTGTCCATCTTTAACATTCACCCAGTCTCCTGTAGCCCTCATCGTCCCAGGGACAACAGTGTCTTCATCATCCAAGAGACACACTCGGTCCTCTCCACCTGCACAAACGATCATATGAATTCATGAGGTTTTTCTTCATCTCAATGTGATTAATTTGCAGAGAACTCACAGTGTTTTTCCTACCTATGAAGATCTGTCCTTCACCCTCTGAAACAACACAGCCATGTTCATCTCTGACTTCCACCACTGTGCCCATCAGAGGAGTCCCGAGAGGCACAGAAGACACCGTGCTGTGAGATGTTTGTAATGTTAGATAACTCCTACATCTGTAGGACAAACTTGTAGAAGTCATGAACATTTTAAAACGGGGGGTCCACTCACAGGTTACTTGACCGCAGCAGAGACTCTGGTATTCTGTAACAGCTGGCCCAGCAGGAAACCTCAGTGATCCCGTAGATGTTGTAGATTTTGGTTTTATTGTCCTCATGTCTCCAGCTCTCCAGCAGAGCGGGCGACGGGCAGGCTTCTCCACCCAGAGCCAACACCCGCAGTGAAGAGCCGCACGACAGCACGTCCTGTTTTAGAATACGATGGCCGAAGCGCAACAGCAGAGTGGGCGTGACCTGTGACAACAGTGAAAATGAAGCATTGCACAAACAAGGAATACTGCCTCACAAACACAACTGGCTCTACACTTGCCTGGAGGACAGTTGTCTTGTGATCGTTGAACAACAGTTCAGCTAGTCGATTGGGCATTTTCTTAATCACATTAGGGACAATGAGGAGTTGAGCCCCAGATGATAAGGCGAGAAAAATATCCACTACTGAGGGATCAAAGGTTAAAGGTGAGGCGAGGAAAACCACATCATCCGGCCTCATCTGAAACAAAGATCTGAGCAGAAAGAGAAGGGATTTGTCTTGGACTGAAAATGCCACTCTACAACAGGCAAAGGCATAAATGATTCCTTACTGACCTCAGATGCAGTATGTTGGGAAGTATACACCTGTGTGGTACCCTGACAGTCTTTGGAAAGCCTGTTGTTCCCGATGTGTGCAGCACATACGCCAACTCCCTGCGCCCAGCGTCGTCTTGCTCCACAGCTGAACCGCTGAGATCATTTACTGATGAAGTTTGTCCTGCTCCTCGTTCACGCTGGGCGACTCGCAGCGGCTTGATGTGAATCAGAGTCAGTTTGAACTTGAGCAGCTCCACACAAACTTCCACAGTTACGTGTTTGATGAGAGCTGCCTGAAATTGCTTTAAGTTGAAAAAAACAATAGCAATATAAATATTCACAAAAAAACACAATTCATTAACAAAGAATTTACAAAGGTGTTCTGATATTGCATTAAAAAAAAAACTCTTAATATTACAGACGAGTCATCTGTAGGAAACATACACTTGGAATATTTTTTGTTACTGCACAGGAGGGGATCTTGAATTGGGTTTTGTAAAGAAAAATTCAACCCAAACACCCCAAAATCCACAGTCATCTGGCTAGTAAGATGTTCTCAGGTTACGTAGCTGGATTAATTAATTAGAATCTTGGGTTGGCTATTGCACAGATTGTTATACTAGATGGACAGAATCAGACAGAATCAAAGTCCCACTGTGGAGCCCTTGTTGTAATAGGTCAGTGTCAGCTTTGTGAATATCTAATTTTATCATTATTTTATATTTCCATGTCTTTTGGGGTGGGGTTCTTTCTCAGGATGTCTCCATGGCTGTGTGTATTTTTATGTACTAAATCTGGAAAGACAAAGGTGGCTGTTGGCCTTAATAAATAAATAAGACCATGGCCTTTCTCGTGTGTTTTCATCATCTGGATGGTTTAACCTTTTAACCCTCTCAAGGCAGGCGTTGCAGATTTGCAACAGTTAAAAACTAAAAACCTGATTACCCCACATATATATTTTTTATGAGTTTTTTTTACTCTTTTACTCCGAGGGTTAAGTGAGGCCTGAGTATTACATTTGCAAAATTACTCACAGCTGTTGTATTAATGCTGATAAAATATGACAAAATTCAACCTGCAGGAGGTCGGTCTGTACAGCACAGTACTTGAGGCCACATTGGTTCATGACTCTGGCAGAGAGGAGTCCAGGAGATTCTGGGTCCAGTGGGACGTAAGCAGCAGAGGATTGCAAGATCCTGACAAACAAAGCAGAGTCATTTGTGAGTTATGATTTGTTATAGAGCAGTGAGGCACATGCAGCCATAACACACAAGAAGCACATAGGCACTGACAAATATTAAAATAATGAGAAGTTCTGAATATGACAGCTCTTCAGCTCTGTTCTAGGATGCCCTCTGGACCCAGTGGAGGTGGTGAATGATAGGAGAATGGTGGCTAAGCTGTCATCCCTGCTGGACAACATCTCCCACCCCATGCAGACTCTGACAGCACTGAGCAACTCCTTCAGTGGCAGGATGCGGCACCCACGATGTGGGACGGAGAGATTTGCAGGTCTTTCCTCCCCACTGCTGTCAGACACCACAACAAAGACTTCCAACTGACCAAACACACGCATGTGCAATAGCAATAAAACTAAGTGCAATACTCTTTTCTGACATCGTTGTATTATACTCAGTTGCATATAGCATTTGTTTTATTTTATTCTTTATTTTTAATTTTATTCTATTCTATTGTGTACAGTATCTTATCTTATTCTATTCCAGTGTTTTCTAAGTTTTGCTATGTAACTTTGCACTGTCCACTTTCTGCTGTAACAAAACAAACTTTCCACATGTGGGACAACTAAAGGTTATCTTATCTTGTCACCTGCAAATTCTACTCTACTACATCCTTGAATCTTCTGTGTACTCTCTTTTATTAACATGCATTGTACCTGTCACATAAATAAGAATTCACTGTATATATTTTGATATAAATTATCGTAGCTTGGAATGACAACTTTCCTTTTTGTGGGTTTTTTTTTTTTGTTGCCTCAATTTCCGTCTCCTTGATTCTGATCACTAATATCGCCCATAAATAAATTACAGAGGTCGATCTCTAAGGTTTGCACTCACCCCAAAATCCAGACAGGTACAAACAAATCATCTCTGCAGTAAAGCCCGATCACCCCGCTCCTAGGAGAACAGTTATTTTGCAAAGCACGAGAGAATTCATCGGCGAGTTGAACCAGGTCTCTGTAGGTGAGGGACGCCGATGGTTTTCCGGACACCGAGTGTGTCACAGCCAGCCTGTCGGCGTGCAGGGAGGCAGCGGCGGCGACCAGCTCCTGCAGCGTCCGAGCAGACATGTTGAGAAGCCCTTTAGTGACCAAATGCTCATCTTCTGTCGGTGTACATTCTGGCAAAACCCGAAAATTTTTAAACATTCAAGTGTTGCTAATTTCAGAAGAAGCTGGATTTGTTTACAAGCACATTTGTCGAAGATTGATGACGCGGATTTTACAGTAAGCAATGAACGGTTATTTCAAATGCTCGTCTCAAAGCTCGGCCATAACAACAATTTGTCCTTAAATGTCGTTTTAAAATTTTGCTTACAAAATATTATTAATACTTGCAGTCATTTTCATATGAACAATAACCGCTACGTGTTATCACTGCTAACATCCCGGAGTTTTCTATTTTAATTTTGTCTTTCAAATTAAACGCAATAAAGAAACAACCGCAATTTCCTAGTATCAAGGAAGGCACCATATGTCCACTGTCCAATCACATTCCACTATTTTGTGACGTAGAATCTTTAAAATCGAAAGCGCCATTTTTCTTCTTCGTTTAGCTGTTCTCTTTCTTTGTCGTCTTTTTGATAAAAAATAATTTTATATGCAAACATGGATGAGCTTGTAAAGACACAACTGCAAAATAACAATTCAAAGTTCAAACTTTCCCTGGATCGAATCATAGACAAGGTGTGTGAATAAGGCTATGGACGGTTAGCATGAACGTAACTATCAGCGGGTTTTGCAAATGAAAGCAACAGAATTAACCAACCTCTGTTTCCTTCTGATAGTATTCAAAACTTCAGTACCAGGACGCGGGGACAGAGGTTGATCTCGACGATATAAGCCCCACAAGTAAGTGAGCCGGAAAGGTTTTAATAACATCGTCTGTGTTAGTAAAGGTAACCGAAAACTAACTAATTAGATGCGTTTGTAAGCTAGATCAATCACAGGACTTGTTTTCTTTCTGGAATAATGAAGTTCAGTATTATTTATATATTAATTCACAGCAATAGTCGCCTGAAGGGCCTTTTATTACAATAAAAACAATAGACTTTAATTATAAATCTTTGAAAAGTGTTTTGAGTTTGCAAAGCAGTTTGACAGACAAGCAAAAGCAAAATGCTAAATTCAGAAACAGTGAAAAACGGAAAACAAACATTGAGATGAGAGGACAATAAAGTGAGATAATAGTAGCTTGGAAATGTGGAGGTATGCTCTGGAGAGGACAGGATTAAAAGTCAGAAGCAAGATAGAATGTGTGTGGATGAAGATGCAACGAGTAGAGTTAAGGAAGGTAGATGAGTTTAAATATCTTGGGGTGCGTGAGTTTTGCAATGTGTACTTTAGAGGTGGTGACACTGACAAAAAGACGGGAAGCACAGCTGGAGGTGGCCGATTTGAAGATGTTAAGATTGTCATTGGGAGTCACCTGGATGAACATGATTTGAAATGAGAACATCAGAGGGACAGCTCTGGTTTAGTGGTTTGGACATTATTTAAAGAGGCAAGGCTGAGATGGTTTGAGCAGAGGAGGTATAGTGGATATACTGGACAGAGGATGTGTTGAAGGAGGACATGCAGAGGGTTGATGTGATAGAGCAGAAAGATTGGCTGAGATGAAGGTAGATAATCTGCTAAAGATAATCCCTAAAGAGAGCAGCTGAAAAAAGAAGAACAAACAAGATAATATTTCTGCAAAGTATCTTGGAGACGAGATCAAAACATATCTTAAAAGTGATCAGTAAAACCTTAAAATCAAATGTACTGGGAACCAGTAGTGAGGAGCCAGGAACGGGGGTAATGCAATGCTATGTGCTAAGTCTTGCTGCTGCATTTTTAATTAGTTGAAGGTGAGATTTTTACCAGCAGTAAGAGATTTGAGGTGGTCTATCCCAGAAAAAACATAAACCTGGATGATTTGTTTTCCCAGATCTAATTTTGAGTGTTGTTTTAATTTTGGATTAAAGGTTTGGATATAATTTGAAAGAAGCAAAACTGCAGAGCTTTCCTTTAATGTCATTCAGACATTAAGGCCATGTCACATGATACATTTTACTGTTTCTGTCAGCTCCAATTAGAATATTAGTGGTTGATGCAATTTGCATGATTTGTGATTTTGATTGTATTTAATGGAAGAAAATGTTACGTCCTCCAGCTGTTATCTTCTTCACCAGATTTCAATTATAGGTATTTGTGTGTCCAATGGGTGAAGGCCTGATACCTGAAACACTGCTTAATATTTGACGATCTGTAATGTTCACTTTTTTTTGTTGTCTGACCACATTGTGTATATTTTCTGTCCTCAAGAGCTTGACAGCTACATGACGTTATCTAAAAAGAAGGTGATCTCACTGCAACTGAAGGTTTGGGTTACTAACAACGACCTTTGCAGCCATGCACGACACAAAATACCATAAGCTGCGTTTACTACTATTTAATCACCCACATTTTCTCCTCAGAGCTCGACAGATGTCAGAGAGGAGTCACTAAGAGGTAATTTCTCAGAATTAAGAGTTTAAATGACAACATGCATCTTTTTCTTTGCTTCACTGTGTAGTTCATCTAATACAACTTGAACATTTCTTACACAGCACAGGACCCCACAGGAGACTCTCAGGTAAATATACCTGCAATTACCTTCTGTATCAAAATATCTGGCATAACTTGAGTTAATGATGGTTTGTTTTTGACAGCTGGACTTGTCATCTGATACCAGCATCCAGCTGTCTATGGAAGATGGTGGTAAGAAAAAGGAAATCCTTTTGTTTCAGTGTTTTCCAGTCTTGGATTAAATTTGTGACAACAAAGAAATGCACAACAGAAATGCGTGATTGCTTTCTTAAATTACACATGCACGCTCTCTTTAATTATTAAATAATATATTTAATAAGTTTTGCCTCCACAAACATTTTGATTTCCCTGTACTTTGTGATAAATGAATAGTTGACCATTGTGGTAGTTTTAAGTGTTAGACTCCAACACCTTGAACAGCAGCTGGCAAAGGTAATCCTTGTTCTGCTCTTAGCTTTGGCGAGGGTTAATTAGAGTGGGCCTCCAGCTCACAGTGAACCCTCGGAGCAAAAGAAACACCACTATCGCCAACTGCAATCCAAGATAGAAGATTTGGAGTACATCCGGTTACCCCAGTTAGGTAACCTGGCCCGTGAGGCAGCTGGAAGCTGGTAGTGTGTGAACTTTCCAAATAAAACAGAGGGTTGTCCACTAGTGTATATATAAAGATTGTTTATCCAAGAGAAGCACTGAGTATATTATTTGTCTAATTCCCAATTTTGTTTCCCCTTGTGCATCACACACAGGGATGACTAGAAGTGATGTGACTCAGCTGACTGTGAGCTCACTGGATGAGAGTCAGAGAAACTTTTCCAATGTGGACCTTCAACCTGAAGACCAAGATGAGGAGCTGGAAATGTCTCTTAGAAGTCATGGCAGTTCCTGGGTGGAGCTCTATCCAAGTATGATTAGTCGGATAAAGAGGGCCTGGGATCGGCAGCATGTCTCTACAGCCGCTGATTCTGTGCTGAGGAGGTACCGCAGATGGCGTCAGCAATCAAACAGAAGTAACCTCAACAACACCTTTGTCGTCCCACTTAGACACACAAACAGCAAACCAAAGATGACCACAAAAGCATTTCCAGAGAAAAGCTCCAGCAGGCCTATGAAAGAGCAATTCACGAGGACCAAAACAACGCCTATGCAGACTGTGACCTGTCCTAGAGACTGGCACGAAATGCACCAATCTCCTGATAGGGAGGAAAACCTTATGAGCAGGCACCAGCATAAGCCTGTCCTTGTAATGGACTTCTCTGCTTCCTCTGTGTCCTTTAAACCAAAAGAGATACCATTAAACAAGACTTTCACTGTGTCTCAGCTGTCCTCTCGTAAACAAACCCAGCTGGAAGACCAGGCCTCTGCCTATAGCGTCAGTCCTTCACGACCTTGTGCTAAAGCCTCTGAGGAAAGATCAAGTCTTTCTCTATTAGAGACAGCTGGGAGCTCCATCCTTGCACCAGAATTCACTGCTGCAATACAGAGACCTGATATCTATGGCTCCCCAGTCAGGCAGGAGGCGCCGAGCTTTAGGGACAGGAGTCCCCTAAAAGCAAGAGTGGTGACCAGCCTGGGAAGATCACCTCATTTGTTTTCCAGAAGCCCCAGTGAATATTCTGTGACTTCCAGAGAGCCTATGAGGCCCAGATCACTCACGGCCTCTCTGTTTTCCCCGACAAAAAGGCCTGTTTTGCCACCGAAGATGCTTTACTCTCAAAACTCCCAGCAGTCCTTCCTGCCACACTCACCGCAGTCAGCCTCAGCAGCAGGGGGTCATCGCAGGCTCGTACGACACCTCTCCATTGATTCCGTCCTGCCTTCATCCCCTGGCTCGTGCTCACCAAAACAAGTTGATGAGGATTTCATGAAACTTTACCACAAGTTTGTGTGTCAGAACAAGTCAACTTTCTTCAATGGCCCTGCATGCCGTCTCTGTGCTAGAAGCTCTGAGGCCAGCAGAGGTCACTCTTCATCAGCTCTGGCTGCTCTTGCACTGTCACCACACCGGTCTGTCCTGAGGAAACGCCACAGGGACCTAGACTGGAGCAGCCATCCACAGTCCAAACGCTTCAGGGAAGTGTATTGCACATACTCCCCAGGGTCCAAACGCCACAGCAGAGCGATGCTAAGGCCTTTGTCTGAACTGGAGCTGCCTCGTGGTGGTAGCTCCAGTAAGCACAACATGTTTCAAAGGTTCAGCAGCCAGCAGTATCCAGCACATGAGGAATATGTGGAGGCTGAATCTGCAGTGGATTTTTCTGGCATGGGTAAGCCTCATCCTTTTTTTTAAGTCAAGTGATAGTGCTCAAATTATGTATTTTTGCATAGCTACAAAAGTGCAGTTAAGATGCCTCCTAAACATATCAGGTGCAGGCAGGTATTTTGGGAAGAGGACTTTGATGAGGACACACCCACTGAATTTGGATGCATGCATGCATGCATGCATGATTGTGCATGTTTTTTCTAGGGTGCAGCTTTCTAAGGAACCACTCACCCAGACAACACAAACTAAAGAAGATACAAATATATAAACTGATTGTCAGCTTACTTTGTAAGAACCCCCAATATTTCTTTAAAGTTTGGGTTTTGAAATTACAAGTCAGACTTATTTTATGCAAGTTTAATCATCACAACTATGTAAAGAGTCCATCGACGTGTATTTTGTCAGTGAATTTCCACTTGGGGAAAGAGAAAGAGAGCACGCCTGTGTGTTTGTATGAGAGGCCGTACAAGCCAAAATTCATTCTCATACTGAGTGGAGCAGACAGAGGTCACTGTAGCATACAACTCGCACAAAAATGACAGCTACTAAATGACCAACACTGCACCTGTGAAGTTTGTCTGTCCCTTCACATCTGATCTTCATAGTTTTCTTGACTTGTTTCTGATTACCTAATCATTATGCTTTATTCAACAGGAAGTTCACTAGAGAGCAAAATGACCTGTGGCTACTCTCCCAGGTGACTAAAATAATTCCCATGTACAAGATATTTTTGGCCTTTGGGGGTTGATGTGTTCTTACTCACCTTTTCCCGTCACATACAGAAAATGGCGATGAAGGGGATCATCAAGGAGATGGGCCGATGAAATTTAATGAAATGTATGACCATCTAGTTCTGCGATGGAAACCCGCTGATAATTAATCTCTCTGAACTATTTTTAATTGATTATAATTGTTCTTATATGTTCTATCATTTCTTGAATATATGTTTGATGTCCATTTTTTCTGTCTATTCATTATTGAAATAAAATTGTCAATGGGAGAATGTAGTTATTTAAAAAAAAAAAAAAAAAAAAAAAAAGTACTTGTCATTGTAGTTATTGTTTATTATTCATACATCATATTCCTGTATTGTTCAAATTTGAGCAAACAGCCCAAAACCCAAACAAAACAGTCTTAAGTAAATAACAGAAATAAAGATGATTTAATGTTTTGGTCATTTATCGTGTGCGCTTTTTCTGGCATTGTAAATGCTTTGAATACATGTGGAAATCTACTTTTCAAATAAATGCAGCTGCAAAACAAAAACATACTTGTGTGGTAAGAAATACACACCTGGAATTAGTCACATCCAGGAACAGGAAAAGAAAAAAAGCTTAGCCACCACAGGTGAGGAAAAAGCATCACTTTTAGCTTCCTGAGGTTCTGAATAAAGTAACCTTCTGTAGTTGTGCAACATCTTAGTGTTCCGGCTGGCAATGTTGAGATAAACCATATGTAGAACAGGGGGGTTTTTTTTATTTAAAGTTTGCAGCACCATCCACAGTGCTACTGTTGGTGCAGCAGTTACCACTCCAGCTCCACTGGATATTTCCCAGTCAGACAGGCAGTGCAGTGGCCCACTTTCCTGTTGGACTTGTTATTGGAATTAATTTTGTCCTTTTCAATATGGAAAGCAATACCCTCCTGGACAGCAGATACGAGGCCCTCCACAGTCAGATATTTAACACTGTCAGCACCTGTAAACAGCGTTAGCATTAAACACAAGCTTTTGTTCTGACCAGGCAAAGAAATGAATGGTAGATGTGCATTTTTAAATACCAATATAACCAGCAATGTCCTGAAACTCCGGCTTGTTGGCAATGAGCTCCTCCTTGGTTGGGATGTTGATGCCCATGTAGCAAGGGAACCTGATTGGTGGAGAAGCCACCCTGATGTGGACCTGTCCAGAAGAATAATTAGGTTACTATAAACACAAAGTTAGTGTGTGACTATATTCTGGTCACACACAGTTAGGTGCCCTTTTCAGGACCAATATTTGTTCTTCAAATGGTCAGAAATAACAAAACAAAACGTATCTTCCGTTAATTCATGTAACAATGATTATTTACCTTTACTAAGTGTGGCAAAAATGTAGCATTTATCTATTCTTCTATACACATCAAGCACTTGATGTGTATAGAAGAAGAGACAATAAAGTGCTGCATGAATGTTTGGTTAAAATGTGAATTACGGTTCAGATCAGATTGACTAGTAGGCCCAAAAATGATGAATGAGAGTATGTTACTCATGCCATAAATCTGATTAGGGACCGATTTTCATAAAAATGGTTTACCAGACGTGGGGCTTGGCCCAACTTTTAAAAAAATCCAAAAGTTAATCACTTCCTATCTTTAGTATTACAAGATTAGATATTCCCAAATAAACATGTATCAATGAAATAATAACTGGGATGTTCAAGAAAATACCCCCAAAATTTGGATCCAGATATCCTGGATTTGGGGTTTTAATTCATGCATAGTGCGGAGGGAATTTTCTGTCTTATTGGAAATACAGTCTCAGACTGCTCTTGTGGTACGCCCACTTTTTTGAGTTGACAGTTAATGAGCCTAATATTTTCTATGAACCCCTGATGTAAGTATAGTACGCAATGTGACAAACACATGGGCTTTTCTCACTTATTCCACTTACTGCCATTAAAAGAAAAAAAAAAAAAACAAACTCCAGTTTTATGTTACTTTCCTGTGCTTCTAGTCTACTTACAGTCTGAATTATCAGACAATCCAAACCAACCAGTTTCTGAGCCACTCTGCCAAAATGTTGTGTGCTATATCAACAACTATTGCCAAACACTATTAAACGAACCTCTTTGGCACCCGCTTCCTTCAGCAGCTTAATAATAGGGGAAATTGTGTTGCCTCTGACGATGGAGTCGTCAATGAGCACCACTCGTTTCCCAGCAAAGTTGTCCGTCAGTGCTCCAAACTTCTTGGCCACTCCTAGCTGCCTCAAGCGGGTGTTTGGCTGGATAAAAGTTCTTCCAACATAGCGGTTTTTACACAGAACCTCAATGTATGGAAGACCAGACTGTGAGAAGAAGACAGAAGAAAAACTAGTGAGACTGTAAGTCCACCCGGTATATTATAAGATTACTGAGGTGGAGCAGACACACTAGACAGACCTGCTCAGCGTAGCCCAGAGCAGCAGGGGTTGCAGACTCTGGCACAGTGCTGACAACGTCTGCATCAGTCGGAGACTCGATGGCCAACTGCCGCCCACATCGCTGTCTGGCAGTATAGACCATCTGCCCTGTAGTACATTGATATTTCAGTATTAATACATTTAAGAAATGAGTAATCAGTAAGTGTGTTACCCATAATAAATATGCATACCTTCGAAAATAGAGTCTGGTCTGGCAAAATAAACATATTCAAAAATGCAGAAGGCTGGGAGGTCTCCCTCAGGTCGGGGCACAACACTCAGAGATTTGACACCATGTCTGGATATCTGGACTATCTCTCCTGGCAAGACCTCTCTGTAGTACCTGTTAATCAATAACGACAAAAAAGTACAATGAACGGATGGACTCAAGGAACACCATTTCACTGTTCATGCATTCAGATTCAGAAGAATTTATCCCCAAGGGGCAATTAAGAGACTGACCTTGCCGACCGTATATAAAATACACAAACATCACATTGGGGAGACAAGTCAGGCTAGGTAGCTGGCCGCACGAGCAGCGACCCGGAACCGAACAGCAATGGGCGTGCATCAAAAGCTATGTCGTTACCACTGGGAAACACCAGAACTATTACGATGGTCATTGAATCACGTCTTTACTAGAATATACTAAGGTGTCAAAACTAGGGCTGTCGGCATTAATCATGTCGGTCGTTAACGGAGATATGCTGCGTTAACGCGGTTTTGCCGTCAATGTCATTTTAACGCGATTAACACTGACAGCCTTAGTCAAAACTTGTCATTTAGGTTACAGGATTGTTATCGAAAGCCATCTTTATGGGGGGGGGGGGGGGGGGGGGGGGGGGGGGGGAGTAAAGCGCCAAAATAGAAAAAAAAAAAAAAAAAAGTACTCGTGGCCTAAGGCAAATGATATGAAACCTTTGGGAAAGGAAGAAAAAAAAAAAATAAGGTTATAAAAATGATTTACACCTGGCATTACGGTTCCTTTTATACTAAAGAATACTTTTGCAAAGGTAACAAATGCTTACTTGGCACCAATCGACTGGAAGCTGCACGACTCTGATGACACAACCCACCCCTCAGTGTCTTCCTCTTGAGCGCCTGCTTAAAAAAAAAAAAAAAAAAAAAAAAAAAACAAGAATCAAGTTAATCATTCACCAGCTTACACATCTGACCTCTGACAAAATCAAAAGGGCCAAAAGCTCTGCTGCAACCATTGACCTCTCGTGAGGCGTCCTTTTTATCAGTAAAGCTAGTCTTTTGAGAGCAAACATGCCTGTGTTCTGCAGTTGCACTAATTCTGATGCAACGGTCACATGCAACAACTGTGTAGATACCTGGATTGTGCAGTTTAGAGATGGGAACGAGCTGCCCAATGCACAGTGGCCTATTTCCATAAGGGTCACGCACTGCGTAGATTACATCTTTGAACATGACCAGCAGTGAGTATGATGTTGGCGTTTCAGTCATGAGGTTTTTAATTCTACAACAAAAAACAAAAAAAACAAATAAAAACAGCATTAAAGTAATGTAAAGCAAAAATATTTATGCTTATATGCTTATGTATCATTAGGTCACAACAGTCACCTGGCAACCCAGTCAGGTGAGTCTAGCTCCTCCATAGGTGGAGTCAGTGCCAGCAGCTGGGTGATGAGCTCACTGTCTGAGCTGGTGGAGAGGCCGACACCATGGCGCATCACCTACAAGGCACATTTATAGTGACTGATTAATTATGGAATAATGTTATTTTCTGTGGAATAGCAGTCTTTGGAAAATTTTATAATGGAAATGGTTGTCACACCCCTGCCCTCAAAGAGCCACTCAACAGCCACTCTGGGAAAGAGACACAGGCCAATCATGTTGTTGCACTGACGTCTAGGCTCGCCTGATGTTCATGATAGTTTTAACTGCTCTTAGGCACAGCTGCTATATAATGACACAAAGATATACATAAGTCTACTTATTATTTTTCCTTCAATTATTGCATCTATAATGTGAGTCAGGACTCTGGAGAAAAGTGTTTTGTGTTTTTTACATTTTATTTCTAAATCAGTCCTGCTTTTACGTCTCAGCGGCCATCAAAATGAAATTTATGGGTTTTTCAGATCAGACAAAGCTACTTTAAGATTCTGGCTTGTCACAAGAGGTTGGCCACATGTTTAAGTTGGCAGAGATTTATACCGGCTGACTTTCTTGATGCACAAAGAGGATTTGTGTCTCTGGCTGGAAATGAAACAGTGACCTTTACTTGCCAACTGAATGTTATCAACTAAATCACTTTAAAATAATTGTCCACATAATCACCTGAAGCAGTTTCCAAAATGGCTGCTGAGCATAAAGGACAACTAAGAGTATGAAGTTAATCCATTGGTCTATTGATGATCTATTTCACCGTCCAGTTCAATAGGTAGTACGTACTGTATATTCCATATAAAGGTCTGGCTTGTCTTAAAAAAACAAACAAAAACACAACACATATACATGACACACAGATTTTTGTTAGTGATCACAAAGTGCACTCGAGAAGGGACGTTGATGTGATCCAGCTGGACTGAGCATGTTTCAGTGCCACTTATGAATAGAGATACTGACTTCTTGTTAGGAAAAAGGGGAGGCAGTCTAAATTTACCTAAAGAATAGGACTTATTTGATGTAAAGCTTTAAATTTCCTTCTGAAAGGTTAGTTATGTATAATTGGTTAAAAACCAAATCCAGCTGACAAGGTCTGCGTTAAAAAAAAAAAAATCTTATTAATTCATCGTAATTGGTCGACTAGATATATAATATAAAGTGCATGGATTGTCATAAGATTACTTTAAACCAAAAAAAAAAAAAAAAAAAAAAAAAAAAAAAAAAAAGAGGACAGTTATAAATATGCACTCAGTGAATGTGCAGGTTTGTATGAAAGCATAATCATAGAAATGGCAGTGTCGAACGAGCAGATTATGGTAATACAGCTTTCTCAAGATCCACTTATACAACCAGCATGAGTAAGTGTCTCAAATCACCTTTGACAAGGTAAATGTAATCGATTTACTGAACCATCAGAGTGATGGCAGAACTTCAAAAAGCCTGTTTGAGCGTTCAGACTTTTGAAATTTGGAGTGAAGTTTAAGAGAGCAGTTAATGATTTGGTACTGATTTTTCATGGCAAATCATGTGTGGAATTCTCACTCAGTGCACATTCTCATAAATATAGTCAAAACTTCCTGTGTATTTTAGCCTCAGATTGGAAGAGAGGTTGCTGAGAAAAAGACAGGATGGGAACACATTTGTTAAATTATGCTAAATGGCCTGTATTTGTATAGCGCTTTACTAGTCCCTAAGGACCCAAAAGCACTTTACACATCCAGTCATCCACCCATTCACACACTGGTGATGGCAAGCTACATTGTAGTCACAACCACCCTGGGGCAAAATCAGTTTAATATAGCTTACATTTTATAGATTGGGGTTTTTTTGGGGTTTTTTTTTAGATTTTCAGCCTGAAATGTTCTTAAGAGATATACATTTTAAAAAGCTATTCATTTTGTTTCTCATTAATGCGAGCATTAACTGCAGATACAAATTCTTTTTGAGAGCGCAAAACACTTAATAGTCAAACAAATCCTTTGACTGGATGATGGATGCAGCTCTGGTATGTGAAAGTGTTGACATCCAGCCCATAACCTTCGTTAAGATTGGATATAGCAAATAAATATTTCAGCAGAAAGAAAAACTGTGTCTGTGTGTGTTCAGTTCATTATTTTTATGTCACATTGATATGCGCAACATTCAGTGTGGACAAGCAGAGCCCCCTCCTCACCTTTTTCCGCAGGGCATGGGCATTAACCAGCTCTCCATTGTGTGCTACAGCAATCTTGCCATGCAGTGTATCCACCACAAAGGGCTGGCAGTTCTGCAGCTCTGAGATCCCAGTGGTTGAATAGCGTGTGTGGCAAATGCCGAGGTTACCATAGCGCAGTTTAGTGAGAGCCTCTGGTGAAAAAGCGGTGCTCACTAATCCCATTCCCTATAAAATGACAACATTGCTCTGTGAAGGTTTTAACTTGCACAAAAATATTTTAAAATAAATAAAAGTGATGTTAAAAAGCAGAAAATCAGCAAACAATGAGGATGTCTGAAGGCTTTAAAACATGTCTGTAAAGGCCAAACATTAAAGTGCTCAGTGTGATTCTGACCAGCTGGGTTGTTTTGATGTAACTGTGCCAAATGGAAATATATTCAGGACGCAACCCAAATACGTCCTGGGTCTGTTTTTGAGATGCTGGGTTAAACTGTGCTTCTGTTTTATCATATAAGAAGCTTCTGATCATGATTCAGTGTTACCTTGTGTGCTGTGTACGTGGGTGGACTGGCTCCATTACTTGTGACAATCCCAGCACTTTCCTGTCCCCTGAGTAGAGAGACACACACACACACACACACACACACACACAATTACAGTGTAAATTTTCATGTATTAGTGGGAAGTGTGTTTTTTTGCATGAATGATTTCTGTTTCTTCTCTGCAAGAATAAACTTGAGTCAGTTACGGTTGCCTTGAGGCAAATCAAAACTGGTTTAACGAGGGCCAAATGGAGCAGAAACAAAATCCCCCCCCAAAAAAGGAAAAAGCAGATTTGCTTCCCTGCGGTGAGGCTGCCATATATGGAGAGTCGCCTTGCTGCAGTTTCAATCCATTACCAAGCTGCTTCTCAGATTACACTTAGTCCCGCCCCCTCAGCACACAGCTTAAGCCAGTGGTGAGGCTGCTTTTCAGCATGAAGGCGTTGCTTTCAGGCTTAACCGCCTGGTTGCCTAGGGAACCGGGCAGCAGAGACAGACAGGCTGGGGGAAAAGAAAGCGTTTCCAGGTCAGCTCAAACATGGAGAGAGGAGCAGAGAGACAAAGAGGAGGTGATAGTGAGGTGGGGGAGGAAAAAGGCTCAGTGGAGAGGCAGTGGGGGGAAGCAGAAGTGCTGGCTCTACTCTCAGTGTGGGACCAGGTTGGAGCTCAGCACGTAGTAGAGAGCAGAAGCACATTTGAGGTGATTTCAGAGCGTCTGAGGAGGCTCAGTGTTGTGCGCAACTGGAGGGAGTGTCAGGCCAAATGCAGAAGCATGAGACTTCAGAGCAGGAAGGCTGACGCAGGCACATCGGCAAACTACAGCCAAGGAGTGGAAGAAAGGCCGCTTGAAAGGCCATGGGAGGAAGAAGATGTGGATAATCAAAGAAGAATCTACCCAGTCCAGGAAGGTAAACATGTACAACACCACTGTACTATTGATGATAACAACATGACTTTTTCCACCTTGGGAAAAAACAAAAACTGGTATCCAAGGATAAACAGACACGCCAGTTAAAACTATTCTTAGCTTGCTTGTGCTAAAAAGTAATTCAAACACTTACATAAAAGTCATCTTGTTCTTCTTTGGGTTTTTTCTACATCAACATTTAGCCAAAATTTACAATGTTTTCATGTGTGCACAGGAATGAAGACTCGATTTCATTCAGCTGTTTCTTACTCTACTAATGTGGCTGAAGAGGGAGGCCGCCACTGGACGGATGACGAGGTTAGAGCGCTGCTGTGCGTCTGGGCTGACCGCAACATTCGGGAACGTTTGAAATGCACGCTGCGCAACAAATCCATATTCCAAGAGATGGCTCGTCAAATGCAGAGAAACTTTGGGGTGATACGGAACTGGAAACAATGCCGTACAAAATACAAGAATTTGAAATATGACTATAAGACTGCGAAAAGTGCACACGCTGCGGGAGGCAGCAGTGCAGGAAGCCCGGGGAAATACATGAAGTTTTTTGATGAAGTGGAGGCCATTCTACTGGACAAAGGACTGGAAAATGGGACCAGGGAAATGCAGAAGAGACTGTATGATGGTGAAATGGAAGCAGGGAGGCTACAAACAGCAGCAGGCCACACAGGGCAGATAACGGGCTCTGAGAGTGAGGTGGTCATTGAAATTGATGATGGTAAGCATCAAGTTTGCAAGCAGTTGTTTTAGATTCAAGACTTCGTGAAAATAATTTTCTTATGTATTTATCATTTAAGATGACAACAGTGACGATTACGACATGGATGGAGAAATGGAAGTAAAATGGAGAAGTGCAGGTATGCCGAAAAAGAAAAATCTGCCAAATCAACTGTGGAGTTTAGCAGCATAATTAAACTTTTCCTTCCATATCTGTTCTTCTTTTATCCCAGACGCCCATCTAGCACACACAGACTCCAGCTCTGACCAGTTCCAAGTAGTCACAGTGTCGGACACGGGTCGAAACTGGAGCGACCAAGAGGTGCGAGCCCTGATCCAAGTCTGGTCGGATGAGCGCATACGCAGGCAGCTGGAGAGCTCAACCAGAAAGAGGGACATCTTTGTCCAGATCTCGAACAGGTTAATGCAACAAGGCATTGAACGTGACTGGAAACAGTGCCACACAAAGTACAAGAACCTCAAGTACCTCTACAGGTCCCTTCAAAGGGGCAAGACTGATGAAGCTGACCCGAGACGCCTCATGAGGTTCTATGAGGAAGTGGACTCCATTATGAATCGCACGGCTAACGACTCTCTGCGAGACACAGGAGCAGCCGAGTCTGCAGATTCAGGCGGACTTACTACATCTGACAACTGTGATGAGAAAAATCACGTGGACGGCAAGTTGACAAACACGAGGAGAGCTGTGGAGGGAGCCTTGGAGGACAAAACCTGCACCTCTGATTCGGACTTATCAGTAACCATCGAGGCTACATCAAATGCTTATGAGCCAAAGCGACATAAAATTAAGGAGCATTATCTGGATCAAGAACACATGTTGATGAGTGAGCTGATCATTTAATCATCATCATTATTATCAGCATGAATTAGATGAAAAAGATTACATAATGCTTTCAGTGGTCAGTTACCATGAGTAAGATAATCAAGCAGGACCATCTTGGACAGCCAAAAACAAATGTGGTTTTTTTTTTTTTTTTTTTTACATTATGTCTTAATATATTTCCCATACACAAAACAAACCAATGACATTTAGTTCAGGGTTCTCCCTGGCTCACAACAGACTTTTCTTGGTTTATGACACATGTATGCAAGATTAGCCCCAGCAAAGTCAAGGCACTGAATCTGTTACCAAATGTGATAGAAAATGCACAGATTTCTAACCACTTCATGAGAAATCAATCAATGCATCAGCTGAACTTTAGGTTCATTATCTTGCCCAAGGATACTTCAGTCCAGAGAAGTCGGACATCAAACCAACAACTTTCCAATTAGTAGACAACTTGGTCCAACTTGGTTTTAAAATATATTATTATATACATATAAAATATATTATTATTATAGTTTAAAGATTTTATTTAAAAAGGAGTCCCGAGGTGGTCTTAAGCCAGTCTTACTATGTTTAGTACCAAGACAATTCTTTTCTTTTGTAGCAAAAAATGCATATTTGTATTTTTGTAACTACCTTTAATATTATATTTTTGCAGGTGCTTCTGAGAGTGTGGTGGAAAGAGAGGATACTACTTCAACACACAGAAGAATCAAGAGGAAAGCTGTAGATGAAGGTCTGAAATATGTCTCCTTCTGTAATCCCTTTTAATGTCACGTGACATCCACAATTGACTGAAGCTTTTGTAATTTCTGGCTAAGTCCCATGATATGCCATGGCGCTTCATAATTAAATTATGGATAAGGATATGGTCATGACTTCTAATAAAATGCACAACTCGCATAACCCTACTAGGAGCTAACATGTTACACTAGTAGTACTTAAAAAGTAGGTTAATGTAAACCTTTGTCCTTCTTATTTCCAGACCCTGGACTGCACACACCACTAAAAAAGCTGAACATTGGGCCTCTCGTTGCTGAAAGACTCCACAGCCAGTGTAAAGAAGAGACGGACCATATTCCAATAATAAAGATCAACTCAGTCTGTTCAATGGCCACCCCTGCTCCGTCGCCAGAATTACAGGTAACATATACTGATCTCATGTGACCATTATAAAACTGAGGTATTTTTTAAATAATAAAAGCTGTTGTGGCAACTTTTTAAAAGCTACCCCAACTACTTGATTAATCGAGTGACAGATTATTTGGCGAACATTGTGATAATCAGTTAATCATTTTTTAAATAAAAATGCCGAACATTAAAATTATGATTGCAAACTTGAACATGTTTAGGTTTTAGATTGTTTCAGATTGCAAAAACAAAGGTGAACTGATTAATGCATATATCATAAAAAAAAAAAAAAAAAAAAAAAAAAAAAAGCTGCAGCTCTATTGCTTTTATGAATGAAAACTGTTATGTCTTAAGGGTTATTCACTAATCCATGTCAGAAAATCCCAGAAAGTTGATTTTCTTCATCTGGTCACAGCATTTTCAATGGAAATGTTTCATCGCTTATCCAGGTGACTTCTTCAGTATCGACTGACTGCAGTTTTCCACAACTTTACAGTACAGTACTTGAGCGGTATAGCTGCATAACAACTGAAACCAGCACCATTGACTAACAATGAGCCACAAATTCAGTTCCATGGTTGTTAGTATGCAAACTGTCATGACCATTGGTAGCATGAGTACCATTTAGACAGTGTTAGGAATTGGCTGCAATCACATCACTCTAAGATGATGAACAATAGTTCAAAGATGTCATCCCCTTTTCACATAACGGCTCGCCACTCAAACCAGGATGTGCACATCGTCACTGAAAGAGTGGCCACTGGCCTGTAGGTGTAAACAGCCCTGTCCTGATGAGCTAGCTCTTCTGCGCTGTCCAATCTGCTAACCGGAGGTTGTCGGGTTGGCTTTCTAAATTCAATGAAATTGGGAGAAAAAGAATGATATATTAAATTGCAAGCTAGATGAAGGAAACCAGGCCTTTTGGTTCTTGAAGACATTTCACCTCTCATGTGTGAAGCTTTTTCAGTTCCAAAAACAAAGTATTTTAACCCTTAGTGGGGTTGTGCTCTTGGAGGGTGTCCTGAGGATCGTTGACCCACCCGGTTTTTATGCAAGTCGTTAAGGGTCACATCAGTTGAGCTGACATGTGACTAAATGGATGGGTTATTTCGGTCACAAGACCTAAGTGTGAATTCTATGTGGGACAGCTTCATGAACCAAAAAAGAAATCCAGTTGCCTTCAACTCAGTAACTTAAAACTAGCATGGTCTCAACAACTGTATCGAATATTTCATCAGAACCAAGAATGTGGCAATCATATGATATGTTTTCAGAAAAGCTGCTTGATAAAATGTTGCTAACTACAGTGACACTTTAAAAGGTGTTTTGTGTTTCCACTGTACCAGAGTCGATGAGAAAACAAAAAATTGCTAACTGCTAGGCAATCAAATCTGGCTTTTATGAGTGTAGACTCAAAAATTGTACAAAAAAGAGAAAAGCTATTGAGTAGTCTTTTTCTCAGTGTGTGCTCAAGAAGAACAGAAGAAAGCAAGGCCTTCATTGCTTAAGAATGTATGCTTCAAGTATTTAGCCCAAGAACATTGAGCTTCAAGAGGTCATGCTTGGTAATATCAGAAACCTGTGCCAACTTCTTAAACACAAGGCAGAAGGTAAGACAGCCTTTCAAAAATGGCTAAAGACACAGCCTGAATTTTGCCAGTCCTATGATGTAGAGCAAACTGTCAGGATGCAGGAGATCAGTTTGGAGAGCTACAAAATCTCAATATTTCTCTCCAAAGAACGTCACAAACCAACTCTGGTATGCAGGCTGTCTGTTGAGTCCCACACTGAGGCAAAAAAGGCAAAACTAATGATGCTTTCCAAAGCCTTTTTGAGAAGGCATCTACCATTGTGGTAGATCACAGTGCCACAAATCAGGCAACCACCCAAGTAAGTGATTGATGTTTTTCGCACAGCTTGCAAAGCATTTCAGCAAAATGGTCTACTGACACAGTAGAAACTGGAAAAAACCCTGCTTATTGAAAAAATTGATTCTGTGGTAGATAAATATCCAGAAATTGTCCTACCCGTGTTCAGGCTTTACTACCCAATCAGTCACAGGACAGAACCTGTAGAAATACAGGTTTTGCAGCAGAGTTTAAGGTTGTTGTTTATTATAACATTCACCTCCTCTGAATCGGGAAGGTACTTTACTGCGCTGAGCAAGTGGATGACCTGGCTGCATTCAGAAATATATAGCACTTTGTCATAACCACCAAAAAAGCTGGTTATCCCAAAAAGAAAGTTAGTGTGCAAAGAAGCATGTGGCATATTTGGTGCTTTTATATGAAGTAATCCAATGCCCACTCAGAAAGAGTTGAGTGCTTGGTTGCCAGAACATTGTAGAGAACCATGGTGTGGCTGCAGCTCTTTACACTTAACACAGCAATCCTTGCCTGGGATCCTCTAAGAATAACATGTCCTTCTAATATAGATAGCTAAGGGAATGTTCCATTTTGAAAACCAATAACACTGCAAGAATTATTACAAAACATTAGGGATTAAATACAGTCAAATTATGGTATAGCAATCAAATGGCTGAGTACTCTCCAATACTGGAACAACTAATTCATACATATGTTTTTTGGTTTTATACAAAGTGATTTTTTTTTTGTTGTCCACAGTGTTGAACCTAAACTTATGCACATGTACATTTATATAGCTAAACCTTAGGAAATATGCAAAGCTCACTTTTATTCTTGCCTTAGTAATGTATTTACACATACATAAGTTTTTTTATAGTTTTCACTAGACATTGGCTGCTCTTTCACTCCTTTTCAGTGTAGACCTTGTCACTGAGCATTTTTAACTCTTCATGTTTTTCATTTTTCAAATGAACAAAAAATGTGTGTGTGTGTGTGTGGGGGGGGGGGGGGGGGGGCTGTCAAAGGACCTAAGAGATGGATTTGGTTCTTCAGTGGTCAGTGGGAGGGTGTCTGTAAAGATGTCATTCTTAAGGAGGGGGAGCATGGAGGAAAAACTGAGGTATGCCAAATAACACAAGAACTGGACTGAAAAATCTGTGACGACAGTGATGTGATTAATTAATATTCAATTGTCGGTTCAAACTGCCATCAGTGTGTTAAAAAAAAACCAAGAGGTAAAATAGAGAGCCATCTTTAAAACACAGTGGAGGTTCTATCATGGTTGTATTGCCTCTGATTCAATTATAATAAAGAAAAATACTGACAGATTTTGATCTAGCATGGCGAGGAAGCATCTGATTGATGCCTCATTTTTCAGCACAGGAGTGATTCCAAACACACTGCCAATGCAGGAAATGCATACCTGGACAGAAAGAACACACACACAATGAAACATGGTCAGTCATGGATTGGCCTCTCCAGAGCCCAGCCTCAACATTTTTAAAGCAATGTGGGATGGCAGAATTGACAGACTGAGGGAAAACAGAACAAGGAAACAAACATCCAAAGACAAACTCTGAATGTCCTTCAACAAGCCAGGAGAACTAGTGTCGAAGGCTACTTACAGAAGTTACAAGAAAGTTTCCATAAGAGAATTCAGGTTGTGTTGAAGAATAAAGGTTGTCATACTAATATTTGCTTTGATGCTCTTTAGAGTAGTAAAAACTCAGTTTTTGTCATATACAGCCTATTTCTGTGCATATTTAAAAAGTCGCTACCGTTTTTTTCTAATTTCTCTGCAAAATATAAAGAAAAGGGGGAGCGGGGGTCAATATTTTTGCACAATACTGTAGATGCATGAGGTTGCTTTCTGCAAAAATTCACATCTTGCATTTTTGTTTTTCTTGCTCAAGTTTGGGTCAGATTCAAATTTAAACCAAACATTTCATCTAAAATGCAAAGCTTGGACGTCATTAACTAGTGTGGTAACTTTTCAGTCGTTACCAATTTTGGAGTAACTGGTTTTCCGTTACTTACCTGTGCTGTAACGCCACCAACCCCAAAGTTAAGACCTGAGCCACCTCCAGCTGTGTGGGCCACTCTCCCGCAGCGACACACCCAAAGACTCCGCACTCCTCTCCAATACCCGACTCCTCGAACTCCATGGGCTCGCCTGTCGCCGATGCCTCTCGTATAAACTGCGGTCTAGTCTCGCGCCTAGTTGTCTGTGAGCAATTACCGTGCGCGCGCGTGTTTGTATGAGCGCTTGCCTGATACACGTTCGTGACCAAACACGTGCTTGCAGCGATACAACGTGGTTTGTTAAAACATACCAAACTCAGCTGACACTGCTGAATTGGGCATGAAATCACGAGTAACAGAGTTAAATCAGACTAGACACGTTTTAACCTAACAACCGGTCCGCCATAACTAAAATCATAACGAATTAAATGGAATACGTGGAATTTACGAATAATTCTAATCAAATTAATCGATTAGGTCAAAAACCACACTATTTAGTCCTGTTGGAGCTTTTGATAAGACAACCTTCTCATCAAAGAGTAAAAGGATGAACTTTGGTAGAAAAACCTCCAAAAGTTTTTTTCTTTTTCTTTTTTTTTTTACGTCTTCTCTTGACGTTTGAGCGCTTCCCTTTCACGTGGTAACAGATGCGCCGCTGTGATTGGTTGTTTAGATGAGTTGAGAACTGTGATTGGCTCCCGGCGCAAGTATGACACGGCCCACTTCCCCTCCCCGCTGCCTGCACACCTTCTGCTTCTCAATAAGTTAACTGGCGTGTTTTGTGATTTGTCTTTCAGGACTGTTCAGGATCGACGAGCGCTATGGCATCCACCCCAGGTACTGCACGATCCTTAATACACACGTTAGCGCTTAAGTTAGATGTGCGTGTTTTAACTTTTTCCTCTTTTTTTTCAGAGTTGAAAGTCGGCCAAAAGCTCAATGAGGGCAAGACAAAACAGATTTTCGAGCTCTTGGACCAGCCGGGACTGGTTCTAGTCCAGTCTAAAGACCAGATCACGGCTGGGAATGCCGTGAGGAAAGATCAGATGGAGGGCAAAGCTGCCATTGCCAACAAAACTACGAGCTGCGTGTTCCAGCTGCTGCAGGAGTCTGGTGAGGACTTATTGAATGTTTGTAGGGGGGGGACAGTATTCTGCAGTCTGAGTGGGTTGGGGCAGTTCTGTCAAACGCATGTGTATAATTATTGCAGCTCTCTTTTTTTTCCCATTTAAAAAAAAAAAAAAAAAAAAAAAAAGTCCCTTACACTTGGCCAGTATCTAGGCACATTGTTTCTGCAGAAGTTTTTGTGAGCAACAAACTATCAAAGGTAAATTGATTCAGTAGAGTTTACTGGAAAAAAACAAACTTTGGACTCATTGATCTTTTCAGTTTCAGTTAATGTGGGGGCTTGAATGTTAAGAAAATATAAAACGTTTGTCACACTTTGTCAGAGCCCTGGCTCACTTATTCAGTTTGCAGGATTTTTCTGAAATGCCATTGGATTTATTTAAATATCTCAGAAGTACATGGTAATCAGTTTTCCACACATGGGAAGCAGTTCGGCTCTTCTCATTTTTGCAACTTTTTAAAAATGACTTTTTTTTTTTTTTTTTAACCTTCTGAATGACAATCCACTAAGAACGGAATTTTATGTTGTGTTTCATGGATGGATGGGGGGTGAATTGAACAGAAATGACAATCTTGCAAAAATACTTAAATGTGAAGGGCATGCAAGATTTACATGATCCCAAAATTACTTTCCATATGACTTTAATTTATAAGCAATTGGCTAACTGTAACCATCTTGTGTGTGACGCGTAGGTCAGTCAAGCTGTAGTAATGGCTGCCTTGTGACTTGATGTGTTTCCACTTAGAATTAACCCGATCCAACCAGCCACATCCCATCCACTTGACCCTAATCAAAGATAGGTTTAAATCATGGTAACTTGAAGAGCCATCTGTGTGCCAGTGTATAAAAAATTAAATAAAATCTATATTTTTCTAATCTGACATGGTTGCACATATTGAAATTTGTCCATTAGTTTGAGGTTGCCCTAACATCCACCCTCCCCCCCCCCAGGCATTAAGACAGCTTTTGTTAAGCAGCACTCGGACACGGCGTTCATTGCAGCGCACTGTGAGATGATACCCATTGAGTGGGTATGTCGCAGAGTGGCGACTGGATCTTTCCTCAAGAGGAATCCAGGAGTCAAAGAGGGCTACCGCTTTTCTCCTCTAAAGATGGAGATGTTCTTTAAAGTGAGTCTTCCAGGCGTGCAGTGATTCTCTCGATGCATTTTCAGTCTGTGAGTGTTGCATGCAAACTCATCAATGATTGTTTTTAGGATGATGCCAACAATGATCCTCAGTGGTCAGAGGAGCAGCTGCTGGAGGCCAAATTCTGTCTGGCTGGGCTCACTATTGGTCAGTGTGAGGTGGACATAATGAATCGCAGCACTGTGGCCATTTTTGAGATTCTGGAGAAGGCCTGGGCCACTCAGAACTGCACCCTGGTGGACATGAAGGTAGGCTGTGCAGCACCTCCCCCTGCTGGTTAATTTCATATCTTGGTGCAATCACTTTTCTTCTGTACCTACAGCAGAACTACAATTAAGGACTTTTTTCTTTGCTTATAGATTGAATTTGGTGTCAATGTTAAAACTCAAGAGATTGTGCTCGCTGACGTGATTGATAATGATTCATGGAGGCTTTGGCCAGCTGGAGATCGGAGCCAGCAGAAAGATAAACAGGTCATGCATTGACTTTCATTTCATGCTGATATGAGGGGGGGGGGGGGGAAGATACAAGCCTTAAACTGTTTTTTTTCTTCCCCTTTGTAGGTGTACAGAGACCTGAAGGAGGTTACCCCAGAGGCAATGCAGATGGTGAAGAGGAATTTTGAGTGGGTCTCTGAAAGGGTCAAGGTACAGCAAACAAACTCTAAATTCTTCTTTATCTTGTAGGAGTATTTTGCTTTGAATATCTTAACCAACAGACATTGTTTAACATCACAAAAGCCTGCAGCTGCTTTTTATGCAATTCGGGGGAAAAAACGAGTACAATTTGAGCAGTCAAAAACTGAAATAAACTGATGATTCAATGGTTTCTGTGCATCTACAGTTGCTGCTGAAGCCCCAGGCAAGCAGCAGGGTGGTGGTTTTAATGGGTTCCACCTCAGACATGGCCCATTGTGAGAAGATAAGAAAGGCGTGCACCTCCTACGGGATCCCCTGCGTCCTCAGAGTCACCTCGGCACACAAGGGTCCAGATGAGACGCTCCGAATCAAGGCTGAATATGAAGGTGTGCTTTAATATTGACATAATTCCATCTTTAAACTGATCTAGGGATTCTTGATAATGTGATAATTTCTCTATGCTTTTTTGCAGGTGATGGGATACCCACTGTATTCGTGGCTGTGGCTGGGAGAAGTAACGGCCTCGGCCCAGTGATGTCTGGTAACACGGCTTACCCTGTTATCAACTGCCCTCCTCTCACTCCAGACTGGGGATCGCAAGATGTATGGTCATCCCTCCGCATGCCAAGTGGTGAGAAGAGCTCTTTAGAATAGAATGCCTTTATTGTCACTATACAGATGTACAATGAGATACAGATGATCTCCTACTCGGTGCAAACATGTTGGAGAAGAAGGGGGGGGTGCATCGTTTCTGCAGCAATATATACATGTGCAGTGTGAATCATACATACGGTTTTAATTTTTTCCCCCTTATGGTAACCAAGTCTTTCTCTACTTTATTTGTCCTGCAGGTCTTGGCTGCTCCACAGTATTGTCTCCAGAAGCTTCTGCCCAGTTTGCAGCGCAGATCTTCGGGTTGAGTGACCACCTGGTGTGGTGCAAACTGAGGGCATCCATGCTCAACACCTGGGTGTCTCTCAAGCTGGCTGACAAGAAGTTACAGGCCTGCAGCCTCTGAAGAGCCCAGCGTGCTTCACACTTTAACACACTGTCTTTGTTTACTATTAAAAACCCATTAAATGTAGTTGCTTGTCACACATATCATTCCATGAAGAGACAAATGATTAAAGCTTATATGTATTTCTGCGCATTTTCTTTCTTTAAGACTAATTTTTATGGGTTTATATACTCATATTCATGAATCCCATGATAGTTTGGAGGATTTCATGATTTCTTTGAACTTTTGTTTTTCCAAGGTTGTAATGAGTGCACTTCATATGTCCTTAATGATTTAAAAAAGGTGCAGAGCTTTGAGATAATTACCCAGGTTCTAAATTATACATACTGGCTCACCTACATACATGCATACAGATATGAGTGAGTGTATGCATGTATTTTTTTTAAAAAAAAATGGAGTTGAAGGTTCTACGATGTCTTAAGCTGAAAATGCCAAGGCCTGTTAACTCCTTATTAGACCACTTCACATTATTGTCACTGTTTGGCTTTCAAGCGTAACACTGTACCAACTGTTGTGTGTCGGGGTGGTACTGTCATGCTCTCGGGCTGTTTTGTTGCCAGCAATACTGGCACATTGCACAAAAGCGATGGTATAATGGACTACCTCAAAATTCAACATTAGCTATATTTAACATCTATGGTTAAAACTTGGACCCAATTGGATGTTCCGACAGGGCAATGACCACAAATACACATTAAAGCTGTTCAAATAATACATGAAGCAAGCCAATATTAAACTGGCGTAATGGCCTTCCCAAATCCCTGACCTCTCCTCTACTAAAAATGTGCGGACTACGCTTAAAGGCTGGGTTAGTGCCAGGAAATAAACTCTACCAATCCAGCCAGTAAGAGTGGTCATATATCCCAACCAGAACTATGTAAGAAGCTTGTTGATGGCCACCAAAAGCCTGGTGAAAGTGCAACTTGCTAAGGGACATTAAATCAAACAGTAGTAGCCATGAAAATCTACATAAATTGAAAATTGTGTACCTAGTTCTTGTTTTAGATCTATGCTGTACAATCATTCAACCTTGTAAAATGAATAAATTACCAAGACATTTAATGTCATGGTATACATTTGGGAACAGATAACTTTAGGGCTATTTAAATCATTAATGTAGGGAGATGAGGAGGAGCAATTTTTACCTCAGTTTAAAACCAGAAGAAAGACAGTTTTTCTGCAGATACTTTCCCAATGGTTTTATCACCATGAGCAGGATTTCATCTTAAGAGATACAGACCACAGGCAGTAAGGATGGGCGGACATGTCTCAGCCTCCACCACTCTCAGCACTGGAGCCCCCCAGGGGTGTGTTCTGAGCCCCCTGCTGTACTCTTTGTACACATATGACTGTGTGGCCACTACCAGCTCCACCACCATCATCAAGTTTGCTGACGACACCGTCGTGGTGGGCCTGATCTCTGATAACAACGAGACGGCCTACCTGAAGGAGATTAGGAATCTGGAGAACTGGTGCCAGAGGAACAACCTCCTTCTAAACGTCAGTAAGACAAAGGAGCTGATAGTGGACTTCAGCACTAAGCAGGAGAGGAACTACCAGACCCCCGTCATCAACGAGTGCCCAGTGGAGAGAGTGGACAGCTTCAAATACCTCGGAGTTCACATCACGCAGGACCTGTCATGGTCCTGTCACATCAACACTGTGGTGAAAAAGGCCCGACAGCGTCTCTACCACCTCAGACGCTTGAGAGACTTCCAACTGCCCTCCAAGGTGCTCAGGAACTTTTACTCGTGCACCATAGAGAGCATCCTGGCGGGAAACATCTTAACCTGGTTCAGGAACAGCACCATGCAGGACAGACGAGCTCTAGAGAGGGTTGTGCGGTCAGCTGAGCGCACCATCCGCTCCGAGCTCCCTGACCTGCACTCAATCTACAGCAGGCGGTGCTGGACCAAGGCCAGGAAGATCGTGAAGGACCTCAGCCATCCCAACAACAGACTGTTCTCTCTGCTGAGGTCAGGAAAGCGATTCCGCTCCCTGAAGACCAACACAGAGAGACTGAGGAGGAGCTTCTTCCCGCAGGCGATACGGTCTCTCAATCACACCACCACACAGTACTGACCCACACATACAGTTCTTACACACACACTGGACTTTCTGGACTTTGGTTTTGCACAACACTGGTCACTATATTCTTCATTTCCGGTTAATACTTGTACAGCTGCTGTTATTGTGTATATATTTATTTATATTTAGATTTCTTCATACATTCTTATATAGTTCTATATTGTGTATTTTGTTGTACAGTTATTTTATTTTCAACTTTAATTTATATATTTTATCTTATTCTTCCCAGTTAAATTTACCCTTCATTCTAATTTGTGTTGTACAGTTATTTCATTTTTAACCTTAATTTATATTTTATTCCTTCCTAGTTAAATTTACCCTTTTTAATTTTTCATATTTATTTCCTTTCTTATTCATAGCCTTTTCCTTTTTTGTTTTCTTTAGGTCACGAGCAGTTGTCCAAGCATTTCACTACATATCGTACTGTGTATGACTGTGTACGTGACAAATAAAAATTTGAATTTGAATTTGAATTTGAATTTGAATTTGGAGTAGCTTTGCTAAATATGGATAATTTCAACAGAGGACAAGTTAAAAATAAGCAAAATGTTGGGCATGGTATAAAAGACTAATGTTGGCACAGGTGCAACATCTTCATCTGCTCCTTACAGAGTCGCTGCATCCTTTTTATACCTACAATATCAGTCTAAGCACTTAAAGCATCTGTACTTGTATTTATTTTTAAAAATCAAAAGGGTTCCCGTGTGAATCTGCATGTAGTAAATATGGCGATTTGTTGCATGGAGGCATGCAAGATAGCTGCTTTTCACCTAAGCTAAGTAGCTTGCAAGCAAGTCATGAACTGGGATGCAGACTTCTTTTCTATTACTAAACCTTCACCTTATGTTTGCGTCTCATTCTTATGCCTAACTTCATGTTCTACATGCTGCAGGACCTGAAATCAGCCACACGAGGGAGCTTGCACCCCATGTTCACGATCCAAAATCTTAACCTTTCATTTCGTTCCAGTAGTTTGCAGCCAAGGGAATGAGTCAGAATATCATGCCACCATTTTATTTTTTACTTGTATTATAGCCCAGTTCTCCCTTTGATAACAAATGATGGGTATAATGACCTGTGATGTGCTAAATCTTTGTTCACGTGTGGGTGTCAGTGGGAGGATGGAAGTGCTGAGGGTTCCGAGCGTGGTTCACATGAGTGCATGGAGGCTGATATCTGATAATAATAATAATAATAATAAAAAAAAGTCTTTGCATTTTAATTTGGATCGAATTCCATACTTAAAAATATGATTTGCTGCACGAATCATCCTTCTTCTCTCGCAGTCGACATGCACCAGAAAGGGTAGAGGTGCAGTCACAGAGCTGAAATGGACATAATGTGTAAGTCTCAACGATTCCAGGTTTCCTTGACAACAGTAACATGGCAACAATCACTCCATATACAATAATCTCCCTTTCCTTTTTCTGCTCCTTTTCTTATTCTCATGCTGGGCTCTTTGAGTCCATTTTTAAAAAAGAAAGCTCTTTAATTCCTGCCTGTCATCACTGGCCTTTCACTGTTTTACTGCGCACTATAATAGCTCACAAACAGTGAATGAATCATCAGAAAAGCATAACCTGTAAATGAGTTATGAAAATGTGTGGTCATGACTTTATCTGGGGCTTGGACTGTTTTTAATGTGATTTCCTATTCAGTGTATAAAACGCGTGGCAGATAGTAAAATAACAGACCTCAAGGCCACTGTGCACTCACTTTCTCAAGACTCAAAAAAACAATTTATTTAGTTCTCAAAGCTGTGAAGGTTGCAGTTAAATGTCACTACTACAGTTTATTTACATGTTTCTACAACGGTATTTTATCATCTCCTTTTCTGTCTACAGAGTTTCTATATCATCCTATCAACAATTATCCTCTGATGAGTGAGCCTCACAACATTGTCCTGTTATCACTGTTTCCTTCACATTTTCTTAGTCACTCCTCCTGTCTTGTCTACTCATTTGCATCACTACATCTTTTTCTCTTTGTTGGTATAATACATCCCTTCCAGCTATCCCTGTTAACAATCTAACCACTTGCTCCCCGTGGGGCACCATCACAGCGCTCCCAGATCGTGGCAGGAGCGGGACTTCTGCCTCAGGAACTTCCCCACCTCTCGCTCTCGAGGGTACCGAGGCACCAGACTGGACAGGAAACGTTTGGCACGAGATGTGATGCTTTCACGTTGCCCTCCTCCGCTCATGTCCTCGGCGCTTGTCCCCGGAGGCCAGGGAGACTGGCCCCTGGCTAGTCGCACCGCACACTCCAGGAGTTCCACGGTACGGTGATCCAGAGAGGCGGAGATCTCCAGATACAGACAGTTGAAAAGGGCAGCACTAGACATAGCCTCTGTGAGAGGAAAACAGGAGACGGAGGAGATCAGAAAAAAGGCAGCTGTCACAGCTTATATTCAGAGCCACATGTCTTTTCATCCATATAAACCTTTTGATACTCCTTCACCTGTAATAGATTGTTGGTAGTAGAGGTTCCAAGCCAGGGCACGTCTAAGAGGAAGAGCTGCATGTCAGCCTTCAGTGACGACTAAGAAGGCTACTCTTACAAAGCACAATACTTGGGAAATATGTGATAAAAATGTTCCCGCTTAAGGTGGAAACAACAAACATGTTTCACCACTTGAGGCAAAAACACACCAGGGAATACAACCAGATGTCCAACACAAAAACAAATGAGTGACTCCACTGAGATTTACTAACAACACTCAGTACATGCACTCCATGTACTGAGTCAGGCAAGCATTAAGAAAATGTTCAGTTTAAAAAATATGTATACTGTCACAAATATTATGGTCACAAAACCTTCTTGAAATGTTGAGCACTACGTTGCAGGTTTATGATCCGTGCCTTAATCTGTGTTCAGAATACAGAAAAAGGCCATTATAACAACATAAACCATCACACGAACCTGGCCTTAAGCAACAAAAGGGTGCCCATTTATCCCAGGCCCACCGCTGTTTCCAGTCAGCACATCGTAAAACACACTGTAAAGTATGGCTGAATAAATGAAATAGATTTGTGTGTACACAGCTGAATCAATAAGGACAGGTAGCTGTAAATATTGTGATTACACCGTAAGTCATTAGCAACCATGATATGTTGTGTATCATCTAAGGCTTGTAGCTGGGGTTATGGAAGGATCTTCTACTCAAAGGAGCAATTACCCTTTAAAAGTGAAAATTTCAGGGTTAAAGTCTCAAAAAGATAACTAAAACAGCAAGAGCAAGCTTTTATCTCTTGGTAATGAAAACTGTGCTGGAGGGAAGATGTCTGCATGCTAAGTGAGATATCTTTCATAGTTTTCCAACTGTGCAAAACACGCAATACGAAGTATGTCATCAAGAGGTTTATACAACGACTGGATCGCCTGTGATAGTGATAGTTAATATTTACTGATTAAGTAAACAGGACAGAGCTTGTATAAAGTAAGCTAAATCAAGCTGGAATTTTTTGCTTTAGTTTCTTTATATAGTTCTGTAGCACATTTGTCTTTAGTTTCATCTTCAATGCAGACCATGATCTCCCTCTGCAGTATTGGTCTGCAGGGTCATTTAAATAAGGAAGAATGGCATACACTGGGTTGAAAAGTATGTAGTTTCATAGCCTGTGTGATATAAAACTGTGGCGTGTGGACAAGCAGCGTAGTCACGGTGAACAGGCTTTTGCTTTAACTGTAATTAAACTCCCACACTGCAATAAAGCATGACATTCACATTTACGTTGTTTATGGAGAGAAAGAAAGAGCGTAAAATGTCAATGTCAAGTGTAATGAAGAAAGCCAAAACAGAACTAAACTGTGAAAAGAATCTGCTCCCAAAGGAAATGCTTATACTTTATATGAAAGAGTAATGTAAAGTGTAATGTATCAAAAAAAATATTTTTTTTTTAGGTGACTTGGAAAAGATAATCGTCTCACCTTGAGAGGTGACCTCACGCGTGCGAACGAGGTCACTCTTATTACCAACGAGGATTATTGGAGTCTGGGGCTGAGTCTCTCTCAGGAGAAGCCGAAGTTGCGCGGTACGGTGGAAGCTACGCCTGTCAGTCACCGAAAACACCAAGACGCACACCTCACTCTGCAGAGCCGACAGGTCCTTAATGACAAGCACAGGGACAGAGGATGATGCATTTTTGTTCTTTGTGAAATATAAGACACTAAAATAGAAATGAAATTTAAAAAACCCAAAACAAACTCAAAGATTCTAATTCAAACTGATGTAGTGTTTTGCATATGAATCAAAATCTTTTTCCTTCATAATGTTTTACTTTCCAGTGCTCTGATGAATATTTCCACCAACCCTAAAAATACAGAAAAGAGAAAGATTGTGTTTGAAGAACCAGCAGGTGGCTGATCTGTCTTTTTAACTTTACCTGAAACCCTTGTTAGTCAACAGCTGCACACTCCTCTTCCAGCAGCAAAGGGACTCCAAAAATATCAAATTCCTGAGTGATTTTTTCACACAAACTGAACTCACCATCACTTTGTCTTTAGTCAGTGCTGCCATGGTCCACTGAGTTTTCATTAAATTTTAATTAAGTCTACAACTGAGCACAGACCAAAAGGAACGTATGAACCCTAATGGTGTAACTGGGAAATTAGATAAGTAGATTCCTTGGTGTGGTAGTTAGCGCTGCAACCTCACGGCAGATTTGAATCCATGTGCCAACTGAGGCCTTTCTGTGTGGCATTTGCATGTTGTCCCCGTGCCTGCGTGGGTTCTCACAAGGTACTCCAACTTCCTCCCAGGGTTCAAAGCCATAATTGGCGTTTCTAAATTGGCTGTAGGTGTTAATGCGAGCATAAATAGTAAATTTGTCTCGCTATGTAAAATCTACAACAGACTGGTGACCTGTCCAAGCTGTACCCAACCTCTCTTGCCCCACAACAGCTGGGGTAAGCTCCTGCCACAACCCTAAATTGGACAAGTAGTTAGAAGGATGGACGGATGGAGATTCCTTATAAAGCCACAGTTTTAGTGTGTTTTAGCATTTCTCACATCTGGTAGCACAAGGAGTAACACATTATAATCCCCCACATCAGAAAAGACAGATTGTGCCACAAGAGTGTAGCTTCAGCGTTTTCGCACATGCACCTACAGTAAATCAGAAACATTAATGTAGTCATTTGGTACACCAGCTCTGTGGGCGACTCCTTCTCTGTCTTTCTGTATGTTTCTCTCTCTCCTATTCACATCCTCACGCTGATGCCTCAGAGCTGCACTCACGGGAAAATAAGAAAGTGTGGAAAACAACCTGATAATGAGCTTTCCTTCAGTCGACCAGATGCAGATGCTGCAGATTGACTGTCCCCTTTTTGTCCAACAGTTCTCTGAGCTTGACAGTTTTTGTTACAGTGATGGCAATAAACAATACAGGGTGCTCCAAATACTGTGCACACTATGAGCAGATCAAATGCTAAATATGCAGTAAGCATTTGTTTATATATTGTAACTGAACCATTTTTTATGTCAAATGTAAGCTGTATTAGTAATCTATCAGAGGCAGTCTACCCTGCCCCCAACAATAAAATTGTGCTCACGAGTGCTGTGATATACTCGTGTTCATGCATTAATATGCTGTCAGTTCTGCTTGCAAATTTCTCTACACGCTCTTTCAAACTCTTTTTCTATTACCCCAGTTAATCTCTTAATACAGCGAAGCTTTATTCCTCCCAGCACACAGAGTTCTTCAAATACTGAAAAGCAAATGAAACCAAGTGCTGAAAAATCTAAACTGCAAAGGAGCAATTTAAGCTTCTTCTTCTTAAAGCAGTCCAAGTATTCAGCACAGAGGAGCAGCTGAACACACTGTATACAGCTGCACAGAGGGCTCACTGGCCTAATGAGGGAGCAGGAAGCAGAGTGGGAGCTATGAAGTGTTGTTTGGCTCACCTGTCTCCAGTTGTCATAGATAATGATGGTGCTCTCCTCATCATCCACGGTAACTGTGTGCACATAACCCTCCCCTAAGGACAAAGGGAGCAGCAGTTAGGTCTCAGGAGGGAAATGGGCACTGTGATTTATTTACTTGCTGCTCACTTACTCCACTGCAATACATTGCTCTGCATACAAACAGCACTGTACCATCAGAATCCACAGATGCAGTCCTGTCCATGTCTCCCGCGAGGGCCAGGGCCAGAGAGGACTTCCCGACGCCATTCTGCCCCAGGAGAGCAATCCTTAGTGGCCCGTCAGGTCTGCCCTCCACAGTCACGGTTGGAGTATCATCCAAGGCAGGGCTGAAACTGTTTGGGGACACCGAAGGCCCGGCCGCACCTGACGCCCAGTCGCATTCATCGTGGACGGCTTCTTCTCGCCTGAGCTGGTGCTTAATCGGCAGAGGAGTGCTTCCTCTGCGAACGGTTGGAGTGCTGGGCAGAGTCATACTGTCACACTGGTGGGAAAGAAGAACATAGACAGACAGTGTAACACTCGTGAAATAGTGATTCCCACATGCCAACCAGAGCAAATCCCAAAACCTGATCTACATGAACCTCTCCTTATTTTTTCCCTATATCTTTACTGTTGTGGATTCTATGTGCAAAAATGTTTGTGATCATAAAGCTCGGGCTCTAGGTTGTAGATATCCCTGATAGGATCATCAGGCACACAGCACTGGCTGTGGCTTTGCCCTAAGGTTTGGGATAAAAATAAATAAGGATTATTCTGAACTGGAAAGAATGTAGTTTTAAAAATGAGCAGTTCCCCTTAAATGGACTGCAAAGACAGAAAGAACTTCTTTTTAAAACCCTGAAAATTCAAAGAGTGTACAGGGAGATATACTTATTAGTCACTAACATAAGTGAAGCATTGGAAATCCTTGCTTCAATAAATCTCATAATGAACAAAAAGCTCCCCAGTCAACACAGCAATACTAGGATGGAGTAGAACCTGACTAACCGCTGGACCTGATATTACTCTTTGCAAGCAGCCCAAGGGGAACACATTAGATATATAATGAATTATGACATGGCTATTGTCTATAGACTTTTTAGCAATGCATTTGATTAAGTAGTGAAATAGCCTACACAAAGACAAGTTTGCTTAACTGTAATACATAGTCTGCTATTTGTGCAGTAAAATCCCCAAAGTAGTCAAACTATGTGATGATACTATTTCAAATTGATCCAGTCCATCATATTCTTCATGATATTCTGTGAAAATGTTTCTCACATTAGCAACACACACATACTGTGAAGTTTGGGTTCACGTTTTAACACCTAGAGAAACCGTTTAGTGTCAACCTGACAGCTGACTAAGGTCAGCGAAAGGAGGCAAGCAATGTGGCCTCACAATAAATAGACTCTGGATATAAATATGCAGATTCTGTGGGCAAGAGCTTTGGTACTGAAAGCTTTTTGGTTTTTGTTTGCAGTGCTGAGCAATCATGTTTGAGTAGATTTGGGTTGCATGGAAATAAACAAACCCTGCAAAGAGCAAAAGAGAGATTATATTTGCTTAGATTAAATTTCAAGACCATCAGCTGTCATGTGATGAAGAGTTATGTCTTTATTAGGTTTTTTAAAAACAAATTTATCTTATTTATCTTCATTATCAAACAATTACAGGTGCACAGAACAGGAATTCTTGGCCCAAATAGGCTTTGTTGTCCCAAAGGCTGAGTCATCAGATGATAACACATGGGTATCTGGGTTAGGTAGCAGGTGTTGTAATCTTAGCTTTTCTTCTCCTGCTACTATTTATTGATTTACCTTTGAGCAAAAATTGAGAGTTGTGTTATAAGACACCCTTTTCAAAAGGTTTACAACTATGCCTTACAATTTTTTCCACCATTGTCACTGGCATGACACCACAGGGCAGATTTGGCTGTAAGTCTTAAAGATATTAAATGAGTGTTGGATGGGTTTAAATGCAATGCCAAGTTATTCGGACATCAATAAACTTGTTACACATTGAATCAGCTGGGATCAAATTTGTGCTATAGATTGTCTATAAAAGCTATCCTGCCATTGCCTTTTAGTTTATGAAGTCCTGTGAATTCATCCCAATTTAGCACTTTGAACCAGATGTGATGAGTGAGGGTGGGATTCAATGGAGAAACCAAAAAACACTGTAAATGACCTCTCAGTCATAAGGTAGACCGGCCCTAAAGCTCTGCTTAATTGTCTCTCTGTATCTAATTAGAGCCATTATTTAAAAAAAAAAAATGAAGACCCTGGTGTATTTAACATGATTTGAGACAAGCAACTGGGACCATGACTCACCAGAAACATCTTAAATGGGACCATAGAGCAAGAGAGCATTATGGTCTATTTCCTACAGACTTCTTTTCAATGGCAACCAGATGACTCAGCCTCTGCTGGTGTTTGGAAATAATGCAGGTCTAAGGCACTGTGACTGTCTTAAATCTCAGTCCATTTAGAACCTACCTCAGTCTTTTAGATATATTTGCGATATTGCATGGATCCAATGCCAAGTAAATAGAGGGCCAGTATTGCTGATACCGATAGCGATACTGATAACTTTAACCTATAAAGGCAGCTTATGTAGGTGAGATCAGTATGTCATGTTTTATGAGATCACCTCTAAATCCCTGTGGTTTTTATTTTCCATAATAATAAGTTAACACAACAAAACAGGCCTTTCAGCTTTTCATGTATTTTGAAACTGGATTTCTTTTTTTGGAGACCTGAAATGTAAATGTGTGCTGCATACTGAATCCTAGTGGTTAGAAATAAAGTATCCTTTCTATTGCGCTAGTATCGATCAGATACCGATAGCACCGTATGTATATCGATAAACTATTGGTATTCGGATCAGTTCTCCCACCTCTAATATTTAGTGTAGATTTATGTCCATCTGACAATATTTATTCTTGTTTTAGCTGTTTCTGAAATTCTTAAAGAGAAAAATTTGGCATTTTAGCTGCTAAATTCTACTGTGTCGATTATTTAGCCAGAGGGTGTTTTAAAACACACCAAATTATTTTATCTACTGAGTGGTATAATTTTTTTTTTCATTTTTAGTGGCTGCCTTGACAACAATGGCAACTTAATAAGTAATTTTTGAAAATGCATATATTTTCAGAAATTAATAAATCGATTTATTGGTTGGATTTCTGAGGATTAATGTTAATTAATGGGGTAAACCTGTTGCTTAAAGGATAACCTTCAGTTCTTGGAACTGAGCAACAACCATAACATAGCAGATCCCGCCCTCCCTGCAAATAGATGTAACTAAGAATTGAGAAGTGGTGACAATTAACCTGAGATTAAAGGTTGAATGAAAACCAAAATCAGTCGAAAGGCGACATAAAGTTCTTGGAGGGCTGAAATGACATTTAAAGTTTGAGCTGCACTAAGCCACCGAGTGAGTTAATTATTGAGCACCATTATAATCGGTTGTTTATTGCATTGTGGTTAAAATTAGTCATTGTAGCCGTAACTCCATTATAAACTGACTCCTTGTATTTTGTAATGCAGGACACCCCCTCCCTGCACCACCACCACCTACCTACAACACTCACACACACACACAGAGATTCAGCAAGAATACCATACACCGTCAGCACATAACCTCAGTTCCCTTCTTTTTTTTCTTTTCCTGCACCTTACCGTGGCCGCATTCTCCTCGCTGTCTTCGGGCACATCTGTCGGCATCTGCAAACTGAAATCAAGCGATCGGAAATGAGGACTCCAGAAGATATACAGGGAAGAGCATCATCACCATTCTTCCTCCTCACCCATGCCACCCCCACCCACCACTCTCACTTTATGAACCCCTTATCAAACAGCCCGGTATGATCTCTCACCTGTCAGGTGGTTATCAGCTACTAAAAAGTAAGCACTAAGCGCGGTCTCTCTCTCTTTCTCAATCTTCCCTCCCTAGCGCTCTCTCTCTCTCTCTCTCTCTCTCTCTCTCTCTCTCACTCTCTCCCCCCCCCCCCCTCTCTCTCTCTCTCACTCTCTCTCTCTCTCTTCATTTCGCTCTTCGCTGTCATTCTGTGTTCTCAGGTTAGGGCCCAGGTCCAGATCGGTAAGTCAGTACTGCCATTCATCATCAGCACTCCACAGACTGACTACTGTGACTCACTGACTTGACGCCTAAAAAGCTCTCCAGATCTTGATTTGCTGCCTAGAGAGGAGAGGTGACACCACTACCACGTGCTGGAAATGTTTACTGCAGGTGCATGCAGCCCGGTGATAGCAGTGAAGCGTGATGCATGCGTGCATGTAGGGAGCAGTGCTGTAGGAAGATGCTCAGAGTCACGAAGCATTCACTGACCTCTGGTAGATGGAGGCGATGCAGGAAGCGGCCGCTAGGGGGCATTATAACATAAGTAATCACATTCCTAATTGACTTGTGTGTGTGTGTGTGTGTGAGAATGTTTAAAATGTGTTATTAGGTTATCCCTGCTGTAAAACAGAGACTTGATTGCCTACCCATTTGCTTACAAAGTTTAATAGCCCTATTTTTTTATTTTCTTTGAAAACACTCAATATTTTATTTGACAGATTAATTTCCAGTTCACCAAAGTATTTTCTAGTCTGTTATCGAAGGAGTGTATATGAACATGTTTTCTGTCAGAGTGCGAACATGGCCATGAGCAGTGGTGTGTCCCTCCCACACAAAGCCACAATAGACTCCGGCAGTGAGCAGCCAGGGCGCTATTATAGCCCTAATCCTGCTCCTATTATACAGGCCAGAGAGAGAGCGAGAGACACAGAGAGGGAGGTAGAGCTGAAGATGAGGTCATCCCAAACAGCACACACCCAGGGTCACTGCCTCACTATAGAGGGGCAGAGATAAAGAGAGAGATGGAGCCGGACATGGTGCTGCAGAGAAAAGGCTTCCAGGAGATTGACAGTGGCAGATGCTAGGATAGGTGAATCGAGAGATGAGGTTTAAACCTGTGTGCAAGGTGTTAAAAAAAACCCTGACACATCACAGGGATGGTAAAGTAATTGGTTTATTGTATATGCATATGAAACCACACTACAACAGGAGCAGGAAACCATGATAAGGGCCTTTGTTGTAAAATAATGTTAATTCTAATCACAAATGAATAAAAGAATAAACTGTAGGAAAGTAAAAATACACGCTAATGGAATAAAACCAAAAAAATAATTAGAATCAGTACATAAATAAACAATAAATACCAAATAAATAAGTGAATAAATAAAACAACAATTTATGTAACCTATACCCAAACAAAATAAATAACTCTAATGCATTAACCCTGGCAATAAATTCATGGGACAATTAAGAATGTGTCTCCATGAAGATTTTCTTTTAAATCTTTTTTTTGCATTTTTTTTTCATCCCTGCACCATAAATTTTCTGTTGCATCAGTAGCCCACAGTACCCGAGTCCACAGTGACCAGCTCTGTGGTGCTGCATGTTGTAGTAATATGAAAATGATCTGTGTTTTCACAGAGCAATGCTTTTTCCTTTTTTCTCTCTCTCTTTTTTTTTTAACAGAGGTATTCCTTCTGCCCAAAAATAGCTTCCTAGTCTGAAGAACTGGACACAACCACACAAATCATGCCACACTTTGTTTTCTTTTTGCTTGCTGAAATGGGTTGCCTCTTTTTTCATTTGCAGTTGCTTGAGTTAAGCACACTACCATCCCCGTGTCTCTGTATGTAAAAACCCATTCTCGAGAGCACACAGCAAGTCTGTTAATGGCTGAAATTTGCCAATTCCAACTGGCAAAAGTACATTTCTTTTCTAAAACAAAAGGTCAGTTTCCCCGCTATTCATTTAACACAATCACTGGAAGATATTCTTGTACATTCTTTAATCTATGATTATTAATCTTACAAAGAATACCAGGTCTTGGTGAGCTTAAACACTTTGGTAGGCAACTGTGAAATATTAGCTTAACTGCATGCCATGGATACTTTATCCAAGCCCATACCACTCCACATCCAACACCACTGCACTACTCAGACCTCTGCAGCTTTAGCAGCTTAATATAAAAAGAAAAGAAAAAAAGAAAAAACAACTACACTGAGCCTCAATCACTCACTTGCAAAGTACATTGCAAATATGTAATATTGCATAGATAACAATATCAGACACTACAATAGTTTTATTGCAAGATAAAGCTGTTTTTTAAAATCCATTTTCAGAGTACTGTTTGTCACCTGTTGCACTGATATCACCAGCAGAAGCTCTCAGGAAACTCTCAGTCAGTTTTTTGTGCAACCATGATTCACATTTAAATAAATCTGAGCCTGTGAAGCAGCCCAGGGCTGAGTCTAACCCTATCAATTAACAGTCAGTTCCCCTTTAGTCATTCAAGGGTGGTTTTCACAGTTGTATGATCCCCAAAACAGCCTTCCAAAGTCTCTCTTCCATTTTCTCTTTCACACACACACACACACACACACACACACACACACACACACACACACACACACACACACACACACACACACACACACACACACACACACACGCGTTCTTGTTTCTTCGCTCCAAGTCTGATTACTCATTATTGATTGCTCCACGCTGGCTTGTCTATTTTCTTTGTGCACCCCTGTGGATTAAACTCAGAGGAAGTAGTCAGGGGGCGGGGAAGGTGGGTTGCTGGTGTGGGTCGGCTGGGCGTCACCACCGGTACCATGGTTTGTGCTGAGCAACTTCTCATAGCGAGCCTTGTAGGCGTCTCTCTCCCTCAGCACTCGCGTCAGCTCGCACTGTAGCTGTTCCAACTGATGAGAAAGGAGTAGAAAGATTGTAATTTATCTGCGCTTCGCTGAGCTAAAGTGCAAAGATGCTCACTTGGAGTGCATTATTTATTCTATCTGCAGAGTGTGTCAGCAGTTATGTCAGATGCTGCATGTTTTTGCTGTCCTCACCTACTTTAAAACCAGAATTTCCCATTAAAAAGCTGGCTGATATTAATGATTAATGCCAGTGTAGAAAAAGAGGCAAAATCTCAGGTTTGACACTTATGAAAAGAAATTGAAGACTGTGTACCTGCTGGGTAAGCAAATGTTTCTCAGACTCCAGAGCGTGCCTGTGCTGTAAACGCTTGTAGCGGCAGGACTGGGCATAGCCTCGGTTCTTTAGCGTGCGGCGTTTCTGCTTCAAGCGCACCACCTCGTCCTTGCTCACTCCACGCAGGTGTCGGTTCAACTCGCGCACTGACAAGCTCACCAGCTGCTCATCAGAGAAACGCTCGTTCGCCCCGCACTGAGGAACAGATGGAGACGACACACATAAAGAATATGCTGTTTCTCACCATTAATTGGCAACAAGACACATGCAGGAAATTATGGGAGGGTGTGCAGGGTGTGAAGCTGGTTCTGGCAAAGCTTTAGATTCATATATGGCATGAATGGTGTACACATGATGTGTCAAACTGAGTGTGTGTGTGTGGTGTGTGAGCGTGCCTGGCTGTCAGGGGGCACATTCTGGCACCACATGTCTATAATCTGTCATGTAATCTGACTAAGTGTGGGAGACAGTTATCAGGATTACCCACAGCAATAATAGCAGATATTATCATAAGCTCACACTGTGTTCCATATAGAGATCCACCCAGACATCTTGATCAACCAGAACACAGATTACAAAGTTTATTTACCTTTTACATGCAGAGCAGAATATTCACAACTGAGTTATTAATAAGATACTAATGTAGTTTTAAGCAGAAATACTTATCGACAAACATTTTTCTTCCTGAGGACACCAATAACAGGCCGGCTGTATATACAGTTAATGAATGAAGGGATGCACCACCCATGAGCTTCTATGCCTTTGCTTCTATTTATTCCCCATTATTTGTAACGAAAACTGAGAAATTATTACAAAGTAATTAGAAAAAGTGGCTTAACTTTTTTTTTTTTTTTAGGTCTTTCAAGATTTAGTCACCACCAAACTGGCATCACATAACAATCTGCAACATTGAGCCAAAATCTTGGTGCATCCTTTATTGTAATAATGCAAATTTACAGTATACCTTTTAAAATACTAACATTTAGAGATTTACAGATGTCAGATTATAACTAAATTAAATTACAGAATACCTGCAGCTGCTAAACTGTTTTGGGAAAAAATGTTCCCAAATTTTCCCTTAGGTAAAGATTTATCTTCCCTTATTGTTGCCATGTGGAAAACAATCCTTAAAGTGATACTTCAGATAGACAAAGACATTAATAACCATGTTGTAATGGCCTAATCCTAATCCTTTGCTGGACCATCGCTCCCTCCTTCCGCCCAGCCTTTTAATGCGACTGTTTTCTCGCTTCACGTCTTTTCCCTCCAGGAATTTCTCATGGTTTACTGATTAACGCTTCCTGCTGAATATTATAATCATAATTAGGCCCTCTCTTCAATTCTGGATAGATTTGTACCTGATTGGTTTGTGGGTGGTGATGATGGTGATGGTTGCCATGCATGGGGTGGTGCGGGTGATGCTGATGATGGTGATGCTGGTGGTGATGCTGGTGGTGATGAAGGCGGCCCTGGGGGCTGAGGGGTTGGGGGTATGGAGCAGAAGCAGGGTTAGTGTTGGGGAGGGAGGGAGGGCCTGATGAGAGGAAGACGAGTGGGCGATGGCAGATGTCTGCTGCTTTGGCGCAGGAGATGTCACCTCCGCTGTCGCTGCTTGAGTCTCCCAGGTTGCTGCTTGAACTCTGAGAAAGACCTGGGAACTGAAAAGAGGAGGTGCAAATGATGAAGGGAGAGAGAAGTATAAAGTCAGTTGTTTAGTGGGTATATGTATAATGAATAATAACACTGACATAGCATAAGAAATTCTTACCTGTGAGCTAACAGCTGCTGCAGCTGAGTTCAGTAGAGCCTCCACAGCATCCTCACACCCCAGGAAGCCATTCACCTGCCCTCTCTCTCGGTCCCCTCTCTCTGGCACCCCTCCCAAGGCTCCCAGCAAAGTGGCGGGCCCCGTCACCTCACCTCCAAACTGTTGCTGCAGTGCGGCCAGCCAGATCAGGTCCTCCAGAGAGGCTGGGGTCGGACCTTGAGGGCCGCCATGGGCTGGACTGCCTTCCACGTTCCCCTGAGAGCCGGAGCTGATGTTGGAAGTGAGACTGTTGGGTATGGAGAGGGGAAAGGAGATGGAGGAGGACGATGAAGAGAGAGAAGAAGAGCCCGAAGGGGGTGGGTGGGCATCGCTGAATGTGGGCGAAGGTGGCAGTGAGTTGTAAGGGCTGGAGCTCAAGCTGGAGTCCTGTGGTGGGTGGCTGGTGTACGGAGAGCTGGAGGGGTCATGGGTACCAGATTTAGGGTACGCACATGGAGGTGGGAGCGGAGGAGTGTCAGATTTGACCTCAAACTTGAGAAGGTCAAAGTCGTTTAGGTATTCCATGGCCAAAGGGCTTGGGGGGAGAGAAGGCATGGGGAGGGAAGGAGAGGACATGATGTTTGTCGCTGCTGCTGCTGGCGGGAGCTTCAACAGGGTTTTTACGTGTGTCAGGATTGCTGAAAAGTCCAGTCCTCTGACTCAGTGCAGCTCATAGACAGCGGCAGCGGTGATGTCAGAAAGTCCACTGGTTGGTGAGTTTCTTTTGTGAGAAACTGTATGTCCCCTTTTCCTTGTCTCTGTTTCTTTTGTCCTGAAGAAACAAAAAGGGAAAAAAGGGTTTGGATGGAAGGGATAAGAGTAATGGGTGGTTGATGTTGTCTATAAAGAGCTGATAAGCTGTAATTAATGTTACTAATTTTGTGCAGCATAGATTTAGCGCTCATAATTAATTAAAAGAAAGCTAAGAAATGATGCATCGAACCAGAAATATGTGTTTTTTATTTAACTTCACTCGTTCTTTTTCCTTATTAAAACTGGAAGCCTACATTACCCATAATAAAAGCTGACAATGATCTTTGAGGTGTGTTGTGTTGCAGGCCTTAGGCTGCAGAGGAGTGGTAAGCTCCTCCTACATCTACATCCAGATTATTTTCATTTGAACTTAATTTCCAGCCTTGAATTTAAATTAGATATTGCACTACTCCCAAGCTCTGTCAGCTCATTCATGAATACATCTAAAGACCCCCTTTAATTTAACCATTTCAGTTTGACTGAAATATATATATATATATATATATATATATATATATATATATATATATATATATCAGTCAAACTGATTCTATCATGAAATGCCTTAAAAAAAAGGATCAGTTAGAAATGGGTAAACATCAAGGTAGGCTGTGTTTGTATATTGACACACGAATCTGCAGCACACACCTCTTGCATCCCACACATGTAAGCAGTCTGTGTACATAAAAAACACAAAGTTTCGTGCACTTAAAAAGTGCATTTCCTCTCTTGTAATTATATCAGTACTGAGCGTCACATTTCTTCTTTTTAAGATCTCCTTGCTAAATGAAGAAACTGAATAAAATGTGCTGCCAGATGCCTTTTGACAACATCTTCTTCTGCATGTCAGGTTTTGCATTTGGAATACTTCCATGTAGAAATACTTTCCAGGTTGCTCAGGAAATGCAATATATCTAGAAACATCCGCTCGCTGAACTCATAAGCAGTTGAAGCAGAGGAATTCACAGGCTTAATCATTTTTGACAGAAAGATCCACAGGTCTCAGAGAGCAAATCCAATTATCGAGCACTTCAGACTTTAATCCAGAGGCCACGACTTTCTAAAATTCTATACAGCTGTAAATTTACTTTTAGCAAAAATTGATAACAAGTTAAAAGTAACATATCAAGATAGTAAAATGTGACCTTTTTTATGCATTTGCTGTCAAATTCATGTTCAAAAACTCGTTTTACACAAAAAAAAGAGTTACATGACAATATTTTAGAGTAACTTATAGAAAGTCTGAGACGATAAATGAGTTAAATATTAACATAATAAGTCAAAACATTCAAAAACAAATGAAGAGGCTAAAAGTAGTGTCCTCACAATATAACTGAAAAGTTCAACACTTCCATTATGCTACAGGGGTAAGTGCATCAAAGAAAGCTGTAAGTGGTTTCCGCCAATACTAATTACACTCCTTCAGATGTAATAGTTGTTATTAATAAAATGAACACCTAATTAAAAAAGTCCACCTTTGACTAGTGCCTCTGCTTCACTGCTCATTACTTTCACCCCCTGTGGCTCAAAATGGATTGTAAAAGAAAGCAAACAGTGACAGGGCTCCATGGAGGCCTCAGTCTGGCTCCGGACCAGAGTTACAGCAAAAACACACACATGAGAGAAAAAAGTAGAGTGAAAGCAGGCCGAGATAAAGGCCCGGTGTGAGAGACGGTCAAACAGGCAAAGTGACTGAAAAGATCTTACCGTCGGTCATAGAGAAGGATGGTTACGAGCTCTTGTCAACGTCCCCACTGAACACACACACAAACACAAATAATCGACTGACTGGTTGACTGACACGTTTGGAAAGAGACACAGAGGAAACAGCGTGTGTGTGCATGTGCGTGCGCATGTGAGTGTGTATAGCACTCTGCTACTGAGTGCCACTGCCCCCTTTCTTTCTGTCCACTCTGCTGCAAATCCCTGTTTGCGGCAATCCCCTCCTCTCTCTCTCTCTCTCTCTCTCTCTCCGTCTCTCCCCTCCACATCCCTCTCTCATAGTTCACAGGCATGTTCACGCTCTCTGGCAGTGTTTCCCCCGCTTCACTCTGTCACCCCATCCCATATTTTGTACTCCTTTTCCTTTTTCTCTTCTTGTTTTACACGTTTCTGTTTCCTTGCATACACCCCACACACATACCTCCAAATTCCCAACTCTCTCCTTTGATGCGACATAAAATTTCTTGCAAAAGAAGCAAAAACACTTCATACATGCACCGCTTCCTTCATCAACTACATTTCAAAACTGTTGTTCTGCAAAACAAGTATCGCTGACACTTCATGAAAGTTTACTCAACTATCTCTGAATATTTATCTCTCGGACATAACAACTTTAACAATTGTGTTGCTGCAAGTTGGACTGTAGGCTCTGTGCTGCCTCACAGTGGATAGTCACATATCCTGAACTGAAAATGAGTCAAGAGCAGCTCTGCTTTAACGCTAAAATGCTGTTAAATATTGAACCTGTGAGTTGTTACAGTCAACCAGGTTAAAGACAAAGTTTTAAAAACTCTCTAACCCACAGACCCTGTCACTGTAACCACATAAGGTCAAATGAGTCTAAAACCATACACTTATTGTGTTGTTTTTCCATCTGATTGGCGCCTTTTTGTTCAAATGTTTCACTGCAATGGAAGATGCTTTAAAAAGAAGAAGCTGTAGAGTATTACTATTAAGGTCACTGGATGTTTACTCGAGACTCACAGATTATACAGGTAACACAAAAACAACAACAACCCACAGAAGAACAAAGAAAAATGGGGGAATTTATTGAAAAAAATTGTTTTAAATTACAGGATTTAGATAAAAATTGTGTTGCAGCAATTGGACACTGTCAATTTAAACCAGTGTCCAACGTACTTGTCAGCAGAGGTGCAATCTGCTCATGTACTGTGCTTTGGTTCAATTTCAAGGTACTTTTATCTTACTTGAATATATTCACTTTTTAAAATTCATCGTGGTAAATTTCCCAGAGAAAAAAAAATAATATATATATAACACAGGTTTTGAATATCTAAACCAGCTGGCTGTTGGTTTATTCTAACATGGTTTTATGTTGACAGTCTACAACATAAAGTAATTATATCCACTGATACAATACAATATCTATAATTTTTATAGTATTGCTTTTGTGCATTTGATGCCTAATATTTCTCATTATTTTCTCTGCATTATTGTAGGTCTCTGTCTTACAATATAAATTGCCTTGAGGTGACTGCTGTTGTGGTTTAGCTTTATATAAATAAAACTGAATTGAATGTTTTCTGGTGTAATTTCTATTACCACTGTTTAATATTAAATAAATACATACCAGCAGTGATTCACCCATTAAGCTCATCCCATTTATGGATTTATTCAAACAAAGTAATGAGTCTTAATTATGTATTGGCTACTGGCCCCAAAGGCAAACAGCACTTCTGTGCTTCATTATGTCTGGATTAATTTGTAGCAGTATAAGTTAATATCATTTTAAGCATAAAAGACTGATAATTTAGATGTATGACTGAAAATGTATCAGTGAACAATGATCTCACTAACTGGATATGTTTTCAGCTGGTAGATATTCATCTCTGTGGGTACAGACCCAAAACATTTCAACAAAGAGGTTCGTGATTTGAAATTAGCACCCCCCGCGTCGCCTTACTACCCTGCCTCTCACAGTTAGGATCAAAATCTGTGAACTAATGCTGTTTTTTTTTCTTCTTCCAAGCCATTTAAGTCTGCAGGGAAATGCACAACAAGCGTTTCTCGATGCTCCTTAAAAGCTAAACTTGTTAATCCCGAGTCTCTCAGTGTCTTAATAGCGTCTCGTTCAGGAATCAGTAAGTTAATAGTGCCTTCACAAATCTGATTTGGACTGTAAACAAAACCTTTATTGAAAGCAGACATGCTGACTCGTGGAAAAAAAAAGCACAAGACTGATAAACAGTTTAGTATTTTACTATGTAATTAAAAAAATAAATCTTTAATAAGCAGAGATGTTACTGACAGCTAAATAAGATTTAATAGACATAGTAAAATAGAAAAGAATTTAAAGGTAAAAAGCTTCTGTTCTCTTCTTTCAGTTTCTGTTTCCTCTGCTCTCTACTTTAACCTCTCTATCTGGCCATCATTTGTGTTTCCGGGGAAAGCTTAGCAGCTAAACCAACAGGGCCTCCTGTGAGGGCGAGGGACAAAGAGAGGGAGAGACACAGAGGAACTTACCTCATACTTCATGACAAACACACAATCACTCCTCCTGCATCTACACACATTTATCTTTTAGCATCTCAGTGTGCCTTACACGCAGGTGTGACCTGAAGTTGATTCAAATGATTCACTGTTCGTTTGCTCTTTTATTTTAGAGGCAAAGGTAAGTTTTGAGGTCGTGTGATTAAGATAACGTAGTAGAGGTCGACCAGTATGTTGACTGGCTGGTGTTGTTTTATCACATTAAACACACAGTGACACAAAAGCTTTTTTCTTACATAGAGTAGTAGTAGTAGTAGCAAAAAGATTCTTGTAATAATTAGAAAATTATGTCATCATATATCAAAGAAGCTCTGACTCCTTGAAGCAGAGTAGCATCATATTTGAGCATATTGTATGCAAAGTCCAGCTGTAACTTGGTAACAAGTAGTTGGAACAAAAACAATGACTTTTCTTTTCATTACCATAATTTTTCCATATCATGTCTGGCATACTTTAATTAGAGTACGATGATATATTGAGCCAAACACAGAATCATTTTAATGCAAAACTGAAACCTCCACTTTCTGAAACCTCAAAAAGCTGATAAGCCAAAGCCCAGTAATAACAGAAGGTAAGAAAAAAAAAAATCCAAACTAACAGAAAAAGTTAGGCACTGGGGACAAAGGCAAGAAACATGGGATTGCACATGAGGGGAAACAGATGATGAGAGAGGTAAATAAAAACTAAATATAGATGGCAGGCTGATTAGTTTACGAGACACAGCAAAGAGAAAGAAAGGAATAAAGACAGAAAGCCAAAAACACAACAATTCACAAAAGAAAACAAAGTACAACATGATGACATGATGTAGGGAAATAACTATAAAGACACACTCTTTGCAAAGCGTAGTCTGGATTTGATTTGCGGAGGAAATGTTTAGCTTAGCTTTGCCAGGCTAACTGTGATGACATCGTATCCTGTTTCCTGTCTTCATGTTAAGCTTACTGACTGCACGCTATGACTTAATATCATCCATGCCGATAAAAATATATTAGTCTTACAATATATTTAGAAAGAAAATACATCATGCACTATTACACTAACATTTCTTCACAACAGATAAAACTGGAAACACTCCCTTGCAGGATGCTTTTAGATGTAAATTGATGATCTGGCAGAAAAGACTCCGAAAACTTGAGCAGGCTATTGGCCCTGACCCCCTGAATGTGACACTGACCCCCCTATCAGCTCTTAACCCGGTTTCATAGCCTTCAGAATTACTACTTAGAGGCTCTGAAGGCCAACAGAGGACATGACTTGGACTATTTGGACTGTACTCCCCCCCTTACTTCCTTCACCACAGGAGCTACTGAGAAACTCAGGATGAGGCCAACTACAAACAGCAGGAGGAAACAACTTGTTGACAAAAAGCAGGAGACATGAGTAAGAGAATACAGACAGATAGGACGGAGGGATTGAGAGAGTGACTGATTTGAGGATAGACCTGGACTGTTAGGACAGATGGTGTTAGCTGGAGCACTGTAGGGTCCCAGTAACTCGGTCTTATCCCACAGATACATGTCCTAATCCTGACTAACTCTGCTACAAGCAACAGGCTTACCCGTCTCACCTCACAGGGGCTCCCTCCCTTGTCCTTTGTCTCCTTCACTCTTCATGCACACACGCAAACACACAGAAACAACACAGTACTCAAAAAAGATACGTGACCGGTTAAATGATGCCTGTAGGATAATCACATTGTGCCAAAGACACAAATGTTATATTATGCTTTATATTTCGTCCTGGTTTTACAACATCTACATGCACTAATTTTGACTTTTTTGACTGAAATTTTATTTGTAGTGGCTTCAAAAAGTAGTTTCTATATTAAAAGGATTGATGGCAAGTATTTTGGCTTTAACTTGAAAGCGACATTACAATTAATATACTACTAGGATGTATTCCAGTTCTCCTAATTTATAGCACAGGTATTGAGTTATTTATAATAGTAATCATCATAGACTGTATATAAAGGATGGCTCAGTGTTACGGCCCTAGCAGGGCCTCCTCCTGAAGGTGCCTGTGTGGGCGTGTCCTTCAATCTCTCCTGCCTTAGCTGCCACCTTTTTCTTTTGTGCAGCTGACTCTCGTCAGTAATTAAAGGGATTTAAGCCCAGGGACAGGTGAGCTCTGGCCCAGAGTGCCATGTGCAGCTAGTGAGCTGCCCTCTCTCTTTTTGACTTATGTTTTACTTTATTGACCAATAATTGACTAATTTGTTTGTTTCCTTAAATGGTGATAGCGGCTTGTCCGTCTCTTTTAGTTGAATATTAACAGAAACTTTAATAAAACTCTTTAATTTAACCCTTTTGCCTCCTTGACTCCTTTTTCTGACCTGGACACTTTTTGTTACTCCCCCCTCACCTTGTACACCACTCAGGGGAACGTAACGCTCAGATTAATAGTCTATATGTAATTATTTTGACCATGTTTTTGCTTTGAAATCATATGTGACATCAAGAGGGAGAATTTTTTAGGAATCATGGGCTCTGCATTCTCTGGTAAATCACAAGGTTTGACCATGGTTTACAAAATTAACATCACATGGGACTCAGTAGGATGCATAACTAGCAATTAAGCCAATAAATTCATCACGAATGCATTTAGTGAGGACATAGATCGCAGGAGAAGTAGGATAATTTTACCTTAGACTTGAATAGAATTGGATATTCTTTTGCAACCTGTGTAGCCGCCCACTGTTGCCTATTCCAAATAATACAGTTTTTGAAATATAGTCTTTTATAAAAGGTCTGTGATTATTATATGCCTTTTGTGAAAATGACATATATGCAGCATTTATCCCTTTTGAACATACTGCATCCACAGATCAGCCACAATATTAAAACCACTGACAAGTGAAGTGAATGCCATTGGTCATTTTGTTATGATGCAACGTTCTGCTGATGTGGCTTCTGGTGCACCCGGATGTGTAAGCCTCTAGAAAGCCTAACCCTGCTGCTAAATTCCTGGTGCAAAGCACAGGACAGCTCCAGACATCCTGTTTGCATCTCCCAACTGATCAGAGCACGATCATCACAATATTCTGCAGATTTGTTTCATTGTTTTGGCTGAATTGGTGTATAACTAGGCTGCTTACAGTTTACCTTATGATGAGCAAGCAGAAAACCCATGCAGAATGTTGTGATGCATTCATAATGACCGTGTACATCACATTGGCTCATTATCTTTGGAAGCAGCCATTTGCATAAATATTCTATATACATTCTTCCTCTGGGGTCTTTGCTTATCATTTAACTTCCTTCTCCTGGGTCCTCTAAGCCGAGTGTTTTTCTAACAGGCTTCTAATCCATCACTTCAGCTGCTAAGCTTTAAATTGCCCATTTAAATTTGACTTTGAACTTGTGCACCTATAAGCTTACACATTTCATATCCTGTAAGCTATTTACAGTCTTTTATTGATTTCCACTCCAGACCGTCTTACTCATCTGAATGGAATTATGAGGCTAGTCACGGGATTAGATCTGATTCTCCCTCTGAAACTAGTGTCAGATTAACAGATACCTGTGCCTACATAAACCATCTGTAATGTACACATAAGCTGTCAGAAGCACTGCTATTACCTCACCTACCCTAGACTCAACCATCTATTCCCACCTCAGATCAATGGATACACTTATCGTCTCTATTTGTACACTTCTACTGATATTTTGATATTTAAGAGTTTAATCCTTTGGAGACATTTGCCACAAAACAAGCTACAATCTTAAAAGGAAAATAACACATATTATGATGTTCTTACTATTATTCATACACATAATGCTTGAATACTGATCACTTTAACTGGCATCATAATTATGCACTTACAGAATATAAAATCCATTAATAAATGAACTCTTCATTTGATCCATAAAAGCCATAATTTTCTTTTTTCTTTTTTTTTTTTTAAATAATCAATTAATGACAGACTCTAAATCTGACAGTTTAACATGTCTATGAGCACAACATTACGTCAACACTAAACACGCAAACAAAAAGTATTAGACGGCTTTAATCTTTAAAATAAAAACAACAAAGATGAAGAGAGATAGAAATTGGGGGTGGCAACAGACAGAGAGACAGAGGCGGTGGTTTTGGAGGATGAGCATGAGGAAGAGAGGGATGAAGGGATTAAGGTGGTCGATACTTTGGCTCCTCTCCCAGACTGAGAGATGACACTAAATCTGTTAATTCATTCCCCCTCTATGCCCCTCCCTCCATCCTCACTCGTGTGGCTGTTCTGATTCTTATCCTCTTGCAGGATTAGGATATTTTTACTGTCATTCTTAATGTCACAAACACGTCAGGCACTTTAATGCTAATACTATTCCCTGAGTTAATAGTGCACCTCACTTATCAATAATTCAGATGCAGTAAAATTTTCAGTAAGATCGTCAAACTTTTTGAAAGTATCTACATTAGTGCAAGAATAAAAATAAAACATTTATTTTAGCTGTTAGGACATTTACAACTGTGTTTGCTTTAAACAGATTCTGCAGACGGATGTTGTGGTATTTATGAGTTAATCTGGTTATTTTGGTGGGTTTGCATTGCCTCGTTTTTCTTTAGAAATAGCTTTGCCTCTTTGTGTTTATGTTCATACTGCACTGTATTGTACAGCATACCTCCTTTATGCTTTGATCATTTAAAAACTGTAATAAAGGTTTGTTCTTTTTATAACAGTATGTGTTACAAGCAGTTTTATTAATTCTAATATTTGATTGAATGTGTGGATTTAATTTTACTCATGACAAAATGTGATTTTTGTTAACAATTTCCAATTCATTTCAAATTAGTTGAAGCTGTTCCTCTTAAACACCGCAGTTTATCCTAGAATCCACCTGCAAGTGCCACCATGCTCCAACAGCCCAAAAATGACATGTTCAACATTTTAACCTATACTTTTCATTTTTTATACAAACTTTTCATGGACATATTGTACCTAACAGTATCTGTGTATGTGCATAGATGCACATCTATGAATGTACCTCAACACCTCATCTATGCTTTTAGATAGACACACTCGCATAACCAGTATCAAGTAAATATACATACACCCCCATTTTCATTGGTTACTAATATTTTGGTTTGGGTAGTTTAAAAATGATTTGTATATTTCCTCTAGTAATAATTGCATTTGTCCATAATTAGGATTCAAAGAAAAGTTAGCTTCACCATGTTGTAGATTTCCTTCACAGGTATGTTCAACTGAATTAGAAAATCACATGGCAGCAACTCAGTGCATTTAGGAGTGGTTCAGGTGTCCTGCTGAAGTTCAAACTGGGCATCAGTGTGGAAGAAAGGTGGTTTAAGTGACTTTGTATGTGCTATGGTTATTAGTGCTAGATGGGTTGGGCTGAGTATTTCAGAAACTGCTGATTTACTGAGATGTCACACACTTACTGTCTCTGAGGTTTACAAAATATCCAGTGTGCTGCGGTTCTTTGGGCCAGACTGCTTTGAGCTGATAGGAAGGTAACAGTAATTCAAATAAGCACTTGTTACAAGCAATGTATGCAGAAAAGCATACCATAGAAGCTTAAACATTAGCGAGAAAAGCGTTACATGGTCTAAAAAGCCTCCATCTCTGGTGTGATATTTGGATGGTAGATCAGTGGTGTAATAGTGTGAGGGATATTTTACTAGCACACTTTGGACTCCTTACCAACAGATGAGCATCCTTTAAATGGCACAGCTTACCAGGGTATTTTTGCGGATCTAGTCTATATCTCTATGGCCACCGTGTACACATCTTCTGATCATTCAAATCATTTCAAAGTCGTTTTTTGAACATAATGATTCCACTGTACTAAGATGACCTCCGCTGTTACCAGAGCTCAATAGATCTCCTTTAGGATGTGGTGAAATGGAAAATTTGCATCATGGGTGTGCAGCAGACAAATTAGCAGTAATATTATGAAGCTATCCTTGCACAAATCTCAGAGGAACATTTCCAGCCCTTGTTGAATTTATAGTAGAAATAATTAATTGAGCTCTGAAAGCAAAAGGGCTCCAAGCCAATACTTGCAGACCTAGTTCAAGTATCCAGTGACTGTTTAAAACAACTGTCAGTTAGTGCAAATGATGTCTGTCTTAAAATGTATGTCTTCAAGGTTTCAGCATCAACTTTTCTTCTTACGTGTTTTTATTTATTTTTTTTGCAATACCGTCTCAGCATGCTTGTTAGGTATGGGCGGTCCATGAGGCACGTGTGACTGACAGCTACAAATGTGAATTTGACTTTTGAACCATGGCTTAAAATGATCCCAGTTCTCAAACAGAATAGACTGCCTGTCCTGAAGACATTTAAAAATAGATGTAACCACACATCAGTGAGCAACTGGTTATGCAGGCAGTTATAGACTGTTTAATGAACAGGTCAAAGCTCACCCTTTTAAATTTCTACCAATTTGGCAACAGTGCGCTTTAATTCCAGAGTTTTGATTGCATTCATGTTCCAATCAGGATGCATTTTAATCACATGCTGACTTTTACTGCATTGCCACATTTTGCAAAAATATTAACATTCCCATCTCTTAGTATGCTTACAACTCTTTTAAACTCTTGCTCACTGTTCTTTGCACATTTTTATGACTTCAAGTGAGATAACCCACTCTTAGAAAGAAGCTGCCAAGTTCTTCCTGGTTGCTGTATTTATATGACAGAATTACATAATTAGCAGTGAGCAGTAGTTCTGTAGGTTGTCTTCATTAGTTGCTACAAACCATGGACTGATGTGAGCCACACCATCTGACAAACAGGCTGCTGGGCCGAAAGATGACTCCAAAGGCAGTAGCCTCTGTCACCCATTAGGGAGGCAGTTCCCATGACAACCCTTCTGAACAGCTCACTTATGACCTTTGCAGACGTGGTTGTAATTACATTAAATTACACTGCATCTTTTCCTTGTCTGCTTTCATGAGTCATTATCCATGCAACTACAGCACACACAGGACAAAGGATTTTGGCATTAGTTGTAAAAGGCAATGTGCTCAATCTAGAAGAAAGTCATTTTTAAGTTGTATTCTGCACTTACAATAAGTCACAGACGCTATAGTCAGGCTGGATCCCTCCTCATTTCAGAAGGAAGAGCAGAGGATTTTAATTTTATACCGGAGGGGTGTTGGGAGCTTTGTATGAACACATTCATACGCATTTCTTTGGATTGTCTGCATCCTTTTATTTTCACTTATCTTTCTCTTCTGCCCACACATGTTCTCTCTCTGGCTCCTCTCTTCCCTCGGCCTTTATGTGATCGTCATGTTGCTTGGTAACAAGCAGAAGAATGATGAGGAGAAGAGTAGGATGTGTTCACATCATCCGTAAGAAACATGGTGAGCTACAGTCACCATAACCGCAGCCATGAAACTTACCCTAAAGTGTAAGACTGGAAAACTTATGACAATTACGTTTTGGTTTGCTATGTTGCAAGCCCAACATTGTGTCTTATTTTCATCTGTATTTGAGTTTAATATCTACCCATTCTAGTTTGCTTTGGTTGAAATAAACTTCTCTCCAAGCAAAATCTACTTCTTCAAGCCAAGACACTGTTCTTTTTTTCTTGGTTTCTTTGCTTTCTAACATGTCTGTGTTCAGTGGAACATGTGGAAAATAATGCTAAAATTTTAATTTAGGTGTTTATTTTACACTTTGTTTATCAGATATCTTTATCAGTTGGTGTAAACAACATGACACCATGGATGCATCATGCCTCAGCACCAACTGAGCATCATTTAAACACTACAGCATACCTGCTTACCATGTCCATACCTTTATGACCAAAATCTTTAGATGACTCATTCTGATTTGTTACAAAGCTGAATCTAATTTTAAAACATCATATTCCTAAAACAAAAAAGTTTCTCTCTGTTGAATCTGGTTTTATCCAGTGTTTAAGTAATTATCCAAATGACTGCCTAATTATATAGATAATGATGCTCATTTATTGCACACTGAAACTGTTCAGAAAGCTTGCAGTACTAATAATAGCTCTCTTAATCCAATTAATCAACTGGGAAATTGTCACTGTGATTCCAATACAACATACAAAGTCATGCAGTAAATGTCTTTTACAGGACATTTTCTTAAAATAAGATACTGTAACATTCAAAGCCAGAAATCTCTGCCCTATCATAAATGAAAATAAATAATGTGTATTTTCTCATCATTTGCATGTGTTAACGTTAAAGAAAATGTGTGATATGTTGAATATTATATTACGTTTTTTAGTTAATTAATTTCTTCTTTATTTTTTTTACCTTCCTTTAGGAACTCAAAGCTGCACTTACTGAAGCAGGTCTCTCCACAGTTAATCTATAACATAAATTTTAAAGTATTTCATGATAAAACAGATTCCACATCAGTTTCTGAGGTGAAGTGGGTCTAAAAGTTCAAACCAGCACCTGCGTTATATTTCACTCCACCGTCATGAAGTCATTGCTACAGCTGCTGCCAACACACTCCATCCATGCTCACCATAAATCAGAGTTTGAGATGTTAAATCTGAAGAGAGCTGGTTGTTTCTCAGGCAGAGTAGCTGAGCCCAGAGTAGATTTGGGGAAAACGAAATATTTACCTAGAAAGTGTTTGTGATTAATTAACAAGGAGCTCATCAACGCAAACTTGTAAAACCAGTATTTCCCGGCCACCTGAGGGAGTTTTGGGATCTATTGCAGAAATGCATTCATAAACTCTGCAAAATATACACGTGTTGCATTTAATGAACTCAGCAATTAGTTTAAGTCAACTGAAAAAAAACCCAAACACTTTCGCATTCCCCCAAAGGCTGTTTGCTCATTAAAAATCACTGACTCGGTGGGAAAAAATAAACCTGTTTATCTCCATTTCAGCAAACTGCAGAAATATTTCCTCACTGCGTGGTAGTATTGTAACTCGCATCTGAGTCATTACAGCATCTTTAGAAAAAAAAAAGGTCACAGCACGGTTGCTAATGACAACCTCCAAGACTGCTTCTCTTCTTGGATTGTGTGTGTGTCTTCGTGTGTGCCCAGTGGTTGCCTCATTTGTGAGGATCAGTCGCCCCCTGCTGTTTTACATTCTTTGACGTGCGAATATGTGAGGTTGTCATGCCAACCAGAGGGGGGCATTTCTGAAGTCAGGAAGTAAATTTAGCATCCACCTGTGATCATGAAAATCAGACGGTTAGAGTTTGATACTGCAGAACCATAGCTTTTGCCTTTGGTATTAGTTCTACCGATCTACACATGAGCTAACGGAGATAACATGCCAATAAATAAATAAACAAACAAACAAATAAATAAAATTCTTTGTAGTTTTACAATAGTCTTTAATGTTGAGACCATTGACTGTACATAATAGATGATTGTGGCTGCCTATGAGTTTCTCAACTCATATTTTGAAGTTTGGGATGTTGCATTTTGGATGGTTTTATTGAGTCAAAAATAAAAGATACCCAGACAAGAAGTCATTTAGAAGAGTTACAAGTTGAGAAATCCTTAGTAGCAAGATATGTTACAGGCTATATCTGCACAAAACATTTATTTAATTTAATTTAAATGGTCACTAGGACATAAAAAAAACTGAATGCACAGAAGTCAAATTGCTCAAAAACTGCCAAACTTTGCCCCCAAAATAAAGTTTCTGATGGATTTTTCCCCTCAAAGTTATTCACCATGTTAGCTGTTTGAGAGTTTTTTTCCTATATTTAAATTCAGGTTATTTGATGTCTCATCTTTATGTGATATCACACACATACACACCTTGTCTTTAGTACTTTGTAACATTTAAATTAAATACTACAATTTCACTCACTAAAACTGGTATGCAGATTGGTTGGTAATTGAAGTCATCACAGAGAAGCTCACATCATTTGTTGGATCATTCTACTGGCTGCATGACACTAATAATGCATAAGGCTCTATCTCCATGAAAACGACTCTATTCATTTCTCTTTGCAGTTGATAGCTGGTCACTATGACAGAGATGCTCCAGCTGTAAGTTTCCTACAGCATCCTCTGTCAGTCAGTGGTATTCTGTTTTCACCTCAGCTGCTTATCTCAAAGTTGAAATGAGTTTAAGTCTGTCATGGCCAGTTTGCCTGTCATCACTGTAAGTCACTGAATTGCCATTCACGGTCTCTGCTAATTGGTTTCCGTGTGCATGGTTTAAGCCTTGACACAATTTCATCAGAGGAGCTGCCCTCCTACCATGGCTTCATTTCTTTTCATATTTTTCTTTGACATTTTGGTCACATGGGGGCAGCAAAAACAAATCCAAAATGATATTATTGTCTTAAAGTTGACTTTTGGAAAAAGCTGCCTAATTACACATCCAGCAGCCACAAACATATATATATATATATATATGATGAAATCCTGAGTTATCTGTGTAGGTTCATGTTATGGTAGACTAAAACACTTGAATTGAAGGCAAATGAACTTCTCTTTTTAGGTTCTTTAAGATGTTTCACCTCTAATCTTCCAAAAGCTCTTTTGAACCATGCGTCTGTGATGTGGGTGTTTGGTCTCTCCCATGTATAGGTTATAGGCTCTCCCATGAACAAACAAACAACTCAAGCACTCCACCAACACAAGGTGCAACACAGGAGATCCAGCTCACCAGGACAACACTTAAAGGAGTTTTAAAAAAAATATATATCCACAGTTTGGACAAAGAAGACAGCTGCTTTATGAGAGGAGAAGGGTTCATTTATATCCATCGTTAGAGGTGGACTACGATACCAAGCATCAGCCATAAATCTTGAGATCCCTTTCCAGGTGTTTCAAATCCCAGTTACACCTTGATCATGTGACCTTAGTGACACATATAATGGCAGGATTAGTCAGCAACTTTCATGACCACCTCCAAGCTGTTAACCTTATTAGGAGTTAAATAGAAAGAAGTTTGGTTGCCTTTTAATCTAATATTCAAGACATTAATCTCAAACTGTTTTCTTGTTACCTGAAAGGATATTCACACAACTTAAATTGTTTTAGACAAGCTTTCTGGGCCAGGTCACGATCGGCACTGTCCTGTTGTGTCTTTTTTTGTCTAGTTATGCTTTAACTGCCTTGGTAGTTTGGTTGGTGAAAAATGAAGCTGTTGTCAATCAGATAGCATTGCACAGTGGATCAAATCTGATGGTACTTTTCTGTTTTCGTAATTCCATCAAATTTGACAAGATCCGCAACACCACTGGCTGCAATCCCAAACCATGACAGAGCCTCCACTGTGTTTTACAAATGGGTGTAGGCGCTCACTGTTATAGCTCTTTCTTGATCTCCTCGGTACAAATTGAGACAGACTTTCCAAATTTAGATCGATCACTCCATAAAACATCATGCCACTGACTTTCAGTGCACTTCTTGTGTAGCTTAGCACACCACAGCCTTTCCCTATTTCCCTTTCGCAAGACTGACTTCTTCCCCTGCACACCATCCTGAGATATATCAAGTTTTCAGGTAATAGCTCAGTGGTAATCTCCCTGTGGGTGCAAAAATATTAATTCATGGCTGTTATTTTCACGAAATAAACACGTATGTTTTTGTGACAGGCTTCTAGTAACAAAGTGCCCAAAGATTTAAATGAAACTAAGTTCTTAGTTTTTTGTTATGTGTCGACACAAAACTGGTCCATCACTTGTGTTCAGGCCATTTCTTATGCTTGCATAATTCATGGTTCAGTACTAAGTGGCTTAACAAACAAACAAACAAACAAACAAAAAACCCAAATCTTCTTATGGTCATTTATAAGGATTGGGCTGAAAATGAGTGACAAAAAAAATCAAGTCTAAAATGAACGCTAAAAATCAAAATGAAAAAGGTGTGCAAACTGACAGTGAACTGTAAAAAAAAACTGTAATTGAGTTATATTATTGAAGTGCACTATTATTTATCATTATCAATCCAAATTAAAAAGTCAGTTTAAGTCTAATTAAGAGTGTTGTATAAAATGTCATAAAAAAGCTATATGAACAAAAAATGTTAGAATTTTGTCAAATTTTTGTCTGACAAAAACCAACCATGTGTTAATATTTTTTTTAATCTTGTATGTATGAGTTGTTTTATAAAATCCTAACTTGTTTTTACAAGATAATAACTCATCACATACACAGTATTATATCTGCCAATTTAATAGACTCAAAAGACGCCGAGTTAACACTCAGAAAAGTGAGCAAACCAGTAAGTATTTACATGTTAGGAACTAGGACCAGTGAATTTTTACTATAAAAAGACATTATTTAAATCTATCTGTTATGAAGTATTACTTAACTTTACATAAAAAACATCTGATCAACAATTTTGTTGTTGTTTTGTGTGTAGGAATATGTTTGTTTTTTTTGTTCCCAGGTCCATCAGGAGGTCAAACCAGCCCATAGGAACTATACATATAACACAAACACAGCCTTTCACATACAAATTGGGATTTAATCCACTGTTTATATAAACTACAAACTATGAATATGATTGAATGGATTTGCACAGGCAATAAACACATCCTACTTTTTGTTTTTCATTAGGCTTTTATTCATACAGTGACGGTGCTCAAACATAATATTTCTTTTTTTTCTATAAAATATATTAACTTTCAGTTTCTGAAAGCAAAACTAGATATAAATCATCAAGTTTCATTTGATAAGAAGCAACTCATTTTCAAGTGTCAACCAAGGCAATCAACTGTATCAGCGGTCAAAAATGCATTGCAGATTTAAGAAACCACATTCTAATAAAGACATTTGTATTCTTCTGCCTAGCGAAGCCACGACGCTCAAGCACTCAGCCGGCTGTCCACCGACACACACACGACAATGATCTCATGGGTTTTTCTAAAGTAGCAAATACTTTTAAAATACTGTAGCCACAAAAAGAGCTTCACGTGAGAGAAAAGCAAAGACAAGAAACTCAGGGTGAAGAGGGAGGAAAGTGACGAGAGGAAAGCGTTTGAACCGAAGCGAGTGAACAGTGTTTTATGATGTCCTGCTCTGATGTTAGGCCTTTTCCCTCCTCTTCGCTCTTTGACCTCGCTGGATGACAACTCTGGCTTGACAGCGGCAGGTGAAGTTCTCAGGTATCACAACAGCTCGCTTTCCCCAGGTGCTGAGTTGAAGCTGTCTGTACGGTGGAACAGGATCATTAAATAGATAATCAGTACCGTTCAGCTGAGAGCTACAGATACATTACCTAATTTTCCACTGTATTATAATTGTGTTTAATGCTTTATAGACAGTAATTATACTTCCACATTATGGTAACACACACATAGTAACTGATTACAGCTGGTCGCCCACCCACACACACAAACACACATAAATAAAAACAGAGAAACATGTACCAGACAAGTCCAGGGACTTATTTCTGTTTTGGGGTAGTCTAGGTTTTTTCACGGGGGGTTTGCGATTTGGGGGCTTCTCAACGTTATTAGGGCTTTCCCTGTCAGTGCCTGAGTTCAGCGAGGACAGAAGACACAAATTAACAGTTAGATAGAGACGCTTCACGCAAACAGAGATCAACAAAACGTGTTTCATTCACAAAAGTGTGCGTATAACATTCTAAGGTGAATAGCTGCAGCTCATAATGCGATTATACCTGCATCACAGGACATTGCTTTTCTGTTCCTCTGTGGCTTCACTGGTGCTTGAGGCCTGAGTCCTTCGTCGCCTGAACAACATGTGATTGACACACAACAGGAGGTATCTTTAAATTTTGTTTTGGACGGACAAGGGACAGAATAACTCTGCCGTGATGTTATTGTTCCTGCCATTTTCATGTTTTTTAAATGAGACATTTAATATTGTTACATTTGTTTTAAAAGAACACTCGATCACGTGAACTAATACACAGAAAAGGGTATGCATATGAATGCAGAAAAGCAAACAGGCTCTGTGGTCACTTCTCATGTCAACACGAAACAAAAAATAACTGAATCTTTTTCTGCTGTTAAAGCAGGACCAGTAAAACAGTCAATTTGGCTAAGCAGGCAAGTATTAACTAAGTGGACCTAAGGTGGGGGACTGCTTTTGGCGTAATCAAATACGCCAAGGGAGTTTATCGCAGAGGCTTTCGTCTTATTATTCTAAAGGCTAGACTCTGCTTCTGCTGCTACACTGGAGACTGAAATTACCAGCATCATTTCAGCCAGAGTTTTATAGTCGGGGGAACAATTCTCCAGGGGAAAGGATCAGAAATCACCCAAAGTCCCTGAATGTGGGACTTTCTGATCCTGCAAACACACTTCACCAAGAGGAAATCGTGCAATGTGTCTGCACATAGGAGTAGCTGCAAATGTGACCCTGTAGTGGCCACACAGTTACTTTGATGCCTTGATAGAGGATTCTACAAAGGATAATTTATATAAAGAAAACAGACAAGATTACAGCATTTAATGTTAGGTTAGAGCCACCATCAGTGTTCTAATCAATTCAAATCTATCAAATTTTACATTCCTGTTAAAAAGTTCAATCAGTAACATTTTTGTCAATTAAAATATTCAGTTAAAGGAGATCTGCACACAACCTAGTTATATCTCTTTTTCTTCTTCATTTCCTTTGTGGTCCTTGACAAACCTTTGCAGTCCTATGGCTCTGCTTATAAGGTGACAAATTCTAGGAAAAGCTCGGGCCACTGGACCCAGAAGTCGAATACTTTGTTGGCATGATTTGAGCCCACTTGTCCCCTTAGAGCGAAAAATCGTCGACAATCAATGCAAAGTTGTTCTGATTAATGAATTTTATCCTGCAATGAAACATTTCTGCCCTGATGGGAGTTTTCTCTTCCATGATGACAATGTATTCATCTACAGAGCACAAGGGCTCTCTGATGGTTTGTTGATTATGATATCAATCATGGACCACCATCAAGCAACAACCCTCACCAAATGAAGTAAAATCTTTGAAAGATTTTGTTTCATGCCTTCTGCAGAGTTCTGAAGACTTCACGATCAATGCCAAGAATTCTACCCTGAAACACATCACTCACTGACTGGATTGTGGCTTAAAGCAGGTCCTTGCGGTGGCAAGTCTAAATGCTGTTAATTCGCTAAATCAGCAGGCTAGTGGTTGTTGCTTCAGAAAAGTAGAAATAAATTGTTTGAGTACATTAAAAAAGCATGTCTGCTAATTGTTTTCAGCCCAGGTACCTTGGCTTGCAGCTCTGTCTGGCAACCCATGTATTGGCTTATCAACAGGAGGTGGGACGGGAGGAGGAGGTAAGTTCCTTTCATTGGCTGATTCTTTTGGAAAAGTCACAAACGAGGAGGTCTTTGGCTAGGCATGAGTACAGCACATGTGAACGAACACAGAGACAACATCATCAATGAACACATTTGGTTTAAATATACACTAAAAACAACTGAGCAAACAGAACAAACCGACTTGTGTGTGGCTTTAAATTTCATACCTTTTCAGGAATCGGGGGAGGGTGACCTTCAGAATCTCGTCTCTTTTCCTTCTCTTTCTTCTCCATATTTCCAGGGTCCTTCTCTATATCTTCCTCCTCCTCTGTAGCTATAGATAAAAGAGAAGTGAGTGGCATGTAGACTTGCGGCAAAGACTGCGGCAAAAACTCTTTGCAAGCTAAAACAAGCTTTTTGACCTGCAGCAAATGAACACGGTTGACCTGTGTATTACCTGGCAGAGCGTCTGAGCTCTCAAGTCGATGCCTCTGCCTCAGCTTGGACAGATTGGGTTTGCTGCTTTGTGGCGGGGGGTCAGGTTTTGATGTCGCTCGACTGACAGAAAAGCCACCTCCTCCTCCACCTCCGCTCATCTTCCAGCCTTCTGAGAAAACTCCACCTGCATCAGGACACGCATGTCTGTCTCCCTGCGTGTCCTGCGGATGCCACTCTATGGCTGAAGCCTCTATGCTTTTCAGAGGATCTGTTTCATGTTTTGGAGACGGCGTCCTGTCCGATGGGTATGGAGGGAGTGGCCTTTGAGCTAGTTGAAGTGCTTGGACCTGTCTGTCTGTCTTTCTTCCCTGATGTCTGCTCTCATTCCACTGATTGTCCACTTGCATGTCTGCTGGCTTGTTCTCCGACCATGACCTTTCTATCTGTCTGCCGCCCATCCACTGTCTTTCAATTTTTCTGTCAATCTGCCTCTGAGTGTGTCTGTCTACAGTCCACTGTCTGTCCATGTGCCTGTCTGGATGCCTGCTCTCAGTCCAGTACCTGTCTGTTTGTCTGTCGGTCGTTCTCGCATCTCTGTCTTGCAGCCTGTCGTCAAACCACTGTCTGTCTACATCGCCATGCCTTGCTGCTATCATCCACTGCTTGTCTGCTTGCAGCACCTCTGCCGTCCTCTGTTTGTCGTCCGCCCAGTACTTGTCTGTATCCTCCGGCTGTTCAAACACAGCATCCACTTCAGATTTCTGTCAAAACAAAACAAGAAGAGGTTACGGACGCGTTACAAACTTTCAGTTAATAACAATAGTGGATTACACTGGCCCTACCTCTCTTGGAGAATAAAATGGGTGTTTGCTTCCACCCACACATGTGTGAGGGATGCCTGGCACTGGTGGTGGACTCAGAACGATAGTACTTTTCCCTTGGAGGTCATTCATTTTCCCATCAGCCGCCTCGCTGGGAGATCCAGCTCTGGCAGTAGACCTTGGAGGCTGGAGGAGAGTGTATACATTCTCCATTGCTGTCCTAAAAGTTGGAAGACGAAAAAATGTCCACAATTTCTCCTAATTTATCCCACATATTCAAAATACACAAAAATGTAACAAATTTTTAGAACAGGGCGTTTAGAAAGTATCAATTTTCTGGCGAAAATCAGATATAATACCATTGTAATCTGTATTTGACATGCAGCGTGTTCATTTCTAATCACTCGGCTGACTGTTGGATCCAGAATCGGAGACACCGGCTGCCATCTACATCTGTGTACACACTCTGGTATCAGCCTGCCTGCGCTTTGGCAGCTATCAGCCATTTCTTATATCAACAAAGAAATAAGGAAGATTAAGAGTGATATTTGTTGAACTATTCATAGGGTTCAGTGCTGTGGAGTGTCCTCACAAGAATCAAGATACTAAGCAAAAGATGTGAAGATGTAGCGTTGAATATGGAAAGATAAACTCCTAGTTGACGTTTTGTATTTCCATCTGTGAGTTCAAGGCCAAATCTTTCTTGAGAAGAATCCTCATGCATGTGTGTGCGTGCAAATACACTAACCCCGTGGGTGCTGTAGCAACAGTGTGACTCCCATCTCCATAAACCTCAGCTTCTGACTCGGGCCCCGGATGGGACAGAGTTTGGTTGCGGCTTTTACGGAAACCAAAGATGGCCAGCATGTTTCTCCTCTTCTTCCTCCTCAGAGAGTGCGCTTTGTGCAGCGACGAGAGCTGACTGCAAGAGGTGAGAGAGATCGATGAAACACACATGGTTCATTCCAGCACATTCATGTTTGGTGTCTACAGATGAGTCACCTCCATCAGCATATCACTGAATTCATCACAGCCATCCTGGCTGTCTCATCGGCTGCTGCGTTTTGTGTGTTGCTAAGCTACATCTCGTGGTATACAGTGATTTATCCAAAGTTCACTTTTTATATTACAAAAGTAATCATTTTAAAAGCACCGACTTCGCCTCACGAGCTTCCGCGTGGAAAGGAGCGACATGATTCTGATAAGCTCTGGATGCTGTTTATGAATTCAGCTTCACCAAAATGAAACCTGCATCTCCACATATTAAAATGATGGTTTTGCATTTGAGGCAATGCGTGGCCACTTTTGTGTTAACAAAATGGATAAAAATTAATTGAGAGTTGACTGTTAATGTTTAGCAGCCTCAGGAATTTGTTGTCGCCTCAGAGAAGCGAGTAATGTTTCAGATTTATAAAGCTGGACAAGGGGACACACTAACAGAGCTGCAGTACACTTCAGGTGAAAGTATTGACATCTAGAGCATTTGAGCAGAGTGGGGACTAGGGAGAGAGACCTGTGCCTGCTCCCCAGATACAATCGGGAAGATAAAAGGAGTGTCTTCATTGCTTCATTGCTATCAAAGATCCAATTAACAGCTGAACCAGGAAACATAAGGGAACAATAACGTGGAGTGGAAAGACTAAAGTTTTGATCTATGCACTGCATTTGTATGAGTTTGTGTATCTATTTTGATCATTTGTGTGGAAATATAAAGTTTAGTGACCTGTGACAGCCTCAGGCAGCAACTTTACGCTGAACACTGATAGCTGGCATGCTGTGGTGCGGTGGATTTTATGTCCCCGAGAGCCGTCTTGGAAAAAAGTCACTATAAGTTATTAACTTTACTCTATGATTTTTGATGCAAGCGTGACTGCGCACCATTTAAATAGGAGAGGACGAGGATCAAATACATGTGAAATTGTAGAACACCTACTGCAAAAATGCATTCTTGTTCTTAGTAACTGTGAAAAAGAGGTGAAAACATGTGGACTAAAAGGACTGGAATAAAGTTATGCAGAGATATTTTCAGTATTTGTTGCAGTATCTGATATGAGATGCAATGTAGAAGCTGAACTGCATGCTCTGTGTCTTTCTCTTTATTTTTGTAACACTGCAGCAACTGATTACACATTGAACAAAACCACCAAACCAGATCTGACGTTAGGTCACAAAGTACCTCCTGGAGATCTCTGTGAGGTACCTTAACGACTACTTTGATCATCAACATGCAACCACCAACTGACCGATCATCTTACTACCAAATCACAAACTCTAAACAGTCCAGCTCCACTAATCATCACAAAGTTAATGATTTAATTAAGAAGAGATGAGGGTTGCCGGAATTTGCTCGATCTGCCTCTGAATGTTCGAGCAGACAGCGGGACATAAGGAGCGAGCCAAACCTCGCCGTGAGATTGCATCAAAGACAGACAACACACTGGCCACAGAAACAGTCTTGTTGGTTTATGAAAATCATGAAGCATAAGCCAATTAAAATAACAGCTCAGTAAAGGTGTGAACACACACGCTGTCAGAACTCAGCAGGGTTCACAACAAAGGAGGAAGAATCATTGATCTTATGTCTTGAAATGCAGGGTTTTCTTCTGAAGCCAGGTCAGTTAAACTGCAGACATTTTGACTGAAGGATTAGTGAACTAAGATTGCAGAAATGTATCTTGGTTAACAAACTAACATAATGAAATGTTTAAAAATATCACATTTACTAATTAGGAATAATAATCAAAAACATAGCCTGCAAAAAAAAAAAAAAGAAAAAAGAAAAAGAGATAAAGTAACAGAGATGCAGAAACCCCTCCTGAGTAAGTAGAAAACCTTTCAACCCTTTGAAGGTATCTGTTTTAAAAATTCTTTTTATTCTGATGTTTAAATATATAATCAAGTCGGAGAAACACACTCAACACAGTGCATCAAAAAATGTAACCACATACAAAGGCAGCTTTTCAAAAGGCATAATTAAGAATAAAATACCATTTCCAAAAGGCTTTCACAGTATGACTACTGTTGTTTATAAGGAAAATAACCAGCTAACATTACCGAACAAATACTAAACCTATTTATCTTGAGATATTACAAGTGGTGCCCGAGATTGTTTTCAACGAATTAAAGGGAACCCACTATGCTCATTTCCTCTATATATTTATTCTTGGACATTACTAAAATAGTTTTGCATGATTTTGAAACTATGTCTTTCATCTTATAACAGGCCTTGGTGCACCCCTCAGCTCATCCTCTGAAACAAGCTTTTTGAGCTTTCTTCATCCTTCCCTTAAGGAAACTTTCTTCTGATTGGTTGTCCCTTATAAAAAAGCCCATCTAAACAGTGGGTGGTAGGAGATGTATGCCTGGGATTACCATATTTAGGATATCCCTTCTCTCTGCCATACAGAGCCAAGAGTAGAAAAACGCTGTTAGAGTAGTTTGAAGCCTGAGCCTTTTGCTTATAGGGATTAGTTGTACTTATACATACACTGACCTCATTATTTTAAGCTTTGGCCATGATTACCAGGAGCACCATATACACAGACAGAAAAGAAGGAAACACAAAATAGGATCACTTTCAAGTCATTATCTATGTGTTTAACTAAAATGAATTGAAATGAAATGAATTGACAGCTCAGCATCTTAGCAAGATAAGCAGTTTGATTTTAGCTACAAATATCTATTTTATTCTACAAAAGACACATTTTTCAGAGTGCCTGGCTTTCAGTGCAATACAATAATTTGTCTATTCATTTTGTGTCTTTTGTTATCTTCTTTTCTTGGCTTGCCACTGAGACAGTTTCCCTCTTTGTTACATAATCGGATGGAAATCATTATATCGATTGATGAAAAATTCTCTTGGAGTTACTTATTTTGTAATTCCCCTAATGCAATCCATGGATGTGTATTGCACACATACATTTTAAATTGCTTCAACCCATGTACCCATTTTCCTTTTACCAAGTTATCATAACTATTTACACAAACTGAACAGAGCATTAGCTGAGCTCAGGTAAATTCAGCCTGGAGTATCGGCTGATGGTTCAGCTGATCCTCATCTTTGTAAATATCCAGTTTGCAAATCACAAAAAGACACTGTCTTTAAAGAGTTTTTTCTTGCACATTCTTACTGCACACCTGCAAGCCACCTTGCAACCCACCACAGTTCCTTCTTTGCATTCTGTGTCTGCCTTAATGCATATGATGCCCTTTGTCATTCATGCCTACTCTGTTCTCTGCTAAGGTCTTGCTGCTGCTCACCAGTATGCAAGTGAAAGCTAGCTATTTTTTCCCTGCCTTATGCTTTCCAAATATGTGGACAGAAGGGTGGGGATTTGTCCCAAAACAAAACCTGCTAAATATATCTTACTGCAGACTGACAAACAATCTTCTTCCGACTGTACCCACCAAGCACTGAATGACCACTAACATTGTTTTCTGGGCTAAATCTTGTCAGGTAGTCATGGCCTTAAAAACAAATCCCTGTATGTCTAAATTTGGTTGAAAAAGTAAGTTAAAATTCATCTTTTCAAGACATTGCAAAGATGTCTAGAAATAAAAATGGGCTCTTTTTGCTGTTAGCGCATTCAAAGGCAGTCTGACAACACAGAGTGATGACTGCAAATAAATCCCACAAAACCAAAACCAAAAATTTATTCACAACCTCATGTATTCAAATTATAAAGAAGCCCAAAAGCAGTAAACATGTCTTCTTGTATTCACGGTAAACCAACCAACTCTTGGACAGCTTATTAAACACCTGCATAACTATGCAACAATAATCTAAGGGTGACAATAAGTTCACTGTGATGGATTACCCTGCTCCAGCAGTCGTGAAGTCTGCTGATTTTCACAGTGCAGCAAAATAACGGAAAATTATGACTGGTGGGAAAAGTAGGAGTTCTTTGGGAAACAACAGTAATTTTAAGTAAATGTGAGATGCAGGTTTGAAATGCAATATTCAGGGAATGTTTTGTAAGGTCAGGAGAGAATTACAGCTGACAGGTTGCTAACAGAGTGTAAGTATTGTCAAAGTGCAAATATAAAACAAACTCTTACCTATCAGGGAGCACTCTTTTCGTGTAGAAATCAGGGAGTCCATCATCCAGAGGGCTTATCCCACCATTTTCACTGCAGTGCTGTGCACACACAGACACAAACACACACTTAAAATCTTTTTAGAGAGGTCAGTTTAGTGGGTTTCATTTGTGAATGTTATGTATTTGCAATAAAACAAATGGATTACAATGCCTTTACTGAGATGACATAATCCAGTTGCAGGCACCCAATTTGAATAGATTACTTCTGCAAAGATAGCAGTCATCGCCAGCAGGCACATATTTTGGGAAATGGGAGAATTATGCATAGATATATAGATAAATGGTTGGAGATTTGCGTAAAGGTGATGTATACTGAATTATTGGGTGCAGCTGCAGATTATTTAACATTTTAATATGTGTCAAACAGTGCCAAGATCAGGCAAGCTTTACTCTCTCAGACGGGATGTGCCCTCCCTTGTGTCTCCGCGGAGGCCTTGGACGAACTCGCGTTACGTGATGAAGGGGCAGACCCTGCGTAGGCAGCTCTGACAGACCCTCCCAGGATGCCGAACGGGATAGCGGTGACGAGTATGATGGCACGGAAGGGGGTGGAGAGGAGCTGGAGTCATCACACAGGCCTGATGGCAGCGAGGAGCAACAAAGGGATAGAGAGGATGTGAGGACAAGAAACTGAGAAGGAACTGTCAAAGAGTGGGGAGATTACAGGGAGTCATCATTTCTGCTTCAAAGTCATCAAATTCAAAACAATCAGTAACTGCTCTGACATATAGTGACTCAGACTTGGCTCAGGCTAGATTATAACAGCCATTAACAGACTTCTGAGAAGAAGAGATGGAAAAGAGGGGAAAACCGACTACAGAAAACGCTAATGGAGCTTCGGGAGAGACAAGGAAGGGGTCAGAGCTGACTGAAGAGAGAGGATAATAGGCTATACAGCAGTACTCACTCAGCCTGGTGGAGACAGGTCGTATTCGTCTTGTTCTAGAGCTGTGCTTCTTAATGGCTATTGTGTCCTGGGAGAAAAAAAGAAAAAGTAAAAGTTGCTGAGATGCTGAGGGAAGGAATTAGAACGAGACACGCATGCAAACAGGCAAACAGGTCAACGGAAATATTGTACAAGACGACCTTTAGGGCAATCACCGCTTTTGCCAATGAAGACTTGTCAAGTCAAGGTGCAAATTTTAGACATATTGATCATGATGCTGTTTAAAATCCAGCAAAAGCTTATGGATTTCACATGTAGAAAGAGCAAAAATGTTCCCAGTGAAGCCTTTCTCTAGTTGAGTGGCCTTATATGTATAATGTAGGCCCAATGAAAAAAGACTGACTTTATTGTGTGTAGAGAAAATGTGGCAACCACAAATCAGCAGAAGTGCTGTTGTGCATACGTCACATAACTGCGGAGTTGGTGTATGGAGCCATGAGGCATGTTAGAGTAAGCTGACAAAAACCAGAGGTCTCCCTGCTACAGTTAGGAGAGACAGATTTGAAAAGGTAAGAAAAACAGACTGAGGAAACCCAAAGTTTTAAGTTAAAGATCCAATTGAAAATAAATGACTGCAGAGAGATTTTCAGAAGAAACAAAATAGTTGGCTAAGTGTTTCTGGCCTTGATAGAGGTGCTGCTCTAGGGATGACACTGCCAGTCTCATCAATTTGGTCCAGACTGAAATAGAAAGTAGCACAATAAGGGGGTGAAAATTTCAGCCAACTCAAACATTTGGTTTATATATCTGCAATATAACTGTACCATCATTTAGACACCAGCTTCACAAGACTGCTAATATTATCAATAGCCCATCAAGGTAAATGAATCTTAGGTTATGAGTGCAAAATTAGACGTAAATATAATTAATTACATTTTAAATATAACAGAAAGACCCAGGACGGATCCTTGAGGATCTCCACAGGTAATGTTAGCAATTACTGTTACTGTCACCAAAATCAGGCACAAGAGCAGACAATGCAAAGACCGTTTACTTCCCTCAAGAATATTGACCCGGACTGTGATTGCGTAAAATATTTGAAATGAAGCTTGATCAAATGCATTTCATTAAAAAGCTGAGACACCAAAGTACTGAAGCCTACAATGTCCATGATGTATTAGTTGAGACAGCAAGGTATTGGTTTCATTTTTGCAATACAACAATCTTCACTAGCTGTATTACTCAATGAAATAGCAATGTTTCAAATTCCTTGCAGGTAATGATTGAGCAGACTGTGATGTATAAAGTCCCGTACTTAAAGTAGATTCTTGAGATAATGTCAGGGGGACGGTTTTACTCCTGCAGTTTTACCAGCTGTGTTGTAGATACTGAGCTATTGATTTAGTGCGTCAGCAGAAATTTCCTTTTTCTTCCTTTTTTCAGGTTTATTCGGCCTCCTGGCATTTCAGCCATATTGGTAACATTCAGATAATATTTGGTTTTAGGTTTAGTTTTCTCATTTGGAGAGATGATAAGAAGAATTCTGCAACTAATAGACAGACAAAAGCTCTAATTTACTGTTAATGAGCAAATGTAGATACAGCACACAGCGGAGAACTCATTTTAAAACTGGGAAAGGGAAGGAGGTGTAGCTGCTCCATAAGAAGATAAGAATATTTTAATAACTTCAGAATTTTGTGCATCAACATCATGGAGAGCCACAAACTTAAATATTCATCTATAAAAAGCCTGCTTTTTCTTCATTGTCCATTGTCTATTGTATCTAACAATAACTTGATTTCTGTTTAATGCCAGTCAGGCTTTCAGGGTAGCAATTATTGGCCTTTTGAAACATGGACATTCAATATCGTGCTTCAATCACTACAATCAGTAGAAGCTTCTAAAGGCCAAAACACAATTGTACTGACTATACATCATCAATTCAAGTATTGTTAAAGCGTCTCCAGTGAAGGAGTGGGAGCCTTTCAATATTTCTGACCTTTAACTGTAGTGTTCCTGTCAGGAAAGTCAGCTTAATGTTTCAAATGTCAAAACCCGGAGGAAAAAGTCCTCATTCCTGCAAGTTTTGTCACTACTGAAACACTATTTTTGCCTTAGCTGTAGTGCTCAAATTTAATAACGGGATAAACAAGCAGGGGATCGTAAACCTAATTTAATCAGCACACTTGCTGATGCATATATGATTGCAATGACAAACATGAAATATTGCGATTATGCAACAAAATACAAAACTGAGAAACAATTCTCCTTTCCATGTCAGACACAAATTGAAAACGGTTTGAAATATTAGACTAATATATGTGAAATCACACTACTTCAGGGTCTTCATGAGAGTCATGATACTTTATCATAACTCCAGGAATTCAGTTTCTACAGCTAGCTGCTCAGAGGCAAAATAAATGCTGAAGGCAAGGTGGGGGGGGCTACTTCCTGGGCTTTTTCAATTTGCTAAAGATTGCTAAGAGGTAATGTTAGATGGGATAAAATTAATTTAAATCTCTGAAATGATTTTGTTTGATAGCAAGAAAAGATCACACGGAGAGGGCTGCAGGTAATAAAGCCCCCTCAGCCCATTTGTGTTGATAAAATTGGGCATACTAAAAAAAAGTAAAACATTTCCTGTAAACATTTACATTTAGTTATCATTTCATATTTACTAACGGCATCCTTATCTCATTTCATTTCGATGGCATGTTGGTGCAGTGTTTACTGTTACTGCTTTACAATTAGAGGGTTTCAGTCTCAACCACCTGGTTCAAACGGGTCTTTCTATGTGTTCTGGAGCTTGGATGCTTCCTCAAGGTACTGTGACTTCCTCCCTTAGTTCAAAGACATTGGTGTTAGGTTAAATGGCAATTTGAAAATTTGAAACTGGCCCTGAGTGTGGTTGTTTATCCGTCTGTCTGTGTTGGCCCTGTGATGGACTGGTGACTAGACTGGCCCACCGGCTCCAGCCCAGCCTGAATTGGATAAATACTTACAAAAACGGAAGGATTTAAAGTAAACAAAAAAATTGAAAAATTAAACTCTGCGCCTCTCGCAACCGCTCATTTAACATCGGAGCACATGAACCCCGGGTAACGCTCTGCTATGACTTCAGGAATATGCAATTTCAAAAGTGTAGCTGAAGTTCAACAAAAAATTCTGGGAGGCTGAATTTTCTGGAAAATTTGATAGCGATTGTGGTAGCGACCACAATTGAAGGCATGTAGAAAACCACAAATTCCCAATTTGTGAGGTGTACTCCCTTCACCCTCCAACTGGTGGCGGCAGTTGGCTCCCACTCCCTGAGCCTGGTTCTGCTGGAGGTTTTGTTCCTGTTAAAAGGGAGTTTTTCCTTCCCACTATTGCCAAGTGCTTTCTTACAGGGGGTTGTTTGACTGTTGGGGTTTTGCTTCTTGGCTGTTTTTGCGTTTTAGCATTATATCAATAAAACTGAATTCACTTTAAATATTTAATTGAATATTTCTCGTATATGGGTCCCAAGACACACGTAAGTTCACTCACTATGCTGGTGCTGAGCTCTTCATCTGTGATGTCCAGAGAGTCCCTGTGCCTGTTAAACCTCCAGCCTGTCCCATCTTCACACGTCCCCTCCCAGCATTTAAGATGAGAGACCTGCCGAGTCTGAGAAAGACAGCACTCCTAAAACTTTTGCTCCAAACAAAACCTGTGTATCCTTTACAGTTTCACAGTAAATGCTTTGTGTTTACCAGGTTCTTATGGGTGGCATAGAGCTCCTGAAGGATCTGGTCCACAATGGAGTTGGTGAGATAGGAAACCACTGACAGCTTTACTTCTCTGCAGAAGATTGGGTTAGAGGAAAGGGAGAGACTGACGGGAAGAAGCTTGGTAAAAGTGAGAGCAAATCAATATTCTTCTTATCAAATTCAGACTTATTGTTGCTGCTTCAGCGTCTCACTTACTCCAAGGCTCTGTGAATGTCCTGTGCTGCTCTTTCCATAAGGGCAGTGCGAATGGCAGAGCGAGGGATGGACACACGCTCAGAGACAGATGAGAGGGGTGGGCTTAATCTCTCTGCTGCAGAAGAAGATAGAGGGCAGAGCTCGCGGCACAGAGACACCATGGAGTCGACAATCACCTGCAATGGATGCGAGCGATCGGTGACTCTGTCATCTGTTACATATCAGTGTCAAAAAAAGAGGCTGCTAGATGTACCTGCAGCTCCTTGTCAGCAGCTTTGGCAAGTTCGCCAGCCAAGGAGTCGAGTCTCTGCCGCACCGGCCCATCCACAGACAGCACATGAGCGAGCTCACACAGTGAAGGGTAGAGCTTGGAGCACCACAGAGAAAGGATTCATTCATATTCAGTGTGACAACAATGCAAATACTACGCTTGCACATTTCACATCACTCACAGCGCGAGAGTTCCTCGCCTCTTTTAGCACTTGTTTTGCAGCTTGAATCTCCTCCATCTCTCCGACGCCCCGTAATAAACACACCTGCTGCTGGACACGCACACAGAGGCGCTCCATCACCTTGGAAACAGACAGGCGGGGGAGTGTTACAAGTGCAAACACTCACAAACAGACGCAGATGCGAGCGCACGCTGACGAGCCCTACCTGTTCGGCGGTGCTGGTGACCAGGCCCTGATGGAGCCGCAAAGCCTGTCTCTGAGAGAAGCGCTGAGTCTGGTTGTTCCTCACCAGAGCACGCTGGATCTGTGCGGCAAAACGATTATCACGATTATACTCTCACCATGAAAACATGAAGAGCACAAACAGAACATAAGAGGCGGCAATGCAAGAAGGAGATTTCAGCAGAAGGAAGAAAGTGCAAAGAGCCAAGTAGAGGGTGCTGTCATTTTACAACAAGCAACAAAAGCATCTTAAGACTAAGATGACTGTAGAATCCTTGTTAAAGCTTTAGAGGTGGCTCCCTAAAGCTCTTAGAAATTAACACAGCCTTTATCCAAAGCCCTTGTCCCTCTCCTTTCCTCAAGAGAGAAATAATTACAGTAATAACTAGAATTTGCTTGTTAAGTCTAATTTATGAATCTCCTAAAATGCCACTTTCCCGATGCTGTTTGAGTTTACATTCATGTATTCATAAACAAGTAAACAGAAAAATAAATGAACAAAATTATTGCACATTTATTCACCACTGTCTGTTTGTCGGCACCGCAAACAGAATATGTTAAGAGGCTCTTCATGGTAGGCGCTTGCACTCAGTCTTAAGTGCTGCAGAAATTTAAGAACATATGAAGAAAACATTCTTTCACAGTTAGGCTTAGGATGAACTTGCTTTCCCGATAAGCCTGTAGTACAGCTTCATCTCAGACATATGAAGCTTTTAGATAAACCTCGTCATCTCTTGATGAATTTCACTGTTTTGTGCGAAACTACGCAGATTCCTCCAGAGGTCCAAATTTTTGCACAACACGTTTCTTTGAGCACACCAAGTTTTCATTCAAATACCTCATATTTGTTTTCATTTGCTTCGGATAATGTCTTTGTCTACAGTCATAAACATCTGCTCATTTATGACCTCAAAGCATTTGATGAATTTATAAAAAGGGCAGAAATTAATTTTGAAGAGTCAACACCAAAGTGTTTTGTTGTGAACTAGAAGAATTTAATTAAATCCCTCTAGCGTCTCCTGTAGGTTGAAAGCTTTTAGGGATTAGGGTTGTTAGGTAGGGCTCTTTATCTCTGTTTTTGAGTTACCCCAACGGTCCCCAGGCCACTGATGAAGAAGCTATTAAGCTTTTTTTAATCTTCCCAGTTTTAAGTAGTACTGTAATAACTTTATTGGTGGCTTTACTCCAACCGTCCCAACCTTGGTCAACGCCTGCTCTGTCCTCTCAGGGGCGCTGCGGTACGCCTGGCTGATGTCACTTAGGGGTAGAGGCATGTACTGTAAGGTGAAATTACTGAGAGGAGAAAGCAGAAAACGAGGGAAGGGACAAGTTATTAAGGGAGACAGTAAGAGACTAAAAAGAGAAAATAAAGTGGGTTACAGAGTCCAGGGTTAGTTAGGGTTAATATCCCCACTGGACAGAGCTCATCCTAAAATATTTTTCCTGTGCCATTCAGTGACTGAGTAATACTTTGATCCTTGCAACCATGTCATCTTTTGCCTAAAGGCAAGTCTGGACCACTTAAGATAGCAAAGTGGAAAACAACAATTTGCACAGCTGAGCAACATGGTTAAATGTTCTCAAACATTCTTTAATAACATTTCTTAAAAATAGTTCTAGCAGTAGATGTGTAAGACATGCTCTTATTTATTGATTAGAGTCCAGTGGGCATACATACAGAATAGATGTTGATAATATATATTTTTTTAACACTCTTACTGTTCAAGTGCTCGGGCCACATCGAGAAATCCTGCTGCGGAGGTGTTGTTGCGATCCCATGTCACACTCCTGCAGGGCAAGGTCAGAGTTGCATAGAATACAAACTTCCACACAGAGCACAAGTCACTGCAAAGAGTGCAGAAACCCAGGAAAAAAACTTTACACTTAGTCTTTCGTTCACCTGAGTGTTGTGTTGATTTGAAGGGCTTTGCTCAGCATCTTGGCTCCAATGTCTTCCATGCTATTCCCGCTCAGATCCACTTTTCTCAAGCAGGTGTTGCTACCCAGGGCGTTGACTAGCACGGTGCCCCGAGAACGCAGGCGTGAGTCGCAGAGGGACAAAGACTGAAGGGCCTATAGAGGGAGGGGTTACAAGCATGTGAGTTAATAAACGAAGCGGAGAAGACTGTTCAGGAAAAAGAAAAGAAGCACGAGAAGCCAGGAGGTGACATTTAGCAAATAGTGCTTTGACTTGACTTTACATGCTGTTTGCATGAATTATTCACAATATGTGTAGTGATATAGACACTGCGCCCACAATGTTAACAGAGGAACAGTAATAATTGATGAAACAGTGACACATCTCCAGTGAAACATAATGCAAAAATTATGTGCCCAGGAATCTGAGCAGTATTTTAACTGTAAGCAGAACCCTACTTTTAATTAAAAGCAGTATAAAGAAAGTTGACATATGGGGAAAAAAATGTACAAAAATATATTCTCATTTTGAATTTGACACAAACAAATATATGTAATCATTCAGTCTTCTGAAAAAAACATTATTTATTATTTTAATAATTTAAGTAACTGAAAGTCAATTAAGTTTATCTTTGCAGAATATGATGAATTTTAATGTCTCTGCAGCTGATTTATGCTTTTTCTATTTCTACTGTTTGCAATCAAAGCACATTGCCCTTTAAATTTTGTATATCTATTCTAGTTACTCACACATTCTTCTTCTTGCATGAGTTGAACTAGCTTCTGCAACACTTCATCCAGAACCCTGCAGATGACAAACACGGAAACAAAGCAGGATGAGCTGGGTCGAGTCATCTCCTGCTGCCTGAGGAATGGCAGCCACTTATGAAAACAGAACTACAAGAACAAATGTGTATATTCAAGCTGGCATATGCAGTGCAAGCATGTTTGTGCTCAGATACACACACAGTCATGCGCATAGGGTATATCCATAAATAACTGCAGTAAAGCATGACAGAGAGCACTGACAGCACCTGTTTTTGATGTTGAAGTTCTTGCCCAGATGAAGGTGTTTGAGGGAAGGGTGTCTAGAGAGGGCTGGCAGGACTGTGAGTAAGTCTGCGTCGAGACCTGTCAAAACACACACACACACAGCTTGACATTAGCAGCCCACTCCAACCTCAGCTGCCCAAGGATAAAAAGTCAAGGTCATGGTTGGATGTTCTGCAGCGTGCCACTGTACCGTTGTCGGAGATATCGAGAGTAGCGATGGAGGAGACTCTAGGGAAGAGTTCCTGGATTACAGCAGCTCCTGCAGACCTTAGCTGGAGAGAGATAGAGACAGATGGGAAAACTAACATGTGCACAGCCATGAATCAGAGTCATTTTAACTTCAGTCTTTGGGGAATTGTTCCATTTTCCACAGTGGGGCAAATTTATGGATTTATGTCCCTGCAAGCTTTGCTTTGTTTGTGATCTGCAGCAGTTCAGCTCAAAGAGAGGGGAAACCCTTTACGCTTCAGTACACAATCCTCTGTACTGTTTAGCTATTTGATTTACTTAAAATATATAGGATTATCATTAGTAAGCTCTTTAAATCTAGTAAAATACAGGGAGTGCAGAATTATCAGGCAAGTTGTATTTTTGAGGAATAATTTTATTATTGAACAACAACCATGTTCTCAATAAACCCAAAAAACTCATTAATATCAAAGCTGAATGTTTTTGGAAGTAGTTTTTAGTTTGTTTTTAGTTTTAGCTATTTTAGGGGGATATCTGTGTGTGCAGGTGACTATTACTGTGCATAATTATTAGGCAACTTAACAAAAAACAAATATATACCCATTTCAATTATTTATTTTTACCAGTGAAACCAATATAACATCTCCACATTCACAAATATACATTTCTGACATTCAAAAACAAAACAAAAACAAATCAGCGACCAATATAGCCACCTTTCTTTGCAAGGACACTCAAAAGCCTGCCATCCATGGATTCTGTCAGTGTTTTGATCTGTTCACCATCAACATTGCGTGCAGCAGCAACCACAGCCTCCCAGTCACTGTTCAGAGAGGTGTGCTGTTTTCCCTCCTTGTAAATCTCACATTTGATGATGGACCACAGGTTGTCAATGGGGTTCAGATCAGGTGAACAAGGAGGCCATGTCATTAGTTTTTCTTCTTTTATACCCTTTCTTGCCAGCCACGCTGTGGAGTACTTGGACGCGTGTGATGGAGCATTGTCCTGCATGAAAATCATGTTTTTCTTGAAGGATGCAGACTTCTTCCTGTACCACTGCTTGAAGAAGGTGTCTTCCAGAAACTGGCAGTAGGACTGGGAGTTGAGCTTGACTCCATCCTCAACCCGAAAAGGCCCCACAAGCTCATCTTTGATGATACCAGCCCAAACCAGTACTCCACCTCCACCTTGCTGGCGTCTGAGTCGGACTGGAGCTCTCTGCCCTTTACCAATCAAGCCATGGGCCCATCCATCTGGCCCATCAAGACTCACTCTCATTTCATCAGTCCATAAAACCTTAGAAAAACCAGTCTTGAGATATTTCTTGGCCCAGTCTTGACGTTTCAGCTTGTGTGTCTTGTTCAGTGGTGGTCGTCTTTCAGGCTTTCTTACCTTGGCCATGTCTCTGAGTATTGCACACCTTGTGCTTTTGGGCACTCCAGTGATGTTGCAGCTCTGAAATATGGCCAAACTGGTGGCAAGTGGCATCTTGGCAGCTGCACGCTTGACTTTTCTCAGTTCATGGGCAGTTATTTTGCGCCTTGGTTTTTCCACACGCTTCTTGCGACCCTGTTGACTATTTTGAATGAAACGCTTGAATGTTCGATGATCACGCTTCAGAAGCTTTGCAATTTTGAGACTGCTGCATCCCTCTGCAAGATATCTCACTATTTTTGACTTTTCTGAGCCTGTCAAGTCCTTCTTTTGACCCATTTTGCCAAAGGAAAGGACGTTGCCTAATAATTATGCACACCTGATATAGGGTGTTGATGTCATTAGACCACACCCCTTCTCATTACAGAGATGCACATCACCTAATATGCTTAATTGGTAGTAGGCTTTCGAGCCTATACAGCTTAGAGTAAGACAACATGCATGAAGAGGATGATGTGGACAAAATGCTCATTTGCCTAATAATTCTGCACTCCCTGTAAGTAAAAGCATAACAGATTTTTGGCAGTTGACAGTCATATTATAACATAGCTGACACTTCTGCCCTTACAGTATTTAGTGTTGGAATGAACTACAATTACAAGTACATAAACATAATTTAGAGGTATTTGTGTTTGGGGTGCTTTGACATATATCAACAGATATCACTATAAATTTGACAAATACTGAAAGGCTACAAATCTAAAAAAAATAACTTAATTCTTTTATATTTACAGTGATATTAATTTCTTTCCTTCAATCACATCATTTGGCAGCAGGACGCATACATCTACCTGTGAGGAGAAGCTTATGATGGTGACAGGCGGTAAACATTAAAAGCACCCCCCCCACACACACACACACACACACACACCACATACACACCCCCACCTCCGGCAACGCACACAAAAAAAGAAAAATCAAGATGAATTAAAAAAAAAGAAAAGAAAGTCAGTTTAAAAGTAAAGCTTCTAACTGCAGAATGTAAATCTATAAAACTGTGGGCTGAAACTAAGAGACTTATGACCTTATACAAACCAGATGTCTATTTACATAACCAGCAGAAACACTATTATTTTTCTAGCTACTGCCAGGCAATTGCAAAGCTAATATTTATATTCTGCCATCTTCCCTTCTGGGGGAAATACACTTAAGCTGCCAAGTACTATGGTGTGTTAACCAGTGTCTAACTCTCCCAAATAACTTTTTTTGGGAAGTTGATAACTCTTTGTTGGTTTGCCATCAAGAGACCAAGTTTCACATTACATGCATGGTCATTTGATCCATTTTTAGTCTAAAAATACTGATAATGGCTGCTTGCAGTAAATAATCTTAACACTTTTACAAAAGTTCACCTTGAACTCCCTTTCAGAATCAGAATCAGAATCAGAATACTTTATTGATCCCTGGGGGAAATGCTTTCAAAGTCCAATTTGAAAATAAAACTTTTCGGTTTATCTCAACTGCATCTGATGCAAGATATGCTCATCTGATACACTCCAGTGTAAATAAAATCAGCTGCATATGGAGGCCACGAAAGCTTGCTACTTTCTTGCACTATAAACCTGTCAATGAAACCGAAAGCACAAGTTAAAGCTCACATCTGCACTCTGCATTTGGTTCAGAGGGATTCAAAAACACAGGTGACCTATAGCTCAATACTCCGCCTGGACACCTCCCGTGTTGAAATCCGGTGTAGGTGTGAAGATGAGCTCTCACCTCACAGCCGCTGATGTCCAGATGAAGGTCATTGATATGAGGATTGGAGGTTAACCCTGTGAGGAGAGCCCTGCGGAGACAGAAAGAAGAGAAATGACGGACAAGGAAAAGACAAGCAGAAGGAGTATTAAAGGTCTCGCTGGCACAGCCTTTATTGCAGAGGAGTTCAGATAAAAGGGAGCATATTTGGATAGAGAATTAGAAGTGACATGGTAGGTACCTCAGAACATCAGGGGGCAGCTTCATAGAGGCCAGGCTGACATGAGTGAGGCTGAAAGCTGAGCTGAAAAACTGACGGAACAACGGCAGCGTATCCTTCACTTTCCTATTGGATTAGAAATCCCCCCCCCCCCCACAGAGGATCAAAGCGAGAAGATGTAGAGGTGAAGAGATAATACGGAGAGTGGGATGGGATGAAAGCAGATGAAGTCACACTGTTGACATTCCAGGTAAATTTGAGTGCAGAGCTGAGTGTAGACTACTGACAAAGAATGAGAAATATGAGTGAATATTGCTTTGGTGTAAGAGGAGGGAGCGAGTGGGGTCAAATGATAGATAGCTCTGCTTAAACATTCATGAGTCTTATCTATGCAGACTGTGCCGAAAGTTCTGCTTTTAAACGGCAGTAGACACACCCACAGAGAGGAAACACAATGTTCCAGAGATTCCCACAAAGCACATTTCTGATTTCCCATTAAGCAAGAAATGAAGATAACAACTGACAAAAAAAGAAAAAGAAAAAAAGATGGAGACGGAATGACATGAGCGGAAAGATGATGCCTTTAAGGTGAAATAGGGATGATGTCTTCCCAGATTTGGGTTTGGAGCTGCGTTTATTGTTTCGGTAATCTTAAAGATATGACTAACCTGTGGGAGAAGGAATTTTTGGAAAGATTCAGAAAGGAGAGATCAGCGCAACACCCCCTCAGAAGAGCCCCAAATAGCTGCATGACACACAGGGTGGAAACGGTTAATTTGGGCTGAGAATTGCACGCAGAGAGAAATGCATTTTTTTAAAAATTGCACATGCATTAGGGATGCGCAGATAGTGATGGCAATGTTGCTTTTTTGTGTTTATTTTTGTTTTGTTGAAGAAATCTCAATTATAAAAAAAACAACTTCACTGACTTCTAGCTTGTCGTCACGCACTCTTTGAACATTTAGCAGCAGACAAACGTTGGCAAGTGCTATCCAAAAAATGTAATCTTAGTTACCAATAAGCCCTTACTGCTCTTCAGGCGATATCAAAGTGCATCCCAAAGACACACATTTGATCACACCCACCCATTAAATACTCACTGAGTCAACACAGCAGTCTGTGCCCGACAGATCCAAGTGGACCAGGCAGTTGGGTTGAGACAAGAAGAGATAAAGGTTCTGCGAATAGGTCGAGAAGAGGAGAAACATCGTATTAGGCTGAAAAAGTGGAGATTAAATGGGGCAGCGTGTATTTGTGTTTCCAGATGGCTTGTGCTTTCTGACCGATGCATCCTCCCCCGAGAGGACCCCGGGGTTCTTGCTCAGGTCCAGGTGCAGCAGGGAGTTAGAGTACTCATCGCTGGAGCACAAAGCCTGAGAGAGAGAAACCACTCCTGAGAGAAAGGGGAGTAGAGCGCAGAGAGATGAAATGAAAAATGAGAAAGATGAGAGCTGGTAGCTGTACAATATTAAAAAGGAGAAAGAGAATGCTCTCAAAACATTTTGTGTCTTTAAATTATTCATAGACATCTTGGAGCAGCAGGTATCAGTGGATGTTATGGGAAGTAGCGCAATTCAATGTAATATTTAAATTCTCCGCTGGGTACCCTGTGCGATGAGACAGTAGCAGAAGGCATGCTGCCTGCAGGGTAAGTAAATATGGAGTCATAGCGGGGCGAAAGCATAAAACAAAGCTCTGAAAACATTATATCCCCTCAACCACAGTATGATCTAACCCGAGCTCTGAAAGCTGCAGGGGATCCAACTTGTTCTCCTCCTGATTTTGGTGAGTAACACCTGTGCCATACTTTTATTTAACTCACAGACAGGGGTAAATAAAGAAAAAAACAAGGTGGGGCAACTCCTAACCTTTGGAGGTGAGTGAGGTCTTGGAGAGGTTGAGGAGACGAAGCCCCTTGCTGAGGCGACACACTTGCTGGATTAAGTTGGACACACCTGCAGCATGAACACAGCAGATATAAAAAGTGAGTCGCAGAATTTCTTGTCACTTGAAAGTAATTTTCACTGTAACAGATGTACCTGCTTCTGAGTTAACGGATCAGGGACCAGATAAGCCAAAATGAGCCACTATTTTCTTTTACTATTGGACTCAACAGACCCTTTCGGGTAATATTTAGATATAGAACAATGAGAGCCAGTGAAAATAGAACTGTCTTTCTTCATCACATCAAACACAAGCTTGAGTTTTTCTCCAGACCCAAAGATTAAATTAGAAAAACAAAAAAGGGAGATAATTTACGATACCTTGGTTATCCAGTGAGTTGTGCGCCAAGTTGAGGGAATGGATGACAGATGCAGGGTTCTCTGAAAGAGCTACTGACATCTTCTGTGGGAAGTCACTGCAAAAGTGGGTGTGCAGTTACCTACAGAGAGCTGCAACTGCAGTTGAAGTATCAGGTTCATTATAAATCTCTTGGTTTATAAATGTTGAGTGCCCATCATGATGTACTGATGTGCTTTTTGTGTGACTTTTGCTGCATTGCCACTACAAGTGACATAGTTACAACAGCCATGTGTGGCCAGAAACACAGTTTTCATAGTTTTGCTGCAGTTCAGGGGTGTCAAACATAGGGCCCATGGGCTGGAACCGGCCTGGCAAAGACTCCTATCTGGCCCACTGGATAGTTTTGAAAAATGTGAAGGAGGGCATTAATTTTGAACTTTTAGCTGTATTTTCAAAGGTTTTGCAGCTTTGGCTACTGACAAAGATGTCCCTTACAACCATTCTTACTACACTAGAGTAAATAAGTTATAGATAAAGATAGAAAAGATAAACAATGACATGAGAGAAAACTCATCTACTATGGAAATGTCATTTTTTACAATATGCTCGCATTTTTTTAAAAGGACATTTTATGTGAATTAACAAAATGTTTCTGTTGTTTCATTACAGGACCGTCTGGGATTTAAGCTACCAGAACTTTGTCTGTAATTTTACATATTTATTTCTTACAATTTAAGCTCAAACTGTCATTCCTGGCAAATTTATTTCATTTATTAGATCAATATTTCTCTATCATGTAGAAAAAGAAGTGCCATCTGTTAAATGTGTAGTCAAACTTTGCACTGATGGAAGCAGGAGTTTCACTGATCCAACCCACCTAAGATCAAAGTGGGCTGGTATGTGTCCCACAGTGTAAAATGAGTTTGACATCTTTGCTCTAGTTACTTGTTGACATGTTCTCTGAGCTTCTGTGTTTGAGAGGAAACATAAAAGCATACCATAGCTGATTCTTAAATAAATCGCTGCAGAGCTTCAGGCCAGCTCATATTTTGCAGATATATATATATACTGCATTATTTAGGAAATACATCCATTTTTATACATAGTAGCTCATTTTCAGAGGCTCAAAATTAATTGGAAAAACTAACAATTTTAAATACAAGGATTATTTTTAATACTTGGATAGAAATTCACAGCCAGTGACTGTCTGAAGTCTAGAACCCGTGGATATCACCAAATGCTGCCTTTCTTCCCTTTAGATTCTCAGCCAGGCCTTTACTGCAACCAGATTTCAGTCATTGATTGTTTGTGGTTCTCTCTGCATTCAGGTTTGTCTTCCGTTACTTTAAAGGAATGGTCCATTAGGTTAAGATGAAGTGACTGACTTGGTCCTTCAGAATTCATCCTGCTACTTTTATCAGCAGTCACACTATCAATAAACACTTGTGACCCGGATCCACTGGCATCTATACATGACCACGCCAAAACATTGCGTCCACCATGTTTGACAGATGATGTGGTATGCTTCAGATCATGAGCAGTTTCTGTCTTTTTCCATACTTTGTCTTTCCATCATTCTGGTACAAGTTCATCTTGTTTTCAATAAACCAACTAGTATTTTTCCAGAACTGTGCAGGACGAGAAGTTTTCTCACAAAATCTAATCTGACCTTGTTGTTCTTGAATGTAACCAGTGGTTTGCACCTTGTTGTGACTCCTCTGTGTTTCTATTCATGATGATGTCTCAAGAATGTAGTCAAGGCGCTTCTAAAATCATCTGTTTTAGTTGTCTTCTATAGTCTTGTCGGCTTTTTGATGCTCATTCGTTTAAAAGATCCAGTATATTGTTCATTTGACCATTCAAAGTTTTTTCTATATGTGATCGTCTTCCTTATTTGCATTGGCATCTGCGCCAAACTCACATAAAGAATTCCAGTGAACAGCTACCAAAACAAGTCCAACTCCTCATCCTTGCATCTTCTTTTACCTGGCTAATTTGTCATACAGTAATGAGGGAACATACCTCACCTGCTTAGGAAACTGCTTGTCAGCCAATGGTCAAATTATTTTTGAGCCTCTGAAAATGGGAGATTCTGTATAAAAACACAATTCCTAAACTGTTAAAGAAAAGGTTTATAAAACCACTTAAATCAAAACTAAAAGTCTGAAATTTAGAGGCAAAAATTCTATAAAATCCAACAACTTTTGGCCCTCATTGTATTTGTAGCGAGACACTTCTTCACCAAAGCATGAACACAGCTTAACAGCATAAAACACAAAGATATTTGATGTCATTCAATGAAGCGATTGAAACAACTGACAAACACTGTGGTGTCACTATGAACTAAAACTCTATGAACTTACACTACATTCACAGACAAGCACTTACGCATACAATACATATATAATATATAATTCAGTAGTACAGAGATTTAGCCTTGTTCAAGGACATACAAGTTAATCAAAATAAGGCCAACAATTGACTCATAGAAGCAGCATTCTCAGGTATTCTGACCAAGTTCTTAGCATGGGTCAATCATTAAAAGACAAACACCACTAAGGTTCACAAAATACACTTAAAACCGTTTGGTAAATGTTGTCATTTGCATTAAAAAAAAAATCAAGGCAGGATAAAATTAATGCCCATTTCAGGAATCAGAGTTTCTATAATAGTCAAAGCACAAAAAGTAAATGAAGACTGCTACTCACGATTTTAACCCAGCATTCTCCAGAGTGATCTCTTCAAGGCTGGAGGATTTGCTGACTGTGTGCAGGACCTGCTCAGTGACCTCTGAGCCCTGATGCATGAAAGACATATTTAAAACCTTGGTCGGTGACCCTTCAGGAATACTGTAAGGTGTAGCACACAAGTTTATACTTACAATGCGCAGGTCTTTGCAGTACAGTTTAGTGAACCAGGTGTTGTAAGCCATTGATGCAACAATGACAGCCAAATCTCTGTAAAAGGGAAAAACTGGATAAATGAGGAACTGTAATTTGGCTGCAATATTGCCCAACCGCCATTCGTTCCTGACCTGCTCTCCAGGTGGCTGAAGTCCAGCAAGTTAAACTCCCTGTTGTCCTGAGAGTGATAGATGGTGTCCACATCCTAGGAGAAACATTATCAATGAGTGCATGACACCCCCCTCATATTGTGCACAGTCATATATATGTAACATTCAAACACACTCACAGTAACACAGGCACAGCCCCACAGCTCTTACCCACTGCACTTCCTCCTTGCAGCTGATGCCATTATAGTCGCACAGAGCAGCGTAAGTCTCTGAGAAGCCTCCTGAGAAAGGAAAGGGGGAGGAACAAACAGAAGAGGGGGAAAAAAAGAGTTGATGAGAACAGCTGCTTCCTTCAGCAGTAAATGGCAAAAAAGGGAGGAAAATGCACACAGAAACATTTGTCCAAATTATCAATCTTTTATATGTGTGACAGCACTAAAAAGAACATCTGGGAGAGCATTTGTAAAGTACGTGTGCCAACTTCCTCTTGAGTCTGCCAAGTGGTGTACACATGCTCATATCTGTGTGTGACTGCCTGTGTATGCATGCGTGCAAATTCCCATGTTTGATGATAACGTCTCTTTTACCGCAGGCCCTCTGTGTCTCCACTGAAGTCTCGGAGCTGGGTGAATACTTCCTGCTGCCCTCCGAAAGGTCACTGTCTGAATGACAGATGGAAGGGCTGCAAACATAAAAGAAACACAGATACTGTAAGGAATCATTTATCTTTTGATAATTGCGCAAATAAAGGTCATCCTTCTTTAAACTTTCCAATTTTTCACCACTGCACAGACGTGACTATTTATTCTCATTTTATCTTGAGAGGCACCGACACTTACGCAAAAATGGAGTTGTTGAATATTCGAGACAGAGCGAAATTTATATGGCTGACCACATGATTGAGGTGTTCCCGTGACTCAAACCTCAGGGAGTAACTGGACTTGTCAGTGTCGATAACAACCTGCGCATAAGAAAAATATCCGTAAAAGACTGAAAAATATCGTGGCAGTTGAATCTTAAATTTCATTTATTAAACAAATTAATGTATCTATTTTTTAATTACTTGCAATTAAACTATATGAATTATATATGAAACCACTGGACTAGTTAAATGGAATGATGACACAACTTCGTAGATTATCTGTCTGTTATAATAAACACTAAAGTGAAGGAGCAAACAACTGCAAGTATAAATGCAAGTATATCAGAGCTATATCAGGTACTTGACTATGATAGGAAAGATTTATCCCTTACATAAGCACATAGCCAGGTTTACCTTGATAACTTATACTGGACCTTAATCTCTGTTATGCTGTAGCTCTTTTCCACAACAGCCACTGACCCGGAGATTTCTATGAGCTGAACCTTTAAGAGCCCCTGAGGTCTAGATTGAAAGATCTTCCTTGTTTTTCTCCACAGCTGTTTTCACACACCCACTGCATCTCTAAACTTTTCTACACATGTGAGAAAGCAAATGTCTGAATCAGTCAGACTGGATTTTGCCCTGCCAGCTACCAAGTATATAGTCTGCATAATGTAAAAATTGAACCAATGTGAGAACAGTAAGTAGAAGTCATTGCAACCTTACTACAGAAAATACCTGTAGTAGTGAAAATAGGCCTGAATTGGAAAATCTTCTGTTGTGTGCTGCATGTGGCACGAATTTGGACAACGTACGGACATGATTCTGGTCCCATTGTCAAGAATTCAGTGTAAAAAACTGATATTAACTGGGTGGCAATTTGCATTTTAGTTAAGGCCACTACAATACAGTCAAAAGAAGACTATTTCCATCTGCAGTCATTTATATTTGGTGCCATAGAGCTACCAGACCTTCCATTCGCATACATAGATAAGACAAAGAGACCAGTAGCAAGACTCCACCACAGAACAGAGCGGGTTTGATATTCGTTAAATTAGTCCAAAAAAAAAAAACATGGAGCTGGGCTATAAAGCAGCTTGCAGAGCAACAACTGTGGGCCAGCCAAAGAAGCTTGGGTAGCTAATTGGATACATAGAGGGGTATCATCTCAGCCGATCTCATCTCCGTTGATATGAGCTGGCAATGAGATCAGCTGATCTGCTGAGATTACAGCTAAGCTTACTTGCCTAAACTAAAGTTATGCTTGATTATTCAAACTGAGCATCAGTGTATTTTTTCTCTCCCTGTTGTTGACTGTTGTTGACTCAGTTCTATGTTAGTTAGCAGCTGATTGAACCTGAGCCTAGCAAAGAGTTGTTTACATTAGTTCCTGATGACTTCACTCCACCTCCTTCCTTGCTCCTAACCAGGTGTCATTCTGACCATGGCTATTAGAGTCCCTAGATTGATATCTATGAATTGAATCTGTTGTGGCACTGGTCCTTGTGAGAGTTGAAAGAGGGGAGACACTTTTCTCTGAGGCCTGACATAAAATAAACCGGGGGGCCATCCAGGATCTCCAATACTGCAAGCTTTAATACCTTATCCCTAGAAATAACAACACACTTTCCACACTGTGAAACAGTCTGCAGTCCTTGCTGTGTAACAAAAATGCTTTTATATCCTTCAATGTCTCCTGAGTGGAGCTAAAATCTAGGTCCAGGGACCTGCCTGCAAAGCAAGGTAGTGGAAGAACTTAGAAGAAAAAAAGCAGACCTGACAATAATTTTCTGGTTACAGGTTATTAATTTCCTGTAGGAGAAAAAAAGCCTTTTAATCTCACAAGCAAAGGCTTAAATAAAAACTGGGAAAAATAATTAAAAATTCTTGCAGTAAGTTTTTCCTTGTTGGCATTACATCAACAGTAGAAGAGAATAAGTTAATAAGAGAGCTCTTACTGTCACAGTGGCTGTTTTAATAAATATCTAAAATGCTTTTATCCTGCCTTGAAGGCCATAGTGATGTAACTACACCATTATACAACTGCACAGACAACTTTGTTGTTGCAGTGGAGAGGAGTGCATGTAAAAATGTAAAAATTCACCTGATGTTCAGGTTGAGAATTCAAAGCTCGAATCTCCAAGAAGTTGAATGTGGTTTCTACCTGTTGCCAGAGACATAGTTGACATTTCAGCTGGCACGAATCTAAAAGCCTCACACTGCACATTAACTTGAGAGGGTGGCAGAAAGTACCTTTGTGGGAATCTTTGGCGCCAGGAAATAGAGACGCCATGTTGTGAGCACCTGGGGAAAAAAAAGGAAATAAAGCAAATTGAATGAAGACTCTTGAAAAGTTCACTGCACAGTCATACTCCCCAGGGAGAAAACAGTCCCAGGAGTTTCCATGGTAATGATGAGAGGGTCTATTCATCTACTGATCCAGCAAATTGCTATCTGTGTCAGCGATAACGTCAAGCATTAACAGATTAACATCTTCAAGTCTGAGAAATGGTGACATGCTGCAATGTTTTAATCACAATGACACAAACATAAAATGTAATTTCATTATCATTCTATTACTTCTGCTGTGGGTAAACATGACAGTGGCTCATACATTTAGTTCGAGACACGCAGTGCGCCTCTGGGCCCAGCGAGCAATCTCTTCTGGTCATTTAGCATCGCTCCAGGTCTTTAATATGAGAACCGCCAAATTTCAGGGCTAATAGATGTCTTCTCTACCGTTCGCATCATAGGATCTGTTCTAAACACAGAAATGCGGGTCATGGTGGGTCAGGACATCAAATTAGCTTTTTTGCTTTGCCATCTTTGCTAATTTGGTATCTGCGGTCAGAGGCGTGTTGGATCATTTTTAGTTCAATGCAAACTTGATGGGAGTTTGGACGTGACTGGAAATTTGAAAGCAAACTCAGAGCCTGTTTGTGCATCTCCATCTGAAGGAGCACACGCACCATTTGTGTGCGTGCACCCACTTATTTTTGGCTTGGAGACATTTGTGTCATGCAGCTTTTGAGTAAATCTGATTCTGCCCCTGATTCTTCTTCTTGAGAAACAGTTTCTTTCTTTTTGTTTTTCTTGCAAACACACACTCTATAAAAAGAAGAAGAAAAAAGTCAGTGTCTCGATCCATCAAGGCAAACAAAGAATAGTGATTCTTTGGCATTTTGCAGCTCTCCACCAGCCCCTAAGTACTGCCCTCTGCTCTTTTTCTTCTCCTCTTCTGCTCCGTCGCTTCCAATCATTTACTCCATTCTCTCTGATGGGCCTGCTAAAACACTCCCCGAGGACAAAGTCTCCCCCCTCCGCCCACCCCATGCCCATGTGTCTCTCCCCAATGAAATAAGTAATTAAATTACAGCTCTCTCATTCTACTGTTATTTTTTGGAGAAGGGAGCTTGACACAGGCCTGTCTGAAGCACACATTGACAGCCTCTTACACCCACACAGCAAGTGAGGTGTCGAAAAAGAAATCATTCAAAATTCAAAATGTGCATGTGAGATGGAGAGAGTGTAAGAGAGAGGTGAAGATCTGCGCTTCACTTCAAAGACTGTCTGAAGGAGTTGATTAGAAGGACCAGATTGTATCGCATTACGGTGATGAGTCTGGGTTACGGGTGGTAGTTAAGAGAGTGCATGCAAGTAAACAGAAGTAAATCATGCTGATGCAGCAGGAGAGAGAGACACTTATCGAGTATTCCACTTCAAAGGGAGACCAGACACACAGCACACATATTGTGGGTTAATTATGCAGCTAGATAACAGATATTCAAATTCTGTTTTGTTTGACAGTTTGGGTGAGGCCTCTGCAGATAAATTCATGTAAACCATAGTGACAAAGCAAAACCACCAATCACAACCTCAAGCAAGCTTTCAACTGCTTACTTCCGACCCTGAACTTCCAGTGAAACAGGAAAACAAAAACTTAACACAATTAAACTCTCCTCTCTCCTGCCAAATGCTAACCTGGGTGCATTTGATCAACCTCCAATCTATTTTTCCGTTTTCTATGTGCACCCAGCAGGAGAGAGAGCCCTCGCGTTCCAGTTCAGCTTTTAAGAGGAAGCGGTAAATGAGACATGGATTGGAAAGAGATTATTGGAAAGATGTTTCTGGCAGATAGACATATCAAAGTGTCTGAATATCAAAGGCTGTACATGCAGAAACTCTCCTAACTGCCCATCCTCACCACACGATGAATCATTACAGCATCCAATGAGTGGAATTCTGCACTGCCGAGGCAAAAATGGACCTTTTTTAAAAGCTCATTCACTCACTGGGGGAATTGTAGAAGGGGCGGCAGAAATAACCAGTGTGTCGAAACAGTATAAAAACTACACTAGTTAGACAAGGATTTGTTTTATATTATGCTTATAAAGATGTACGGTTGCCTTGCTGCACTTAATGGTGCACTCAATCAATTATACCTGTTCTGCAGTGTGTGTTACCCATGCATGAGTTGTGTCCTTTTCTGCAAACACAGTGGAAGTGTTACACATTTGCTAACACTGGCATTCATACAGGGTCCAGTCTGATTTCCTGTCTGCCGTGTACAAGCTGATTGCCCCAGATTCTATTCAGATAGCTGGCTGAGTTTTGCACAGTCAAATACAAATTTCATATCTCTGTCCTATATTCTCTGATGAAAGCACCCCAGAATCAAAGGCTGTGAGCTGTTCGGCCCCCCACTGCCTCCACAGGCACAGAGGGATCCATAGCCACTCTCGCAGATCCTGTCTATCCAATATTCATCCTGCCAAGCCGCCAACAGCAGTCACAGAAAAGGGGGAGCAGCCGTAATGCAGTTAGCAAGTGACCAAAGAAGCAAGATGTTTACTGTCACTGTTAAATAATGAGGATCTCTTGCTTCTGCTGTCACAGAAATCAACATTGTGACAGAGATCCATTAACACTGCAGGGGAAGTAAACATCAAAGACAGTACATACATGATGCATGTCTCAGGCTGCTTATGTAGCAGGCTTATGGCATTCTTTTTCTTCTACATCAGCAGACCAGTGCTAAGACAGAACCCATTAAACCAGCCAAGTCGGCAGTGAGAAAACAGAAAGCAGCAACTTACCAGAATTTTGTCCTCTGTTTTGCCATTTTTAGTGTCAAGCTTAATGCCACGAACAAACTTTATAGATGATTTATCGATAATCTTCCTGATGCTTTCTGTGGATGACAACATTAACATATGTTACAACATAATCTCTCTCTCTGTTTCAGTCTCCGAAAGGAGCAAACAACCATTTGTGCAAATTTGATAGTTTTTCATATAAAAAGAACAGTTTGCAAGCTGTTGTGTCTTAGATTTGTGAATCCTTTTTCACTCTTCCAAATTTGCAGAGACCTCAAAAATATTCTCTACATTTATTTTTTTTGTCTGTTAATATTGTACAGTAATACTAAAATACAGGCAAAGCAAAATCCTACAACAATAATATCATTTTGAAGGACATAAAATGAGACATAATGTTCACTGTGCAGGATTATTTGCAGGACCTCTTGTCTCTAAACATTGATTTTTGCAAAGTTAACATTGCCTAAAGGGATACAGTAGAAAAATCACATTCAGAAACCAAAAGTAATAAGGAGTAGTGTGGCAGAAATTCAAATTAAATGGAACACAAAAAAACAACATGCAAACAATAAGGAAGGATCCTTTAACTTCAGATTACTGTACAAATATCCCAGCTCAACATTAGCTGAGGGATGTGTCAGACTTGCAATGTACGCTGACCTGTCGTGGCATTTTAGATGATAAAAATAACCGCGATGACAGGATCATGATTATACGTGAGAAACAAACCTCTTATATGCAAAATCATATAATCTGCACGTAACACTGAAGCAGAATGATTGACAGGGTTTTAGGTTGTGCTCCAAAGCACAAAGGCACTCAGTGGGAAGTTACACGATTTCGTGGATTAATTACTGAATGACTGTGATACATAACAATGTTTTGCCTCCGAGGTATTTCCTTTGAGGTAGTCACAATATGCTTCAGTGTTATTTTCTTACTCACAGGAGCAATATAACACATTTGAGCATCAGTGTCTATGATTCACTGAGAACTGTTCCTGTCAAACAGTGTCACTGTCGGTGTTGTGACCCCTGACTTGTATATACAGCACATAACGTCCGTGATGCGCCAAAAGAAGCATCTTACTCACAGTTTGGGAACACATAGCACTGACACACTATCGCAGACACATACAGTCGCTAGCAGAAATTACATGATTCAGCATCTCAATTACTCTAGCTCCAGAGCTTCCAACTGACAAGTTTATGAAGAAATCGATACAGAGGCTGGGTTGTTGGGATTGGGCAGTGGAGTTGATACAGTCACAATGGACAGTGATGCAAACAATTCTTTCCCTGGCAAACAATTCTTTCCTATTTCTATTTTTAGGTGCTCATAAGTCTTAAGGGGAACAGGTTCCATTGCAGTTATGTACATTTGGTCAGATTATGTACATACTTTACTCGAATATTTGGATTTAATGTCCCATTACACTTCTAATCTATCAAATTTCAGCAAAAATACAGCACTTTTAACTTTACTGCATCTCAACTCTTATATGAATGACCTGTGATGAAGCTACATTTTCCTAAATAAATCATTTAAGTATCATCACCCTAACCAGACACAACACGTAAATGACGCTCATACCTTTTTGCATGGACAATTAATAATCAGATAACATGATGACACTTATAGGATCCTTCCTGGAACAAGAGGACTAATTTTTGACACTTTTAGTGCATTCTGCACCATATTAATAAGAGCTATGCGAACCAAGAATTGAGACCTGATAATTTAAGTCAATCCAGCTGTTAGGAAGGCTCTTTCCAGTGACCTAGTGCATGCAGGCAGACCACCAGGTTCTCCACCTGTCAATCAGTGCAGGAAAGGCGGGATGAGGTGGTGCAGCCGCCCGGCAGGTGGCTGAATGAAGAGGCAGGGATTCCACTGGATTAATCATCACAGTGAGCCTAATAGAGCCATTAGGAGTAATTAACACAGCAGCAGAGTCCCTGCTACCCTGAGCATGTGTGCTGCTGGTGCATGTGTCAGTGCTTTTGCGCGCGTGTATGATATTGAAATCGAGGCATTGCTGTGACTTTGACATATGTAAGCTGTTGCTGTTTGAGAAAAGGGGAGTAAATATTTGTGCATTCTGTCGCGCTGTTGAGTTTGTATAGCTCATGCATTTTTGTTGGCAAGATACGGTGAACATCTGCCTGTATCAGTGCCCCTCTCTTCACTTTCCCACGCACGCGTACACACGCACGCACGCGTGCAATCAGCAGCAGCGCTCTGGCTGGTTAGGCTGCAGAAAAACAAAGATGAAATACTCAAGAGTTGAGGGTTAGAGAGGGGGAAATCTCACTGTGAAATGGGTGTCTTGGTTTTTTTTTTTAAAAAAGAAAAAGAAACGTGCAGGGAACAAGACGGTACCAGACCCCACGAGTACACACCATTATTTTCCACAACGCCCCTTTCCCTCTTTGGCCTAGGGCTGGGGTTTTTTATTACCTGATCCACCCAGAGAGGGCAGGCTTAAAGCTAATTTCCCTGCACTGTAAATAATTAATTTGAAGATTAACTAATTCACATGCGCGGGGAAAGAAGAAGAAAGAAAAAAGCCGCCCCGGCAAGGTTCGGGACTGATTGCAAAGGTGTAGCTCATGACAAGCATCCAATGCGTCTGTACGGTCGCAGCCTCCGACAGCCGCGCGGAGAAAAAAGCATCAGGAGCCTGACCACACACGCGCCCGGGGCGACCGCGAGCACACCGACACAAGACCGGGAGCAAAATAACCAAGCGGCGGTCTTTACCCACCTGTGATATCCTTGCTCACACTCACGAAACCAGAGGCAGTGATCTCTTTAGAAGCCATGTCTGTTCCTCTCTCCTATCGCCACCCCTCCTCCTCTTCCTCTCCTCCACCTCCTCCCCAATGTCTCCCTCTCCCTCTCTCTCTTAGAAATGGACAGAAAGAATGCTCTCTCTCCCAGGCATTCCAGCAGAGCACCCGACTGCCCGACGCGCTTCCTGGAAGAAACCGTTTGGATGTCGGGAGGCTGGATGGTGGGAGAGACGGGAGGTGGAGGGAGTGATGATGTTGAGGAGGAGGAGGCGGGGATCACTCTGGGATAATGAGGCTGTGGTTAGGCTACCTGTGAGAGCACGCCCAAGTTAGAAATCAGAAGATGCAAAGCAGCAGAAACAAATGTTACACCCAAAATAGAGATTGCCACTTAAAAAAACAAGAAAAGATTTACCCTGCGGGTGTCACGGTTGGTTGTCCCTGGGACTCCACAGAAGAGGCAGGAAACGGGATGGGTGTAGGTGGAGCTTGTCAGCGATTCTAAACAGTGAACATTGCTTATCAGATTCATCCAGGTAGAGCTATTCTTCAGTTAACTTACGTTTCCGAACTGGACAGTTGCAGTTGATGGGAAAGTCAGTAAATGGTAAAAACGTGATTCCATATGGAAATCTTGAGGTCTCTGAAATTATCACAATTTATTCTGAAGGGGTCAAGCTGAGTCTAGGTCTGAGAGCTCGAGGCATTTCAGGTGAAAATCATGAAATTCATGAAATTATTAGAGTCAATCACCATCCAGGAAATATGAATGGAATAGCTCTGCAAATGTTCCACAGGACTAACCTCCAAGTGGCAGTAGTCTTATGTCTATTTACGTTTTTATTCTTTAGACAGTGCATGAGCTGCAGTTTAAAGTGTTTTACATTGCCTGGGCCTCGGTGCAGCCGCCCTAGTTCATTCACTTACTGAGACAAGCCATCCTCCCTTTAAGGCCACCCTCACTTTGATTGTCTGGGTTGAACAGTAGCTGGGTTATAGCCAGATGTGTCCCTGAGATGCATGTTAGGGACAATCATTGTTGTTGAAGACTGCTAGTAACTGCACATTCAAAGCAGTCTGAAGCCTGAGCTTTTGGCTCACATGTTTTACTTGCACATACACTGATCTCATTATTTGAAAAATGAAAGGTGTTTAATATGAGCACCACGGTAACAATATGAATATGGCAGAAAATAAGCAATGGCATAACAGGTACGATCTAAAACTCTAGGGATCCAAATTCATTAACCAAACCAAACCAAAGTTATTATGATTCATCCTGTGGGCTCTGTGGATATCCACAACAATCTCGTATTTGTTGAGATATTTCATCCCGAACCAATGTTCTGGTCTGTGCCGTGGGCTGACTATAAACTTGCAGACTGGGGGATTGAGATTTCCTCAATCAATTTACTAAACTTTATCGCACTGTAACTGACTGGATTACAGGGACTATAAATAAATGTTCACCAAAAGGGAAAATGAGCATCCACAGCCGTAAGCAGTAGACCGAAAGGGAGGCTATAAATAGAGCAAACAAAAGATAACAAAAAATAACCTGAATGAGTAAATAAAAATGTGAAAATGCAGGATTTTAGCATTGGCAGGAGGCCCAAAAAAGCCACACCATGATTTAACACAGATCAAAGAAGGGGAAGAAATTAGAAATACTTTCACCTCTGCAGCAAGTTTGTAAGGTCAGACCACAACAACAGAAGATAAAAAAGAAGAAAGGGAAAATTAAGCTCCTTGCTGATAATAAATTGGATGTGCTGTGGGTTTAAATCTTCACCTCTCCGCCTTTTTGTCAGCCTAAAGGCTCCACCTGTTAACTAGTTGACAGAGGAAGGAAATATCTCCACCAAGATGATAATCTCTGTCTGTGGTTTGCTGTGAGAGTTGGGTGAAACCCCTCCTATGAGATCCAATTAGTCTCTGTCTTATAGCCTCTGAAATAAAACCGGCTTCGTAAAATAACAGGGACTTCTGAAATATACATCATTTTAACTGTGGAAATCTCAAAAGCTTTTTCCTTTTTCTTTTCCAAAGAACAGGAGGGGAGTTGTACATTAATTCTGGACATTCAATTCTTGACAAAATGAACCTCATCCATATCTTCCTGCTGCTGGGTGAGTATCACAGATAACACTTGATTGACTGTCACACACCTTCTGTCACACCTCTGCTGGGCAGAATTCCAAAAAAACGAGCGTTGTCATGACAAAACTCTTGGTACCGGTGGACAAAACCATGTCCCAGCAGTTTAAGAGGCATCTGCACTCTGCTGTCAGAGTAGTGCTGACACAGAGCCAAAGCCGAGCACTCTTATTTGATGCAGATATCAGTAGTATGGTATGCGGGGTTATAAATTTTACTAGGCTGTTAGCCTGCAGCAGGAACTTTCAGACAGTGTTAAATTAAAATGATGTGCACCAGCCAGAATCTGAATAGGGCTAATGGAAATGATTTGGACTGAGCTGTCAAATTGTTGTGCAAGCTATTCCATCCCAGGCAGCCATGAGTTATATTTTAAAACTATATGGTCGTAGTAGCACTATGTGACACTGTTGTATATGTGCGTGTATAGCGTGGGCGTGTAACAGGAAAATACAGCAAATCTGTGTACATTCCTTCTGTTCCCATGGGGATGATAACTGTCTAAAGAGTTTGCTCATTAAGGCATAGGAAGCTCTGCTCTCTGTCAAACTGTGTGGCAGTCCCGTAACTGTGAGTGTTAGCAAAGAGATGTGGCTCAGATGGTCTTCAAAGCAACTCCTTAGAAGAGCGAAAGATTGTTATGCCTTATAGGCACAGGTTTACTGCTTCTAGATGTTTTAAATTTACTTGTAGACACTTACTTTAAATATATATATATTTTTATGTCTTGATTATATAATATAAAAAACAGCAGTGGACCATGACTGACACTCTGGCATGCAGCCATGTGGGAATAAGCCATCTGAGCTGCCTGTGGTGTTCATGCTGATACATTTTACTCATGAATGACAGAGAATAGAGAAAACATACTGTACCCAAAATGTCACTGATGTGACAGGAACAATCTGTGGTAGAATATATATATATATATATTTTTTTTAAATCGACTGTTTCTGCGAAACACTTTGTCCGTATTTCAGGTATGGCTGCATTTGTTCTCCAAGCTGATTCGCTGCAAGGTACGGCAGATGTTATCATCACACATAAGTACAATATGTCTGTCATAAGCAGAAGAAAGACGCCAACGGAGTTATCGTTCTCCTGCAGGTCTTCTAAAGACTGTTGTGTCCGTGTGGCCCCCAGGGTCAAAAGTCTACCTCGGAGAATCTGTGCTGCTGAAGTGTGCAGTTGAGTCAAACTCCACTGCTCAGTGGGGCTTTGAGTGGGACAAACCAAAAACTGTTCTGACCCTGAACCCCAGGCATGTGGTCTCAAATGACAGCTACTTCATCACCGCTGTAACAAGGGAGGACGCGGGCAGCTACAGGTGCAAAGCAGGACAAACATCCAGCCAGCCGGCGGAGCTCATCGTGTCAGGTGAGCAGCTACAACATCTGCTGTGTTGTGTATTGTTTGTGAGCCCAAATCTTCTTGCTGGTTTAACAGAGATTAAGATCATAATGTTCAAAATATTTAAATTAATTAAAAAACAAACTTTTACAAGGGAAAACATTATGCTAATTTCACGCCCCTTATATTTATATTCAAGAATCTTTTGGATTGTTTACAGTTCCTTATTTATCATATACTGGGCCTTAGTGCAACCCTTCAGTTCAACTAAATTATGCTGTTTTATCTTCTTTTCTCCTAAAGAACGCTCTCCCTCTTTGCCAACTTTCTTCTGATTGGCTGACCCTTGAAAACATAATGTTAAACCAGAATGTGGGTGTGATTTTGGTTCAGCCCAAGCTGTGTGTCTAACATGACCATATTAATGATATCCACTCTCTATGATATTATAAAGATCTGCTAGCATTTCAGGTAGTCTGCAGGCTAAGATTCTGCTTCACAAAGATTATATGGGCACACTCTGATTTCAATTTTAAACCATTCTTCAAACCTTTATTATGAGCATCTACCACTGTTACATTATTTATATGACAAAAAATTAGGAAATGCAAAGTAAACCCACTTTACCTGTCATGTTCATTCAGTATTCTCTGCACAAAGGACAGCTAAGGCAGATCAGTAAGTAATACGTTTTGTATGATTTAGATTCCAATAAGAAAAGCTGAGGGAATCACCAAACTGATCATAAGGGACACGTGAATGCCTGTATCAAATTTTAAGTGGTATGAAAATTAAGTTGGGTTTCATAAGAAAAGTCAATTACCTCAATAGGACAAAATGTACCAGTCATCTGTGGATTCCCGTGTCCCTGCTGCAGCTGAATTTCAGAATATGATTTCTTCTTTCATTACTGCACATTGCTGCGGTGCATGAAATGTAATCGTGCAATAATTATAATGTAATTTCCAGAGATATGTAGTTATAGCGGTTGTGTTCCCATGTGAGCCACTTATTCTGCAGCCAAACAAGGCCCGCAAGTGCATTTATGATAATGATATTCATGAGTAAATCTTTAACATGGAAACATTTGCCAGTTGCTACAGTATGAAAGTGCTCTGGTTCTTCTTCTAATCTTATTGCGTCTTTCAACTCCAGAGCTGACCCCTCCCTCGCTGATTCTGGCTCCCAGCACGAGATACATCTTTAGTGGGGAGAGATTCAGTATGCGCTGCCCCTCATCTCAGACGAACGCCAAAGGCTGGAAGCTGAGGCATTACTCTCCAGACTGTACACAGAGGAGAAAAGCTGTCCAAGGTGACCAATGTTCACCACTAGAGTGTGCTGTTAACACAAACAGGACTGATGCGTGTGTCTTCAATGCTACCATTGGGAACAGTGGGCTGTACTGGTGTGAGGGACCTGAGGGTCGCAGCAACTCAGTCAGGATCTCAGCAAGCTGTGAGTATTGCTGCCTCTGGACATAATGGGGAAAACACACCAGAGACAAATTATAACACGGTGGGGTTTTAAATGTGACGTATGAGGGAGAGCATTTTTTGTTTTATGTGTGACAAAAAAAAGTAAGGAGTTATTTATGTGTACTATCTTTATCCCACAGATGACAATATCATCATGAAGACTCCAGCCTTCCCTGTATTTGAGGGGGATAAAGTAATTTTGTACTGTCAGTACAAAACAACAAACTACAACGACACAACCTTCTTCAAAAACGGAGCAGTCGTCTCTGTGATGCCTTCGAGTCCAAACAATGAGATAAACATGACTATTGAGAACGTAACAAAGAAAGACGAAGGTTCCTACAAGTGTGCATCCCCGGCCCTAAAGATGGAGAGTACAGAGAGCTGGTTATCTGTGAGACCCAAGAGCAACACCCCAGGTCAGGTGTATAATCTCAACGTAATGATTTGTGTTTATATTTTTACATTTTGTTCAAATGCCTTTTAGGTAACAGAAGCATCCAGCCTATGCAGCCTTTTTTGGCTGAACAAAAGTCCCAAGATAAGCTCCAAAAGGTAGAAATGTGATTTCATAAGAAGGGAGAAGAAATAAAAACCCATGGAATGAACAGGCGAAGTAAAAAAGGGAAATCCAAGCCTTTGCATGCACACAGAAGGCTGACTCCAAGGTGGGAACAATCACAGGTGGGAACAAGACACAGGTGGGAACAATCAGGCCACCAGTAGGAAGGCAAAGGAGGAGGTTAAGGGTTTGATGCACACAAGGAAGAGCAGTCACCAAAAGTCATAAAAGTGGTTAAAGAAGACAAAGGAGATAACACAAACACCAAAGTCACAAGGAAAAAATTGATATAGAAACACAATAAGTTAGTAAGTAATTAAGTTTATTTATATAGATTTTTTCAAGAACAAAAGTCCAAAAGTGCTTTACAGGTACAATATAATATAAGATAAAATTATTAAACAGTAGTTCATGAATAAAGGGAGGCATCTGACCTTTAAGAAGTCTAAAAGTGATCACCAAAATTGTAAACTGAACAATAAAGAAGAAGAATTTGACTCTGATGAGAGCTTTTAGAGGATTCAGCCTCACAGCAGCCTTTTGGACCATTTCCAGGCGATCCAGGAAGGATTTGCTCAGAGTAGGAATAATGAATCACAATAATCGAATCATGTTGAAATAAAAAGATGAATGATCATTTTCAATTCACACTGAGAGACAATATATCTGAGACAGGCAATGATGATAAAAATACGTTTGCACAAGACAGCCAAGATCCTTTTAAAACTGAATGCCTGATCAAAAGTGTCCTCAGATTTCTCACTGTGGGCAGAAGTGAAGCTGAAATGGGTCCATGATTCTCAATTACTCTGGGGACGAAGTTATCAGGGGCACAAATAAGAACAGTTTTCAATTCCATTAAGTTTTTAGAACATTGATTTGGCTATAAGTTTGAGTTTGATATGTACAACTGAATATCATCTGCATAACAATGGTATGGGCTATCTTCAGAGTCATTCAGGATATGTCCTAGTGGAAGCATGTACAGGGTAAATAAAATAGTTCCCACAAGCAAACCTTGGGATGCACCACAAGATAAAATGGCCAGAGAAGACAGAATGTTAGCAGAAGCAGCTCAAGACAAATAAGAGGAAAACAAATCTAGAGCTGACCCATAGATCCTCACTCATGACTGATTCATGATAAACTGTGTCAAAGGCAACACAGATATCTGACAGAACAAGGGCTAAGTGTTCACCTGCATCTCTATGCATCCATAAGCTGGCTGGAAACCATCTTTTCTAAAAAAAAATTGGAAATAAAAGGCAATTTTGAAAACAGTCTAAAATTGTGATGGAGGAAAAGGTCACTTTTTTTTCTTTCTAAGAGGGCCTCTAATAGCCTGTTTAAAATAGGAAGGGACACTGGCAGAGCTAAATGAGATGTTAATTATCCTGAGAACACACTACCTAATAGTGGGGTTGGTAAAATGTCAAGTGGGCAGCAGGAAGGTTTCATTTTATCAACTAAATTGATGAGAGCATTCACAGATATCAGTGCAAAGCTCTCAAAGACACATGGGCGGTTAAGGCAAGCGGCGAGAAGAGAGAAAGGATGGGTAATGTTTGCTCTGAAATGTTGGATCTTATTAGCAAAGAAGCAAAGAAAGTTTTTACACTCTTTATTTGAGTGACTAGTCAGAGCAGGAGATAGAGTCATAAGAATGTTTCTAATAATGTCAAATAAAACTTTGGGATTTCCTCAGAACCAAAGCACTACAAATAAATGACAAGTACCTGGGACGATACCAGGCCAACTTTGTCATTTCCTAATGAGCCATTAGAGAGGTGTACTACGAAGGGAGATTAAGATCAGTTAGCAACCTTTGTCGACAGCTCCCTTTAGAGGCTATGGAACACTAACCTTTAATCTTTAAATGTTTACAGTTTCAGAGCTTTAATTTGCAGCCATCAAGTTAAAAATTAAAATAGGATTAAAATAATTAATTCAACTTAAAATGTTTGTTTTATTGCTCTGTGCGCAAAATTACAAGATTAATAATTTCCTGCTGCTTTTTTTTATGTTCTTTATACATTTTTATCACCATTTTATCATCGTCATCTTCCAATAATGTCTATGACTGGAGTAGGTAGCACTCATATGGATCATTTTGTGCAGCAGAAGAAGAATATTTTGTGTGAAATGCAAGCTGGATTAAAAGTACCATTGTGATATCCAGTAAGCCTGACTGGGATTTTAAGTTTTCTCAAGCCAGCTATTGCAAAGAAAGCCTGGCTGCGCATAATTTCCTTCATAGTAAAAACCTTATAAAAGGTTTTCAGCATGAGGCAAATTATGATAATAACACTGGCAAAAATATCTAAAATTTACTTGTTGTAATATCCCTATGCTAGTGATATCCCATCAGCCTAGTTTTAGCCTTTTGTATCAGGATGACTTAGTAGAAGCAACAACCATTAGAAAGTAACCATAAGCCAGAGGTTAGACAAACTATTAGTATAAAAATTGCAAGTTTGAGGCCAGATGCTGGCATCTCATCCTATATCTAAGATTAGAGTTGGTCTGCTTCAGAGCTCTGTATTTCTCGCTCAACACTGGGCAACATTAGCCTGTTCACCCAATCATAAGCTAGAAACAGTACTGGTAATGTTTGTGCTATTTGCCATAATTGATTGGGTTAGCCACATTTCTGAATGAAGTGAGCCCACCTTTGTTGTGTGCTCCACATGCATCACAGAAAGTCATAAATGAAAACCCAAAACGTTAAGTGCTATTTTTATATTGGTAACACTTCATAAAAATATAATTCGAGTATTAATTTGCCTACTTATTCAACTGTCCTTTTTTTTTTTTTTGACTGATTATTGTAGTAGATGTAACAGTAATTCAAGGTATGCAAGCAAAGAAAAAAAGCACCCTGTGAATCACATTACTTTGCACCCCATTAGCAGGTTTCTTCAGCTGTTAATTAGAAATCAGACTTAAAAAATAGAAAAGAAATGAGACTAAATGATGTGGAACAGTAATGTATTTTCAGGTACAACCTGGTTGAGCCTTTTTGCACTGAAACAAATACTATTTGTTCTTGTCAACAGGCTACTGGAAATGGATTATCCTGTCTGTTGGACTTGTATTTCTGTTTCTTATTCCTCTATCGGTCTGGCTTTTTTATCGCTACAGGTAAGTTACAGTACCCAGGAGTTGTATATATGTTGTTAGACAGATGATGTCTTAGCATGACTCAAAAATCAAACAAGCTGTCAAATGCTTCAGGTATTATCATTTGTTTATTTTTTTAAGATACCAGATGTTGGGTACTTGGAAACGTTGGCCATTTTCCAAAGAAGACGTGCCAGCAGTGCCGGTTCCTGCAACTAAGCAGGACGTGACGGAAGTGCAGTGGGACCTGTCGTGGATGGAGATGTCCAATCTGTTGGATAAGCAGATATACCCTGGCACTTAGAGTTTACACCAAGTTTAGTATTTTCTGTAAGCTCCAGCATAAGGTGATCCCCTGTGGTAGTTCAGTCAACATAATGCCGCTAGCATGATGTAAGAACAGTTGTTTAGCTATTGCCAGTCAGTCAAACAAACAGAACTTCCTTAGTGCCAAATAAATATTAATAGAGAGTGATAAAGAGCCAAAAGCATCTGTCGTATAAGTCCACCATATGGTATTGAATTATTATTTCAGTAATTTAAATTTTACAGGTCTCTCACTTTAAAATGCTTTTAGATGGTGTCATTTTCTTTGTTGTATTCTATTCCAAATTACCTTTTGTTTTCTACAACTCGTGTATTTTTGATTGTCTTATGCCTGACTTTAATGATTTAAAGACGGATAACAACTACAAATGGAAACCATGAAGTTATCATGGCCACTCTTTAGCCTATGCTGCATACAAATAATAGTCTATTCCATTTCAGCTGACTTAGTGAAAGTCAGGTTTATAATTTCACAATCCCCTAGAGGCTCATTTATGCTCTGGATTTGAATGATGCTCTTTTTTGTGGAGACCCAACATCATTATGTGTCTGTCAGGATAATTACAGGAGCACGGCACATTGGATGACTCATCCTTGAATATGTAATGGTTTTGTAATTTGAAAGTACATCACTGGAAATACATGTATATACTGTATATGTAGACAAACATTTTATCTTTGGATTTGATTAAATTAATTTCTTCAATTAAAAATCAATATATTTTTTATTTATGGCCTTTGGTGCTAAAACACCCACTACACTCATTATTTCCATAAGCTATAGTAAGATGTTTTACTTTTTAAAAAAAAAGCAAATGTAATGATTTCTATTGAATGATGTAGTGTAGTTATGTAGCTTTACTGTGGCTAAACTGACATAACATTTAGGGGAGAGCGGGGTAAGTTGTCACACTTTTCACACTGACTAACTTTTACTGAGCACCATACATCACAACGTAATAAATGTTTCACCAAATGAAAGAAGGAAGTCTCGGGCACATATGATGTATTCATTACATTTTCATATCTTATCTCATTACGGAGTTGTAGACTGTTGAATGGAGAATGTGCACTTGTGACAATTTGCCCCATCGGCAGGTAAGTTGTCACACTAGATTATCTTAAAATAAGAACACAAATACTTAATTGTGATTATTGATTTTAATTGTTAAATTCAAACCAAAACTGGAAATTTGAACAATTATGCCAAGAGAATTTGGAAAAAAACAATTATTTCAATTCAATACACATTTTAATCAAAACATTAAGTAGAAAGAAAACTTTAGTTTGAACTTTAAACTCAAATGTTCTCTGGCTTGCACATAAATCCATCATCCATGAATGGAATGCTGCAAATAACTTGCTTTACTTAACATGTTTATCCTCTGAACAAAACAGATGCCCTATTTCTGATTAATCAGACTCAACTTCAGAGTCACAATTCTGGCACACATAAATTGCCTGGCCTGAGGTGCAAGCATCATGGGCCCATTTGTTGCATTTTACGCATTTTACCCAGGTCTCTTTTGGACGACTGTTTGAAAATGGCTCCACACAGACAAGGCAGAAGCACTCTTCATCATCTGATGATGACTCTTGAATTATTTTTCTTCTTTTAGCTGCGTTGTTCTTCATAGGTCCAGATGTTTTCCCCCCTTGCGTCCCTCTCTTTTGAAACAGCTTTTTGCTAGATTCAGCCTTATTCTTTTCTTTTTCTAGTTGCTGCTTCACTGGTGTGTCGGTTAGAATTGCTGATTTGCGTCGTTTTCTTCCTTTGCCAGATGGTTTTCGGCGGCCAGCTTTTGGATATGGCTGGATGTCCTCTGGAGTTGGTAGTCCACTGTCAGTAATTGCCAGCACTGCAATTACTGACAGTGGACTACCAAGTTATTACAAATACAAATGAATTACAATATCACAATTTTTTGGAGCATTTATTTGTACTGGGGCAAGTTGTCACATGTGACGACTTGCCCCAAAGTTAATGAGACAACTTGCCCCAAACTGACATTTATGCTAATTTTGGCTAAATGTCAGGGTTAGCTCAACATAGCACATCAGCTGAAGTATCAAAAGACACGTTAATGTCTCCTCTATTTTGTGTAAAATAATAATTTGTAACATCTATACCTAACAAAGTTGTACTGAAGAAAATTTAAAGTGATTTATTTTTCCTTTTAGGTCAAAAAAATAAAAAAGATGTGCTCACCTCAGATTAGAGCAGTCTTGACCACATGTGAACAGGAGGTTGACTATAGAAGAAGAAGTCACACAAAGTGGCTATTTCATTTTTGAGATAGAGCCTCTAGTGTTGGAGTTATGAACAGTGTGACAACTTACCCGTGTGACAACTTACCCCGCTCTCCCCTACCGCTCACTACCTGTCTGAAACCAGTTAGTCTGGATTTCTGCACTGCTGTGATGATTTAGATACAAACACTTTGCCCTCTCAGTCACACTTTATGCAGTCAAGGCTGCAAGAACTCGTACTAAAATATGCCTGAATACAGACTTTATCCACTCGACCTCAGTGAAGAGCTTGGGACCATTCAAAGGCACTTTTAAAACAGAAGTAGGAAAAATGGAAGCCAATCTTGGTAAGTTAATTGAGAAATATTGTTTACTTTTTTGAAGCAATTTGAATAAAAATGAATCAGCATGGAGCTGTGAAATGTACTTGGGGCTTATCACAAGGTGAAACAACTTGTAAAGTCTATCCACAATCCACTTTTTTGTTGTTTGCTAATTTTTCACTGCAGATTGTGAATACCAGTTACTCAGAAGCAATGATGTGAAAGAAAGAAATCTGTTAAACACATTCCTAAATTGTTATTAAATGTATTTGTTTGGATTTGGATTCAATAACTAGAGGTCATAGACAAAATTCATGTGTTTGCAATTGGAGCATGTAGTTGTAGGTTTGAGAGCCCTGTTAGACACTAGCTAACAAAAACAGAACCAAAACCAAAAACACCAGTCTGGGCATTTGCTTTTAGACAGGAGACATGCCACTAAACCAGTTATGCCAGAATTTCCTTTTTTGCCCGGAAGGAAAGAACATTTTGAGTTCCCAGCAACCTTTTGACAAACATTCCTCCTTATGAGAGCTCCGCCCAAGAAGCTTTGTATATGTCAATACAGTTGAGAGAAAAACTTTCCAAAGAAAAACAGCCCTGCAAAATTCTGCTTTTGGTTAACTTCTTAATCGTGTTTTGACACTGCAGTTTTCTTCATTGCCTTCTATAGTATCGTCTGAGCTTATATATTTGATGCCAGAAAAGATCATTTGTGTGTTGCACTGCATTGCATCATATAGCCTACGCTTTTCAGCTGTTTCAACTGAATATTTTGTCAATAAGTGGGACTGAGGCATTCTTATCTGAATTAATATTTTCTCTTTTTCCTCTTGTTGCTTCTGATCACTTATTTATTTTGGTTCAGGGTCATTCTAAAAATGTTTCACTATTTTAGTTTTGACTTGTTATTCCTCAGACAGAAATGAAAGGGTCAGAAATAACTCTCCCATGCACAAATTTCTTAGAACGTTCCTCTTGTGTCAATCATCTAAAGCAGTGGAGACAACTGTGGTGATAACAATGTCACGCTGAAGGATTCTATTCTGCTCCTCATTTTGAGGAGATAAGCCCGCCTTCTATTTTAAAGCTTCTATGCCAATCTGGTCACAACAAGCTGCATTATCATTAATCCAAATAAGTTGTTTCACAATCCTAATAAGAACACAATATTATTTCTTTTTATCTGCAACAAAAAAGTTTCAATATTTTCTTTGTTTTTCAGAGGAGACTGAGATCAGGCTCATACTCATAGGGAGTAGATGGGCTGGCAAGAGTTCATCTGGTAACACCATTCTGAGAAAGGAGAGATTTGAGTGTGGCCGAACAAGAACAGCTCAGTCTGAAGTGAGACATGGATTGGTGGACGGCAGGAAGCTCACTGTGATTGATGCTCCGGGTTGGAGCAGCTCCCTCTCCCTTGCTGAGATCCCAGAGGGGGACAAGCAAAGGTTTAAACTCAATGCATCCAAGTGTCCGCCTGGACCAAATGCTTTTCTCCTCGTTATTCCAATAGACTCGGCTTTCTCTGTGGAGCAGAAGACGACTGTGGAGGAACACATGAAGCTCTTAGGTGAACGGGTTTGGCGGTACACGATGGTGCTGTTCACCTGCGGGGATTACCTCGGGGAAAAGACAATAGAAGAACACATTGAAAGTGAAGGACAGGCACTCAAGTGGTTAATAGAAAAGTGTTTGAATAGGTACCATGTGTTTAATAACAAGGACAAGAATAACTTATCTCAGGTCACAAAGTTGCTGCAAAAGATCGAAGAGATGGTGTGGTACAATGGTGGCAGTTACTACAAGGTAGAAGAGCACATTTTCCAAGTCATCAAAGAGAAGCAAAAGGAGGTGGCTGAGAGAGCAGAAGAGAGAAGGAAGAAGGCCGAGGACCAAAGACAACACATGAAAACACTCATTCCAGGTGAGTGTGACAGAAGGAGCACTCAAACACATCCCCTGTATTATATATTATGACATAATGGCAGCAAATCATGGTACCATATTTATTCAATCAATGCAAACATCAAGATGAAAGGACTAATTTGCCACTTTATGGGACATACAACTTCCCAGAATCATAACTGTGCCCATCCAGGAAATAATCCACCACACAACGTCCTGTAAAAGTATTTGTTAATACAACTGGATAGATGTGTGCATTAAAATAAAGACTGGATTAAACAAGGTTCATATAGTAGTACGTTAGGTGGATTTTGCAAAAGTCAAACAAAATCAGGTTGTTAAAACTGCATGTTAAGCATACAGACGTGAAAGCAATGCCAGTCTAACTTAAGCATCTGAAAATGTCAAACTATTTATTTCAGCATTATGTGCAGGGAGAACCTGGAAAAAAGTGACATTTAATGCAAAGAAAGACTGAATAAAGGGACATTTTACAAACAAATACATGCATCTAGAAAAAAAAAAGAATAAATTATACCTCAGAAAATCGCATAAAATTCTGTGTTAAAACAACATTACAATAACAAACATTTCCAGTTTTTAAAGTCCAGTATTTTAATGTGTTGAATATGTTAATGAATTCTATTACCACATACTTCCATTGCCCGTTGCGATTCAGTGATTTTACTGGCCTGCATATGCCTTGATAATTTTATCTCAGTATAAGCTGCTGTAAGCTCCAAGCCTAACCAATCGTTGTTTTGTCCGATAACAGAAGAGATGAAACATATCCCAAAACTCCAGATGATTCTTCTGGGAAGCCGTAATGTTGGGAAAACCTCTGTAGGGAACACTATCTTGGGGTACAAAGACCAGGAAGATGGAAAAAGAACGCCAAAGTCTGTTGCCTGCCGGGGTTTTGTGGCTAAAACTGAAATCATTCTTGTTGACACACCAGGCTGGTGGAAAGGCTTCCCTGTGTTCGACACTCCTGAAGCGATCAAAGATGAACTGATGCGCAGCATGTTTTTGTGCCCTCCCGGGCCCCATGTCTTCCTCCTGGTGATAGATGCAGATGCGTCATTTAATGCCAAACACTTAGATGCAGTGACATCACATGTGGAGCTTCTTGGTGATGGAGTGTGGAGACACACTATTATAGTTTTTACCAGAGGAGACTGGCTGGGAACAAACAGCATAGAGCAGTACATCGAAGGAGAGGGGGAGGCCCTACAGTCTCTAGTTGAACAATGTGGAAATAGATATCATGTAGTTGATAATAAGAATGCAAGTGATGGTACACAAATCTCAGAGCTGCTGGAGAAAATCACTGAGACTGTGGCAGCAAATGGGTGGAGCTACTTTGTTCCAGACCAGCAGATATTTCAGACCCTCGAAGAGAGAAGAAGGAAGGTGAAAGAAGGAGCAATGCTGAGGCAAAGTCAAGTCAAGGCCACACGAGAATCCCTTGGAGGTATGCTTCACTATCACATAGCATCAGTGTCACAAGTAAAAACGTGCCGCAATGTCAGAGCTGTTTCCACACACTCATATTAAATAGATAGCAGAGATGGACAAAATACAGAAATATACTTCAAAATTTGTTGAAAATGCTAGAGGATATGAGTGACTGTAATAGATACAATGTTTCTGGTTATTCGGTAATGATAGCAGTATAGTGTCTGTCACATGTCAAATAACTTGTCAATGTCCAGGTAATTACATCTTATCAAATGCAGAAATCTATTCCCAAAGAGAATGTGGAGCTGTATAAAACTTTTTAAAAAAGAAAATATAAATGTACAATCTTACCAGTGACAGAGCATTCTCACTCAGATCATATGCAACATGACATTTTCCCATTTCACTTTGCTCTGACAGCTGTTTTCTTCTCAGTTTCCAGTAATAAGCTACAGGAACTGAGAATAATACTGCTTGGTCAGAAGACTGTTGGAAAGAGTGCAACAGGAAATACTCTCCTGCATAAAGAAGTCTTTGCATCTAGTCAGAATGAACAATGTCAAATGCAAGATGGGGAGGTTTCGGGCCGACGAGTCACAGTGATTGACACCCCGGGCTGGTGGCAGGACTCCTCATGCTGCACAGATGAGATAGACAAAGAAATTGCCCGAGGTTTTTCACTGAGCCCAGCAGGAGTTCATGTTATTCTGCTGGTCATTCCTTTGGCCCTGACATTCAGAGATTCTCAACGAGTCACTCTGGAGGATCACATGAACCTTTTTCATGCCACTGTATGGAAACACGCAATGGTTCTGTTCACATATGGAGACAAACTAGCAGATAAATCTTTGGAGGAGCACATTGAAAGGGAGCATAGTGCCCTGCGCTGGTTGATTGAGAAGTGTGAGAACAGGTACCATGCCATTAACAATATGAAAAAAATGGATATGAATCAGGTGACAGAGCTGTTTGAGAAGATAGAGGAAATAGTAGCAGGAAACAGTGGCAAGCTCTTCTGTCCAAACATGAATGAAATGCACCTGAGATTCGAAGAGATGTTCAAGAGGAAGCAGCTGAAACATGTGCTGAAGCAAAGACTAGTGCGGGAGTACGGGAGGAGAGAGCTGGAGCTAATGAAAGAGTTCAAGGAAACACTCCATGAGCTGCAAAATGACATTAGGGGAGGTGCGACGGGCACAAAATCCAAGTCACTGGGTGAGTATTTTGAGGAAGATAATAAATATGTTTCTATTCATCCTATTTTGTAAATGATGATTTTTTTTTTTATTAACATGTTTTGATGATTATTATTAGTTGGTGACAGGGTGAAACTCGCAACCAGGTCTACTGGTCAGGGGAAGAGAGATGGCAAGGAGGAAAAACTAGATACAAAAATCAGCCAAAAAATTAAAAAGCTGGATGAAGATATAGAGAAATTATCACATTTTCTTGGAAACAGCAAGGAATTTTTGATCCCTGATTGTAAGTCCAATTATATCATCAATCATAGCATTTAAAGTATTATCAAGCACAAAATAAGTCTAAATGTGTGTTTTGTTTTCAGTTAAAGGAAGCAGTCCAGCACCTTCTATTCCTGAGTCTTTCTTAGAGCGCAAACAATCAACCGGCAACTTTGAGAAAGTTCTGAGTTGGTTATCGAATCTTCATATCGGCACAAATGTGGAGAACCAGCTGACTCTCAACTTCTCTCAAACATCAGGCTACAGATCTATGGTGCCATCCGACACCTTTGACTTTGACGGAGAAGTTGAAGTTCCCGAGTGAACAAATTAAAAGATTACTGCATTCTGTAGTGAATTTAAAAATGTAGAGAAAAAGAGTCCAACAATACTGTGAATTTATGGGGTAGCAGCGCCTCTCATGTTGGAGAACTGTTGGAGAATTGGCTCAGGTAGCTTAATCTGAAAAATAAGCTACCATTGCTTGTCCCAGCCCCATTAGCACTGGTTGCCTTTGAGCAAACAAGGAACAGTGACTATGGGGAATGTGATCGACTGGTCACCCACTGAGCTAAACCGGTGCCCAAGGGGCACGTCTCTTAAATATGATATATATCACAAACTCAGTCTACATCCTTGAGTAAGGTGTTCCAGAACCTGGAACCTCTATTTATTTCTCTTTATTTCCCTTCACTGACCGCGGTCCTGTCCGTTCTGATTGTAATAACTCAAAATGAAAAGAAAAATAAATAAATAAAAAATAATAAAGGTTCAACAAAATATGACAATCAAGTGGACAGTATAGCAAAAGCTGTAATTTTCTACTTGAGAAAATAAAGCTGTTGGGCATTTTTCTTGGTCTTCAGGTAATAATTCTAATTGCAGTGCCGGTAAGGACATGAAAAAAGAAAAAAAAAATCATCAAATAAACTGGAATTTATGGACAAAGTGAAAGAAACTGTTGGACCGAGGCATCAAAGAAAAGATATCATGAAAAAGAAGTTGAGAATGCCAAGTGGAACTTCCCAAGACCCGAACTCTTCCACAGCATGCATTTTTAACCCTCTGATGCATGAATTATGAAAGCCTTGGTCAAGATTTTTTTCTTAAGTGCTTTTATTCTTCTCAGGACATGAAAAAAAATGTTCAACTCTTTTTTCCCCAAAAATATGTTTTTTTATAAAGTTATAAACTTGTCCACTCCAGTGGACTACATGCGCCTGAGCACTTAGCATGAAATACTGTGAATTTACTATAAAAATTAATTACCTTGTGTTCTATTGTAAATATACAAACACTTGTTTGCTTGTATCCTTTGAAAAACATCTCAGCAATTTTTTTGGAACTTTCAACTCATAAGGCCCCAATGTTTAGACGTAAATAACAAAACCAATCAACAGTCCTAGCTGTGAATCCTACACCTGAATATGGCAAACTATCTCCAACAAGAGCAACATTTTTGAGTCTACACAGTTCTATAACGATGCAGGACAGTATTACCAAGCCCTTAGTAGCATGCTGGAAGAAAACACAAACTGACATCTTAGTCTCTGCATCTCCAAACACTTCTGTGTTCATCACACCTAGGCTGTCCGTAGTTCCTATGTCTCTGTTCTGCTCTGGCAGCCACTCTCATCATCACTGGACTTATCACTGAACTCATCATCACTGCACTCATCAATGAAATCATCATCACTGGAGCTGGATGGAATTTCCTGGACTATTCTGTACGCTGCCTTATTCTTTGCTGCATTTGAAGTCTACAAAATATGATAAAATAATTATTATAGTAACTCAAACTACAGCTGATCTGCACAGAAATATACATTTTAAATGAGTAGCTTATAAATGTAACAATTATATGCTTACTTATAACCAAAACAGTCCCAAAAAACAGTGAGACAATTTATGACTTATGTTAAAAAAATATAGTGGGTAATGCATGATGTCCACTACAGTGGACACATGGTTAATCGTAGTTTTCTACATATTAGACATAACAATTTCTTATTCCAAACAGATAATATCCTTCCCTAGATGTTACTGCATATCATCATATTTTTTTTACCTGTTGGGCTCTTTTAGCATAGAAGGATTGACAGGATATGCCAGCAGTGGTCGGCAGGGGTGACAGTTTGCCTGCCATCTTTGATTCAGAGGAAATTTACTTGCAGTTGCACTAACTGAACACTGAATTGACCTCAATGGAGCATGGCAGCAGAGAGCACTCTAGAGGCTAATATGCAGTTCCACCATAGAAACCAATGCATTAAAGAGATATGTACGTTTTAGTAGCTGTCCACTCCAGTGACCACTATGCATCAGAGGGTTAATTTTTCTTTGACATTTGGGCATATTGGCACCTGATGAATGTAAAAACAAAGAATTACCAGATTTGTTTTTTAACCTGATTTTTTGTTTCTCAGAAAAATTAGAGCCACATATGAGGATATTCGTTTAAAATTTAGTAGTATAATGTCCTTGTAAGTGGATATCAGGCTCTTGTAGAGCAAAATTGAGTATTTGGTCTAAATAACGCAAAATGTGATGTCCACATATGTGGACGCCGGGTCCTAGGAGGTTAAAGATGACAGGCTTACAACATCAGCATCATCCACCCCAGGTAGCACCCCTTCCATTACCCCTAACGACACCCCCTTCCCCCGCATTAGTCCCTACTCTTCACCGGGTCTTCATTGCAGGCACTGGTTTCATCTGCATCCTGCACCTCTCTTTGCTGCACCCGAGACCCACAGTCCCAACCCAAGCGCAGACATGGGAGGAAATGAGGGAGGAAGAGAAAGGTGGAATTTCTTCATGCTCCGATCTGTGGTACAGAAGTCTTTCAGAGCCAGGGCCGGTGGGGGACTTCTGAGGATTTCTGCAGGCCAAAACAGGATTGCAACCTGCAGAAATCCTCAACCATGGATAGCACCAACACCCAGGTCAACCTCAAGGTGGATGACCCTGCAAAACTTATACCACCAGATTGAAATCTCAGACACTGAAGCCAAGTGGCAAACCTCATGGCCACATAAACTCAAACCTTGGGACATGAATGTTTTGACACCATCAGGCTTCTGAAAACAGACCAGCTATGTAGCTTTGTATTTTTCACATGGGGTTTTTTTGTCCTGTGGTTCCACATTTGCCTCGCTTTCTACCTCTGTTCCCTCCGCCTCCATGCAATTTAAATCAAGCTGCGGGGTGCGGGGTATGACGACCTACAGTACCTACAGTATTAGCTCACTAGCACTAGACTGCAATGCTACTCCTCCCCATCTCACAAATGCATCAACTTCATTTGTAACCCTAACATTGGTAATGTGTGCATTGGTATGCATCACCTAGATGTCCCCATTCCATTGTCAGCGATGACTTGAGATTAAAATTGAAATATCTTGCCAGCTTTTTGTTCACTTTAAGATTGCTGGGGATGCTAATGGAGAAATATGGTATATGTCTAATATTGTGCCCAAGCCTACAATGGGTTTGCTTTGGCATGAAATTTCAGCTTTTTTTCATTATGTAAAAGAACATCTGTGGCTATGTGTCTGCTGACCTGAAGTGATTTCTTTTCCATTTCCATTTCTAAATGGTAAGTAGTACAGTTTGTTGGGTTTGCAACTTTTTTCTTTCTTTTTTTATGTGACACTGAAGTGCCCAATTTTTCAACTTTTCTGAGGCGCCAGACCTGTTATTTAAATATAGACATGTATAGTATTTACAGAAACATGAGAATCTTAGCTTAATACTCATTAAACCATTTACATTTCCACCAGATACAGCTAAAACAACAAGGAATGAAAGAGCAGGTAAACAGACTCTACAAAAAGATGTAAACAAAGATCAGATTCCCCTGTTCACCCCACAGCATATACACAGACAGACATTGTCTGTGATGAAAGGATAGATCTCACAGATTTCAAAATTGGAAGTGTCAGCCAGCAGCAAAAGAAGACCAAAGTTATGCTTCATATTTGAATAACATTAGCATGAATTCTGTCTCACCTTTGTGTTTAATCCACCACGATTAAACCATATTTCCTGCAAAGTTCCATATACCAGTGTGCTTCAAGAGCAGTTTCCCTTCATAAATCACTATTATGAGCCTTATTCGCTTGTTTACTCACAGACGCATTACGCAACAGCAGTGTACAGTGTGGCTGTCCACTTTTCTATCACTACAAAAACATATATTAACTGTAACAACTTTAAAGAGACTCTTAATTAAAACATAATAAAACCCTTTCCCTTCCTGTTGGATGTGCAGATGGTTTGTGTGTGAAAAAGCTCAGAGCTGCTCTCCTATCTATAATGCAGTCCCAGAGGCATTGTAGTGACCTTTCACAGTTGAAGAGACTACCCTGTCACTCCAATTGTGCTCACTCCAGTGGCAGCAATGCTGCTATGCAAGGTGCTCGCACATTGCCTGCTGATGGAAACAGTGTGGGTTTCAGTGCCATCCCTTAGTACAGCAAATTTATCTGTCACACCCTGCAGTTAGTTCATGAGCAGGGTTTAAAATTAATCATCAGGAATAGCTTTCTGTTACTTTCATTTCGTAGTCTGTTAAATCTGATACTACAGTTGGTTACAACATGCTGTCATGCAGATGGTTTTTTTTTTATGAGCTGCACCCTGGCTGAAGACTTTGGTTCGACACATCTTTAACCAGTGAACTAACACTAAATCATGCTTTCTGAAACTTGAATGACCAAAATGTACAAGTTTTAGTCAATATAACATGACACTGAGCAACCGAGCAAATAAACTGCAACAGCTTACTGTTGGAAATTTTATCAGAATACAGTGAAAAATTAGAAAACTAATATTTTTCGCAAATCATTGCGTGAAATTGTCATAATCCCTCATCAGCTCTATTCTAAATGTGCCTCAAGCTACCACCCTGAAAGCCTCTGCTGACATATGTAATCAGTTCCTTTCTTTCTTCGTAAACAAGGTTGAGTGTATCAGGTCAGCAATAGTACTTCCTGCATATGACCCATCCATGTTTATTCCCCGCTCAAATTTTAGACTGATCTCGAAACTCCCATTCCTTTCAGAGTTATTGGAAAAAATAGTTTTTACCCAATTCAATGCATTTTTGGACACCAATGACATTATGGAGGTTTTTCAGTCTGGTTTTAAACATTTACATTCCACTGAAACAGCACTTTTACGGGTTTTTAATGACATCCTTATAGCAAACGATTCTGGAAGCTCTGTGATTCTTGTGCTTAAAGGTGCAGCACTGGATTGACTTTGTTCCAATTTGAGTGACAGAACGTTCAGTGTTAATATTAAAAATGTTTTGTCCACCTCAGCCCCCCTTTCTTGTGGGGTTCCTCAGGGTCAATGCTTGGTCCTCTTCTGTTTTTTTGTACTTGCTCCCTTTGGGCTCTATTCTTAGAAAACATGAGATATCCCTTCACTGCTGACAACTTCCAAATTTACCTGCCTTTAGCACCTAATAATCCAGGCCCCATCCAATCGTTTTAAACTGCCTTGAAGATGTCAAGGCTTGGATGGCTCTGAACCTTTTGAGCTTCAATCAGAGGTAATTATGCAACCCACTAATTAATTATGGTTGGCTTGGGTCATACAAGCCAACAACATATCGAACAGCATGTCACAAGTCTGGGAGTCAATATGGACTCGGGTTTTAAATTTAATAAACAAATCAGTTCTGTTTTGCAAAAAAGCTTTTTCCAGTTAAGGAAAATAGCAAAGCTTAAGCCAGCTTTGTCAAGGTATGACTTAGAGAAAATAATACATGCCTTTATCTCAACTCGGCTTGACTATTGCAATGCACATTATGCTGGAGTCAGCCAAGCATCCCTCTCACGTCTTCAGCTTGTTCAAAATGCTGCTGCTTGTCTCTTACCTGGCACACACAGGCATGAATATATCTAACCTATCCTGTCCTGTATTCATTGGCTTCCTGTTAATGACAGAATTAATTTCAAAGTCCTAACGTTGGCCTATAAATGCCTAAATGTTCTTGCTCCTCCATACCTTCCTGATGAACTTCAGCCTTATATTCCCTCGTGGGCCCTTAGATCAGCCGACCAGCTGCTTTTGGTTGTCCCAAAAATGAGGCGAAAACTTAGAGGAGAATGAGCTTTTTCAATTGTGGCACCCAAACTCTAGAATATACTGCCTTTAACTATTAGACAGGCCTCTTCACTTCCTGTTTATAAATTCTTTTGAAAACACATCTTTTTTTAATTAGCATTCGGACCGGTGTGAATTGATATGCTCTTTTTATTCTCTTTGTTTTATTTTATGTGAGAGTTTTAATGTGAGAGGTTTTATCTTTCGTTTTATCTCTTGTTTTGTTTTGTTTTTGTGCAGCACTTTGGGCAAATTTTCAGTTTTTTTATGTGTGCTATATAAATACATTGGATTTGGAGTTTACAGAGGTCAAGTCCTAGAGATATTTTCCCACAGTCTTCCACAGAGCCTTCTCTTTTTGCAGTTAGAAGTACGACCCAGTGGTGGTTATAAAGTTTCAAAGACCTCATCAAATATCTGCAAACACACAAAAGTACAGATTTTCAGGCAGAAGTAATAATGAAATGTGTGACACTCAGAGAGAGACAAAGATGTGAAAAAGAGAGGACAGGAGAGGAAGAGGTGATATTATTTTTAAAGGTACTTAATCCTCAGTTAGTGACATTTGATAAAGTACAGACTTAGTTATTTCATATTGAGACGTGTCTCTGACAACAAATGGATAATTTCATGTTATTCAAAGGTTATACGAGACCTGTATTTACTGTCGGTATTAAACTAGGTAATGTGCAGTGTTGGGGTAGATGTTTATAGTGATGGATTGCTGGACTAGTGCAGGGCAATTCCAGCTTAGGTCCTGTTTAGCAGAGGAGACATGATATGTGAGAAAAATGGAGTATTGAAATATAATGTAATAAACAATATTGAATATTTAGTTAGTTAACGCTTCAAAATAATTACCAGACATGAGTGCTGCTGAAAGCAGCCACAATGGCTCATGTGCTGTAACATCTGCTTATATAGCTGGATGAATTGACAAAGTGTTGACCTTAGAGCCAGTGCAGTCTGGAGCTCACAATAAAATTAATTATGTGGCTTTTTTCTGGTGAGTCATTTTCTTATGCTACGGTGCTGGATAGGTTTCACATGAAGACATTTTAACTCATGGCATGACTGTGCTCTCGGATAAATATAATGAGGCACAATATTTGTCTCTGCAGCAGAGTAAAAGTAGAAAACTGCATGAAAAGAAAAGAATTAAGCAAAGCACAAGTAGGCCTATATGCAAATTTCATTTAATATCAAAGTGATTTAAAATTATTTTTATGCAACTAATTAGCTAATTATTAAGGAACTAATAATTGTTAAGGAACCATTGTTAGAACTGGATCTGTAGTTTTATATTTTTAACCAGATAAAATTTATTGAGCTTCTTTATTTCAAGTGTGTCCCTGGTGCCTCATTTCTCTGTCCAATAACCTTGTAAATAACTTCTAATGTAATTTTACAGCTCAACCATAAACTACTAAAACACTTCAGACATCTTTGTATCTCCCTAAAACTATCTTGGGTTAAAGTTTCTGCTGTTTGCCATTTCCTCCACTAGAGAGCCACAAAGCACAGCAGGTTGTTCTTTTTCTTTGTGTTTTTACGGCAGTTCACATCTTTTACATTTGCATTACTGACTCCTTCTGTTATAAATAGTTAACAATTATTAATTGTTTTTGCAGATGTCCAAATTAGTTTACAGTTTCTGGAAATAGTTCATTTTGATCCCTCTACTAAGTTAACAGATGAAGTATATTTTTAGCCCTGCTCCCTTTTATGCTTTCCTCTAACAATAACTGTTATTGCATCTTCATGCCTTTTGTATTACATAAGAATAACAACTGTTTCTGTTTCATGAAATTGATGCAATATCCAGTGAGATGTTTAAGTAAGTGCGACCAACCCCCTACTTATCTCCCCTACTTTATAACAGAAATGTTTGCATTTCTGTTGCCTGTGTTTCAGAATCTCTCTCAACTCTACTGGTTCTCCATGTGTTATTTTTATGGATAAACACTCTGCCTTCTCACTGAATTAAATTTTTGAGTTTGCTGGTACATGAATACTGCGTTTTCCCTTGATTAAACAATACTGAACAATATTTCATAAACCTAAATCCTTGTGGTGTCTGGCATCTTTTCTTTTCTGTTTTGTAACCAGCTCATTCTAACACGAGCAAAAAAAACAAACAAACCCTAATTTGACTCCAAAACAATGCACACTTATACTATCTGACACTTTGCTTCTGAAGCCACTTTGATGATGGGGAATCATTACTGCTGCTCCTGTTAAATCTGTGTGACTTTTTTAACCCAAATGTAAAACACTGGTCTTGTGGCCATTTAGTATGTTGTTTATCTCAAAATGTAAACAAAACATTTTAAAAACGGTTGTTAATTTCTCTGTGTGAAATCTGACAAGGTATTACATCATCATATATCAAGATAAAATGTACCTAGAGCTGGGCGATATAAGATTTTTTCATATCACGATATGTTTTTTTCATTTCAGGCGATAACGATATCTATCACGATATAAGCCAAATAACTATATTTGTAAGATTTAAATGTGCCGTTGCTCACAAGTAAAATGTGAAATAATCAGCGGCTTGTTTTTATTTAAATATTTATTTCCCATAATAAGTTCAACAGGGTAGATGTACTTAAGGAACATGAGACTTTTTCAGATAAATAAAGGCAAATATTGCAAACTACACAAAAGGCAGCCGCTAAAGCGTTTAAGTTTCAAAATAGAACAAACGAAATAGACTACTAAATTGTCAATTCCACTTAGAAACAAAATATTAATTCTAAAAATAAATCTTAGTTTGTGTTACAGAAGAACAGACAAAACTGACTGACTTTTGTCAATATCAAATAAACTGAGAACTAAAAGGAAATTCTCAATCTCTCCTTGTTGTATAGCTGAGCTTTTCAAACAGTTTTAACAGTTACTTTAGTCTGACAAAAGCCGAATTAGCGCTTCCAGTCAGAGACTGAGGCTACGTCCACACGTACACGGGTATTTTTGAAAACTGAGATTTTCCGTTTTCATTTTAAAAGATAATCCCGTCCACACATAAAGGCAGAAATGAAGGAAAACGCTGCTATGAACATGCCAAAGCAGCAGGTGGCGCTAGATTCCTAACCGTGCAGAAATGTTGGCCAATCAGAAGTCTAGAAGCCTCGGTGGGAAAAAGTAAACAAAGCTGGGGCATAGAAGCAGATGAGTCGTATGTGTGGCGGGACAGTAACTGTGTGTATATGTAAGCATTTAAACACTGCAGAGAGTAGAATTAACAGTAACAGTATTGTAGAAATTCATTTCACCGAAACAATAACGTGGCGCACAGTGTGACGTCAAAAAATGCGCACACCTTTGACGCTGCGTTTTCTCCGTTTTTCTAGTCCACACGTAAATGCAAAAACGGAGTTTTTAAAAATCTTCGTTTTCAGTGACCAAAAACGCCGTTTACGTGTGGACGAAAGGTGCAAACGCATAGAAAAATCTGCGTTTTCAAAAATACCCGGGTACGTGTGGACGTAGCGCATGCACCAGTTTATTGTATTTCCAGACTTGCTTTCGGCACAATTTACAGTGCACACTACTCTGTTTTTTGTCAGACTTGAAATAGCCGAAATACCTTCACACTACGGAACTTCTATGGCTCTTCCGTTCGACAATCTCTCCGACATTGGAACCATCATCTGTTTTCTCTTCGGTCACGCTCGGTTGATTTTTCTAGTCGGCACACTCATTTCCTCCATTACCCGGGCAGTACGGTGGCTGGCTGCTTCCCAAACAAATACACATGTGCGGCTTGGCACTTGTGCTGTACGTAACAAGTCACGTGACGTGACGCTGCGGCTGTGATTGGTTCGGCTCTGCGCTACTTAATTTGGATTGGCTGTTCTTTTTTTTTTTTTTTTTTTTTTTTTTTAAGAGGACAAGAGCGGCGAGGTCTATCGCGATAGTTTAATTTTTCTATCGAGAAAAAGTTATATCGCGATACATATCGTTATCGTTTTATCGCCCAGCTCTGAATGTACCCCATTCATTTGAAAAAAAACCCCAAAAATAAATATATAGCTTATCGCAGATTTTCACTTGGTTATTCAAATTAAATCAAATGATGAGTATTCTTGTTATAATATTGTTATCCTACTTTTATCTTCTTTTGGGCTGAAAAAGAATATATAAATGAGTTTTTTTTCATGGTAAAACAAATGCTTCACTTTCTAAAAATGTCCTAAATGCAGACAATGACAGCGAGAACTTTATTTAAATTTACTTCTACTGGGACTCTCATGCTACTGGAGTATCATGTGCAAGAACTCAGCAGACTGATACTGACAACCAAAAACCTTATACAAAATCACTATAATCTAAATTATTCATGCTGTATGTCTGCCAAATCACAGGTGAAAGTATCTCATGGTTTTAAGAAGAAATTGTGTTTTTCAGTTATTTCTTTGGTTCAAAGAAGCGGCTGGGATGTGTGGGACCTTGAACTCTGCTGAGATAACAGACACAATGTTACTTTGCTTGTGTTTGCTGTTGTTATGTGCTATGAGATTAATGTTTTGGTCATCAATATAACTCACGTCAATCATTTTATTTTTAGTAGCATAAATAAAACAATTTAAACAAAACAGACTAGAACCCAAGTGCTGCACAGCAAGTAAAATCATTGAGGCAAATATGACTTTTTTCTACTAAAGTTTATAAATAATAATCTTAACCGTTATAAATAGGAAAATAAAACTTTTGAAAGCAATTACCTTAAGCATAACTTCTATTATTTACAGTCGCTGGCGTGTTGGTTTCTTCATTTTAAGTCTGCACTGATATCACGATTAAGTTCTCAAGTTACTGTATCTATAAAACCAGTTAGACTGCACTGTTACACCAATCTATACACTGTGTTTGCTGGCTTTGCTTCACTTCATACAGTCTGTGTGAACTGGCAGTAGAATATGCCTGAATACCTATTTTCCTCAAATATTTTAACTGGAGATAGAGTTTGTCCATTCTGACTTCTGCTGAAAGCTCGGGGACGTTGAGGAGAGAGATATAAGCAAAGAAGTAAATCAAGCTCATGAAAAGTTAGCTTTCATAGATTAAAGCTTGATAAGTTCATGCATAAAATACTGATATGTTAAATATAATAAATCATTGATATAATTAAGATTACACTGTTTATTGCCCATTATTGCTATTATTTTTGTGCAATAATATTAGCATTTATGGAACAGGGAAAATAAATGTCATAAACACAATAAAACCAGTTAAACCTGAGTTATGTTTGGCCAGAAGGGCAAAATGGATTGAATTCCTGCAGGCTATCAAAAACACATCACACACATATCAAATGACTCAAAATTCCACTTCAAACAGTTTTGTGTACCTTGAACATAAACAAGAGGAAAAACTGCCACGCAGTTCAATGAAAACTTTCTTCAACAAAGCAATTTTTGTTTTTTCTCTTTATTCTTAAGTCTTGTTGACGTTGCAGTTATATTCTTGATCTTCTCAGCTAAAGGTATGGATATAAACAAACGGGTAATTTAGTTTTGTTTTTAAATGGTTAGGATTAGGTTGTGTGGTCAAAGTAGATCAACTCAGTCTGAAGTGAGACATGAAGTTGTGGAAGGCAGGAAGCTCACTGTGATTGATATTGATATCGAATTTCCTAGAGGAACCCACCCGAGGGAACCCACCCGAGGGATTAATAAAGTTCTATCTTATCTTATCTTATCTTATTCCTGGATGAAGGAGTTGTGTTTCCCTCTCTAAGATCCCAGACAGGGACAATCAAAGATTTAAACTGCCTAGACCAAATACTTTTCTCCTCGTTATTCCAACAGACTCAGCTTTCTCTGTGGAGCAAAAGATGAGTGTGGGGGAGCACATGAAGCTCTTGGGTGAATGGGTTTGGCGATGCACTATGCTGTTCACCTTTGGGGATTTCCTCTGGGAAAAGACAATAGAAGAACACATCAAAAGCGAGGGAGAGGCACTCAAGTGGTTAATAGAAAAGTGTTTGAACAGGTACCATGTATTTAACAACAAGGGCAAGAGTAACTTATCTCAGGTCACAAAGTTGCTGCAGAAGATGGCAATGGTGGCAGTTACTACAAGGTAGAAGAGCACATTTTCCAAGTCATCAAAGAGAAGCAAAAGGAGGTAGCTGAGAGGGCAGAAGAGAGAAGGAAGAAGGCCGAGGACCAAAGACAACACATCAAAGCACTCATTCCAGGTGAGTTTGACAGAAGGTGCACTCGAGCAAAAGCTTCCTGTATTGAATGCTCTTGCATCCTTGTGCAGATTACTGCATAGGCAGTACAGTACATAGTTTCAGTCCAGGAAAACATCCACCACATGAAAGTCTTGTAAAATGACAAACTTTTTTTTTAAGTACAGGTGGAGAGATGTCATAGGGGAACTTTGTAAATGTTAAAAACTTAAAACTTAACTTAAAAACTTAAAAACTATTTTAGAAAGCACAGAAAATGAAAAACTGATCTATAAAATGTCAGGTTAAATAATATCTTGAGAAGCCACAAAAAATATGAATTAAAAAAAAGTGATTTTTCTTTTCTCAATGTCGTTATAGATGTCAGTATGGTGTATTGCAAATGTCCACTAAAATATATCGGAACTATGGGAATTTAATCATTGTATCTGAATTTAATAACTTACATGATCTGTGAGCTCCAAGCCTAATAAATGTTTTGTCCGATAACAGAAGAGATAAACTACTCCTGCAGATGATTCTTCTGGGAAGCCGTAATGTTGGGAAAACCTCTGTAGGGAACACTATCTTGGGGTACAAAGACCAGGAAGATGGAAAAAGAACGCCAAAGTCTGTTGCCTGCCGGGGTTTTGTGGCTAAAACTGAAATCATTCTTGTTGACACACCAGGCTGGTGGAAAGGCTTCCCTGTGTTCGACACTCCTGAAGCGATCAAAGATGAACTGATGCGCAGCATGTTTTTGTGCCCTCCCGGGCCCCATGTCTTCCTCCTGGTGATAGATGCAGATGCGTCATTTAATGCCAAACACTTAGATGCAGTGACATCACATGTGGAGCTTCTTGGTGATGGAGTGTGGAGACACACTATTATAGTTTTTACCAGAGGAGACTGGCTAGAAACAAACAGCATAGAGCAGTACATCGAAGGAGAGGGGGAGGCCCTACAGCCTCTAGTTGAACAATGTGGAAATAGATATCATGTAGTTGATAATAAGAATGCAAGTGATGGTACACAAATCTCAGAGCTGCTGGAGAAAATCACTGAGACTGTGGCAGCAAATGGGTGGAGCTACTTTGTTCCAGACCAGCAGATATTTCAGACCATCGAATAGAGAAGAAGGAAGGTGAAAGAAGGAGCAATGCTGAGGCAAAGTCAAGTCAAGGCCACACGAGAATCCCTTGGAGGTATGCTTCACTATCACCTAGCATCAGTGTCACAAGTAAAAACGTGCCGCAATGTCAGAGCTGTTTCCACACACTCATATTAAATAAATATTAGAGATGAACAAAACACAGAAATATACTTCAAAAGAACAGCAGTACCTTTTGTTGAAAATGCTAGAGGATATGAGTGACTGTAATAGACACAGTATGGTTATTCAGTAATGATAGCAGTATAGTGTCTGTCACATGTCAAATAACTTGGCTTTAACACAATGTCCAGGTAATTACATCTTACCGAACTCAGAAACGACCACCCCTCACCCCTCAAAATGGACAATATAGACAGAAGTGTATAATCTTACCAGTGACAGAGCATCCTCACTCAGATTATATGCAACATGACATTTTCCCATTTCACTTTGCTCTGACAGCTGTCTTCTTCTCAGTTTCCAGTAATAAGCTACAGGAACTGAGAATAATACTGCTTGGTCAGAAGACTGTTGGAAAGAGTGCAACAGGAAATACTCTCCTGCATAAAGAAGTCTTTGCATCTAGTCAGAATGAACAATGTCAAGTGCAAGAGGAGGAGGTTTCGGGCCGACGAGTTGAGATTTCACTGAGCCCAGTAGGGGTTCATGTTACTCTGTTAGTCATTCCTTTGGACCTGACATTCAGAGACGACATCCACCTGAGAAATGAGGAGAAGTTCAAGAGGAAGTGGCCGAAACAGGAGGAGAGAGCTGGAGTTGATGATGGGGTTCAAGGAAACACTCCCTGAGCTGCAAAATGACATCAAGGAATGTGTGAGAAGCATGAAATACAAGTCACTGAGTGAGTATTAAGATGCAAGAATAACAAATCAGGGGTTACTAACTGAAAAATGTCAGTTGAAGTGAGGCTGTGGGTGGGTGTAGAGTGAAGAGGTAATTATTTTGGTACACTGGCTCTATCACTTGTATAGGAGTGCTACGCTGTAGGTCAGAGTGGGATAATTATTAGGGATGGGACTGGAGAACTGGTTCTCTCCTAGTAGTTCAATGCCGCCCAAAGCCCAGCAGCCAGACCCGGAAGTTAAACAGGTAAAAGTAGTGATGTGCATTCAGGCTGTAGGGATATTTGTTGGCGCGTGTTACTGTAGCCTATAGGTTTATATTGTTACCTGGTAATCATGAGACAATGTGTTTCAGGTCATTTTACAGAGAAACGTAAGAGTAATGTTAAACAAATTACTTTCTCCTGGGAGTAATTCAGCAATGTACTGGATTACTTTTGTTTGATTAATGACCCCAAAATCTCGTCACAACAAAGAGGGGAAATACGTCCAGCATGTGCAACATTTGAGCACATAGAATGTAATTAATTTGGACGAATGTATATTCGATTTTTAATGTTGTATGTTATTTTTATATTGTTTTAATCATATGCTTTGATAAGCACCGTCACATGAGTTGCCAATTCCATGTCTACATGCCTTAAAGCCTATGTGCTTATGCTAGAGTGAGTTCCTGAAACAGCAGAGGGAGCTCAAAGTGTGCTAAATTTTGTCCAGGTTGGAAATCACCTCCACAGTGCTCCTGGCCAGTTGTTCTATGCAAGTGCAAATGTTGGCTTAAGCATTATTAGATGTAATGGTGTACACATTTCAGCACTATAAGAGCCAAATCTGCACCTTTATTGATGGCCAGTTCCCTTTGTAGGAGTATTGTAGAACTCAGGGTAATCAGAGCCTAATCATTTCAATTCAGTTAAATAAATCATTTCAGGTATTACATCTGATAAATAAAAGGACCTTCATGTAAACACTATATAATTTCTTGTTTCTTTTTCCCAAGGAGTCACATTGTGAAGATGGTACAAAAGATACTATTAATCCTCACAAACAGTAGTTTATCTGAGATGTATGTTAAAAGCTTTTTACCTTATCATATTCAGCAGTAGTAAATGGCCTGTATTTGTATAGCACTTTACATGTTCAATCATCCACCCATTGGTGATGGCAAGCTACAGTCACAGCTGCCCTGGGGCGCACTGACAGAGGCGAGGCAGCCGGACTCTGACCACCACCAGTAGGCAACGGGTGAAGTGTCTTGCCCAAGGACACAATGACCGAGACTGTCCGAGCCGGGGCTCGAATCAGCAACCTTCCGATTACAAGACGAACTGCCAACTCTTGACCTACGATCGCTCAGTAGCATTAATAAACATTTAGAGAGAGGTATACCGTTTGTCTTGTCAAGCATATGTTTCATTTTTATTTATTTATTAACTCCATGCTTTGTGTTGGATGTCATGATTCAGTTTAATAGTGATTTTAAAGAGTAGCTGTTTTAGAAAATATTTACATTTTAAAAATGACTCCAATAAATCTTATGATTCTGTATTCCTTGTTAAGGTAAATAATATAATTGTCTTCATTAATTATTATTAACTGAAAAACTGTGCCAATTCTCAATACTTTTATATTTATGATAATTTTAGCATGTTATGGGATTTTTATTTTTTTTGCTAGAAAAAGTAATTTCAGGAGAAGGTACAACAATGTGGAAAGTTTCTCACTCGATTTAGCAGAAGCTGAGATTAATATCTATCTATCTATCTATCTATCTATCTATCTATCTATCTATCTATCTATCTATCTATCTATCTATCTATCTATCTATCTATCTATCTATCTATCTATCTATCTATCTATCTATCTATCTATCTATTGGTGTATTTTCTTCCCTTATCTTTATAAAAGGAAAGATAAAAATCGTCACTTCACTTCCATGCATGCTGGGATTTCCCACAATGAAAATAAAAACAAAGTACAAAGTTGTACAAAGTTATGATTTTCCTTTTTCTATTTTTTGTGTTTAAAACGATACAGATCGTTGTTATGTCCATCAGTTTGTTATGATGGATTTCTTTTTATACTTCTTACAAAATGATAATTAAAAAACACAATTTTACATAATCTCCTCTAGGAATAAAAAAAAGTATTCTGATCCTTTACTTCACCACATTTCACAAAAAACTATCTTGACAGTTAAGTGTGACATGAGAAGCTGTCGGAGTCTCTCCTTATGATAACAAATCAATTTTCCACTCAAGTTGCTATGTCTCTGAAGAATGTCCTAACTTAAAAGGACACATCAAGTCTGTGGCCCTGAAACTATCTTAAGATGTCAGTAATTTTTTCCTTTAAAAATCAATACATGCATAGTTTTCTTTATAGTGCAGGCCATGAACAATTTGGAACAACTTTAAAGAGACACTTTGAGTATATAGAGCTTGTTTCTGGCATTACATTTTAAAAAGGTCATATTCAGGGTTGGTTTCTTATAAATAATGCAAGCGGTATTGCATTGACCTTTCTATCTGAAGAGCCTCTCTGCAAGCCAGTATCAAGAGACATTTTCTGGTAAGTTTAAAAAATGTAAATTTTCTAGTCCTCAAATAAAATGCTCTGCACTCATGACGAACCTTTCAACCTTAGCTACATTCTACAAAGTGCTTTTTAGTATGTTTTGCATTCACCCACTCAGACACTCTGATGCTGCCACACCATGTGCTCGCCCACTATTGAGAGTGAGTTTGATATGATATTGAGACATTTTTAAGAGGTCTTTTTGAGTTACTTTTAAATAGTGAGGAAGACAGTCCTCGCTCACTGGCCACTTTATTACATTAACCTCTTCAACTGCTCGTTAATGCAAATATCAGCCAATCACAGCAGCAACTCAAGTGTATTTAGACATGTAGACCTGATGACCTGCTGAAGTTCAAACCAAGCATCAGAATGGAGAAAAAACTGACTGTAGTGACTTTGAATGTTGTATAGTTGTTGGTGACAGGCAGGCTGGTCTAAGTATTTCAGAAACTGCTGATCTACTGAATCTTCCTTCACAACCATTTCTATGGTTACAGAGAATCTTCAAAAAAGAGAGAAACCTTTAAACTAATAAGAGGGGAGCAGTAATGAATAAATAACCACCCATTACAACCAATTTATGAAGAAAAGCATCTCTGTAAGTACAAAATGTAAAACCTTGAACTATGCTAAAGCAGACCACTAAGAACAGTTAAACTGATTCACATTGCTTCACCAACACTGAACAAGGAAAGATTGAAAAAATATTGCCTAGTCTGATGAATCTCAATTTCTGCTGTGACATTTGGATGGTAGAGCCACTGCTGAGTGTCATTAAAATTCTCTCTCTCATAGTGTGTTTTGTCCAGTCTCTTTAAGATCGCTTCTTCCCTTTCTCCTTTCTCTTTCCCTTCACCACCAACCAGTTGAAGGGGATGGTTCTGCCGGTGGTTTCTCCCAGTTACAAAGGGGGTTTCCCTTCCCACCGTCGCAAAGTGCTTGCTCACGGGAGTCGCTCGATTGTTGGGGTTTTCTCCCAAACTGTAGGTTTTTACCTCACAGTAAAGCGCCTTGAGTCGACTTTTGCTGTGAATAAACCTGAATTGAACTGAACTACACCGATCCTCTGTCTTATTTGACTTTACGCCTCATCCAGTCGCTTAGAGACTAGTGTCACCTTCTTAAGTGTCACCACCTTATGTGGCCCCTGTAACTCCGCAGCTGTGAGCCGTTTTCGCCACTAGAGGACAACGAAAGCGCGGCGGCTGTGCGAGAGCCTCTCAGTGACGTAGATGTCATGAGACGGAAGTGAAAAAATTGTAGTCGTTAGCACTCCTGATGGTGACATGACAAATCAAACTGCATTCTAAAACACACATTCAGCGTCAGTGAAACACCAGGTATGTATTTAATGGGATAGGTTGTGCTGCGTTCAGTGTACAGCGTTAATGAAGAAGTGTTGTATACCGCCGGTTGTGCTTAATCTGTGCTCGTTTCATTGAACTGAATGAGCCCAGCCCACAACGGAGCTAATTAGCATGCTAAGTTTACATTCAGTGATACTTGTATTCAGTGTTTTGGCATTACTGAGCACTGTATACCTGAATACTGAGAGCTCTTTACGTTAACTTGTTAAAGCTTCTGTGTCAGTCTGTCAGCACTTTGCTTCTGTATGTCATGTGAACATTACTCTGGCCTAAACATGACTGTCACCCCTCATAAACAGATTCTTAAAGAAGCCTCCTTCACTAACAGCAACGATGGTAAGAGATGAGCCATTTACTATACTTGTTCAAATCTAGGCATTTCCAGTGCATGTGGAATTACAGTAGGTCAATTATTTACACATTTAGCCAGCAGAATAAACTGTACTCTGCTGGTATATCCTTCTCTTTTTGCTTTTGACAGCATGGCAGAGTGAAAATTAAAACTACAGCCCAGCAGGAGGAGGAGAAAAGAAAGGAGAGGGAGAAGAAGCTCAAGATATACGTAGCAGCACGTGATGCCTGTTTTTCTAAGGTGGAATATTAAATTTCCCTTATGTTTTAGTAGCAATACTGCAGCATGTCTTTGGGTTAGTGTAGGGGTGTCAAACATAAGACCTGGGGGCCAGAATCAGTCCAGCAAAGACTCCAATGTACTCCACTTGATTACACCAACATTAAGTAATAACTAAACAATTAAATGACAGAAAGGTTTTTCACCTTTTTTTTTCTTTTACAGTGGGTCTTTTAAAAAGGAGAATTTTCTGTAAAGAACAGCAATTTTTTTTAAATCATGTACAAAAATTGGGGGAAAAAATCAAAAGATTTTGTTAAAATTCTGCTTCTCTTTATTTATATCTTATGAACTAAATGTGAAGTTACTTCTATACATTGACAGAAATTTGAGTTCCATAGGTGGTTGGTCAGAACAAGGAAAAAACCAATTCAATTTTGTCCACATTTGGATATCAGCCCCCTTTTATCCCTTTCTAAATTTTCATCTGTCTTCTAATGTAGTCATCTTTTAACAGTTGTAAATAGTTAACTAATGGACAGGATTTAAACTTAATGTGATATTCATATGTAAAATGTTTTTGTGGCTCAGGTGTGTGTCTTTAACAGATAAAAATGTGTTGTGTTTTTCTCCGCCTGCTTTTCACTCCATGTATTTTCCTCACCCTCCTCACTTTCTCCTGTTTGACAGAGAAATGAGGGTATCTGGGATGATGAGGCTCTTCAGCTCACCCAGCAGCTCCTATCATCCAATCCTGACTTTGCAACCCTGTGGAACTACAGAAGAGAAATCCTAATGCACCTGGAGACTGTGAAGTTAGTACTCACAGATTCATAGTTGAATCCCTTTTTACTGAATGGTAAGTCATTTGCGGTGTCACAGGAGAATGACGATTTTGTTTCCCAATATCCTCTGCAGAGACAAAGATGAAGTGCAGAAGATTTACGAGGCTGAGCTGTCGTTTACTGAGTCTTGCCTGAAAGTGAACCCAAAATCTTATGGCAGCTGGCACCACCGAGGTTGGGTCTCCGCCCGTTTGCCTCGACCGGACTGGGCCAGGGAGCTGACTCTGTGTGATCGCTGCTTGAGCCTGGATGACCGCAACTGTGAGTGGGAGAAAAAAATAAAAAGGAGCTGAATGTTAAAGATATGTAATAATGCATTTTTTTAAAAGTAATCGATCTAAACCTTGTCCTTCACTACATTATTTTTACTCATGTTTCTGGCATGTTCTGTGTTTCTGTCTTGCCCAGTCCATTGCTGGGATTACCGCCGAATGGTTGTAAAGATGTCTGGCGTGCCTGTAGATCAGGAATTGGCATTTACTGATCGTCTTATTGGCTCCAACTTTTCCAACTACTCCAGCTGGCACTACCGTAGCACCCTTCTGCCTCTGCTTCACCCAGAGTCTCCAGAGCCCCCTTCACCATGCCGTGAGCCTCCGCAGTCCTCCCCCCCACCTTCTCCTCAAACCCATTCCCATCGGGTCTGTGAAGAGCAACTACTAAAAGGTAAACTGCAGTTCCCAATAGCAACTGATAGGGGGCAGTGTAAGTCTTTATTATCCTTAAGTAAAAGGTGTTATTTTGCAAATGAAGTCAGATTGTATATTCTATTACAGTGAAATTGTATTAACTACTTTCAGAATATGAGCTTGTACAGAACGCTTTCTTCACTGACCCTAATGACCAGAGCGCGTGGTTTTACTATCGCTGGCTGTTAGGCAGAGGTATGTCTATTGGTCGTAGTGTCTGTAAGTATGAACGAGAATACATTTCAGCTTTGCTGTACTTTGTAAATCACAAGTTCTTTGTCTTTTTAACAGCGGAGCGTGAAGAGATGATAAGCTGTGTGTATGTGAATCGGGATGAGGAGAGAGTGGCTGTGGCCTTCTCCAGGCCTGTGAATGTCAGTATCTCCACTTTTTCTTCACTTAGAAAATGCTGTAATGGAATTCAGGATGAGCTGTTCTTTATTTTATTTTTTTAATAAGGTGACCTAAATAAATACCCTGGTGACCTAAATAAATATAAGAAATTAAATGTGACAATATTCTAAAGTAGACTTGCAGATACATTTTTTTCACATAAGTACTTTAATTTGTCCTTTTAGAAAATTATATACTCTTTTTTTTTTTTTAATTTTTTTTAGTTAGTTAGATGTTGTAGATTTGTGATATGTAAGGGTATGAATATGCACTCACCATCTACTTCTTTAGCTACACCTTGTTAGTACTTTTTCCTCCAGAATTCCCTTAAGCCTTTATGAAACATTCAAAAAGGTGCTGGAAGCACCTTCTCAAAGATTTAGGTCTAAAGAAGTCTATAGAGTTGCTGCAGATTTTCTGGCCACTCGTCAGTGATATGAATCTCCCGTTTCCTCACGTCTCAAAAGTTGTTTTGGTCTGAGATGTGACTGTGGAGGCCATTTCAGTACAGCGAGCCTCCTGTCATCTTCAGGAAAACAGTTTGAGATGATTTCAACTTCATGATACGGTGCGTTATGTTGGTGCAAGCAACCATCACAAGATGGGTACACTGTGGACATGATGGGACGAACTCAGGTGTTTAACAATGTTCCTTTCCACTAAGGGATCCAAGGTGTGCCAAGGAAATGCCCCCCAAACCATTACATCACCATTACCAACCTGCACTGTTGGTACAAGGCAGAATGGATTTGTGATTTCATGTTGTTTATGCCAAATTTGAACCTATCATATGAATATTGTAGCATATATCAAGACTCATTAGACCAGGCATGTTTTTTATTTGCCACTTGTCTAACTTTGGTGAGTCTTTGCAAATTAACGTTGCCTTTGTATCAACTTGAAGCTGTCTGAATTTTCTATTTTTGAGACCATTCACTACGAACTCTAGAGATGGCTGTGCAGGAAAATCCCAGTGGACCATTTCTTTTTGAAAGACTTACACCAGGCCGTCTTGCACCAACAACTTTGGTACTCAAATAGGTGTCACTTAAAAACACGTTTCAATTTTAACTTGTGGTCTTGACCATGTCTACATGCAGTGAATTGCTACCTTGTGATTGGCTGATTAGATGTTAGCTAAAAAAGCAACTAAGCAGGTGTACCTGATGAAGTGACTGGAGAGTGTAGATTTAGGTATTCATGATGTGCATATAATCATGTGCAAAGTGGAGTTTGTGTGTGAGCAAGAAAAGAGTTTTCCTCTGCTGTCATGGAGACTGTGACAGTTTTGGAAAAGTGAAGACTGGTAAGATGTGTCTGACCAGTTTTTTGTTGTTTTTTTTAAACAAAGTTGCCTTCATATGGTACCCTGTCTATTCTTGGTGAACGTTCTCCCTGCTTTTGTCCTGTCAGGCGCAGTCAGTCGGCTTGTTCCTCGTCCTTGACGGTCAGCCCCAGAGAGTGGAGTGGAGGAGTGTCCATCCGCGCTTTAAACAGAGCCCTGTCTGGGTATCCTTTTCCATTGTGACTTAAAACTGACAGGTTACCCCTGCAGAGAATAAGAATACTTTTCCTGGTGTGCTGCTGATTGAACAGCATACTGGTTTAGCATTCTGCTCTTATCATTCTGCACGTACCTCATGCTGCTAAGACTCTGTGGTATGTGCATCAAGAGAAAAGGTTTCATCATGAAACTTTGATCAGTGCACTGCAGTGGAATGTTATGTTGGCTTTAGCACATTAGTGAAGGGAGTTCCTTGTCAGAGTGCTTGTCAGAGTTTAGTAATACATGACATCATGTTTAGACTGACTATTAAAGTTGATAGCTGAAGTTAATACTTTTGGAAAGAGTATCTCTAAGATTAGCTTTGTTTCTGACCTCAGAGGCCAAGCTAACAAGATGGAAAAATGGTTAAAACTCCAACTGTATTAGTATGTAGAACAACTTCATTGCTTTATGGTTCATTGGCACTAGAGTAAAACTAGGATGGCAACCTCCTGGCGACTGGGAAAAATTGGTGGTTGCCTGGGATTTATTCAATACCAACTGGTTGCCTAGAGGTTAAATGTCAAGCAGCTTTAACCTTGCACAGGTTTGCTTGATGTGAGGCAACCTTATTTATAGTTTTAGTACCACAACAGGTCACATTGTAAATGCCAATGTGAACCAATTCAATCACAAACTGTTAGCAGACTCATTCCATCTTATTACCACTTTATCACTTATATATATTTTTTGAAGATGGCAGCTGACAACAAGCAGTCACAGACCACCTCTGTCTTGTCTCAGTCTCAAACTACTGGTTTTCCTTGTGTGACTGTAGAGTTACCTTTACATTTGGGTGAAGAGTAGGGAAAAAGCAAATACCAGTACCATACAAATTGATACATGTTTCCCGGTAAGCAGTTAAAAGCAATGGGAGTGGCATATAAGGAGAAAAACTTTGGAGTAATAATCAGGATTTTCTTCTAAGTGTGCAGTATGTAACACATTGGTCGTAAGCAATGTGTAAGTGGGCACACTTAACACTGTCTTCATAGGGTGATGGCATTTGCACAGTAGTCATGGAAATGACCCTCATTGATATGCAAGCTCAGTAATTAGTAAAATGTCCTCGATATCTGTCATTCACATCCATATTCATTCACAGTTCCACGTGAATATTTTATTTTTTAAACCAGATGCAGTCATTCGCTCAGAAACAGGAGTCTTCTTTACCTTAGGCTGCTTCTCTCTTTGGTATATTCTAAAATGTTTTGTCTGAAACAAAGTGCTCAGTGCTCTTTGTAAATCTAAATGAACTTATTAAAGCCTCAATAAAGTTTGGAGATTTAATATTTTAGTCATAATGCCTAGCTCTACCAGGTTGCCGTATTGGCCCTGGAAATCAGCCATGGACTTAGTATGCACACTCACACTGTGGGCCTGCGCGGGTTTGCTTTAAAGTGACTAATTTATGTTCAAATCAAATACTTCCGTTTCACTTTTGGAATACATAATTCATGTTTGGAGGTTTTCTCTCCTTAGCAAAGGCTTAGATATGCAATCTGCCTCCTGGAACGATTAGCGACATCACCAATGAACGCAACCTGACTGTGCACTGGACTGAAAAACACACTCATAGGGACTGTGCTCTCTACACAGGTGACACATATACATATCTACCATGTTGTGTTCTTTGAAAGGCAGGATGATGACCTTCATGACACTGTGAACATTTAACTTTCGTAGGTCGAACTGAGAGTTGGTGTAGGGACTCTGCTACAGATCAGGAACTTTTCAGGTACTTTTGTTTTTGGAACAACTGAAACATTTTGTAGTTGGCCTTCTTTAGGGATTAGGAACTAGATATGGTCTTTTTTTGCAGGAGCGAACTTTCAGTAGAAAAGACTTCTGTGCTACAGTCGGAGCTACAGTCGGTCAAGCAGCTACAAGAATTGGAGCCACTCAATAAATGTAAGTGCTTTTTCTTGTATGTTACAGGGTTTACAGGAAATCACCAGCTTCGCACAGAAACAGATCTGTGGCTCTTTTTTTACAATGTGTGCATGTGTATGAATTTTGTAAAACTCAGCAAAGCCTCGATTCAGACAGGCCACAAAGTTGAGCTCAGCCCACAATCAGCTGATAACAGGTGATCTAAAACAGGAGCCCATATCAGCTGAGACCAGCTGAGAAATATCACATAAAGTGTGCTATTTTAGGTGTTTTAGCCTGCCTACCCTTGCTGCTTGTTCTTCAAGCTGCTTTGCGACCTGCATTCACCCCTGTTTTTCACGCTGTGCCCTACTTATGCAGCCTTTATGTCCTTGTGCTTGCAGAAGCGATCCCCTGCCTCAGGCTTTTCATGTATGCGTGCAGAATGACAGATCAGAGCAGAACAATAATGCTAAATGTGAATCTGATTCCTGCATAATTAAGAATATGGCTTTGTTGTTGTTTTTAAGTACTAATCTCTTGAGTAATTGTTCTCTAAAAGAAGTGGAGCCCACTGGTAGGGCATAGAGACACTACTTGGGCTGACCCTGGGGAAAACTATGGAGTGAAACTAACTAAAATAAATATGATTTGCAGGAAAAACACACAAGCAAATGTTTGCTGATGCTATCTGGTTGACCTTTACGTCACTAAAGTCAATTTCTATCCATTTGTGTTGTCATTGATAAAAAATTGTGGGGTGTGAGTATTTTTTTCAGCTTCTGAAATGGAGAATCTTTAAGAATCTCTGGCCTATAAACATAATTACATAATACATTAGCATTATAACTGTGTGCAATGTGGTTGCGAAACTTTGCAGGTGTGTAGTTGACATTTTCATGAAAGGCAGCTTTGATGATGGGAGTTAAGGAACGTATTGGTGAGATGGTGTGCTTGTTCCCATTACAAGATTAGGTTGAGTATTGAAGTTTGATGTTGCTGGTGATAAAGGTCTTATACAACCACTGACTGCTAGCTTTGCCTCGGCAGGGTGCTTACTGACCATTATTCTCCTGATGAGGGCACTAGACCCTCTGGGATACGAACAGGAGATGCTTGCTCATTTTAGAACACTCAAAGTGAGTATAAACCACATACAGTACAGTATATGGGACTGGCAATAAATGCATTTGTCTACAATGCAGTCAGCAATCACTAATTCAATGGCTTCATTCACTAGGAAGTGGATTCCATGCGCTCTGCATATTACAGTGACCTGTGCAGCAAGTTTATGATTGAAAACACCATCCTGAAAATGGAGTATGCTGAAGTGCGCGTCTTCAGCATTTCTGACAAGGTTGGGTCAGAATAACAAGACATCAGATTTCCCTGAAACCTTTTTTGCTGATTAGGGAGGTGCTTAAATTTGATTTCTTTTTTTCTTTGTAACAGAACCTGACCACTTTATGCCACCTGGACCAGCTGTTGTTGGTTACCCATATCAATCTGTCCTCTAATCACCTGCAGCGGCTGCCTCCTCAGTTTGCCATGTTGCAGTGTCTCGAGGTGATGAAGCTGCAATTGAAATCCAATTTGCTCTCCTGCATGGACAGTGATTTTTTTCCTCTTTTGTGTCTGCACCAATAGATTAGAAAAGGAAAGACAGATATTGATGAAATTCTTCTCCTGCAATTCAATGACTTCTTCATATTTGCAGGTCTTGGAGGCTGATAACAACGCCATAGAAAACCTGGAGGGAGTTTATCACCTTCCCAAACTGGAGGAAGTCCTCTTGAAAAACAACAGTATCCTTAAGTTAGTAGTGTGTTCTGGATCTCCAGTCATCCTTCAGAATTAGTGTCATAGGGATCAGTTTATATTGTCTGTTTGTCTTTTCACAGGGAACTAGTGACTCAAGAAATGCGTTAATCAGTTCTGAGTGGCTCAGTGCTTCAAAACAATCCTGTAAAGAGTGCGAACAGCTGATGTAAAAGACACGCTACGCACTAAGATTGTGTTTACAGCATTTAGAAAATTGCACTTTTAACAAGACTCTTCAGCTCAATACATGAATAATTTATTTTACCTACGTCTGAATCGATCGGGTAAATAAAAACAGCACCGCAATTTCACCGAACAAACAGCATCATTAAGAAGCGAAGAAACATTTAACAACACATCATCACCACAGACTCCCTCCTCTTCATGCTTCACTTCCCCTGCTACACTTGGGAGGAATTAATGTGATTTGCAGGTTATGATGAGGATAGTTACTGTTTTTCTTTTTTTCCTCTGGCAATCACAGTTGCTATTTTTAGAAAAATGAATTTATATCTCAGTGTCATATTTGTCATTTAGATCTTACTTTTTACACCGGTGCTTGGAATATGTGCATCAGAGCTCATGTTACTCATTGTTACTGATGTTACCACAGCACACTGCAAGGGATTTTCATTAACTCAAACATGCAGAAATCTCTACATTGGCAGATCTTCAGACGTTGGCATCCTGCCCCAAGCTGAAACGCCTTGACCTCCGTGGAAACCCCGTCACTCAAACGGCCAATGTCGAGTCGGAGTTAGCCGAACTGCTGCCCTCAGTCACAGACCTCCTGCTCTGATCCAACGCAGGGCAGGAATCACTGCCATCTTTGTTCTGTCGTTCAGTTGTCCTTCACGTTCTGAGCGGTTTTTGGTGGTGAGTGGGTGTCATCTTGTGACTGTGTCTGTTCCACCTGTTTTGGAAAAATGTCAGTCACAGTGAACCCTGTTGGTCTGAAAGCCTCATACTTCGGAGCAAATGTCAGAACCCTCTCTAGCATCTTCAGCAAAAAGTCAACATTTCTGTGTGTGTGTGTGTGTGTATGAGTGAGTGTGTAATAACCAATGTTGCATTTCTTTGTTTGTGTGTGTGTACAAATGTCTTTAATGCAACAGACCAGTGCATGCAGAAACATTAATAATGAAGTAAACTAATTATGGATTGGCAGCGATGATGGCTTATTGCTTCCAAAAGTTTAATGGCTGACTTTAAAGAAAACGTTATACTGGGTGATCAGAGTATTGCATCACTCTCTACAGATTTTTTTTAAGGTCGGTTAATGCATTTGATTTATGACATTATACTGTTGCACAGTAAGTCACAGATCCAGTAATAAACAGCACACATTGTGTCACTGCCTTCCAGTAAGCCTCTTGTGACTTTTTTCCACTGAAAGAAAAATGCATGCCTTAAAGTAAAGGTTCATAATGGTTAACTCACATTTTGATCTTAACTGTCTCATTTCTGTAATACTGGTGAGGATGTGGTGGAGCTCAACTACAATGTAAAGTACCAGCCAGACTTTCTTGGTCTTGAACAGTAGTTCGATAATGCAGTTTGGCAGGTATACAACAACATTTTTGCTCCACCAAGGTGATTTCAAAAACATTATTAAATGAAAGCTTGTGTCATATATATCAGGATGGTGTGTAGGGTATCCCTAAAGATTTTTTGTAAAGAATGAAGAAGTGGGAAGCTTAAAAAACATCTACAGTGAAGAGTATATGAAAGTCATGTCCTTAAGAAATATCCAAAAATCCAGCAAAGACCTGACACAGGAGAGGTGCATCTGGCCTTTAGTTGATTCATCTACTGTGTGCTGAAGTCAATCACACAAGAAATGGATTGAGAATAGCTGGTAGCAGGTCTTAAGGAGTGATGAATAAAAAATTTGGACTCACAAGTTTTTGTCAGTATATACACAGGACGCCAGGAAATAGGTATAAGGGTGTGTCTACCGTCTGTAAATCATGGTGGAGGTTCTGTTATGGGGCTGAATTTCAGCCAGTGGCTGAAAAGCACAGTTAATTGAATTATGAATGCAGATAAGTATAGTCAGATTTTGAGCCACCATGCAAAAAAGCATCTATTTGGCGACGACTTCATTAATAACGGTGATCTCAAACACACTGCCAAAGCAGTAGACTCATACCCAGGGCACAGGCAAGTATTAAAGCAGTATGGGATCATTTTAACAGGAATTGGGGGGAAAAGTCAGCCAACATCCCAAAAAAGAGCGTTAAATGTCTTTCAAGACAAAAAAAAAGTACTTACTCTAAACTCCCGAAATCTTCATTTTAAAGCCTTGGTGTTTAGTTTTTCTTTTTTACCCAGATGTGGCCATATTTAGGAGCAGTATTTATTAATTATAAACTGCCAGGTGCATAGTGGAAATGACCATACAAAAGAAATATCCGACTCACTGGAACTGGAGCAAAGACTTTTTAGATGTGCTGTACTTGGGTTGTGCATGTTATTTGTCAGTTAACTCTATTACAGAAGCTTTGAAATGCACCACAGGTATAGAACGTTCAGTTCTGTGACTCCAATTAGCAAAGGTGACAGGGTGCAGAAAGGGTTGGGCTTCAGCTGCCAGTGCTGCCACACCTGTCAGTCAAGGTGGCCAAGGCTAACTTTAAGTCTAAACTAAATGAAAGCAGGTGGATTATAAAAAACAGAGAAAATAGCTATAGAGACCAAAACAGTTGTATTTGTCCTCTTGTTTAATTGTTTTACTTGGCTGCAAATATATTTTTTCTAATGTAAAGCTGGGCACTTAAACATAGAGTCTATATTATTCTTGGATGAACTTCAAATCCAGAAGCACCTAAATTTCACACCCAACTGGAGGTCTGAGCAATCTTTAGGAAAATTAAGTAGATATTATACTCCTTCCATTGATCATTTTTTTCTTTTTGAGTAGGCTTATATGACAGGCCTGAAAAAATATGTATCTACTTTTATGTATGATTCCAAACTCAGGTGTGCCAGAGCGACTAGCAGTGTGTCACCCGGTCCACCCTTAACTGATGCCACCTTCATTGTTCATTTGTTTGCCTTTTCGAGTGAAGAGCTGGGATTTTGCAACACATCAGGTTTGTTTGACTGTGATGTCATTTTTAAGAAGGAATTGCATTAGGCGAAAACTTTTCTTTGGGAGTGTCTAAAAACAATAAAAGAAGCTGAGAAAAAATTAGAAACATGGCACACCTTTGTACTCAAAGAAATGTTTGTCATAGTCACTGTCAGCCTGGCACCTCTTGAAGGTTATGCTGCACTCAAAAAGCTGTAAGGAGTTTTAGGCATTCAAGCTGTGATTGTAACTTACAATGCAACTGTTCTTTCCCCCTGGCAGCTGTCTCTGAATTGGCTAAGAAGTATAGACAAGATACGTATATAGCTGCACATTATGCCTACTTGACATTAATTGTTACATGTACGGGCTTTTAAAGTTAGGTTTAGGGCAAGGTTGTGCTGCTAGTTTACCTCCGCTACTAGTTACCTTAAGAGGGCATTTCAAGACCCTTACCAAATTAGTATGTAATGTGAAAGTGTGTCTGGGCAAAGTCAAAGACAGTTATGGTTTCAGAAATTCTTCAGAAACTGAACATGTGTGTTTTTGGATATTTCTTAAGGACATGACTTTCATATACTCTTCACTGTGTGTCTATTTTATATAGGAGAGAGCTGACAGAGTTCAAAGAGGACTTTAATTCTTGGCCTTGGCAACAGTGAAATAGTAAAACAGCATAAAGTCATTATGTATGGTACACATAAGGAACAGATTTCATACAGAAGCACACGTTTTCTTATCATTTCTTTAAATACACAGACTAGTTGTTTGGTGTTTTTAATATAAATTTAATGTTTATTACTGTTGATTTCATATTCTTATTTATAAATGGTATTACAACAATTTTTTATGATAGTGGCGAGGATAGGCTTTAATCGTTGTAATGGTAGTACATGTATCTAAGTCCGAAAAGGTCCAAAATTCTTATCCCGTTTTCACCTTCAAAAATATAGGTAAAGTTTTCCAGCATGTGAGATCATCTTCTACCGTTTTAAGAAGACAAATGTATTTTACCTGTACCCAGTCTGAGAGATCTATACCTAAATATCTAATGTTACCTGACTGTAGTGAAGTGGTGAAGGTGTTCTGAAAATTACAACTTAGAGGCAGAAGTTAATTGAAATTCACAACTAAGCATTCAGACCACGAGTCTGCTTCCTAAAACTGACTGACGGGGTATCAAAAAATGAAATAAAAAAAAAAAAAAATAATAATAATAAAAATGAAGAAAAACACACTCTCCCTGGTCTCTGAAACATTAATTAAGGATTAATCATCCATTTATTATTGTCACATAGGTTATGCATATGGTTCAAATAGATCTGCAGTTGAAAATTTATGAGCAAATTCTCATCCTGGGTCAAAATTAACCTGGACCATATGCAGGCATCAAATATGAACACTATGTAAGGGTTATAACGGTGTTATGTTTTCATCTTCATGTAAACAATTCTGCAGTCATACAATGATGTCACAAGCTGTTAACATGAGCATTTTTCCATGCCTTAAAGCTAATCAAGATAATAATCATCACATCATTTGTCAGTCTTGTTATTATTAATCTGCTGAGCAACATGAAAAGTTGGAAATCAATGAATAACCCCCCGCCCCCAATGTAAACTCCTGAAAGGAAGGTTTTGGGAGCCTCTTGAATCGACTGATCATCTCAAGATCTACTTTAGCACGGCAAAGAAGTTTCTGCTTTGCCTGTAATGCTATGCTAAATGCCTTTCACTGGTAAAGTACTTTTAAAGCTTAACAGTCCAAAGTGCTTTAGAGTGTGTTTCTCATTCAACCTTTTACACCCACACATTGTCATAAAGCAGTAATGGCTGCAGAGCTTTCAGGGGGTCCACCATCTTACCCAAGGTCATCTTGGGATGTGGAGGGGACTAAATTACCAGTGCTTTGTTTACTGGACCCTGTAGCATCTGAACCACAGTCGGTAACATTTTCCACACTATGTATAGTGAAGTCTTCTCTGTTTATTGAATTCTTGTATCCAGTGGTATCAGGAAGAATATTGTTACATGACTTTCATTGGGGTTTTACGCTTCATTAATTGCTCTCTTAATAGGATTAGGCTTTATTCAGCATTCATTTACCTATCAATCAGTGAAAACCAACTCAACCAGTCAGTGGTCATGTCTGTTGCATAAAAGTGAGTGGGCATCCACTCCCTTCCGGTTCACATATTCCTCGAAGCAGGCATCCCACATGTGCCATCAGGTAGGTCAAAGGTTTTCAGATCATGCCACTTTGCTGAAGGATGGGTTTTTGTCATGTGTCAAAGCAGAAAATGTCATCTTTTTTATTGTGCATTCATCTTTATATAAAGAATTCTTTACTTTACTGGAACAGCTAATCACGTTAAATATAACGGGGTACAGAGTTTGTAACTTTAACTGTCCAAAACAAGCAAAAAGTCCCAAAACATTCGTCCAGCTTTCTCCTCTTATCCAATTCATGGTCACGAGGGTGTCAGCTGCCATAGAGGAAGAGGGCTGTCGCAGGGTCAACAACACAGAGAACCATTCAAACTTCTTCTTAACTTATTCATTTTCCATATGTTAAAAAACAATGAACTTTTTAACATAATTAAGATGAAAAATACTAAAGAGAACAAGAAACTAGCTCAGTTTCTCAAACTGTCATATTTTCCAATAGTGGAAAAATTTTTAAGTGGATGTTTGATTTCACCTGCTCTGACGTTGGCTTCTGGTTAAACATTTGACATGATTGATGCTAGTGCAGCAGGGAGGTGTGTCCTCACTGTCTTACTGAGGATTAACCTGTTTTGTGTGAAAGTGGGAGAGGCACAGGTGAAAATTTGTTACTAACTAAAATCGTTGAAACAGGAGACAGTGTCAGTTTTTGCATAACTTATCCGATATAGTTCATACCAAGAGTGACAAGAAAAATTTATTTTCTCTCGTAATATTTAAAAGGCTGCTTGTGCCATGCCTAAATAATTTCTGTTGTTGCTTCAGCGTCTGGAGAAATATCTGGCCCGACTGCTCCATGTGCAACAGAAAGGCGTGTCCCCTGAGTCTTAGCCAAGTATTTAAAGCAGCTCTGAAGTTGGAGCTTGTTTAAGAAAGGGAAAGGCACATCGAAGACAAGGTTTCTCCCTCCAGACTGCATTTCTTTCACATTTCTTCTCAAACTGAACTGAGTGAGTTTGAACTCTATACTTGCTATGTAGCTCAGACAGATTTACACTTTGTGTTCCTAACAATGTTTACTGTATTTAGCTCACATTCATTCAATTGTTCTTCTAAACATTAGTTTTTTCAACCAAGTAATTCATTAATAGGGAAAAGGAGTATGGCTCAAACGCAGTTACGTATTGCTACCTCAGTTGCCATGTCAGGATTGTGTATTAATGAAAAAATAATGAAAAGGTTCATTGACATTTCTATTTCCTGCGAAATTAGCTCTTGCTGTCAATCAATTTTTTGCATTAATGTATTTTTCTTCACAGTGAATTCCTCAAAAAATATCTGTATGCTGTACATATTAGATATGATTCACAGTAGCACCTTAATAGCTATTAGATTTGCCAAATTACACATAACAGTTCAATAAATACAGTGATCATTTCCTGTCAGTTTAATTGTAATGCGAAATAGATATCAGAACTTCTCCTTGTGTTTCAAAACAAACGGTCCTGTGGTCAAAGAGGTCATGAGTGCAGCTGTGGATGCTTACTGCTCAGCACCCTCCTGAAGGAAAATACCCAGCTTTAATGAATAACACTCGGGTCTTTTACATCAACTGCTAAAGTCATGAGAATCTAAGAATCTGACATTTGACTATCATTAAATAAATGCCAGTTTCAGTTGCTCATTGGTTCAGTCATCCAAGATGTGCCACTGCCAGCCAGAGAAAATATGCTCTGATTAGTTAGAGTGTAAAACAGCAGCTGAAGAAGTAATGACAATCGGCTGTCTCCTTCTCACTGATGGGCAGCTTCATGAAAGTTCCCCTTATCTCAAAATTTTACATTTGACAGATTATTTAATATAACATCATCCTGCAAGCAAACTAACAGGAGCTATGTCTATTCTGTGTGTCTCCTAAACCTATAGTAGGCCCTCATACAGGCCTACTATACAGATGTAGCTTATTAAGTGTCAAGTGGAGGGTGAAAAAACAGCTTAATTTAACGTTTTAGCCATTCTGCTGGCATGGGATTTTTACTATACTAAATCAACAAACAATAAAAGTGTGCTGGTCAGCACTGTTACCCCAGTAACGTTCAAGGTTCAAGCCTGTGTGCACGTGCATTCTTTCTTTTGGTAAGTTCACAGATGTGAATGTTCAGTTAAGTGGTGATTCTAAACTGGACATAGGTGTAGTGGTGAGGTTGAATGAGTTTGCCTGGGCTACTGCCCTCTAACCAGATAAACATCCAAATGGATTTATTTCCAAAAACCAAGTTAAGCATATCTTATATGTTGTTGTGCCGCTGCGTGATTAACTAAATTTTGCAGAACAATAGTCTAGTTCATCACAAAAATCTGGATATGAAGTTCATAAAAGGTTTCTGGGGCTCTTTATCAAAGGCGTCTTTGCTATTATCCTTAAATTTCTAGTCTTGAGAATATGTGTTGTTTTCTAAAAGAAAGGAAAGTATAGACAATGAGTACATTTATCCATTCACCCATCCATTCTCTTCTGCTTATGCTTAGCAGGGTCGCGGGCAGGCTGTAATCTATCCCAGCTAATCTAGAGCGAGTCTATCGAGAGTAATTAGTAAGTGCTGTCATCTAGAATATAGATTTTGTCTGGTCCATTGTACCCACTGTGGGCCAATCTCGATGGATAACTTTTATCTTATTCAATTCTTTTGTTTTCAACAAATATATGCAAAGCTATTGACATTTACATTAACTCCTGCTATTCAGTGCAGGAGGATTTTCTGCAATTATTTTAGGTTATTTGCATGACAAAGGATGAACTGAAGCTCTGCCATCACGTAATGTCGCATACTGCTGTTTCTGATGTCATTTAGGAAAAAAAAAAAGGTTATTTGCATGCTTATTTTTAGATAACTTTATAACTTTGTAAATGTGTCGATATTCACTTTTTTTTTTTTACTAGAAATGATGACTTGAATGGATGACCCATCTTGAATTAACTTATAACAATTTCAAACATTTTAAAAAGAAGTAGCGTTTTAGCAGACCTTTCAGCACATGCTGTTAAAATGCTCTGTAGGCAAAAAGGATCTTCAGTTTCTCTAAACAAGAATGAAAACAGTTTGTTTTTATATGTTTGTACTTATTTAGTTAGAAAATTAGTTCAACAGCTGAAGCTTTACATTGTTTGTGTCAAATTAAACTCTTTAAACAGAGAAAATATCAGTAGTGTGGTGGACCACTAGAGGGCTCCACTCACACCCAGTGTATAGGAAGTGTGTTCCTGTGTTTTGTGGCGCGATATGCGCAGTTGATGTTGGAGACGAATAAAGAAGGAGTGAGAACTGAGAGCTGTGTCGTTGATGCTTACCTCGACATTGGTGACCCCTGACTCGAGCATGCAACGGGCCGTAGATAACGCACACTCCGCTATGGATGCATCAGCGGCCGCCGGACCTCCGCCTCCTGTTGCAGCTACGTTCGCTGTGGCGCTTAAACTGCCGGACTTTTGGCTCCATGACCCCCCGTCATGGTTCGTACACGTGGAGGCTCAGTTCGCCCTTCGCGGCATCTCGGCTGACGACACGAAGTATCACCATGTGGTGGCCTCGCTCGACCCGCTGGCCACCCGTTGCGCGATGGCGCTCCTCCGGGACCCACCCGCCCAAGGGAAATACGCCGCCCTCAAAGAGCTGCTTCTTCGGCGCTATGCCCTCTCCGACGCCGAACGAGCCGAAAAGCTCCTCAACCTGTCAGGCTTGGGTGGCGGTACCGCGCTCGAGCTCATGGAGAACATGCTATCGTTGCTCGGGCCGGATGACGGTGGTTTCCTCTTCGTGCACCTCTTCCTCCGCCAACTACCGGCCGCCGCGAGAGCTGTCCTCGCGAACTCTCCGCTTCTGCCTGCGAAGGATTATCGCTCACTGGCTGAAGAAGCGGATCGTATTGTTCGAGTTTTTGCGCATGCCGTTTGGCCTGAAAGGTGCCGCCCAGACCTTTCAGCGGCTGATGGACTCCGTTTTGCGTGGGCTGCCGTTCGTTTTTTTTTATCTGGACGATATATTGGTGGCCAGCTGCTCAGCGAGCCAGCACGAGTCCCATCTGCGCCAGGTTTTCCAGCGTTTGGCAGCGCACGGCCTGATCATCAACCCTTCCAAGTGCCAGTTTGGGTTGCCTGTTCTGGATTTCCTCGGGCACCGCATTTCCGCTGAAGGTGTGGTTCCGTTGCCCGACAGAGTCCAGGCCGTTTCGGCTTTCCCGCGTCCCACGTCGGTTAAAGCGTTGCAGGAGTTCTTGGGGATGATAAATTTTTACAACCGCTTTCTCCCCAGAGCTGCCCACCTGCTACAGCCACTCTATGCTGCCTTAAAAAGTAAAACAGCCAAAGATCCGGTTGACTGGCTGCCTGAACGCGTCCGTGCATTTTCCGCAGCCAAGTCTGTGCTGGCTGACGCCGCCCTACTGGCCCACCCGCTTCCATCGGCGGAGATCACGTTGACCACCGACGCCTCGGACGTGGCAGTGGGTGGAGTGTTGGAACAGCGGGTTTCAGGTCTCTGGCAACCGCTCGCCTTTTTCAGTCGTACGCTCCGGGATGCTGAACGCAAGTACAGTGTTTTTGACAGGGAGTTGCTGGCCCTGCACCTCGCGACACGACATTTTCGTTTTTTCCTCGAGGGTCGCAACTTTACTGCGTACGTTGACCAAAAACCTTTGACGTTTGCGATGTCCAAGGTCTCTGACCCATGGAGCGCACGCCAGCAGCGCCAGTTGGCGGCCATTTCTGAGTTTACCACAGACATTCAGCATGTGGCTGGTAAGTCCAATCACGTCGCTGACTGTCTCTCACGTGTGTTGGTTTCTCCGGTGTATGTCGGCATCGACTACGCTGCCATGGCCGCCGAGCAACGTGCTGACCCGGACGTCCTTGCCCTTCAGTCAACAAAAACGGGCCTCGTGCTGGAGGACACCCCGGTGTGGGACGGCGGTCCGCACCTTCTTTGCGACGTTTCCACTGGCCGCCCCCGCCCGGTGGTTCCCCTTTCGTGGCGTCGTCGTGTTTTTGACTCGGTGCATGCCCTCTCTCATCCCGGCGTCCGGGCCTCGGTCAAGCTGGTCAGCGCCAGGTTTGTTTGGCCGGGCCTTCGCAAGGCGGTGAAAGAATGGGCGGCGGTTTGTATGCCAACGCTCGAAAATCCACAGGCACCCCTCGAACCTTTCCGTGTCCCGGGTAGGCGTTTCGATCACGTTCATGTGGACCTGGTTGGTCCCTTGCCACAGTCACAGGGTTTCACGCACCTTTTGACTGTGGTGGACCGCACAACCAGGTGGCCGGAGGCGGTACCCCTGGCGTCCACGACAGCGGCGACGGTGGCCAGGGCATTTTTGTCAACGTGGGTTTCACGTTTCGGCCCCCCTGCTGACATTACCTCGGACAGGGGCCCCCAGTTTGTTTCCGAGCTTTGGTCTGCTATGGCTGACGGCCTGGGAGTCAAGATCCACCGCACCACAGCATACCACCCGCAAGCTAATGGGATGTGCGAACGGTTTCACCGGTCACTTAAGGCCGCGCTCCGTGCTTCCTTGACAAGTGGCGACTGGGTCGACCGTCTTCCGTGGGTTTTGCTGGGATTGCGTAGCGCGGTTAAAGAAGACCTCGGGGTTTCCCCGGCTGAACTGGTCCTCGGCCAGCCTCTCCGGGTCCCCGGGGAATTCTTACCTGAGAGCCCTCCCCCATGTTTCGATACCTCTTTGTTGCCTTTTCGCCCCCCAAGAGACTCATTTCCTGTTCTTGGTCCTGTGCACCACTGCCTGCCTGACACTTTTGTTCCGAGTTCATTGGACTCTGCTCGTTTCGTTTTCGTCAGGCACGATGCCCATAGGACTCCGCTGCGTCCACCATATGACGGGCCATACAGGGTTCTTCAACCAGGCAACAAACATTTCGTTTTGGACTTTGGCGGTCGGCAGGAAGTTGTCTCTGTTGATAGACTTAAGCCTGCACATGTTATGCAAGAGGATCAGGTGGTCCCGGCCCAGGCCCCTCGCCGCGGCCGCCCACCTGCCACCGGGCTGATGGATTCTGTTTTTTCCCCCAGGAGCGACCCAAAATCAACGGAATCCGAGTCGTCTGCAGCTTTTTCTGACCGCCAGTGCCAGCCTCGCTCCCGGGCTGGGTTGCCCTCTGTCAGTTCCCCACCCCCCCAGTTCAGCCGTTCCGGCCGTTTGCTTAAGCCCCGGGTCCTGGACTAGTTCTGCTGGGTGTTCGGGGGGGCATGTGTGGTGGACCACTAGAGGGCTCCACTCACACCCAGTGTATAGGAAGTGTGTTCCTGTGTTTTGTGGCGCGATATGCGCAGTTGATGTTGGAGACGAATAAAGAAGGAGTGAGAACTGAGAGCTGTGTCGTTGATGCTTACCTCCACAGTAGAATACAAGTCTGCTAAAACTGTAATGGCACAACATTGTAGGTATTCTGGTTACTTCTCTTGAACCTTGATTGAACAAATTGATTTGCCGTATTGACTGTAGAAAAAGGGGGGGGGGAAACCACTGTATCTTTAATAAATGTAGCTGTGTGGAGTACAATATATATACACATACATATATTTTTAAAAAGTGTTTTGTTGCTAGGCAATAAATCAGTTTCTGTGTGTGTAGATAAATGTGTGTCTTTGTTTCTACATTGTTTTGTTAAGCAGTTTTTAGTTGGCTATCTGCCAGCAGTAAATATGACGCCCAGTTCCTACCTGGGTGGAGGTGTTTCGTCACCAATGCTGAGGCTGCTTGCAATTTATTTTAACCCCTCAGATTCTCGACATATGAATAAGAACCGAACTCATTGTCAGTCTTATTATTGTTTGAACCTATTTGGTGAAAATGAAACAGTCGCTGATGTCGAGGAATGTAAAGTGTGGGTGTGAAAGGCTTTTAGAAGGTTTATAGTATTTCTTCGAAGGAAGAAAAATGTGCAAGACAAATCAGAGTGAAGTGAGCAAAGCACAGAGAGAGGGAGAGAAATAGTTGTGATGATTGTAGTTCACCTGAGAAATGTACCCTGTGTGTAATGTTTCTTCTTAAGAGGTGACAAACGACTGTGTTCTTTGAAATTTGCAATGACAAAATTCTTTGTCATTGCACAGCTGTGGATAAGAACATGTGCTCGGTTCCCCAGAGTACCACTCAAATGCTTTCACAGACTCATAAATCAGCTTCAGAGGATCAGCTACAGAACTCTCCTGAGGGTAGCCTACTGCAGAGTCAAAACACCCCTCCTAAGTCCAGGGTGAGAAGGGTCAGCTGTGATCCGAGCTGCACACCCCAGTGTCCTGGAGGTGTAAAGGTCCTGCAGAGATGGGAGTCTGCAGCCAATCACCTTCTCAGCAGAGCGCACAACATGCTGCAGTCTCTGTTTGTCCCTGATAGTGGCTCCAGCGTACCACACGGTGATGGAGGAGGTGAGGATGGACTCGATGATTTCAGTGTAGAATTGCATCATCGTCCGTGTTGGCAGGTTGAATTTCTTCAGCTGCCTCAGGAAGTACATCTTCTGCTGGGCCTTCTTCATGATGGAGGTGATGGTGGGCTCCCACTTGAGGTCCTGGGTGATGGTGGTACCCAGGAAGTGGAATGAGTCCACAGTGGTGATGAGGGTGTCAGTCAGGATGATGGGGGGGGGAGTGGGGCTGTGTGCTTCCTGAAGTCCACAATAATCTTCACTCTTCTGGGCATTCAGCACCAGGTTGTTGTGGCTGCACCAGGACACCAGACGTTCAACCACCCTCCTGTAGGCAGACTCATCCCCGTCCGAGATGAGTCCAATCACTGTCCAATTTGACTCATAAAGAGGCGATCGTGGTCAGCAATATGCTCAGGTAGACTCTGGCATTTAAAAAATGTTCAGTCAGTATTAAGGGGGCCTGAGGTGTGTTACGAAAATATCACGCACACTATGACATTATTACCAGCAGCATGAATTGTTGTTTCAAGGCAAGATAGATCATGGACGTTTTCATGTTGTTTACACCGAATGTTGCAGCAGAAATCCAGACATGTTTCTCCAGTTAATAGACATTCTTATGGATAATGGTAATGGATAATGAATATTCTCCATTTAAAAGCAGCCATTCAGTCGTTCAGATGGTTAGCTAAGATAAAGAAATTGTTGAAAGACTATCTGTAAGCAGTCAAGCAACACTGAAATCACTGACTATAACCAATAAACAGTAGAAATGGTTGCAGTTTAATATGAATAACATGTAATATTTATAATACTTTCTTGAGATTACCATGCCATTACCATTTTCTTCTTTTTCCCTGCCCAGATGTTGCACTCTGGGAAATAATATGTTAGGGTAGAGTTTCACTGCAAGATTATGTTCCGGTTTTTTAAATTTATTTCAAAGGACTTAAATCAGCAATTTCTCACACTGAAGCAAAGACATGATGCATAGAATCCATCAGTAATGAGCCGGTGAGCTTAGATCATAAGATACTGAAGCTTTGATGGATTAAAAATACTGCTGAACTTAGCTGATGAAAAGACCCTTCTTGTCTTTGTTCACAGTGACAATGGATTACCTTTTAGATCACTTACTGTGGTACCTTAATCATTTATGACCATTTTATGAACAGTTGTGAAAAGAAATATATGCATAGAAGCATTTGTAAAGGCTGGGATGTTAACTATTATTAATACCAAAGTCATTGATTATCTAATTGTTGTTCTTTATAAAAAAATTTTTCTCCAGAATGCCTGCAGAGAGGCGATCAGCAAGAGGCAGATCTGCAGTAGGTCGCTTTCCATCTGTCACTTTTGGATTTGGGGAGGACACAGAGGCAGAAAAAGAAGAGCCAAAGGAAAACAATGTTAAAAAAGGAAATGCATGCAAGGAGTGGCTGCGTAAAGTCTGCCCATGCTGCTGTCCCAAGCATGATGATGGCATAGACACTGAGGTCACGCTGGTTGATGGGCCGGGTAAGGAGGACGGGGGAAACGGCGAGAAACCTGTGCCTGGTGACAAAGAGCTTGACGGTGATTAGAGAGACTCCATATAGCCACTGTTTACCCCCCCCCCCCCCCCCAAAAGGGAAGAAATGCCAACAATATGAAATACTTCAACGTGTCCTATGTTTTTTCTTTTCTTTTCTTCAGAAGTCCTTCTCAAAGTGAAGTCAATAGACCTCCTGAAAAGCAAATCAGGGGCGAATCGCACAGAGCATCACACTCATCTCTACCAAAGTGATAATTTAATCATCCGCAGGGGGCAGAGTTTCGAGATGTGGATAACCTTATCTCGACCTTTCAACCCCTCCTCCGATGAGCTTCATCTCGACCTTAAAACAGGTTTGTGAGAAGTGAATGGAGACTTTTATAAAAGTAATACATGTTATAGTGTTGTTTTGTTTTTTTGGGGCAACAGAAAATTTCAAATTTGACTGAATTTCATCCAAGACTAGCCTGAAATATTTAGAGCCAGAGTATGAAACTGGATGGGAAGGATCCAAACTGGTCACAACATACTCACATGTTTTCCTGAAATCTTGTGCAGAGCAGCACATGATACAGTGCATATAGTGGGGAGCCTGTTCTAATATAGTCTACTGTGAATAGGAATGAATGGAGCTAAATTGCTTTTTCTTTTTTCTTTTTTCTACATGCACTTCCAGACAAAGCAGCCCCATTTTTAATTGTTTGTAGTTACAGTATTGATTATATTCCTGAACTGAAATGAAACTCAATGAAATGCAGTGAAATTTTGTTTTCTTATTCTCCTGTGAAGTATTTCTTTTCTGCAGTAGTTAAGCACCAAGATGCATCCATAAACCAGATGATATTACTTCTCAAATAATTACAGTAAAATAGGAGATCACTATCAGCAACAGCTTCCTGTGTTATCTGAAGTCAAGGCACGGTATTTAAATTAAAAAATCCACTGGACAGCTTTGTAAAGTTAAGCTAGCCCTAGAAACCACAATAGTTGTTTGTTTCTTTTGTAGGCTCCAAACTTGTTCTCACAGCTGAAATTGGGCATTTTAACATGGGAATGCACACATGCTGACTTTTTTTTAGTGCCAATTTCAAGAAGTTGCTGGGGATTGCATCAAAGGTTTTGGACTGCAGGTCTTATAGGGCCCATTCATTCATTATAAATGGCTCTCCGGAGAGTAGAAGCTCTCTAATTTACAAAAAAAATACATTTTTTTCTTTTATGCTCACATCTTGTACTGTGTTTTTTTGCTGATTGTGTGTTGAGGCTGCATAGATGTGTGAAATAGATACTTATAGATATATGGGAAGGCTGTGGATGAGAGAAGGGGATTTTTTAGTTCAGATTGCTATGGTAACAGTTGGGGTTGCTATGGTCCTGGGAGAGTGTTTTACAGATGCAATCTTCAGTCCTGCTGATACTAGAGATCCCTTCTACTGAGAATTCACTGTCACTGCTGCCACTGCCAGCTGCATGAGCCTCGGACGCCACCTGTTTACCCAGTGTGCATGCCTGTCTCTGCACACTGCTTGTGAGAATTGAATGCTGTCAGACAGGGAAAACCAATATAGATCTTACAATTACAGCTGTGTGTGATAGCAAGTTAGGGACACTTAAGCAGAATAATTACAGTGCTGCTGCTACAGAAAAGGTGGGCTCTATAATGCACTGTTTAATGAAAGGTTTTGTTTTGGTAAAGTGACAGAATAATAATGTATACATTTTAAATTCTAGATTTTGCATTTAGAGGGAAAAAAATATAGTTCTAACCTATTTTATCCATAATTTGAGACAAAAACAACAGCGACATTCAACGTGAACACTAATTTAAAAAGCCATCTGTAATACCAGCAATAAGCAGGAGAACAAAAGCAGCAGACAATGCCAGTTTTTATGCTTTTGAAAACCATAACACCGCTCTCCAGAATGGCACTGCATTACTAACTAAATTGCCCCCAGCTCTCTGTTTTCAGGCATGCTTACAGTACCCTATATTCAGTCTAAAGACTGTACTCTGAGACACATCAGACACACAGCACAAAAGCTAATCACAGCACAACCTAAAACGACACACTGTTTTAAATAGTCAAGGATTTTTTAGGCGAAAGAGAGTGACAGTTGACAGATGCTCTGACCTTTTGGTTCGGAAGCCCTGCAAAAAATTTTAAGGAGGTGATTCTTGTCACACCTGACAAAATGAAAGTGTCAGGCACAGTGAACTGCACGTTGACAGTTTTTTTTCCTCTGTTCTTCCCCCCTGTAAGGCAGAGAAAAGGCCTGGCAGTAAACAAAAGGGTTAATACACCCTGGAACTATCAAATCTCAATATTTCTAGGAATAGTTGTCTTTAGAATCTTTAGCCAGCAGCTGTTTACTGTTGCTTTGCAGAAATGCAGGCCGTGCGCAGCAGGAAACCATAAACTGAAGATACAAAACAAAAGTGTAAGAATGTCAAGTTGTGGCAGTTACTCATCAATTAGGAGTAAACTCTTTAACAATTATCATCAGACTTTTGGGGTTTTGCTCATTTGTACCCAGAAGTGTCTGAAAATGTCATGGCCATCTGCTAATTACAGTTCTTTTGTGCACTGGTATAATTTATGTCCCAATTATTGAGCAATAGCCACCGAAAACAGAAGGCTTCATCAACTGGTCTCCTTGAATATCTACAGCACTTATCATGCATATTTATCTGTTAGATTTAACAAGCTTGTCGAATTATAAAAGAGTCTTGCTCCTTTCCAACGATATTTTTTCATTCTTGGACTCAGCTACAGAGGCCTTAGTAACTCTTTCTTGATTCTTAGTTTAAAATATCCTAATTTATCTTCTCATGAGTTATGTTGAACCCCAACATTTCATCCACTGTTTGGGAAAAAACAACAACAAAAAAGCTGTATTAACTTTTCTCCTTTCCCGGTAACATTCCTTTAAGTCAATTTTCTTCTGATTGGCAGCCTCGTGAAAACAGAAGGTTTAGACAGCAGGTGGGAGGGGCTTATGTGTTCACACTCAGAGCTGTGCGCCTGAGAGTGTTATGTTTCTCTCCCTCTGTTTATCTCTTGCTCTCTTTTGTTTTTATAAAAGAAAATCATAAAGTCTTCCCTGAACCAGAGTTAGAGTCTCGAGTAGCTGTCACTGGGTTAGAGTCCCTCAGTGGTTATGTAAAGGTGTAGTCTTTGTCCATGTTAATGAACTTGCTATCTTTATCACTCGTGGTGGCTAGTGGTGCACAGCTGCTGCTTTCCCATCAGCCAGTAAGTCATTATGGCGTCCTGGCATCTCCTGTCTGTTTTTTCCCTCCCTCTTGGTCACTATAATGCAGAGGCAACTACTTTTTCCTTAACAATGGCCGTTTCATTCATTTTCCTCATGTCTTTGCGAGCCGCTTTCGATTCCTTTTGTCACACACAATCAGTGGCCTGTCTGTCCATGACTGAATCAGATAAACATCTCAGGGTGAAACTGGAGAAAAGCAAATCAGTTCTCTTAAGGCATTTGAAAACACAGTCAAGACAAGGTCACACCCACTGAGGGTAGAGAGTGATAGCCATGGAAAGCTGTTGTTTTCCACTATCACTTTAGAAGGAGAGCTCCTTAATGTGGCAACAAATTGAACATTTCAGCTGTTTGTACTGTGGGAAATTGTGAGTTTATATATTATAGAAAACACTATTTTTTTTGTTGTCTTTGAAGATCAAGCTTTCTTTTGATAATGATGAGGCCACACTAACTTCAAACGTCAAGATAGTGCAGTAACAGTGAAGCTGAAAACATGGAGACTTTTATAGCACAGCTGCGCTGAGATCAAATGCTGTCACGCAAGGTGTGTGTGTGTGTGTGTGTGTGTGTGTGTGTGTGTGTGTGTGTGTGTGTGTGTGTGTGTAGACAGCTTGTCAGGACAGAGCTTTCTGTGTTCCTTCTTTTTAGTTTCTGTTGTTCAAACATACTCTGGGAATGCAGGTGTGGTTTTAATTGAGGGAAGTGATTCTTAAAAAAAAGCACAGTAACTGTTTGGGCATGTTATGAATAACAGCCAGTAACACTTTTTTTCTTTTCTTTTTCACCTACTAAGGTCCATTGGCAGTAGTGGCAAAGGGAACTCATGTAATCATCCCACTGGTGGCGAAGCTGGAGGGTGATCGCTGGGAGGCTGCTGTTGTGAAACAGGAGGACAAAAAGATAAAACTGTTGGTGAATTCTCCAGCCACAGCCGTCATTGGCCGATATCAACTCACAGTGGAAACAAATAATCAAAATGGATCGGCCAGTTCCACACATGACCCTGCCAATGACATCTACATATTGTTTAACCCCTGGTGTCAAGGTAAATATGGACATCTTATGGTTAATTTATACTTCTGGAATGAATCTATGCAGAGCCTATAATGCAGCCTATGCAAGTGGCCAACCCTGCTACCAGTATTTATACCTGTGTGGGTTGTGGTGATGGTGATGTGCAGTTACATTTCTAGGTTGGGCCACATCAGGCTATTGTGTAGGTTATTGTGTACATACAAAATTGCATACTTGGAGTTTTTTGGAATAAAGTCCTCTGGCATTAGTGTTAAATAAGAAAATCAAATTCTCATATTGAGAATGGCAAATAAAAAAATTATTAAATCACCTAGTGTATCATATTTGATACATACAGTTTCTTGTGAGTGTTTTGTGACTTCAAAATCATCGGTGTGATTTTTCCCCCTGATAAATCTAAAGAAGTTACACAACAAGAAAAAAATGCCAGATGTATCAAATACAACACAAAATAAAAATCATATATGGAAATTAAAATGTATTTTTTTTAAAAAACAAATTTGTTTTTTGTTTAGGCTTTAAAGGGTTAGTTTTTGTTTGCAGTGTTGTTATTTGTGGTAGGCTGGTCACTTATAGTGCTACTATCTTTTGTGCTAAATAGCAGTATCTTCCCACAGTTATCACTAAATATAACATGTTCAGGTTATGCTGCTAGCAAGAGTATTTTTCTTGCCAGCATCTCCCTCCTTCTGTTCAGCTTCATCTTCTTATGTTGTAGTGAGTGTATCTTTCCAAAAATACCACACTATTTCTCTGAAATAATGCCCTATACAAAGCAGTGACAGCCCCTAAAATGACAACTACTGAACCTCTCAAAAGTTCAGTACAAAAATTACAAGCGTCACCAGACGACAACAGACGTATGCCATCGTTTCCAAATATATGTGTAGGAGGTGCTCTTATACAACAAGCACAGTATGGATATACCCTTGTCATCAGTTCAAAATAAATCTCCACAGACAGCCTTCAAGAATGACTCAGACAGTTTAATAAAAGATATTTAGGGTGGTAAAAATACCATGAAACTGTGATAGAAAAGAAACCAAATTTAGAAGATAAAGCCTACTTGTAGAGTCTATGCTTCAGAGTGACCTTGTGTTATTTCCAGTTAAAAATTTAGCCTTTCCTATTTTCTGTCAGATGACATTGTGTACATGGATTCTGAAGATGAAAGGCAAGAGTACATCCTAAATGACACTGGACGAATCTACTATGGCACAAAGGATCAAATTGGAGCGAGGACATGGAACTACGGACAGGTGAGGGTGCTCTGAATCTTAATGTTTAATGACCAAGCTTAGCGGTCGAAACTGACATGGTCTCCTCATGTTTTCCTCTCATTTGATATCAGTTTAGTGACAGGATTCTGGCTGCTTGCCTCTTTGTCATGGAAAAGAGTGGAACTTCTCCATCTGGGTGGGGTGACCCAGTTAATGTGGTGCGAATCATCTCAGCAATGGTGAGACGAGATCCCAACTAACAACGACATCACTGGACATACAACAAACAGTAAAATATGTTAAACCGCATATGCCATATCATAGTCCCCTAAACGCAGGCAGTGGCTGAAAGCTGGAGTGGATACCAAGTGGCCAAATGGTGGCTGCACACTTCTGCTTACACCTGCTATGGATTAAATGCAAAAAACAAATGTCCAGATTTGAATTAATAAACAAAAAACCTAGCTAACTTAAGGTATTTCGGGTATTGTCCTTAAAGTCAACCATGAAAACATGAAACACTTCCTTTATTTCTCAGGTAAACTCCCCTGATGACCAAGGTGTTTTGGAGGGAAACTGGTCAGGAGATTATTCAAATGGAACTTCTCCAACAGTGTGGAGTGGAAGTGTAGAAATCCTTGAGGAATACCACAAAAAGAATGGAACCCCTGTTAAATATGGCCAGTGCTGGGTGTTTGCTGGTGTAGTCACTACAGGTTAGACTTTTTTCAGCTAACAATAAATTTATTTGATCAAACTAAGTGGCTGATACGATATTAAACCCATTGTCTTCTTTTCAGTTTTACGGTGTTTAGGCATTCCCACCCGAACCGTGACCAACTTCAGCTCAGCACATGACACAGATGTTTCATTGACAACAGATGTGTACCTGGATGAGAACCTGGAGCCTATAGAGAACCTCAATGTGGACTCAATTTGGTATGTTCACCATATGTCACATTTACCTTGACTTACAAAGAAGGAGGTTAAGCGTTGCATGACTCTAGTGGCTTAATCTAAAGTTACTCCTCAGTGGTACAAGTACCAGTATTTGGAAACAACTAAAAGATAAGTGGTATAGCCTAATAATTTAAGTCTGACGATACAAAGATGGCAACATCAGCACATGTGTCTTCATTTATACATTGGTATGTGGTTGATTTACTTTAAAATTGTTACAACAGGTTTTAAAAACTACCCACAGAAACCTCATAGTACTTGACAGATTTACGCAGAACTAAAATTTCCACAGCTGTTTTCACTATAACTTTAGTTTACCAACCATAATTGTTTTCTGAAGGAACTTCCATGTGTGGAATGACTGCTGGATGGCTCGTAAGGACTTACCTCCTGGCCACGGAGGATGGCAGGCTGTCGACGCCACGCCTCAAGAGACCAGCCAGGGCACCTACTGCTGTGGCCCTGCTTCTCTCGCCGCTGTGCGCTATGGTCAGGTCTACCTGAAAAGTGACACAGCTTTTGTGTTTGCTGAGGTTTGTGAAATATTCTTCTTTACTGTGTTTTGGGAAGGTAGAAGACATTTATCATAGTAGATATGAAAACACTGTATACTGATAAGGATTCATATGGCACGCATTAAATATATGCATGACAGCTTCCTTTGTGGTGGGGACTTTATTTTCTAACCCCATCTCTCTCTCATGGTCTGTCTCATCGATATCTCAGGTGAACAGTGATAAAATCTACTGGCAGAAGAATGCAGATGGGACCTTCACTCAAATATACAGTGAGAAAAAGATTGTGGGCATCTCCATCAGCACCAAAGCAGTTGGCTCTAATGAACGCAGAGATATCACCCACCTTTACAAACATCCTGAAGGTAGCATCAAACAAAAAAGCAGACACTTACTTAGACTTAAAGGAGATCACAAAAAATTTAAAAAGGGCTATAACTGAGATATTATTTTTGGATAACTTATTCAAATATCTCAACATTTCTTGTCATTCTCAGGCTCAAATGAGGAACGCATTGCTGTGGAAACAGCATGTAGCTTTGGCTCCAAAGCAAAAGCTTTTTCATCTCCTACAGCTCAGGATGTCTCTTTAGAAGTTACGCTAGATGGTGAAGGTCCTAAAATGGGAAAAGATGCAGAGCTGATGATCACGTTGAAAAACAGCAGTTCACAGCAACGCAGTGTCAGTCTGCACAGCCAGGTGTCAGTCATGTACTACACCGGTGTCCACAAAGCTACAGTCAGAACTGACACGACAGATATAGAAGTACTTCCCAATGAGGGTGAGTGGAGCATTTCATTTTGGATGACTTTTTTTCATCAGCAAGATCACAAGGCTTATCTCACAAGCAGAATAAATATTTTTTTTATTATTTATTGAAGTCTGGATCGTAGTCCTTTTTCCCTCCACCACCATCTCTATGGGCAAGGGCAGACACCTTTTTGAAGAAGCCAATTTCCACTGCGTGACTCCATAGTCTTAAACTTATGAAGAGGGGAAGCCTTTGGGCTCATCTCTGCCGTTACCACTGCATCACCACACAGACATGACACCGAAATATCTGACAATACACGGTCCATTCTTCTCCCACTTGTGAACAAATCCCTAGATTACTTGAATTCCTCCACTCCAGAGAGAAACTCAATCATTCCTAATCCACAGTTTGCAATCCAGTCTTTTCAAGCTGGCTTGAGACTTGGAGATGCTTTCTGCCCTCAGCGGTGCCCATACATTGTATCCATATATGTTATAAAAGGAATCAATGATGTCTAGGTGTAGCTTTCCTGTCAATCTTCACTGTATCTGTCCAATAAAGCCCAAAAAAGGCCAAAAAATATATATATTAAAAAAAAGATTAACTTGATATAATATTATGAAGCTAAATATGTTTGAAAACATCTGCTGACAATGGTTGCAGGTAAATTATTGTAAAAAATTATAATGTACTGGTGCCTAACATTATAATACCAAGTTCTGTCAAATTTTGGGATGATACAGTTGCATTCGCATTCATTGAGGGGATCAAGGAGGCAGAATACAGGAAACCAGTGAGTGACTTTGAGGGGTAGTGTGGGAGGTACCGACTGCACCTGAATAATTACAAACTCTGAATAATTACAAACTATATATATATATATATATATATATATATATATAAATATCACTAATTATAAAGGCCATCTTCACTAATTATAAAGGCCATCTTCACTATTCTGTTGTCTACAGAAAAGATTCTGGAGTGGGCCCTGGAATACAAAGACTACAAGGACAAACTGATAGATCAGGCTGCCCTGATGCTTACAGTATCAGGCAGGGTCACAGAAACACAGCAGATCCTTGCTACTCAGTTCAGTTTCCGACTCAGAACACCAGACCTCATCATTAAAGTAAGCCACGTAGTTAATCAGGTGATTATTACAGGAAAGAAGATTAAGATATAAATCTATATCTAAAGTTGTTTTCTTTCCGTTTTTTGTCAAATAGCCACTGGGGAAGGCTGTGGTAGGAGAGAAGATGTCAGTAGAGATTTCATTTACTAATCCACTGCCACAAGTGCTGAAAGCAGTGATATTCCATGTGGAAGGACTTGGCCTTCTGACTGCTCGAATGATAAATTATGGGTAAGGAGGAATAATATACTTTATACTGCGTTTTTTTTAAATACCTTGTCTAGCTATCTCTTTTGTGATTGCTACTGTCATTTCCTGTCCTACCCTCAGAGATATTGGCAGCCACGCTTCTGTGTCTCTCACTGAGCAATTCATCCCCACCCTTTCTGGAACGAGAAAATTACTAGTTTCACTGGACTGTAAGCAGCTGACGCAGGTTCATGGTGTGAGTGACATCACTGTGGAGGAGAAAAGCAACGCCCCTCTATAGTGATAATAGAGCCACTTTGAGGCTGAATGCTGACAGTTATTTCATTTATATAGGCACTGATTGTGTCTTTTTTTCTGCTTTTTGCTTTCTATATGATAAGCCAGTATTTTTTTCACAAAGCACAGTACTGATTTATTTTTGCAGTAGAATATTGAAATTACTTATAACCACGCGTAACCATAAAATATTTGATAACATGGTGGCGTTTATGGGCTGTTACAGAGAATAGACTGTTTCTACAATAAGAAAACCAGTATTAAACTGCATAAAAATTTCTTTACATCTTAATGCTCAAACTCTTGCAACATACTTCTACAATGCATTGAACAAGGCAGCATCCATAAAACCTCTTTGGAACATGTTTGCTCTTGCAAAGGTGTCCATGTGGAACCAGAAAGTTTTTATCATGACTTTTTATGAAATCTTATGTAAGCATTGTAAATGTCATCATTATGCTCTGACAGCCGATCAAGCACTATAGCTAGCACTGACATGTATTGATGTATTGAACTAAAGTGACAATTACTCACATTTCCTCATCTTGTATGCTTCTAGACTTGCAAAAAAAAGAAGAAGCATTGAACATTATTCTAAACCAACCAGTGCAATAGAGACATAATCGACACACCACATAAGCACCTCACGTTTTCTTGGAATATGCAAAAAGTATGCATATGAAAGTATGTGGTTACTATGATTAGGAAACAGTCTGGGGACCCACAGTAGATGCTGAGGTTGGACCATCTGCTGGCTTTAATGTAAGAGATGTGCTTATGTAAAGACTGGCGTTATGTTTATGTCTTTGATTCTATTTTTATATATATTTATTTTGTTTATTATGTGATGCCAAAAGAATCATTTAAATATCAAATCACTACTTAAATGCTATTATATTAATAAAATGCCACTTATTAAAATTATGTTTTATTCTGTGATTTATTGATTTTTAATGTCAGCGTGTGCCCATTGTTATGCAGCTGCTGTCAAAAGTTCTCTGTGTTTCTGCTAAGAATTTTTTTTTTCAATGTTGCCAGTTGCCAGTGTTAAACTATTTAGCATGTGCTTGAATGTTGTTTGTTGGTGGCAAATAGGCTGGCTGGAGTATTTTTAAAAATCTACTGGGTTTTCCCCATACAACAGTCTCTAGAGTTTACAGAAAATTATACAAAAAAGAAAATATCCAGTGAGTATCCGTTCTCTAGACGAAAATTCTTGATGATGAATGTAGAGAAGAGCGTTCAGGCAGCTTCAAGCCAATGGTAACTCAAGTAACTACTTGTTATAATTATATATCAAACTATCCAAACAAACTGGTAAAAGCAAACTGAATCTCTCCACAGCCAAACCACTTGTAGGTGTTCACATAGCCTACAGCCACTCCAGTTTTATTTGTTTACTGGAGTGTGCTGTTTGCAGTGGTGTGAAAACATATCAAGTACAGTGTTTGGCTCCAGTCCTGTCTTTTTCCCAAGGTTACCTCCTGTACACAAACTACTTCCTTCACAAAAGGCTACTTTCATCTTGCTTTCCCAGTAGTTTTCTCTCCACAGGTGTAACAACTCTGAGTTAGGTCCCAGGGCAGATTTTCTTATTGGGCCCATACCACCATATTGTACTGGAGCAATCGAGCTTCTCTTATTCTCTCCCTTTCTCTCTCTGTAACACACACACACACACACACACGCACACACACACACACACACACACACACACAGTAGGTGCAAAAGCAATATATAGCATATAGCAATTCTCAATATTAACTATAGCATCATTCTAGATTTGATCAGCACCATGGACAGCAACTAGAGTCAGCAGTTGGGGGAATGGACATATTTGTCTAAGATTATCCTAAAAGCTCACACCATCTTCTTCAAGTAGACTACCACGAGCCTGTGATCAAAGACTGGAAGCAGTGGTGTGTTTGATAAGAAGCTAAGATAAATCAACTGGAACTAGTTCTCTGCATATAAGTACAAGAATTTTAAAACAAACCCTGAAATCTGCTGGGAGCCAATGTAAAGAATATAAAATAGAACCAATGTGAGTTCACTTACTAGAAAGTGTTAATAGTCTGTCAGTTTGTATAGCGGGGAGGTGTGAACGAGATTATTTGTTTGAGCTGGTAACGGGCATTGCAGTAATCTAGGCACGATGATACAAATGCATGAATAGTTTTCTCCAGTTCCACTGAGGAGACTATTGCTCACAATTTGCAAATGTTACTTAACTGTAAGAAACAGGAATGAGAAATAGATTTTACATGTAAGCCAAAGCCCAGAGAGGAATCAAATATTGCACATGTGACATTGCAGATGAGCAAAAGGAAGCAATCACTTGACTGATGTTTGGATGTAATTCAGGAGGAGCTATAATCACAGTCTCAGTCTTCTTGGAATTTAAAACAAGATCATTATTAGACTGCAAGTAACCAGCCTGGATTAAGCAATCAACAAGGATGGACCTTCTGCTAGCGAAGCTTAAAAGAGATTTAGGACTGAATGTCATCAGCATAAAGTTGGTAAAATGTCCCTAAAAGATTGAATGATTCCAGCAAAAGGAAAAGTATAGAAAGAAAAGAAAAAGAAGTGTAAAGCAGGTCTGGGTGGTTGCTAGTGCTTATGGAAAGCACAAAAAAATAAACCACATGCTGTCATAGAACTGGACAAGTCTTTTAGATGCATAGTGCAGGAATGAGTGAGCTTTTACAGCTGAACACACCAGGCCCAGGCGTAGCTCATGCAGCTATACATGCTCTGATCAGCACCTGCAGGACAAAGCACAGCACAACAAAAGAAAACATACCCTTAGTACCCACATGGCCCAGGGGTTTTTACAAATGGGACTTCGACTGCATATATTATATTGACTGATTATATATCCACAAAAGCAAAAAAATGCACTTTGTTCACTGTAGTTATTTGCAAGGTCACCAAGCCCAGTTGATCCGTAACATTAGGGGTAGCTTTGTTGCACTTGGGAGGCCAGTAAGCTGTGCCTAAAAGCCAGCATGCATGTCAGCAGGACCCTACTGAAACAAAGGAACAAAAACAAAAGCAACATGTTAATATATTAAGATCAGCTCAACACTGAACAGCTGTGACCAAATATACAAATGTGTATTTTTTTTTTTGCTGGACCATTCTACTCATGTTTATTAGATCCAACATGACCCTTTCTTTTATTTTACTAAGTACATGTTAATAATTAATAAGTGCATAGAAAAAGTGTTTAAGAAGTGTCTGTCATGATCTATTGTCTGAAAAAAAGAAAAGAAAAATGTGAGCATGTGCAAGGAGTGCTAATCCACCACTTTGTGAATGATTACTCACTAATAGTATGGTTAACCAGTGTTTTAGTTCTGATGACCATGCAGCATGTGGGCAACACCTGGGAAAAAAAACCTTCAAAGGTAAAAGCAAATGTCCTACATGTCACTGAACTAAAAGCACTCAGAGCATAAAGGCATTCAATAAGGCTGCAGAGTTCTCTAAATCTATCTTTACATGTTTTGAATATGCATAAAGGTTGACTAACCCATGCCCACTGTGCTAAGCCATTAAAATCTCTTAATGTAGTGCCAGACAAGTAGAGAACCCGTGCATTCAAGGACACGCAAGAGTAATGGTATTCTATGCAACATTAGTAATGTACACAATAATGTGGGAAACAGACTGCTGAACCAAACCACACAAAGACAATTTAATTTGTCTCAATTTTTTTTATAGAAAAGATGAACAATAAGGAAAAAAAAAGAATAAAAAAAAATAAAACAAATGTGAATATATCCAAAGACGCATTGTAATGGCTATTTGTAAAAAATACTTGCTAATCAAAAGGGTCAAGTCAAACTAATAAAATTGCTTTTACATACATAAATAAACTTGTTTACCTTATACACTAGTGCAGGGGTCGGCAACCTGTGGCTCTGGAGCCGCATAGGGCTCCGGAGCAATCACTGACCCTATGCGGCCCAGTGATTGCACGGAATTATTTCACATTCAGTGACAAGTAGTTGCAGCAACCAACTAGTGGCTCAGAAGTGGAGCATGCAACATCCTTAACATCTGGGTGATCATTTTCAATCTTAAGGTGACTGCACTGATCGCCTGAGGGATGTACTAAGAAGATAGATTAATGGTTGAGCAAGGTTTGTCGACCTCAATGCCAAAGTTTTCTGGATCACAAAAGCCGGTCCCTTTTTATCTACTAAATCACCGTGGTAACTTATTCTGAATACATTACCTGGCCAGGAGCAGGTTATGTTCTGACTTTCAGTTTAAAATTGGCAAGAAGTGCCACATTTTCAATGAATCTTTCATTTAGAGTGTGTTTAAAGCACAGTACGACTTTCCTCCAGGGGAAATATGCTTTATGTGTGCAAGTTGTTTTGTTAAGCAATACCTTATTAAAACCACTGAATGAAGCACTGCATTGTCAAGGCAAAATGGTATTGCTAATTAAGCTGGTGATGCAGAAAATGTAAAAATGCAAACCTTTGTACTTGGGTTTTAATTGCACCTTAGAACACACATGCATCAACACTACAATGAGCGGGTGGAGGGAGGTTTGGAGTCTTCTCCCACCCCCATTCTCTGCGGCCTGCTGGAGCGGGAGGGCTAGGTGGAGTTGGCCGTCCGACTGCGGTCTGGAGTGTGGGGCCTCCCTGCTGCTACGGAGTCGGGGTGGTCTGCCTCTCCCCACCGCAGGGAAAAGGGTAACACCACCTGGGTCTGGGTGCAGTTCCCCCCTCCAGGAGCAAGGGTACCTAGACCCGGTTTGTAGAGTATGCTTGGGGAGTGTGATCGTGTGTACAGCGTCTCTTTATGTCTGTCTCCATGTTGGTTGAGTGTGGAGTGAGTGCATATGAGAGCATGAGGGGGGGAATGGATGTTTGTGTCTGTGTGTGCCTGTATGTCTGTGTCTATATGTCAGGTTGGGTATCAGACGCCACCTCTCTGGGGACACCTCAGGCCCTCCAAGGTTTGGAGGCCTATCTCCACCTACCACCACTTCCCCTGCCGGTGGCGGACTCCCTCAGGTGTCGGTGCGTTGGTGGTTCTTTGTGTCTGGGGGTGGGCGTCCAGGTACACACCGGCTCACTCCTTGGCGGCCGCTTATCGGGGCCTGGAGCCTGGGGCTCGCTCGGGCCCCTTCGGGGGTGGGGTGCCCCCGGCCTCTCGGCCTGGGGCTCGGTCACTCAGGCGCAGCTGGCGGCCGGCGGAGCTCACGGGCGCGTCACTGCAACTCCCCCTGGCTTCTGCTCCGCGGCTGCTGAGTGAACCCTCATCTGGGACTCTCCTCAGCTCTTACTGGAACAGTGGCGCGGCTGCCCCTCTGTTGGTCTTCCATGGTTTCTTGTGTTCTGGGGGCCTCTGGATGTCTGGAGTTTTGATCTCCTCCATACCTGCTTCACACCCTGGAGGACGGGTCTGTGGCCCCCCCACACTCCCTAGCAGATCGTTACATGGAGAAACCTTTGGAATACAAGCGCGCTGATCCACACAGGTATGCACACGGGTGTTCACTGCTCGTAGACCCAAATTACACCTTTCTTGGCTGCTACTTCGAAGCACATCTGTCCTGCGTGCTGCACAACAACATTGAATATTTAGTATTTACTGCTGTTCACACTTAGCGATGGTGTTGTGTTTAGTATGTTGCTTTGTTTTTTGTTTTGTTTTTTGTCTTTTTTTGCTTGTTTTCTATTCTTCTCTCAACAGGTGATCCAGGAGATTTTTATTTTTTTTCTCCCCCCCTTTCTCACTGTCCCTCTCCCCTTCTGTTTTTCCTTTCCTTCCTCTTTCTTTCTCCCTTTCCTATCTCTCACTCATGTCTGTCCCGTCTGTAACATCTGAAAATAAAATATAATAAATAATAAAAACAAAGATCGACCAAATGGACCAATACGGCAATGCCACGATGATCCATTTGGCAAAGTAAATCCATTGGGTATCCTTGTTGGTCTTCAGACAACAATTCTGATGGCTAAAGAACCAAATGGGACAGGCGAAAAAAAAACAAAAAAAAAACAAAAACCTTTGTACTTGATTGTAAATCTGCTGCTGAGACTCTTTTACACTGGTGAAATTGCAGCTACTGGAACACAGAACACACTTACGAAGAATACCTGTTCAGTCAATAAAATCTATTTTAGTTTGATCTGCTGACAAAGTGTTTTCAACATCTCTTTGATTCGGCTATGAGACAGCAAAAATTAATGTTTAAATAATTACAATTAAAAGTTTCAGAGTTCTAATGTGCAGCTGTCACATTACAAATAAATGCACTAAATGATAAAATAATTAACTAAGTCTAAAATCTTTATTTTACTGATCTATGTGCTAAGAGCCCAAGTTTAAGGATTTTCTGCAGCATTAATCTGTTGTCCTATCTGTAGGAGTGTTATATTTTTGTCATAGTTATTTTAGCTTAATGAGAAAGTTGATAACCAGTTTTGTGAAGTTCCTAGTTTAGTTTTGTATTTAATGTCATTTTTTTTCCAGCAATAAAAGCTGCCTTTTGACTTTATTTCTCCGTCTTGAGTCCTGAATTTGGGTCTTTCATCCTGCCTGCCACACAGCAAAATATTGATTATTTACTGAAAATTTTAATTATATGCATTCCAGGCACTTGATCATCTACTTAGTGTATGGTGGACAGATGCTAAAACAATGAGATTGGCCCCAGATTAATTGATTTTTGTGTTTTAGTGTAATTGTTTTTGTGCAATTACTGCGAATATGGGTGCTGAGTTTTAGTGCAAACAGATTTTTTTGTGTGTGTGTAGCAATCACTTCTCTCCTTTGTGTTCTCCAGGATGTTTGGGAAAATGTGTCCCTGAGGGTCTGAACTCTATTTAAAAGTTCTGGGAGAGACCAAGGAGGGTTGGGTGGAGGTGTTGCTTGGTAATTGTAGGTTGATTGTGTTATTTTGTAACAGGTCTCTTGCAAATGAGACATTGGATCTCAATGGGACTACCTGTATAAATAAATGTTAAATAAAATAAAATAAATTATATGTTTTAAATGTAAATATAGGTTGATGAATAGATTTTATATATATATATATATATATAATATAACATATAAATATTATTATCACCATTTGTCTTTTTGGGAAGGTGTGGAAACACCCCAGGTTATGAGGAGGATGTGGCTTTTCAGCACCTGGGTATAAAGTGCTGCCAACTGCCAATTAGGGGGACTTTAGTTTGATGCTGGTAGAAGCTACTAGTGCTCCAAAGAGCTTAGAATTGTTAAGCTGTAGAACTGAGGCTTGGATGAATCAAAATAACAGACTTGGGCTGTGCTGAATCCTGTCTCCTGCATGCAGTGATTGGACCTTAGCTGCTCAATGGCAATTTGTCACAGAGAGCAACCCATCTGGGATGTGTCTCTTTGCATTAGGGAACTTGCATCAGGGAACTTCTGGTTCTACTCCTGTATAAAAGCACTGCGGATATAGAAGGCTTCCTGAATGTGTAAATCTGTGGTTCTGAATGGACTGAATCTAAGTACTTAATGTGAATATGTGTGTAGATGGCAACAGGTTTCACTAATTTATCACAGCTAATCACAAACATATTGCAGGCAGTATGTTTGTGATACATCAAAGTCACTTTGCCAGCTGACTGCAAATGATTGCAGACCTGGTCCCTATATTTAAAGCAACCAATCCAAAAGCAAGAAGTGTTCACTGCAGATGGCCGCAAAAATTTAACATGTGCCACTGACCCCGAGTATTGTTTTCCCTAGTGTTACTGTAGTGTTAAGTTCTACCTTGGCCCATTGCCTGATCATACAGGAAGTTTCAGTGATGTCTGTGGAGCAGTTTTTGAGCCCGACTCCGAGCAGAGGTAATTAAGCTCTCATGTCTGACACTCATTGTTGGGCTGTTGTGTGTCAGATGCTGATGGGATGTGTGCTGATTAATGTGAGTGGCTTCCCCCGCAGAGATGTGCAATTGAGTTTGCTGTTTTACATAATGAAGTTCCATTTTGAATTGTTGTTTCTGAAACTTAAAGCAGCCCAGTTTCCCATTTGTTATGCAACACAAAATGTAGACAAGGCCTACTTCCTTTAATTGAAAGCTTATGAGTGGTGAGGAGCTCTGGGTTGTAATTACTGGTTTTCTTAGGACTGTTCTAAACCATTTTTTAATATCAATTTATCTGTCACTTAAGAAATCATTAGCTTTAAAAGTTATACAAATATTGAAATGTCCATTACAAGTTTCAAGGGAACAGTGTAATGTGTCCATCCTCCTTTTTTTAACAATTAGTCTAAAATTCAGAGACCCTCAAGTCATAATAGAAAAAAGTCAACATTTAAAAGCTTGAAAAATACTGCATTTTTTTGTTATTTATTCATTACTACACATGAGTTTTCTGAGGCCAAATTCTGGTGTGTTTTTAGGTGTCCGCGGTAAGAGCTTGGCTCAGTATATCATTATGTAATTTTTATTCTATGAAGTCGAAGATGAAATGAGAACCGAAATACAGGCTGCGCACACTGTCGACAGCATTCAAGTCTTTGATGTTTTAGTTTTAGGGATTGGGGCAAAGACGGGAAAATAAAATGGGAAATAACAGAAATCTATCTCTGTTTCTAACAGTTTCCTCTAGGTGTAGCAGTCATTTGATTGGTTACACTGTGAAAGGCAAGTGGAAGTCAGGGCCAAAGTTTTAATAGTTGGAAGACATTGGAAAACTGTTTATAGTGGTTCAAGGTGGAACAAATTGATTCTGCCACTTCATATGTGTATAAATGTTTGGTGGCCCTGCCTGTATATGAAGCAACCAACATGGTGTGGTGACTCTTAGTAAAGGCTGTTCGGTATAACAAGTGCATTTAATATTGTGGTGGCTAAATTGCAGCGCTTGTATGAGGGCTTTTTTTCATAGCTGTTCCATTTACAGAATTTTAAGTGTAGATCTCTGACTGCATATATTATACAGTTTTACTCCTGTGGTCTAATGCTTCTCTGGTTTGTACCTTTGTCTGCTTAGACAGAAGCCAGTCACTGGCTGTGATTTGAAAAGGCAGGTTGCTTGCACTTTGATCAGATTTGATTTTTTTCTGATAGCCACTATGCTCATCTTTCTGTCTGATGTTTCTCCTGAGTAATAAATCAATTTACCTGTGACATACAGTAGTTATTTGTCTCCATGTAACAGTAGCACTTTGTTCAGCAAATTCACTTAAATCTGTCCGCTGTATTTTGAGGGCATTTTTACAGACACTGTTGACCTGATGAACCCCTTGCTGTTTATCCAGAGCAATTTCTCATACTGACCGTCCCTGAGCATTTGCAGAGACAGAGTGTGGCACTATTAAAGAGCAGCACTCAAGCTGCATTTTCAACACAGTCAGTGAAAAGGTTAGAACTCCTAATGCACATCAAATTATCTGATTTACAGATTATGTAACTCAATTTTCCCCTAAAAAGAGATTTTATTATATGCAGCTGATATTTAACAGTTTATTTCCTCAAATACCTTCGCTGCTCTTTCAGTATGTATGTTAACAGTTTTGCTGCGAAGCACAGAGAGCTAAAATGTAGTTCTGTCAACTTTCTTAGTAAAATAAAATAAAAAAATGCATGTAAGCCGATGATGAATTTCCTACATTTTTATTGCACAAAGCTCACTTGACGTTTTGATTATTCTCAGTGTTTCATATATTAGCCTGTCGTGTTTTACAGCTCCTGAAGCTTGATATCTCCAATTTACATCATATTATGGATTCCCTGAGAAGGAACTGAATGGAGTGCTGAGACACACATTCAAAAGCAGACTATAAATAATTGGTTTCTCTTTGAACTAAGATAGCGACATTACCACAACAGAGGAAAAAGTCTTAAGCTAGGAAAAAGGTCAGTATTGTAACTGTTATCCTAACTCTGAGAAGATGACTGATTTATCACACAGTCAAGCAACCATTTATCTTGCAAAATGGGAGCTATAGAGTCATTTCAGCCTGCAGTTGCTTGAGTCACAGAGTGGGTGATAAGCGCCCATCAATAACGGTGCAATATGCTCTTCACTGATAAAAGGTTTGCACAAATAGTGAAACAGCAACATTTATGCTTTGTGTGTCTTGCCTTGGAATCAATACAGTCCCTTCAGGGGTTCTGGTTTCCTTCTTCACAATGTTCCAGATGGTTGTTTTTTTGACATTTTCCTCTTTTGAAGACTCCCCGCATTGGAACTCCCAACCTGTGTCAGATGTTATATCGGCATAAAGCATTCGCTCACTCAGCTGGTCTTTTATTTTCAATCGAGACTGTGTCTCTATGCCAAACTCTAGCCTCTTGACCTCATAAACATAAGGTATTTTCAACTCATTGTACTGAAATCTGGTGCAGTTAACTTAGAGGTTACTGGTGAGATCATCAACAATTAATTGGAATGAAAGAAAGAAAGAAAGAAAGAAAGAAAGAAAGAAAGAAAGAAAGAAAGAAAGAAAGAAAGAAAGAAAGAAAGAAAGAAAACCTACATCAATGACTCCACAATATATGTATTCCAAAACTGAGATAAATCAATACAAATATCCTTTAGTTGTAGTTACAGGGAAGGTGCTAGTGTATGCTGATCATAAATTGTTTGCTAAATGGTTGGCATTTTCAAAAATACTCTTGCAGATGATCTGTTTATCACTGTAAGGTGCCCCCAGGGGAACTGTCTGCAGGTTTTCATTCCAACCAGAGACATCCTCTGCACTTAAGGGCAAGATAATCAACAAACGTACCCTCAAAACAATATTTAGTTGAAACAAAAAAGGATGGGAAAGAAGCTGCATGATTTCCTACTCAGATGTATTCCCATGCAAATGTATGTTGCTGCAAATCTAAAACACTGTAATTGTATTGTGCTACTAACAAATGGCCTTGGTAGGTAAAATATGACACTGGTGTCCTTCAGAACTAATTTTGGACTCCTTAAATACAGAAAGCAAATGATAATATACACACACCAGAATGTTTGATACACACAGCTCCCCACCAGGGAGATAGGATCACCTACCTGCTGAATTTTAACACCAGCTCTGTCATTCCTTACTTGCCTTGGCTTGCCAATTTATGTATGACCCAGCTTAGGAATAACATAGACATAGCAGGAGGTGTGAGTCCTACTCCTACCACCCCCAAGGCCAGTACAGAGCAATTAGAGAGGCTACACAGCAGCTTTATTTGCTTCGGAAGTAAGCAATGCCAGAATAACAAACATTTTAAATGATCCCTACCCTTCCTTAACAAAGAAAGTAAAGAAAAATTCTCCAACCGAAGCTCTTACAGTGACCATTAAACAAGAGGGGGAAAAAGTCTTTTTTTTTTAAAAAGGGCTTCTCACTCCTACTCAGCTCTGCAGTGCAAAATATGTACAGTTTATAAATGATTACAATTCAGCATTTACACTCTCAGGCACACACTCTGCTGCTACTTCTAGAATCTGCTGGTTCTGTGATAAAAGCTTCACAGTAAGACATTCATTACTTGTTCTCCTATTTATATCTCTTTTACTGCTTCTCATGTAGACTTTGTTACCAGAGGAAGTACGTGAAACTGTCTGAAGGTACATTAATCTTTTTTCTAAATTACAGTGGTTTTAAAATCCTCACATCATTGAACCCTGTGCTGTTCCATAACATTTTATATTTTTCACTTGAATGTCACTCAATAATGACATTTTCCCATGGCTGCTCGGTGTTAATATTGCTCTTTTTTATCATTCAGTGGGGTTATTCATTTATATTTTTTCCATTAGATTATCATGCTGCACGGACCAATATACTTTTTCCTAATTTCCAAAGATGCCATTGATTAAAAGGGGTCTTGGAGCGCATTCATTACTTCTGTGGAACAGCTATATGCCACTAATTCCACTGAATCTGTCATGCTTGTTGGACTGATTTGTGCACACAATCTGTGCTGTGCCTGTGTACCCCGTTTCACCAGAATGCCAACAACCATTTGCCAAAAGCTGATCTCTTTAAAATACAGACGCTTCAGTGAGCTATTGGAAGTGACAGAGCAGATAGCCTTATTTTGGCTTGTTGGACATTTTGATGACCTTTCAAATAACTTCACACACAAAAGAAGCTCCTTTGGCTGTTCATGTAGCAGCTTCTATTGGTTGAACTTGCTGATCAAACATCAGCTTTTTGTATGTTGGAGTATTTGGTGAGTTTTGGACCTTGTGACATATTTGTTGCCGATGGAGAGAAATAAGAAAAAAATCATAGCAAAAACAGCTTTTATGAATGTCAGAAAAATCAGTGTTATTTGTTCAGCAGCATTAAATTATCAGGGATTGTCATTTGTATGAAACTACTAGCAGGCGATGGAAGCAACTGCCATATGTATGAATCCAAAATGTGAAGTCACATGCTTAATACTAGTGTGTGTGTGTGTGTGTGTGTGTGTGTGTGTGTGTGTGCGTGTGTGTGCAGAGGTCATTAGACATTTCTTTATATGGATTTATTCTCTGGTTGGTTCCCCTCCTCTCATTAGAGGAGCAGTCTTTGGATAAAATGCAAGCTGCCACCCAGAGGATTTAGCCAGACAATGTGCACACTTCTTTCATAGTTTCCCCTTTTCTCATGGGCTCACCCTTCATTGTGGTGTTTTGAACAATGGTGCATATTTTAGCCTGATCCTCATAGACCCCATGGAGTGTAGATGCTGGTGGTAGCAGAAATGAAGCAGGTGGAGCTTTGGATCAGAATCTCTAACTGACCAGGAGGAGGTGGAAATGGTCCTAGCACAAATGAAAGTCAAAGGCAGAATGGAAAAAGAGCACTGAGACTTGAAGCACATGGAACAGAGGCTAATTAGCTTGGAGAGAGACATGCAAGTAAATGAGTCTGCCAGAGCGATGGTGACAAAATTTAATTTGACAGCGTGGGAAAGCCGAAGCGAAAGAATAGACACTCAGGAATCCAGGCAGACGAGTGAATACAGATCTGTCTCATTGTATTTACACGCAATCATAATTTAGATTTATTGAAGGTTAATTTTTTTTGTACTTGTAAACCAAACTGACCAATTTAAGCTGCGTACAGGTAAAAGTTACAGCAGAGTCGTCATGTTGAATTGCAATTAATTGTACAGGAGTTCCTAATAAATTAAATGCCATGTTATATTTATTAGCTGTTGCTAATTCTGTTACGGTTATTGAATACGGTAAAAATCATAATATATTTATTATCCTGAGGCATCCTTGAGCTTTCCGCATGCTGTAAAACTGTTTGCACTTTATTTGGACATCAACTGATCCATCCATCCAACCAACCAATCAATGAACAAACGAGCCCACCACGCTGCTAACATTCCCATCTACAGCCAATTTAGAATCACCAATGTATAATGACAGATTTTAATTGATCTGCCAAAGACAATTTAGAGGTGCTCTTATTTGTGCTACTTGTGATTTATAAACATAACCAATTACCAAGAGGAAAAAAGTGTTTTCAAGCTAATTTTTTTTTTCAACTACAGTGGATAAATAATAACAAGTCACTATTTACAAAGTTTTCTTCAGTATTTACAAGTACAAGGTGGTGATCTGGAGGGGGGGAAAAGGTCAGTGTCGTTTTAACCAGATCACCACCTTTACATCAGCCTGCACCTTTGCCGTTTTTATTTCATCCGGCAAAAATAATTTAGAGCTCGTATATGCAGTACTTGTAATTTATTAAAGGAGATACAGTAGAGTAACTGATGCAATGCCCAGACCTTGAATGTAATCCTCTCTGGGCTGCACCTGATGAACTCCAAATAGGGAAGCAGTGAATCAGTACAGTACAGTGGTTGGATAGCGGTTAATGCTTTGGCAGCTTTCCCAGAGATTTTCTTACTGTGAACTGAAAAAATCTCTTTTTCCAATGTTACTCTCGATTCATCGGCAGGAAACTAGAGGAGGAACCTGAACCTTGCTAAATAGCGGCTTTTTTAACTGCCCATATGTGTCCGTTTTTTTTCTCTCTCTCATACTTTCTGAGCCACACGTCTTTACACATGTACTTTCCTGTATCACACAACATGTCTACACAGTGCTTTACTGGACTTTCTCATTTCAACGCTTGCATATTATGTTCTTAAATGTATATACTTTCCTCATTCATTACATTAATTAGGTTTATTTCCATCTACTCTACACTTATCCAGTCAGGCTGTCTTAGGGCACGTCTATCGCAGGGTTAACAGAGATGGACAACAAATCTATGGGGAATTTAGAATCACCAATTAACCTAACCCCACTAACTCCATGTCTTTGGACTGTGAGAGGAAGCTGAACTACCCGGAGAGAACCCACGCAAACACAGGGAAAACATGCAAACTCCAACCAGAAAAACCTCATGGTGGACCTGCTTCCTGTAAGGCAACAGTGGTAAATACTGCACCACCGTGCTGATTAAAATTGTGCATGATTGCTATTAGTGGAGTCACTGTATAGATTATACTCATATAGGTTGCTCTAGCACTTTGTGTTACTGTAACCATAAAGAGGCTGGATGAAGTCCTTTATTTCACTCTCAGATAAAGATCTCAGAGATCTCACACCTTTTGACAGGTTTGGTAGAAACTCATCTTACTGTATGTGCAATATCATATATAAATGTAAATCGAAAAATTGTTTAATTTCAATTCAAATCACAACAACAGTGGCTTTTGTAGAGTTGTTTGTCACTCAAATCCACCCGGGAGTTAGTTCTGGGGGGTCACCTTCTATGGTGACTGAGTTGTGGTGCTCAAAGTGCCAAAAATGGACTTTGTTTACAAAAGTCGTGTTGTAAGCAGTTTCTTTAAATCAAGTTACAACCATCAAACATGTCCCTGTGCAGAATGAAGTGTGCATCAAACAGAACTTAGAGGCTCAAACTAGTTGAAAGGATGTTAGCATGGCTTTCTCTTGTAATGTCAGCTAGTTGCACAATTCTTTAATTTGACGCCTGTAGACAGAAAATAATTGTTACACAAAAGTGTTTGCAGCAAGGTTTGTGATTTTTGTCTTGAGTCATGAGTTTTGGAAAGAAACATTAATTTCCCATTCTGAATTAGAGCTGTGGGAAACGCCTTGATGTTGGTGATCCTGGAGTGTGTGCGCGCGAGCAAATTCATTTTGAAACCAGAAAGAAAAAGTATGAGCTCCATTTATACACACCTAAAAACACAGTTAAGAACATACAACTATTTACACTGACTAAATAATATCCAAATGAACAAAATTTTACCAGGCCCACAAACACCCACAGCATACAACACCATCATTTATGCTGACACCCATTGCAGGCAATGTATTTTCAGCTTTACAGCTATCATAAACATGATATGCTTCAGCATTATGTGCTCTGTAATGAACATTTTATGTTTGTTGTTTGGTCTATATCTTTTGGCTTATTTGAGCCACACTACTAAGTCCTGATGTGCTAAATAATGGACATCCTGGGCTTTATATTGATATCTCATGTGTTTGGGTGGCCTCTTTTAGAGAGGCAGGAAATCACACAAAAAAATTCGATGGGAAGATTCTTTTTTCCTCAGTTCTCAGAAGGTTAAATCCTCTAAAGAACAAACAGTTCCTTGTATTTTTCAGGAATTAGTTGTAGCCCACGCACTGGATTTTTTGGATGGGCCAAAGTAATTTGGGCTGGGGCTTATGATTACAAAAGTTGATATTTTGAATGTCATTGCTTCTGTTTATTACAATGGGTACATGTGCATGTATAAATTTAAGAAATATCATTATTATTTCTATTATGGATTCTGAGGACCAATATAGGACATCTGTGCATTTATTTAAATGATAATTGCTCTACAGATGAGAGAGAAAGAATGAGGCAAAGAAAGAGACTGGTCGGTGGGTGAACTACATTTATTCATGTCTGCAGAAAGAGAGCGGCACACCGTGCTCCAAATTTATTAAATTATCTTGATAGAAACCGCCTATGCTTTCAAGGAGAAAATATAACAGGCAGAAAATTTCAGCTCTAACTCACATCTAGGTTATTCTACTTTCAACAGAAAATGTATTTGTTGCATGAAGTGGCTTCTTCCTTTCTAATCTGTTAAAAATAACTGAAAGATTAAATAAGAAAACCCACATCCATTAATTACAGGTGACTTATTGTTAAGAAATCTCATGTCAAATAAGTTTTTCTTTTCACTGAGATCATATAAAATGTAAATATCTCAAACAATATGAGAAAAGTCACATAGCAGGTTCAGTATAGCCAAAACCCCAGGCTAAACCAGAGTAAAACATCATTCCCATGTAACAAGATATGGGGTTGCATCAGGAAGAACATCTGGCATAAAACTTGTGTCAAATTAAACATCCTGAGGTGCCTGTTATGGTGACAAGGAAGCAGGTGAGAATAGTCAAGTGAAAAATATTTCAATTTTGCAAAGCTGAAAAAGAACACAAACATACGGATTATTGCATGAGTCAAATATCGGTAATATATAAGAAGATTTAACGGTAGTTTTACTGCCAAGAGCCAGCACATCCAAGCTATCTACAAATAACAACCACTGGCAGAGATACACTATTCAGTCCCAAAGCACTTTTTACTACAAGCCTGATTCACACAATTATAGAAGCTCTTTTTCTATACCTGAGCACCTTGTCTGACACACACACCTACACAGACACACACCAGGGCAACTTAGGGTTCAGCATCTTGTCTGAAGGTGCTTGGACTTGCAGACTATAGTAGCTGGAGACTGAACCACTGACCTTTGGATTGGTAGACAACTTGCAACTTCCATATAACTGAAAATAACAAGCAACCTATGGAGCACCCCTCAGCACCACCCCTACTTACCCTGCTCTGAGCACAAGGCAAGTGCTGTCTAGCTCCAATAGGTTCAACACAAGAAAACTCTGTCCAGGCCTGAGGATAAAATGCATCCACTTAATTATATGGTTATATACTGTCTCTCTGACTTTTACAAAGATTCAGCATGACAGCGAAATTCTGCATGAAACTATACTTTTGTGTTTTGGGAAATTTTTCTTTCGAGTATGTGTTAAAGATAAATAGTAACTAAAAACAAAGATTTCAAGCGTGTTTGGGTTTAGGCTGTTTGTGTTGCACTCATGGATTTTCCAGCAGGAGTCGAACTGAGATATAGCTCAGAATTGCTGGGGTTGAGGTTGAAGACAAAGTAGCCGCAATTATTAAATTCTAGGTAACAAGTGAGTGTAGCAGGACATGAATTCGGCAAGCAAATACATGGAGGTATAGGTAGCTTTCTCAAAAATAAATAATCTCTGGAGTAGTAATGAAACTATATATTGCTACAATGTTAAACAACTTGTGGGAATTATATCTAGTATGGAAATCTTTTTATAAAGGAAAAAGCTTCCAAAAATCTCTCTGAATCTCTACATTTTGGAGCTCAAAACAGTGTAGTGTAAAAGGGATGTAGGTCCATCATGACCAAAGCACAGTGCTGTTTATTTGTAGCAAACACTCAGCGCATAGCAGTCAATAAGGTCTAAGCCCAGTCCCCAGTTTTGCAATGATTTAGAGCAGGGCTGTAAAACAGCACTTCAGGCTGAGAGTCTCTCAGCTGACTGACAGACAACAAACACACAAAACGCATCAATAGTTTTTGATTAAAACCCACTTTGAAAGGAAAGATGATCTTTCCACTTAATTTATTCAGTAATTCATTTCAGTTTTATATTTTATACCAAAAATAAATCGAATTTTAATATGTAATGTGGCCACTGGTTTTCACCCCAAACGCCATATATTGACGCTTGGAGAGGACCCTTCGTAACCTATTCTTTAGAATGACTTTTAAGTCCGTAGAATGGAGTTAAGAGTCTATTGGAAAAGCATGCTGCAGATGTTGTGAGGGGGTATACATGTATTTTAACAGAGCTGGCATTAGTACACACATTCTTTATTTAAACCGAATTAAAGGTACCCGTGGCTCTTGTATGAGCTTTTTTGTGAAAACATAACTGAAGTGTCACTTGTGAAATTGATTACAATAACAAATATAACAGAAGAGAATTCAAGCTTCTTCTTTTTTTCAATTTAATTTCAATTTAAATACACAGCTTGAACATCTGTTATGCCAACCTGATATCACGGCAAAGCATGTAAAAGATGTAAGCGCATGTAAAAGGTCCACCGTGTGAATGGTGGATGTCACGCTTTGCTTCATGTAAGCGTGAAATGGACATGCATGCTTAAGTTGCAGTGAGCAATATCTTATATTTTATTTCCAACATGGAAAAAAGGCATGGGAAAATGTTTAAAGTGACTTTACTAACATATTTACATGTAAATGCGTAACAGCCACCTAGCTTAAACGTTTTTGGCATCAAATATGGCAGGTAACCCTAAGATCATTTGTAGTAGTGCAGAGTGGGAGAAAGAATCACTTTGGAAGATAATAATTTCTATATTAAAATTACCTGACTTACTCCCATATGCTCACTCCTCTTTATAAGATGATTTTTAAGGTGGCTGCAGTGAAAGTTCATGTTATGTGAGAAACCTCAGTATGAAACTTTAACCAATAATCGTCTAAAGATATTATTTAATACTGTAGTATGCAAACTTAACAGAACATGACGACAATTTCAATACTAAGGCTTATGAATCACACCGAAATACCAGAAGATCCACGTGTAGACTGATATTTTCTTCAGTGGTTAAAAACATCTCTGTTTGTTCTTTTAAAGGAACTTTTGAAATTTGAAACGGGAACTGGGGAGAGCAGCAGGCAAGATAACAACCAAATACAGATGTAAATGAGTGGGCACATGGCAGACAGCAATAAGCCAAAGCAGTTCAGTCCATAATGACTCATTGGATAAACATTGTTGACTTACTTACATACAGAAGTATTTCTTTGATTGGGAGTCAATTGGAGTCGCATATAGTGTCAGACACACAGGACTCTCATAGTAATCGTGCAGTAGTCTCAGTGTTAAGCTACAAAAATAAGAGCTGAAGCTCTTCTAGTGCAAAAATAAAAACTGAGCTGACCATTTTCTGCTGCTATCAGAAAGCTGAGAGTGAATCAAAAGAGCAGAGTCACAGACCAAGCAACCAAAACAGGTTCAATAAAAAAACATCATAAAGGTCCACAGAGCTCAAAAGAACAGCAGAGGCAGGCATTTCTGTGAATTCAGCAGTACAAACAGCATCTGCCATATGCACATAGTCATGTAATCCACTGATGATAAAGAAAAATATCAATAACAGCACTTTCAAATATGTTTTTAAAAAAGTGTTGCTATATATATACATGTAGATAAATATAAACAATCAGATATGGAAAAGTAATTACCAAGTGAAGGGCAATAAGGACAGCAAATTAAGTGAATCTGGCCAAAAAACAAAAAGAAAAAATACCCACCTCTCATTGTAACGTGAAAGCTGACATTTAGAAGATTGCATTAGACCTGATAATGAGTGGAGTTGCTTAATGTACCACAGTCAGAATGGACCTCCTCCAACTCTGTGTTTGACTTCTTATGACAGATTCCAGGTAGGGGGGAAATAGGTGAGTCATCACCCTGAATGGCATCTATGTATTCACGTCGGGCAAATTACTTTTCTGTGTGTTCATCTGGATGAACTGTTTGTTTTGGGGTTTTTTTCTCGATTAGGGTGTGGGTGGGTTCTCATTTCCGAGCCTTGAATTAGCATATAAAACAAGGTCAAACGTAATCAGGATCCAATTGGAGAATGGCGTCGTGACAGCATGAGTGGGTGGCATGTGACAAGTGAGTGATATATGTGACAGGTAATCTAGGGCAAAAAATATCAGCCTGTCTGTTTTGGTTTTTTTATTTCTTCATAGCAAATAATTCACAAAAACAGCAAAGTGTTGATTTTGTGTTTCAAATGAATTGAAAACCCCAGGATCCCTCAATTGTATTTAAAAACAATGTCAGTAAAACTTTTTTCTCATTAATATTCAGAGCATAACATTGATGCACCCAGTGTGAAATGTGACTGTAACGCAGATCTAAACATGATTACAATGACAGCAAAAGGGAGAAAAGAAGTTACCGTAAACTGTGAGGCAAAAGAAGAATATGACTTATGTTTGAGCTCCTCACAGGTCGCTGTGACTCTGTAAATAAATGTCACATCCTAAAAGTGGGTAATACTCATATATCATTATTGTCATGATCATAATCACCCTACCACCCAGTTTGAGCACTATTACAGTATTACCCGGACAGAAAGCAAATGTCAGGAAGCTGACAGTACTAAATACACAGTTAGTATTCAACATTGTAAAGGTAACAGGCAATTATATAAAAGAGACAGATGTCAAAGTGTGATGGGTTTTCTGTTTTGTTTTGTTTTTTGAAAATGGGAAACTCAGAAAAAGCAAATCAAGTGGCTGAAATTTGTTCCTTTAATGGTTGGTCTTGTGTTGGCAGACCAGAAAATTCTATATTATGGCATCGTGCTTTGTCAAAACCACTGCTTTGCAACCTGATCATACTCATTACTTACATGTATGTGTGTTTCTGGAAGGTTTGATCTAAATATAACAGGACCTCTTTTAACAGAGAACACAGAGCATTATGAGCGTTACACTAGAGGATCTGCTCTCTTGAGCTCGCAAGTAAAAATTACCAATTGAACCTTATCCTTTGTAAATTGCCTCCTGACTGGTGAAATGACTTCCAATGAAGCATTAGATCCCAGGGGCTGCAAAATCTAATGAAGATAACAGAGGTGGAAAAAATCTCATTTTTAGGGACTGAGAAATGATTTTCCTGAGATGCTGTTATCTTGGTGAATTAAGGGAACGATCAATAATGTGGAATTTAGAGGCTTTTTGCGCCTTAAAATTTAAAACACCAATATGAAATATTGGTGTTTTAAACGGTGGCACGGTGGTTAGCACTGTTGCCGCACAGCAAGAAGGTCCTGAGTTCAATTCCAACACCAGGCTGGGGTCTTTCTGTGTGGAGTTTGCGTGGGTTCCCTCCGGGTACTCCGGCTTCCTCCCACCGTCCAATGACATGCAGCTTGTGGGGATAGGTTAATTGGATAATCCAAATTGTCACTAGGTATGAATGTGAGTGCGAATGGTTGGCTGTCCCTGTGTGTTGGCCCTGCGACAGACTGGCGACCTGTCCAGGGTGTACCCTGCCTCTCGCCCTATGACAGCTGGGATAGGCTCCAGCGCCCCCCGCGACCCTGAAAAGGATAAGCGGAAGCGAATGGATGGATGGAATATGAAATAGTAATAGAGCTTGTTGCAACACCTTGGAGACAATTCAGGTCTCTTGTTTGACAATAAAATGTTTTTTTGTGTGTGCAATGCCAAGATGATCAACCAGTAAATCAGTGCTGCTTGATTGTATTTGGATGCTGTTGAAAGCTAACATGAAATATTGTGGTTTCAGAAAATGTGTTTTTTGGGAAGACTTCCGGATGTGTATATATTTCCTGTACATTTACTTCTCTTTGAAATTCATATTTCAGCATCCCTTGTCTTTCATTTTGAATAGTATTTGATATAAAAACACATTATTTTGCAAAGACCGTGTAGCTCTCTGTACCTCTGCTGTTACAAAATGCTGCACATTAACGGCCTTGATATAATTATTTCTACAGCTGAGATCTGACTTCTCTTGTTAAATAATGCTTTTTATTCTCTTAGACAGTGCCTTTCCTTTGCAAATTCTATTTAATCACCAGAAAAGATCATCTAACTGGAAATGGTTTGAATTTAAAAGGCAACAATTACTCTGCATTAGCTGGCCTAACTGAAGGTCCAGACCGGGTCTCATTGCAAACTCTGAAACAGTCTCGAAATGATGCATTTCATAAAGCTCAAAGATTCAGAACAAATTTATTGTTTTACTGACTAATGTCAGCTTGTAGCCCAGTACAAATGGGGGAAATACCATCTCTTAAGTTCATTTCTCCTGTTGATTTACTAAATAAGTTATTTAGTTTATCATCTTTTATATTCAGCATTCCCCATTTCCAAGGACGTTGTTTTTCCTGAAGCCACATGGCATGTCCATGCACTCAACCCATTCTTATAGGTGCATCATTTGCTGACATGAATGTGGATTTTTTTAAACTTTTTTTCTTCTCTGTTTTGGTTTTGGGTTGGGCTTTTTTTAACCACAGTGAAGGCCAAAAGCCAAAATCAATAGTCAGTCAGCTAATAAAGTTACTACAAGAAATGCCAGAGTTCAGACTTATTAAAATTTTATCCTCTCCTACCTGCACCTTGAAGTAGGTTAAGTTGTGCCAAAAACCTTTAATCTGCTTATCTAATCTTTCCGTGTACCCGTTTGAGTACACAGAAGGGTAATTTCTTTTTTTGTTTGTTTTTTGACACCCAGCATGACACAGAACCTAACGGACTTTGAAATACTAATGGAAGTATGCTGTGTGCCTGTACTAGAGATGGACCGATCCGATATTACGTATCGGTATCGGTCCGATACTGACCTAAATTACTGGATCGGATATCGGAGAAAAATAAAAAATGTAATCCGATCCATTAAATATCACGAAAGCACCTCACAAAACTTGCAACAGGCTGTAACTCACCTCAGAACGTTAGCACGTCGGAGCAGTATGCATCACGTGATAGAGCGGCTGTGGCATGCGGGACCTGTCGGTGGTCTGGATAGCATTTGGAGCTTCGCTAGCAACCCCGCATTTCATCTCCGACAAAGTTATCCCCGAGAGAAGTAAAGCACGTGTGTAAGTCCATCTCTGAATGTAAAGCATTCCTGCGTTAAGCTTAACGAGCGACTGCCTCTCGCTCTCCGGCTGCTACTTCAATCATGAAACTGCTTAATAATCAGCTGATCGGCTTTTCTGTCGCGAGTCCGTGTCTCTTGTTTGCTTTTGGCCCACTTTGCACCAGACAGAGGAAACCAGCGGCTGAACAACAGCAGCACGTTTAAGCTTGATCAGCTGTTGTTAGAATTTATTTATTATTACTTTCTACTCCAGGATCTTTTTCTATGTAGCTGACGGCTGGTAACTGTGCAGGGGCGGATCTAGCAAAGTTTAGCCAGGGGGGCCGATAGGGCATTAACAGGGAAAAGAGGGCACAAAGACATACTTTTCTTTCTTATTCTCATTTAAAATGTCGAGCTTTTAATTATTTAATATTTATCTGAATCTTACACCCAAAGTTTTAATCTGATGTAAAATGTATAGAAGTCCATTATTGTATATAGTAACTGTTAAGTCTAATATACCCTAGTAAGCTATAGTACTTTTTCCTTTGGGAAGGTACCATCTGTGCAGTCTGCAATTTTGTTGAAGAAAGATGTTGAATCTATTTAATATTTCTTGAAAAATAATTGATTTCTGTGTATTTTTTTTCACACTGCATCAAATTAAGGTTGATTACGTCGATTAAGCATCATGAGGTGGAGCGTGAGGGGTGGTTCCCTATTTTTTATTTATTTATTTTTGTTGTTGCTGGGAGTTGGAACCCTATTAGTTAGGTTGCTTAATATTTATGCTAAGTACTCTTTAAAATACCAGAATAGGGAGGATGGTGTAGGTTTAAGTTTATTAGATTGATCAGTATTGCTGAACTATGAAATTTTTTTTTTTTTCATACAGGTATAACAGAATAGCTTTAGTGTAGTTGTTGTTTTAAACTTGAGTATGAACTTATACAAAATGCAGCAAGATATTTAAAAAACAGTTTTGTTGATTAAAAAACACTATATCGGATTCATATCGGTATCGGCAGATATCCAAATTTATGATATCGGTATCGGTATCGGACATAAAAAAGTGGTATCGTGCCATCTCTAGCCTGTACAACATATTTTTCTAAGATTACACTTTTCTGAGACTCGTGACCTAAGCAACCTAAAAAGCAGAGCTTTGAAACGTGGTAAACATCGTATTTTAACCCTTTTTTTTTTCTAAGCAAACAACTTGTTGCCTCATTCAATATATATGTATACCTGTCAAAGGTTTGGACACACCATCTCATTTAATGGTTGTACCTTATTTTCATTATAGATTCTCACTGAAAGCATCAAAACTATGAGGGTTTTTTTGTTTGCTTTTTAACAGGCAGCATGACACAGCCATATTCATGAAGAGACACATTGATATCTACAGGCTAGGGTAACGGCACTTGCCACTAGGTATTGGGATGAAATCCTCGGACACATTTTCCGACCCTGTACTGGTGCAGTGGGACCTGGGTTCTTCCGGGTGTACAGGAATGGCCGGCCTCATGTGGCAAGAGTTTGCAGGTAGTTCTTGAAGGATGAGGAAATTCATACCATTGACTGGTCCCCGTGGTCACCTGACCTAAATCAAATAGAATATCTTTGTAACATTATGTGATTAAGGATGGGAACAGATAAGAATTGAGCAATTCTGATTCCATTATTGATATCACTTATCGATTCAGTTCCTTATCAGTTCGCTTATTGATTGTCACTGGGTTCTCATTGGCTCCGTTTCGAGAGTCACCAACACTGCTAAGCAGCAATAAAGAAATTACATTCATGCAAATTAATTGCATGTTGTGGATCAAATGCATGAAAATGCAAGTGCATGCTTGTTGAGGTATTTCCCTCTTTTTTTTTTTCTTTTTTTTTTGTGATCGGTGTTGGAGATGTTACTCAAAAAAGACATTATTACACAGAACACTAACTAAATTGATTCATTATAATTAATTATACTACTCATTACATTACTTTCATGTTACTCTGTAAAATAGCTGAAACACACTCTCACAGGCACCATTTAACAATATAAACCTGAGGCTACAACCCTGCACACCAACACAAATCCCTAATGTGGACACACGGCTAAGATCTTTCTCTTAGTAGAACACAAAGCTGGCCGCACAAAGCAAAGACGAAAAAAAGTGGTCACCACAGTGATTCTGCTTTAGATACGTGAACAGGTAGAAAGGGAGGCTGCATGTTACCTGTTAAACTTCAGGGTCTGGCTGCTGTGGTGACATTCACTCAGTTTTCACTCTGGGTTATTGGCTAGCATAGCGTTAGCATGCTGTCTTGGCAGATGCTTGCAAAGAACCAAAGTTGTGTTAGCAGCATAATGCAATTGTTTCTGTCCTGGATGCAGTTTCCCATTTCACTATTTTCCTCCTCCAACACACAAACAGATAAGCAAGACTGATAGGCAGGCAGACTAACAAGAAACTGGACTACTAGAAAACAGTTTTCTACAAGAACCGATTCTTGTTTCCCGTGTGTGTGTGTGTGTGTGTGTGTGTGTGTGTGTGTGTGTGTGTGTGTAACAATTTTAGACGATATCCAGCCACCAGCAATGACAGATATATCTACTAAGATGAAGATGAAGATTGTGGCCCTGAGTCTCATCAGAGGGAATGCAAATGTGAACACTGGATTCCCACTGCCAGTGAGCTCATAACTAAAACTGCCACAGTAATCGTAGAAGCACTTGAGTATAAGATCCAGGTTACAGGTAGAGGAAGCTCCCCATGGAGAAGAAAGGTGGAAGGCAAAATCCTGCTGGTCATTTTAAATCAATGAAGTCCACTTCTTACAGATATCACTTTTTTAGACTTTGGTGCTTCATGTGGTCACTATAAAAACTGCAGTTTTTTACATTTCCATGTTGACCTTCGTTTTCCTAAAGGATAGTGCTTTAACTGCCCGGCATACCTACAGAGTCTTGTTTAAATGTTGTGGGAATATGAATGAAAATGTTGTTAAGAAAAGGCTCATGACCTGTGACAGTTTTTTTCCATGAAACTGCCCAGTGTCAACAAGAGGACAAGCGGGACATTTCCTGTCTGTGTCCTTTCACTGGCTGCCCCTCAGGCTGACAAGATGTCACTAATTACAGCAGACAAGGAAAAGCCATGCAACTGGTAAATCTGCTCTACAAGGTTCCTTAAAACATTTGGGATTTTCTGAAATCCCAAATTATAATCTTACTTCCAGCTTTGAATAATGTCCTAAAAAAGTTTTTTACACCTTTAGATCTGGATTATAATCCGGTTATGCACGCCTTTGTTGTATCTAAAATGTAACCATGCAATGCAGTGTATACTCGATCATCATCATCTCTTGTCGGTTTAAAATTTGTATAAAATGCTGATTACTAATTCAGGGGAAAATTGGAGAGGTCAAAATACTCCAGAGTTAGCCTTATACTGACTCTGGTGCATTACAGAATCCAGCATAAAGTGCTTCTAAACCACTCCTTATCATCCCAGGTTCAAAGATTATTTCAAAAGAGGGTTGTACCTTTGCTGTTGTTGCACCAAAATTCTGCAAGGACCTCCCAAGTGACCTCAGACAAGCATCAGCTGTAACTATTTTTCTAAAAACATACCTTCTCTGCCAAGCTTTTGGACTGCTGATTTCTGCAACTGTGATTGGATGATTGGTCACTGGTGGTTATTTCATGTAAACATTGTGAATGCATATACCACCAGATTTTTAGGAACCTGTTTTTAAAGTTTTATTTTAGTTTAAAGCAACAGTGCTGATCCTATAGACAAGTGGCTGGCAGCAATTAGCAACATAACAGATACATATTAATGCAGTGCTGAAATTAAGGCATAGCTGATAGAACTCTTGTGGTGAAAGCCATCTGTAGATTGTTTCCCTGAAAGCAATTATCATGTGTAGGGCATGTGGGTTAATTAAGAGCTCTGGCAGAGTAAATGCTTGTTTTTCCATTGATCTCAATGAGCATGAGCCGCTGGATGCTTTTATCCACATCTTCACCATAAACAATTATTCCATGTTGTGTGAGTCCCGTTAAGGAGTCATCAGCATCATCAGCGTCAGGCAGGCTTCACTGTGGTAGAGTGTACTCTATACAGTAAAAAACTAATGGAAAATCATCTCCTTGCAGCCAGTGTTCATATCCTGAATTAAATTGATTTTTAAATCGCTTTCTTGGACAACAGAGCATCAAATGTAGCTTCTATAAGCCACCAGTTCTTTCAGGACAGACTCCTCAGCTCTAACTGTAAATATTCATAGTGACTTGAAATCAAAAGAGCGAGCTCAGCTAGAGGCTGCATTCAGAGTCAGTGAAATACACTCAAAGGACGTGTTTCTTTTACATTCTTTAAACGACTTGGTTTTGCATGAAGCTTATCATCCACCAAACATATGTTGTCCGGTTAACAGCGGCCACCGTTTTTTCACTCTCACGTCTCACATTTCTCTCAAACAAAAGCAAAACGAACAAAAAAGAAGGGGTCTGCATTCTGTCTTCAGCCCCAAGGATCTCATCTGTTTTGTTCACCAGATATGTGTTTCACTAACAATTACCGCCACCATATTTGAATCCCAGAGCAACCCCAACATGAACCAGAAGGATGGAAACTGCTTCCAATTTTTCTTTTTGAAAGGCTGTTTCATTGGTTCTTGGGCTTCCCACAGCGCATAGAAACGATGTCAACACTGGCACTGAGCAATTTGGTTTCTATTTGCAAGTCCACCTGCGTCTCTGTGCAAGTCACCTAAACCACTGCCAATTCATCTCATTCTCGACTGACCTTTTATGAAATGCTTCCAAATTGACTCCTGTTTTTGGCCGAGGGGAAAAAGTCTCTTGTACTCCTCGACTAGTCCGTTTCTATTCTTGAATTCTGAGACACACAGATGACAGTCGTGCCTCATGGGTCTCAGATTTTTTGGATCTGTTTAGCAAAAGCATTTTCACTCTTGAGCTGTGGTTTTCACAGGCACAAAATGTGTATCCATGCACCCACAGTAACCATTGCATTTAAATGACTATTATTAAATAGGGTCAGTGGGAAAACACACCACCACAATCTATTTATCCAGTTTGCCCCAGAGGAAACAGCTTTTTTTTCTGCAGGGTCTTTTTTTTAAAGCCACTTAATGCTTTGGGCTGTATTCAAAACAAGATGCAGAGACAGGAAGTTTAATCATATGAGCTGTTCCAGAGTTTAACTGAGATGTTGCAGAACGGCAACAAACTGTATGATTTATACAGCTGCTTCTGTAGGGCTATGACTTTCGTGTGACCTTTTGGACATCAAATTAAATTTGTTGTTGCCGATAAGGCACGGCAGAAAGATACAAAACAGCATCATCCAAAGATTCTTCTTTCAGTGCAATAAATTCTGTGTGTATCCTCAAGGCTAAACAGTCTCCAAGGGTCTTTCCTCCTAAGTAAAATGTCCCATGTTATTCCCACAGGGGAAAGCGATACTGTTACTTCCTTTATTTTTCTGACAGCCCCCAGAGAGTTTTCTGGATATATTTTGATCATGTTCATCTGTGGTGAAAATTTTTTAAGTCAATGCCACTTCTGTCATACACTGTGTGTTTGCTGCTAGATAAAATGAGAGCTTGACAGCAATCTTCAAAACAGAAAACTCACTTTTTTCGTGCAAAGTTTTTTTTCTTTTATTTTGGCAGGTGTGAATCAAACACAGACAACAGCTACCAGCAACATAAAAAGACAAGAATGCTTTTCACCCATTCACACCAGCTAACATCTGTCATACCATATCCCATCTCACAGGAGCCAGAAACAATTATAAACCTTTAACCAATCGTGAAACACTCAGAGAAGTAGTATGACATTTCTGGAAGTACCAAGAGGCACTTGGCACCATTCAGTCTGAAACAGAAAACAGAGGCTCTGAAGGTTCCAGCTTAATCCATTATACTTCATTACAAAATGTACAAATAATAACTATAGTTTTATGAGAGTAATTTCAGTAGTCAGGTTAGGTCAATGGAGTGACTACCTGAAATCATAAATAAGGGATTTAGTGTTAAGTGGTGACTTTCAGTTAAGTGATGGAATTCGCAGCCCTCATTCACTAGGCTTTGTGTGCAGAATTACAATTTTGAGCACAAACTAAGAGAAGAACTCACTGTTCTGTTTTTTCCATAGTCTTATGGAATAATCTTCCTGTTGCTATCCGGGCGTCTGACTCTATGCCATTGTTTAAATCATGGTTAAAGACTTGTTTATTTAATCTTGCTTTTCCACCTAGCTAATATTTGGTGTGCGTTGATACGAAGAGATTCTGGCAAACCGTCAGACGTCTCAGGAGGGGAAAGCGGTGCTCTACCTGCACTGTGTATAGTGCTGGCGGAGCGCTGCTGACGTCGACTGAGAAAATTGTCAGGCGGTGGAAGGAATACTTCGAGGACCTCCTTAATCCCACTGACACGTCTTCTGAGGAGGAAGCAGAGTCTGGGGATAAGGGGAATGACCCGCCAATTTCCGGGGGCGAGGTCACTGAGGCAGTTAAACAACTCCTTGGTGGCAGAGCCCCTGGTGTTGATGAGGTCCGCCCCGAGTTCCTGAAGGCTCTGGACGTTGTAGGGCTGTCCTGGTTGACACGCCTCTGCAATGTTGCGTGGAGATCAGGGGCAGTACCTGTGGACTGGCAGACCGGGGTGGTGGTCCCCATCTTTAAGAAAGGGGACCGGAGGGTGTGTTCCAACTACAGGGGGATCACACTCCTCAGCCTCCCTGGGAAAGTCTATGCCAGGGTGCTGGAAAGGAGAGTTCGTCCGTTAGTCGAACCTCGGATACAGGAGGAACAATGCGGTTTTCGTCCTGGTCGCGGAACACTGGACCAGCTCTTTATCCTCTCCAGGATACTTGAGGGTGCATGGGAGTTTGCCCAACCAGTCTACATGTGTTTTGTGGACTTGGAGAAGGCATTCGACCGTGTCCCTCGGGGTGTCCTGTGGGAGGTGTTGCGGGAATATGGGGTGTCTGGCCCATTGCTACGGGCCATTCGATCCCTATACAACCGTTGCAAGAGCTTGGTTCGCATTGCCGGCAATAAGTCGGACTCGTTCCCAGTGGGTGATGGGCTTCGCCAGGGCTGCCCTTTGTCTCCGGTTCTGTTCATAATTTTTATGGACAGGATTTCTAGGCGCAGCCAAGTGGCGGAGGGCTTTCGCTTTGGTGGCCTCAGAATCTCATCTCTGATTTTTGCAGATGATGTGGTTCTGTTGGCTTCATCGGGTGAGGGCCTCCAGCTCGCACTGGAACGGTTCGCAGCCGAGTGTGAAGCAGCGGGAATGAGGATCAGCACCTCCAAATCTGAGGCCATGGTTCTCAGCCGGAAAAGGGTGGAGTGCCCACTCCGGGTCGGGGATGAGTTCCTGCCACAAGTGGAGGAGTTCAAGTATCTCGGGGTCTTGTTCGCGAGTGATGGGAGAAGGGAGCCGGAGATCGACAGACGGATTGGGGCTGCAGCTGCAGTAATGCAGACGCTGCACCGGTCCATTGTAGTGAAGAGGGAGATGAGTGTAAAAGCGAAGCTCTCAATTTACCGGTCGATCTACGTCCCTACCCTCACCTATGGCCACGAGCTGTGGGTAGTGACCGAAAGAACGAGATCGCGGATACAAGCGGCAGAAATGAGCTTCCTCCGAAGGGTGGCTGGCCTCTCCCTTAGAGATAGGGTGAGAAGTTCGGCCATCCGGGAGGGGCTCAGAGTAGAGCAGCTGCTGCTCCACATCGAAAGGAGCCAGCTGAGGTGGTTCGGGCATCTGACAAGGATGCCCCCTGGGCGCCTCCTGGGTGAGGTGTTCCAGGCATGTCCCACCGGGAGGAGGCCCCGGGGCAGACCCAGGACACGCTGGAGAGATTATATCTCTCGGCTGGCCTGGGAACGCCTTGGTATTCCCCCGGATAAGCTGGAGGAGGTGGCTGGGGAGAGGGAGGTCTGGGCCTCTTTGCTTAGGCTGCTGCCCCCGCGACCCGGCCCCGGACAAAGCGGATGAAGATGGATGGATGATACATTTTTATCTGTTATGCGTTGTTAACTACTTTTATGTATTATGATATACATATGTTCTCTTACTCTTTTCCCTCCCATCTTCTTTTTCCTATCTTATCTTATTTTGTCAAGTACCTTGGTATACCCTTGGTTTTTAGTGTGCTTTATAAATAAAGATTATTATTATTATTATTATTATTATTATTATTATTATTATTATTATTGCTAGAAAATAAAAATCATTCTAAGCTGACTGACAGATGCCAGCTATTCAAGCACTAATTTCTCTATATAACGCCTCAGGCCTAGAGAAGGTCGATGATTCCCTGGCAACCTCTAGTTGGTCGGGGAAAATGTGGCCATCACTATCTGGCAACCCCCAGTGGTAAAGGAAAAATGAGCATTCCCCAACCAGCTGGCAAGTGGTTTCTGGAGGTTCCTGGCTGTTGCCAGGTGAAATCCATTGCAAAGAGGGTCCTACTTGTTGTTCCTAGAGTATTTAAAAGTAGAATGGGAGGGAGAGCCTTCAGTTTTCAGGCCCCTCTTCTATGGAACCAGCTTCCAGTTTGGATTCGGGAGACAGACACTATCTCTACTTTCAAGATTAGGCTTAAAACTTTCCTTTTTGCTAAAGCATATAGTTAGGGCTGGACCAGGTGACCCTCAATCCTCCCTTAGTTATGCTGCAATAGACGTAGGCTGCCGGGGATTCCCACGATGCATTGAGTTTTTCCTTTCCAGTCACCTTTCTCACTCACTATGTGTTAATAGACCTCTCTGCATTGAATCATATCTGTTATTAACCTCTGTCTCTCTTCCACAGCATGTCTTTTATCCTGTCTTCCTTCTCTCACCCCAACCGGTAGCAGCAGATGGCCGCCCCTCCCTGAGCCTGGTTCTGCCGGAGGTTTCTTCCTGTTAAAAGGGAGTTTTTCCTTCCCACTGTCACCAAAGTGCTTGCTCATAGGCGGTCATATGATTGTTGGGTTTTTCTCTGTATCTATGAAGCGCCTTGAGGCGACTTTTGTTGTGATTTGGCGTTATATAAATAAAATTGAATTGAATTGAATACACCAAAAACCATGCCAATTGCTGTGGTCTTTGGCAGATTGGCTTGGTCGCCTGGAGTTTTTTTGCATTTGGTGAGTGTTGCAGGTAAGTCCATGTTTTACATGGAAACCCCCGTCGGCTATGGTGATATGCTAGCAATCGAAGCAATTGCAGCAAGGTTTTCGGTGTTGCACCTTCATTGTGACTGATTTCAACAAATGACAGACAGAAATTTTCAGCAACTAGTTAAGGAATATATGTTTGACCCTACAGACCTGTTTAGGAAAAAAGCAGAGAGAATTAAAGAAAAGAAGAAAGATGGAAGGAAATAAACAGAGGTGCCGAGTGGACAAAATAGCAAGACTCCATTAAAAGAGAAAAATAGTCTCATGACTGAACAAGTTGTCTCAGTTGGACACCAGAAAGTTTACTTTTCCCTCAGGAGTGATGATGGCTTTTCTTTGAAAAATAAAAAGAGTGACTTGGGCTGCAGGAACTGAGAGATGGATGTTTTGTCTCCAGAGACAGACTCTGGATGAATGAAAGAAAGGTTTCATATCAAAGCTGATGTGGGGAAAAAAGAAAAACAGTAAGAGACCAGAAGAAAAGCAGTGTTCACATCTAACCCTTGACAACAAAGTAGGTTATAGATGTAACTACTCCTCCAGATTTTACCAATAACATACAGTGGAAAAAAGCCTGTTGGCAGTCTTCTTTTATTTTATTTTATTTTTTTCATCTGACTTACAGCTGCACAGATTCATAACCAATACACAAAGTAATCAAATATGCGGTTTTCACATGTCTGCACTATGTTGGGAGAATCAGGTCATATTATTATTCAAAAGTGTTCTTTCTCCTTTGTAGAACACAACAGGAGACAGTCAGACTCTTTCTCACTCCTGGAAATACTTTGTTTGGTTAAGGCAGGCGAGCTGTCTGGGTTCAGCGAGAGGGAGGCAGAACACGATGATTCCCTGAATCATGAATTCGCTGGACGATTCGTTTTTCTGCTCGCACATGAGCTCAGTCAGACATCACGCAGGCTTTGCATCAAGGAAAAACTGTTTAATGTTCCACTGAGTCTTACAAGCAAATCCTTGCATGTACCTTTCGGCAAAAATTCAAGACTGCACTGCATGTGTGAAAACAGCTTTAGGTAAACCAGTCGAGCCTTGAAATAAATAATTAACTCAGCCATCTGGCCTGACATTGATCTTATTGTACATAAGTTTTAAATCAGCTCTCTTTTCATTGTGCTTCACATTTTGCTTTGACATTTTCTTAACATTTTGACAGATGTCAGGTAGATTTCCTTGCCATAAGATTAAAACTATAAAATATTTAGAATTACTTCGATAAAAGTACACTCATTGGTCAGTAAGCACACTCTTGTCTTCTTTTCTAGTGCTTTAAACATGGAGGACTCTGCATTTGTGAGTCTATCGCTGCATGATTTGCATTGTATAGTTTTTAGGGGCATGAGCATAAAGTCAAACTTGCAGCTGTATATTTGAAACTGTAACATGAAAGGGTTTCATGTGCAGATATATTCTGAAACCATCAAAAGACCATTGAGTTCTTGCTTCACATCAGCTTCATCTAAATAGAAGTTGAAATGTTCTCACGGTGGCCGCTATGAAATTGGATGCTGGGTGAAGATGTCATTTCTGTCTGCATCGTGCTTCCATTCAGACAGAACACAATTTAACAACCTGGTGATCAGTAGTTCTCATATATGTGTGATATCTTAGACTAAATTATGGTAATTACCTTCTTTAAGACTGCATATGCCATCATTTCACAGCCTTCTGCAGCCTTCTTAGAGGGAATGTGTGAAGGTTTTAAAATGAACAAGAACAACATTAGAAAAATCTGAAACTGGCTTTGAGAGGTGGTTTAATCGTGGGCAGATTTATCCAATGGTACTACAAGAGTCTATTGTTCTGCCCATAAGAATATTATGTTGTGCTATTTTCAGCTGTGTTGTGTCATCGTATTGCTGTCAGGTATGTTACAATCCTCATTTAAATGCAAACATTTACCTAATTTTTGAAAACTGGCCTTTTTTTTTTATAGAAGAACATCAAATGGATTTTTTACAGTGTTCAGCAACATTTACTCCATTCATAAAATATGCAAGTTCATTTGAGTTCATCTAACAAGACTGAACTTCAATCTGTGGTTGAACTGATTGTCTTTTAGGGCACAGTATCTTTGAGAAAGCCCTTCGAAAGCTGCTGTGGCACACAGGGTACAAGAACGGGTTGATGGCAGAGTTCAGCCACAGAAGCCAGAAGGTAATCTCGTACCAGTAGTTCGCCACACATTTACCGCTACAGGCGGCACGGATAATCATCAGTAGAGTGTACGGAGCCCAGCATATCCCAAAAATGCAGACTATAATGGCTAAAGATTTAGCAATCTTTTTGTCTCTGGAAAGCCGAGATCCCGGTGTCCTACGGCCAGGCACCATGCAGGAGGCCGTGTGCTGAAACAACCTGGAGTTTTTTCTGTGCGGAGAGAACTTCTCTCGCTGCATTAATATCTGACTGGCGTTAGGCTCCCCGCTGGAGGAGGGAGACAAGATGTCGTCATCTTCGATGACCGCAGAGATCGCAACAGGCTCGCTTGACATCACCTTCCGAGTCTTGACAAAAAACACGGACCAGCCGGCTCCATCTTTATGCTTCTCATTGTTCTTCTGAGGCTTGGCATTGTCTTCACCACAGGCAGCCCCACTCTTATTCCTGCGATGGATGTTGAGATAGATGCTGAGGTTGAAAAAGGCCACCGACACAAACGGGGTGAAGAACTCAAAGGTAGACGCACTCAGCAGGAAGTACCAGGTGAAATAAAACTCAGCATAGCACTCGTGGGCCGGGACAATGCTGTAGCCGACGATCGTTTCCCAGAAGATGATGGCAGGGCCGTAAAGGAGGAAGGCCAGCACCCACACCGCCACCATCTTGAAAACAGCCTGGTGGGTCATGTTCCTCTGAGCTCTGTATTTAACCTGTGTCAAAAGAGAGGCACAAGTATGACTCACAGTGATGTGCCGTGAACAGAAACTCTGCATCATAATAACACTGCACGTTACATTTCAAACACCCACAGCTGCTCAGAGTATCTTCCCCAAATGAACCCCTTGTTGCATTGTGCGGCTTTGGAGCAGGAGAGAGATGCTGTAAATAAAACCCACTCATGGAGTTTTTATACCACGGTGTGTCTCCGAAGCCAAAGAGAGAAGGGGAATGTCAGGCTGACAGCCACATTCACTGATGCAACACTAGTATGAAAGAGACATCTGGTTTCTCCCGATCTACCCCTCCCTCACCGTCGCTTATTCTCTTTGCTTTCACTCCATTTTCACTTCACCTCCTCTCGGTCTAAATGCTATCATTTTGCAGGGCTTCTCTATCTGCTGCTCTCCCCTTTGGTGTTGTTGTTGTTTTCTCAATCTTTTCTTTTTCTCACACAATCAGAATGTCTCTCTGCAGATTCAACAGCTGGATATATGTCAAGTGAAGCTGCCAGCATGTCTGTGGTTCAATAGCAACTGGAAAAAAAATCAGTAGTGAAACAGATCCAATACAAGATGCGCATAAATAATTATGGCCCCAGTTTCAAGTGTTCACTACAAAAGCACAAGACTCCCTATTTCCACTGTAAATTAAAGAAATACTGCACCCTACAGGCTGAATGTGAAGAAACTGACCAATAGGCAGTTGAACCAATCATCAGCCAGATTTTCTTTTTTGTAAATCTCGTATCAGTTGACAGAAAGTTAACAGTTTTAATAAATTAAAAATAAGAGACTGCAAGAGGATACAAATATTCACATTGAAATATTTAGGTTTTACAAATATTTCTTTTGCTTTTATATCTAATACTGGCTATTTTCCCCCCATGATTAAAGTCAATGACTCTTTTAGAGCAACAGAAGAATTACTCATCTTGTACAAAATGTAGGGAAAAACTGAAAAAACTGCCAAAAACTGAAAAGAATGATCAAAGATCAAAGCAGCAGACAGTGAAATATACTTAAGAGGTTTTTGTCATATTTCAAGCCTGCTTAGATTAAAATGACTGTGTTTGCATCAGAAGTGAGTGAGTTTGAAAAATCCAGAAACTGTTCGAATATTCGTCAAACCACACTTTAATGACAAATACTGAAGTATCAAATCTCTTCATTTAGTCGTCAAATGTTATCTTTATGTGTTGTCTTTAATTGAGAAAGAGTTAAAGGAACAGTTCACTAGTTAGTTGCCTGTATTCATCTAGACTGGTATGATATCCCTATAGAGTTGCCTGCCTTCACTTGAATATAACACAACATGATATGATGAGCAGCAAAACAAGGCTTCGTTTAGCTAACAATAAAACTGCTCACAATGTTTGTGGGTTTTTTGGTCACTGATTTTTAATAATATTTTTAATTACACATTTAGTTCCATTGTTTTCCAACAGAAGGCAGATTCTGTATAGCTACTATCACCAAAACTGAGCGGCTCATACCAACGTAACTGTCACAACAGGCTGTAAAAATTTGATTTTAGGGTGAACTTTCCCTTTATTTCTAGCTTTAAGATTGAGCATTAGTGCCTACTCATGCACGCTAACACATCTCTGACTCACCCTGCTTCTTACAGTTCTTTGTAAACAAGATTTCCTCCCTGCAGTCTGTCATTCCATCTTCACCTTCCAATCCCTGTGTTTTGTCTTTGTGCCATTCTGCCTTTAATCAGTTCGAACCAATCTCTCTCTCTCAGCTGCATGAAATAGTCTGCAAGGTTAAGACTAGAGATGGCACGATACCACTTTTTTATGTCCGATACCGATATCATAAATTTGGATATCTGCCGATACCGATATGAATCCGATATAGTGTTTTTTAATCAACAAAACTGTTTTTTTTTTAAATATCTTGCTGCATTTTGTATAAGTTCATACTCAAGTTTAAAACAACAACTACACTAAAGCTATTCTGTTATACCTGTATGCAAAAAAAAATATTTCATAGTTCAGCAATACTGATCAATCTAATAAACTCAAACCTACACCATCCTCCCTATTCTGGTATTTTAAAGAGTACTTAGCATAAATATTAAGCAACCTAACTAATAGGGTTCCAACTCCCAGCAACAACAAAAATAAATAAATACAAAATAGGGAACCACCCCTCACGCTCCACCTCATGATGCTTAATCGGCGTAATCAACCTTAATTTGATGCAGTGTGGAAAAAAATGCACAGAAATCAATTATTTTTCAAGAAATATTAAATAGATTCAACATCTTTCTTCAACAAAATTGCAGACTGCACAGATGGTACCTTCCCAAAGGAAAAAGTACTATAGCTTACTAGGGTATATATATTAGACTTAATAGTTACTATATACAGTAATTGACTTCTATTCATTTTACATCAAATTAAAACTTTGGGTGTCAGATAATTATTTATTAAAAGCTAGACATTTTAAATGAGAATAAGAAAGAAAAGTATGTCTTTGTGCCCCCTTTTCCCTGTTAATGCCCTATCGGCCCCCCTGGCTAAACTTTGCTAGATCCGCCCCTGCACAGTTACCAGCGTCAGCTACGTAGAAAAAGATCCTCGAGTAGAAAGTAATATTAAATACATTCTAACAACAGCTGATCAAGCTTAAACGTGCTGCTGTTGTTCAGCCGCTGGTTTCCTCTTTCTGGTGCAAAGTGGGCCAAAAGCAAACCAGAGAGACAGACTCGGGACAGAAAAGCCGATCAGCTGATCGTTAAGCAGTTTCACGATTGAAGTAGCAGCCGGAGAGCGAGAGGCAGTCGCTTGTTAAGCTTAACGCAGGAATGCTTTACAAACATTTAGAGATGGACTTACACACTTGCTTTACTTCTCTCGGGAAAACTTTGTCGGAGATGAAATGCCAGGTTGCTAGCGAAGCTCCAAATGCTATCCAGACCACCGACAGGTCCCGCATGCCACAGCCGCTCTATCACGTGATGCATACTGCTCCGACGTGCTAACGTTCTGAGGTGAGTTACGGCGTGTTGCAAGTTTTGTGAGGTGCTTTCGTGATATTTAATGGATCGGATTACATTTTTTTATTTTTCTCCGATATCCGATCCAGTAATTTAGGTCAGTATCGGACCGATACCGATACGTAATATCGGATCGGTCCATCTCTAGTTAAGACTACCAACTGTTCCACCGATGCTATCCCCTCTCGGCTTCTGAAGCAGGTTCTGGACTCAGTCGGACCTTTCCTTCTGGTCCTGATCAATGCCTGCCTCAGTTCTGGTTGTTTTCCAACACCCTTCAAGCACGCTGTTGTTCAACCTCTCCTTAAAAAGCCTAATCTAGATCCATCCCTACTCTCTAACTATAGGCCCATTTCCAACCTCCCTTTTCTGTCTAAAGTACTGGAACGAGCCGCCCTCACGCAGCTCCAGCTATTTCTTGACAATAACAATCTCTATGAGAAGTTCCAGTCTGGTTTTAGAGCTCGGCATAGCACAGAAACCGCCCTTCTGAGAGTTTTTAATGATTTGCTTTTAACTGTTGACTCTGGTTGTGCTGCTGGACCTGACAGCAGCCTTCGACACTGTTGATCACAACATACTGCTATCCCGCCTTCAACATTGTGTCGGTTTAAAGGGCACTGTCTTAAAGTTTTTCCAGTCCTATTTGAATAATAGGAGTTTTTCTGTTCACCTTGGTGAACTGTCATCTCCCAGAGCTCCTTTAACCTGTGGCGTACCTCAGGGGTCCATACTAGGCCCCCTGTTGTTTATTCTGTACTTGCTCCCTCTGGGCGATGTGCTCCGTAAACATAATGTGTCCTTCCACATCTTTGCCGATGATATTCAGATCTACCTCCCTCTGAGGTTGAACTGCAATGTTTCTTTGCAGCCGCTACTCTCCTGCTTGTCTGACATTAAGACTTGGATGACTCTTAACTTCTTACACCTTAATGAAAGCAAAACTGAAGTCATTGTGTTTGGGCTTCCTAAAGATCCCAACTTCTCTCTTGACTTTTTGGGACCCCTAACCTCCGATTGCACTTCTTCCATTAAGAGTCTTGGTGTTATTTTTGACAATGCTTTTAAACTTGATAAACAAATTAGCTCTGTAGTTAAGGGATCTTTTTATCATTTGCGGATTTTAGCCAAAGTCAAGTCTTACCTTTGCAGGAACGATCTAGAAAGAGTGGTCCATGCTTTTATTACTTCACGGCTAGACTACTGCAATTCCCTCTATGCTGGCCTAGATCGTTCCTGTCTACATCGCCTTCAACTGGTGCAGAACGCTGCCGCTCGCCTGTTGACCGGTTCAAAAAAAAGAGACCACATCACTCCGGTTCTCTGCTCTCTCCACTGGCTCCCAGTTGCCTTTAGGATTGATTTTAAAATCTTATTGCTGGCTTTTAAGGTTTTAAATGGCACTGCACCTTCTTACCTGTCAGAACTCCTTAGTACTTATCGCCCCAGGAGATCTTTGAGGTCAGCCGACCTGATGCTTTTAGATGTTCCCAGGTATAAATTAAAGACAAAGGGAGAGAGGGCGTTTGCTGTGGCTGCACCCAGACTGTGGAACAGTTTACCTCCTCACGTCAGACTCTCCAAAAGCCTAGAAACTTTTAAAACCGCTCTTAAAACTCACCTCTTTTCATTGGCTTTTAGAAAGGTTTAATTTATTTGTTTTATATATTTTTATTTTATTTTTATCAGCGAGGTGTTATTACGAAATTGTGTTCTATTGTATTTTTATCTGTATTTACTGTACAGCACTTTGGTCAGCCTTGGTTGTTTTTAAATGTGCTCTATAAATAAACTTGACTTGACTTACACCCCCTGAAAAAAACCTAAAAAAACAAAAACCCAATCACAAAACCATGATGACCCCAGTGACATCACTGTGACATATTGACTGTTATTTAACCCCCTGGAGATCCAGAGAAGACATTCTGCAGCTGTTTTCACAGGATAAATCTGAAAAGTGATGAGAAAACTGAGCTGTGTGATGGAATATATAGTTTATTTGACTGTTGAGCCAGGGCTAATTTTTGCACTGATAATATTTTGGCTAAGCTGATGAACAAAGCACTCACTTGACAGCAATACCCTGGTGAAAGAACGAAGCTGTGAATACAAATGATTCTAAGCACACTACAAGCTATTTCAGGGAGTAACACATTTTGGACCTAAATGTGGTCGCCTATGTGAACTTGATGAGCGTGTGTGTATGTGTGTGTAATGAGCGCCTCATTACCACACAGACTGTACTTACCGCTCTTGTGACTGACAGGAAGCGATCATAACTAATAAGGACAATGTTGAAGACAGAGGCTGAGCAAAGGAGGTAATCCATGACCAGCCACACTTTGCAGAGCCCTTTGCCCAGCATCCACCTGCCGGTCAGGTTATAGGGGATGTACACCGGGATGCAAAAGGCACCTGGAACACACACACACACACACACACACACACACACACACACACACACACACACACACACACACACACACACACACACAACACACATCACATTGGTGATTCACCAGCCACCAGCATCAATATTCACACTTTCCCATACCTTCACAGTTTCTGGGTGTAAGATGCATTACATGCGGCAGAAAATTAGCGAAAAGACGCAGTTCCAGGAAACCTGTGACATTGTACGAACAAGAACAATCTAATATGTCTCTTTCATTAATGACAAGGGTATAATTTAACTAAAGCTATAGATAAGAGGAGCTTTCACTATAAGAGGGACGTGAGTGCTCTTCAATAAAACGGAGGCATGCCACAATTACGCGGAGTAGTCCGTTGTAATTTAACATGTGAATAACGCAAAAGGGTTGTAAAGGTCATCATGAACTCGCCGCTAATCAATAGTTAGACGCTAATTACAGTGTGGGAAAATTACAATGTGCTTGGGGCGCGCGCAAAAAAAGGGTTTCATTCATAAGAATGGACTCAGACAACACGAACGGATAAAGTGACAAAGAAGGAGAACTTACCCACTAGAAAATCGGATATAGCAAGGTTCAAAAAGAAGTAGTTGCTTTGATTTCTCAGGGTTTTGTCCACAATAAAAGCCATGATGACCAGTGCGTTCCCTGCCACAACAACGACAACCAGAGTCACCATAAGTACCGATAAGATCACCACCAGGTAGCCCGGCAGGACAGCCCCAGCTTCCGACACCGCAGGCGTCAAGTTGCCGCTGGAGTTGGACTCCAGGATGTGCGCGCCCATAATTAATTGACTGCCAAAATCATTGTAGGGTTTTTTCATCGCACACACAGAAACACCGGAGAAGTCCAAAAACGCGCCTAAACGTCCCGCTCCACTTCATGAAGACAAGTTAAACACGAAGACCTGTGAATCGTTGAAGACTTTTCCCAAATCTTCCATTTCTTAAAACACTAGAATAAGTCTCCGAGCTACAGACACGAGTTAAGAACACTCTGTAATAGTAATACTAATAATGATTATTGTTCCTCTGGGTCCTCTCTCCTTTCTGGACTCTGTCATCTACAATCTCAGCTGATGCTGGATGTGCTGATACTGCGGAGCGCACCGTTGGTTTTGTTAACAACGTCAGTACTGACCAGATGTGAGATAAAGTACTTAATCCGGATGTTTTTCAAAATAAAACCAGTCCTGTAAGGTTTCAAGACGAACAAGGCGCATCGGTGTTTTCTAAATCTGTTTTCAAGATGCACATTTAATGTGACAAGTTACATTTGATGTTCTGCCGTCGGCAGAAAATATAAAAATGACAGCCAGCATGCAGCTTAATGAGCAACCTAAATAACAAGGCATTTAAAACAATTGCCCCGTTTAACACCCCCTTTAAGACATAACAATATTATTGTTGGCTGTCGGATTAAAATATAAAATTCTCTATAAAACGTCCTTCTTGTATGTTTTCCAACAGATGTGACGAATTCTTAAACTTTTATTTTGAAAACAAAACAAATTCCGGCCTTTTTCAGACGATGTTTGCTATTTTGGACGATTTGCTTTTTTTTTGCCCACCCAACAGCTGATCAAAGGCTCATGTCTGCAATCAAAAGCTGAAGTGCTCCAGGCGCATGAAGCAGGCTGAGATGAAACGATCTGAGCTTTATGCAACAGGATATCGCAATAAGCCAGCCAGCAGATATTTACACAAAGCAACAAGTTCCGTGACTCAGAGGCCAATGTCCAGTGTGAATTACCATATTATCCCTCCCATCCCTTTATTTCGCGAAGAAATTACGTAATTATCTAAAATTACTACTGACTTAGCTATGCAAATAGCCCCTCTTATTAAACACAGGGTACCCAGACTAATATCAGAACACAAATACGGGCACAAACGGAAAAATCCGTTTGTTTTCTGAAATGAGCTGTCAGCCTTCTGATACTGGGGATGAGATTGTTCTTAACGAGTCCCAAAATATCACATAAAGGGGGAAAACAATATCTTCTGTTATCAAATAATCACTCTTGTTTTTATAAGTGCATTTGTTTTTATTGGATAATGTCATTACTCTGAGTTTGTGATCCTTTTTCTCTTTAATAATATATGTGATACTCTTGAAGTAAGGCTGGAAAGCCTAAAGAAAAATTAACATCCTGCATCTTTTGCTATACACCATTACTTAACCTCAGTAACAAATGCCGTGGCATTAGAGAAAAGACATGGAGATTGATTTATTTAAGAATATCCTGCCAGTAACAAAAAAATTATGACAAAGCTGCCAAAGAATTATAGGATGGCATTATCTCCCTTTCTTGTACAGGAAATTTGTCTTATGTTTATTAAGATAAGGAGAAAAGCGAAATTGAAGCGCTTTTAATTTAAGGAAATTGACCAGCTCTTATCATGACTGCCATACCTCTTGGTCATTTTAGTAAAAAAGAAAAAAAAAAGTAGTAAAAATTTAAAAAAAAAAAAAAAAAAAGAAAGAAAGAAAGAAAGAAAGAAAGAAAGAAGAAGACTGTCCATTTTATGAGCCTAAGACTGTTTGCTATGTGAAAACCAGACCCATCAGAAAATATGAGTTGTAGGCAGTGTTGGTCAAGTTACTTGAAAAAAGTAATCAGTAACTAATTACTGATTACTTCCACAAAAAAGTTATCCCGTTACTTTACTGATTACTTATTTTCAAAAGTAATTAATTACTTAGTTACTTTTTAAAAACACGATTTACAACCTGAAGAGGTGATAAAGCGATAGGTCTTTCAGCCCTATTCTACTTTTTCTACATAATCCATCATACAAAATGTAATCAAATGGAAAAGTCTCTTTTTTTAACTTGTTTTATCAGTTTTAATCTTTTAACTTTATGCATCAAGCAAAAATTTAATTATATGCAACATTCTCTGACTTGAATAAATTAGTTTAACATTTAAACCTATTTTCTACACATTCCAGCACATAAAATAAAATATTTTTTGTGTTTACACTCACTCTTTCAAATAGATGCAAGTAAAACACAGCAGGAAATAAAGTCAAAGACTCAGCGGTCCTGTTGCTCTATTTTCACCTGTAAAGCAGGACTACGGTAGGCGGAGGTTTACCCTGGTGCAGGTGTGCCGTGGTCAGTTGAAGAATCAGCGAGTTTCTCTGTGAATTTCCCATTGCCTCGTTGCGCACTTGGTGCTTGCTTGGAAGTTTAGGGGTTTTTTTCGTTGTAAAAAGAAGTTTTCTTCCCACGCACGATGGACACTAGTGTTTTTGTCACTTTTTATGGAATCAAACTCAAAGTAAGGTCAGTACTTCCACGCTTTAAACGCTGCACGCTCATACTCTCTCCCACAATCGATATGTGATCCATTGTTGATCTACACACAGCTGTTGTCACTAACGGCGCACTCGCTTACGTCACTGTCGTGAGACATTCTCGCAAAAAATCACGGTTTTAGTAACGCAGTAACGCAGCGTTCCTACGGGAAAGTAACGGTAATCTAATTACCGTTTTTGCGATAGTAATCCCTTACTTTACTCATTACTTGAAAAAAGTAATCAGATTACAGTAACGCATTACAAGTAACGCGTCACTGCCCATCTCTGGTTGTAGGCTACATCTGCACATCATCAGTGAAAAGTTTTCAGGGTGTCTTTAAGTTTTTTGCAACATCTGTCATTAAAAAATGAGGAATTTGAAACTTTATATGAAACTTTTATGAGCTTTTTTAATATATATATATATATATATTTAACAATTTGATTTAGTCAATAATCATCATTTTTTTAAAACTACTGAGAACTCTGGGGTGACAAACTTTGTCTTACACCTAAATCGAACGAGTGGTGCTAAGTCCACATATATTTTTCATCATTTATGAAATTAATGGTTTTTGGCTGTAAAAACATGTTCAAGTTACAGTTATATGATGAATATGGGGTTAAAACACCGACTCTCATCTCAGCAACAGGTGTTGAACAAAAATACAGCATTAACTCATAAGGAACTCCATATTTATACAATCTTGTGTTTTCAGGAGCTTAGGTGCAATAAGACAAATGAGCATAATAACAAAGTGTTTATTCCTAAACCTTTCCCAGTTAAGGACCCTTGACATTGATTGCTTACCGTCTGGAAGCTAAAGGCATCACCAAACAATGGATTTTCTCTCTTTTTACTGCATTTGCTACTATGACGTGCAGTCAAGACAGTTTTGCTGAAGAGAGCAAAAATTATAGCTCTTCAGATTTCTCGCCGCTTCTGGCACATCATCAGTAAACACTACTGACCCAGTGCAATTTGATGTCAAGCATGCCCTGCTCTGACAGCTTTACCTTTTATTTTAAGATGCGTTTTATTTAACTCTAATCTGTCTTTCCTATTCTCTAAGATGATGACTCTTTGGCACCTTGTGATAAAATATCTGCAATTCTTCTTGTGAGCAATGGTATTGCTTTTCATTTGGAGAGTGGTTGTCACTTTGATAGACATTGTACAGGGTTTCTACAAATTTACCAAATTGCCAATCCAAATGTTCCTGTTATCTCTTTCTGTGATGGATTCCTTTGAGCTCATCTGTCTGTTGTATGTTCACAGCTTCCAAATGCTCCACTTCAAATCTTTTGCCAAGCTAAGTTCATAAAGAAATACCCCAGACCTAAAATGTACCAAAAATGGCTGCAATTCCTCAATGGTGAATACTTTTGTCTGACCACTTCAGATAAACCAGATTCATTATACAACCTCAGCTTGAAACATAACGTGACAGTGTGCAAAAATATATGATCTGCACTGAATGTTCTTGGGCAGTTACTGAAACGATGACCTAACAGGCTTGCGTGGCAGTATCGGTACGGACTGTGCAGATGAAATTTGAAACCAAGCGCTCTAATTATTCTCCTCAGCCTTGAGTATGAAATTGAGTTCTTTGCAAGCCCCTGAAAAACATGATTAAGGGCTGAGATGATTGGGTTCAGCATGATGACAGCTTGTCAGGGAGAAACAACTCTGCTAAGTGAATTAGCTGTAATTATTTCTAATGGCTGAAATGAGCAGGCGGCTTTGTAAACAGACTTGGAGGAAATCTTTCTAAAATGTGTTATCATTTGCGCTTTCATTCAATCAAAATATCTCTCTACATTTGTATGCTATCAGTTATATTTTCTGAAGATAATGAGCGCAGATAAAAAATTTTTTGCATCATAATAGTCAGGTTCTGCTGGTGGAACCAAATTAAAAAGTGCCTGTATGAGACTTGGATATATTTAGATAGTGGTCCTTTGGTGCTTAAAACCCACTTCAAAGCATTAATATGCAGAATGTCTTTCCAGAGATCGAGTGACACAAAAAGGTGAGGTGAGACAAAATCTCACAGGAGGGAATGAGTGGTAAATGCTCTGAAAGACATTCAAAATGTGAAAAGGATGTCTATTTAACAGGCTAGAAGTGTGTGCCAAATGCACTGGAGAAAATGGATGTGGACTGTGTTGCAACTCAGTAAACTCCATTTTATTAAGCAGTGATGTATGATCGCATTTCTTGGAAACGATGAAATGATTTGTGAAAGATCGCTATTGAGATGCATATTCAACAGGGAAATGAATTAAGGCTTGCAGGGACAACCTCGTTACTGTATCTCCATCATGATGGAGCATTACAATTTTAAAAATACTGGGAGTGCATGCAGAAAAGAAAAAAAATTAGTAATTCGAGGATTTAAAAATACTGGCGTATTCTTCAGACGTGGATCAACAATCTTCACATGTGGGGTACATTCAAAGTCATGATCATTACACAAATCCCCATAATTTGTTTTAATGAAATGTGAACTGTACACATTTTATTTCGAGGCTTCTTAAACTAAATATAAAAATATACATTCCAGAGTTAAAGCAGTCATCTGAGACGTCATTTTGAAATCCCAGATGATATTTTATGACCTTGAATGAAAACTAAATTGCTAGAAACCATTTGTCTTCTAAGACACATCTCACATCTCTTTCTAAAAACGAGCTTTTCGTTGAATTCGACATCAAATACTGAACGTGTGCTTGAAAAAAGTTCTTCATTTTTCTTCTGAAATTCACTTTGTCTTCTTGCCTTTTGGCTTTTTGGTCTTTAGTCCTGATTTGTTGGCCTCATCCTGTGAACCAAGAGGGGAGGATTAGAGAAAGAATGATTGTGTTACATTAGCACTCTATTTAATGGTGCCAGAGCTTTTTCCGTGCTTAATATCTGAGTGCTTCTTTACAGCTCATGATAAACTCTTTTGCCTAAAACTCCCGCTGTGTTTGCAAATGTGCAAATTGCAATGTACTGATTGACATGCACCATGCTGTTTTAATGTATTCCTGTAATTGCATCAAACAAAACATTGCCATCCTAAGTACTTTTAGGAAACATCCTCTGCTAATTATTAGTCTGGCAATCCAGACTGCCAACTTGTAGAGAACTCTGGAACCTCTGTTACATAGTACAGGATGAACAAATGTTCACTGAGTCTGTCTTGATGCATCAATTTTGTCTGAGTTTGTTTTTCATATTGGCGTAGAGCTTTATACAGCAGGAAATTGCTTTGATACCATTTTTAATAAGTGACTCATATACTGCAAAGTAACTGGCAGTGACCTGTTCCTCCTCAGGTGTGAGACTGATTCAGCTCTTTTTTCCCCCTCTAAACTGTAGTCTCTTTTTCTCATAAATCAAATCCTATCCAGGTATTCAGAGACTTTATGCAATTTTGGATTTAGCTTTTGCAAAACTGATCTCACTCACCTTACCAAAAATGATTTTCTCCCATTCGATATTGTCTCATTGGTTGTTGGGTAAGTATGCTGACTTTTGTAAAGGCTGTACACTGTTAAGAAGGAGCCCTGGGACACTGATTTCAGGGACTGACTGTTTCCTCCTCAAAGAATAAAAAGTTCCAGATTTCCACCAACATATCTTCATAGACGAAATTAAATAAGTGTGCCACAAGGGTTCGGGTCCTGTTTTTTAAATGTATTTTTTACATACACATCAACCCATCATTAAAGCTTGACTCAGGAAATTCTTAACAGTTATGAGTTTAAGGGACGTTATGAGGCTGTAGCTGAGAAGACCTCCTCGTTTTCTCTCTTTATTGCTTTCCGGTGTCCGGTGTACACACGGCACAGAAAATAACCGGCTACTCTGAGGTTAATGTGACATTTTTTTTAAATTCATCATGTCTTTGAGATGAATCTGACTTAAACAATCCATCCTACCGCCAAGGGGACATTTGTGAAATTTCTCCATATTTAGTGAAATATAGTGCTGTGCAAAAATCGGCCCTCATTTCTTTACATTTTGCTAGGAAAATGCAAAATGGGTACAGTGATTTAAACATGTACAAAATTTGTTGCCACTGATGTTCAGTCGAGTTCTTCTATAATTTGGTGAATCTCAGCTTTTTCTTCCTTTTTCCTAAGAATAATTTCTTGTCAGCCACCCTGTCGATGATGAGACCTCAGCAAAGCATCTCTCAGGCCCTGTGTCAAGCCTTTGCTGGATTTCTTCCTATTTCGTAATGGCTTTCAGCTACTGCTCATCTGATTTAAAAAAAATAAAAGAAAATAAAAATCTTTTTTTAGGCCTGCCACTTTTATCCTCCAGTTTTCTTCAATTTTCTGAGGACACACAGCACACCATGCCAAGTGATTCCCAAAGAATTATCAGGCTAACAGCTCTTTGGGAATCACTGTCTTTGTTAAATATGGCATTTGTTTTTATAGATTCAGTTAAAGAAACTGGAAAAATATGTGGTTTTGTGACAGGCTGCTAGCAACAAACCACCTAAAGATATCATTTAAAATTTTCTGTTATATGTAAACACTCTTTAAACTGGTGTCTCTTTTATGTTTGAACAAATCATAGGTAGGTGAAACTAAAAACAAATGGTCAAACTCAAAAGAAAACTTTCAAAAACCTCAGGAAAGCCTTAAAACTATTTACTTACAGAAAAGTCTGGCTTCAAAACATAAAGGAGGCTCAATACTTGTTCCCTCCCGGGGGAGATGGCGGGTTGACTGGACCAGCGCAGACATGCTGGAGGACCGGATGCACTGTCTACACCAGCTCTCGCTTACCTTTACCCGCCCCTGTTGCCTATCTTGTGTTTCTATGGTCTATTGACAATCATGTGCTTTTTGTGCTGGGGTATTTTTTCTGTTCTCAAACTGTTCTCCCATTAGGTGCTCAGTCTGAGTGGAGTTTTTTTTTCTCCTCCTCTCACCTCATGTTATGTATTTTTGTTGTTTTTTCCTATCAGCCTACCTCTCTGACATGTCTTCCTAATGTGATGTTTGTGTAAAGTTTGGTCAGAAGGTTTCTTTGTAAGTGCGCAAGCGCCATTAGCATGCTGCCTGCTGCAACCTATAATTTCCTTCGGGATTAATAAAGTATTCTGATTCTGATTCTGATTGAATAATACTCAGGCACAGTGAAAAATAAGAATGTCATATATGAGCTCATGAGGTAATCACAAATTACACCTCAGTACGAGATATTGAGGAGGCTACAATGTTAAACTCAAGCTGATATATTTTTTTTTTAATTCAATTTAAACAGAGCCAATTTTAAAAACAAGGATGAAACCTCCTTAAATGCATTCATGTCCCTCCCTTATATAGATGAGGGCTCCTCAAAGCTTTGGTAACTGAGTGTCAAGTTGGTGCTGCCTAATAGATACATTATTGGATTTAATGTATCTGTTTAGCAGCACAGTACAACCTGAACATAGATCATTATAATGACCTGGTGCTTAAGTTTCAGAGGGCACAGTTTGAAAGCAGCAGTGTATTACTAGTGTTAAAAAAATGTATGGTATGACATTACTTTCATGTCTCAAAGTGCAAGTGTTAATTTTAATTATATTTGCAATTGTCCGTTAAAATTGTTTTTTTAACTGTAAGTAAGATGACTTACATTTCGTCACACCAGCCAAATCTGGAAATATTAAAAAAAGCTTAGTATGTATGGACAAATTTCCCCAATGCTCCACTCCTGTGTCTTACTATAGAAATGGTCGAATGAAATACAGTACAAAGTGGTATAGTTTTCATGAATTCTGGCACTGGCCTGTGGGAGGACCCTTGTTCTAGATTTTTGTTAGGTTTGAATGACTTAAGTTATTTGAATGTCATAAAAAATAGTTTTGAGTCATACTTCACATGTTCTAAAAATAAAGTGTTTGTTTTCAATCCAATCTAATCATCTTAAATTCTTATGCAAAGTTTTAGTAGACTTCATGAAATGGAGTGATTCTGCAGAGGTGTTAAGTTCTCCTTCCACAGGCAGCAAATTCTAATAAGTTGGAATAAAATAAAGTGCTGAGTTTTACAGTGAGTTGATGGGGTTTGGAAGAAGGACAAACTTTTAAAAATGTAGGTTTGCAGTACCTTTAATCTATCTGTTGCAGCCACTCAAAGGTCAATCATGTATCAATGGAATAACTTTGGAGAACACAAAGGCGACTTCAAAGCAGACTGGACCTAACTTCAGGCCGGTGAAAGCGTGTTTGATCTCCAGAACATGTTGCAACCAGACACTTTGTAATAAACTGACGTCTCACTGTAACTATACTGTGTAACAGTACAACCCCGGCATTCTGACTCTGCTTTGGATGCCAGAAAGGCAAAACCTCGCCTGCAGTCAATCTCTTTGTTTCCAGATAATTGGAGGAACACTGGGTGGTAAGTCAATTAAACTACAAGAAACCAGGCGGTCTCCTGCATCAGAAAACTGGCAGCAAAGTCAAATTTGACTGATGATGTGTCAGCAGAAGATGACAGAGCAATGTGTAAAAGGCTCAGAGTGTGTCTCACCGTAGAGGCAGTGTATCCCTCCTCCACCAGGATGTTACGAGCACAGTTGTTGATGTGTTTGAAGCGATCGGGACCTAACAAAATGCCCCCGAACCACCTAGACACGACCACCATGACATTACGCACGTCCAGGATCTGTTGTGAGAAATAAACGTGTAAAATGAGCTGGCTGAAAGCTTTGATAGCTGTTTTCAAACTGCATCAGATATATTTTACACTATATTTGATTTATAATAAACAGATGAATCTTCATGAAATGCATCTGACTAAGCTTCCAGTCTAAAGCCAATAACCTATAAATCTAAAATGGATGTATTTGTGGTGTAATTTCTTAGAGTTAGACAGAGATTTATTTTACGTTCAATTTCGTGTGTTCAATATGTGGTTTAAGGACACAGTTAACTTACATTAGGACAGAAACAGAAGGGCTTGATGTTCAATTAATTCATTAAATCACATAATTGAAATATTCTACTTAAACACAAATGAAATAAAAACTACAATAAAACTAAATATCATCTCAAAAAACTGAAATAAGACAGTTTTCTAAGCAATAAAATACCATAACAACAGAAACGTTTAAAAGACCATTCAGAAAAAGTACAATAAATCAACTGTCTACATCTACATGAATGGCATTGCACCCTGCAATGAACATATGGATAATTATCACCCTGCTGTGCTGGAACGTTCAACTATAAAAAGCATTTTGGCACCTTTTACATGATTGCTTTGATTTTCCTGTCAAAAACTGTCAAGTCCAGCTGCAGCAGGTAGCTTTTTGCAGCGCTACCTGCCTTGAACCAGTACCAAACTGCAGACATGAATTTGGCAAATGTGTGAAGTACTTGGCAGCCAACGAGTGCATTGTTCCCCTCGGGATTTGCCATAAACTAAAACCCCATAAAAAAGAGTGAATATTAGCCTTATTCAGTAAGTTCAATATTTAATTGTTCTCTCTCTACCAGTCTAATAACAGTTTTATGTTTACAGTTTGTTTACAGTTTGTTTACAGTTTGTCATCTTGATACCTCCAGATGGAAAACGAAAAAAAAATGCTACAGCAGCTTTACAGGAGCAGCCAGAAACGTCAAAGGTGCACTCTCATATCTCTAAAGTTTGTTTGCAAATAAGATGTGCAATATAACAAATGTGTAAATATATAAAACAGGAAAAGCCTTAAGATTGTTTTTCTTTTTAATTGAGACTGTTTCCCCATGTTCCTCTTCAGGTTCTGCAACTCTTAAGTTTGAGCGCACAAAGATTAAATTGAGATTAATGAAATTCCCAGTATATGGCAAAAGGCATATTTTCCAAAACACCAGACTGTGGTCTTAAAATGAAGTGGAGAACTTTACTTTGCACTGCCACAAAAACCAATCTGTCATTTGAAGGGACTCATCCACATCTGACTGCCAGCTCTATCAATAAGATCCCACTTTTATTCATCGCCACACACTTCCACATTCACTGCGAGCGTGCACACATTTAAATGAGGAAATGGGAAGAAAGCCTTATGAAGAGGAATGAGATTAGAGGAAAATAGATTTGGGAAAAGCTCTTCATGTAAATTGCTCACTATGCTGAGAGTGTTGCGAGTAGGAGATTAATCACTGTGTTGCTCAGAAAGATGGAGGACAGCAGATCCAATTACAGGTCAGACAGCTACAGGAATTTACCTGATTTCTTAAATCTGCTCGCGAGTTAGAAAAGAAATCTATAAAAGGCTGATAGCTTGAATCAATCTGGTTTTAGGATTAAAAGCACTGATTTTCCTTTATCATTCTCCCCATTTACTATTAGGAATATTAGTGTCATGGTCCTGGGTCGTGCGACCCAGTGTTTTGTGTTTTAGCCTATTTTGATGTTTATTCTTTGTTTAGGGTCACTAAGGCAGTCCAGCCATTTGTACATATTACCCGTGTATTAAGTCTCCCTTGCCCTTCGTGTGTTTATGTCTGCGTGTCTTATATTGTCAAGTCCATGCTGTCGGTTATGTCATCTCCCCTGTACTACGTCTCCCCGGTTCATGTGTCTTGTCTAATCTCCATGTTTCCTGTTTTACTTTGAAAGTCTGTATTCACGGTCAGTGTATTCAGTTTCACTCCTTCTGTCCTGTCGTTAAGTTCATGTGTGTCAGCTGTGTTCCCATGTGTGGCCACTTCCCCTGATCATCCCTCATGTGTATTTAGTCTCTGTGTTTCATACAGTCTGTCTCGCGTCGTCTGTGTTACCACCTCCTGTGTTCTGTACCTCCAGCCATAGTCTTTCCTTAGTTTTGTCCAGTTTAGGTTTTCTGTTGAGTACTACACGTATGCTGCCCTCATTCTGTTTTTGTTCTTTTCATCAGCCATAATAAAAGGCTCGTTTTGTTGGAATCCACTCCTGCATCCTCGTTTGTGTTCGCACCTGGGTCCACCACACACCTTTCCGCACGGTCTGCCTCCGCAGACCGTGACAATTAGAAGCAGTGGGTGGCTTCCATGCAGCGCCTGGAGACTGACCTCTGATGTGAGCCAGTCGTTGGTCAAGGACACAGTGACAGCAAAATTAGCCTAGCGTTATTTGGATGAAAGAAACCGAAGAGGAGCTTTAAAGCTGCCCCTGCGCTCGGCCAAGGCTCTAACTCAGAACCATTTTCCCTAACTGAAGAATGATCTTTTTTTCCACTCTAAAAAATATTTCCTCTGCAGCTTAGCTTTTACTTGCACCTCGTAATATCTAGCATCATAGTTAATGGATTGGTTCTTACCTAGTGCTTTTCTACTACGTGAGCACACAAAGCACTTTGCACAGCAAGTCTCATTCACCTCCATTCATACATCACTTTGCATCAGATCAGCCTCCAGAGCCACATAGCACTTCTTTCCTCCCTTGTAAAATTGGATCTGTCACTATGAAGCACTCCTGTATCACTCACATTATTCTCTTGCTTATTTTCAATATAAATATATAGATTATTATATTGATTATAGCTACACTCTGTTGGTGTCAAGAAAGCTTTAGAATAGAAGAAATAAAGCTTAATGCGCTTCCTTGATAGCAAATATAGAACATATAATAACACAGATGCAGGTAAATTAGATTTTCTTTGAATTCTTTTAGCATTTAAAAGATAATTTAAAGCAAAGACTGGCTGAGCAAGTTTTTAAAGCGAACATATGAGCGCTTGATTCATCTGAATTCAGTGTAGCAGATCTCAGTTTCTGACATATCCACACCGATAATCCAATGCACCATTTCACAGTGATTTATCTCTCTAACAGGGCCACACTGGCAGCGGCGACTGCTGTCATCCTATGAATGAAAATGAACTTTGACACGAGTCATGGATTTCATCTGGAAAAGCTCTGACACGACGCAGCACCAAGGAGTAATGAGTAATGACACAACTACTACAAGTCACTGCTGAGCTTTGTGTTATAGGAAACTTTTTGTTTGGTCACAAACCTTTTACTGGCTTTCATTCAACGTTACAGGGAAACAAAAACTGTGTGGACAATAACACATTTTAGTGTGATGTGGGTGTGTGTGTGAATCATAGGGCCATCTGACAGTAAAACCCAGTGACAAGGGCTTCTTTGATATTTGAAATAAAAGGATTAATGACTGTGTGAAATTATTATAGTGGGACCATAGCTCCCAGTGGAGGAAACCTAAACACCATTTAAACATTAGAAGCGTGGTTTATACTACTGCAGCCACATCCCCACACAAAACAATCTCATTTCTGTTTTTCTCAGCAAGTACACTTCTCTGAATCGATGTTCGGCTCTGCCTTAGAGACCGGCAGCTTCAGTATTTCCACATCACATCATCTCAGTGTCTCAAAATCAACCCTGACAGGCTCAAAGAAATTCATTAGATAGCCTGTCTAATTTAAAAGAGACGCAGTTTTGACGCTCTGTTATGGACATTAGTCTGAATTTTATAAACGTCCTGAATTGATTTTCACTGGAGTTTTGAATACATATTCTTAAAGCTTTATGTGACACCGTCAGTAGATTACTTACTTAATCTATTAGAAGGGTTACTTTTCACAAAACTGAATTAATACTTCTTCCTCCCTATACAGTTGGCTGTGGTTTAAGGCCATAACTGGAAGGTCAGTGGTTCGATCCTGGGCTCCTCCATTCTGAATTTCAGTGTCCTGAATGCCAATGCCCTTGACACATTACTGTTTGTGTGTGTATGTGATAGGAGTACAGATTATACTTATATTAAACACTCACAGTATAAGGCACCTTTTTAATTTAGCTTTTACTTAGCGTTTATTTATTTTATGCTTATTTATTCTATCCTGTTATTCTATTATTAATTTAGACTTTACCTAATATTTATTGATTTTATTCTTATTCATTTTTTAATCTTCTTACTCTATTTATATTTATATTTATATTTATATTGTATCCTGTTCTTATTTATTTTATCATTTTACCCTGTATATATCCTATTGTGTCATATCTCCAGTGTTTCCTCAGAGGGCGCTCTCTGCACCGGGGCTGTGATCGACTGTGGCTGTTGGGTCTCTGGGGGTCCAGCCTGGCTGGGGGGCTCCTTGGCCTCCCTCCTGCTGTGTGCCCAGCCTGGAGGCTGCGGTCTGTGACCGGCTCCCGGTGCAGACGGCTCCCTGTTATAGTGTTTCCTCACTTGGCCCAGCCCAATTTTTACTCTTTAAGTGTGCTCGTGTGTGTGTGTGTGTGTGTGTGGGGGGGGGGGGATATGTGTGTATTCACATCATTTATGTTAATGAGAGTGTGGGGAGTGAGTTGGAGGGTGGGGTGGGCTGTTTTTAACTATGTAAAGCACTTTGTGCTACATTGTTTTTTGTATGAAAAGTGCTTTATAAATAAGGATTGATTGATTGATTGATTGAGTGGTAGGACTGAAAAGGTGTTAGAAAAAGTGCTATTAAAAGTATAAATGAAGTCACTTCAATAAAAAATGGCAGGTGTGCTATAAGAAACTGCAACAGAATTTAAAATAAGGCCTAGCATTCAGTGTATAAACATTTTTATACCAACAAGAGAGACTAGCATGCTCAATAAGCTGTGACATTTCTATAATCCTTATTGTCCATTAAGCTGAAAGGCATTAAAAAAACATTATCATTAAAATTAGGAGCATCCTGTTTCAGAATGATGCTGAAAATTGTTACTTTGAGGATTCACGGCTATAATATATATGTCAGTATGTCCTAAAAGCTCTCTGACAAAGTACAAACAGTACTGTTTATGATGCTAACCTCCATTATACCTCAAAATGCCTTATAATATGAAAATAAAGCTCTCTGCTTTCAGGAGTGCCGGCTTACTTGCTGTTATGAGAAGCAGAAATAGATGTAGAACCTTCATTTATTAGGCTAATTTCACAGTTTAGGTTAAAGTCAAATATCCTGCGATGTTCCCAGTCTGCTAAGGAATCTACCATAATGCACTGACCAACTCGTTTACACATGCATTCACTGTTGATGGCTCTACTGCATGTCATTAACTAATCTTTCTGATGTGTGGTTTTTTTTCTGTTTGTTGATCACGGTCTCTCTGTGCTTCTCTTTGTTCTCTTCTCTTTCTCTCACCACCCAACTGGTCACTGCAGATGCCTTACCCACCTTCTGCCAGAGATCTCTGCCTGTTAAAAGGGAGTATTCTTTTTCTCCACACCAATTTAAAGTGCCACTCGTACTGGATCGCTGGATCAGTCAGCTTCTCCTAGCAAGGTTGTAGCATTGTCTACCTTACAATATAAGGTGTGTCGTGAAAATTAAGATTATGTTTTGGCACTATATAAATAAATCATAAAATACATTAAAATACCCTCAAACCACTTAATGACATCAAATCTGTCTTTAGTTTCAGAACACCTCACCCAAAAATGCCCCCATTGTTTACTGATACAGAGGATATAGGTTACAATACCAGGACCTTGGAACTGGAGAAGCCAAATGTAATTCGGCCGTGTTTTTTATTCATATTATTCGCACTTATGCCTTTCCCGCTGTGACATGTTATTATTTTCAACAAAAAGGCCTAATCTGCTTTGGTGGTGTGACATAAACTGTCAAAACTGTCACAACAGCTACCCTCATTAAGAGTAACTTATTTTGAATGCCAGTAAACACGAAAAAAGTGTCAAGTTTCCAATTTATGCTGCAAAATATGATATTAATAAGTGGTGGTTATCACCACTACCATACTATATGTCTACAAGTGCATGCATTACGTGAAAAACATTTAGGTTGATATTGTGGGAGTGTGCCTTACTGATAACAATCTTAATTGCAAAATCACAGCAGTTTCCATATTAAACTGTAAATGGTAGCACGTAATTTCATCCATCAAGGGACTGGTGCTGGGTATTAGCTTCAGCTATATGCAAGGCTATGTAGATCGGACACAACTGTCAGTGTCCTTTAGAAATAAACTAAATTATGCATACTGTGAAAATAAACAGGGCAGCACAGACTCCAATTAAGCAATGCAAAAGCCAAAGGAAAGCTCAAGGCAGCCAGCAGATTTAACAATGTGGCTGCCGTTACTGGGCGGACGCTTTTGTGCATTCGGCTTTGGCTAACTGACTAGTTCTTTGGGGATTTTTACCTTTTTAACAAACATAACATGCAGTTTTGGTATGAAGCTGAAAGAGTTATCTGTTGGACCAAAGCCAGCATTTTTTTTTAATTAAATGATAACCTGCAGTAAATGGAGCAATCTCCCCCCCGCGGCTGTCTCGCCGTCATCTTCACAGTCCTGCAGGAAGCTGTGCTTGTCCTCGCAGTAAATCCTACAACAGACAGAATCACAACAGCTTGGTTTTAGGCGGGAGAGCATTAAGACGTTGTGGTTAGTGTGACACTGTGACACTTAAAGCCTCTTCACCGGAACATTTTTGTCAGTGGTCTAAATGTCACAATATCCTCCCCGTGAGTAATGACCACCCAGGCAGTGCACCAACGACGCAACATCGACCTCATTAGACGACACTTTAAAAAAAAAAACACCACACATCTCACACACAGGCAATGCCTGAGAAAACACAAACACACACTGAGAAAGGCCACACACACATACACACATCTTTTCACATTATGCACAGTACTGTCAGAAGCCGTCATTTTCTCTGGTGCTTTTTTGACCTTTAATTGCAGCAATGAGCCCTTTGGGGAAGACAGATCAGCCTTGAATCTTTACTTATCTCATGCTCTTCTCCACTGTGGGCGTAAACACATACAGACATATATACTTTATTTATATTAGATCCATTATATATTAAACTAAATAATGTATATTAATTTAATTTATTAGATTGAACCCCCTTTATTAGATGTTTCCTGTAGTGTCCTTTTAATCACAACTGATTCATTTCACATTTCTATACCCACATCTGGGATGTCTCTTTTAAGTTGGACCCTCACTTGCCATCCAAAAGCTTGAATTTTATTCTTTTCCCATTGAAGCTGTTTGGGTAATTGCCTTTTTGAATCAGCCAACCTTTCATAAGCTGCCATTCAATTCTCAGAGAAAAATTTGGTTGATACAATTTTAAATTCAGTGATTGCAAGACGTGCAGGCCCTGAAATAGCAAAGCAGGTCCACGCTGTGGTACTCCGTCGTGATATTTTAGTTCAGATTAGTTTCAGCTGGTTTCCAGAATAGATTTTCCTGTTTCACTTTAGTTTTTATTGTTTGAAAATGTTTAATTTTACTGTAGTATTATCGTACGGATGCTATGTGTGAGGAGAATCAGTGAAGATATTACAATAAACACACAGAAGGATTTGAAAGCAGCTGGCTCACAGTCATGTAGATATCTCAGTCTTAATGAACACATTCATCGATCATTAATCAGGCAAGTTGTAGTAAAATTTTGCTACCCAGCTAACAAATATTTAAACTAAGGCTTTTCTAAGTTCACAAAGTCATTTCATTTAGTTTTTTGATTTCGTTCTATTTGCCTGTCTCATCATAAGCTCATCATAAGCTTGTTGCTGAATTTCCCAACATTTTTGTGGTCTTCCTCTATTTAGAAAATTCTTATTCACTATTTTTCTTGCACAGATCTCTGAAGATGCTTTACTGTTACAATTGCTTTCTTTTACACCTCTTATAGGATTCCATATTGTGCTCCTGCTGTGATCAACTGCTAAGAAAAGCAGCAGTTTTTCATACTGTGGAATATAAAACTCACAGGGCATTAGAAATGCTTTCTCTATAATGTCACTTCTAAGGTTCAGAGAAATTCATGTTTAAGGCACGGTTTACATCACATCATCATTCTTTACATTTAGAGAAGGACAAGTCTACAAATCACACTCCCAATCTTATCTGATCTACTGGAACACTTGAGACTTTGCAGTCTTTAGCACAGTGGCTCATTATTTTTCCAACCCACACTCAAACAGTATAACTGCTTGTCTGTTACTACTTCAGTGTGAATGTGTTTGTCTACAATTACAACTTAGATGAAGAGCAAACCACACATTTTGAATAATCAGTGTAGAAATCCAAGCATTACAAAGGGTTTATACATTTTTTTAGCAACTATATAAGCGATATGTGACATTACTAACCTGTATGCATAAATATTATGAGTGGCACTGGCAATCTTCTTGTTTTCGTACAGCTTCTCCAGGACCATTTTAACCTGTAACAAATAATGTGGGGAGTAATGAAATGTCACTCTCAGATGCATTTACTGACTTTACTGCTGAAGCAAGGCATCTCCTTTTCAGCACTGTGTTAGCGGCAACCTGCTTTCATGCTAAAATCCTGATTGAAGGCATACTAAAACAGCAGTGATGTCCAAAAGAAGGTCAGACTAAAAATGATGCTGTATTTGTGCAGATGACAACTTGTCAAGTCAACATGCTGTCTAACACTGCTGACTAATGCACAAAGCAGCATTACTCAACTGTTTATGAAGCTAAATCACCTCATGTATTAATTAAACAGACACTGAAAGGCTCAAAATAAAACTGAGGCTTGACTACAGTGTGACAAAAATTGGTTTTAAATTCATGCCTCCCCTGCCTGTTCCATTTTTGTAGTGCTGTCACCGTCGTGTCACCTTCGAGTTAGTTACCAAATTTAGCCAGTTGGCTTCTGTGCTGGCAAAGGCTACAGCAACACTTCAAAAGTTACTCTAAAACAGTTAACACACTGTATGTAACAGACAGACGTAGCTTTCAGCTCTGAAAGATGATGGCATCGTGCCTTAAACCTGCACTCCCTTTAATGACCAGAAGGGGGCAAAGGGGGTCATTGCTTAAATAACCCATTTAATCGATGACCTCTGTAAATGCTGTCGGAATGAGTTAATCACTAGTCTCAAATCTTCTTAAATACAACATTTCAGACATCATGGTCCGCATTAGTCTAAAAATTTCAGATAAAGCAGGGTGTGTTTTAAGGAAGGGCTACCTTGAAAGTTACAGGCTGCCACCATATGAGTGTACAGTGTCCCTCAGTTACCCAGTCAAATCCACCGTCACTGGTCACATCCATTTCCATAACACCAAAATGCAAAGAGTGAAAGCAGCACAACAGGTTCACCAACGGGTGACTTCATTATGGATACTGTGGGTTGATTACTGATATATTCATATATATATATTTATACAGGTCAAATGACCCTAGAGGACACAACTGCAGATAATCACAGTATACAGAAACAGTAAATAAGTTCAGATTAGATTTGTGCAATAGTTACTGCAGACTGGGAACTCTGTTGACTCTGGGACTTCATTGGCTCTAGCACTTTATATTGTGTGCAAGTGGTTTTATGGAGTCCTTAATGTTTTTTAATATCATATTTTCTCATATGCACCAACCGGGAGTCTCACTCCTGAATGCAATGACAATGAAAGCCCTTTTATCTTATGCCATTTAGTACTGACCAATTTAGAAGAACAAAAAAATAGGCTATACTGAAGTTGAAAAAAACTAATTACGTGCCCAATTTGTTTTTCTTTATATCTATAAATGAAATCAGTCACTTCCAGATCAGTATATAAAATTATGGAAATGATGTCCAGCTCTTCGTCTATTTGGTTTATGTCCTCTAAAGAGGACAGCTGTCTGCGTAAATATTTTTATACAAATTGCAATTCACAGCAGGTGGAAGCTTTTAAGATAAGCTGGTATGTTACCAGAGACTCAGAGAGTGAGATTAGCATGCAGGAAGGAACCAGATGATGTTTCAGATATAAATTATCTTCCACTCATCAAGTATTTCTGTTGAATTTTGTATGAATTGTTGATTGCAGAGAGGATTCATCATTCATGAAAAAAACGAGGCACAAAATTCAAACTGTACACTGTTGGAGCTCCATCTTTTTGTGCATATCATTTTTTATTATGCTCATTTCCATGCTGTACCTGTCTGGGAGTCACCACAGGCGCCAAATGGGGCTGGAAGGTACTGCGTCGGTCTGTGATCGGATTTCCATGTTTAATTGGAGGCAGCTCCTCATCTACAAGATAAAATATTATCCGTAATAAGACAGAGACTGATTTTGTCAGAAATGATGCCATCGTAGACTAAAATGTGCTTTTACCATTTGCCTGTTCCAGGAAGAGGTGCACATTTTCTGTATTCAGTCTGAGACTGCTGAGATCTGGAATGTCTTCATCATCATCAACATCCTTCTCAGCCGTCATGTTCACTTTTTCTGGTTCTTCCACTGAAGGAGGTAATATAAGAAATGTTATGTCATGTTAATAAGAAAGTTGATTTTTTTATGTCCCTGATGCCTGTAAAGGTCTTCACCGAGCTGTCTGTAGTCTCAGGGTGCCTGGCACTGAAATGACACCTACTGAGCAAATCATCCCCAAATTACCATTACATAACCTTAACATTGGCATGTGAATGCATGATAATGCTAATATAAGCTTCAACCAGAATACTGTAAACGTGACTAAGTAAAGTGCCATCGATAAAACAGGAAGGATGTGACTGCAAATTAATTACAACACATCTGACAACATCTAATAAACAAGTCAATGTCGAGAGATCAAACACCAAAAGCCGATCTAAAGGTGCTGACATTAGAACCCTGTTGTTATGGAAACAAAGGTGTGCCATGTGTGAGGACGGCCTTCATCAGCTGATAATCTATGCACATATAGATCATGTCTTATACGCGGTCTTTCAACACAATCATAAATAAATGTTCCATAGCAGTTAATAAAATCTGCTCTTTGAAAAGTCTGCCAGCATTAATATTTAAGTATCCTCCAACAAAAGTTGGGATTTTAGAGAATAAGCTTTGTTACCTGTCTATATTTTTGTAAATCCCATGAAAATATCAAACCAGCGATGCATTAATAATAACCATGGCGAGCCAGATGGGTTGTTAAGCAAAATCAATTGGAAAGCCTTTGGAAAAGGGCATGCTCTTGTTAAAAATACCAGGAAAGATGTTTCTGTTCTTCCACACCAATCTGATTAATAAACCATAAGATGTATCTATAAGAAGCATGTAGCTTTTAGGCCTGAAACATGTACAAATGTACAAGTGCTTGAAACTTGTATTTATTATAAATGAGCTGTATGACGCATCACCTCTAATTGCAAAAAGAAGAAGTCAGGCAGCACAATAAAGCCCTCTTGGTCAGTTTTTCATAGATTCATTTGCCCGTTGCATCTGAATTTCAAACACCAAGGTGCCGGTGGCCAAAGCTGTCGTCCCAAGGTACAGTGGCCATGTCTTTCTTTTGTATACAGTCTATGCTTCAGACTCAGGTCATTCTCAAATGCACGACCATGTCATCTAGTGTAAGTGCAGCTGAATTCTCTGAGCACATGTGTGTTTTTCACACACTGTGAATTTTCCATTAGCGTGAGAGCACCTACATGTAAAAAAGCTGCAGTCCAAGGACTTTCAAGCATTAGCAGTCAGTGCAGGTAACGATGTCTCTTATAGGTTCTTTATTCTTCAGCACACAGAACTGACAAAATAAAAACCATTAGGCAGATATTTATGTAGTTAGACCCGTTATCACTCTATGATAATTAACTGTAAGCTGCACATGGAGATAAATATAGATTGTTGAATGGTAATAAACTGAACTAATTACTTAAAGCATTAAAATACATATGTCTATGCTACAAATCATCACAATTAATTATTTCTAAGCCTAAATAGCCTTAAGACTAAAAACATTACAAGCTTATAATTATACATTTAAATTAATTTCAAAATTTGACTTGAAAATGTTCCTTCAGTTATTGATATAATGACCTACATCTTCCTGCAGTTATCCATTTAAAGAGGTTAGTGGTAGTAAAGTAGTTGCTCTTGTTCATTTTCTTTTACCACTCAGCTGATGCTAAACTCAGCAATGCCAAATAAGTCTGAACTTCTCTACTTTGTTTTTTTCCATCCACTAGTATTTATCTTAGAAGTTATTTTTAACTCAAAAAAATGACAGAACTCTGTGTGTTTGCTGGGCACTATATTCAGCTGTGGATTAGCACATTTTGTTTAGGTGTTCTTGAGTATTCTGTACGCATGAACTACTTAAAACAGACAGTGGAACATGTCACCAAGTGCGATAGTGTGACTCACTCTAGTATTTGTAAGAGTATATCAGCTACAATTCATTGCCTTGGAGAAAATATGCAAATGCAAAATTGTCATAAAAAGCACGTACCTTTAAAGGGAACTAAAAAAACAACCTTGTCAACAACAGGGGTCTGTGGCACAGAGGATTTGCTGCAGCAGGCTTGGCATACACAATACTTTTTAGTAGAATTAATCCATCGTTGCTTGTGTGTGTGTGTGTGTGTGTGTGTGTGTGTGTGTGTGTGTGTGTGTGTCTTTTCCTAATAGGATTTGATAAAAAGGCAAATAAAGACTTTAATATGTGTGTTTGTGTGTGTAGTAGAAGTATATTTTTCAGGGAAATAAAAGCTAACAAATCTTAGAGGACCAGAATAAAGAGAAGAAATGGCAAAGTTGAGCTGCTCATGGATCTAGCATGTTTTACGCTAATAAAGGTTCACAATATTTATTCTATGCCTGCACACAGCACAAACAGGACAGAAGCACACACACAAAATTACAAATCATTAAAATGTTCTATATTTAGATGAATAAATTCTGTTTTTCTACCTTTTTTCCTCCTGTGCGATCTAATGAATCCAAACTTCATCATCAGAAACAATATTCTGTCTGTACTTTTCATGTCTTTTCTCATGTTTACCCACTTTTCATTTCCTTTTCTGTGAAGTGTACATCTTCAGACTCATCATCCCCCTCTTCCTCTTGCACACAATGTCCCTGTCTTTTGAATGAATGAGCTGTCAATCCCGCTCCTGAGCTGAAGTGCTGTGACCAGTTATACTTATTACCACATGAATTGCAGAAAGGGGAATTATGACACGCAACAATGGGGAGGACAGTTAATATTTTTCAAGCTTGTTGCTCAAAAGAGACCGTCTGCCTCAATAATAGATGCTGCTCAGCGCTAGATAATTGAGACAGACAAGAAAGCCCCCTTCTGAAAATCTGATTCGGTGTGACACTTGTAGAGAATCTTTAATTTGAGTACCTTTATGTCTTTTTACACTTCAAAAGACTCTGCCGGGGTAACCAAAGGTATTACACTGATATCGATCTCAATTCAGCGCAGTCACTCAGAGTCTTGAGGAGTTTTTAATGCCCCTACAGGCCTCATCTTATCACAGCTTTAGACCGCACTACAGTTGTCTTAGGAACGGAGGAGTGTTCTAACAAAAAAGAAGAAGCATCAAGTGGGTAAGTGGGTTCATCCAATAACTGACCTGCTGGTAATCAGTGGTCTAGATCCCGTCCAATGTGTGGATTATCGTGTAAACAAGTCCTTGGAAAGACTGAAACTGACATTTTTCTAAACCCACTGCCAAAAAGTTTGTCCAAAGAAAAGGTCAAATGAACTGCCTCATTGACTGTCACCCACTTGCTCTAACCCCACTATAAATAAAGGCTTTGAGAGACTCATCCTTGTTCGCATTAAGGCAGCCATCCCTGCTGACCTCGACTCACGCCAGTTTGCATATCAAGAAAAATGATAAACATAGGATGCAGTCATCACAGCTCTCCACACAGCTCTTACACAGTTTGTGGGTTTCAACTCGGCTGTAAATATAGTTATCCATCACAAACTAGTTCACAAACCTAAGCTTAGGCTGTTAGTAGTGCATGTGTTCACTGGACATCCTGAGCACCCAGAATGTCAGGATGGATGATACTCTTATCCTGAACACTGGCACATCACAGGGGTGGGTTCTCAGCCCCCTCTTCTACTCGCTGTTCACTCCTGACTGCTCTCCCATTGACACATAAAATTTGATGATGATACCACCATCTGATATATGACTGTGATGAAAAAGCCTGCAGGGAGGAGGTCAGGCATCTCACACACTGATATTATCCCAATAATCTGGACTTAAACACAAGAAAAAATAGCAGGGAAATCAAAGTGGACTTCTGAAACACACTGATCACTCTGCCCTTTACCACACAAAGAAGAAATAGAGAGGTTAGCAAGCTTTAAGTTCCTTTATGTTTGCATCTCGGCCAACCTCACCGGGACCACAGACATCTCCCATCAGGTGGGGAAGGCCCAACAGAGGTTTTACTTCTTGGGGAAGTTAAAGCACGCTCACCTGACCTACTGTTGCACAGTGTGGTTCGTCAGCTGCATAGAAGAGAACAGAAAGGCTTTGCGACAGGTGGTGAGGGTGGCAGAATGTGTTATCGGTGCCACTCTACCCTCCCTCTGTGACACTGGTTGACTCCAAAGAAAAGCCTTTTGTTTTATAATGTACCACACCCAAACCAGACTTCACCTGTTCTTCCCTCTGCTCTATGGGAAGAGATTCAGATCAATCAGGACCAAAATCAGCACCTTAAAAAAACTATTTCTTATTCAGTAAGAATAGACTGTCCTCTAATATCTGGAAATTTAGTTTTAAGCATCTTACTCGTATCTCTTGCACCGTGCAGTGTTATTCTGTATGTGCTACCTCACTGTGTTTATCTTTATTTCTATTTATTTTATGTTTATACTGCAGGCTGTTTGTCTTTTGTTGTGAAAGAGCTTTAGAACCGCTGAGTGGTTTTTCATTGTTTTGTGAACAATGACAATAAAGATCTATTCTATTCTATTCTGTTCTAATTTATCAGTCGCAGCCACCACTTGACAGATTAATAACACAGTGAGCTACTTTCAGCTACTTTCACTTATTCATGTGGTGGCTCCACATGTTTGATTTGGCAGTTTGTACCCTTCCTGACATGACTTTTCCTGTGAATGTGTAAACCACTACACTATGTAGACAACTAGTCAATGAGATAACACAAAAAAGCCAAGAAAAAAAAGGAGTACAGTTCTGTCAAGGATAGATACATGCAAGTATAAAATAAGAAATTTAAGCTTAAAATGTGATATTTCAAAGTCAATTTATCCGACATGTCTCACCAAAAATAACCTACAAAACCCATATGCTGTAAAAAAGCAATAAATGATACAGCTTGTTTGGGTGAAGCAGCCCAGGAGGGTCATTTAACTCTATAATCCAGCACATGGAGTGTCGTTTTTACACCTTTAACTTCATCAGTTTGTATATAGAGACTGTTAAGCCTCAGTCCTTTAATATGTATTCAGGAATCACGTGCAAGTTTACAGGAGACAGTGCATACACACAGACTGTAAATAAAAGATTGACATAGCCGCTGTAATGCCACCGGTGGGTAAGGCCCTAATTACACCGTCCTACAGACTGGCAGGTGACCCCTGTCAACCAAATATTGGCCCCTGTCAACCAAAGCAATGACAAGGAGGCTTCTGGGGCAGCACCCTCTCATTTCCAGCAATAACTTGCCAACCAGTTAGAGAATGCACATTGCTCTCTGTAGTTGCCAGCAGGTCAAGAGGCTTGTGTGACTGAGGCCTTAGTGGTTATTTTACTTTGTTGTATTTTGCTTGTTTGTTTTTTTCTAACATATGTGAACACAGTTTAATGATATGTTAACTGGTGAGTTATTAGCTGAAGCTAAAGCATTCTCAAACTTGGGTGTCGCCGTCACCCGCTCACCCAGCAGGGTGACAACAATACCCCAGTGTTTTACAGCTAAGGGATACAAACGAAACCAAAACAACACATACTCACAGAAAGACACTATAAACTGAACAGCTGACTCCTTAGCATCTTTTAGTAAAACCAGACAAGAACGTGAAGAAACCCCTGTAACCTAAAGTGGCCACACCCTTAATTCTGCATAACTTAACATAGTTCCCATGGATGAATTATATAAAAACTAACCAAAGTGCATTCACTATCAAGGTGGAAATTATTTACTTTTTGAATAGAATAGAATAGAATAGAATAGAATAGAATTCAACTTTAACAACTTCAACAACTAATTTTTGTACCAGGGTGTAAATATAATTATTTTGAGAGTTTGAGACTAAAATGTCTACAGTTACAACTCTATGAATTCAACGAAGCACTTCTGGAGAGGTCAAGACTGAGGTGGTCTGTCAGGTCTTATTCCGAGTCATTAAAAATGGCCATAAAGTGGGACCTCAAGTGGGAATTTCCTTTTTTCACACCTCACCTGTTTCTGAGTTCTGGGACTTCTCAACGAGGAAATCTCTAACTTTTTCTACCCACAGGTAGAGGATGCTCTCCCCCGCGTGCTCCCTATAAAAATGAAATATTTTTATGTGAGGGTGGGTGAAATAAGAGGCATGTAAACTACAGTGATATTAAATCATGGAAAACAATGACAATGAAAGCTTTTGATGTGGCTAATATCCCTCTACGGTATCTCTTCATGAAGTCAAAAATTATGAAAGGCACTCACACATAGATGTCTTCCAGGCTGTTTGCCAATTTGGCCCTCTCAGGGCCTCGCAACCACACTGCACTACAACAGCCGAGAACAAACACGGGGTTATTGAGTAGGAGTAGGAGTGGGCCGTTGAGTGGGATGCTGTTCTTTCAAATCATCAGAGCTCTTCCATATTAAATTTGAAAGGCAAATCAGACTTACTTGATCTGGTATATGGGCGGAGCTGCGCTTGGATAATCAGGTGGGAGAATTATCTGATCAATAAAGGGGGAAAAAAATCAGAACAGCATTACAAACAAAAATGCATGATGGACACTAATATGCAATTTTCTGCACCTGCAAACACGCCGTCAGTTTTGGCTCCTCCAAGTCGGCGGATATTTTAATGCAAAATATCCTGGATGCTTCATCAATCACACACCATTCATCACCATAGATAGAAGACAAAGCCTCAACCTCTTCAATCTAAGAGAGAACAAAGAACAACAAAGCAATTAGATTAATCATATCAGACTCGGTGGTGATTGTTTGGACCATGGATGCACAGAAAGCTTCACTCACTTTATTTAATCCGTGTGTAACTGACATTTAATTTGATTCACAGAGGTACTTCAAAAAAGCATTAATTACCCCTTGAGTAGAGGCAGTAAAGTGTTTAAATACCTGGGGTCAACCTTCCAAAGCAACAGATAGTGCACAAGAGAGGTGAAGCACAGAGTGCAGGCAGGGTGGAGTGGGTGGAGATGAGTGTGGTCTTGGTACTGACAAAAAGACAGGAGGCTGTGTCAGAGATGCTAGCTGAAGATGCCAAAATTAGAAATGAGTACATGAGCACCTCAGGTCAAACAGTTTGGAGCCAAACTAAGAGAGGAAAGGCTGAGGTGGTTTTCGACATGTGCAGAGGAGGGATAGTGCATATACTGGACAAAGGATGCTGCAGATGGAGCTGCCAGGCAGGAGAAAAGAGAAAGACCTCAGAGAAGGTTCAAGGATGTCGTGAATGAGGACATACAGAGAGTTCATTAATCACTGTGGTGGAACTTACCAAGTGAAAGGGGCAAAGAGGAAGTGTATTTAATAAGAATATTCAAATTAATGTTTTTGTTTTTACACTCTTCTGGACTAACTTTGGAATAACCTTGGGACCTGGAGCAGCTCCTCAGCTTGGCCTCGGCCATAAATTAGCTGTTGCAGCTCTCATGCCACTCTGCGTACGTCAGTTTCTTTTTGACAGGCAAAGAAGACTTGAACATCAGAGGTGCAGAGCTGTATGTCTGAGATGATAATAGCAGGAGAATTCTTGATCATACATAGACAAGACTAAACCAAGGGTGAGCAGTTAATTTTTCCAAGGGGCAACATGGGAAATTGGGCTGTTGCAAAAAAGTTGAACTCAATTCACTTCAATGTTAATTTTTATCTCTTTGTAAATGCTACTGGTAAGAGTAAATATTACAATTAGGCCCTAATTGTGTACACTTGGGAAATTGAATTGGCCAGCCCGGCTGTAAACTGAGTCCTTAGAGCTGTTTTAAGAAGGCCATTGTCTCACTGGGATTACTTGTACTTAGATTGATCTCAATAATTAAAACTTAGTGGCCTTTCTTAATATGAGCAACTGTTATTGTAACAGTATCTACACTCAGCAGCCATTTTATTAGTTACACCTTGCTAGTTTCAAGCCCTTTGCTTTCATAACTGTGTTAAGTCTTTGGGAAATAGATTTAAACAAGGTGCTGGAAATATTCTTCAGAGATTTTAGTGTGTATTGACATGACAGCATCACACAGTTCCACCTGCACATCCAACCAACTCTCCTGTTCCAGCACATCATAAAGCATGTGGATACTATTGGATGAGATGTGGTGACTCTGAAGGCTATTTGATTTTGTGACGTTGTGAGGTTCAAGAAACCAGTTTGAGATGATTTGTGAAATGGTGCGTTATCCTGCTGAAAGCAGGTGTTAGAAGATGGGTACACTGTGGTCATAAAGGGGTTATAACATTTAAATGATGCTCAATTGGCACTAAGGGGCCCAAAGTGTGCCTAGTAAATCTCACTTACACCATTATACCACCACCACCCTGAACTGTGATATATGGCAGGAGGGATCCAGGCTTTTATTCTGACCCCACCAGCCGAATGTTGCAGGGTTGGTGTGTTGCACATTTAGAGATGTTCTTCTGCATTACTCGGTTTTAATGAGCGGTTATTTGAGTTACATTCCTATCAGCTGTAAGCAGCTTGGCCATTCACCTCTGACCTCTGGCATCACAAGGGACGTTCACACAGAGAGAACAGGATATTTTCTCATTTTTAGACCATCTTCTGTAAACCCTAGCTGTGGTTGTGTGAGAAAATCCCAGCAGATCAGCAGTTACTGAACTGCTCAGAGCAGACCATCTGGCACCAACAACCTTGCCACATTCAAAGTCACTCAAATCACCTTTTTTCCCCATTTTGATGCTCAGGTTGAACTTTAGCAAGTCATCTTGACCATGTCTAAATACCTAATTAAAATGAATTTCTGCCATGTGATTGGCTGATTAAATATTTGCGTTAAGTAGTCATTAAATAGGTGTACCTAATGAAATAAGACAAGTATCAATATGTCCCCTTAGAATATGTGAAGAAAAGCAATGGGACAAATCTGAGCTGTAAACTGAATGACAACACACACACACACACACACACACACATTGTGAGATTACAGTTAGTGATCTCAAGACAGTATATGTCATTATTTTCTTTATGATTCCCAACTTAGATGCCAATGTTTACTTTCCCTGAATATAAAGACAGTGGGTACACAACTGTATAGCAACAAAAATTAAATTATGTATGCCTGCGATGGTGTTCACTTTTTTCCCTTTTTTTCTGCTGTTTTGACACTTTGCGTTGATGTGTGGCCTCTGTGCACCCTGCTGCACCTGCTGCGCTTCAAACATCACTTCCAAAAGTGTTAATGAATCCAGACACCTTGGGAACAACCTTCAGTATATGTGTGTGTCTGTGTATGTATGTTTATTCAAGTTTTTTATGTGCTGCTCATGTATATTCATTTTTATCTTAAATAACGCAGCAGGGCTTGTTCAACCTGTCAGCTCTACATCTACCGCATTTGGCTTACGTGCTCTCACCAGGCCAGTTGAAAATATTACAACAAACAAGACATTTCGCACAAACTGACAGGATTGCCTAACTTTTTCTGAGGATTAAAAAAGGAAGTACTTTGTGCTTACTTGAGTCTGAAGATCCTCATCATCCCCCGGAGTTATGATATCCGCCATTTATTCTTCTCATGACTAAGTGTCACCTATATTAAATGTGTTGATTATTCAGTAAACCACAAAACTCATAAGACACACGTACATGAGTTATGTGTTGACGCCCAGCTCTGAGAAACTACTTCCTGGTCAAAGCAGTTTGACTCGTCTATGCGTATTTTAACTTCCGGGTTTTGCATTGGAAACCAGGACAACAATAAAATCGTAAGAAGAAAGAACATAAAAAACCGAGAGCGTCTCAGTTTTATTTTAATTTAAGACAGCAGTTCATCAATTTTATTTATTTATTTGTTATTCATGCTCTTTATTTGCAATAACAGTCTTTTATTTTGAAAGGAGTGGGATTGGGCCAGGGCGAGTTCCGCTGCACGATAATCAGCTGATCTAAGTGTAAACAGTGCACGGAGGTTGTGTCATGTGCTGGGGGAAGAGACAGGGGCAGTGATAGTTTTCGGCTGTCGGTCAGCTGGACGATAAATGGGAAACGTATGAAGTGAAGAGCGACAGCGTGATGTGTTCCGCTGTGTTTGCGCTGCAGTGAGACAGCAGGAAGGGCTTAAAATATCACATGCAGCTTCACAGAGGGCCTGTGTGAGCAGCTCTGCCTGAAAACACTGGATTTTACCTTCACGGGACTGCATTAGTTTAAGTAGTAAGTGTGTGTGTGTGTGTGTGTGTGTGTGTGCGCGCGCGCGCGCGCTCGGTATTTATTCAGTCGCTGCTGTGTTTATTCTAATGACACATGAGGAATTTAGCTTGCAACTGAGACGATTTAAGTTGAGCAAGAAGTGAGGTTTGAGGGTAAAATACTACATCAAGTAAGGAAATAAAGGTTCAGGTAAATTCAGTCTAACTGTAGAAAATTGGTCATTGCGACTAATATGTTATCTTTATCAGTGGTTTCACAGTGTAGCTGCTCGACATGGAGACGGTCTTAACAAATTTTTGTACACTCAGGTATTTTATCCACACCGAGGGCCTCGTCTGAGGAGTTGTAAGATAAATGGAAGGGGTCATGAGATAATGAATGGGGGGGGGGGAGAGAGAGTCCTCCGCAAATGTGTGATCATTTGCCGACTTTTCTCCAAATTATTATTATTATTATTATTATTATTATTACTGTTCCAATAATTAATATTTTGGGTAAATAGTGGATGGGATTGGATTTTGTTCATCAAAAAGGTTTATTTGGAATCGCAAACAACTCCTAGACAGCCATAGGGACAATGCTTTTTAAGGGGTTGTAAGAAGAGGACAACTTTGGAAAAAAAATGTTGCATTTATTTCTTTAATGTAAAATCTTTCGAATAACTGTAAAAAGTAAATTGCCTGGTAAATGTAGTACTTTTGCGTGGAAGTGTAAAGTAACACTAAATGGAAATGTAAAATTAAATCCATATTAAACCTCATTATACACAAGTAAACATGCTTTCTTTGCACACTGAAACATAAGCCTTTAAAAAATATTTTATGATATGTTTATCTTATTAAAAGATTATAATCAGCCCTGGGTGTTACCGCAGCAAAAATAAACCTCAAATGAGAGAGTGGATTGAGCATTAGTGAAAGAAATTTTAAAAAGCTGATTGACTTAAAATGTTTCTGTTTGTTTTTTTTATTAAGAGACATCAAACCAGGCTTTGCAGGTTTTCTGATCAGGATTGGCAAATGATTGTTTTGTTTTTTTAAAACATGCTTTTCCTGAAATTGCAGTGTGCAGTTTGAGTCAGGTCACTTAACTGTTACTGTCACATGCTTTTCAATCCCAGGTAAACCTGTTTCATTGCTTCTCCAAACCACCCCGGTGCCCTGCCAACGTCATAATTGCACAGTCTGATTTGTCTTGTCCTGTCAATGTGATTCACGAATCCTTGCTCACAGCCACATGACATTTAAAAACATTGCTTAACTAAGCTTTTTGTCTATCTGTTTTTCTTTCCATACTGGGATTTAATTGCAGATACACTAGAATGTCATGTCATGTGGACTTTTTTTCAGAGAAAGGCAAGATGTGTTTCCTTCTTGTAAGGCTGGTCTGGTGACTGCTGCCTTTTGCAATAATTTGGATTTCCTTCTTCTCCCTTATTGTGTGACATAACAAACTCCTGTGACTTTTTCTTCACATGTCCTAAAGCAGGAGAAATGATGACTTATTAAGCAATATGAGCCAACCGCTGACTTTACACTTGTAGCTCAGTTTACTTTTGTTCCAATCACATGATATTGTATGGACTGTAACTTGCCTCAAGATGACTTCTATTATGAATCGGGTGAAATGAATTTAATTGAATGTCGCACGTATGTCATCAGGTCTTTTTATTGAATTTAGACACTACCCATTTTTTTAGCATTAGAAATTATAGGCAGGAATGGTCCAAATAATAATTTATTCCAGTTTCAATGCAATGATTTCAAAGTATATGCTATGATTAGCAATTCTCTTTAGTTCCTGGGTGTCTTTTAGGTGGATAGGTTTTCCTTGAAGCATAATTTTATTCACAAAAAAAATTAAAAAGCCTTAATTTCTTCATTCCTTTTCTTTTTCTTTTTTTGGGGGGTTTTCTATGCAGGGGTCTATGGAGGAGCTGGAGCCAGAGGAGCAGTTCCTACGATATGCCCGGAATGGAGATCTGCCTGGGGTTCAAAGGCTCCTCCTGTCCAAGATAAGGGAAGAGATACAGCTCAATATCAATTGCAAAGGTATGTGATTTGTGTATATCGAGAAAATATATGTGCCTGCTGTGGGCTGGTTTATTTCATTATGTCCTGTTTTTTTTTTCAGGAAAAAGTAAATCTAACCTGGGATGGACACCGCTTCACTTGGCCTGCTATTTTGGACACAAAGATGTAGTTGAGGAGTTGCTCAAGGTAATGTTTCTTTTCTTCAAAGCATGGAGATTTTGAGTAACTGCAGAGGTAACACATGTGTCATCACACCCTCCCCTCCAGGCAGGGGCAGATGTTAACTTGCCCAATAATATTGGAGATACGCCGCTGCACAAAGCTGCTTTCACAGGAAGAAAGGTATGTTAATGTGTCAGCAATTTTCATTTCAGATTTTGAGTCCTTTCATGCTTTGCATATCATTAACAGTAGTATTTATGCAAATATTTTATTCATCAATCAATCACATATTGATCAGGAGGTTGTCATGCTGCTGCTGCACTATGGTGCGTGTGCTACTGTCATCAATGGGACAGCACAGATTCCCAAAGACGTGACACAAAATGCAGAGATCAGAAGCATGCTGGAAGGTGAGCCAGATATTCTGTCAGCAAAGAGATGGAAATGTGTTAATTAATTTTTTTCATGCAAAATGCTTATATAGTACCTACATTTTCTTCTTTTAAATCCTGCCTTGTCACTGAAAACAGCGGCTGAGAGAACAGAGGAGAGAAAGCTGGAGGAGAAACTTTTGGATGCTGCACGGGAAGGAGACCTTTCAACGCTAACTCAGTTGGTAAGTACCAGATAACTGAAGCCTAACAATGTAGAAGTCTGAGTCTTATAGGGCTCCCCCTATAGCTGCAGATTCTGCAGCTATAGGGGGCGCCCTATAGTCTGCAGATTGTGTGCTCCCCACTATGTGATTCTGCGCCAGGCTCTTTATCATTAAATAACTCTTAAAAATAGAAGTCTGAGTTTTACATTCTGTCCTGAAATAGTTTGGAATGTCTTTAGCTAATCCGGGCAAAGATCTTTGGGTATCATGGAAGTTTGGTAAAGGAATGTGTTTAAAATCAGTTCTAGCTTGTTAGCCCTGGTCTGAGGTCTGTAGACCCACCACAGACCTCAGTTTCACTAAAGCTTTTGGACAGATGAGGATAAATTCCTGTTCAGTAATGCCTAGAATATGATTCATAAATCCTCTGTAACATTGTGACACTCCTTAAACGGTGTACATTTTACTTTTATTTTATCATATTGTGAAAGCAAAACTCATAAACTGTTACAAATTAAAATATGCAGTAACATGATATATGAGGACAACTGCCATTAAATGACTTGACAACTATCATAATTATGTAATCATTGCAAATGTCTGAAAATTGATGACTTCAGCATTCAGTGGACATTTTCTGCAGTTCTCTCTTTATAATAATCTTTGAATTTAAAAAGCAACATTTGTTACTTTCAATCTACATATCAGTAATACGAGTTTATCACACTGGGGCTTGGAATCAGTGCGATGGCATTTCTAACAATTTAGCGAAACCAAAACATCAACATGTTTTAGACTATAACAAGACATTATATTTTGTTATTTAGACACGTTATTTCTTTATACGTTGTTTCCAGGCAGGCAGATTTTTTTAGCAATACTTCTCCAGTTTTTTTTCAAGATCTTTCAGATTTCTTGGACATTAGCTGCTTCGTCACTTCCAGTCCTCGTACGTGACAGTTTTCTGAGGAATTTTTTATTTTTCCTGTAAGCAACTGAACACACCTATAAATCATTCAAGCACAAAAAGACGTCTAACTGTGTTGTATCAGTGTATCAGATAGTTACAAAATAACAACCCAACAACAGACAACTTGACAACATTTAAACAGTGTCTTTAGGCACTTTGTTACTACCTGCCTGTCACAAAAACCCATGATCTTCATAATGTGTAAAGTGTGTCTTTAAAATAAATGAGAAAACGGGTAAAAACAAATGTTGCAAGCTTAAAAAACAAATACAGCAGATTACCAGTATTTGAACATATGAAAGTAAGAAACAGGAGAAATCCCAGTCATGACCTGATGGATGATCGCAGAGATTCATTCATCTAATGATGGCGCCGCCATTGCGTGCAATAGGTCGGCAGCCTTATGAAATTATGAAATTTCCCATTGTGGGACTAATAAAGGTATATCAAATCAAATCAATCTTGAGCAGAACACAAACACAGAGGTGTTTTTCTGTATTAGATGTAATACTTTAAGTGCATTTGCCTAAATATACTTGTATTTTATAATGGTATGCTTCACTGAAGTAAATGGTGGCGTAATAAGTGAAGGTTAGTACAATAAAGCTAAAATGTTACATTTTAGCAAGTAAGAGTACTTGTTAAACAGCCTGTTGGCACTCACACTGTAAGCAGATTAGCGTGATTACAGAGACTTTTTGTGCCTTAACTGACAGTTACACCCTAAAGTATCACACCGTGTTCACAAGACCATGTGAACACGGTGCCATCAGCTACGCCCTTTGAAATCCAATACTTCACAAAAGCCTGAAGTGAGAAACCACTGGACACAAATCAATATTTTCAATTGCAGTGTTCAGAAAAATAAAGGGAACAGTGGCAGTTCAGTTTTAGAGAGCCATTGCAGTCTTAACTATTCCAGCTCTCTGTGGCTGCATCAGAAATCTAAGGAGTCATGCTTCAGTTCTTAACAGAATAATAAGGAGCATCAGGGCCCTTGGGTTCACACAGCACACCTGTTTCTGTCCTGTGTGTTTTCTGTAGCTCTGCAGGAAGAAGCCTCCAGACATCAACTGCACAGATCTGCTAGGTAACACTCCGTTGCACTGTGCAGCCTATCGAGGCCAGAGGCAGTGTGCCCTGAAGCTGCTCAAGGGTGGAGCCAACCCCAACTTCCAAAACAAGAATGGTATGATTCATCAGCCACAGCTGGCAACCATGAATAACTGGGAGATATTCAATAATTTTCCTTTTTGTCACAAATACCAGAAGCAACAATGAACTTATTGTCTTGCCAGGACTGTCTGCACAGCCAAACTTAAGAAATTAAAAGGAACTTGTCATGCTAATTTCCAGCTCCATTTTATGGTTCTTGGACTCTATTGGTCTCCAGTAGACTATTACATGGTTCAAAGTTTAGAATAACCTTTATTTGGCTTTTCTTGGTTTCTCTGCAGCCCATCTGTTCACTTAATGTCAGATACAATGCTTTTGAGCTTCCTGTGCCTTTCTTTTAAACCCGCTTTCTTCTGATTGGCTGTCCCTCAAAAACAGAAGGCCTGACAGAATGTGGGGGCGGGGCTCCTGTGCTCACAGCTAGAGCTGTGTGTCTGAGATGACCATGTTAGAAATATTCTCTCTCTCTGACATCATATAGAGCCAAATGTAGAAAAAAATGTGAGTGTTTAACAGGGATTGCATGTACATGCAATGACCTCATTGTATGAAACATTTGCTTTGTTTAATATGACCTTTCATCTTTGTAACAACATGTATGTAACAGAAAATAAGAAAATTTGCAGGTTTACTTTAAATGTTCTAAAATCTAACAAAGGACTCAGCTGGATAATGCCGTTTGCCCAAAGGTTCATTTGTTGCCTTAATTATTTCAACAGTTTCTAAGCTTTGGTTTTTGTTTATTTTTTTGTTTTGTTTATGAGCAGAAACCAGTCAGAGGCATAATTTTTATTACTACAGGGAGTGCAGAATTATTAGGCAAGTTATATTTTTGAGGAATAATTTTATTATTGAACAACAACCATGTTCTCAACGAACCCAAAAAACTCATTAATATCAAAGCGGAATGTTTTTGGAAGTAGTTTTTAGTTTGTTTTTAGTTTTAGCTATTTTAGGGGGATATCTGTGTGTGCAGGTGACTATTACTGTGCATAATTATTAGGCAACTTAACAAAAAACAAATATATACCCATTTCAATTATTTATTTTTACCAGTGACACCAATATAACATCTCCACATTCACAAATATACATTTCTGACATTCAAAAACAAAACAGAAACAAATCAGCGACCAATATAGCCACCTTTCTTTGCAAGGACACTCAAAAGCCTGCCATCCATGGATTCTGTCAGTGTTTTGATCTGTTCACCATCAACATTGCGTGCAGCAGCAACCACAGCCTCCCAGACACTGTTCAGAGAGGTGTACCGTTTTCCCTCCTTGTAAATCTCACATTTGATGATGGACCACAGGTTGTCAATGGGGTTCAGATCAGGTGAACAAGGAGGCCATGTCATTAGTTTTCTTCTTTTATACCCTTTCTTGCCAGCCACGCTGTGGAGTACTTGGACGCGTGTGATGGAGCATTGTCCTGCATGAAAATCATGTTTTTCTTGAAGGATGCAGACTTCTTCCTGTACCACTGCTTGAAGAAGGTGTCTTCCAGAAACTGGCAGTAGGACTGGGAGTTGAGCTTGACTCCATCCTCAACCCGAAAAGGCCCCACAAGCTCATCTTTGATGATACCAGCCCAAACCAGTACTCCACCTCCACCTTGCTGGCGTCTGAGTTGGACTGGAGCTCTCTGCCCTTTACCAATCCAGCCACGGGCCCATCCATCTGGCCCATCAAGACTCACTCTCATTTCATCAGTCCATAAAACCTTAGAAAAATCAGTCTTGAGATATTTCTTGGCCCAGTCTTGACGTTTCAGCTTGTGTGCCTTGTTCAGTGGTGGTCGTCTTTCAGCCTTTCTTACCTTGGTCATGTCTCTGAGTATTGCACACCTTGTGCTTTTGGGCACTCCAGTGATGTTGCAGCTCTGAAATATGGCCAAACTGGTGGCAAGTGGCATCTTGGCAGCTGCACGCTTGACTTTTCTCAGTTCATGGGCAGTTATTTTGCGCCTTGGTTTTTCCACACGCTTCTTGCGACCCTGTTGACTATTTTGAATGAAACGCTTGATTGTTCGATGATCACGCTTCAGAAGCTTTGCAATTTTGAGACTGCTGCATCCCTCTGCAAGATATCTCACTATTTTTGACTTTTCTGAGCCTGTCAAGTCCTTCTTTTGACCCATTTTGCCAAAGGAAAGGACGTTGCCTAATAATTATGCACACCTGATATAGGGTGTTGATGTCATTAGACCACACCCCTTCTCATTACAGAGATGCACATCACCTAATATGCTTAATTGGTAGTAGGCTTTCGAGCCTATACAGCTTGGAGTAAGACAACATGCATGAAGAGGATGATGTGGACAAAATGCTCATTTGCCTAATAATTCTGCACTCCCTGTATTATTTTGAATCAATCTGAAATCGTTTTGCTGCTGGAAATAACACGGTGACAAATACGTATGAATACACAGGTATAAAAAGTCCACCCAAAAATGATCTATGTACATGTGCAGTAAAAAAGGAAATCCTCAGGTCTGGCAGCCAAAGACAGGATAGGAAATGGAAACTATTGAGAATGCGTTTCAGCATGTTTCACAAGGTCTGTCTGAATTCTTTCACCCAAACAAAAATAGCAACCGCCTAGGCGGTTTCTCCAAAAATGTTCAAAGTTTAAAATTCTAATCAGTTTTGGCAATTGCAGCAGTTCTTCCTGTGACTCGAACATGATTATCGAGGCAAAAAATTTAGAAACTGTGATTGCATGAGAAGCACAAGCTGCTCGGATGTAAATGAGTCCTTGATATTTATAATTGCTGTCACCAGCATTTAAACATTCTTGAATCCTGCAGTATTTTTCTCCCTCTGTAAAAATGTGCTCTGTTGTGTTAAAGCTCCTCTTGTCTTGTATGTCCATAACTTGTAGGCCAAACAGTATTTGATCTGGCCAGTGATACAGCAATGAAGCAGATTCTTGAGGGCAACATTCATCGAGTGAGTATCCAGCTGATAGTTGCTGTCCTAATTAACTATTTGTTCTCTTCTGTTTTTTTATGTTTTATTTTTTTAAACTGATTCATCTTTGCTCTTTGTCTGCCTGGCAGGATATGACCCGACATGTCAAGAAGTATGAAGGACCTCTCTGGAAGGTAAAATATGGGAACTGGCTTTTTTGGTAGCTCTGAAAATCCAATCAGCGAACGAAAACGCACAATTAAAGAAAAGGAGTAAGGCATATATATCTCTTCCTTGCTAAAATACTCCTCACAGCATGTAGTTCAGTGGTTCTTAAACTTTGTTGGCACGTTTCTCTTAACACATTCACTGCCAGCCATTTTCAAATCAGGTAACTCCCCACTGCCAGGGTTTTTGAGCATTTCTACTCATTTTTGAAGAGCCACAGAAAACTGTGTGTTATGATCATATAAACGCTGAACCTACCAAAATGAAGAACAGACCCTCTTCTTTCATCCAAAAAAAAAAGCTTGTTTCTACCATTTTCCATTCTTTAGTAATCAGCTGTAGAAGAGAGGTGGGTTCCACCAAAAATGCCTGTTTTGACCAAAAAAAGGGAGAAAATGAGCTTTTTGTGAAAAAATACATTTCAAGCAGAAAAGTGCCTTTGACACTAATATTTCTTGCTTTGTGACACCTCTAACATATAAAATAGTTTTTCACTTCTATAAAACAGAAATAACACTGCGAAAGGTTATGTTTTATCAAAACAATTTATTTACAAATATATGAAAAAATAAAATTCACTGACAAGCTGCCCGAGGTTGTATTCTGGCCCCTCCCATTGAAAAACGTAATTGACGTCTATAGACGTCAATGGCAGTCAATGTAAGTTTTTCAATTGACGTCTATAGACGTCAATGGCAGTGAATGAGTTAAGAAAAAAAACTTTCTCACCTCCTACCAAACAAATTTTTGTCAGTTAACAATAACAAAGCATCCAAGTTGAAAACTGGAGAAATAAAGGTCAACAAGATAGCATCAGCAAACTGTTGTTTGTTAATCTTCCCCAAATAAATTACATTAGTTCAACTTCATTTCAGTCTGTATTTTACCTCCAGTTGACCATCTCCCTGTCTGCACTGGCTCTAAGCCCCACCAGGGGGGCCTGCCCCACAGTTTGAGAGCCAAAACTCACTCCTGATTGCTTTTACAGTACCGATCATACTCAGTGTTTATATGCTTTTATTATAAAAATAACTTTGACATGTAGTCCAGAAATCTGTTTTTTTTTTTGTCATTAAATTGAAATGAGCATTTAAAAATCCAGAACTCCAGAGGTGCGGTGTGTAACTACACCGTCAGCTCGCTGCTTCATCAAATGTCGTGACCGTGAACGCAGACAAAGATCACAGTAGCAGATACAGCAGGCTTTACAGAGATTGCGATTGTCAGCTGACAACTAAAGAATAATCTAAGTGTTAATCATTTTTTAGTTATGTCATAGTGGTAGGGAAGGAAATCAAGAACAGGCTGAATTTTGCAGAATTTTCCTGCATTCTTATCACTCCCTTTTATCATTGCTGGAATGTTTCCTGGCAGTTGTGCATTGTGAAACATTGACGTCAGGCTCATGGCAGTGTAATTTTGTGCACCTGACAATTATGCAAGTCCGGCAGACACAGAGATGATAACACAGAAAATGTGTAGAGCGTTTTCCACACTGAAAAACCGATAAAGAATCAATAAGAGAATTGCTAAAGAGTCTTACGCCTCTGGGGTGGCAGTGATGCCTGCTTTTGAGTTAAGCAAAACAGACACAAGCATCAAATCATCAGTGATCAGTGTGAGCCAAACATTATTGTACTGGAGAAAAACACAGTTTGCATTCCACACCTCTGACTGGCTTCTGTTTCTGAGAAACAAAGTCAAAACATAAATTCTGTGAAACTGAAACTGAAATATTTAAAACTCAACCTTACAGATTTTTTAAATTATCTGGAAGAATCCTGTGTTTAAGTTTATTAAACTTACATTGAACTTATTTATTGCTCATTTTGCTTTTAAGTTATATTCAATATACAATACCCAGACTAAATAAATAAATAAAAACTGCCTATGCAAACAGCTAAGAAACTTCCACTGCACAATTACTGTTGTGATTAATATGTTTCACCTGGTAAAATGTTATTTAACCCAATCTGATTCAGAGAATAGCATCTCATTTCTTAAACAACCATATCCTGCGTTCATGTGAACAAAGGTTACATTATTGCATCACACAAAGAAAACGTTTTAAAACTACAAAGAACTGCGTATCACATTATTAAAACCCAGAAGAAGAAATGCAGTCAAAACAAAATATTGAATGATCATGGATTAGTTTGAGTGCCTTACAGTGAAATCAATCATTTTCACGCATCGATTGATCGACACGGAATCCTGAGCTTAATATGGAACCTTTGAGATGTGCTGGTGAAGACATTAGGCACCGGTCCGACACTTCCATCACCAATCCAAGATCCCCAGATTGTTATGTTGCATCGCTGCAACGCTAAAAGAGCTCCAACAAAATGCTGTTTTGTGGCTTTACAGGTGCAAATGTGTGATTGTAGGATGCCCACACACACACTGCTGTTCAGACTTGTTGTTAACATTGGGACGGCAAAGAAATCTGTTTCACTTAGTGGATGAACTGAGGAGCCAAGATAAGATAAATAAGGATGATTTAAATGTGAATCGTGTGATTTAGTGGTTTGCAGCAATGAAAATATCAAGCTGGAGATGAATATAACAGGTCCACTTTGCTGAAATCTATTGTAATAAATAGTCTCTTTCAGCCACTAGTGAAATCAGAAAAGGCTAAAAAATATTTAATTGAAAAATTAGACTGCTGATTCTTCACTTGTGTGGCTTCCTGCAGAGCTCCAGATTTTTTGGATGGCGCTCTTACTGGGTCGTCCTTCAAGATGGTGTTATATCCTGGTACTCAAAACAGTAGGTGCATCCCTCATTTTGTCTGTGCTCCTTGAATCAGACGTGTGAAAAGGTCTTAGCTAGAGATAAATGGAAGTGCTGCACAGTTTTGATTAGAAAGGTGCTATAGATCAGCGGTCCCCAACCCCCGGGCCACGGACCGGCACATGAGTCGTTTGGTACCGGGCTGCGAGAGTTTAGGCTCGGGTGTGAAATTCATCGTTTTTAGGGGTTTTAATGGTTTTTAACATTTTTTTTTTTTGTCTGTTTTATCATTAACTCGGTTTCCCTCGGTCTTTTCCCGTGTGTTATGAATAAATCTTCTTTTTTGTTGTATTTATCCGCGACAAGGCCAGTCCGTGAAAATATTGTCAGATCATAAACCGGTTGGTGGTGCAAAAAAGATTGTGGACCGCTGCTATAGATGAGAGACAAATGAGTAAAGAAGAGGAGAATTATTTCCCGTATACCTTTCCTTCTATCATCTATCAACTGTTGAGATTCCAAGTGAAATGGAAAAGGCCTCAATCTGTTTTTCTTTCTTCTATGAAGGTCAGAAGCAGCTGCCGGTGAAAGAAGGCAAGGCTGTAAGTCCCTCACAAACGCTCACTGTTTGGTAAGCCAACATTCAACATTGCGTTCCCTTTTTTTTGACCCCTGTGCTGAATTTGTCTTCGTGTAGCTTCTGCTTTTCCACAAATGAAAGCTTCTGATGTTTCTCATTTCCAGATAAGAGCCAAAGATAACTGCTTTTTCACTCTCAAGTGCTTTGATGACAGTGTGCACCACTTTAAAGTATCACCTAAAAATGACCCAGAGGGAACAAGAAAAGTAAGTTTGGTTTCTCCTCGGGTTGTCATTTCAAACACTTTTTAAAAATTCCTGTTATCTCCTGACCTTCGTTTTCTGCAAAGTTTTTGCAATAGCTCTGAAATGGGGAAAAAGCTAAGTTGCAATCTTAACTAATAACCTAACTTACTACCTTTCCTTACACTGTAAATGTTCCACATGTGTGGAATCCATTGGTAGATGAATAAAGTTCTTCTCTTTACTGGGTTACCCCAGTGTTCTTTAAGTGCATTTAAACAAACAGAAATTTATTAACAGTTCTCTAATCATATGTTTTGAAATCTTGAAGTAAAATGTAATTTTTAGCTTTTCTCAGGCTTTATGCAAAAGTGTAAAATCTCAAATGCACCCCAAGCTCATTAATTAACTCTTTGTTTGTTTAGTCATTATAACAACCCAGGTGTGAGAATTTGCATCATTACATTGAGTTATTCACAGGATTATTACTTGACTTTTGTAGTTGTTATGCGAGCTGTTCAGATGCTAAGACGTTGTCGCTCTAGATGAGAAATCGTTGTCTACTTTGTCTCTTGCATTGCTATGAATTATGTATCAGCGTAAGTAGCTGATAAAGAATGTAATTAAAAGTCCCGGCCATTATGTAAAATATACTACTAAAATTTGAAATGCAAGCTGTGTTCTAAAAGAAAATTTTGGCAATTTGGGAAAACAGTCGTTAGCTGGAAATAAGTACAAGTTTGTTTGTTTTTAATATATATAACAAATCACAGTAAAATTTGTCAGCTAGTAAATTTTAGAGGCAGATTATATATTTTATGACCTTTACAGAGAGAGCCTGGCTAGCTTATTTTCATCTTCTCTCCTGATGCTCCTCTAAAAAGAAATAATAATAATAATAAACATGTTTCCTATAGTATTTCAAAAACACATAAAGGTCAAGATCAGTCAAATAACTAAGTAAGCTTTTTGGTTTTTCTGTCCTTTGTTTGTCTTTCTTTAAGGCATGGGTTGATACATTGGAGGAGCACGCAGCTTACAGCACATACTACTGCTCCCAAGAGCAAGGGAGCGAAGAGGAGGAATACGAAGAAGTGATGTCACTTGGAGAGCTAACAAGTTCACTACAGGTGGCTGCAAACAGAAAGCGAGCCTAATTAGCATGTTGGCTTAACAACCCATAGTGTTTTCTGTGAACTAGTCCACCCACCCCGTGCTACTTTTTGTTGATCTGCAGTCTTCTCCCATCTCTCTAAATCACCAGGTTGCAGATGTCAGCCAGAAAAATCTGGAGAAGGAGGTCACAGCACTCCTGTCCATGCTGAAGAATGAAGAGCTGTCAGAAAGTAAAGCCTTTTATTTCACTTTTCTTTGTTATGTAATATACAGTACGTAGACGAGGAGAAACACACTTACACAGGAGGTGAAATGAAAACCTTTTGATTTAAAATTACAAGAGTCTTCAAACAGATTTAAATGCACAGTAATGTCTGAAAGACTGTTAATTAAGACGCAGCCATCTGGCACTGTCATTAGAGGTTTCTGCAGTGTGCTTGCTCTTTATACATGTTCTAAGAGCGTTTAAAAAAACAAACAAACTGTAATAGCTCAAAGTTGTGACTTTTCCATTGCATTCATTACTTTATGTGTTTTATCCCCTCAGAATTTCCATCAACAATACTGCAAAAGATGCAAGAAATATGTGAATTATCCAGCGAAACCACTTCCAATCTCAACATTTGTCTCAGCCTCTTCTCCAGACAGGAAGGGGTGAGTGTGACCTTCCAAAGACAAATTTAAACTTTTATTTGAGAGCCTAGTGACTGTGACTATGTTTTTCAGCTGATTATCAGCATTTTAGTCACCATTAACTGAAGACGGTTATTATCTAAGTTTACTTGGATCATAGAAAGGAGATAAATGAGATTACAGTGACATTTTAAATAACTTGATATCTGTAAGTGTTATATTGAGACTGTTGGGGCTCAGTAAGATGATGTATATCTTTGGGATGTAAAAAGAAATTATCCTACACAAAAAGATGCTGGAAAAATTCACTCTAACAAAAGCAGCTCAGCGGACTGAGTGGAAGTGATTATATGCTTACACATGGGGTTTTTTTCTTTGTTTTTGATTCAATGGATTTGATTAAAATGGAAGGATTCGGGGGCTAGAATACACCCCCTCATGAAAACAGGTAGATTATACCGCTTATAGCAACCTCAATTTTGCAACAATCTAGAAGAGAATGCAATAATCATTGAAAACCTGCAATTGATTCAAAATACCGTAAAGACAATGAAAGCATAACACATGTTGAATAGGAGAAGGGTTTTTTTTGTTTTTTTTGTTTTTTTTGTTTTGTTTTTATGAAATATGCTAATTTATGAACTTCTAGCAACACATTTCAAAGTGATTTGGGAGGGGCGGCATATGAAACACTGGAAAAGTTGTATTAAAAGCAACAACAACAAAGAAGAAAACACCTGAAAGAACTTCTCACAGCTAATTAGGTTAAATGGCAAAAGGTCAGTGCATGACTGGTATAAAAGAAAAGCTTTACAGCAAGGATGAGTCTTTCAGCAATAAATGTGGGGAGGGATTCGCCATTCTGCAAAAGTCCAAGCAACACGTTGACCTATAAAGCTCATTTATGTATGCATATTTTTTATTACTCTTGAACCACATTAAAGTAGCTTTGCATGACTGACCGTTCAAAAGCTGTTTTAAACAGCTGTTCTATCTTCATAAACACATTTTTGTTATGCCAGCTTTCTTCTCATTAGCTGTTCCTCACAAACAAAAGATTTGAACAGCAGTTGGGTGGATGTCCTCTGCTCCAAATTAGGGGTTATGCTGTTGAATTGGCAATATTGGCGATATACACTTTCTTTAAATTATGTAGAGCAAAGAAAAAAAGGAACAGAGTGTTTGAAACAAATTTTGCCTTCCTGATGATGTAAAACTTGTTTTTTTATATTAGTATCGACCCTACAAAGATTGGGGGATTTCAGCCTCTGTGCTTCATAATATTTTTAAAGATTCAGAGAAAAATTGAAAATCTCTGTACGCCGGGGACAAGGCTGAAAGCAGATTCGAAACGGCTGTGATCGTCAGGCTCTCAGGCAGCACATTTGAATTTTGTTGCTGTTGGGCTCAGAACAATTACAAAAACACTGTCAGGTGGGGACGGTTTGTTTACACATCAATAAATTAATGAATATTTGATCCTCTTCAAACGAGATCAGAAAAAAACAACAAGAAAAAAACTTTTTCCATTAAAGCAGTGGTTCCAAACTTTTTTGCTGGGCCCCCCTTTGTTTTACAAGAAAACTGTTACACCCCCCCCCCCCCCCCCCCCCACACACACACACACACACACACACACACACATTTTGTTTTCAAACTCCATTGCAGTTTATTTCAAACCTCAAACATTTAGTAAACAATTAAGCAAATACAAGTAAACTGCAATAAATTACAGGCAGCAATAAAATACACTACTAACTCTTTTACGCTGCGTCCACACCTACACGGGTATTTTTGAAAACGCAGCTGTTTCTATGCGTTTGGACCTTTCGTCCACACGTAAACGGCGTTTCGAATCACCGAAAACGGAGAATGATGCTAGCAGTGTCCAAGGGTTCGTTCTTTGTTTTTGCTTTTTGTTTTGTTTTTCATACCGCGGGCCCCACACTTTGGGAACCTCTGCTTTAGACATTATGGGTGTTTGTTTTTTTTTTGTGTTTGTTACTTGGTATTTAGATTTTTTTTTATGAGTTTCTATTTTTGTCTTTCTAGGCACTAACCTTTCAAAGTTATTGCAGAGCCAAAATATATTACTTTAAAATATGTATTATATATGTACGTAAGTAAAATTTTATTTGTATAGCACCTTTCAAGATAAAACATAAAAACAGAAATCAACCAAAAGCAAGTTTTAAAAGATGAGTTTTTAGCTGTTTTTTTTTTTTTAAGTGAAACCACTGAGTCCACAGATCTCAGGCTCAAAGGAAGGGAGTTCCAGAGTCTGGGGGCCACAGTTACAAACGCTCTATTGCCTTTTGTTTTCAGTCTCATATGTTGGACGACCAGCAAGCCCTGGTCACATGACCTCAGGGACCTGCTGGGGATGTAAGAATGTAAAATATCTCTGATATAGGTTGGTGCTTGTCCATGCAGAGCCCTGAATGTCAAAGTCAAAATCTTGAAGTGGATTCTGAATTTATTTATAAATTGTTTGACCTAAGTAACATGTGGTTCTGATTGGGTATTATGGGGTGTGGTTATGTCGCCAATCACAGGTGATTTAAGATAGAGACCGCCTTGTGTTTCATTATCTGAAGAGTGAGTGTGCTCGAAATGTCACCCTCTACTAAGATGTAATAAGATAATTTGAAGTACTGAAGCGTGTGAGCTGATGATCACTTTTATTGTGCTCTACCTGAACACAATTACAAGGAAAACCTAGTAGCTTTTTAAGATAATTTATAGAACAAATAAATATATATCCATGTGTAGAGTATATATATAGCACTCTTAGCCTCAGATGCTAGTCTTGCAGATGTGGTGGGGTTTTTTTTTTTTTTTTGCACTATATCCATTTAAATACATTCTTTATATATTTGAAAGTAATTGAATTCCATTTTGTTACATTTATGCAACTTCTCATCTTTCTCAGATTAAAATAAGTTTGTAAAACATGTAACACAATTCATAATCTGCTCTTTAGTGCACGAGGCTTCGCCAGCTGATGTGGATTTTTTTTTTTTTTTTTTGAGTTGTGAAAAGTTATGAATGAATTGCAGACTTGCATAGAGTAATTCAGTTGAAACTAAACTGAAGGCATCAGGTTGTAAAATTGGATTAGGAGCGCAAAGACGAGCAGGGTGTTCAGCCAAGTTATTACACTGGCGTAAAGCCCGGTTGTATTCAGGGTCAAACATAAGCCAAAGCAGTAGACTGATAATTTCTCAGTAAGGGGATATACTGCCACAGAATATTTTGGTTCAGTGAAACTGATATTGTCAATCAAATGTAAAATTGTGTGTGGTTAAAAAAACAGGACTAGAATGTCTCATTTTCTATGCACGATTAAACTAGAAGAAATGGTTTTAAACATATTTGGTCTTAAACCAAATATTTAACGGGCTGATAATGGCATTGTGAGAAGGACAAAAGTCAAAGGAGTCACCAAAGTAAGTAGAAGTCATGAATGGATTGCAATGACACTGCTATAATATTCTGGGTAAAAGAAATGGATTGCCAGCCTCATATTGCCATCCCTATATCCATGCTGTGTGCATGCCTCAAACTTTTATTACATAAATCAGCAGCCAGTTAATACAATATAAACAGTGCGGCACAGTCATTTGCAGTACATATCTTTAATGCAAATACTAATAATTCTCAGTGTTTATTTAACAGTCGAACTCTGTAATCTGTGTGGGTATGTGTGCAAGTTCTTCAGTGGAAGCAAGAGGGTTTTGGCTGTGATTTTAGAACTGGCAGCGAAACAATGAATGATGTAAACACAGATATATGTGGATACAGCAGAGACGAGGCCGATGTGTTTATAGATAATTCCGATTTAATCTGGTTTTTGATGCAGAAGAAAAACCACTATTCATTGATGATGCATATAATTTACAACATGTCAACGACTGCATTTCTGATTACTATCGTAATGTGAAAGTGCCATCTTTTTTCTTTTTTTTGTGCAGTAAAGCACTGAATCTGTAAAAGTGAGAGTGTTAAGTTGCATCCTGTCGCGGTTTTAATTTGCAGCACTTTCTGAATCAGATTTGTGTTTGAATGTTCCACCAGAATAAGAATTTGTCCCTCTTTTGATTGTGAAAAATGATGTCTCGTAGTGCTGCTGCTTTTGATGCACTGCTGTGATAAATGTACACTTGAGATGCTGGCTATGTAAATCAAGGCATGTTTACCTTCACATCAATGCATAGATTCAACCCTTTTATGCATGACATTCCCACTGCTGCTCATTTTCTGCAGCACATGAAAAGACCAGACAAAACCAAACCCTGAATATAATCATTAGATGATGGAGAAAAAAACCCTCTCTTCAGTCACAATGTGTATGTCCTTTTTTCCCCCCTTTTTTATATAGACTCCGTCTCTTCACAAATGCTCAGTAACACAACTTCAATCATTTCTGTGGGGATCTTTAAGAAGAAGACAGCAGCTGATGAAGCTGGGGCTGCCAGGAACAGTTTGAATGTTCTGAGTTTAACAGCCAGTCCAGTGCATTCAGTCTTTACATGTGGGCCGGGCCTCGATCGCTCAGCTGCACAGCCTTTTGAACTGCAATCTGCAGAGGCAGAGCACATGATAAAAGACTCACAGAATCTCAGAACTCACCATGAATAGGCCTAGTCTCAATAGGGATAATTCAAACTATACAGTATAGCTCCGTCTGTAAATGATGGTTCGCCGGCTAAATGAAGAAGTTGGGCCTATGCTTACTCCCCCTGCAAAGGAAATATACTGACTCACTTCCAGGCCCTGCAGCCCTGCTTTGTATTTAAACACCACCTGTGGAGGGGTCAGCAGGAGGAATTTCCTCTCTAAGTTCATAATTGTGCAGAGATGTCAAGTGATCTGCACTCTGTCATCATACAGCACTTCCACCCCACTTCATTTAGCTTTCTCTTGTCTTGTGGATGATCATTTATAATCATTTCTCCCTCTTCTGTTACTTTGACAATCCAAAGTAAACCCCTGCCTCGTCAGTGGACTTTAATTTTGCATTTGCACAATGTCAGCCTTTCCGTGGAAATAGTGAAGTAAAAGTGAGCACACCTTCATATTATCAGCACTAATGTTTTGTGTAAAAGGAAGGTTTAGCTAATGGTTTATATCGGAGTCCATTATCCGTCATTTGATTCCCTCTCTTCTACGGGACTCGTGTTCTCCGGCAGGCTATTTGAGACGGCAGCATCAAGGCTGCTGGCCTCCATTACAGATAAACATGGCTCAACCCTCTCAGCTCCATCTGTCTCTCTCGCCATGGGTCTGATAATGAGAGGACAGAACAGAGGGGGGATCAGTCAGTCAACATGGTGTTTACTTGCAGACCTGCTGCCATCAAAGCCTGTCTCATAGTCATGCACATTTGTCCTCTGTTTTTAATGAGACTTTGAATAAAATTTTGGTAGCCTGGAGAACGCTTGGCCATCTTTTGCTCGTGGTTATCGAGTGCAGAGGATAGAATTCATGATGGTTTCTGTTTCTGAGAGTGATTAGCGTGTTTCCTTTTGTCTGTGTGTGTTTGTGTGTGGTGAGCTCAGGTGCGCAGTCTGAAATTGGAGCAGGAGGTGGAGAAGAATAAGATCCTCTCTGAGGCACTGCAGACTCTCGCCACAGAGCACCACGAACTTGAGCAATCCGTCGTCAAGGGATCTTCACCACGGAGTGCCCTCAGCGAGGATGAGTTCCACGACGCCGTTTCTGGTGAGTTGACAGGTTATTAAACACGCAGGAGACTTTGTGGCAAGCTCCTACTCACGCTCAATGCTCTTTCATCCACCTATAGGACACTGGAGTACTTTTTCCTGTCAGTGAATGCTTTCGGTATGTTTGCCGCTCCTCGAGCCCCAAGTGGTTCTGTTGAAAATGAATATGCTGTGAAAAAGTCCTGCATGTTCTACAAACATAAAAAATATATACCAGTAATGCTTGCTAAGATTTAAAAAAAAAAAAAAAAAAAAAAATCTACAAAAGAGAAAATTTCGGACTTGGTGGTGTTTTCGCTTGTTTTGAATTTATTCAAACTTTTTTAAAATTTCATTTGTTTGATTTTCCTGATGAGTTATCTAACCAGCTTTCATAGATAAAAGGGAGTCATGGCTGAAGAAAATGAAATAATAACAGAGCTGCATGGGACATTTGCACTGATTGTTGTGGAGCATGACTGAATGTTTTTTGTGAATAATGGTTTAGGGTTGTTTTTTTTTTGTCTTTTTTTGTAGCACAATCAAAGTGTTAGCATAAAATTAGTTTAAAAAAAAAGAAAGCATCCAAACAAGAAAAAAATGAATAATTGTATGTTTTGTATACTAATAACACAAAAGTGACAGAATTACACTTTGTTTTTTGGTTACTCCCTTAACAGTGGTTGTTGAGTAATCAGTGTATAATTTGTTCTTTTCAACTGAGAATAAAAAAATCAGAAAATGATAAATGCGGCACAGAGAAAAATCAAATAATGCAGTGTTTTTCCTTTTCGTCTTTTTATTTTGAATGCAAAACTGGGAAACAAATATCCGAGTCACAGATCTGATTTGATTTTATATACTTCATCAGGAAGTAACTAACTTCTTTGTATCGCACACTTTACCGGGCAGCTACGAGTAAACAAGTCGCTGCCTAAATAAATATCTAATCAGTCAATCACATGGCAGCAATTCAATGCATTTAGGTGTGTAGACATGGTTGAGATGACCTGCTGAAGTTCTAACTGAGCATGAGAACGGGGAAGAAAGATGATTTAAGTGACTTTGAATGTGTTGATCTGAGTATTTCAGAAATGGCTGTTATACTGGAATTTTACTACACAACCATATCTAGGATTTAGAAAGAGTGGTCAGAAAAAGAGAAAATGTGGTAGCGAAAATGCCTTGTTGGTACTAGGGGCGACAGTAACTCAAAGAATGAATTGTTACAACCAAGATACGCAGAAGAATGTCTCTAAATGCAAAATACTGTGAACCTTGTAGAAGATGGGTTATGGCAGTTTGGGCTTGGCACACTTTTGGCTCCTTAGCACCATTTGAACATCGCTTAAATACTATAGCTTATGCCGAGCATTGTTACTGACCATGTCCACCCTTTCTGCTTCTAGCAGGCTGATGCAACATGTCAGAAACCATTCACATGATCTCTTGAACATGACAATGACGTTAATGAGCCCAAATGGCCTTCATAGCCACTAGATCTCAATCCAATAGAGCACTTTTGGGATGTGATGGATAGGGAGATGCATATCATAGATATGCAGCTGACAAATCTGCAGCCCCCATGTGATGAAGTTATGTCAGCTGTCAGTGCTTTAGATCATTCACAGCAAATTTAAGCTGCTAATGATGCGTTTTGCAATTCTAATTTTCCAAACTGCATCTAAATTATAAGAGAGCGCTTGTTAGACTTTTATTTATCTGTTCTTTCGTAAGTTGATAGCTTTCCTTTTCGTAGGTTGTGAAAGTCACTTTTTTTAGCATTCTTATATATTTCACTTGATGCTCACGTTTTCATTACTTCAATTACTGAGTCAAGTGTAACACAAGGAAGCGAATGACTTCTCAATCACACAAAGCTGTTTTGTGAAATCAGATTTGGTCCTTGATCAGCTTTTTAAATTTCTATTTGATGCATTCAACCAAAAGTCATTCATATTTTTTGTGCTGTGTATCTGTTGCAAAAATGAATACTTCCAACTCGTAGTACATCTTTTTTTTTTTCAAAATTTTGGACGCTGAGCTTATAAATTTAGTTTTGGAAAACAATATAAATTTTACAACAATATATCCGTATCAATTAAATTTGTCTTTGGTGTTTTGTAATCAAACTCACGGCAACACTGTTCTCAAATGTACAGGCACATTCATAATGCCCATAAATGGGTTTTTTTTGAATGGTGGGTGTTTTACATCGATCGGTCAGCTTACAGTAATGGGAAGGAAACTATACTGTCCTTTTAACATTTGATAAACAAAAAGTATTTCTTAATTTTGAGATAATACACAATTTTCTGTGCCTTCTAATTGACAAACTATCTAATAGCAATACTTTTTTCTAGATACTCAGAGGATATTCAGTTGAACAGTAATCCTGCAGTGACTCCTCTACATGTGTTTGTCTCCACCAGACTCAGAATCTGAGCTTTCCCTGAGCGGCTTTGAGACGGTAGCCAGCCAATCCTGTGAGGAAGACGACGACGAGGACGAAGGCTCTGTCATGTTAAGCAGCACTTGCAGCAGCCCCGCCAGCACGCTGGAGCAGGATCACCATGGTGACAAGGCTGAGACTCAACCCAATGGGATAACAAAGCATAGGTCAGCTCTGCAATACGCCATCACAGTTTCTTAAATGGACTGTTGACCTCTGGTTCTTTTAATCTCACATCCAAAGATGAACAAGCCCATCAAAGTCACTGCCCTTTCATACAACATAGCAGCCTAATATTGTTGAATTTTTAATTCTTTAATTCAAATTTGTTATTAGTGTCAGATATGTGTAACAGCATATTAGGTTAAAAAAAAAAAGAAAAAAAATTTAGGGTGGCCTAGGCAATGGGTCATATTCTCAGAAAATTGATTCTGAGGTTCTGATTGTACAATAGATTACAAATGCACTTAATGCCTAATTTGACCATTTAGTAGAAGAACTGACTGCAAATTTATAGAGTTATCAGAGACTCCATTAGCTAACACATGAAAGTATTTTATTAAGCTGTCCTTCCACTTTCTTAAACACTTGTCCAGTTCAGGGAATATTTAGTCAACTGTGTAATTTAAAGACTAAAGAGCTGATGCTAATCTAATAAAAACATACCCGAGGGAAACCACTAACATATGTTCAGTCTGTCAGGAATTGGAGAATTTTTTATTTTATTTTAAAGCAACACTTATTTTTAAGTTAAGAGAACCTAATTCTTCTTGAGATTGTGAAGGTTTATGAAAATTGATTTAACAGCTGGTTTAAAAAAATCTGTGTTTTGACCAAGAAATTCAAGTGCCAACCTGTAATTGAACAGAAAGTAAGGATAAAGTAGTAGGACTGGTATTTTTCTTACTTGAAGATCCTCATACTATGAATTCTGAGTCTCTTTAACATAATCTTAAAGAGATTATTTCTTCCCAGTAAGCTTTAAGCTAGGAAGTTGAAATTGCACATCATGAGCATTCTGGAATGTCCGCTCTACTGTCAAACGGATGTTCCACTCCAGAATAAAACCTTTTCCAGTGCCCGTTCTTATGAAGTGGAACTTTGTGGAATGCCTGCATGGTTCTGTTCTAAGACCAACAATCTCTTGCAGATATATTATGCATATATTATTATATTATTATTATCAGATGCCTACTGTATAAAGTGTCATTTCTATGCTGATGATGCAAACATTTATGTATCATCACAGAAGGCTGAAGAGTTTTTCAGTGATCTGTTTTTAGTTTGCAAAATATTAAATATAATTTAAAGTAAAATATTTACTTGTATCTTATTGAAAATCAGTCAGTACTGATGAGAAGGGACTAAATAAGACAATAGATAAGTGAATACATAAAGTAATTTATGTATGTATAATAATTTTGTATAGCATGGTGTTGTCTAGGATTCCAAATTAGAATCCCAGTCAGACTTTGGGAAATATTTTTCATTTTGTATGTTTGAGTGGAGGTAACCAAAATAAGACTAAATATAACCATTAATAAAAAAAAATAAACCATTATGCATTTCAAAAGATAAATAATTTATTCAGCTCTGAGAATTTGATACATTTCTTGTTCATAAAATCTTTTTTTAAATCTGTGAAGGGCCTTACCCACATAAAATAAAACTTTAAAAATGGGCCACTACAATTAAAATCAGTTTTATTTTATTTACTAGTACCAGTTCAGAACCATGTTCACCTCAAAACAGTTTACATTATAATGTAAAGACCCTCCAATATTAGAAACAAACCCTAACACTCACATGACCCACAATAAGCATGTACTTGGCGAAAGTAGGAAGGAAAATCTCCCTTTAAACAGGAAAAAATCTCCAGCAGAAAGAGGGAGGGGCAGCCACCTGGGACCAGTTAGAGGTAAGGGAAGAGAAACAACACTATGGGAGAGAGGGCCAGAATTTAATGATTACTAATGATTAAATGGAGTACAGGTGTATAAACACTCAGAGTGAAAAGAAAGCAGTAAAGAAGAAACAATACATCACATGAAGACTCTGCAGTCTAAGCCTACTGTAGCATAACTAAGAGAGGGTTCAGGGTCATCTGATCCAGCCGTATCTATGTGCTTTATTAACAAAGAAAGCTTTAAGCCTAATCTTTAAACTAGAGAGCGTGTCTGTCTCTCACATGTAGACAAGCTAGTGTAAATAAGCAAAATCTAAACTATTGCTGCCATCACATATAACGACATTCACTGACTTTAAAGTTCTATATTTGTACAACACTATGGTTTAAACTAAAGCAAATATTTCATCACTTAAATCAGTTTTTAATGCATGCAATGTCTTGGGGGGGTTGTTTGTTTGTTTGTTTATTTGTTTTTGTTTTCAGTCTTTATGTCCAGTCTTTATCATTTTTGTTATAATTACTGTTTGCGTGGATGTTTGTCTGTCTCAGTTTATAGATGGTCTTTATGTTTATATTAGAGTGCTGTATCTTTAAAAGCCTAAGGTATAACAGTCAGTTGCACTTTCATTTAAATGTAACAGTGTTTACATGTATCACTCCTGTCAAATGAATTAAATTTCTTTTATTTAAACATTGTAAATTTATTTTAAAAATTTAAATTCAAATATTTTCAAGAACACGGTGAATGTATTTTAGTCACTGCTTCACATTACAAGGATGGATCAACCTCATCGTACCACCGATGTCACCACTTGGTTGGATTAAAAGCTTATTTAGTTGATGTAACTGAAAAGCAACGAAAATTTGGCCGGGATGATATTTTTTGTTCATTAGGAACTACAAAGCAAGTAGTAAAGAAGCAAAGATGTTCTTGGTAACATTATTGATATGGTTGCACTTCCTCCCATTTGAGTTTATGTGACATTGTTAATGGCGTAAGGGGTGTGATCACGTTAATCCAACGTTGCTAAGCAAAACAATGTGGTTTTCTGATAAAAAGCAAAAATAAATCAATTTAAAAAGTGTCTTCACAAAAGTATAAAAGTTTTTCTCTGAGAAATTTGAGGGGTTTTTTCTTAAATGTATCACTCTCATTTAATCTTTACTACTACCACTATAATCTATAATCTTTTTTCCATAAGCCTATTTTCATCAAATCTATATTGTTGTTAGACCTATGCAGTGTTAGATATTTAATAACCCACTCGAACAGTCCTTTTTTTTTTTTTTTTCAGTGATCTTTTTAACTTCTTGAGGTGTTTCCACTTCACCGTGTGAATAATTTAGAGTCATGGGCAGCCTGGTAAAGGCACAAGAAGGAGTTGTAGTATAGAAAGGACTCCGCTCTCTGTTGGAGCCGTTAAATATTGATAAGGTCACAGTGTAATGCAATAATCAGTTTGCAGTATGATCCCTTGTTGGCTGATCCCTCGGGCAGCTGGGGAGTGCGGTTCACATTATTTGGGTGATTTTTTAAATGTCATCATTACGCTAATGCCTCAGTTTTTACATTTTATTTTTGTACTTTAAACTAATCTCCAGCCTGCACACCTTATTAGACAGTTTGAGACAGACAGGACATAAGTGCTGCTGGTGGATGATTCCTGCTAACCACCTTTGCTGCTGGTATTGTCTGTCTGGGCTTTGTTCCAGTGTGTCACATAATACATTAGGCTATTGTTGACTATATTCACTTGATGTGATGCTTGCAGCAGGTATTGTATGTCTGGCACATTTACTCCAGTGGAATATTTTTAGTGCATTAGAACAAAATGAAAGCATCACATACACTTTTTAGAAGTACTGTAATTTTGTCATTTTAGGACAAGCTTACCGGCGCCAATGTTTTCGAGAAATGACTTCAGCATTTGGAGTATTCTGAGGAACTGCATTGGAATGGTGAGAATGGTTTTCTAGAGTTTTTTTTATTGCCCATCCATTATGATGACGAGGATCATTCCACCCACTGCTTTGGTATTTATGGTCTTGTCATGCAAAATAGCCTTGTGCAGGTGCAGACAACACTTAGTTACACTTGTGGTGACTCTTTTTCCGATAGTTTGCCAGTAAGTTGATTTATGTCCTGATACTAGCAAAAACAAATACATTTTTTTAGCCTAAGCTGCATTAGTGCACACTAAACTTAAATTGACTGTATTATAAATCTGCAGCTCTGAACCAACCCTTAGGTTTAGTTTCCAAGCACCGCAGAAAGCAGCTGTGGAAAAAAACACAATGTACACTATTTTCTCAGCACTAAAGAGAAGAAGAAGAAAGCTAGACAACTGGTGGTGACAATAGTTGAGCGTTTAGCTACTTAAATTCCAAATAGAGGCCAGAAGAGCTAATGGAGAATGACTCTATATTTATCAAGTAGCCAAAAACATAATTCCAAACCCTTTTTTATAAAAAAAAAATATGACATCTGTGTAACTAACCTACTCCTAGCAGAACTTGGGAGATCAAGCAAAAAAAATCACATATTCTGAAAGTCTCAGGTTAAGTGTCAGGGTATTCATGAATCATGATGACTTTCATCTCACAAGGTCACTCTTCTATTTGAAGAATTTTCTGAAGCTTTTTCTTTTATTACCAGCAAATACAGCAATAAATACTCACCTTAATGCGGTAGATACTTTGGTCCAGAGCAACGTAAATGCTTGTATGTACCAAACGACCAAACACTGATCCTTTTTAACACTCAGCAGCTCGGAGCACTGCCATGTCAAAAGACCTTATTTCCTCTTTGTAATGAAACCTTGTCCTTCAATTCTCCTTGATGTCCCTTTCAGGAGCTCTCCAAGATTACAATGCCAGTGATTTTCAACGAGCCGCTTAGCTTCCTGCAGCGTCTCACAGAGTACATGGAGCACACGTACCTCATTCACCAGGCCAACGCATCTTCAGATTCTATTGAGAGAATGAAGGTAGTTCATAGGTTTTCTACTTAAACTGCCCACAGGCACAGCTTAACAATTTTTTGCTTCTAGTTTAGTTTCTCTGATTTGGTGTGTGTTTTTTATCTACTGTGGCAGTGTGTGGCTGCGTTTGCAGTGTCCGCTGTGGCCTCCCAGTGGGAGCGAACAGGTAAACCATTCAACCCTCTACTGGGAGAAACCTATGAACTAGTCAGGTAAGTGAGCTGGTCCAGATCATGTCCAAACCTGACTGTATGAAAAATTCTGAGCAATATCTTTGCAATTAAACATTTTGAAGTACCCAGTCTTTAGTGTAGGATATTAATTATGATGATAATTAACAAAATACACTCACTGGATACTATATTAGGTGCATATTGCGAATAGCAGATCAGATCCCACTTTAACTTCAGATTATTTATGTTCAAAAAGACAGCTTGCGATAATTTGAGCTTTGTGATAGGGTCGTTACCCATTTTCTGCTTCCAGGAGAGTATACTGTGGTCATAAAGAGCTAGAATTAGTAAGCAACAATACTCAGGTAGGCTGTGGAGTTTAAACATTGTTCAAAGTGTGCCAAAAAAATATCTGCCACACCATTACACCAGCACTAGCAGCCTGAATTGTTGATACAATGCAGGATGAATCCATTCTTTTGTGTTGTTTACACGAAATTCTGACCCTACTATCCAAATGTCACAGCAGAGATGGAAACTCATCAGACCAAACAATATTTTTCCATTCATGTATTGTCCAATTTTGGCTGTGGGAATTTTAAACTTAGTTGGCAGGAGTGGTACCTGGTGTGGTCTTTTGCTGTTGTAACCCATTTGCTTCAATGTTCGACATGTTGTGCATTCAGAGAGCTAACGCTAACTGGATGTTTTCTCTGTTTTGGGCCAAAAAAATCCCAGTAGATGAGCAGTTTCTGCGACACAGTCAGACAGTCCCATCTGGCACCCACGATCATGCCATGTTGAAGTTCAGTAGGTCACGTGCGCCTAAATGCACACAGTTGCTTCAGTGTGATTGACTGATTACATATTTGTGCTAACAAGTGGTTGAGCAGGTGTGCCTAATAAAGTGGCCACTGAGTGTATTTTATCTAGCAACAAGTTCTTAAATTCTGCTGTGCAGCTTACCAAACATACACAGCTGTCTTCAAATGCCTCCATTCATCATAGCTGTGTCCCTGGTTATTTCAGGGAGGATCTGGGCTTCAGGCTCATCTCAGAGCAGGTGAGCCATCACCCTCCGGTCAGCGCCTTCCATGCTGAGGGCTTGAAGCAGGACTTTGTTTTTCATGGCTCTATTTATCCCAAACTCAAGTTCTGGGGCAAGAGTGTGGAAGCTGAGCCGAAAGGCACAATCACACTGGAGCTGCCCAAGTAAGAGCTGCTAGCTGTTTTTAAAAAGGAAATATTACCTGTATCAATATTTATCCTTTTACCAATTCGCCTATCGCCTTTTCTATTACCATTTTGAAAGTGCACATTGTGCCAAACTGTTTTGGTTTTTTTCCCTCCAGGCACAATGAAGCCTACACATGGACAAATCCCACATGTTGTGTTCACAATATCATTGTTGGTCAGCTGTGGATTGAACAGTATGGAAATGTGGAGGTGGTCAACCACAGGTAAGAGGATCAGCATGTAAAATGCTTGTACATAAAGTACTTGTTGAGAATTATTGAAGCATTAAAATGTCTTAATTAAAATAAGGCAAAGAAATAAAGGGAAATGTGATTCACAGTGTTATACTGTCTGCATTTGCATTTTAAACATGTTTTAATGTGCGATAATCAAATAGGAAGCAGCCTTTGGTCTTTATTACATTATTTCATGAAAAACAAAATGAAACCATTGTTATCACTGGTACATGCAGTAAAGTTAAATTGAAACAATGCTTAGCCAACCAAACAAAAGAACTGTGTTTTATGTTGTATTGTTAAGAGCAGTCTGACGTTTGTGTTACAAGATTTAAAATGCTGTCATTAACTTTCATGGGAATTTATAACAGAGGTTTTTCTTTCTTAGATAAAGGCAAGTAAAGAAAATAAAGTGGCCTCAAGCCATGATGTTTCACATCAAACACTTCTTTCATTAGCCAGCTAAGCTACGCTACTTAATAACGTGTTCCTTTTATTCATGCTTCCATTATAACACAATGCATGCAGCCATGAAAAGGAACACGTAGCACTGACCTAATATCTAAGTATCATGTGTTTCAAATTACGGCTAAAGAAAAAGTGTGATACAACTGATAAAATATTTTGGGGAAGCGTTGCTCTTGAAGAAAACAGACAGAGCAAATGAGGAAGTCTTGTGTGACTCATCCTGTTTCTCTTTTCACTTAGAACTGGTGAAAGGTGCTACTTGAACTTCAAACCATGTGGCCTTTTTGGAAAAGAGCTACACAAAGTTGAAGGATATATTCTGGATAAAAGGTAGAGCAAGATGTTCAGAGATGTAAATAATGAGCCGTCTTTGCAGAGAAGACTGATTTCAGTCTTGAATGTTGAATAAAATAGTGATGTGAGAGTGGGAGAAAATGCCTTCTCTTTAACCTTTAAGTCTGAATCTACATCACACATTGAAACATACCATAGGACACTGTGAAACATTAGTTTTCTTCCATATTACATGGAATGACAGTGAGTGTCAGATAGCTTATTTATCTGCCTATACTATCAATTTTTCCCTCATCCACCCCTCCCCATATGTTTGGGTGGATATGTCTGAATAAGCAGCGTTTTTTTAAAGGTGCTTCATTTGTAAATTAGGATCTACAAAATGTAGTATCAACCTATTTTAAAATTGAATCATTGTGCAAATAATCACTTAACAATTCATATGGTTAATAACTCATTGCAGTGTTAATTGCCTTTTTGACAAAATAAAAGTCAAAATACTCGAGTGTGGGAGAGGCGGTTAAAATCAGCAAACGGTAAAAACAAAAACGGGGGCAGTTCGATTAAAGATGGAGGATAAGCAAATCCAGTGAGTCATCGTAAACATAACTAGTGTGCATGATCACAAGAGCCAGACCAGATTTATATGCTGATAAATAATGTGCAGCAATAACAGATGCTAACAAGCAAGAAGATGGGAAGAGCTTGTGTTTTTTCTTGTTGTTTTTTATCTCAACGTGATGTCCAGGCCAAAAACTAGATTTTTGGTTTCATTCAAAACATTACATTTCCAGAAGTCTCCCACTCGCAAAAGTGTTGTGTGGGTTTTTTCTCTCTGTTTTTTGAGCTTTTGTTATGTTGACACTAAAAACAGAATGGGGGAAAAAAATCATTACAACTGAAATCATTACTAGTGTTTGTGCCTCGGGACATTCGTGTGTGTTTGTGTGGTTATGGTCAGTGTTGGTCAAGTTACTTGAAAAAAGTAATCAGTAACTAATTACTGATTACTCCCCCAAAAAAGTAATCCCGTTACTTTACTGATTACTTATTTTCAAAAGTAATTAATTACTTAGTTACTTAGTTACTTAGTTACTTTTTAAAAACACGATTTACAACCTGAAGAGGTGATAAAGTGATAGATCTTTCAGCCCAATTCTACTTTTTCTACATAATCCATCATACAAAATGTAATCAAATGGAAAAGTCTCTTTTTTTAACTTGTTTTATCAGTTTTAATCTTTTAACTTTATGCATCAAGCAAAACATTTAATTATATGCAACATTCTCTGACTTGAATAAATTAGTTTAACATTTAAACCTATTTTCTACACATTCCAGCACATAAAATAAAATATTTTTTGTGTTTTCACTCACTCTTTCAAACAGATGCAAGTAAAACACAGCAGAAAATAAATAAAGTCAAAGACTCAGCGGTCCTTTTGCTCTATTTTCACCTGTAAAGCAGGAGCAGGGTAGGCGGAGGGTTACCCTGGTGCAGGTGTGCTGCGGTCAGTTGAAGAATCCGCGCGAGTGTCTCTGTGAGTTTCCCATCACGTCGTAGCTACTCGGTGCTTGCTCGGAAATTTAGGGGTTTTTTTCGCTGTAAAAAGAAGTTTTCTTCCCACGCACGATGGACGCTAATGTTTTTGTCACTTTTTATGGAATCAAACTCAAAGTAAGGTCAGTACTTCCACACTTTAAACGCTGCACGCTCATACTCTCTCCCGCACTCGATATATTATCCATTGTTGATCTGCACACAGCTGCTGTCACCAACGTCGCACTTGCTTACGTCACTGTCATGAGACATTCTCGCAAAAAAATCACGGTTTTAGTAACGCAGTAACGCAGCGTTCCTACGGGAAAGTAACGGTAATCTAATTACCGTTTTTGCAATAGTAATCCCTTACTTTACTCGTTACTTGAAAAAAGTAATCAGATTACAGTAACGCGTTACAAGTAACGCGTTACAAGTAACGCGTTACTGCCCATCTCTGGTTATGGTTAAGGTTAGAGTACGTATTCACGAAATTACAACAACTCCTCTGAAGTCTGTGTGTGTTTGACAGCAAAAAGAAGCTGTGTGCTCTCTATGGGAAGTGGACAGAGTGCCTCTATGTTGTTGACCCATCTGCCTTTGAAGCACACAAGAAAAACAACAAAAAAGGGGCAGAGGACAAGAAGGGCAGCAATGCGGTATGAATTACTGAACACTGTGGAATCCCTTCACTTTACTGTTGTGATGTTTGCATGAGTAATATCATCCAGTGGTAAAAATGGCAAGCGACCGAGATCATTAGTGTTCATATTTAACACGTTCTGTAATGATGCATGTTGGCTGGAGCTCATCTGTCTGTTCAGCATTATTTGTGTTTGTCGTGCTGTTCAGGGTTGCGCTGAGGATCAGGAGGAGGTTCCTTCACCACCTGCAGACACTGTGGAGGTGGTTCCTGGCAGCCAGCTGCTGTGGAAAATAGCACCCAGACCAGCTAACTCTGTCCAGGTCCTGCTGATTAATGCACCATTAGATCTTTATTGGGTACTCTTAGAAGAAATCCAATGTTTTAACGTACAAACGCAATCTTTAATTGCAGATGTACAACTTCACATGCTTTGCGATGCAGCTGAATGAGTTGCATAAGGAGATGGAGGGAGTCATCCCTCAGACTGACTGCAGGCTCAGACCGGACATACGAGCCATGGAGAACGGTGACATCGGTAATGATTGGTGGTACTTAACCTAAACTGAAACTGGGGGTAAATTTTCATTTGCTTCCTCAAAAAATGTCAAATATTTTGATAGATCTCGCCAGCGAGGAGAAGAAGCGACTCGAGGAAAAACAGCGAGCTGCTCGGAAAAACCGCTCCAAAGCGGATGAAGAGTGGAAGGCGAGGTGAGACTGTTCTTCTTTCTTTATACTTTGACGCAGTAAACATGAAACCACGCAGGACTGACTAATTCCAGGCAATATTAAACCATCAGCCTTTGTTAGTGCAGATAAAATACCATTGCCTTTCTATTACCTCATATGAAGTTTTCATGGCGTATGAATGAATTAACAGTTCTTATCTATATGGTGTCATACTTTGTGTGCTGAAAAAGCTCAAGTTGTATCTCCATTTTATCTTCACTTGTCTTTTTTTTCTGCTGCATCCTCGCTTTGACGTTAAGAAGCCCTGCCCTTGGCCCGAGGTTAGAGCTGTTCGCTGTTCGCATCCGAAATGTTTGATGTGATCACGTGACCTTAACACATCTGAGTCTCTAAATTATCTACCACTGTGTGTATTTTCTATCCAGATATGATAGAGACAAATTTAATAAATCCGCTTTTCCTTCCACCAGCATGGCAGCTCCTCTTAATGGCACCAAATGCAATTACTCAATCACCCCATCTTCCCTCCGAATCATACATTTCTTTCTCACTTTCTCTTGTTTGTATTCAGTTTTGGCTCGCCCTGCTGGGATCTATGAATGCTGATATTTCTGTGATGTGTTTTTTAGGTGGTTTCAACAGGGGCAAAATCCCCACACCAGTTCCCAGGACTGGCTCTTCTGTGGTGGATACTGGAACAGGGCCTACAGCCAGATGCCGGACATTTATTAAAGGACTTTCTCTGCACAAAGCATGAACTGTTTTTATTGGAAAATTACAAGACCAAGCAATATGAAAAAAGTGTACTTAAACAGTGTGGCCTTAATCTACTTTATGGAGGTGAAGCTGTGCAGGAAATGTTTGACAGTATAGCATTTGCATTGACTTAAAGAGGTTTTTCTTTAAAATGGACTTTTAGCACAGTGGATAGGGTTTGTGATTTTTACTGTCCACCTGTCTTCTTTTAAATATTCATAATAGTGTTTTGTCTCCAGTTGTATATCTGTATATACTTTCCATAAATCCAGCCGTCAGTGACCTCATGTTATTTACATTCGCTCTGGACTCGCATTGCACTCGAAAACCCACTACTCGTCTAATGTGGATTGTGATTATTTTCTCCTGTATTTTGCTTTGTGAAGGAAAAAAGATTACAGAACAAAACCCACTGTAAATTTTCTGTATTAGTCTCAACCTTATAAAGATACATTAAGAACTGACTAATATGATTTTTTTATTATTTGTGTTTATTTTTTTCTGACTGCTGAAGACATAGATTGATATAAACCATGAGCAAAGCCTCAGTGATGGCAGTTTGGCCACTGTGATTGCGTTTTGAGCCAGAATATCCATATTTAGACATGAGGGCGAAGTCATGCAAGCTTATTGAGCAACTGACTGAGCACAGAAAAGAGACTAACATTAAAAAAAACAAAAAGAAAATAATTTTACTCAGCAAAAATTAAGATTTTGGGGGGGATGGGCCACAAATACAGTGCAGTCCAGTTCAGTGCTTCAACTTGAGCAGAGATGAAGCTTTCTACAGTGATGGTCCACAGCCACCTGTAAATAAAGTGAACACACACATCTAATGCTAGGCCTCAACAGAATCTGAATAGATGGATATTTAATAAATCGTGCCCCCATACGGTTACTTTAAGGGGAAATTAAATGTTGAGGATAGAACTGTCTTTTCTACAAGTCTGTAAACATGTTTATAGCTGTTGTAACAGTTTATTGGGTGTGACTCACTTTCTCTTTTTTGGAGGCAGCCAAGTGACCATTAGGCATATTTTGGCATTTCCACATTGGCAGAGCTTAAGGACCATTCACACAGGAAGCAACTATCAGTAAATAGTAAACAGACTTGTTCTTATATAGCACGTTTCTCCTCTGATTCACTCAAGCACTTTTTCTATGCTTAAGTGCTTTCTATCTAAGATTCACACACATTCATACTCTGATGGATGCGGGCTAACGCCAAGGATATTTGACTGGAGCAGCCAGGGATCAAACTGCAATCTTCCAATTAGCAGATGACCTGCTCAACCTCCTGACCTACAGCCACCCCATAAACCATAGCAATTTGATGACATCCAGCAACTTTAAGGGGCAAAATAACCACTGACAACGCAAACTGGGTGGGTCCCAATACTAGAACTGTACTATACTAATTCACAATGAACTGTTATTTGTTAAAAGTCATCTGTTGCCTATATAATAATCTATTTGTAACCCTAATTGATTAGTCATTTAATGCAGCCCGCTTGAATGTGTAGTAATTTACATATTGCACATTTAGAATAATTTATGACTATTTCTTAGACATTTAAAATATTCTGTCACTCATTTAATGACCTCTATGAGTCACTTCTAATTAGCCAACCATTTAAAGTAAAGTTTCACATGCATATTGATGAACTGCAAATATATCAGAATATACTTACATTTATATTTATATCTGTTACACATTATTGTAATTGACTGCAGTGTTTAGTATCATTTAAAATAATCTGCTGTACATTTATTGTTATTACTTTTTATGACATCTCACTTATTTTAAACGTAGAGCAGATTATTAGACATTTAAAGTGATCTTATTCATATTTTTCGTAATAAAAGTATAACTACACTATAAATAATAACTATATATTTTCTTCTGTACTTAGTTACCCACTCTCTATGTGTGTGAACTGTATAGTAATATCAAAGGGCAAAAATAAAAATAAACAAAAAAGACAAATTTCATTTCATATGACTTGAGCAGCTTTACAGTGCACTTGAATTACAGGGCAGAATACAGTCTTCAAGCCTGTGTGTGCTAACTACCACTACTGCTACAGACAGAAAATAAAAAGCAATTTGTGGGGGGAAATCCATCCATGTCATTCACTTGAACCTTGACACCTTCAAGTTCTTGGTAATGTTTTGCTGCCATCACCAGCTGAGAGTAAATGTGAACTAACAGCTCGCATTACATGAAGGGAAGCACTCCATCTATTGGTCAAACGTAGGGCAGAATTAAGGCTATTAGTATGAGTAAGGTGCGTGTGTATGTAATATTTACCTTAATTTTAAACACGGGAATGAACTGATGCTGTTTCTTATGGATCCTGTCTGTTCCTATACTGATTAATAAGGTTTTGTGTTAATGTGAAGCGACTGATATTGCGACAGATAAATATATCAGATGTTTAAAATTCATTCATCTATTTTCTCCAGTGTATGGAAGTCAGGGTCATGGTAATGCCGGAGCTTATCACAAGTGTCATTGGGTGAGAGGTGTGTTGCACTGTGGACAGATCACAGAGCTAACGCAGATAGATAAACATCCATTCACACTCACGCCTGCAGCCAATTTAGAATGACCAATTAACATAACATGGATGCCTTTGGAATGTGTGAGGAAGACAAAGTACCTGGTGAGAACCCACACAGACATGGGGAGAGCATGCACACTCCATGGGGAACAGCCACAGAGTCTCGGGATTCAAACGCAAGACCTTGCTGCGAGGCAGGGTGATTAGCGCAGCTAATAGATGGGATTGGGGTGGATTTGTTTAAAATCCACTGCTAAATTTATGGCAAATTTTGCTGTTGTGCTCTTAGATGGTGTTGTGGCTGCATTGAACTGAGTCTCTATCAGTTTTCTCACCTTATTGGTGTTCTGTGGGGAAATAAAAGTAGACCGTAACAGGTTTTCAGCTTCAGGGCGACTATTTTAATATCAATGCGTCTGGAACAGTGTAGGGAGAGTAGAAAATAAGCTTGCAGGTGATTTACAACTCGCTATCATGAGTTTGGCGTCATTGCTTTGTAATGAGCAAATATCAGGAAAACATTCCTGTGGTGGAAAAAAGGAACTGAAGCTTAGAGAAATACAATTCCGTTAGATTGGAAAAATTGTTGCTTGATTTCAGCCTAACTAGGTTTACTATTCCCATCCCTGTTTGTAATGATGTATTTCATTAGTTTGCGGGGCATCTGTTGATGCTCACTGGACCGACCACTCTGGAGGCTTTCGCAAATGCAACCGGCTTTCCATTAAGCTTCACATTTCGCAAGCAGCCCACAAAAGGTGAAGGCACAGGGGCTCCATTTTGATTTGTTGTCCCTAATTCAGGAAAGGAAAAAGCACAAAGAGATTCTGATCAGATTATACGACAAAAAGCTGAAACTCTCTGAAAGATATAATGCCCAGCGGTTCATGGATTTACCCCCAATGTGAAGCGATTCCAGGGCCGTTGAATATGATGTGGATTTGGGGCCTGCTTTCTCCTTGGACACGGAGTCAACCACTAGTTGGAATGCGTTCCTTTTTTTGGAGACTGAGAAACAACAATAACAGAAGAATTTTAAAAGCACAACTATCAACATGTGACTCACGTTCTTGAATGTTTTTAATACACGATGTCCTACCTGTAACCTCGTGAAATTTTCCATCACAGAGGCTTTTACGAGGTGTTACTGAGACACTAACAGCTCCATTACCATCATTTGCTTTGACGCCCACCTGGTAAAACATAACATATTTTGTCATCTCATGCAGCTTTTCTTTTGAATTGCTGCCCAATTAGCTGTCACAAGAGCGAGAGGTTTTACCTTGTTTTCCATTAAGAACACATTAAGGCTGGTCTTATCACTTTGAACGTGGAAGAGAAGACCCGTGAGGTGTTGAGGGCGCAGCTTGAAGGACAACAAAAAGTGCGAGCCAACGGTGAAGTAGTTATCTAGAATAGAAATGTTCTTTATGAGTGTGCGGATGATTGAAACACATCAGCAGCATCAAGATTTTTGAAATACAAGGCCAAACCTAAGACGATGTGACCGCCACCAAAGTATGTCCCTTCCTCTGCAAGCCCATGAAAGCACGGTAAGGCTTTGTGGCTCACCTCAGCTGCACCAACAAATACATCATTCATTTTGAATTCCCTTATACAGCTGATAACACTGTCTGTGGGGATGTTGTGTCCCTGATAAAGGACAGGAAGAGAAAAGAGAAGCCGGTCAGTGTGCAAACAAAAAGATGTGGGAAAATATTTGCCATAGCTTGAGTCTGATACAGACTTTAGTGTTTTTGCTTTTTGTACCAGCTCCCAGATACACAGGGTTGTGCAGGTCTAAAGATGATCCCTCATTGTTTGGTAAGCGGCCATCAGTCACACGGATCCCATCAACCAGAAGATGAAAAGTGCTGTTCTCCACGCTGAATTGAACCTGCGCACACGCAAACAAACTCAGCCATCCACAGAATATAACTTCACCATCACTGTGATATGATTGTGATATGACACACAGATATGAGAAAAGAATTACTGCATTTTTTCCCCTGCATATTAAGAGTTATGTCCTGATTGTTTATGATAAAAGTGATTTAGAAATTAGTTGTTCCTCCTGCTTTCCATTTATGCTCCAACAAACTTTCAAAAATCAGTTGCCCACTATGTCATTATTTTTTTTAATGTATTTTATATATTTTGTATATATATTTCTTGTTAGCGGTGTTTGAATTCCCATTGGAAGCTTTCTGATATCAGTAATTTTCTTTTCTGCACCATTTAAATCCTTAACGCTTCATTTTGGCACTGCCCGTTGTTTAGGGAAATAAATACATTTACTTTTTGAGAAGAATAACATATATATTTTCTCTGCCTGTGAGACACTTTTGTCATCCAATCAAAGCTTAATTGGTGCTGCTGTAAAGGTTATATTTGTTTGCTCTAATGAAAGATACCTGCTGCCCAGCTGCCAACAGTAGTAATATTAATTATTGTTTTTCTTTATTATTTTTTTTTATTATTTATTTTGTTTATTCTTTTAGTTTTGGTTACCTTTTTTTGTTCCATTGATCTCCTCTTTAGAGATATCGTCTCCTCCCTCATGTTTCTTAGTGTTTGCCTTTTTCCTGTGTTTCTTTTGCTTCTTTGTTCAATCCGATTAGTCTGACTTGCATTTTGCTGGTTTTCTAGTTTTCTAGTTTTATCCTACTGCTGATAAAATCTATGTGAGATAAGCAACCGAAATTCCCATATATCTGCAACTGTTCCTTTGAAATCAGGAGTCCAATGTTTAGAGCTTTGCTGCTTTTATCACTTAATATTTGTAATGAGACTTGGTTACAAACTCTATGCCAGTTGCCATCATTGCTCTTCTCCTTGTGCTGGATGATTCTGTTTTGACCAAGTGACATCTTGATCTTGCCGTTGGCCATGTACAGAGCCAGGAGGGGGACGGCTCCTCTTCCTGCGACATGGAGGATGAGCCCTTTGGACGATTTGGTATTGATATCAAGAGAGAAGTGAGGCCTGAGACACATGAGAACAAGAACAAAGTCCCTTTAAATGTTTATGAATGAATTCACAGCTGGATGAAGGTTTGACGAGGCACTCTAAAGGTTACCAAACCAAACCAGTCATGGAAAATGCCATTATAATTTTCAGGTTTTAGTATTTTACCTATAATTAAGGTTTTCTTGTGGGAGGTTGTAACTGACCCAGCTGTCTTTCTCATAGAGTTGGTATGCTCTCTGGGGTCTACATTGACTGCCAGCTGGAGTCGTAATCTGACACACAGCAGAAAAATGACTGCTGTTACTATGTCATTATCCAGCAATAGGGGAGCTGAAAAAAAAAATAGTTTGATGTGCTTACAAGGTTGTGCGTCTGGGGCCTTTTCATTGTGGAGTGCGGTGGGGGAGGCTGACTGCACTGACCAAAGATAATGTCTCCAGTTTGCGATAATGAGCTTAGATCAGCAGGTAAAATACTCGGCCTGTGTGAAATGAGGAGATTTTGTTTCATCAAAATTGAATCGTGTTATTGTAATAAACAGATATATATTGTGAGATATATTATAAAGCAACTGAAAGAATGTATAACAAACCTGCTTGTATAAAGATTAGCAATGCAGCCTTTGAATTTTCCTCTTTGCATGCTGATTTGGTCTGAATGTGCCGGACTCACATTTACATTGTCAATGCTAAGCAGCAGCCTGAGAAAATCACGACAACATTAGCGACGTGCTGATTTTAAATTTTAATTGCAATAAAATCCAGGTATCAGCAAAAAGATGACAGATCTTACCCTGATGGCTTCCCCACTGCAGACACGTAATGCCAGACTCCATCATTATACCTTTCATTTGACCTCAGGGTATAATTAAAACTATGAAAAACCACAAAGCCATCGTCCAGGGACAACTGGAGATTGTGGACAGGTTTGGAGCCCTGCAGTGAGAGTACTACTAAAGTCATCTTGATATTTTCCTTTTGATTTTCTTTTAAATCAAAAAGTGTGGCACACGAGATTTACCTGAGAGCCGCTCTTCAGAACAACGCCCCGCTTGCCTGTGCTCCTGAAGCCTAACGAGACTCTCACTGGCTGTTCGTCCCAGGCAAACAGAGAATCGACAGAAAGAGCCGAATTCAATGTAGCTGCACGAACACCCTATACACAAGCCAGAAACACACTAGTATTAGACCCCTGTGTCTACAGGCTATTCATTTAGTGTTTTAAAGCTAGACAGCGATTGACTTTTGAAATAGGAAATGTTACATTTTTCCACCTACAAATGAAAAGTTAACTTTTTAAGTAATAAAGCGCACTATTGTTGAAGTTGAATACACTACTATATCCTTAATGAGTAACCACTGGCAACTAATTTAAGCCCGTGACAGTTATATTATTTTAATATGAATATAAGAAACAAACTGCTGCTACAGTCTTTTTTCCCCTGTTATTTCCAGGTAGGTGTGATAGCTAATAATGGCCACATCATGCTACTGACTTCATGATTATTCTTCACAATAACGATTGGTTCATCATGGTTCATGGATTTGTTAAGTGAGGGGTGTCTCTGACTGGAAAACTGAGATAAGGGGTTTGTCAATCACAAGGTACCTTGCCGTGAAGCGCCTCAATTAAACATCTATTTTACACTTAATGGTGCCATAATTTTCAAAAAGAACACGCTGCTATGTTACATAAGACACAAAGTTAATAAGGCAACAATTTGATGGGGTACTGAGATCTAAAAGTGAGAAGTAAGTACATTTGTACGAGCAGGTACAAACACACTAACGAGGAGTTTTCCTCCTGCTGTGCATTAGAAACTAGGCACATTCGAAGCACCGCTGCACAGGCATCAATTCTCATACTTAGATACTTAATTGGGCCATAATTTTAAAAAGGAACACTCTGCGTTATTATATAAGACACAAAGTTATCAAAACAACAAGTTCTTGAAGAGCTAAAATGAAGTGAGAAGTAGGTACAATTTCTCATAAACTTTTTAAAAGTCTGACTAAGGAGAATTACCCCCCTGCTGTGCATTAGAAACCAGGCAGGTGCCGTGCACTTCTGCACTGGCTTCACTACTCAGACTCTGCGGTTAAGTCCATCTTTTATTTAAAAAAAAAAAAAAAGTTTCAAAAAGTCTATCCTCTGATCATCTGAGAGAAATTTTAATGCAGATTTGTAAATGGTAAATGGCCTGTATTTATATAGCGCTTTTACTAGTCCCTAAGGACATATCCAGTCATCCACCCATTCACACACACATTCACACACTGGTGATGGCAAGCTACATTGTAGCCACAGCCACCCTGGGGCGCACTGACAGAGGCGAGGCTGCCGGACACTGGCGCCACCGGGCCCTCTGACCACCACCAGTAGGCAATGGGTGAAGTGTCTTGCCCAAGGACACAACGAGCCCCGGACCGAGACTTACCAGTGAGGAGACTGGACATCCACTGCTGACACCTATTGTCCTGTTGTACTCGACAATCTCAGCATCTGCTTTCAGGTTATCCACGCATCCCCTGAGCGGTGCAGCTGTGATGTTGTGTCTGAGATTCAAAGGCAGACAGGCTCATAGAAAAGGTCAGTTTGATTAGCTGATACTGTTTTCTTCTAGACTACTCAACACACACATTGGCACTGGCATTTATATGTCATATAGTAATGGTCATGAGAGTGGTTTGATTTTTTTGTAAGTCTTTCAGTAGGGAATTATTTGTTTCCCTCCCAGAGGAAGCTGAGTTTGACATGATTTTAAAAGCATCGTGTGTTGCATTACCTCTCTCTGAGCTCTGCTGGAAGACCCCCAATGTAATAACTGATGTAGTCTGTTTGAATGTGATCTGTGGAGACCGTATTTTGCCCATAGTACACAATTAATTTATCTGCAATGGCAATTGCAAACTGCGTGTCCTGAAACAGGAAGCATATGCTTAGAAAGGCATGAATTTAACAAAAAGACTTTCAAGTTTTTTAAAGTAACTAATTGTATTGTTGTTCTTACAAACAGAGACACTCTTTCAGCACTCCGAAGTCTAATCTCTCTGTCAGCTTGTTGACCTTGTAGCACAAGGAAGCCTCTCTCCACAAACACACAGAAAAAGGACTCCTAAAACAGAAGAAACACATGAATTTTAAATCTTTTTTTGTTTGTTTTTTTGTTAAACATGCAGTTATATAAGTGCTTCAAGCATCTATTCAAAAATTAAAATCCTACGTTGTTTCCAATGTAGAATAACAAGGCATTTGTTTCTCGGCTGTTTGTGTGAAATCTGAACAGTCGCCTCTTTTTCCAGTCAGGATCCTTTATGAACGCCATGCGGTAACCTCTTCCTTCATAATAATCAGACACCTCTTCCTGTGCAATCCTAAACACATAATTTAATCATTATTTGACCTTTTCTAGTCAACACAATGTCCGACCTTTATTTTTAATTTTTTGTTTTATGCTTACTTCACAGTGTGCTGTTTTGCATCCATATTGACAGCATGTTTGAAGTTAAAAAGGCAGACAGGATTATCATTCAGGTAGGAGAGTTTTATGGCTCCTCTGTACTTGGGGTAACGCAGCTCCACTGGAGGCTATGAGAACAAAAGAGGACTGAAAATTGGACTGAAAAAGTGAACATGTCATTTACTAATGCAAATGATTTTGTTGAGTACACTCCTGTTCTCTAGGGCTCAGAAGCTCTAAGCTATTTTTCATTAACCCATTCCCACAAAAGGATGATGACAGACTGTGATAGGGACTTTGTATTTCAACTTCTTCACAAAAAGTACCTTTCTCACTAAATTGTTCAATTTCAGTCTCTGAATAAGACTGTTGTATGTCATTCATGCAGTCTATGGAACCCTATTTCCACAAAACAAATATTGTCATATATACTATAAAACAGTGATATAATATATAAAATCAAATCCATATCAAAATTGGGAGATCATGGCTTCCATCAAAACACTTCTTTCAGCATCAAATAAATTCCAAATAGTTTTCAAAGAAAACTTAGAAAATCATGCAATACGTTGAGTTACCCCATGAGTCAAAATCTTGACAATAAACAATACAATAAACCTTTTTCCGTACTTTTTTCTTTACTTCTTCCACCCATCAAGTCAACTGAAGCTGTGTGTGCTGGAAACTAGTTTTTATATGTTAGCTTTTCCTTTATTTAAAACCCATTATCTTTGGCTAAACAAATGAAAGACACAGTGTCTAAACTTTCTGTGTGCTTGCTTGTGTGTTATACAAAAGTTATCATTGCTATTGCAACGTTTACAATTTTACACAAGCTTATTAAATGAGTTTGAATTGGCTTTGAGTCGTCTTTCAACTCTCTACCCCTTTAAACACTATAAATTTGCAGGCAGGATGAAATGAAAGCAGAGACTTATTACAGTGAAGTAATCGGGATAGCCCCCCACGTAGAAAACGACACTGCCTGGATCCAAGTCGAAGACGCCTGTCATTGTGTTTGGGAGGTTACGTTTAGGAGGGAGACTGACACGCTCCTTTGACGTGAAGTTCTTTGTGACGTTCACTTCAGCGTCCTGGTAAACCCTGCAGGAATTGTTGGCACGAAGATAAGAAACATGTTGGTGACATCATGTAAACTTTCAGCTAGCAAATCCATGTTCATTTTAAAATACACTTCTACCATATGTACTCAGTACCTGTGGAAGATAACTCTGTCAACGGCTGAGGAGTTCACGCTTCCGAGTGTTATTTGGCTGGTTTCTATCTCATGAACCACTCCACCCAACTTATAGACACAAACCAACACAGTGTTTCTGATAGCCATTCCAATGTAGTCTCCAGAAGCCTAGAAATGTAATAAAAGAAACCTAAGGTATATTAAAGAAAAAAACAAAAAACTACATCATGCTTCCTGTGTAGGCCGGTATGCACGCTCACATTCTTGCTGCCCAGGTAGAAAACGAACAGGTTGGCATCTCTGTGTTCATCCTGGTGTCGTTTTCGTCTCACATCAGACTTAGCCGGGATTTTGTGATGCCGATTGAGGAGAAGATCGACAGCTGTAAACGCTTTAATGTCCTCAAGGTCTCTTGGAGGGTGAAGCTCAATGTGGCTCTTTCCATTGAAAGTGGTGCCAAGAGAGAGCTGTGACAAGAGACGGTAGAAATCGTGTGTGTCACAAAAACAGATAATTTATGTGTTTTTAAAAAATAAACTATTGTATTCATACATTTATTATTTTATTTTTACAAATTAGGGGTAATGGAAACAAGGTTGCACTACTTTGAGTTCTATTTTTGGTCCACCAACTCAAGCAGAATTTCTGGTTTTTTTGGTATTTCCAATGTGAATGTTTGCATCAGAGTTACTAAATGAAGCAGCTTTCCACATGTAAATAATTCTAATGTCACCATCCAAGTAGTAATTCTAGCTGGTAAAGTCTGTTTATTTCTGAAAGGTCAGACTCAGCAAAAAAAAAAAAATGTAACCAAGTATATTAGCTTTTTGACTCAGCACCAGCATTTAAGGCCGTATTGTGTTCAGCAGATTATCTAAAACTTCCTGAGAGCAGTCGCATGTAGCTGACCCTGTAACCTGGTTGATCCTCCAGACAACAGATGTCAGTCTGGGCTGTGCAAAAATTTAGTTTCCCATAGCTGGCAGCCTTGTTACTCCTGATCAGAGGGGAAAATACTTTCAGCTTTGTCTATGAATCAAGCCAAAATACAATCCAGCTATCATGCTCTGTCCTCCTTTCACCAAAAACAAGGGAAATACTGAAGATAATCTCTGCACACTCCAAGGCCAAATGAATTCTCTTTGGATAGTGCTTACATAGCACTTAATATATAATGTGTTAATTTGAAACAGCCTTAAGCAATATATTAGTACTTTTGAGAGTTTATAATGACTCTTCTATATTGTCAATGCTGATCACTCATCTGTTCTTATATTACTTGATCTTACTGTTGCATTTGATACAGTGAATCATGAAATATTAATTTCCTATCTTCAGCAGTGTAGTGATATCAATGGCACTGCTCCAAACTGATTAAAGTCATATCTGATTAACGGTTCTTTTTCCAGTAGGATTTGTTCTAAAGCGTCCACTTTGACCCGTGGAGTACCACAGGGGTCGATTAAAGGCCCTATTCTGTCTCAGGCTTCATACCTTAATGTCATGTAAAGAAACCTGGTGTAAATTGTGATTCCTCTCTGAAATTAAAGACAGATTAAATCTGTCACTATAGCTAGCTCCTTTTAATAATGAAAGTCAAACCTCTTGTTTAGTTTATTAACCTTTAATAACCTTTCATCATATTATTATGTTTTCCTAATTGTTGTATCGATTGTTGTGCAGCACTTTTGTCAGGGTCTGCTGTGCTTTAATGTGTGAAATAAATGAACGTCCCTTGACTTGAAAAGTAAATTGCAAACATAATAAAATATCTGTCTCAGTAATAGCAGGTAACACTTTACATTAACAATCATTAAAAAATTGTAAATATCTTGTAATTAGATCAAAAGTTTGTATTATTGTTTTTGCTCGTATTGTTAATACTCCTGTTTGAGTTACTTCCTGTTTTATTGAATAATATTTTCTTTGTGATCGTTAATAACATCCTGCTTCCCTCTATTTTCTGTGCCACTTTTATTCAACTAGTTAATCACTCGCCCCAGCATATGTACCACCTGTTGTTCATTTTTCTGTTGCCACATGGTCTTTTAATGTCTTGGAGTCAAGCATTTAATTTAGTGCAATTTTTTGTGACATGATTTTATTTATTTATTTATTTTATTCATTTTTATTATTTTAAAGTTTTTTTGAGAAGTGTGGATTTTTTTAATTAGTTTTTTTATTTCACTTTTGTGTATTTGTTTGGCCTTTCTGAGTTATTTGATTTTCTTGTATTGCATTTATTAATGAAAGCAATGCAATACTGTGAATTTTTACATTTTAGCAGTGCTAATTTCTCTTGAAAACTTGAAGATACCTGCAAAGAACCATGAAGCTGAGGAAAACTGCAGACACAGCCGACAGCTTCATAAGGTTCAGTCTGCAAGCTACACATTTCATATGCACACTGTACTGTCATACACTGTGAGGCTGTTCCAGCTTTAAATCAAATCTGACAAGTCAATTAAGAAATTAATAGGAAAGATGAAATTAAAAAGAAAATGTTACCCTATTAACAAAGTTTCTTGTCTCCTCTATTATGTCCTTGATTCTCTGGATGCTTTCTGTCATGTTTGGGTGAGGTGACATCCTCCTACCAAGAGCCTTGACTTCTGCGAGCTTGTCACTCATCACAGGGAATGCTTTGTTGAAGCTTTTTACTTAAGCGGATAAAATAACAACACATAAAACCTTTAAATGACTGTATTTTAATTGCAAGAATATGTTTAAGGAATTTAAACACTTACCAGCCTGGTCTGCATCTGTCAACATGTCATTTATATTCACACTGATATTGGTTAAAGTTATTCTTCCCACTTCCTCGCTGATATTTCTCAGTCTCTCTTTCACACTGCTGACTGTAGCGTTAGCATCAGAAGCAGCAGTTTTCACAGACACTATCAGTGCCGCTGTGTCATCTGAAATACAAAAGAAAAACTATCATATGCAGATACAATAACTAATTTGACGTTTATTTTCTGATCTGCATCAATTCCAAGTGCTCTACAAACCTCTTTTGATCTCTTTGAGTTTGTCACCGATGGATGAGGTGTCGATTCTCAGTGATCTTCTTTTTTTCTTTTGTTTATTTACACGATTCCTGTGAGCATTTACTGTACGTGACACCGCTGTTCAAAAGAAATTAGAACACCTTTTCATTTTGCACATTCAAACTCAATATATTTGTCTTGATACTTGTTTTGTTTTTACATACTTTTAAGGTGACTTTGAGTGTCTCTGGTTTCCCTCCATAGATAACTTGAGTTATCTTTCAGCTGTTCAGACCTGCTGATCAGACCTCCCTTCTTCACATCCTAATTTATCATTCAAATATTGCATTAATATTTTCTATAAACACGTAGATTTTTTAATAACTCTTACTAACAGCACTGAAGTTACCTTTAAGGTTTGATCAGCAGCCCTTTTGGACTCCTTTGCTGCCTTCTCAGCCATTTCTACTGCCTTAATGATGCTGTCATAGGCCCCTATACCCAGGAGGCTGACCAGTGAAGTGCTGTTAGTAGCGGTATGAAGCGCTCTGTAACAAAATCCAAGATGGTCTATTATGTTAAACAAGAAACGGGGCCCAAGCTAATCTAAATCTGCCTTGCTTCTTTATTTGTTCTTGGGATTCACACTCACTGTTGTAATTCTGTCACCACTCTTTTGAGCTCCTTTGCATGCTCCTCTGCCTGGGCTATAGCTTCCACCTCTGCTATTTTTAAACTGTTGTTTAACTGCTGAAAGTGTTCCAGCTTGGCACCATCCAACTGAGCTGCTCGCTTCTCAAATTCCTGCAATTTAAACAGTAAACTTTAATGCAAAGTCCAATACTTTTGAGAAGTTATAAAAAGCTGCTTATTACTTTTTTAACTTCCTTAAGTATCGACAAATTGTCAGTAATGTTCTTTAGCAGATCTTTAGTCATTTCAGTCCCAGGATGGAGAGTGCTTTGTTCTTTATCCAGCTGAGCTTTAAGATGCTGGAAAAAGAAGAAAGATAAAACAGTGTGTCATCAGAAATGTATGACATGGCCAATGAGAGCTTTATTTCCCATTACCTGCAGCTCCTGTAGGGCAGTACGACTCTTGAGGTTAAGACCCCTTGCTCTGTCAACTCTGTCCTCTGCATCCAACAGCAGCTCGCCCAACTCTCTCACAGCAGAATGTGAGGCCATGAGAGAGTCTCCACTCTGAAGCAGGATGAGTTGTTTCATTTCTGCAGCAGCTATCATGTCGTTGCTGATGAGTTCTAACACTGAAGAGAGTATGCAAAATTTAGATATCAGAGTTATTTGATATTGGCCACAGAATGTCTTCTAACTCTAATTTTGACAATTATATTTTCATTAATTATGAAATTATTAATCTGCAGTTGTGTTTCTGAAATGGTTTGGCTGATTGTTCATGTCCTCTGTTCTGTTTAAAGATCTGAGACGCATTCCTGCCACTACAGTTAGGTCCATATATATTTGGACACTGACACAAGGTTTTATCATTTACTGAAACATATTCCAATCATAGTTACATCATGGACTTGGACATTATCTGTAGACTCAGCTTTCATTTGAGGGTATCCACATTCAAATCAGATGAAGGTGTGGGCAGTTTCTTCATACTGTCATTATCAATTAAACAGAGAAAAGACCTGGACTTAATTTGAGGTGTGATGCTTGAATTTGGAAGATTTTCCTGTGAAGATGCGGTCAGAGGAGCTCTCCATATCTTTTTGTTCAACCTACTGAACGAAAGCCAAAGGCCTGCACTTCAACTGCATCTGAGTTGTTTTGTTGGAAATCATTGTTGTAAAGTACAGAACTAAAATTGGAAAAAAGTTGTCTCTGTCCAAATATTTATGGAGCTAACTGTATATCTGCCACATATTTGTGTTTGCTCTGGTTCAATAAACGGTGAGAGCCTGGGTCACATACACTATGGGAGTCAAAACTATCTCCACATCCAGACTATTTGATTTGCACACACAGATTAATCTTGCTGCCAGTCAGTCAAGAGTGGAGGATTAAAGTGAGAATCACCCCAAATATGGAAGTATAGGTCAAACCAAGGAAGTATACTGGGCCTGATGTTTTCATGAGAATAATTCTGCTATCTGGGCATAGATGGATGTATCGACCCATTCGGTATAAAGGTACATGCTGGCTACTTAGCCTAGCATAAATACCGTAAACAAGAGGAAGAAGAGAACATCTGTAGTGTGTAAAGTAGTCACCTTTTTAGTTATTGGTGGGTATTTGTTCCTATTTCCATTTGATTTCAGCAGATATGCTGCAGTTTCATTTTTAGCAAACGAACATGCCAGTTGGTTATTTCTTAAAATGTCAATTAAATCTTTATACAGTCATTTTTATATAAAAACATTAGTGAATTCTCAACTGGTGAAAGGGGGTTGGTCTTTGTGGAATAATTTAACATGAAACACAATGTTTGTATTTAAAATACTAAATGCCAATGTGTCCATTTTCAGCCCCACTCTCTCTCCTCATAAGCATACTGTAATCTCTATGCTCAAGGAAAAAAGATCTCTAACATTTATGTGCCTTCTCCTGCTCGCTTCCTGCTTTGTCCCTCTGAGCAGTGCAGCCTCTCTTTCTCATTTCCTGCATGATGCGCTGAGCTTCTTCCATCATCCTGCCTTTGTCCTTTTCAGAGAGAGAAACTGAATCTTCAGGTTTCGCCTCAGTTAGCTGCTTTATCAGATCTGACAAGAGGAGAGACAGTGCTGTTAAATGATATAAATGGTAAAAAATGGCCTGTATTTATATAGCGCTTTACTAGTCCCTAAGGACCCCAAAGCGCTTTACACATCCAGTCATCCACCCATTCACGCACACATTCACACACTGGTGATGGCAAGCTACATTGTAGCCACAGCCACCCTGGGGCGCACTGACAGAGGCGAGGCTGCCGGACACTGGCGCCACCGGGCCCTCTGACCACCACCAGTAGGCAACGGGTGAAGTGTCTTGCCCAAGGACACAACGACCGAGACTGTCCAAGCCGGGGCTCGAACTGGCAACCTTCCGATTACAAGGCGAACTCCCAACTCTTGAGCCCGATGCCCACTTTGACATAACAGGTAATTCGGTTTCCTTAACAAGTGTCACAAAGTCTTTGGCAGGAGAGGCAGGAAAGGTCTGCTTGTACCTGATATCACTGAGCAGAAATTATTAAAGTTAGGAACACTCCAACTTCACGCTGATAAGACCACATATATTTTCATATTTCAGAGATGTACCTTGTATTGGTGTGAGAAGACCTCCTGTTTTAAATAGATCTTCTGCCTTTAACTTCGTTTCATTTGCAGACTCCAAGGTCTTCTTCAAATATGATGTAATGTCAAGGTTCTGGTAAAATTTTGGAAAATATTTAAATATATTTAATAATAAGCCAACATAAAGAGCTGGGAAAGCTCCCTGTGGGTTCTCTGTCTTTCATTCTATTTGGCTATCCTCTACTATTCTAATATGAGTTTGCATTTACAATTAAAAAGGAAAAATTATCAGTCTCTTGGATGAGTTACATTTTGATTAGCATGGGAAAATTCACTCCAGGTACCTCATCACTCAGTTGAGACAAGTCATATCTGTCAGCAGCCACATCTGCTTCCAGCTGTTCAACCTTTGGATCCAGGAGTCTCACAGCAGTACTGTGCCTCCCCATCTGTACCTAAGAAACATTAGATAAGAAGTACTTTGAACTTGGATAAATGTTGCTGCATGATCTGAAATAGCAAATATTCTCAAGGGCAGTGTATTTTCTCAGAAAAACACCTATTCCCTGTGTGAATCGCTACCTTTGCTTCAGATATGTTAGCCTCCAGGTTGTTCAGAGTAGATCGTGATACAGGACTATGACTGATGTTCTGCAGCTGCTGCTTCAGCCAAACCAGATCATCATCCATCTTCTCCGAGTCCACCAGCAAAGTGTAAGTACAGCTGTCACACTCTGCTGGTAAAGGCAAGATGAAATGTAGTGAGTCTTAGTTTTATAGGTCAAAACACGACTGCAAGATGAACTTTCAACACAGACTCACCATGACAGTGATCCCCACAGTTACTATTACCAGATGTGATGCACTCTGTTGAAAGGAAAAAATAGTAAAGTTGGATCTCATCACATGAAGGCCACTTTAGCTTTCATATTAGCCCATGTATGCAAATCCATATATGGAGATACAGGCTACAAAAATATACAGTAAGTATAAGTAAGTTGTAGGAAATCAAACAAACAACAAACAACCAAAAATACATAAATAAATAAATAAATACAATTTCATTTAAAATGTATATATACAATAATATTAATTTTATGCCTTAAATAACTAAAATTACATCAAGAACATGTAATTAAATTAGATGCTGAGGAGCATGCCCGAGAAATATGAGAAGAATTGAAAGCAGACCTTCATTAAAGCAAAATAAATTGCAACCAGACACTCTGTACCCATGGAGGTCATGTTTAGTCTCTCACAGCTCAATGACTACAGACACCGTCCTTCAGCAATGTTTTCACTCTATGTTACTGAGTGGTGATTTCCTCAGCTGTATTTGTAGACTATACATTACAGATGCATTGCAAAGTGAACCTGGAGAAAACATCGGTGCACTTCTGGCACAAAGGGATTGAGATCTTTTTTTTCTCAATGAGTAATTATCTATTTATTCATTACTTATTATGTATTTCTTTATTGCATAAATAGTCACCTCCAGTCAGAGAATCACACATGTTCAAACCATTCTTCTTGCAGTTGCAGGGCTTGCACATGCCCCCATGCACCATGGGATTGCCATAATAACCAAATGCACATCTTAAAAGGGGGAAAAAACACGAGAAAAGTAAATAAGTTTGAGGGTTGGGGCGTTTGCTGCAAAGATGAAGATGCAAATGATGTACGGTTACCTCTCACATCTGACTCCACTGTAACCATGTTTACACAAACATTCCACCACTCCTGAGCCAACATCGAGGCAGGCCAGTGCAAAACTAAAACAAAGAGTGAAGGTCTTCATATTCACGCAAAACAAGGAAAAGGAAAGCTGTGCAGGAAGAGTAGGACATAAACAGATACTGACTTGTTCTCTGTAAAGGGACATGGACAGGCACAACAGGTTCTGTTCACTGGATCTTCAAAATAACCCTCCTTGCAACGTTCACAGCGATTTCCTGCAGTGTCGAACTGACATTTCTAGAGGCCAGTTAGATCAAACAAAAGAAAAGGAACATGGTTTCCATCTGGCCCAGCAGCGTGACTACAAATGCTACAACACTGACATCTGCTACAATATTGTTTCTCAGCAGCAGAGACATCACTTGTATCTGAGTAATTATTGTCTTTTTGTGTGTGCATGTGTGAGTCAGCACCCACCACACAGTTCCCTGTACGCTCATCACCCTCATCGGAGAGCCCGTTGCAGCTGCATGGCACACACTGGCCCCTGTTCGGTCCGGCCCACTCTCTGTAGAAGCCAGAGCTGCACTTCTGTAATGACACAGCGAGATGAACAGTCGACTATGGGGCGATTAACATAATGGAAAACTCCAGGGGTGCTTGACCTACTTTAAAGTAATGCATTACCACAAATCAATCATTATACAAGGTGTAAATGCAGTTCTTGCTGTAGTATTTGCTGTAAAGTGCACTGTAAGAAAAAGTCCTAATATAAAAGTATTTTACAGTTTTGATCTGTTCTTCTAGAATATCATTAAATTTACATAAATAGACTGTGATTTCACATTTCAAATGTAAATTAATGTAAAATCACTGTAATGTAATAAAACATAATTTCCTTGTTTTGTAAATGTATTTGTCTGTACATATGCATATTTAGATTGTTAAAATACATTCACAAATGCATCATGATTGCACAAATATTTGTCCGTTATGTGAAGGATTGAACTGTTAAATTCAAATGTAATGCTATGGAAAAATATATAACATGATTCCTATAAACTTTGTTTACATCAAATAATTATTACTATTATTGCTATTTAGGGTGATCGTGGCTCAAGAGTTGGCAGTTTGCCTTGTAATCAGAAGGTTGCCAGTTCGAGCCCCGGCTCGGACACTTTCGGTCGTTGTGTCCTTGTTAAAGACACTTCACCTACTGGTGAGGGGCCGATGGTGCGATATGGCAGCCTCGCCTCTGTCCCAGGGCATGCAATGCATTATTATTTAAACCAACTGTTAACTGTATATTTCTGTACATTTAAGTATTATTATTCATATTGCCACATTCATTGACCTTGTTTATAGGTAATTTCATTGTTTGATCACATTAAAATGCTCCTAATTTAATGTTTAAAAGCACATGAAAAAGGCAAAATCCCATGTAAAATTAGGGCAACAAACTGTATTGTCATTACTGAAAATAACCATATTTTTATGGGAAAGTTATTTTCTGTTATTTCATGGTATTATTTTGGCGCCCCAGCTGCCGGAATATTACTGTTTTTCTAGGATTTTTTTTTTTTAACAGTGTGGTGTGCGACATAGAGATACGTATTGAAGAGCATGTGCATGTTGGAAATGAGTCTGCTCCAGGTTATTATATATCCAAGTAAAGGTCTGGTGAGCTTAGGATATCTGGCACGTAAAAAAACTCATGTCTGATAGTGACTGCACAAGAGTTAATAGTAGCTTTATATGCTCAGATCACAAAAACCGAGTCACTAAGATTTCTTGACCTTGTTTTCTCTCACTGCACATAATGTAATAACAAACAGTAGTATAGAAAATAAGAAGGAAAAACACAGTGAGTAACAGATAAGCCAAAAAGCAGCTGCATTACCTGAGTGGCAGCACCTGCTGTCTGGTTGCTGAAGGAAGGATCACAGAACGTTTTCCTGCTGTGCTGCTTCTGACGGATCTGAGTGCGTCTGTCATGCCAACACTTTGGATATTTCTGAGCAGAGGGACAACTTGGAGCAAAGCAGAGCAAAAACAAAGGCGCTGCAATGCAAAGCCAAGAAGCAGCCCACTGCATTTTAAGTCTTTCAATGAGCCCTGTGAGTGTATTAAAAAAATCCTCCCTGCTAGGAGGGAGCTTCGACTGAACCTTGGAGCTTTTTGTGCGAGAGAGTTGCAGAAAAGCTGGATTGTATAAGTGACTGAGAGTGTAACTATATGTGTGACTTAAGATCAAAGTTCAGTGAGGTGTGGTTGCACACGAAGGAAGACGCAGTGTGTGAAATAAGTGACAAATGAATCTAGAAGAAATCACAACTTTTGAACTCATATGGAATATAGTTTATTAAAGCAAACAGGAGTACCAAAAATATCAAACAGAAACAAAAAAAACCACAGATGTAAAAGCTTTATTTGCACTCACTTTTAAAATAACCATTACATTTGTTCTGTTTGCTCACAGATTCTTGTTGAGGCCAGGCTCAGTTTTTTCTTTTTAGATTTTCAATTTTTTCTCATTTCAGCCTAACAAAAATAACAAAAAGTTGCAGTCTGGCAATGAAAGTTACAAATCAACTGTGACTAATATTGCTTACACAGGGTACCCTGATTTGCTTTATATGGTCTAATCTACAAAATCTATATGTTAGTGTGTATAAGGTAGCCCTTTAATCCATGAGGAAAGTGTTTATTGAGGTTACAGAACACAGGAGCCGAGGACCATTTTCCTACTGAGTTCTTTTTTAAACCAGAAGAGTCGCCCCCTTCTGGCTGTTAGAAAGAATGGAGATTTTAGTTACTTTCACTCTGAATTCACTTTTCAGACTAAGAAACTACATCTATGTTTAACACAAAGTCTATGAATGAAGGTCACACAAAAAGGAGGGCAACAAAAACAAAACAAAATCCAGTATATGATGATATGTTGAGGGTGGGGGCATTACTGGACAGGGCAAAGGCTCCACTAATTTTGGACAACATCTAAAGGTTTTGGAGCAATATCGCCATCTAGAGGATGTCTGTTTCAGGTAAGACTTTGACAAACTACATTTTGCACATAATGCAACAGCAAGAGTTCAAATCTAAACTGGTCTGCTTCCAGTTTAGTCCTATCAGCCAGTGAAAATATCAAAGGCGGCTCTAATCTTTTGAGTTGCTGAAGGTGACCCTGGTATTAATCACACATTTATTTTAGTTATTTTATTATATTTTTTTATTTACCTCACAAAGATGTCCCTGAGAGAAGCGACATGTTCATTATTAAAAGGTTTCAACTTTTCATAAACATTTACTAAACTGTCAGAAAGGTGATTTGGGCTGTATGAGCACTGACTGTTGATTTGTGGAGATGAGGTCCAATGGAAGAGCGTAGCCGTGAGACTGCCACATCTTATTAAATCATAGAATAGGGTACAAGGCGTAGCTGGCGAGGCCACAAGCGTTTTGGCCATTCCGGACGATTCGCATAAAGCCGCCTTCACCCCAGCCAGTTCCCCAACTATTGGGGGGGGAAAAGACATTTTTAGGTGACAAAAAGTGGAGGTTTTGGTCAGATGCTATCTTTTTCTTTTAACAATATTGAACAAACCTGTTCTTGATGATCCAGTAGTCTTGGCCTTCTTGTGAGCCATAGCCGACCAGCAGCACTGCATGATTCAGATTATTGGGGTTGCAGTTGGGCTCATCATATATTCCTGCAAAGGAAACATGAACCTACTTAACTGACTTTTGGAAATTTGTGGGAAGCAAAAACAAACTGATAACACAACAGTGACATAGAATAACCCTTAACTCAGAGAAGGAAAATTCTTAGTGACCAGTTGTTAGGGAACATTACTTGTGGTATTTCTTACTTTTTACATGGTGGCTTCTTATACATAAAATGCCCAAATTTTTTAAAAATGAGGTCCTGTGAATGTAAGCTTTTTGCTTGGGGAAGTTTTTTTATTCTTGGATCTGTATGATGTGAAGAAGAGGATATCCTCGGTATGGCACACAGCTTGGGTTGTGAAAACTGATGAGCAACCCACATGCTCTTCACATTCTATGTTTGTGAGGTGTAGGCAACTCAGAATAAAGTTAACCTAAAGGGAATACGGTTTTTAAGGGGGAGGTGCTTAAATTGCACTTTTTAAAGGCAATTTATGAACCAGAGCACCAGTATAAGACAAATGAGGCTCATCTTGAACCATCAATCATGCAGAGTTACTCAATTAAACTCCAAAAATAAAAAACATGAAGCTGAAAATTACCATAATAAGTCCTGTTTAGCATTTAGTTCAATCTCCAACAACTCCTAATGGGAATTTCTGGGTCTTTAGTTACTAAAAGCTTTGTTGTGTCCCCAAGATAGTTGCTAACTTTGTTTGTCTGCTCACTGTTGCTGAGTATCCGATGGGATTATCAAAGCTTTTTTGCTGAAAAAAATAGCTGCCATACAATGAGAACAAAAACAACTAACAACAACAAAGTTGCACTTTGTCACTCTTGTCATATGTGGCTTAATGTGGCTTTGTTAATCTAAAAATTCTCATTATAGCAGCTCTGAGTTTAAAAAGTCCTCTTCTTATCAAAATCGACTTAAGATAACATAACTGTTATTTTTAAGGCAGTTAACCTGAGCTGTAGAACAGGAAGCTTGCATGATCTGCATCAATAGCAACTGTTATTGGTCCAATAGTTGCCAGAGCATCAGCCATAGCTTGCTCATCTCCCCTGGGAATGAACCTGTAGTCCCTGATGTGAGCAACTGCAAGCCTGCTGTCGTAGAAACAGGGCTGAGTGTCCTGTTAAGAGAAATAAATGTTAACCACAGCATGTCCGCAGAATTATTTACTTTTTTATGATGTAGGATAAGACAGCAGAGTCCTACCACTGAGGTGTATGGGTAGGTGTTTGAAGACTCCAGCCCGTTGCTGACCACATAGTCATAAGCATTGGCCATCCAGGCACCACTGCACCCATAGGTACCAAAGGATTTAGAACAATCCACTAAGTTTTGTTCGCTCAAGGATATCAGCTGACCTGTCTTTTTGTACAGCTGTGCCTCTATAGCTCCCGTAGTGCTGAAGGCCCAGCATGACCCACAAAAGCCCTGCAAAGAACATTTAAAACAAAGATCTGATTGTGATTCAGTCTGAATATACCCACTCATGTGATGGAGGGACAGTCTTACCTGATCTTTAACCTCAGTCACAAAACCCATGTTTCTGTAGTCAACAGCATAGCCATCTAAATGCCTTGCATTGTTACGCAGTCTTCGAGCTGAGACTTCTTTCCCTCTCTTTACAAACTGAGCATTCATCTTGGCACCTTGCAAAACCCGGTATTCTTGTTGTGTCTGCAAATGTAAAACAATTTTTGTTCACAGTATCACAGTATTCACAGTTTGTTACAGCAATTAATCAGACAATTCTTTTTTTTTAAGGTCTTTGTGGAAAATAGTAGGTACATTTAGGAGCTGGTTAACTCCGGTTAAGTTCTTTGTTGAAACAAAACACTTCTACTCTACTACTAAATTCTACTAGAACAAAACAATACTCCTTACTAGGTCTCCATATCTATTCATAGCCATACTGAATGACTTCATCCCCATGAGAAACCTTCGGTTGTTGTCTTCAATCAACTGCTTATTCTCCTCCCAGATGGCTCTCCTTTCCATGTCATCCTGATGGTTAACACAGGAAAAGCACACGCAAGAAAAACTCGAATAAATTAGAGAACATGTGGACTTTTCGTTAGAGAACATTTGCACTTATTGTTGTTGTGAGGATTTTAGATGTGGAGGCTGTCTCACTGATTCATCATAGCTTATGCCATATCTGCTTTTCCAGATCTCCCACTCAGTCGGGGCCTCCTCATCTGAGTCTGCCAGCACGTGCTGCAGGCCACTTAGCAGGACGGACAGCAGAGCAGCTTTCAGCAGAAAGCTGGCCTGCTGGACTAGAAGGACCAGAGCATTGCACAGTTGCATTGTGTATATGTATAATTCATCATATTTCATCATATCATGTTGAAAGGATGGCCTCATGAGCCCTCTGACTGCAACTGTATTATCAATCAAAAGAAAAATGGAAATCTAGTCAATATAAAAAGTGTTCTCTGAGCTTATGTTAGCTTAGGTTAGTTTCTTTAAAAATCAACAGTGAAAATAGACTTAAGGGATTTTATAGAACAAACCAACATATAAAAGAGACATATAACATTATATAAGATTAGTTGTTCTTTTGATATTAAACAAAAAGCTCTGGTCAGCTTACCTTCATGCATGTGAGTCTGTTTTGGTCCCATATTCTGAGAGCAACTCTGAACAGTGACACCGAAACAGACCTGCCTTATAAAGCTTGTCAGTAAGTACATGTTACTACTATACTTTAAGTTAATCCCTAAATCAACACTCATGACAGCAGCTGAGAAGGACATTAGTCAACAAAAATAAGATGCTTATCATGCTCCTCCTTGGCCATAGTGCTGTAATCATTTAGAGACAGCTAAAGCAGCAGTTGTGTAAATCCCTCAAATACTGGTTTATAATTGAGCACAACAACCGTCACATAACTGTGCAAAACAAACTGTGAAAGGGGAACTTTATCTAAATAAAAGTGCCAGTGAACTGATGTAAGAAAGCTGAGGGTAACATTTCTGCATTCAAGAGTGCATACAATAAACAGTAGTTAAAACTTAACCAAAAGCACAGAGCTTGCAGGCATACAGATCCGTTGTGTAAGCAGGATTTCACTGCCATATTCGGCTTCATTTTAAGTCATTCATACTCGGTATAATAGTTTATTTTAGCAAAGTTCTGCTACACAAATTTGTATTCTGTTTAGACATTTTGGATCTTTGTTCTGAGAAGATGAGGGATTTATCCTTTCTTTCTTAGAAATGTGAACTAAGGATAACCACAGCAGACTTTTGCTCTCTGAAATAATTTAGGACTAAAACACAAACAGAAAGTTTCAGAGAAAAATCCCCAAGATCAATACAAGGGCTTAACAGAGAGGGATTTCTTTTTCAGTTGCTCCAAATCTTTGCTCACTTGTTCAAAGTTTTAACGTTTTAAACACGAACCACATTATTAATTATTTATTATTATTATTATTATTAATAATAATAATTATAGTTTATTTCATTTATTTAGACTTTAAGATTAGATCCTTGGTTTAATTTTTAACAATGATCTCCTTATATGTATGTCAATAGTGGAGTAAAAGGCGAAGTTTTTTTTTTTTCAGAAATGTAGATTACAGTGAAGTATAGTAAAACACAAATGCTTTAAAATTAGTCTTAAGTGCAGTATTGAGTAAATGTAGGTTGCTTAATAGCCATGGCTTCACGCCATAAATCTATATTTATATACAGTTCATCAGTGTGAGCAGCAGCGCCCTCTGCTGGCCCACGGTGTTGCTCCCTCGCAGGACACACTGCAGAGGATGAGCTCAGCTGATTTTGTGCCTCCCCGTTATTATGTCCGCGATCGGGCGCCGCCAACACCCAAAGTCAGTGCGGCAAAACAGGCGAGTGGCGCTCAACATCTCGTCTAATGAATGAGTGCGCAGGAAGAAGTATGAGTCACGAATGAGGTCTGCAGGATGTCTTTCAAGGTAAACCAGCTTTCTCCGTCCATCATTCTGTGCACGCAGCCTGAGAGGGCCGCAATAAGGTAATTGATCGCACCCGCTTCCTCTTGAAGTGCAGACTTGTTTATTTGGGGGTTATTGAACGATCTGCTATGTTTCACTATGAGCCCGGTGAGGTAGCACTTGCTCTGACATTTGAATGGCTGCTTACTGGCCTGGGCGATCATAGAGTCCAACTCGGTGTGTGTGCATCCGGATTTGCTGATGTAATAGCATGTCAAACGGCCCATGGTACTAGCGTGCACGTGAATGTGCGTGCACAAGTATGTCCACATACCTTTTATTACCGGTACTGAGAGGAAACAAATCATTTTACGCACATTTTGGACATGTCCCCCTCTTCTGAGGACAAAAAGCAAGTCCCCATTATTCATGAGTAACTTGTTAAATTTTATGGTAAAGACTTAAAGTTAGCACAAACTTTAAACCCTAACTTTGGTTGAGATGTGATGTGATGTCATAAATATGATTATTAATCTCTTGGCACACTTTATTGATGACTCACCTGTCATTCATATTCAGGTGCATCACAACACTGAACAGTAACACCTGGATGCACTCTGCTGTCCTTACTGTCTGCTCTCAGCATTCCTAATGCTCTAATGGTAACTTTCAGGTCAGTTTTTGTGTTGTTGTGTGTATTTATCCTCCAGAAGGAAACACCCCTGGCTAATGCTGTGTTTTGGGCAGCGAGGAAGGGGAACTTGGCTCTGCTTCAACTGCTACTCAACAGCGGGCGAGTGGACGCAGACTGCAGAGACAGTGTATGGACACTGCATGCTGTGGCTGCTCAGATGCACACTTTAACCATATTCCACCTGTGGTAGGGACACAGAAAGCTTCAAGCCTTACCTGTGGGGTTCATGTAGTGCATGTGTGTACCATCACAATTCCTCATCCATTAATTGTTTTCTCTCTCTCTCTCTTTGTCCTATAAACAGTTGAAAGTTTTGCATGTTAAGCCAGAAATATGCAGAATTCTGTGGTTTCATCCCTGCCATCACTACACTGTTTACCAGGTCATTGCAACAAAACAAATATGCTCATTAATGTTTCTTTCCAGTATGGAACAACAGCGCTGATGGTGGCATCATACAGCGGCCATTATGACTGTGTTAAAGAGCTTATCATGCAAGGGGCTGATATCAACTACCAAAGAGAGGTATGCTGGGGAAATGAAACCCAATGAATTAACTAAATACTCTTACAGACTCCAAAACATAAAGTGTTGGTAAAGGTGTTTTTACATTGTCAGAATTAGGCAAATACAATATTAGTGAATGAACTTGACAGATGTTGACTGTCCAGGCTTTAAATTTAGATGTGTTGACAGATGGATTTATCTTATTTCAATGGAAGCATACTCATGCTAGCTTTACCCCCTTTGTCCAGCCTTTGTGCTGAGCTAAGGAAACTCACTGTCTGCTACCGCCGGTGAATTTAGAAGGTCACTACAACCTGCTGGCACATAGCTCCTGAAAACCCACTAATTGTTGTTTTTACACTTTCCAGTTTTCCAGACATGGATTAGAAATTCGTCCAGACCAAAAGAAAAATATTGAAGTTTTAAATTGAATAAAGTTTTTAGTCTAGGACTAGACTTCCGCCATGTCTGGAGCACAGTGCCTTTAACTGTTAATTACTGAGCAAAGGTGTGCATATGTGGATTGTTCTGCTGGAAGACCCAGGCTAGCTTTACTCCCTTTGTCCAGCAGTTGTGCTACGCTAAGCCAGTACTGCATCATCTGGTAAATAATGTCTTAAGATCTTGTATTATGTAAATTCATGTGCTTTAAATTTGTTTATACACCCTCTGGCCACTTGATTAGTTACACCTTGGTAGTTCTGGGTTGGACCCCCTTTTGCCTTGGAAAACGTTCCTAAGAGATTTTGCTCTCTATTGGCATGACAGCGTTCAAGTCGCTCCAGATATGACATCCGTGATACAAATATCCAGTTCTACCCGAAGGTGCTTTATTGGATTGGGATCCTGTGACTCAACTAGAGGTTGTTTGAGTAAAAAGGCAGAAATTGATCCATGCTGTTGTTGTTCGTACTAAATTCTAACTCTACATTCTGAAAGTTACAGCAGACTGTTGTCCTATTTTGGTGAGCCTATGTGAATTGTTGCCTCAATTACCTGTTCATAGCTGATAGGCCACAGCAGCGGGTGCTAGTTCTATCTGCTTAAAAGTTAAGGTTTTGTGTTCAGAGATGCACAACATGTTTATGCAACCTTTGCATACCCTGAACGCCTTAGTTGTAACAAGTGATTATTTGAGCTACAGTTGCCTTGGTTTCAGCCCAAAGCAATCTGGCCATTTAATCTGACCTCTGACATCAAGAAAGCAATTCTTGTTGATGTCAGAGGTCTTGCTGCTTGCTCTTTTTTTTGGGACCATTCTCTGTAAACCCTAGAGATGACTGTGCCAGAAAATCTCAGGAAATCTGCAGGGTTTTTTTTAAATACTTGCACAAAGTAACTTAAATTGACTTTCTTGATTTGAACTTCAACAGGTCTACGTGCCTAAAAAGATTGAGTTGCTGCCATGTAATTGGCTGATTCAATATTTTTGTCAATAAGCAGTTGAACAACAAAGAGGCCAGGGAGTGTAGTCTATCAATTTAGTATCTTTTGGATGTGTTTATACGCGGATTTCTCTCACCTACAGGCAGTAGGTCACCAAGGTAGTTTTCTTCCTTTTTCCAACCGTTCTTATGCTAACCGGCTGGTGTTTCACTGGGAAGCGACAGCAAGTTGCTGCTATAGGTTTGGTGCATATAGTCCTCATTAACTCTCTGCCCTACACTTTGGTTATATTTCAACCTTTGTGCTAAGTTCTTTTTCTGTTTTTTTCCCCGCCAAATAAAACTTTCTATAATGTTAGTTTTATGCTTGAGTAGAATCTTATTTGTAAGAAAACAGGGCCATATGTGCAGCAAAATTCCCCCAATTGGACACTTATTTATTCTATTCCTCATGTCAGATATTCATGAAAGGTTATATTGTGTACACCATTAGGGTAAAGTTGAGGTAAACAGCGGTGTCTTTTTTTTTAAACTTTCCAGACAGGTTCTACCGCTTTGTTCTTCTCCTCCCAGCAAGGACACCATGAAGTTGTAAAGCTCCTCTTTGAATTCGGTGCCTCCACTGAATTCCAGACAAAGGTATGCAATAGGGTGCAATGATGTGTATCATGGCCTTTAGAATACTGGGTGTGAAGGAGAATGCTGCAGTGCTATCATCAGACTTCAGAATGTGGAGATAAAGAGACAGCGATGCACAAACAGTGCTGCTGTGACTTTAAAGATATTTTTGTTGTTGCCGAACACTTTAGTCATTCTTGTGCATCCATGTGTGTTTATGTGGCAGGATGGTGGCACAGCTCTCACTGTCGCATCTCAGTACGGTCACTCCAAAGTGGTGGACATCCTGCTGAAAAATGGAGCCAATGTTCACGACCAGCTGAACGTGAGGCTCTTTGCATTTACGTCTGCAGCCTCTCGCTCTCAGTACGCCGTCACTGTCCTGTCTGTTAAGTCTATTTGTCTGTCAGAAACACAATGGTTAGCTGCACACATTGTCCCAGCAACTGGAATCTAGCCTCTCAGGTTTCTGCAGACTGCTGAGTCAGACATGAATCATACTGGGCAGGATAACTGTGTGTTTCCTTGGTGCCATGGAAAAACAACCTGCTTACACAAAAATGTGCTTATAAATAGTACTGATGGAATCTTGTTTTAGTGATGTAGTCTATGCCTAATTGGAAGATTTTCCAAGCAGATTTCGAAAATCTAGTGTGAGGTAATTCTTGTTTTGCAGGATGGTGCCACCCCTCTTTTCCTTGCTGCCCAAGAGGGTCATGTGACTGTGATTCGTCAGTTGCTGTCATCCGGTGCCAAGGTCAACCAAGCAAGGGAGGTAATGTCCTCGCCAAACTCTGCCTCTTTAAAACAGAGCTCTAAACATGTTGTCACCTACTCCTGCTAATTGTCCCTCAATACCTACAACCCCCCTCTTCATCAATTCCCTCCTCCAGGATGGCACTGCCCCCCTGTGGATGTCAGCCCAAATGGGTCACAGTGAGGTGGTGAAGGTGCTGCTCTTACGTGGTGCTGATCGGGATGCTGACAGACAAGTACATTGATCTTTTAGGATTAATAAAGTACATCAAAGTGTACATAAAGGGATTTTTACTATTGATTCCTGCCATTCTGCAGTGTGGAAAGTGTGACATTACATAAGACTAGGAGGCTGCGATCTGTCTTTATAGAAACATTTCACCATAAAAGGTTTTTGATTTGTAATTATATGGACATATAGATTGAATTTGCAACTGTATGCAGATACTTACACTTATATTTAACATTTCAAAGTTGGATGAGAGATTATCTGTTGGTGGGAAACGTGATATAGTCAAAGGCTTTTAAGGATGTGAGTAACTGAAAATGGACTCGTGATTTTTGTGACAATTTTAACAATTGTATGCTTTTTTTGTGTCTTTCAAGGATGGATCAACAGCGCTGTTCAAAGCAGCGCTGAAAGGCCACAATGGCGTCATTGAGGAACTCCTCAAATTTTCTCCATCACTTGGCCTTCTTAAGGTAAAACATGCTGCTGTAGATGTCTGTTTTGGGAAATAGCTATGGTTAAGGCACAACTTGTCAAGCTCTCAAGCTTTTCTTCAACACCAAAAAAATAGTCTGGCACAAACACAGTGTGTTCTTTTACAAACTTAAACATATAGAACAAATTGTTTTATCAGCAATGTTTAGTGGGCTTGTAGATAGATTTTGCATGTTTTGTAGGATGGATGTTACCCGCTTAGAGAAAGTCAAGATAGTGATTTCCTCTTTGTAAAGATTTGAAGATTTGACATCAGTAGAAGCACAGAGAGTAACTTAAAAATATTTGCAAACTATTGATCCAAAGAAACAACATCCCTGGGCAGGTAAAGCTGTGTTTTCATTCCCAGGGATTGCAGATGGAAAATGGCTAATAGCTAAATCTAATACAATATACAACAGTGATATAATCTTTTTTATACATGGACACTAATAATAAAAAGGTTTAAAAAACAACAACAACACTGATATCTTTATGTAGCAATGAGTAACTTGTATGTACAGCACATGACAGTACTGTTGGAATGTAATCAGTAAAAAGGAAATCAAATAATAATAACAATAAAAATCACTGTCTAGGAAAAAATGAATAAGCCTATAGTGTCAAACCAAAATAACGGTGCTAAATTTTATACCTAGATAAAAAATTATTTTTACATTTCCAACTGCTCATAAACAGAGCAAAAGAGGATCTAAAAAAAGCTGAACTATCAAATAAATACTATTAAAAACATATTACTAGTAGTGTCAGACAATCCCAAAAATACCACCCACATCACGAGTAGCTCAGTGCTCAAATAGCAAGGAACACTGGTTCAGAGGCTCTATATCCAGCTCCACTAACAATCAGATGAATTTCCTCCGTGGGCAGCCGGGCAGTCAGAGTGGGTCATGGCTGACAGGCCTGAAACATGGTTACAGAGACAGCTCTCTTCCATCATCGTTATATTCATCATCGTTTATTTGTATAGCACTTTACGAACACACCAGGCAGACCAAAGTGCTGAACAACACAGATCAAAACAACAACCAAATTAAAAATACCATAAAATCATTACATACAATAAAATAAATAAGAAGGTGTCAGTTTCCTACAGAGTTAAAAGCCAGGGAATAAAAATAGGTTTTCAATCTGGACTTAAAGACCTGCACTGATGACGCTAAAAGACAAAAAGACACAAAAAGAAAGTCAGTGGACCTGCCATCCCCATTTCCGTTTTTTGTGTTAAACTACATTATCTGGCTGCTGGCTCTTTCTTTTTATTTAGTGTCCCAATATTAGAGCTGTTAATCAATCTTGTAATCTAATGCTGAACAAGAAAAGGAAGATGCATGCTTGTGAAATACCAGATACTATTAAAGGAAAAGTAATAATATTAAAGAAGGGTAGTTCATATTTGTGTCTTGTCTACAGAATGGCTATACTGCCCTTCATGCTGCTGTTATGAGTGGAAATCTTCAATCTGTTCTGCTGCTACTTGGAGCAAATGCTGACCCAACGCTACTCAATAAGGTGGGATAGCAGACAAACAGCAGACAACCTAAGTATATAATCTCATTAGATATTATAATCAAAGTGTTTCCCATGTATCTTTTGCAGAATAGTGAACTCCCTGCAGATCTGACAAAGAATGATCGCATCCTTAAGGTTTTACGTCCAAAAATCCTGAATGGACACAGCTGATAATGGCACAGGTTCCTGCCTTCACGCCTGTCTGTGTAAGGAGGGGGAAAGAAAACAAGTGTCCAATCCACCCAATTACAACATGTACTGTACACGGTGCTTGCTTTTGGTTGAAATTAAGCTGTCGTATGCCGAACAAACCTGGACAAAGTATAGCGCAACACAAAAAACATTTGTCTTCCATGTGCATCATCCCCTACTGGTCTCCTGTTTATTTGTGTTTATCCCAAGTGTTGTCAGATTTCTATATATTTTGCACTCTTTATTTGCCTTTTTAATAAATGTAATAAAGTGTAATTTTATTTATTAATGCAGGAGTATCTGTGTGGATGTGTAATATTTTTTTGAATTACATTTTATTTGCGGTTGGAAAATGAGCAGTCATGATAAAATAAGGATCAGATATTACGTACACATTTTAATAATACAATGGTATGCTAGTTATGTGACGAATACCCACTAGAGGTCACTATTATCCCTATTAACAGACACCTGTAGCTCTCCTGTGCTGTGATTTAATTACATTAATTCCGTTTTTTCCCTCAAAAACGTTAAAGCGGTTATGAACGTACACGTTTATATGGTAAGTTCTATTAATTAAAATAACTTTCAAATGTACGGATGAAACACGAGAAATTACAGCCGCTGTTAAGCTACTTTATGTCACGTGACCATCGCGGAAGTGACTGGAGCTCTTGTTGATGCGGAAGAGAGACACTTGGGATGTTTGGCTTCTAAAGTTGTTCGACAGTAAACCATATGTGATAGATAATAGAGAAAAAGAAGAAGTGAGCGAGTTTACGGTTTTATTTAAAGTCAAATACTAAACTTTGACCGACAGAAAACCATCTAATGGCGGGCGGTAATTTACAGGTAAGTGGCAGACATTTACTAACAATGATTACATAAGACTGCCCAAATCAAAGAGATGTTAACTCGGCTTTTAATAAACTCAGCCTTTTATTAAATAAGCAACTAGGGATTTTATATTGTATGAATGTCTAATTTAGAGACTAACAATAAGCCAACTTGAATGTATTTAGCCATAAATTCAATTATAAGTAATGGAAAAAAATGGCACTACTGCGTAAGGAGTGTAAATCACTACTAATGCTTCATAGATGAAGAAACTCTAACAATATTTAGTTGGGGCTTTATTGTCCCATAGTGAAACATATTTTCTAGCTGTTTTCCCTTTTCCAGTGATGAAAAGTAGGAAAGTAAAGAACTAAATTACTTTATTTACATAAAAGTTAGCTTTTTGCTACTTTGTTTCTGTCTCAGGGAATTTAAATGGGCAGAGTTGTACTTTTTACAATTAGAAAACAATGTATAACTTAAACTGTACAGGTAATTGTTGCTATGGATAGCAAAAACAACAAAAACAAAACTTGGCTCATTGTTTAAGCTGTCCATGAACTGTTAGCAAGTCACTGAAGTAGCTTTAATATCCCCCAAATTACCCAGTATTTCACAAACAGAACAAATATGATGTACAAGGAGGCCTGAATGTGTATAACATTTATGTAATCATTTTCTTGTTTTCTTGTTTTTTGGCCCTGAGGTGTTTCTAGTAAGACCCCACCCATTGGATGGAACAGCCTAGACTGAATTATCAATATAGAATAATTATGTCTAATTTTAAAATGCTGCATATGTAATCACAGGACACCACAATTTAGAATTTTAATTTATGGTGTTAGTAATACTTTTGAATACTATCTTTTTAAAGTGTATTTTATAAGTTTAAAATGGTAAATGGCCTGTATTTGTATAGCGCTTTACTAGTCCCTAAGGACCCCAAAGCGCTTTACACATCCAGTCATCCACCCATTCACACACACATTCACACACTGGTGATGGCAAGCTACATTGTAGCCACAGCCACCCTGGGGCACACTGACAGAGGCGAGGCTGCCGGACACTGGCGCCACCAGGCCCTCTGACCACCACTAGTAGGCAACAGGTGAAGTGTCTTGCCCAAGGACACAACGACTGAGGCTGTTGGAGCCGGGGCTCGAACCAGCAACCTTCCGATTACAAGACAAACTGCCAACTCTTCTCCACGATCGCCCCACCATGCTAAACAACTTACCTGCATATATGACCAAACAAGAAGCACAAACAAGAACCAAAAAAATTCATATAAGTTCTATAAATGTGTAATAAATCCTTCTGTTTCATCTTGTTTGTTTTCAGAAAGCCATAGATTTGGCCAGCAAGGCCGCAGAGGAAGACAAGGCCAAAAACTATGAAGAGGCCCTCAGATGTTATCAGCACGCAGTGCAATACTTCCTTCATGTTGTGAAGTGTGAGAAACTTGTACCACTGTTAGATTTGTACATCCTTTTTGCTGTTTTAAACTCCACTTCGGTTCCGCATGAATGATCTAAGTCAGTTTTTGCGTTGCAGATGAGGCCCAAGGCGATCGGGCGAAGCAGAGCATCAGGGCAAAGTGTGCTGACTACCTGGACAGAGCTGAGCAACTGAAGCAATATCTGAAGAAGAAAGAGAACGCTCCTCCAGCCAAACCCGTCAAAGAGTCTGGTGACAAAGGGTAGGAGCAATCAATAAATCTGAGTCCATTTCACAATGTTTGTTGCTTTGTTTACAGTTTAGACTTTGTTCTGCAGGCTGGGTAATTTCCTGAAAGGAAAGCTAAATGTAATTTGGTCTGAATAATGGACAAAGTTGAGAGTTATTGTTAGTTGCCTTGAAATTCCATGTGCAATTTTTTTAACGGACTGAGACAGAGATCAGTTTAAATGTGTACAAATATATATCCATTTATTTATTAAATTTAAAGTTAGATCTGTGACAGATATTTTAAAATGTTTTTGCGTCATTGTAAATTCAGCGGACTTTCTTTGAGTCTTAAACTTTACTCTCACAATCGTTCGCTCAGAAGCACATTGCTCAATCTGCATCCACTTTGCGGATTTAATCAATAAAAACAAGCAAAGTTATTGGAACAGTTGTTCAACAGTAAATACTTATGTATAACACTTAACGCGTAAATAAACCATTTTAATGAATCACTTTCCAGTCAGCAGATGCATTTAATGAACATTTAATGCAGGAACATCTGTAAACCAGCCTGTATTTATCTATAAATGGATGAGTAAGTCCCATTTAATGAGGTGTCAACAGCGTTTTTATACTGCATGAAAAATGTTTCATTCAGTTCATTAAACCTTTCCATTCAGCTGAAGGCAGCAGAACATGTATGTTAATGAATTTGAAGCCTCTGAATTTTTATTTATTATTTATCTGTTGAAGTGTTGCTCTGATAATTTGCATGACGACCCACTTACCTTTACAGTTGTTAAATCACCTGCAGATGTCAGCCGGTTGCTATAACTTAATCACACTCACTTGTATACACATCAGCCAGGTTGTTCTACCAGTTATGCTTTATTATTGAAATGCATTACATATAAACACTTTTACATAACATTTTAACCACTGAAATACAGAGTTATTACTTGATGTGCTCGGTTCCATCTGGTTTATAACACGACTTACCAAAGAAATGTCTTTTCATCATCTGCAGCATTGCTGTGTGATTAGCTCAGTCTTATAAAAAAAATAGGTCTAAGGATGGGATTTTCTTAATTTCCAATTGCTCTGATCTCTATTTAACTTCAGCAGCTTTAATTTAGTGGGTTTAACAAAAATACTGCATAATACTTTGAGGAATTAAAGCATTTTGTAATACAACTCAAAAGTAGTTGAATTAAATAATTGAAACTAAAATGTTCATTTCTAATACTTGGTTGAAAACCCTTTTCTGGCAAATACAGCCTGAAGTCTTGAACTCGTGGACATCACCAGATGCTGGGTTTCCTCCTTTTTAATACTCTGCCCAGACTTTACTGCACTGATTTCAGTTGCTGTTTGTGAGCCTTTCTGTTCAAAGTTTAGTCTACAACAAGTGAAATGCATGTTTGTTTTGGTTAAGATCAGGTCACTGACTTGGCCATTCAAGATTATTACACATCTTTGCTTTAGTAAACGCCTGGGTTTGGCTGTAAGTCAGTGTCCAAATATATATGGACCTAACTAGGGCTGTTCGATATAACGATATATATCGGATGATGATATAAAAACGTCTATCGTTTCGTGGTGTCGCAAAATAAACTGTTTACAGCAATATTTTTTCATCGTTTTGATGATCACTGTAGTGGCCATATTAATTTCTTAAAGTTCTCTCTTTTTCTTACATTTAATATAACCACAGCGCCTGTTTTTATGCGTTGTCGTTAGCAACAACGACGGTAACACCATCGCGTGTCCACTTGTTTATGTTTCACATAAACCTTTCACAATAAAGCTCAAGATCCTGTTGAGACTTTTCAAAATAAACTGAATCGCATGAAAGAGCAGATTATTTACGGATGAGAAGTAAAAAAGAGCCGCCAGGCGCTAAAAAATAAACCTTAGACTCAAACGTTAGAACAGGCTTTTCCCCGCAGCACGCTGTGTAATAAATACTCACAAAGAAAACGGCGGCCGTTACAACTTATGTCTAAAAATGTATCGTTTCATGCATCTGTTAAAACACTCGACTCCAGCTACATGACGCGCAGCTGGAAACACTTCCCGCAAGACGAGCTGCCCGAGATTCACAGAATTTACAGAAAATGTTACATTTGTGTGATTTATATCGTTATCGGGACGAATTCTATCGTCCCGATAACGGTATAAAGATTTTGGTCATATCGCACAGCCCTAGACCTAACTGTATTATTCTTTAAATCTTTGTCATAATTTCCCTAGAAGTGTCTAACTCTGTGACTGTTGCTGTAAAATTGTTATGAAAGTGTAAGTGACATAGTGTCACTATCTAAACATGTTTTTCTTGTTGAATTTTGGTTTACTGTATGGCTCTGCCTTTGTTGGTAAAGTGTGCCACCTGGTGTTCTGATTTAGAAGTCACACATAAGAGAACCATTAGTCAGTAGTTTGTAAAGAAAGGATGATTCCCGAATTTAGGTGGATCTGTACAGCTTTTTATTTTTACAATTAATTTGTAATATTCTTTACTAAGTTTGTTTTTATTCTTACTCCCATGGGTTCTACAGTTGTTCTACAGAAGTGTTCTGTCTTCTTCTTGCCCTATGCTTATAACCCCCTGACCTCCACCTCTCCCCACCACCACCTTTTAGGAATGAAAGTGATGAAGGTGAAGACCAAGAAAAAAAGAAGTTCCAAAATCAACTGTCAGGTGCATATCACTGACATACAATTTCTTGAAAAGCCAAATGTGTTGGTATTTCTGAACCTCATTTATTTTATAGGTGCCATTGTTATGGAAAAGCCAAACATAAAGTGGGACGATGTAGCTGGACTCGAAGGAGCCAAAGAAGCCCTTAAAGAAGCTGTTATCCTGCCAATCAAATTCCCACATCTGTTTACAGGCAGGGATTTTTTATTTTTTATTTTTTTTTTGTGAAAAAGTTTTGTGAAAGTGAAGTTTTTCGTTTCCTTGTTTTTTTAAAGACTGAAACTTCTTTTGTAGGCAAGAGAACACCGTGGCGGGGGATCCTTTTGTTTGGGCCTCCAGGAACAGGAAAGTCCTACTTGGCCAAAGCCGTGGCCACAGAAGCTAACAATTCCACCTTCTTCTCAATCTCATCCTCCGATCTTGTGTCTAAGTGGCTAGGAGAAAGTGAAAAGTGAGGCCCAAGTTCTTTACCTAGGGGCAAAATTAAGACTATGACAAAGTTACTGTTAAGAAAAATGAATCTATTTTTTCCACTTCTGTCTGTCTTTAGGTTGGTGAAGAACTTGTTCTCTTTAGCCAGAGAACACAAACCATCGATCATTTTCATTGATGAGATCGACTCCCTCTGTGGCTCCAGGAGCGAGAATGAGAGTGAAGCAGCTCGCAGAATCAAGACGGAGTTCCTCGTTCAGATGCAGGGTGAGAAAGAAGATACTTACAGATTTGAACCAACAGCTGGAAAGACGATACGAAGTGTCATGAACTATGGCTCATAGTTCAGTTATTCATGACAACTGATTGTTTTAAGCATTTATTTGTCTAAAAATCATCTGTAAGCGCCCGCAGCCCAGTGTCACCTATTTTTTCTTTATTTTGTTGCAACAAAATCACAAAAACCTGAAAATATTTAGTGCTCAGTTGACTAATTGTGCAACTCTTTTCTCCTGTCAGGTGTTGGTAATGATAATGACGGAATCCTTGTCCTGGGTGCAACTAATATACCATGGTCGCTGGACTCAGCTATCAGGAGAAGGTCAGATCCACTTGTTTCTATACAAATGATCCCTACCTTTTTATCTATGAAAAGCGCTATATAAATACATTTTACTTACTTTTACTTACCTAATCACCTCTTATATTACCTAGTACTGTTCATCAGTGTTTTTGGGCTAACAACCAGGATTTAAGAGGTTTAATGCTCGTTTATGTCTCAGGTTTGAAAAGCGAATCTACATTCCTCTGCCGGAGGAACATGCCCGCTCCTCCATGTTCAAACTGCATCTGGGCTCCACCCCCAATAACCTGACAGAGGCGGATTTCGTGACTCTGGGCAAAAAGACAGATGGCTACTCCGGAGCTGACATCAGTATAATTGTCAGGGACGCCCTGATGCAGCCAGTCAGGAAGGTTCAGACAGCCACGCACTTCAAAAGGGTAAAACCACAGTAACCGTTGCTTGACATGCTCTTTTTGTCATATTTCTAAATGCAAGAAAACCTGGTTCAGGGATCCAGTGGAAGTATATTATTCCAAAATCAAACTAACTGTCATACTTGAAATTCATACACCTGACAAGGTGCTTATCTCATCTTTACATACAACTGTACTCAAAGAATTTAAAAACGCACCACTACATTTCTTTGCAAATGCACTGGTGTAGTTTGTGTTATATGCAAATCAGCACTCATATATTGCTTGTCATTACCTTTTAACTTAATCAGTGATAAAAACAACCTGGAAAAAAGACCAAAAAAATGTCCAAATTTGATATATCACTATATATTGTGTGTAATATAACTACAGGTTACAAAAAAAGGCAATCCATAATTAGTGTACCCCCCGTCTGCACTGACTTTGGCTGTAATATGCCTCCTCATGGTCAGGTGTCATCCTGTGGGATGGCAGCTTACTCTTCAGTCACTGTTGCGCTGAGTTGCTGCTGAGTCCACGTAGGAGGATTACACTGTTTTACTCTGTTACTAAAATGACTCCACTGGTTTTCTGTGGAGTTGAACTTGTCTGGTGGTTCACCCTGCCTCCAGCATTCCAGTGGGAAGATCCCAGTCAGATTGTACCAGTCGTGGCATTCTTACAGATGTCATTTTCTCCAAAGCCGTAGTGCCTTTTTATAGGCTTGGGTGTATTTGACAGAGGAGTGGTCATTTGGGATTAGCTGGTTAAAGGCATTGTGACTTCTTCCCCAAATTTGTGTTTTGAGACACATAGCTGCTCACAATAAACAGTCAGGCATGTACTTTAATTGTATACATATCAAGTTTATGCCTATAACTTGTGTTGTTATGTCTGCAACTTTTCTTGAAGCTCATCCTTTGGGCAGGAGTCTTTCTTGTAACTCCAAAATAAACTTCTATCCACTTCCACTTATCCTTATAGCTGTTGGAGACTATCCCAGCTCATAATAAATTTATCAATCTAAAATATAAATTCAACCAGAGGGAGGCAGCACTGTGTGGTGTTTCTTTTTATAATTTTTTATTCCTGTCCTTATGCCCATACTAATTCAGGTTCGAGGGTCAACATGGAACAATCCTGGCGTTGTGGTCGATGACCTGCTGACTCCGTGCTCACCTGGAGAGCCCAACTCCATTGAAATGACATGGATGGAGGTCCCTGGAGAGAAACTTCTAGAGCCAGTTGTATCCATGGTAAGAAAAGGGCTCTTTCATCAGTTGATATTCGGAAAACCACACCCACTGGATAGAAAATAATCCAGCCCAGCAAAATGTAACCGAGAGCTGAAAGGTTAACAAAGTCATTTTTGGTGGCTAAAAATGTTTGATTTTTCTAAAATGCATCTCGAATGAGTGACTAAACATTTCTCTCACTGAAACCAGATGAACAGAGTCTGCTTTCTGGAAGAAAAAAAACATAGTCTGTTTTGTACATTTTTGTAATGTTATAGAGAGGAGTCTAAGCAGTTAGCATGGATACTGTTACCCATCATTTTCAATGCTTTACATTGAAATGAAATTAACATTTGCATATTTGACTTGCCAGTGACACAGTGTTTGCTGGTTGGATCCTGCTGATTGTCAGGATTCTGCTTGCATCATACATTATTATTGCTCAGAGAAAAAAAATCTTCAGTTACAGGTTATTGTGTTCTTTGCCCTCTTGTTAGTTGTTGGTCACATAACAGCAGCTTACTGGCATTTAACAGTGTTTTGCTTGTGGATGAAATTGACCAGAAGGCACCATCAAAGTCAGTGAACAATTATGAAATGTTTTTTTTTTTTCCTTCATTGTGGTTAACAATGAATTGCAATCTGTCTCTGTCAGTTCTCTCTCTGTGTTATTGACAAACCCAGTGACTGTAATCTATTCTGACCTACCTAATGTTCTCTATACAGGCTGACATGCTGAGGTCACAAAGCAACACCAAGCCTACGGTGAACGAGCAGGACTTGGAGAAGCTGAAGAAGTTTACTGAAGATTTTGGTCAAGAAGGCTAATAATATCTTTGTACTCAAAAATAGGACTGTACTTAACAACTATCTTTACTCTCAGTTATGCTTCAGATCATTTGATTCGCCTTTTCAACTGCTGTGTCAAAAATGGTGGAAAATGTCACAGGTTTAATGGACCAGAGGTTGCAGCAAATCAGTCTTACAGCTGACAAAAAAACATTTATCCTTTTGTCACAATCATAGATCTTTTTTTTTTTTTTTTAAATCAACCAACCAGTTGAGGAATCGCCTCTTTCAGCCACATTAACCTATCGATCCACCGAGGCTTGTGTTTACGTTATTTTTTTAAGGGTTTTTCTTATTATATTTCAAACTGAAGCGTTTTTTTTTTTCTGAAACTGCATCACTGTTAGAAAAGTATGTGCAAAGGCTACAGTGGGTAGATCCTGGCATCTTTCCATCACTACATACTTTATGTAGTCTAAGGCAGATTTTAATACTTTGATTAACAGAACTGGTGTTGTGGTTGACATTTAACAGGAATTTATGCAATGAAGTCTGTGAACACTGGCAATCTTTTTTTCACTACATACAAATCATTAATGGCATCCAAAAGGATCTTCTGGGATTTAAACTGATGTAGAGAAAATGAAAGAATTTCTTAATTCTGATATGCCGTTGCACATTTTCTTTCAGCCTTCTCCTGTTAGATTACTGACACTTTACTGTGTTCTAGTTATGTTCTGACTTATTTATAAATGATTATGCTCTAGCTGTGTTGCCTTTGGGTTTTAAATGTATTTAAGAATTTCCTTTGGGTTTACAGGGGTTACATTAATAAAAAAAAAGGTCAACTTGTACTTTTCTTGTATTCTACTGGATATGTTCTGTGAACAGAAGTCTCAGGGCTAAATAAAGGAATTAAAACATTAACTTTGTAAATATGTTTATTTGTTAAAATACATCTCTTAGTTAACTATCATATTTCTATATTTCTAATGCAGTGTAAATCACAATTTAATTTCCTTATATGATAAGTGAATATTAATTTCACAGCAACAAACAAATTAAGACTTGTAGAAAAAATTACATCAATAAGCTGCTTGCAAAACATTTCTTATACATCTCTTAATTCAGTGTCAGTAGTGATGAAAAAATCTGTTTGAAATGTAGACCAAAATGTTTTCTATTGAGCAGAAGTTTGGATTTTAAAAGCGGTCATAATTTATATGCTGAGAAAAAAAGGGTCCTAGCCAAGTGAAATGTCTCAAGAGATTTACCTGCTAAGGGTTTTTTAAGTCCATGGAGATTTAAAAAAACACTTTAAATGAAAGGTATGACTGAAAAGCTGCCAATGAAAAAAACATAAACCAAGAACTTATAAATCTCAAGGAGTGATGTCCCATTTCACTTCATGTAAATGCCAGGGTTACAATATAACAGACTATATAATCAAACCAATGTTCATCAAACGGGTCCCTCAGAAAACTATGCTCATCTGAAGCTAGCTCCACCACTAATTACCTCAGGAGTCAAAGATACGATGCAAATTCACAATCAAAACAACAAAACATTAAAATAGAAAAACATACAGTAAACGGAAATAAACACAAAAAAAACATCTGTGCACCGTGAAGTGGAAGCAAATTGACAGGAGAGAACCTGAAATGTGCATGAAAGGAGTAGTGTCTTTTCTGTCATTTTGACAACTTTGAAAATTAAGTAATGCTTATATTACATTATGTTTTTTGGTTAAGAATATTCATATTCAGATAACACAAAGATGTTGGTAAACAGCAACATAGACTGTATTTGAAAGTGCTGAGTATACATGGTGAGTAATTCACTGCACATCACAATTATGCGTCAGATAGATGTAGCCCATCAGACACGTTTCATTCTAACTCACGTGATGATACAGAGAGGAGGCCATATAAATACAGGGGGAGGGAGTCACTGGCTGCTAGAAGTACATTAGTTCTGACGCTAGAATACAGAGAAGAGAGAGCCGAGTGCTAAACCGGTTGCCGCTCCAGCGAGCATGCCCAAAGCCACATCTCCTCCGTCGTCACGCTGTCGCTCCCGAATGATGACATGGTTCACTCCAGGAGCAACGTACCCACCTACAAAACACAAGTTTTATAATGGTAAGTTCATACAATTTAAACTCTGTTAAACTATTCTACTTTTTCACTTTATCCTCTGGTCACAAATAAGAACATCTAGATGGGTTTTTGTGACCCATTTGTTTAAGAATGAATTTAAAGTCCATGATACATTTTTATCTAAGTACCTGAAAAACTAATAAAGATTTTAGACTAAGCTGCATGTTTTTCTATTTGTTAATGAGCAAATGTTCTTATAGTAACTAAGATGGTATGTAATACTCTTGTTAAGCATCAGGATGACAGCACTGGTAATTACTGCGTCAGAAATCCCATTCTATGCACCATTTCCTCAGTATGGGAATCTCAGAAGTATGTTGACAACCACTAAGTTCAGTCACGTTCTGAAATGAGCCAGTTACGGATAAACAAATATTAGGCCTTTCAAAGTGGAAAGATTTTACTTTTATACTGAAGACTTCTTTTATAAGGATCAAATCCAGCCACTTTACTGCATTATGGATATGCATATTGTGAAGATGTCTGCTTGTCGACAATCAAATTTAGGTCAGAGTTTAGTTAGTCCGCAATTTTGTTGTACATCTACAGTGACAATAATGGGCTATTCTATTCTATTCTAGCTACCAGGATTCCTATAAACTAGTGGTGGGCAATGTCCAGCTGTTTACCTTGGTATTGATAAGGATAAGCAACTGTGTAGGGCTGCCCATCAGCAGAGTATACGACCTGTGTGGCCTGTGGGGGCGGTGCAGTGTAGTCTCCATATGGGCCTGGGGCATAAACCTGGCAAAAAAAATTACATTTAACAAAGTGACACAAAGGATGTTACTGTATTAATAAACCCTTTGTATTAGATGGCTTATAGAAGAAAGACTGGATTTGTTGGTTTTTGTTTTGTTTTACATTAATCACTGAGTTGATTTTCACTTGAGATAGTCATGCTAAACCACAGACAAATGTTGTAAGTAGCACTATTTTCATAAAAGACTTTAGACCTGAAAAAGTAATTTTATTCAGTTATGAACATGAAAAGAGATGTATTAATACTGTTTTTCACCGGTTGGGGAGGATATTCCGAGTAGGGGGGAGGAGCAGATGCAATCACCTCCTGTGCAAAGCCGATCTGAGGAGCAGTGACCACCTAAAAGTATCAAATAACAAAAATCAGCAACTGAAGCTTGCCAACACCAAAAAAACTCAAGCACATAACATTAAGATAAGTGAAAACAATAAAAAAAATATCCAGTTTTCCTCCCAGGAGGACAGTTCTTCTGCTGTGCTCAAGTCACTCTTAGTTCAGCTTTATTCAGAGCTTATTCAGGTAATGTGACAGAAAATGACAGACCGTCAGTTACAACAACACTAACTTTAAATAACGTATAAAAATCTCACCATATTAACTCTGGCATCTTGAAGTGCCATTGTCCATGCCCTGCAACAAAAGCAGACATTATGTCATCTTGAGTTAAAAATGTCTGTTCTAATTACCTGTACTCAAATACATCTAACTAATTTTATGACTTGGTGTGTATGTGCAGTCTTACAGAGCATCATCTGCACTGTCTGCACACAGGCTGATGACCCGTCCATCTCTGCACACTATCTGGAACAAGGCATCACACGTCTTTCCCTCCGGTGGGTTCAGCTCTAAAAATGCAAGTGGGGTGGTGAAACATTTAAAATTAGTGCAAAGAGGTGGGTAATAATAGCATAGGGATCAGCCGCATGAGATCAACATTAAGCGTAAGACATGTACCCTGACATCCAGCGGAGTTGCGGATGTTAATGCAGTTGACCCTCATGTGGATGTCGTCCTCCATGTCGCGCCGTTGTTGATCGTTGTAGAACACAAGTCGTCCGTCAGCCCATAAGTCAAACCAGTTTCTTTTCCATCGACGCAGTATGGTACCTGACATAGTAAAGGTAGTTTGTTTATTTTTAATGTGACATCATCTTAACCATCTGAGTATCTGACATATTTATGGCTATATTGCTTTCTTATAGATGGGTGACAAATGAAAAGAAAAAAAGACCACTCTTTACTGGAGTAATGAAATATCATTCTTCCAACAAATATTCTGCGATTAGGTTGAGATCCAAAGTCTCCTGTGTTATCATTTTCATATCTCATCACTACTATCAGGCTAAAAATGTTTCATTGTAGGATACAGGTCATCTAAACCACACAATTGCCCCCACTTACAGCATAAACACTAATAGATCCATTACTGTGGAGGTCAAGCATTCATGTTTTTCCTTTAATGTGTCTGGATACTCACTTTGTCGATGAAGCCAGCCACTCTTTACCATAGCCATCTTGGAAGTAACACCTACAGAATAAAATGTAAACACATTAGAGCGCATCTGTTATTACTGAGACACTAGGAGCATATGACTGGGTGTGGCATGTCCAACACAAACCTCGTGACTGTTAGCACTATTAGCAAGTTCACAAATCTATTTTCAGAAACATAAGCTTATATAAGATAAGATAGGATAGGTTACAATAACAGCTCAAGGTAATATGGCCACATGGCCAGAAATATTAACACCATGTTTAGTTACTCTGTAGTCCCCCCATGCTTAGTTAGACAATGTTTAGGACATGACATTGGTGGAAGCCAGATAACTGACAGTTCTCCTGCTTTAACCAATGTTTAGGCTATTTACTTAGATGTCATCCTGGTTTTAAGTCAGACTAGGCCAGTTGTGAGTAGGTCGTCCTCATGTTTAATAACTGCTATGCCACCCATAGCAACCCTGTTATAATGTGGATTTTATATGATATAAGTTATTTGATATGTAGGTTATCGCTAACCGTTAGCGGCTTTTTAATATAAACACGTCGCCATTACAAAGCTGACCTATCGGTTAACCGTGTTTATAATACGCTAAAACACCACAACTTGTCGTTTTACCCGTACTTGTAAACGCATTGGATAAATTAGTTACCTACTTGATTTCTTGTATGCTTTTTGGGGGGAGAGTGATATCAAGCTTTTCGTGGAGAAACAGCAAACACGGAAGTGAGATGCAAAAAAAATAAAAAGAAGAAGACTCCTTCCACGGAGAGGAAAAACCCTGACCGCTAAACTTAGCTGACACTGTTACTGTCCACAACGGAGGCCTTAAGCCACGCCCACAGAGCATCTTCACGAATGTTCAGTCTTTCCGCGAGAGGGAGGTTTTTGTTTTGGATGACGTAACCTATCAGCTGACAGTGGTGGAAAGTGCTAGCAAACGGAGCGAGGGCGCGCTTGTTGAAGTTCGTTTCTAACGTTTGGTAATCACATGGCCGACGGCGAGGCATGTGTTAATATTCCTCATGTTTATTAAACATGATTCCATTAGGAGTGTGTGTGTGTAACGAATTTGCCTGTTGGTTTCTTCATGTCTTGTCTAATGTTTTCATGTGTGTGCGCATGCACGGGTTTGTTGGTATGGGTATATATGTATGTGTATATGTATGTATATGTATGTATGTATGTATGTATATATATATATGTGTATATATATATATATATGTGTGTGTGTATGTATGTGTATATATATATATATATATATATATATATATATATATATATATATATATGTATATTAAATATATATAAAATTGTAGGTTGTGTATCCTTCAGGTGTTAATAGGGTTATTGAAAATGTGTATATGTGCGTATGTGTGTATATACGTAGGTATGGATAGATAGAAACATATATGTGTATATATTAAAAAAAAAAAAATTACACATAACATATAATGTAATTACAAGGAGGTATTTCTGTAGTCTATTGATACTAGATAGTGGAAAAGGGGTGGGATTAAATAAGCTTATGCTTCTTCCTGCTCCTTTTTGAACATGGACGTTATTTGGAGTTGTGGTTGCTCGTTTTCCTTTTGTTTGCTTTGTTCATTTGTCTCTTTTAATTCTATTTTTTTATATACTTTTTCAACATGTTCAAAATAAAGATTCAATCAATCAATCAATACATTTGGTTAATTATGCATTAAATTGGCATAGAACGCGTATAAACTAGTATAAACACAGTAGCTGAGGAGATTGGGAGCAAAGTTACGTGTTCGTAATACTTGAGTAAATGAATAGTACTTAGAAACTTTTTTTTTTATTACATGTGAAGTACCAAACTTAAAAAGTTGTGCCCTGTCCTCCAGCACGCATGTTCGGAGTGAAGGCACGCTTGGGGTAAACTGTCACTTCCTGTGTTTTTGTGAGCCTCGCTTCATTTAATTCGGCGAAGCCTGTGACTGCAGACAAACTCGCATTACGCCAAGCCAACTGACCAACGGGCGACCCAGGGTTACAAAACAAACCCAACCTCTCTGGCCAACAGTTTGAGGAGCTAACGAGGGTAACGCAGAAGCTAAACAGCTAATTCGAAATGGCGACTGCAATATACTTGGAACATTACCTTGACAGTAAGTATCCAGAATGTGGTAAATTTCTGTCAACAGATAGAAAATGCAACTTTTAAAGGTTTAATTTATTATACATTTTTGGACGGCGGTTTCAATGCAGTGCGTTTGCAACTAACAAGCTGTTAGGTCATTAGCCCGCCAGCTAACTGGTTAGCATTACCTTAGGAGTGATAAAGGTGGGGTAGGTAAGATCTTAATGTGTCTTGTCAGATTCAGTCAAAGGGGAATGTAATAATTAACTGTTTTCACATATTTAGGAAAACTGACTATAGGTTACAACCGTTTCTGATTCATGCGCTAGCAATGTTGGAGCAGCCTGTAGCTACGCAACTAGCATTAGTTATATAAGGGCATTTAGAGATAAATTGTTATATTAACAGTCTTTATATTTAAGCTAGGTTCATTTTAGTCACAGTTTGTGTTTTTATATAGGAAATCATTTACAACCTGTTGGTTGCCGCGTTTCCCGTAACAGTTTACGCGCCTGGGCGGGGTGTTTGAAGTGTGTCACATGGCATACAGAGTGTATTTACTTGACAGTTGTTGTTATCATGAGCCCTTAATAATGTCTGCTTTTGGGACAAATGTAATACATGTGAAGCGTTATTTTGTACAGACAGATTGTTACACGACAACATTCTGCAATTCATGCACACGTGAGTGTATGGTTGTGATGGTATTTGTGTTGTGTTTAATGTGCAGATTTGACCTCAAGTATTTTAAATGTTGTATGAAATGTTATATAAGTATAATGACAAAAGTAATTTTAGCCTTTAGCATTAAAGGTGAAGAAGAGAATGCAGGCAGGATGGAGTGGGCAGAGACAAGTGTCAGGGCAGATTTGTGACAGAAGGATAGCAGGAAGACTGAAAGGGTTGAGTAGGTGGTAGTGAACGCTAACAAAAAGATTATGATTTGCATTGGGAGTGACCAGGTTGGACAGAATTAAACTCATAAAGAGAGGAAGTAGAACAAGAAGGGCTTCAGTGTAAAGCTTAATGATTTCTAAGTTGTAATTAATGTCATAATAACCTCTGCTCTTTACTTCTTATTTATATTTCTTTGATTTTAAAGCATTCAGTTGAGTTTGTGCATTTGCCTTTTTAAAAGGCATTACAGCACAGGTTATAATTAATTAAGTGTGATGATTATGTTCAGAAAATGTAATTGGAATGAACTGTTAGGCATTAATATTGTCTAATCTTTTCTTTAGGTATTGAAAACTTGCCATGTGAGCTACAAAGGAACTTCACTTTGATGCGGGACCTGGACAACAGAACTGAAGGTGATCATTTAATCTCTTAACATTACAGTCAATAAAACGCTCTGTGGACTTATACAAAATAAACAAATGGCTCTGACAGTATAATCTGTGATACCTGAAAACCCAGTTTAGCCAGGCTCCTTATGTATTAGGTTGTGCCACTTACCAGTAGTCTTAGACAAACAGTTGTCAATAGTTTACATCCACTCACTTTCGACCCTTTGTGACTAGAGAAAATCCAAAATATATTCAAACTTGTGCATCCAAGTCTTGTTTGATAAGGGTATTAAAGATTTATGCGATGCAGTCATTCCACCCTGGAATAAGAACAGTTCAAGGAAATCATTTAAAGGAAATTATTAATTCATAGCAAGAGATACGAACTCTATATATACATTAAGGTTAAAGGCATATTAAGTTGGCAGATTCTAATTTCAGTATAATATACAGAAATGAACAGGATTATTAAATTATTAGATTTTGCTATGGAGTTCAGAGCTCTTGTGGGAAAGTGACCTACAAACCAATCAGATAACAGTATTCCTTGTTGCTGTGGTAAATCTTTTCCCACCTTAATGTATATCAATGTTACAAACATTAGGTTGCAACATATTGATATGTTAGATTTGCATGAAAACAAATAATTTATTCAATACAAAATAATTGATTTTTTTTAAAAAAATAGTTTATATTTTTTTATATTTTTTAAATATCAAAATTTAAACTTAAATGAATAAAACATTTGACCCTGTTTTAGCTCTATGCAAACTTACCATGGCATTCATGCCTACAATAACTGTATGAAAATTTCTGACCATAACCGTAAATAGGAAGCTTACATGTAATATTTTATCACTAGTTTTATTCAGCACTTTAATAATCATGTTGTTGTGCAGAAAAGAAAGGAGAGATCGACAAACTGGCTGAGGAGTACATCGCAAATGTCAAGAATCTAGCTTCTGAGCAGAGAGTTGAACACCTGCAAAAGATCCAGAATGCCTACAGCAAGTGCAAAGAGTTCAGTGATGACAAAGTCCAGCTCGCAATGCAGACATATGAAATGGTTAGTCCGAAACAATGTGTCTCCTGTCACTGTCCAGATTCTAATGTCATATTATTTTTGTTTTTTGTCCCTGTTTATCAGATTTACATCATCAATGTGTACATGTACTCAGATTTAAATATGCACAATATCTTTCTACCGTAGGTGGACAAACATATCCGCAGGCTGGATGCAGATCTGGCACGGTTTGAGAATGAACTCAAGGAGAAACTAGAAGTGAGCTATGACAGTACAGAGGGCAGAGGTTTGAAAAGTAAGCTGAGTGACTGCACGCCTTTGATCATAAACGCAACAAAAGACAAGAGTTTTAAGTGTGTAATAATGCAAATATTTTCCCCAGAAAATGATGTGCGGGGGCTGAGAGAGAAGCGTGGATCCAGGGGAAGAGGAAGGAAAGGTTCAGATGAAGATTCTCCCAGAAAGAAAAAGATGAAAAACAGGTAAGTTTGAACCAGTGCTTCAATCAAACTCAAGTTTACTGGATAATTGGCTCATGTTTATATTTAGTTCTAACCATGCTCTGTATGTTGGTCTTTTAGCCCAGACTTGAGTGACGCTCTCCTGCCTATGCAGCCATCAGACGTGTTGGACATGCCGGTCGATCCAAATGAACCTACATACTGCCTGTGTCATCAGGTGTCATATGGAGAAATGATAGGATGTGATAACCCAGATGTAGGTTTTCACTTATAATTTCTTCTTAAGCTTTATTGTAAGAACCTTTTTGACTGAGCAAGTTTAGGTTTAATTTTTAAATTGACATTTTTCTTTGTTATTCTTGGTTTTAGTGCCCCATTGAGTGGTTTCACTTTGCTTGTGTTGATCTCGCCACAAAACCCAAAGGAAAATGGTACGTTTTTGAGTAGTAACAGTGTTATTCTCTTTGTCTGTGATGAGAATATAGTTATTCATGGAATCTTACGCTTTTTCTTTCTGCAGCAAATTAACATATTCCCCTCCTTTTACTCTGTCAGGTTTTGTCCGAGATGCACCCAGGACAGGAAGAAAAAATGAGTTTTCATATTTCCAGAAGTGCTTCTCTAACATCTGTACTTTGGGTAGAGTTTCGTAATGTCATAAATATATAAAATATTTTAGTTCGTACAGCGCACCATATAAATGGTGGATCATAAAGCTTTCTTTAAAGGCCTAATCCGGAGTTGGAGTATATCTATACTTGTTGCTTTACTATGTCCGTGTTATTGGATTTCAAGATGCCTGTCTTTGTCCAGTAGCTCTAAAATGACTAGTTTACCTATGTATTATTTGTCTAATCTGGGTAAATCTGGGTAATCTTCTGGGTGTAGTTTTCACAAATTGTCATTCAGAAAGTTGTTCCTCTTAAGTCATTTGCTTTGTGTGTATGTGTGTGTGTGCGCGCGTGTGCATGTGTAAAGACTAACTCAAAAACCCGGATTGTGTCTTAAGCATACTTGAAATGTCAGTTTTATAAATGACTTTTTAAAATAAATTAACAGCCTGCTGAGAATTTACAATTCAGATGCCCTAATCCATGTGTAAATGGTGATGGGAAAAGGAATTGTCAGTTTTTTTGTTACTACCTCCTTAGGGAATACATCGGCACTGCAAAAATGACTGCAATTGATAACAATGTAAAAAACTGTTTTGATTAGCTTAAACCAAACTAGCAAAGCAATGTAAAGTCATTCTGTATTGCATTTTAACAAAAACCTGCGACATCTTTGAATGTATTGTGGTACTTATGGTCAGTCAGTCAGTCAGTGTCTATTGTCAACTGAATGAGGTATTTAAGCACTTTGAATGACATTTTCCCCTTACAAGGTTTGATAATGCAGGCTTAGTTTTATGTTATAGTTTATCTCTTTTAAAACTTTGCCATAGAACATCATGTCAGACCATATATATGGAAGTGTGTATATATATATTTTGTATGATATAAAACTATTTTGTGCACACATTTTTTCCCCCAAAGATATATTTGTTGTATTGCTTACTTCCTGGTGTACACTCAGATTTTATTTAATAGGATTTTAGAATCTTCATATTCAACTGTGAATATCACTCATCTAGGTGTAAGCCACAAATAAAAGAACCAAAGTCTTTGTATTTTGTAAAATTCAGTATTTTATAACAAATAAAGATTCACTATTATCCATGCATGATTTTGTTTACTGCAGCTTAAAATGGAATTAATGTTTGTTATCAGGTTGTTCTCAAACATTGTTTGGTTTTGTTTCCCCTGATTTAGAAATCTTCCTCTAAACTCTGCCTGTTTCATTCCATGAATGAAGTCTAGGTGTTGCTGGAGGCCTGTTCCCAAAAGCAAGTTGTTAAAATGGAGTTTATTAACCCTGACCTGAGGGAAACTCTTAACAAACTTAAACTATGGGTTAGTTAGTTGGGTAACAGTATTTCAGGTGCAGTAATTTGCCTTAACATGGGTGCTTTGTCATCAGTGTTAGAGACTGCAGTCACTGGATGTCATAAATTTAATATCTGTCTTTTGGTTGTCACAAAGGCTACGTTCACACTGCAGGCGAAAGCGCATCAAATCCAACTTTTTTTGACCCTATGTGACCCATATCCGATTATGGTATGACAGTGTAAACAGCACAAATCTGATATTTTCACATCCGATCTGGGTCACTTTCATATGTGGTACTGAATCCGATACATATCTGATGTTTTAGAAAGCGACTGCTGTTTGAATGGTCATGTCGCATTAAATCAGTCTTTTACGTCACTGACACAAGACAGATGCCAATTATCAGCGCCCGAGAAGATTTTACAGATAAATGCTATGGTACACAGACACCAAATCATAGCTCTAGTTTCCCTTGATTAACAGGCTTTGGTCTTTGCTTGCCATTAACGGAGGTTCAAGGTGGTTTTTTGTTTGATTAAAGGCATAGTATTTCTACTATATTGACATTTATTGAAGCATTGCCATCTACATCAGTTGGGTTGTATGTTCCTGCAGTCTCACTATAGATTTACAATCTACATTCTTAATTAAAACATTGGTAAAAAGAGAGTTTCAAAATCCATCATCTGATTCATCATCCCAGCTGCACTTTTCTAAGGTGGTCTTAGTGAAATCAACTTCAAAGTCGTAAACAAAGTCAGGATCATCTTTGCGTCTCCGGTTTTTCTCAAACAGTTCGTCCATTTGGCCTTTCTTGCGTGCCAGGTCCTCATCGTCCAGTTTGTTCAGGTCTTCGTCAGGGTCCAGACAGAACGAGGAGAGGCTGTGCTCCAGACTGAAGCCCTGCATGTGATCGCGCAGGATAATGTGAAGCTTCTCAAGCTGGCTTTGAGAGACACCCTCCAGGTAGTCCCTGTGCCGAGGGTTGTTCTTCAGCCTTTCAGCAGCCATGCTGTAGTCTGGAAGAGACAGCATGAGGTAATAGGTTGGTTGTAGTCCTGCCCAGTTACTTTGTGGCAATCTACAAGAACAAACTAAGCTACATACATATGTTAATGCAGTGTGCATTCATGACTCCAGCTCTGATCACAGCAACTATGTCTCAAAAAATGGGCTAACAAGAAAACAAAAACAAAAACAGGAAGGAAAAAACGCAGTACGATAAAGGTAGATTTCCATGTATTACATATTAGTTATTTATTATTAACATTCACTAGCAATGACCTTAGTTAAACAAAGTAAGATGCTCCTATTTTAGTCAAAAATAGGAGCCTGAGGCTCAACAGCTTGCAGGTAATCTACCTGCTGCTATCCACAAGATATAGAAATTAAAACTTCAGGGGCTCATGACTCTGACAGGTTTGTTAGATTTACTAGAGTATCATATAATTATTAATATACAGCAAACGAGGCTAAAATAATATTCTCACACTGATTCTAGCTATTTCTATTCTTATATCTAGCAACATGTGACATGGAGCAAAGAGAACGAGTCCCAACGTGTCCGTGGTGCCTTACCGGAGTATTTGGAGAAATTTCGCACAGGTATTATTCTTTTTCGCACCTTTTTGGTTTCCGTGTGCTCATAAATTAAAACTATGGATGGAGGGCTGAACTGCACCCCGCAGCGCTTTGCCGCAAAACGCATCCTGTACTTCTATTACAACAAACAAACTTAACTCAATCCGACCATCAATTTAAACATGTTTAAAACAGAAACATCCCAGCCATAATTGTTGCTACTAGCGCACAGTATGAATAAAAAAATTGAGCAGCGGCTTCAGGGATGATTACGCGTTGCCAGGTTGCCAGCAGAGCCTTCACGTAAAGACGCTTCTGTCTGTTGGGATGCCTGACGTTAAATTTCGGATTTTAAAAAATAATATAAAATCATTTAACTTTCACGTATCATCATTATTCATTTTATTCCTGAAAACTACTTTCTATGTCTATAAATGTTACTAAATGTTTCCTTAAAAGCTTGTGTTTTTCAATCTCTACACAGGCACATTTGCAGGCTCCTTGAAACTACAAAAGGGGCCTTCAAAAATCCTCTTCCGTAAACACTTCAAAGAAGCGCTAGTAGCTGTGCTTGAGTTAAATAAACACGCCTCAGCGTTGGCCATTATATTTTTTAATGTATTTTAAACTGTTCTATGTTGTTTCTGCGTTGAGCTTATTCTCGAAATGTCTCTGTTTGGGCGAAAAGGGTACGTGAACTAGGTTTTACGTGAAAACTCGATAGTCATTCAATAAGCTCTCATTATTATTGATTGAAGGTCATTTAAATTAAGTTGTTGGGTTTTTTTGTTTGTGGGTTGTTTGTGGGTTGTTTTTTTGGGGCGGGGCGGTTAAAGTTTGAAGGAAGCAATAGTATTTTTACAGTAGACAAAAAAGTGCTGTAAATATACCCCTGTATGGATAACATGACTTATATAATCTAGCACAGTTTGAAAAACAAATGCACCTTGTTCAAATTCAAAAAGCTTTTACCTGATCAGTGTAACCTGCTAATTTGTGCAGATGAGATTCAGAACCACTGTGATCTTCTGAGGCAGTGGCTTGCGCCCTCATCTGTGAGAGTGGAGCTCAACAAAAAGGGTTTCCACAGGTATTCGGTTGTTTGTTTTCTCAAAAGAAAGCTGTTCTGCCTTTGGGGATGCTTGTCAGGAAAACCAATGATATTTTCTAATATGTTTTAGGGAGGTGACAACTACAGTTGAGTTCAGATCCAAAGAGCTCAGTAGTGTCAAAGTTTTGCTGATTCATAGATGGCCCAGAGATGTCTATGTTGATCCATATCAACTTGCATCCCTTAGTGATCAAAATGATTGGAAGGTAAGATGCCGAGCAACTAGATATAGCATAACACAGTGTAAAATTCTACTACAAACCACAGTCATGTACAAAACATGTGTATAGTATATATATATTTTTTTATTTAATTATTTCTGTGTTAAACTTTGTAAGATATTACTAGATTCAGCCATTGACCTTGAGGTTCCTGCTCACAAAGCTTCAGGATTTGTCACCTATGTGTATCCTTTCTCCACTGGACCAACTTCCAAGTTATTCAAAGTAACAATTCCAATACATGGTCGCTACCACAAGCCCTCGTTTGATGGAAAAATGTTGAAATCTGTTGACATAGAAGTTCCAGAGCTGCTGCTGCGGTCAGAAAAATGTAAGTGGATTCATTTCATTTTATAGCAATTTCTGACACTGTGTAAATCTATACAGACGGAAAACAATGTTAACCAAATGTGATATTTAAAATACAATTTTGTATCATAATGTGTAATGAAACAAATTAACTAAATACATTAAATCAACCTGTTCACAATACAATTTTACCTGACTGCATAATTAAACTAAATGATGTGGGAGCGTAAAAACCTAAATCTGTATCTGTTTTCTATGAAAGTGGAGTGTCAATGAATATTACCAAATTATTTCACTTTTGTGGTTGTGGATACAACAGTCATAGGTTACATACATATAATAAGTTTAGTGATCAAAACTTTATAGTGTGAAAACAAAAACGTGACTTAAAGCCTTTTCACGTTGGCTTTCTGAAACACTTTCTTCTAAAACTATTTCTCTTATCCAGGCGCACAGCTCAGCAGCTTAGAGCCTCACACAGTTGTGGATGCACCATGCACTGCCAGCAATTCAAGCACTTGTTCTTGGGTTAAAGTCAAGCCTCAGCAGGTGATTGTGAACAATATTTCAACAAATCTTGAGTGAAAAGGTGATAAAAAAAAAAACAACAAAACTCAATTATTCGCTTGTTTCCCTTTTGCCTTATAGGATCTCAATCCAGTGAGTTTCCAGCTCCCAGTGGGTGATGGGTCTTTGGTGGCACACGTATGCGGAGGGACTCTTCTTGTCACAATGATCTGCTGTGTGGCACTGTCCAAATACATGTGGAAACATCAAGTCATTTAAATAGCTAAAATTGTACTGGCATTATTTATTTTTTTATCAAACTGACAAGGAAGAGGCACTTTCAGTGTTGTCATCTTATCTGCAGAAATGCTGCAAGCAGAGAACAGGACTAATTGAGATGGGAAAGAATACTGAGATATTGCTGAAACAACAGATAAATGCTGAAAGATATCAGAATTTATCTTTTTCCATTCCAGCTAATGTAACTATGTTTATCTTTGTGAATCCTGCAACCTGTGCAAGCATTTTTCCTGCTATGACCTCATTTTGGGAGGATCATGATTCTTTATCTGTTCAGTTTAGCGCACCTAATTAAGGAACATGTTTTTATCAATTAATTTGTTCAGTTTTGGGCTATTTGGTTGTGATTTTCATTTATTTTTGACTGTAAAATGGGCTATTATAATAACACAATTATAAAACTGGAGTCTACAGTAGTATAATCTGTATTTTAACACTGAATAAAATGTATATAGTTCAGATTGCTATAAATACAATATAACAACAATGTTATCAGTATTCTTTTCTTGTGGCAGTTTAAAGAATGCCATGATGAGGTAAAGGTCATATCCATTTGAGACAGAGTACCAGGTGTCATCCTGTGCCAACGTTTGGATGTTTGATTTATGAGTGACAAACTGTGCTGCCGTGCATGCTGTCAGGAAAAACTAAGTTTTTTATTCTTTCAGCTTATGTCTTGTCTTATTACATCTGTTATCCAATTTTGGTCTCCTACAAGGCTCCATTTGTAGTTGTATGTTCTTGACCCTGTTGGGTAGTGCATGTGGCACTACACAACATGGAACATGGAAACGCCTTCAAACAATGCAGTCAATGAAGAGCCAGTCCAATATTTTTCTTGTTTTGCAGAGAAAATGCTTAGGGTAATTTAGAAATTGTATAATCACATAGTTTGTTAAAAAGAATTAAGTCTGCAACATATTATGCATCACCAATGAGCAAAGAGAGGCGCATAGTCACACAGTGTCAACACAGTAGAAGTGTTTTTTGAAGTCACCCTCTGTAAAATTTAACTAGAACTTTCACCACCAGGTGCAGCATTTTACTAGAAATACTTCATGTAAGTATCAGCTCCTGTGTAGTAAGAAAATGTACCTGAGATCCCCCAGTAAAGATCTGGATATGCTCTCTACCTGAGAGGATCACAACTGTCTTTTGTCTAAATCACATATCAGTAAGAGCACACGCACTGCAAATAGCATCTGCTTCATAGCTATTTTTGACTGGGAAAATTAGCACCAACAGCTTTTATCATACCAGTAATATACTCAGCATCCTCATTAACTCCTCCTCTTGTTTTACTTGATTTCCCTCTGGGAGGTGATGCTGCTGCTGATAACGGTTACTTTCCAGGTGCTTCCTCTGCTTCTCCATATTTCCTCTTCCTCTCATGTTGACTTTCTACACCATCTTGTGGAACAAACTGTTAATACAGAATAGTACGATCTAGCCCTATTTTAACTTCAGTTGATAACTATATGCACAAAATATAGACATTTTTGTTATAAAGTCAGTTTTATCTGTTGGAGTTGGTGGAAACGAGTGTCAAGGGTGATTTGTGACTGAAGGATAGCAGTAGAGTGAAAGTGAAGGTTTACATGATGGTAGAGAGACCTGAGACGAGATGGCACTGATAAAAAGTCAGGAGGCCAAGCTGGCGGTAGCGGAGCTGAACATGTTTAGATTGTCATTAGAAGGGACCAGGAAGTGCACAGTCAGAAATTGAGGAGGATGTTGGGATAGGGTGAGATGGAGGCAGATGACCCACTGTGGCGACCCCTAAAGGAAGCAGGGGAAAGAAGATGAAGAACCTTATAAGTTCTAACTAGTTTATGTTCTAAGTAGTTTATGAACTATACTGCAGGAAAACTAATAAGTAGTTAACCCATCATCTTCCTTTTTCAATATAACTAATACATTATATGTCTATATTGTTTTTCCTCTCTCAAAATAGGCCTTTGTTGTTGTTATAAAAATTTTGCCCTCATTTGGAATGAGTCTTTGTTACTTAACATAAGTCTGTACATTTTTCTGTCGTTTCTCACAGCTTGAGAAACAATGATGCGTGTATAGAAAGTAAATTTGCTAGTATGTTATTTGCTTTTTTTCATTTACGCCATAAAAATCTGAGTAAAATTAGGCTTTCAAAATTAGGCCATTTAAAATTTCTTAAGGCAGGAAAATAAACAAACGTTACATTAATGTCAGATTAGTGAGAGAAACCTGCCACACTTCATTTATAATTTACAAAATAATTGCTCTGCAGCTGGAAAATTACGTCTGTAAATGCTGAACTACATTACCTTAAACGTCCACTTTAATAGGTTTCAGCATGTTTCACATTTTTATTATTCTTAATGCTTAAAAACGTGTTATTGGAGCTCCGGGTATGATCTGTGTGGTTTTGCACACGGGCTCTGATTTTTCTTTTCTTTCTTTTTTTCTTCTTTGCTTCAGATAGCTGACTGTCTTCGCCATGTAGTTAATGTGTTGTCTTGTGTGGTTAGCGTGTAGTGTCAGAACAATGAGGCGACTGCTGTCTTCAGGTAGAAAAAGGAGTGATACACCTGCTGCTGTCAGACCTGCAGATATCAGGCTGTGATGTTCTCCTTTATAGTGGACAGAAATATTTGGAGTGGCTCAAATAATTTGTGTGGCATCTTATTGAATGCAGAACAGCTGATTGTTCTGTAAATAGTTTGAAATGGTTATTTAAAAAATCAAGGTAAAAGGTAAATGGATGCAAATAACTTTGTTGTTTGCAAAACTTGTGCATAGGATTTTAAAATTGACAATTTATATTTGCATTTAAAATTATGAAATATGATTCATTAAACAAGTTTGTGGTTGTTACAGTAAAAAATATAACTTTTTTCTACTCTGATTTTATGTTTTTTGTCTGATTTTAGATCAATTGTGTTAATACAGCATGTCAAAATGAAAACATAACTGTAAATTCAGACACGTGAGGTTGTGCTGAAAAGGATGATACCAAACAAGGCAAAGTAAATAGTTTTTAAAGGTAAAATGTAGAGGGAAAATCAAAAGTAGTTAAAAATGGCCAATTATACCCTGGACCCCAGAGGGTTAAACGTTTTTTTTAAAGTAACACAATAGTTACTTTTCAAGTAATTAATTACTTTTAGAATATTGTAACTCAGTTACTAACTTGAAGAAGTAACTAGTAACTATAATTAATTACTTTTCAAAGTAACTTGCCCAACACTGGTTTTCACACACCATTCATTTGAAACATTTTATTGAACAGGCCAGGGCTGGGTCGGTAGTTCCGCTTCCCCTTCGCCATAGCGGAATTATCCAAGGGCCGAAAAGATAGAAGAAAAGTTGCACTGTAAATAGTTGGAATAACCTTTGTACTAAGTTATTTATACGCCGGCTGTACCACCGGGGAGCCCTTGTTACGAGGGAATAACTTTTAAAGGATATACAGACGTTTTGCACACCGTCGAGGATCGTTCTGGACTGAAGTTCCAATCAAGTTTAACTGGTGTGGATTCTCCGGTAAGCTTCTCTGCTCCTGCGTCGCCTTCTTTAGCTAAATAAAGCTCATTTGTGCGGAATAGTTTGTGAATTGGTATGTTTAGTGATTTCTAAAGCACCGCTTAACAGTGTTATTTTTGGCGGATCATGGGGAGGAACCTTCAAGCTTGGTTGTCAAGTTAGCGTTAGCTGAAAGCTCTATTTAAGGCTTGCAGTCGCTGTTATAGCTTGCTAATGTTAGCTTCTGGCTAGCACACTTGTTGGCCAAGTAGTTATCCTAGCGTTAGCCCGCTAGCCGCCCCTGTTGTTACTCTCTTGAAGGGCATTTTGAGTAGACATTACAGTAGGAACACCGTTATATGGAAATATGTGGGTCATTCATGAGGTTGTGCTCGTACTTTATAAACCTTAAAATGAAGAAAGTAGGTGCAAGCTTTTCATTTTTGTGCACTAGATAAGGAGCAACTTCGTTCTTTGATTGTCATCTGGGCTCCTCTTCCACCTTTCAGATGTTAGAATACGAACTGATTATTCGAGTTAGTCTGCTGTGTATCATGCTTATGTTTATTCTTGGGTACCCCTGTCGACTCTATGCGCAGTTAACTTTGTAAAGTTGGTGCAGCAGGTCTCTGCAGCAGCTTTTTCACAAGTACAGAGAAAGTGTGATGTCTCTGAAAACATGTCAAGCTTTGTGTAGGCTTTTCTGTCTGCTCAGGGTTCTTACGAAACATTACACCTTCCAATGTTCCTACTTATTGAACCTCTGTAGCAAATTTAACTTATTATTTTATTATAGAGGGTGCTTGCTTTCTTGTCACTACACCCTGTTGTATTTCTAGCTTTATTACAGCGTAGTTATACTCTTTCATATATCTGTTTTTTATCCAGGTACTTCTTGGTGTTTTCTTTCTCCTGCAGTGCATGAACACACTAGTGTCTCATGCTGATGTGAGCGCCGCCTTCCTCCCTCACCACTTACTATCCTCACACGCTGTATTCCTGTCCCGGTTAGCCCTCTGAGGCTTGTAACCACCTCCTGGCCATGTGTGATAACGGAGATCCTGAGGATAAACCCCCTGCCCCTCCGGTCAGGATGAGCAGCACTATCTTCAGCACTGGCTCTGGCAAAGACTCACTTTCGGCCAACCACAGCTCTAAACCGCTGCCTTCTGTGCCTGAGGAGAGGAAGCGCAATAAGATCATCTCAATCTTCTCTGGGGCTGAAAAAAGTGAGATAAAAAGATTAAAAGTTTGGCCTAAAATAAGTTCAAGTCTAGTGTTTGTAGCGAGTGTTGTCCTGGTCAATTTGGATAAAGGTTCATTTAATTTCAGGTGGTAGGAAGAAAGATCGAGACAAAGAGCGACCAGAAATCTCACCGCCTTCAGATTTTGAACATACCATACATGTTGGGTTTGACGCTGTAACAGGGGAGTTCACGGTGAGTTCGCTGTTTGGTTATTTTCATTTTTCACTCACTAAACTCTGCTCTCTTGTTACCAAAGCACAGCATGTCCTTTAGATTAGAGCTTACATTATTGGACACATTTTCCTTTCTGTTTTTAATACATAGGGTATGCCAGAGCAATGGGCTCGACTACTCCAGACGTCAAACATTACCAAGTCAGAGCAGAAGAAAAACCCACAGGCTGTGCTTGATGTCCTTAAGTTCTATGACTCTACAGGCAACGGTCGTCAGAAGTACCTCAGCTTCTCATCCTCTGGTGAGAATGTTATATTTTGGTACCCTATTTAGGGGTAAACTGATCAGTGAGTGTCACAGCTTAATGACACTCAGACTTTAAGTTTTAAATTGACTATACCTCCATGGTTACTAAAAACACACTTTTTTTAAATTCACAGAAAAAGACACATTCACAGTAGGGCCTCAGTCTGTAAGTATCTTGGGACTTTTAAAAGGTATTTTTTTATGTATTTGTTTTGTCTAATACATGTTAACAAAATCTGCTGTGACTTTATACAAGGCTGCCAAAAAAGGCACTGAACCCTCATCTCCAAACATCAAAGACATAGATGATGATGACGATGATGAAGCGCCTCCACCAGTTGTGGCACCAAGACCAGAACACACAAAGAGTGTAAGTCACCTGCCAGATGTTGGCCTTACTGCGTAACGATTATTATCAGAATTCATTATAAGATATTTTTATTTCAACTTCTAATTCTAATGATTTTGTTTTTCCTTTTTTAAATAACAATTTAAAAATAATCTTAATCTTTGGCTAATGTTTGTTGTATTTTGCAGGTATATACTCGCTCTGTCATCGACCCCATCCCTGCTCCAAGCACGTGTCCGGACGGAGATGTGGCCTCCAAGGCTGCAGACAGGCAAAAAAGGAAGGGCAAGATGTCAGACGAAGAGATCATGGACAAACTGAGTAAATTTTTCTTACTTCATCATTAGTCTCGCATAAATACAGTAGACATAATTCATTTTTCCTGTCACTTCCATTTGCCATTTTCTTTTAACACGTTTTAAATGTGGTTTACAGGAACCATAGTCAGTATTGGGGATCCCAAGAAGAAGTACACCCGATATGAAAAGATTGGCCAGGGGTGAGTTACTTTTTATATTACAGTTTTAATTGTTTATGTTATAAAACAGGCAGTTGATTTTCAATCTTTATTGTCCAGACCTAAGTAAATATTTACAGCGAATAGCCTTTTTGATATCAGATTGTAGGGCTTGATCAATATTATCCATTTGCATATACATAACATTTCGAATGACTGAAATGCAAAATAAGAAAGTGAGGAAGCGATAGGCAAAACACACTTGGTCCACGTTAGTAGTGCTGATACTGAATAGTTTATTCGTCAGAGGCCGCTCTACAAGTTTCCTCTTGGGAGCAAGTGTTTGGAATGCCACAAGCAACGTAAAGGAGTAATTCACATCTGCTTGTAGCTGTATGAACAAGTTTGTTTTTAAAATGGACTGTTATATTATCTTGGCAGGGACTGATACATTAACTAATAAATAACAATGAAAGTTTGTTTGCTGTATCTGAAAGAAATGGTATCAGTTGATATGCGATATGAGATTTTTAAATCACCAGAGATTGGTATTGTTTAGTCTCTTGTAGATACTCACAATAGGAGGAGCTGAGTTTTAAACTGGTGAAGTTATTTACTGGCAAATTTTGCCAGGAGGGCGGTCTTGTCTGTAACAGTTTCACCATTTCTAGTTTGACAAGTTCTTTTTTTCTGTTGTGAAAAGGCCCTGGAGCAATGTTACCATGAGAAAAAATAGTAGTAGACTAATAACTTTCATTATTAATAGCAGATGTGTCATATTATTAATGTTGATTAATATGTTTAATGTTTTAAAATCCCTTGTTTCTCCAGAGCAGGATTTTTAAAAGCTTTTTCCAGAAGGTGTTATAAAAACAAAACAGTATAGCAGTTTGACTCTGTTTTTACTTCTGATCATCCCACCCAAAAACAAAGTGAAATTTCACAACCAGCTTTTAGGTCGGAGAATCTTCAGCATCGGGTTTCATGTCAAAGTTTAGTTTATAAGATTGACAAGTTATTTATAAGTTACACATGAATACTTGTTTTTCTCAGGTAGTACATTCCTAATCAAGATGTGATTCCTCTCAACTCATACAAACATAAATTCTCTTCAGTATTACTGACCTTAAGTAAAACATTTAGTGAGTAAAAATGCATTTGAAGAATAATTGTGAGTATATAGTTTCTTAGAATATGTGTTGAAGTAAATAAATAATCTTCCTCTTTTTACAGGGCATCAGGAACAGTATTCACAGCCATTGATGTATCCACAGGACAGGAGGTAAAGACTAAATCAGTAATGGACTAGGTGGTGTCAAAAAAAAGAAAAATAATATGGATCATAGCAAGCGGGGCTGAGTGACAAGCTAAAGCCATTTTTGAAAGGATTGGACTGCACCTTTTGTTTATTTTTTATTATTCGCTTATAAAAATGATTGTGAGGCAGCTGGTAGTTACTAAAAAGATTATTTGGGTGGTAATACGTAGGTGCACAGTTTTAGTTTATAGTGAGCAGATGAACACTGAACATGTTGTAGCTAGAAAGAGCTTTTAGGGAGTTTTACTAGAGAGATAACATGGTGAAGGTGTTCAGGTGGTACATTTGAGACGTTGCTGTGGAGTGAAGTTTGTAATGATCTGGGTTGCCAGGAATTTTGTAAGTGTTGTGAGTAGTTGGCTGTGTAGCCAGAATAACAGGGAGACCCATCCAAACAACTTTAAAGTGAGAACTGCAGTGCATTGGGTCTCCATCAATGCACCTGACAAGTAGATCTGATGAACGATGTACTTTATTTATCCCCAGAAATGATAAATTATTGTGTCATAGTAGCCACAAATATGAAAAACAATCTAGCTCAATAAAAAACAAAGTTTTATTATTTTAATTGTAGCAAACAAAAAATGAAGAAGTTGAATTAAGTTAAACTGAGCAAGAGCTATCTGTTATGCAACAAGAAGTATCTAAAGTCCAGCATCTGCACCAACCACTAAATCCACTAAACTGCTTAGAAACTCATTTTATCTCTTAAAGGCATATGCGTATGTGTTTTTTTACTTTGTCTTTCATAGGTTACTGTGTGACGCTTTACATTAGGAGGAAACATTTTTGAATGTTAAACCTAGAGTGAACTAAAGGTCATATATGTTTTTTCACACTGCCAGGTCGCCATTAAACAGATCAACTTACAAAAGCAGCCGAAGAAGGAGCTGATCATCAACGAGATTCTAGTGATGAAGGAGCTCAAGAACCCAAACATTGTCAACTTTTTAGACAGGTGAGAGTGAACGTAAACCTACAGCCTGGCAGGTTTTTAAACTTTTTTACAGTACTTTTTGTCTGATTGTTCACATGCGTTTGTTTTATGTGCCAGTTTCCTGATGGGGGAGGAGTTATTTGTGGTGATGGAATATCTTGCTGGTGGCTCGCTGACAGATGTGGTTACAGAGACCTGCATGGATGAGGCCCAGATAGCTGCTGTCTGCCGAGAGGTACGTTACATTTTGCAGTCCTGTAAAACAAACTGACCCCCACTTTATGTAAAAGGTATAATAAAAAACGCCATCTTTCCCTCTCTCAATTCTTTTTTTCACCCAGTGTTTACAAGCATTGGATTTCCTACACGCAAATCAGGTCATCCACAGAGACATCAAAAGTGACAATGTGCTGCTTGGGATGGATGGTTCTGTCAAGCTGAGTGAGTCCTGTGCTGTAATTATGATAAATATTGCATTGTTAAATCCTTCCGGTGTAAATTGTTTCACTCTTCTTCATGTCTTCGACAGCCGATTTTGGCTTTTGCGCCCAGATCACTCCAGAGCAGAGCAAACGCAGCACCATGGTAGGCACGCCTTACTGGATGGCTCCTGAAGTGGTGACCAGAAAGGCTTATGGGCCTAAAGTAGATATTTGGTCACTGGGTATTATGGCCATTGAGATGGTTGAAGGAGAACCTCCCTACCTGAATGAGAATCCACTACGAGTGAGTGCAGAACACTTTCACACATTTTAGTTTAGACACCTTTAATATAGTGTAGAGCAGCGTAGGGAAATATATACCATTTTTAAATGAAATGTTTCCAATTTATTCATCTGTACAGTGTCTACAAGGTCACAGTAAATCACTTAAAACTGAATCGGTGATTTGTGTCTGTCGGACTTTTGGTGTAGTTAGAAAATAACTGTGGGCCATAGACTCCCATGATTCAACAGAAAAGCAGGATAAACACTTGCCTTTGTTTATTTTTAACGTTTTCTGATTTTACACCCTGCTCCTTTTTACCACTATAATGAACTTTATTACCCTATATTTCACACTTTGCTTTTTCTGACTTTGTCGCTCTTGGTCTGTTTACTTTATAAGTGACAAGCTTCACTTCTTGTGTGGAATGTGCTCATGTGGATTGGAATATCCCCAGGCAAATATAGAAAGTTGTGCAGCATTAACTTTTGTAGTACATTTCCCTCTCAGCCAGTTTGACTTGATTCATTTCCTTTAAGTGTGTTGTTTCCCAAAACTCTGCTTTTAAAGTTTTTGTTTGTTTGTCTCTTCCCCTTTGGCAGGCATTATACCTAATTGCTACAAATGGCACACCTGAGCTTCAGAATCCTGAGAAGCTGTCTCCAATTTTCAGAGATTTTCTAAACCTGTGCCTGGAAATGGATGTAGAGAAAAGAGGCAGTGGCAAAGAGCTCCTGCAGGTTACAAACGATTCCAGTTATTGGCTACTCTTTGAACTCTTCAGTGTTTTACTATATTTGTGTTTCAGGCCAGTAATATTCTCTTTTCACATCCACATCTTTTTCAGCATCCATTTTTGAAGCTGGCGAAACCCCTCTCCAGTCTCACACCTCTCATCTTGGCAGCCAAGGAGGCCATGAAGAGCAATCGTTAGCTGATGAAAGTAGCTATCCTGCCTTCCCATGCTGTGCACAGATATGTGCCAACTATTTAGATTTTGTGCCAGACAATAGGCTGAGAGTGGTGTGCCACTCTTGATGCACCAGCCTTATAAGCCCTGACAAACCTCACTGTGAAGAAGACCAAAAATCTAGAGCACAACCCCACCGCTGTCCATATGAACTCTATTCATTCTCAGATGTCAGAAGACAAGTCAAACTCAAGTGCGTAGTATCAGAGTCGGGCATAGTTAATTTTGTACATCAACTCTTCTGGTGATAAGTTAGGGCTAGGCTTGTATTTAACTTGGAATGAAGAAGATGCCTAGTTCTACTTAGTTTTTTTTAATCAACTGCCTTAAACAAATGCAAAATGTTGCCTAATGTATTGTTGATTGTCTCAGTGTCTCTCTTCCCATGATTTTTACTACCTTTGTAATTGATCTTTTCAGCTTGTTGGTGTCTTAGTTATTTTGATACTTGAATTTTATGTTTGTCCCCCTTCTTGTCACATATTGTCTCATTCAGTGAACACTTGTGCTATTTCCACATCCACCCATTGTTTAAGGACATTTCTTTTATTGGTTTTATAGGAAAGATTTCAGTGGAGTCATCATCATGAACATGTGTTGTGATTATGTCGTTCTACATTTGTTACACACAACAGAGCTACTGTACCTGTTCTTCCCCTGTATCTTTATAGTCTCCTGATACCAGAGGCGCACCTTACAGGTAAATTAAAATGTTAGATTGACAGGGTTTCTACTTTCTTCTCTGTTGTTATTAAAAATGAGTATTGTATGTTGAACTTTGTCCTTTGTGTTCGTGTTGACTAAACAAATGCTCTTGTTTTTCCATGTGTATATTGTGTACTTAACTAGTTTGAAAAACGTGACCATATGATACTGGTTGGATACAAAGGCTGGTAAAGACAATTTGTTAACGGTTTCTCTTCTGGACAACTAACAACTTTGTCTGCACACTCAAATAAATTCAACTGTTTTTACTTTTGTGATTTGGATGTGAATGTGATTGATGTGTAAAGAGATCATCCGTTACTTCTTAAACCACACAAAGTCAAAGTAGTATAGAACAAGAATGACAAGCCCTGCAATTAATTGGTTGTAGAATCAATGAATAATTTCTCTGTGATATCGTTTGATGTTGATATAACTAAACTACAAAGATACAAGATGCTTGTCGGGTCTTTGAATGGTTGTAGACAGTTAATTCCTAATCGGATGATTTTGTATTTTTGATTTTCCGAGGTGTGAATCACGTTGTGTGCCTTTATTTTGAAGGATTAACCCGGAAGTATATCAGTTGTAGCTACTTGCAGAGGGTCATACTGCTGTGGTTAGAAGTAATCCGCTGTTACTATTAGGGCTAATTTGTTATCTGACTTTTGTGTGTAATGGCGCTCCACTTGAAAGACAAAGAAGCTTACCAGAGACTGAACTACCTTTACCAGGTTGGAGAAAGTTTTAGTTAATTATCGTCACGATGCTTCCAGCTACAGTCACATGCTACATAAATGCTAGCATGCTCTCTGTTTTGAATGTGGTCGCTCAGCTGGTTTCTTACGTTTTGTCCACAGGCTGCACATTGTGTTTTAGCTCAAAATCCGGAAAATGTGGAGCTGGCTCGTTTCTACTGCTTCTCACAGAAGACGATTGCAAAGCGTCTCGTTCTCAGACAGTAAGTTGAGATGATAATCACGTGTACTTAAATACTGATTTTTAACAAATCCCGTTGATCACATTGTCTGGGGAGCAAAAGAGTAATGCAGGATATTTCGGCGTGCCACAGAGCTCCCTTTAGATCAAGTATTGAACTACTGAGATGAAAATGTCACAGTTAAAAAAACAAAACAAAACACAAGTTATTGAAATAGTGTTAAATATACGATACCGTACGAACTACACAAGCACACATAAGGACCAGAGATCGTTTAGTGGGCCCTGTGCTCACAGACCAGCAGCTCAGTTGGCATTTGTCTGGAACATCTGCCACGTTTACCCTGCTGTATTCACAAATGAGAGCAGTCTCACACTGACAATGTGTGGACAAGTGTTATGATGTTAATGTGTAGCTGTGTGAAGATTCACATATATTTACATGAAACTGGTCTAGGAGCTGATGGACAGTAGTAAAATCAGAATGTACTTAAAGATGGACTAACATTTTAATGTTTCAATATATGTAGAGATCCATCGGTGAAGAGGACATTGTGCAAGAGGTGCTGCTCTTTGCTCATTCCAGGTGTAACTGCTACAACAAGACAAAAACGTAAGCCCCTATTATCTTTCAATCCCTACTTAATGTAGGCTGTCACTTTCTTGTTTCAGAAATGGTTGATAATGAATAAATATTAAAAATTTACTTATTTATTTATTTAAACTGAATTTCTTTAATAAGGAAAAAACAGCAAGACTCGTTTTACCGTGATGAGATGTCTCAGTTGTGGACAGAGGAAGACCTTACTGAATAATCCAGATTACTGTTTATGGGCAGACCGAGCCGAGGCTCAGCTGGAGCAGCAAAAGCAGAAAGGTGACAAACTTAAAACTTATATTTAAGACGAAACATACCCTAACACAATATGGCTTATATAAGCATGCTGCCAAATTCAGTAATTAAGAAATTCATGTTTGCTTGCACGGGACTTTTATGACAAAAAATTTGTGCTGATTGTTTTTTCTTTCTTTCATACAGATTCAATCACTTCTGCTAAAAATCAGCCAAAAGACACAAAGAATGACAGGTCACAGACATCAAAACTCAGTTCTGCTCCAGGTGCTACCAGCACGTAGCAGCCATGGCTCTGCTCTATTTGCTTAAGGAAGTCAGATTGAATTTTGACATGAAATTATGCCAAACTTTTTTTTTAGAGAATTTGGCTATATTCCATTCAACACAGTGCAAATGGCTTGTAACTGAAAAACTAAAAGGACCAAAAATGGTCCCAGGGCCTAAGAGGGGTTAACATACAAAGGACTGTTCTTAATAAAAGCTAATATATAGTTTTGTTGTGTCACATCCACCCACAGACTAGAGAAGGTTTTTTTTTTTTTAAATGTTATTTAAATGAAATTACTTCTTTTCATTTTATTGACAGCTTGTTTGTTTGTTTTTTTACTTTTCTGATTACAAAGGGGGGGGGGTTGTTTTGTTTTTTATGCTAACACTCTAACATTGCTAATTTTTTTTTCATATGTATCTTGTAAATTGTTTTTTTTTTGTTTTTGTTTTTTTCAAATAAAAACTTATGTCATGATTAAAAAAGAAACAGAGGACAAAATTTGAAGATTTTCTTTCTTTCTTTATTTTTGATAAATTGTTAAATTAAAAACGTCTCTTTGCAGCTGAGAACTGGTAAGTAAAGATTTGCATTTCTGCTTTGTCTGTCTTGGGCACTCTGAAACGTGTCTTCTGGGAGTATAGCAGATTCTTGACAAAGATTCTGGGAATATGGCCCATGTACAGGAGAACAGCCAAAGTCATACCTAGAAATCAAATGTTTATTTTATGTATTGTGTTAATTTTTTAAGACCTGAAAGGACATGCACATTTAATCAGTTTACCTGTGAGAGAGCCCAGCCAGTAAACCACTGCATACTCTGCAAAGGTAAATCCAGAACAGTGGAAGGTGAGTCCATATGCCAGTGATGGATTCATGTAAGCTGAGGTATAACCTTTGGCTGAAGAAAAGAATAGGAAAATACAGTTTTCGTTAAATTTCCAGCTTTAAGTCCTCTGAACTTTCAAAGTAAAAAAAAAAAAAAATGCAAATAATGGATCCCAAAAAGCAGAAGGTAAAACGTTTAAATAAAAGGAAAGGAAAAGGAAAGCCAGTTATTCCCAGGCTTACCTGAATGGGACAGGAATGTTAGGAGGACAGCAATCAGCGGCACTCGGATCAGAGCAGATCGGCGGCATAGGTTTAAGTGGATGATGTGCAAGACGAGGGCACAGGCAAACTCGGTAAAAAATCCCTGAAGCACAGAAACCAGCAGAGATGTGCTGCACTCACTGATCATCAGGTTTTTGATCATGTGCATGTCTGTCAGCTCCAGGCTCCAGTAGTATTTGGCTGCAAGAAGGCCTAGGTGAGCCCCAATAAACTGGGCAGCAACATCAAGCAGTGTGGTTACGGTGGTGGCCTCAAGCTTCATGAATTTCTGCACAGCCAGGCTGGGATTCCCTGATGCATCACCACAGATTATACCGTGTGTGAGCAATACCACAAACAGTATGGTTAAAGTCACATCAGGGCCCAAACCCCCGGCCCACTCGCCCACCTCCACGATGGTCTGCACCTCCAGCCAACATGCCACCAGCATAAAAGAAGATGTAAACTCTGAGATGAAGCTGAACCGTGGCCGTTTTTTAAGGAGAAATCGAACTGAGACTACAAAAGTCACAGCAGCCACAAAGTATCCGAGAGACGCATTCAGTCCAGACATGGCTCATGCGAGATGTCCCCTTCTGTGTTTTGAAGAAAATGAAATTAGTGAGGGGCTGAATTTACCACTGTACTCGCTGTTTGACAACGTGGCACATGCACAGACACAATTCTTATCAGAGACACGTCAGGGTTTTTATCCCGCAACCACCTGCCAAAATACACAAGGGCTTTTTCAAGGTAAGGTCACGAAGCTGGCCTTTATTCAGTGATCATTTATTATCATCATTTTGTAAAAGCTCAGGTTAAAATGACTCCCCACTCTGTCTAGAAGAAATAAATATACTGTGAATTTCTTGATACTGAAAGTCTTGGGGGGTTTCTTGTTTTTGTTTTTTTATTTTTAGATAAAATTAATATATGAGGATTATACAGCTTGGAGTCTGTATAGTAAATTGAAGCATGTATTGGAGATAGTTATAATTTTTAACACTGAATCAGTGTAGACCTTTTTCCCTGAGGGACTCAAGCTACTGTGAGCTATTGCACAGAAAATACATTTTTGCAAGCAGGTTACCATAAAACCCAGATTTCATCTCCCCAGCTACCTCCTCCATCTCACCTTGGTGAATACTGAGGTGTTCCCAGGCCAGCCAAGAGATGTAATCTCTCTGTGGCAAGGGTGTACCCTGGGGCGTCCTTCCGTTTGGACATGCCTAGAACACCTCGTCCAGGAGGCATCCTGATTAGATGCCTGTCCACCTCGGACGATCTGATTTCCTCGTGTCAGCATTGTTCCCACATCATCATAATTAATGTTGTTCCAGGTTCAACATTGCAAGTGACCAATCACCTTCTTAAACCGCCGCCTGTCCGCCGAATTTGAAGTCAATTTAGGATACTTTCCTTTAATAAACGGTAAGCATTATACATATGTTCCTCACTTGGCTTGCTGTTTGTTTGCTAGCGATAGGCTACTTGACGACAGCATTAGCTAACCAGTGTTCTCTAGACCAGCGTTCCCCAACTTTTTGGGTGTTTCGTGGCCCGGGGGTTGGGTCAGGCAAAATTGCAGTAGCTTCCCTGATCATTTTACAAACATAAGTGAAGAGAATCTGGACTAAAAGGCCTAGACTTATGGTTGTGTGCTGAATCTATGAATCAAACTATCACCTGGAAACATAATTAACTGGTCCATAGCTGTGAAACTGGACATGAGTTCTTGATTCTATGGAGATTAACAGTAATCCAGAAATTTACAAATTTGTCCTGGGACATCGCGTAAATGTTGTCCCTGGGACATCGCGTAAATGTTGTCCCTGAGACATCGCGTAAATGTTGTCCCTGGGACATCGCGTAAATGTTGTCCCTGAAAGGAATGACGTCACAAGAAGGCGATTGGTCACTTGCAATGTTGAACCTGGAACAACATTAATTATGATGATGTGGGAACAATGCTGACACGAGGAAATCAGATCGTCCAACCACCTCAGCTGTAGGAGCCATTCATATGACCCCTATGGAAAAGAAAACATCAGATGGAAAGAGCACCTGGTGGTTACACCTTAGCCCATGGGGGTGCACATACACACACTTTTTATATGTCTATACATATATAAATAAATGTAGTATGTATGTCCTAAGACGGCAACATGATGACGAGTAATGCTACAAGAACTCTACCACATACATAGCAGATATAAATGGCAAAGGACAGAAGTTCAAGACATTCCTGATCATAGGACAGATATGAGGCAGCAATAAAACTCTTAATCTTATCTGCACATATCTTAACATTTCCCTCGTGTGCGTTAATGCTTTATTTCAAGCCTTTATAATCTACAACCCTCAAAATATAGGAAAGAAAATTAGGTTTAAAATACAACCTGTTAATTAAAGTGACAGAAAACTGTTAATAATCTTTAACAAGAGTCAAAAATATAAAACACAATTCAAGACAATCCATCCAACAATTAATGAGATATTACAGCCAGGCATTTTTTCTTAAAACTAGACTGAAAGAAAACAAAAATTATCTGCTTTGAATCAAATTCACCTTCACCAGTTTTGTGTAAATCTGTGTGAACTCTAGCTAACCAAACTCATTATCCAGAAGACTTTTAATATCCATTTATGTTTGGGATAAAAGCATCACGTTTTTTAATCGTCCCAATAGCCGTGGCCTCAATGCTCCTGCAAACTAATCAGGAATAGCCCAAGGAAGAAAAGTAAACCCCCATCAACAAAGGCCCATCTTGACAACCTATTCCTTTTCTCCAAGGATCAACAAGTTATTGTTGTCTGACAAATTTCAGCTTATTACTTCATCATGATGAAGGCAATAAGCTGAAAATATGTTAGTCAAACAATAAAGTTATGACATTTCCTACACATGTTGCTGTAGCTTTAACCTCTGAACGTGCACCTTGGAAGTAGGTGAGGTGAGCATATTTCGGCACAGGGAGCTCTGTTGTCTCCAGAACATACTTGTTCCTGTCATGTGCTGTGTTTAATGACTGAAAACAGCCCACTGAAGGAACAATGGGCTGGGAGGTCAGTTCCTTCATCATGATTATATGCAAATTCTCATGACTGTTGATCAACAACAGTCATTATGCAAATGTACTGTTTAGAAGACCGGGGAAACCTGTAGTCACCAGAAACTGAAGAAGTCACTTGGATGAGTGACGAAATGTTTCTCCCACTGAAAACGCTACGTCCAGATGTACAGAATCAACTTTTGGAGATACATTTTATACTGCTGCTGCATGTGATCATAGTGTGAAATACGATTCATGCAATTAATTGCATGGGTTACTTATAACTTTATATTTGTATATGTAAAACCACAAATCTAAAACTTGTGTGAAAAATCTTGGTGCAACAATAAAAGAGGGCTTTAGTTTCACTAACTATATTTGTGCTGTAACTAAATCAGCCTTTTGGGATCTTAGTAATTTGGCTAAACTGGGATATTTTTATCTGGAGAAGCTCATTCATGCCTGTTTTTCTGTAGACTGTTGCAATGATCTTTTCCTTGGCCTCCCATATCACTCCAATTGTCGTCTCCCTGCATTGGCTTCCAGTAAAATACAGAATTAAATTTAAAATATTACAGATTGTTTATACATCTTTGAATGATTTTGGCCCTAAATATAAATCTATAGTGTTTAATGTATACAAACCTAGTAGATCTCAAGGTCTGCAAGATCTGGTTACCTAGCAGTTCACATATGTACATTTCTGTTTTTTAAATGTATTTTTATTATAATTCTTCCAAACAACCCATTGCCCTGTAGGAGGCAATGCCTAGTTATAGCCTTCGTAGTTGCCACCATAAACATTTTCAATAAATATCTATTGCATTTGGGCATTTTGGAACCAGCTACCCATTGCGGTCACATCGTCTCCAACCCTAGCTATTTTGTAAAGAGCACAGCTTTAGATTCACGGTTGCTTTTAACTAACAGTGTAGCTATGCCATCGCCCTTGTTTTAATTTTTGTTGTTTTTATTGTTATTGCCGTTATTATCTTTTATCTTGGATTTTGAATTTATCTTGACTAGCTGTGGTGTTTGAAATGTGGTGAATAAATAACTTATCTCGCCTACCTTCTAATTTGTGATTGGACTAATCGCATCACATGTCAGGTTAAAAACCGGGAAGTGCCGACCTGCCTGTAAATCAAATGTGTTTGTGAAAGCTGGGGGATAATAAAGCTGCAGGAAAGATCAAATATCCGTCCGATTCTTGCTTTAAGTTTAATGCTCCATGTCAAAAGAAAGTAGAATGCAAAAAATAAGCTAAGCCTGGCTGGTGATTTCATTCGCAGTGCTAGATTTGTACAAACAAACAAACAAACAAACAAAAACAAAAAAACTCGTTCATTTCATGGTTAAATTTCGTGGTTAAATTTGTTGCGCGTAATGTGATGCTCAGACTTGGGGCGGAAGTTGTGAAACGTGTGTGTGTGTGTGTAGGTGGGTGAGCCTACAGTGAAGAAGTGATGGGCAGGGGAAGAGCCAACTCTCAGAGAGGAATGAGAACTTGTCGGGGATGGCGGACAAACCTCCGACGCTGGTCGTGAAGCTGTTTGCCGCCGGGTTTTACGGTCTCAGCTCGTTCCTGATCGTCGTGGTGAACAAGAGTGTCCTCACTAACTACAGGTAACGGCATAGCGGTAACGCCTGTAACGGTTACGGTCGATAAGCTGTTTCCATGCTAGCTAACCTAGCTTGTGGAAGTTGTGCAGGCTGAGCAGAGCAGGCAACACCACGGTGCTGATTAGCCTAACGGCAACTTTTATCCAGTGATGGTAATCTTGTGGTTCACACTGCAGGGAGCCTCTCTTTCTGTTTCCTGTGTTGGGCAACATTTTAACCCTTGAGTGTTAAGTACGAGGTTAGCTTACTAACTACAGTGTGCTGAACTTCTAAAGCATTAAAATTTACTGGAGTTTCATCTACTTTTTCAGGTTCCCGTCGTCGATATGTGTCGGAATAGGACAAGTACGTGATACGTGTAACTTCTTCTTTTACGTTAACCAAGCTGACACCACACCTTAAAACCAGGCAGGTATCGACACTGATTTCTTCATGAATCTCTGTGCAGATGTTAGCCACCGTGATTGTGCTGTGGGTGGGCAAGGCTGCAAGGGTGATCAGCTTCCCAGACTGCGATGAGACCATACCTCGCAAGGTGAGATATTCTAAATGAAGAGTACCAGTCATTTATTACTAGTTTCCAGAGGTCCATATGCAGTCTGTTCATCTCTTAATAAACAGTCCAAATATCAAATGCAGAGGCCTAACATGTATAATTTGGCCAATATAAGCAACTATTTTCCCATTAATAGCATATCAGTATTGACATATATTAAAAAAAAGAAAACAGATTCATTAGAAATAGTTTAGCAGTGTCTGCAGTACCTGAAGTGACTGTGGTTTAGAAAGTATACAGAGTTATTATCTTTTAATTGGAAAGGTATAAATGTTTTTGGGCTAAATATTGAACCCCAAATTGTGTGACACATTAAGCACTGTACACATAGAGTAAGTGGCTTGTAACCTCAAAGCATTTATGCATTAAGTCAAGCTGTGTCTAACTAGATTTTGAAATATATTGCTGAAAACTAGCATACTCTATATGCATTAGATATATTAGCCTTTATTTTTTTCTTCACCCTTTGAAAAATGGCATTGCCCCCCCCCCCAGAAACTGGAATAGGTCAGGTTTATGGTGATCGCTGCCTGTCCATCAGAAAATTCATTTAACCATGCTGGAGCTGTTCCTACTTAACAAAACCTCCATATCCTTTTTTTCCTTTTTTTTTCCTAGACATTTCCTCTACCTCTCCTGTATGTGGGAAATCAAATCACTGGTTTATTTGGAACCAAAAGGCTAAAGTAAGCTCCACATTTTGTAAAAATTCACACAGTTAAAAACTATTTGGCTATTAATGTTGATGTTTTTCGTTTAATGGATTTTCTGTCACCGTTTACGCCCTGGTGCACCAGTCTGCCCATGTTTACAGTCCTCAGGAGGTTCTCGATCTTATTCACTATGCTGGCCGAGGGATTTCTGCTCAAGTAAGATCCCACACAACAGATAACCTACTTTTCTTCGCCATTTACTGGTCCTTTTTTTGTTCGGTTCCAGTTCTAAGTGGTCATATTGAATTTCTTTACTGTATTTAATTTGTGGCAGGAAGAAATTCTCCAGACCAGTTCAGCTGACAGTGTTTACAATGATCCTTGGGGCATTTATAGCCGCGAGGTAAGTTCTACTAAATCCAGGTGTGCTGGCTGTTAACCAAGATTTACCTTCACTACAAAGAGGTGCTTTGTCGGGATATAGGTCCAAGTTTAGTTGCCATTATCTTCAAGGAAGTTGTAAAGGAGCCCTGCCTAAATGCAGCTTAACTACAGCTTAAATGTTAGCCAACTGAACACATTATTTATTTTCTTGACACTTTCGATTGCCTTTTCTTCTTTCTGATCCTAGTGCTGACTTATCATTTGACCTGCAAGGCTACATGTTCATTCTCCTGAACGACATCCTGACTGCAGCCAACGGAGCCTATGTAAAGCAAAAATTAGACGCAAAGGTATGTGATGGCAGCATCTGATGAATAGTGACCATTGTTGGGTGGGAGCTGTATTTGGCATTGAGCTGATTACGTGTGAATGTAGAGAACTCGAACTGTCCTTCAGTATCTTGCTCAAAAGAACTTGGCGTGTGGAAATACATTGAGTCAGTTCTTTTTACTCCCACTAATTTGATTAGATTAAGAGAAAATATTTGTGATTCATTGTTTTGGTAAAATATCATTGTGCTTAACTAAACATTTTTTTTTTTAGATTAGTCTTCAGATCTGTTTGGACTGACTCCGAAATGTCTTGTTTAAGCTCGTTCAAGTCATATTTAATGTCACAAGGGCAAACTGAACTACTCAGTTCTCACGTTTCTGCAAGGGCCGATCCAAATTTAGTGTATGACGCCTATGGAGCGCCATCTCCTAGGACTGAGCTCCAACTACGAGAGGGGTGTGTATGAGTGAGGGGGTGAAGCCGATGAAGCCATGTGAAACAGAGCATATACAAGAAGTCTTAGGTGGTGCCATGCATGACATCTGTATGCTACTTAGTGAGGAATGCACTGAAAGACCTGTGAATAGCACTCTGTTCTGGCTCTGCATATTACTTGTGTTTTCCTGTTGCTCCCTTCCCACCTGCTTCTCTACCCTTTTCATTTTTTCAGGAGTTGGGGAAATATGGATTATTGTACTACAATGCATTATTTATGATAATTCCCACTCTGCTGTTGGCTCATGTGACTGGAGATATGCAGAAGGTGAGGAGTTAGCATTTATTATTTTACTTCTACTACTTTAACACTATATTTGTTAAATTAATGCTTTTTTTTTTTTTTTACCAGAGCTGTTATGATTTCAGTACCGACCGGTTATTGCTTGGTTTAATTCTGCATTTAAGTGAGCGAACATATGTCTAAGCATGGGTGTGTGCCGTAAATATGAGCTGTCTTTTCATTTGGTCAGTGTTGGCAGACATTCTGGGTTGCCCAGCTGGGGCCCAGCAGCCAGAAAGGCACAAAGATGCTATTATGCACCTAGCAGAGTTATTACAGCAGCATCAAGTACTTCCCTTGACTGAGCAACCACCATGGATATAAACTAAAACGCCTCAGTTTTTAGGCTGCTCACTTTCTTTAAGTGAATGCGTGACATTACACATCAAAAACCACTAATGTAATATTTTACTTTACTAATCAAACGTGTTTCAATCGTTTTTTTCTTTGCTTTTAATGCTGACACAAATATAATGTTTAATGTATTTGTTAGTTGTCAGTTTGTGTTTCCCATACTCTGCTTCTCCTTTCAGGCAGTGGAATATGAGGGCTGGTCGGATGCATTGTTCCTCACCCAGTTCACCCTGTCGTGTGTCATGGGGTAAGTTACAGGCTTGAGATTAAATGTGGCATGCGTGAATTCACTATCAGTGCAACATCTGGATGATGGCAAATTTCTGTGATTTGCTCTTAGATCGGTATTGCAGTCTCAGTTCTGTCTTGCAGCTTGTCTACAATGTTGCATTAACATTTTGAAATCCAATTTCAGGCTCCAATAAACGTTGAGTGATTTACAACATGATTACTTATTTATTTTTCCTAGGTTTATTCTGATGTATTCTACTGTGCTGTGTACACAGTACAACTCAGCATTAACAACTACTATCGTGGGTTGTATTAAGGTGAGCTGCGTGCTTGAGGGAACTGTTGAATACAAAACAATGCAAAATGCTCAGGTTTGTTAATGTTTTCTCCATTTTTACAGAATGTCCTGGTGACATACATTGGAATGGTACTCAGTGGAGACTACATTTTCTCATGGACTAACTTCTTAGGTTTGAACATAAGGTAAACAGATCTCATGTTTCTCCTGAATCTGAGGGTTAAATAATGTCACCCCCTCCTCTCTGATAGCCTGGCATAGACCTTCCCCTAGGGGAGTGAGAACTCAGGACCCGTGTAGTTGGAGCATATTCTCTGGTAGTAGTAGAATGCAAGTATATCCACCCCTGCTCGCTATCTGATCTGGGACACTTCCAAAGTGGAACAAAGTCCAGCTCTTCTGTAAGAAACTGGTTACAGATCCCAACTATATGTAATCAGTATCTCAACCCCATACACCACAAGCGTCACCAGAGAAGTTACAGTCCATGTATTGCTAGCTAGTCCTAGAAACTGAGGATTGGGCCACTGCCCCTCTGTGAATTGCCACCTTAATGTGGCAGAGGGGTTTGTGTTTTCCAAATATCCCAGAAACTATGTTGTGAATGGCAATCTTCCCCTGGTTGGGTCTCCTAAAGGAAACTTGGAGTGGTTCAGAAAACCAATATGAGCCAAAAGATCAATGGACCAGCTTATCCTGCCTGGGACTTGGTTTCCAGGGTCCCACCATGGAACTGGGAATGGCCCACAGGGGCCTGAACAGACTTAGCCTGAAGTAGTTACAAGTCTGCCCTCCTGTGATCCCACCACCTACAGGAGGGGCTGTAGGGGTTCAGTTTTATGCAGATTGGGCAGTGGTGCACAAAATGTTACTTCTGTTGAAGTATGAAAAATCTGATACAGAATCAGAAATGAAACAGTCTGATTAAATATAGCATGATGAGCACTAGCATGATAATTCTTGTTTCTCAGTTTAAATACAAACTGTTCTCAGCATCTGTTCTTCTGGTGGGAAAATAAAAAGTTTCTGTTAACACAGATAAGATTGTATTCCAGCCCTGCGGGAATTCAGATGTGTCAGCTGGATCTTATTTCTAGTTCTACAACTTTGATGTGCTGTAGCATGTTGTTTTGATACAACATTTTCATGTCACCTCTCTCAATTTTGTTGCAGTATTGCTGGCAGCCTGGTGTACTCGTACATCACTCTTACAGAGGAACAGTCCAGCAAAGCAAATGAAAACACCAAGCTGGATATCAAGGGCAAGGTGGTTGTATGACAGACACTGGATTGTTTTTTTGTTTTTTTTATTCTTATGCTGATGAACAAAAAAAACTCTATTTTTTAGTAAAAGTGTAATTTATGGAGTATTTTGGCAGTAAAGGCATGGGATTGGTGGGAACAGTGTTTCAGACACTTCTGCAGTGTGTTTTTGTGGAAATGGAGCAGTACCATTGCCATGCCTCTCTGCTGCTACCATGGTGACGAAACCCTCCCAAGTGTTTGTAGGTTGATTTTTAGATAAGCTTCTTTGTTGTTGTTTTTTTTATGTTGTATTTTGATACTGTTCTTGTGAGCTTTGAGAATAAGGGAACATTAGGTGAAAAATATTTATACAAACATTTGATATTTAGACAGAACATTTAAAGTTAAATGTTGAGATTATGGAACACAGGCGCGATCAGCTGGTTTTACACATTGGTGTGTACTTATGAGTCAATGGGAATATTAAGGAAGTTATTTAAAAAGGCACAATCCTTGTTCTTGCCTTTCAGTTTTGCTGTTTACAAGGAATGTAACTATAGATGCCTTTCTGAGCACAGTGAGATGCACTGACACTGTCATTTTCCATTTAACTCTTTGTCTCCATACTTTATTTTTTGCGCAAACACTGTCACACGCTTGTTAAAGACACACGTAACGACACTGACCGGACCTCATCCTTCAAAACAACCAAAGTGGATGGGCAGCAGGCCATCAGTTCTCATCAAGGATTGTGGCTTTAAATAGTATCGCCTTCTTTTTTGGGGTGATAATTTGAGATGACAGTTTACATTTTGCTCCTTCAGTATTAGAGAAAGTTTGTTGTGGACTCTTAAAGCTGTAACTGGTTCTCTCTATGCAGAATTAACAAACAGTATATATGGTTTGTTATTTGTACAAGGGGATCATTCGTTTGTGTTTTTTGACAAAATGTGATCGCACTTTTAACTGAGGTAGCATCTGCAGAAGAGTGACTAACAGCCACGCCTCCTGTTACAGTCATTGAGATTAATGTATGTTCCTGAAATTTGTTTCAGGGTTTTTATTGTTGTTGTTGTTTTTTTAAGTACTATGAGAGGAACTCTTTTTTTCCCCTTCTTTTTTCAATTATCAGGTACAAGTGTCTGCTTTAAAAAAAAACAAAACATAAATATCATCAGTTTATATTTATTACTTTTTTTTTTTAGACTTATTAATTTGTAGGTGGAGTGGCTAGTGAATTGTAGATGCTGATCACATCTCAAACACAGTACCCATGATCTTGTAGCTGGAACACAATGTATTTTTTACATTAAAAACTCTTGACTTAATGCAGTGGTTGTTTGCATTGCTGTAATGTCATTCCAGCATCTAACAGAATGTTCAGAGTACACACTTGAGTGTTTTGTAGGATTGCGTGGTAAGATAGCATTTATGCTGAGTAAATGTTCAAAGTTATGATGAGTTACTTTACAGTCTTTGTACTTTTCAGACTTTGTTACTCCCTGGTGGGGAAAGTGCCACATTGATTACAGCAATGCAGGATGAAAAGACTAAATATCTGCCAGTTTACCTCACAGGTTGATAAGTTATCCTCCAAGGCTAAGTCCAGCTTCTCTAGTTCAGCTCCAACCAGAGACTCTTAGCTGTGTGCCTTTTTATGACACACCATAAAAATGTTAGCCAAACTGATGTTTTTTAACATCTGCATCATTAGCATTCCCTGTTTAGCCAGATTTTGTGTTTCTAAAGTAAAAACATTTTCTAGTTTCACAGAAACTATCAAAAACAAGTTTAAAAACGTTGATGCTCACTCCAAGTAAATTCAGCGCGGCTCTATAACTGACTGTTTAAATATTACGTTTCCAGCTCTTCACAAACTACAGTAGCATGATGGCGCCCCCTTCTGCAACACCTTTAATAAAATGCTGTTGGCCCACTTTTAAAGTTTTATACTAGATAATGTGCACTGAGATCTACTCTAAAACACTGTTTTCCTCAGGAACGATTTAGCATTTTAAAGGCATAAATGTAGAGTTTAGTACGCACTAAGCTTAACAAAAGGGCTTCTACCTTAATTATTTTCTAATTTGCCACCACTAGGAGGCAGCAAATGCTGTAGAAAGCAAGATTTTGTTTTTCAGTTACCATCAAAGCCCTCACAAATCCCACTATTAACTCCTCTTAATGACCAGACAGTACAGAAGTATGAGTTGGCACTCTATGGAAGCATGTGGTTGGTACAAGTCTGTAAACCAGTGCTGCTCAATCCAAATATGCAAAGACTCCCAGAGTCAGTAATTTCAAAGTCGTTTCAGTCATACTTCAATCTAGTGCATGAAGCACAGAAGCAGGCATTAAGGATATATTCTCTCACGGATATAAAAGGCCAAGAGGAGAAAAACGATCTAACACAGCAGCTGAGCTGTTATGAATTACTTTTTAATAAGTATATTCACTGTTACATTGGCAAACTACAAGAAGTCTGATGGGCAGTACCACACAAGATCACCACAGCTAAGAAGAGGGCCTTGTGTGCTGCTGAATGTGGAATCTGCCAAAGGACCTCCCTTACCTAAAATCAAATGTATTTCCAGCACAAAGAACATCTTAATCAACCCAAAGAGCCTAGAAGAGCATATTTCTCCAATATTCAATTCATAGTTGAGGCTGGATCAGGTGACACTGAAACCTCCCTCAGTCATAGGCTGAGGCTCTGCTCTCTCCAGTGTGTTTTTAGCCTCCCCCCCAGCCAGTTGCACCAGTTGGTTGCAACTACCTGAGTCTGGTTCTGTCTGAGGTTTCTTCCTGTTAAGAGTTTTTTTTTTTTCCCCTCTTGAAGCTACTCCTATATAAATAAAATAAAAGTGAGTTGAATGGAAAACATCTTACATTGTGTGCAACATATTAGTGTACAACTTTGGAGGGATAAAAGATAGATAAAAGAAAAAACCAGCAAGCTTTGGTTGAGGCATGAAATTTATAGAAAATAATTTGAATACAAAAAGTCACATGCTGAAACATCATGGATACAAACCCACTACCATTAACAACTCATGACCTTCTCTGACCTTGCAGGTCATAACTTAAATGAGTACAACTAAACCCATTACCTCAAACTTAAACTGTCATAAATATCCACAAATTAATGTAAAAGGTAACCTAAACTAAATACTCATACCACATTTAAATTGATATACAATATACACATTAAAAATCGGCTGAACTTACAGACAGCAGTGTCCTGTCTTACATGTGCAGCTATCAAATGTTGCATTGCTTTGTTTTTTTTTTTTTTTTTTTTAAAAGTCCCACAAATGGGCACATAAAAAGGCACCTTCGTCAGTCCAGTCTGAACAAAACAGCAGTTTTAACATCCACACTATGCTGTAAATTCTCAATTATGGAAGTGCTGGTGTTAACGGCAGTTTTACATAGACATGTGCTACAAACAGAAGAAAGATGAAACACATTGATGCATTTCAACCAGGCAGGTACAAAAAGGAGCGACCGTCACTGGCAGGAAGGGATTTAACATTTCAATGTGCAAAGACACAGCTTAAAAGAAATGAGCACAGATCCTCAGTGTTCAGAGTGTGAAACAAAGACTTCAGAGATATTCAAACTATGACTAAAACAGCCTGATAAAACTGTAGTGGAAAAACACAACTTAAATATAAATTGATTTCACTTCAAGCCTACATAATTTTCCCCATAAAGAGAGTGCATAAACACCCTAATGTACAACAAACTGAGGTTTTATAAAATAAAGCACAAGGAATTCAAGATACAGACCAAACAATACTTTAAATCTTCACCATTATATACAAAATAATATTCTCCTTTTAGACAAAATGCAAGGTTCAAATTTTTACAGAGGCCATGCTTGGATATTAAGTGAAAACATCAAATGCAGAGATTCATTCAGGTCTTCAGACATTTGCTTACGGGGCTCCCGGAAGGTCACAATGGGTGTTCTTATGCTCGATGCTATGCATCACTTCCCCATTTGATCCAAAGAGAAAGTCTGAATGTATTATGATGTAATAATTATGTAAAGTGTTAGAGCTGCTGATTATAACCACAAGTAGGCAGAACCCTTGCTGGCAAATTAATACAGACCTGCCTGAGCTACAAGTCTAGATGTACTAGAACCATAGTAGTGTGTGCCGTGTGTACTAGCAAGTCTCCTGCCATATCGGATAGAAGAAAAGGGGTCAAATGAGTGTCTGCTCAACCAGCATCACCTGTGGTAAGTGCCAGTACCAGTGCCTTTCACACTGAACACATGATATCAAGTAATGTAGGATGCAACACCTTGTAGGATGTTTATCGGCCAAGGGAAAGTCAAGAAGTAATGGAAACGTTACTGCACATGTATTAATGTACGTCTTTCAGTTTCATTGTGACATTCTGGGGGCACTATTATTATTACTATTACAGACATTTAGCCTAAGTAGACCCACATCAACTCAGCAAATTCCAATACTTTCAACCACATCAAAAAACATGTCCCCACACTATTTTCTGGATCAATGCATCACTAGACAGCAGATCACTACAACCATCAAAGCTGTTAAACAAAAATAGTTATTTAATGCCATTTGTCACCACTGATTTACACGGATCAACAGAACAATTATCTCAGCAGGAGATCAAGGGTCTACCTGTTAGACGACTCTCACAACTAGACTGACCTGCTGTACGGCAGAATAGTCTTCCTCCCTCGCCTCAATAAATACAAACGAGCTGTTTACAGTTTAACTAATGCACAGCACAGCTAAAAGCAGCGCCGAATGCATACCACAGTAAAAGTGTTTTTTCATCTCAACAGGAGCTAGGAGAACTAAAGATAGTACAACCTTGCACTCTGAAGCATGAAGCACACACGCACACCCACACAATCTTAAAGCAATTTAAAGGGAAGCTAAACAAACCTGTGACACTACCCTAAATATGGGATAAAAACTCCACCCAACCAGAAAGAGTGGGAGTGAGCAGAATTGGAGCAGTTTCCCTAACTAAAGGGGCCCTTTTGTTGCATACTTATAAAAATATCAAGTGGATTGGGTTGTTTTCTGATGTGGCCTCTTCTGTATTGCTACAACAAAGCTTAAAAAAAATCCACTGGCTCGATGTTACTATTAAGGCAACTGTTGTAGTGAAAGGAAATCTACAGGCTGCCGACACCGTGAACGCAAACTAGGTGAAAGTTGAGGCATTCCACACTGCACTCACTGACTCACCTCTCCACAAGCCTTATGAGAGAAACAAGGCAGTGTCCTTTCATTACTCCCAAAGGCGCTAGGCAGAGGTGGGACCAAGTCATTGTTTTGCAAGTCTCAAGTAAGTCTCAAGTCTTTATCCTCAAGTCTCAAGTCAAGTCTCAAGTAATGTCAGGCAAGTCAGAGTCGAGTCTCAAGTCACTGGTGTAAAAGTCCGAGTCAAGTCACAAGTCTGAAACTTTGAATTTCAAGTCCTTTCGAGTCTTTAAAAAAAAACAAAACGAAAAAATAATGTTGCAGTTATATGCTAAATGTAAATATTAGACCATGTAATTTTAAAATCTGTGTTTTTCTCAACACATGACAAAATAGTGAACTTAGAAAATATACACAAATTGTGAAATTGCACCTCTTTAAAATGCAGCTCAATTAAACTTAGCTCCAAGAATAATTTTCACCGACAGTTCTGAGATAAGCTGCATGTTATTCTTGGATGCGGTTGTAGGACCGGCTTTAAAATCGCATGACAAAAATATCATACACATTAAAAAAAAAAAACTGTATCACCAACGTAGCCTGGACAACATTTGCTAGTTAGATGAAGTCAGCTATCTCATCTTAGCATATTTATATGCATATTTATAATCATACGGTTCTTGGAGTGAGTGCACACACTCATGAAGTTTAGTAACTTCAGGTCACTGCAACAAGCCCAGGTACAGTTTACCGACGGATGGGTGCAGGACCTTGAAACGCACCGTGTAGAACATAGGTGTCAAACTCTGGCCCGCGGGCCAAATTTGGCCCGCAGCCTAATTACATTTGGCCCGCGAAGCCATACCAAATTACTATCAGAGCTGGCCTACTGGTATTATACAGCTAATATATATATTGTTTAGTATTAAGCTTTGCTTGTTCCATATTCAGTTTTTCAGCAAAACGTGTTTGAGTCCATAAGAAAAGATTCATTCAATAAATATTAACGTTAGCCCGCGACTTTGTTCCAGTTTTGAAATTTGGCCCACTGTGTATTTGAGTTTGACACCCCGGTGTAGAACGAAAGACCATCGTACGTATCATAAGTTTACCAGTCTCACAAATCGTCGTCATAAATACACATTCCTTAACCGTTTATTAATAGGACCTTTGAGCTCAACGGTAATTAATTAGTAGTGGAAATAATTTCTGGTAGCATCACAGAAATGTAGCAGTGACAACAATATTGTATGCTGTAATCGTACTGGGCAATTAGTGATACAAAAAACCTGTTTTATCCTGTGAATAAAAGTATATGTTTTTGTCAATGTACCATAATAACAGAAGCGAAACGCAATATTGTGTCAGGACAATTCACTATTTATGCACAATAAATAAAGGAGCATAGCGCGACAATTTCTGTTCAGCGCCAGACTTGCTTGTAACTTATATCACTAATTATGTTATGAAAATGACGTATTAACTACAACAGCAGACTGACCTTCGTGTAAATGCTTGGAGCAGACTAACCTATGAGCTGGAGGGTTCTGGGACGTTATATTTGATCTTTGAATGGCTGCAATCCAGGCCATCCGTCGCGTCTTTGTTACTTTGGAAACATGGCTCGAACAATTTCTCTTCAACGACATAATCCGATAACAACCGATCTCTTTACCCGTCGGCTTCCCGTGGCTGTCATGCGACCGGCTATTGCAGTTAATAATACAACAGCTTCTTGACATTTTTGTGTTTCTTTTTATCGCTGTATAACTGATTTCAATTGAAAGCCTGCGTGCGCTAGTACCGCTTGCCACGAGTTCCCAGAATCCTTTGCGGTTCTACCCGTGAATGACGTCACATTTTCAATCTCTATATAATATGCATGTTAAATTTTATATTTGGGGTAAAATATCAAGTCTTTTCAAGTAAACCGGTTCAAGTCCAATTCAAGTCCCAAGTCATTGGTGTAAAAGTCCAAGTCAAGTCACAAGTCTTAGAACATTTTTTCAAGTCAAGTCTAAAGTCATAAAATTAATGACTCGAGTCTGACTCGAGTCCAAGTCATGTGACTCGAGTCCACACCTCTGGCGCTAGGAGGGGCAACTAGGCTTACCTGACATTTCATTGCACACTTTACAGAGGAAGACAATATGAATTAAATATATAAGTTATAGGTTCAATTAAAAAATGAAGTGTTTGTCGATTTGTAAGGGACTGATTTAAAGGTTCCAACAGTCCTGATGTGTCAGCTTTATAGTGCAACAAGGTTCTCGGCCATGTAACATAGGCTGTAGAAGTTACAGCCAATGCAGCAGAGGTTGCACAGAGAGGACAGCAGTCTGTAGAGCCAAAGGCGGCTGCTGAGGTGTCTGTATTTGACATCCGTCTCACATAGTTTAGCGTAAGCTTCACGGTTGGATGACAGCCCAATATCCTGACCCAGTCCGCATGCCTGCTCAATAAGATGCATGTCAGCCATAATCTCTGATGTCATTTGGCCAAACCACTGAGCATTGACGGCCGAAACCGTCACGGACACAAAGAAGATGAAGATCTGGTGGCAAAAGCAGAGAAAAAGATTTAGGAAATGTTTCAAAATGAGTGTCATGCAATGTAATGATATGATAAAACAAAACATACCTGAAAGGCTTCTTTGTCATCCAACATGTCACTTGGGTGATACACAGCATAGATAGTGAGGTTAAAGAAAGCACAGGCTGAACCGAGGTGGAGATAGAACGGGACCAGACGACTCTGAATAAAGCCGTACGTGTGTCTGTTCAGGTGGTTGTTCATCACAAAACCTGAGCAGAATCGAGGACATTAACTCCACAGGCAAAATCAATACTATTTTATTTAAAGAAAAAAAAAAAGTTTTTTATTATCTCACAGCAGTAACAACAAAGTCTGAAATCAAGTTTCATCTCAAAATTATAATTATATAATATAGATACAGGAATACATTTACATGAAGAGTTTTTAGTGGCACTGACATAATATGACCACAGTTATACTAAAGAAAAGAAACATACTGCAGCGTTAAAGCTAACAGGAAGGTCAGGTCACAAGTTTGTGAAGGGCATTCCTCCATAAGCAAGGAATGTACACACCTTATAATAACAAATTCAATATGTGTAAACTTTGCAAGCTACAAAAAGCCAGGTGCAACCAATGTATTGCACTTTAAAAGCATTGTATGCTTGATGATTCTGAAACTAAAAGTGTGTCACAAACATCCACGGTATCGTTTTGTCCTCATCTTTCTGTCCCATGATATGCATGTGGTGGTGTTAATGAGTAATCTGGTGAAAGCAATCATGTTTAGAGACTGTAAAGTTACCAAGTGAAATTCAAATATGTCAGAATAGTGGCACTAATTTCTTTTAGTCATGGCCAAGTGATGGGCCTGTAAGAACCAAAACCTAAAAACCGAAGTATGACATAAATTGGGGTTTTGCAGAACTGTTACAACCCCCCCTGCCCCCGGACATACTGAACACACACTCTGATCCAATTGTGTCACATTCAGGATGGCTGAGACTACACTGATACCAGGGTTTTTTCTCCAGTTTTCACTAGAAAAAAAACTGTGCTTCAGTAATGATTATAAACTAAACAGGTATCTCTTTATTGACCACTTGTACTTCCTATCATTCTCTTATCCTGTATTTGTGTGCATGTTTATACCCACCTGAAACGAACGTGACCCAAATCTGCATCCCCCAATAAGTGGAGATCAGAATCAGCTGCAGTAGCTTCACAGTGAAGGTGGGCTCTTGGTCAGTGGGCATGCTTTCTCCACGGCCTCCCTCTCCTCTAGGATCAAGTGTGCAAAACAGGTAATGCTTTTTCTCCCACCACCTGGGGTTTTCCTCTTTTTCCCCCCCTGAATGGAGGACTAGCAGGAGTACTCAGCTGCAAACATGCAAAATCAAAGTGCCATTAGCTACAAATGTTGGCTTTAAATGCCGAATTATCAGCAAATTATTTGCTACTGTGGCAAATCTTCCACAGTAGCAATAAACTTTTGACACAGCTTTACAAACAAAGCTTATCGATCTTTCCAAATAACAATACATGCAATAAACGATTTTAGAAACTTTCCTGTTAGGTTGCGGAAACTAATATATTTTCAAAATTAATAAAATTACGAAAATCGTACTAAATACAGTAAACCGACAACAGATACATCTTATTTAATACGTAGTTTATTTTAAGGAGCTGCAGAGGCGGTGTCTAATGTGTTGGGCATGAAAATATTCAGTTAATCTGGAACACCTCTGTTGCACATAAAACTACACAGGGAACTTCAGCTACAACTCAGAAGTGCTGTGATAATTTTTCACTCGAAGGTGGTTCGATAGCTTTAAGTTTTAACGAGTCGTGTGGCTTCTACAAATCGTCAAAGTCACCTTTACAATAATAAGTCACGGCTAACGAAAATTGCTGGGTAGCTGTAGTAACAAAACTACACTGACTGACAGCTAACAGGTAGCTAAGGTTAACTGTGTGATTCACTTTATAAAACGTTTACTGAATAGCTAACTGAGAGCTTTATAATGATAAAAGAAAGAAGACTTAATGCTATAAACAATGTGAAGAACCTACCTGTGCTGGCAAAAGACTGCGGGCGCCTTGCTGCAGTTCACTTTATAGTAAACTTACCAAACCGGCTGGCAGCTACTATCGCTGTCTGTAGAAAGGGCGGACCCGCGAAGATGTCCCCTGGAAAAACTTCCCGTGTAGTCTTAACAGCAGATACTCGTTCCCCCTCAACGGGTAAAAGTTTCCATACACTCTGCAGTAAGAAAAAAATAAATTAAAAAATTAATTGTGGTAACTAGGATGACTTTGGAAAATAGCCCACTCCTCGTGTCCCTCTAGAAGTAAAACGATGTAATTTAATAGCTCATGACACTAGTTTTAAAGCATGATCTTCAAAATTAGCAAACCACAAATTTACAGACCACATAGGAATGTAGGATTGGATATTCTGCAGACACAGTCGGTGACCCCCAACTGTCTAAGTATGTGGTGAGTTCATTAATCTACCTCTGCATGTCTTCTTTTGTATACTTTGCAGTTGAAGGCAGATATTTTACTGCGGCTACATTTATCTATGATGTGGTTTAAAGTGTCTCGTTTATCTTGTGTAGCCTGTAATTGTATTGGAATGCCTCTTGCAGTATTATCTTTAATGTAATCAGGTCTTACTTTGCATTTCAGTATAATCTGTTTCGATTATCAGCTTTACATGCTCTGCCCTCTGGTGACAGTAAGCAGTTACAGCATGTAGATGGTAGTCTGTAAAGTTGTGCATAGGTTTGGGTAAATGGTAAATGGCCTGTATTTGTATAGCGCTTTACTAGTCCCTAAGGACCCCAAAGCGCTTTACACATCCAGTCATTCACCCATTCACACACTGGTGATGGTAAGCTACATTGTAGCCACAGCCACCCTGGGGCGCACTGACAGAGGCGAGGCTGCCGGACACTGGCGCCACCGGGCCCTCTGACCACCACCAGTAGGCAACGGGTGAAGTGTCTTGCCCAAGGACACAACGACCGAGACTGTCCAAGCCGGGGCTCAAACCGGCAACCTTCCGATTACAAGGCGAACTTCCAACTCTTGAGCCACGATCAGTTCACAACCACAGGAGCAGTTCACAACCACACCTGTTCTTTTGAGTCTTTTCCTCAAGGAGAGGAACGGGACGTATTTTGGACACTCATTAAAGTAAACATTCCAGCCTCAATGTTAAATAAAAACAACAATGCCTCCTCATACTCACTGTACAGACTTTTACCAGAATGACAAAACTAAATATGTTTCTGTTGTATTTTTATTTAATGTATTTATTTCAGATAGTATTTTTTCACACGTAGTTTTAATTCCTAGTATAGTTTCAGTTGATTATAATAACCTTGTTAAAAACTAGTTATAAAATGGGTGGCTATAATTTATCTGACATTTCAAATAATGTGAAATAACTGATGGGAAAAAGGCATGGCAATGAGCTTTATTGTAGGAAAAGTTATAATTACATGTTATACACACCTGGAAATATAGTATAACCATACACTGATATCAAAATAAGTTACAATATATACTTTTTAAAACTGAAAAACAGGAACCATGTATTATACATGTCTTCAAAGTGTATGGCACTTAGGGGAACAATAAGACAAAATTGCCAAACAGGGAGAAGTTGCATAATATGTGCAGTATTAAACAGTTTGAAGATGAACTAAGCATTGCATTTTCATATGAAGGCAAAAAAGTCATAAAAAACCCTTCATAATAAAATGCTTCTGCTTCTTTGTCACACTGATAAAAATGTCCCCACAGGCTGGTTTCCAAAATAAGTATTTCAGTGTGATTAGTCCCACTTTAGAAAATTTTGAGCTCTCTTTTTTTCCTAGAAACATTCAAAATGTAGCAGCTTTCACGAAAGCGTGAGCTGCCGACAGAAGCTTCGTGTATCTGCGACACGGGGCTGAATTCAGGCACCAGGTGATGGGAGATAGGGGTCAATGTCGGGCAGATTTACAGATTTTGTCATAGACTTCTGGAAAGGCTTCTTTACAACCTAATTCATCTCTCAATTTGTGGTACAACTGTCCATCAAACATCTCCCAGAACTCCTCTCGTTCCATGTAGACATCTGCATACAACATCTGGAATCTACATGCCAACGAAACAGCAAAAGCAGTGTGAATTAAAGCAAAATATTTCATATCACTTTTGTTTCAGATGCTTCAATTTGTTTGCTTAATTTGAGACTCACCCATGAACATCTCTGACAAACTTCTCCAGCTGGCTTGTTGACGATTTAGCTTCAAAATGTTTGACTTTAGGTTCCCCATAAGCCCCGATATCTACATACAGCTCCTCCTCTTGACCTTTGGGGTGAACCATCCCTCTGCCTGGTGGCAGCAGGAATGGACACAGCCACAGTGGGTACACCTAAAACAACACAAACAATTTCAATATTAAAGCACAAGTACCTCATACATAAACTAAGTGCCCGGCACACTGATCCATATCCATATCCACATCTTACTTCAATGTCCTTGTGGAAGCGTGTGATGGCATCCTGCAGATGTTTCATGGGTACCAGCATGTCCTGGAGCACGTGGTGCTGCTCATAGAGACGTCTGATGGTTTCTCCCTGGGTGAGCTTCAGCAGCGAGATCTTGGGAGGCACCATCCAGCCGAAAAGCCAGCGGAACACGGGGTTGTTGCCAAACGGAATAATATCCTGCAGAAAAGGCACAAATGTACGCAGAGATACTAAAATGTCCCTCTGTAATAGAGTGCTGACTCTTTTTTTTTTTTTTTTTTTAAAGTGGAGAATTCCCTGTACTTGATTTTCATGATTCAATGTCTGATTTTAAAATCACAGATCACATCCTTTTTTTTCTGTTTATATATTTTTAAAATTTAAAATTCAAAAGAAACAGAACATGTAGACACACAAACATACGTAAAAATAAAAGAAAATCAGGTTTTAAAAAACTCTTCTTTCTTGAAAGTTTTCTTTCTATCACAGTGAGAATTTTAATTAAATATGACAGTCCTGAAAATACAGTATACCACGACTCTGCTATCAAAATAAGTTACAATATATAAAAACAGGATTTTAGGTGATAGGTTTGTAGCTTGAACCCATCCGCTGGAACGTTGAAGACAATATAATTACACTGCAAAGCAAGACACAAGTAGGCAAAGTTCTTCATGTTACTCATGCATGAGGGAGTCCTGCCTGGAGCCAAGTGTCGTTCCACCACTCGACCTCCGTCAGACTCTCAGCCAGGTTCCCCATAGCACTCCTTTTATTGTGGTTACATGAATATGCATAGGGTCATTAACATATAACATCTTACATAGGTATACATGTAAACAAAGAATAGTGTGTGTGTGTGTGTGTGTGTGTGTGTGTGTGTGTGTGTGTGTGTGTGTGTGTGTGTGGTCAAAGTGTGACCCCATAAACGACTTCCTTAACCTGCTGGTCTGGAAAATCCAACAGTTCATCTAAACAAAAAGCACTTAGACTAGAACAGACGTAGCTACGTTAATCCTACCATAAAACAATAAAACAAGGTACGACCTCTCCATGCTCCTAGGATGTAGGTGTGCATTCCAGTGTGGAATACACACCAAGCCTTTGCAGCCTGCTAAAGATCACAATCCTATCATTACACAATTGATTATACACCTCTAAGCATATATGGTTAAATATTTCTAAGCATAAATGACAATCAACAATACAAAACCTAACATTAGGATTCTTCTTATTAATCACAGTCTGTAGCCCAAAATTAGAAGTAAAAAGTAATTGCTTTGAAACTGTAAGCTGCACAGAGAACTGATTCATAATCACAGACCAGGGTTAGAATAGCAAGCTGTGACCAGATGTACTAGGATATTGTGATAACTGTTGACCCTACATTTGACATATTATTGATTCTGACATATACTGATCAAGCATAACATTATGACAACTGTTTGTGATGGCTAGACGACTGAGTCAGAGCATCTCCAAATCTGTGTATCTATCAGAAGTGCTCCAAGGAAGCGACAGGGTCATGGGCCGCCAAGAATCACTGTCACTGATGCATGTGGGGATCGAAGGCCTGCTCATGTGGTCTGATCAAACAGACAAGCTGTAGCTCAAACTGCCCAAAAATTTAATGGTGGTTCTGATGGATGGCCAGATGTGTGTGCATCTCTTATCTGATGAATACCTGGCAGCAGAATGTGGTATAGGGAAAAGGGAAGCCGGCAGAGGCTGTGGGCATTGTTCTCCTGGGAAACCCTGGATCCTGCCATCCATGCGGATGTTACTTTGACAGGTACCAACCTACCTAAGCAATGTTGCAGAGCATTTACAGCCTTTCATAGAAACAGTATTCCCTGCTGGCTGTGATATCTTTCAGCAGGATAATGCGTCCTGCCATAAAACAAAAATGGTTTAGGAATGGTTTGAGAAGCACAACAAAAACTTTGAGTTGTTGACTTGGCCCCCAGATTTCCCAGATCCAATCAAGCATCTGTGGGACAAGCAAATCCTGGACAATTAAATGCAATCCATGGAGGCCCCACCTCACAACTTTCAGGATTAAGGATCTGTTGCTAACATCTTGGTGCCACAGTACACATTAGGGGTCCAGAGGAGTCCATGTCTCGACTGGGCGACCAAATATTAGGCAGGTGGTTATAATGTTGTGCCTGATCAGTGTGTCAAATAGCATGGTAGCATCAGTACTGGCTTTAGTCTTCTTACTTTCCACCGGAGGGCAGTGTTAACCTACCAATCACGGTCTGACGCCACCATGTCCAACAACAAAAACGATTCCTATCACAGATTGTCAGTTAGCGATTTAATCAAATCATCATTAAGCCCTGTTTCTGCCTGCTTTTCCCTGCACTGTCAACAAACACAAAATCCTTTGGAAAACAGAGCATCCAAAAGCCCAGAGGTGACTCAACTAAATCTGTCAAACCAATACAATGCATAATTCATCACACCATTTACTGTTACAGAAACAAAGGATGCCAAGCCCTCCTCACTAATGGCTAATGGTGTGTGAGGGTGAGGGATAGGGATAGAGAGACAGAAAGAGACAAAGAGCATGCATTAGAGCCTACTAAAGAGAAGTAAGACAGCAAATTGGTAAGATGATGACAAGCTAAAATGTGACAGATTTATGCACCCCCTCAATATAATCCTAAAGCAGATAAAATCTGTTGTGTGTGAGTACCTGAAGCTCCCAGAAGATACTGCGTGTGTGTCTGTGATAGTAGTGTCTCAGAGGGATGTACTCAACTCCAACGCAGTCTTTCTTCAGGTAGCCCTCCACGTGTTTAAAGAACCAGGGTTTAAAGTGCAGGCCGATTCTGTTAATCTGATGTTGAAGAGGAAACGGGAAGGTTAATATGATAAAACAAATGAAAACAAATCGCAAGCACAGTCAAAGATGCCTTACCTTGTCAGGCTCTGCGTGGTCAGTCATGGTTCCTGTCATGATAACAGCACTATCCAGACTATACTGGAGTCCCTCAACAAATGTGTTCTGCTTGTTCGCAGAAGCTTCGGTGAAGCGTTTACAGATGTTCTCAAGCCCTCTGACTGGCTCATAGTGCAGCTTCACCCAAGGCTTAGCTGGGACTATTTTAATCTCAGCGGCAACCAAGAAGCCCAGAGTGCCACAGGACCACGGGACGGCGTGGAATAGATCCGTGTTCTCCTCCTTTATGAAGAAGAAAAATTTTTTCAAAAGTGTGTGGCCCTCTTCTGAATATGACGGTGAAGAGCCAGGCTTTCTGAGATTAGGCTATTTGTCTCAGTTTTTCTCACATACTTCACAGTAGCGACCAGTTTATCTTCTCACAAAGATCACGCTGTCTGCTTTTGGGGTGAAAAATCATAACATGCAAGTGTGACAAACCAGAAACGGGGCTTGGAACACAGTGTATTTGTCTTTGATGAACCACATTACTGTGTTTAGTTATTTTATTTTACCAGCAAACAGTTGTCATCTTTTGATTCTACATTATAGAACAACGTCTGATAAATAGCCTATTTTTAGCTCGAGAGCGTTAGAGGGAATTACGCAGGAATTTTTACTCAATTCTTGCCCATTTCTGGTAAACAGAAGGACTTAAAATAGATAATATTAACTAGAATAGACTAAACAGAGACAAAAATGATAATCATAACATCAGTGACATAGTAGCTCACCCCAATTCAGAGGTTACTGAAATGTATGAAGTACAGAAAGAAAACTATAGTTTGTGTTGTTATTGGTTGGCTGTATTACACAAACTAATGAGAATACAAATCTATTGTCATTGAGGCTCAGAATCATATCCAGGACAAATGAATTTCCTTTAGCTAAAATCTAGGACTACTAGCGATTGTTATGAAAAATGTAAAACTGCCTGTAAAATGACCAATGTGACACTGATCTTAAGCACAATTGGGATGAAGACTCATCAGGGGTGGGCAATTAATTTTCCCAAGTGGCCACATGAAAAACTAGGCTTGCTGCAGAGGGCAAAACCATCAAACTTATAAAGAGATGAAGTTATTATTTAGCAGAACTGAGTTCAGCTTAAGCTGGGATAGGCTCCAGCACCCTCCTATGCGACCCTGCTAAGGATACGTGGAAGAGAATGGAAGAAACAGTCGTAGTTTCTCATGTGGCCTATTAGGAAAATTAATAGCCCACCCTTGCATTAGGTGATCAGTGTGCACAAGTTTCACTAAAATCTGATCATAACTTGAGGAGGAGTACTGATTTGTGAACTGTGCAGAAACAGATTAGCTCACTGGTCCTTTGACCAGGTGAGCTAAGAAGGAGAAATGTTTCTATCCACTGAAACTGAGGGTAAAAGTTTCCATAGTTATTTTTCATGGTGGAATTTTAGTGCTTTCTTGCTAATGAACCTTCTACCATGAATTAAAACCATGCTAATATAGTGAACACCAGATACTCCATCTGAGCAAAGCTGATTTCACTGCCTATGGATATTTCTTCAAATATAAAAGCAGAGACAGCGTAATTGAAATCATAATTTTGTTATCTCAAAAAGCAGAGATAATTTAGTAACGCATGAGTGCAAGGATGGCATACTAACCCACAAAACTCTCTTTAGAATACAAGCTCCTGGACTCAGACATATATCATCTATATACTTAACACAAAATCAATACTCACCTCTGTGCAGCGTACTAAACTGCCATCAGCTAGAACCAGTTCATAGGCAACACAGATGTGCTGAAACAGCCCATAAATATGGGATGACGACTCTATGCCGGTACCCATCACTAGCCCACCTGAGAGAGGACAGAGAATCATAAACGTCCTTTACTAATTCAATTTCTACCCGGGTGAGTACAACACCAGGCGGACACATGAGCAGACAGGAACATCTGCCTGCTGTGAGTGTGCGCGCGTGTGTGGACATGAGGATAAATGAATGTACTGCGGCCTGATTGGAAAACATTAGACTGTTGATGCGTTGTTTATAACATCAGGAAATCCATTATGAAACCCAATCCAGGGGTGTTTCCAACACTGCAGCCATTTCCTCCCAGTTTCGTCTTTTGAGCTACAACATCAGTCCTCTAATGCGATTAGAAAAGTCGTTGAGGCTCTAAACAGGATGCAGTGACTGACAGAGGAAATGCAGGATTTACATCAGTGAAATCGGTGTCGACATCATCGGTACATCTCTCTATTTGCAGAAACCACAGAAGGTGCCGATCCATGATTCCAATGAAAATAAAGCACAACGTACCCACAGTGAGGTCATCCAGCTCTGGCAGCACTGGCAATGTCCAGCCGATGGAATTGAGGAGAGCGGTGACTTGACCCATGTTTGCCAGCGGTTCAACTCTAACCACCTAAAAAACAAATATATTTTTAAGTAACAATCCACCAGCAGGTTCTCCTGCTTCCATCTCACCCTCCTTTGTCACACCAACCCCTCTGCATGTCATTCTTCACTACAGCTTCCTCTTTTGCTTCTGCCTGCCAACTCTATATTCAACACTATCCCTCCTCAAACACATGTCCAAATCATGTTGCCTCTCTATCTTTGTCTCAAAAGATAGATCCTCACAATTTACGTGGAACTCGTGCCTGCATGAAAGTATTGAGCCAAATAATTAGACAATCTGCCTTGCAGAAATAAACACTTTCTGTGAATGTAAGAAATGGCCTCAGTCTATCCATCCATGTACAAACTGTTTGATTCCAACACTGTCTGGACTATTTGGACTGCATGGACTACATGGACATTTATAAACTGCTCAGTCTACCTTAAAGACTAAGGGTTAAGGACGATCAATAATTTTCAGTCGCTGGTCGAGAATAGTTTTCCACTTTTAATTAGGTCTTCAATTTCTCTCAAAGTTTTAACACTTAACATTAATGTCTGGTTAAGATATTGCAATAATTCACCCAACTTTTATCTGATTGGCTCATTGTTGCTGAGTTTTATAAATAAACAGACAAAATCAATCAAATAGCTGCCATTCACATCATAAAACAAGACGTGGTAAATTAACATAGCCATTCTTTTCCCTACAGATAGAAAGTTTTTATTATTGCGGTAATATGTTTTAATGATAGATGTCAAAGTGCAGTTTTTTAAAATAATACCTCTATTGTATTTTCATTACTATCTGACTTACTATCTGGGGAACTTGACAGAACTGAGCCCAGGCTGATGCTGTTTCATCAGTTACAAATATTTCTGGTTGAGTTCACAGATACGAAACACTTGGAGTTGAGTTTGTTGCCCCCTCATACCTGCCTCTTTGTGTCCACCTCTAGAATGTCCATCATGTTGATCATAATGTTCTTGTGGGTTTTCTTGTACTTGCCCACTCTGAGAGACACGGTGAGCCAGCCGGGGCGACCTGTACACATGTAGGTCTTAGTGCCCTCCTTTCTCCAGTCGCGCACCTGAAATGTCACATATGGAGATGTCATGGTTGGTATCCATTAGGTGACAATGTATATGAGAGGACATTTTTCCTAAGATAGTTTTCCTGTATATGAAAGCCTGCATGACATGGGGATAAGCAAAATCCTTTTAGTGATACAGCTGTTGAGTGATCAGTTAATAAGTTTAAGTTATTGAATAACTGATTCCCTTTAAATGAGTCTAATTAGTTGAGGTGAAGCCACACCACTGTTTAACTTTACAAAGCTGCTTGTAATCCACAGAATATACACACACAGTACATGTTATCCCATCTGAATCAAAAGCAGCCTGTTAAAGTTTTCACAAGCATGACTCACTGCAAACAACACATGAAACTTTATGATCACTAACTATTTGACTGTAATTGTTATTGATCATTAAATATCACGGTGGCCCAAATTAAAAGGGACGACTCTGCAACATGAATGAAACATTGAGATGTAATAGAAATGAAGCTGCGTGCCTTATTAGTTTAGTAATGATGGATTGCATTTATATAGTAATGACTGAAAAGGACAGTGCAGCTCTGACACCTGTTCACGCGGACACGCTCACCTGTCTCTGGATGTCTCGCACGCGCTGGTCGTGCAGTTTGGGCGCAGAACACATCTTGAAAATGAGCCACGCTCTCGCATAGTAATACGCATCAAATATAACGGAGAGCGGCAGCAGGAACAAGCACACAAATATCCACCTCTGGTGAACTATCACGTAATCTAGACCTTTGACTTTGATCCACAGCAGGAACAAAACCACCAAACCTCCTAAATACAACAGTGGAACCATCGTGTCCGGGCAGATCGGCACTCACTCTCCTCTCTTTCCAAACTAAAGATATCCGCTTCACTTCTCAGCTGGTTAAGTAGCGCTTTGGTGAACTCTGTATTGATTATCCCAACCCTCAAAACTCGATTTCTGATCACCCCTTCGCTGGGATAGGTGAGCACGGCTAGGTGGTAGGCAAGCCCCTCCCCTGCTTAACATTGATTGGGCGATAATACCAAAGGGGCGGAACCTGTCATGTAAGCTTTAAGTTAACTGGTCCACTAAGTGACTGAAGGGAATGCCAGAAAAGTAGCCTTTTTGTTGTTTACCCAATCACGGAGCACGCAGGCTGTCACACCATGCACCCTGTCCTCAAGACTGTGTTACAACACTGTATTTACACAGTATCACAGGTTGGACCCTGTAGTTTAATGCGGACACTTTAAGTTTAAATTAACTTCTGTAGTTTCTTGCAGAAGCAGGCTTTGTCATAATCAGTGCATGAATGCACTCCCAACATGTCCATGGCTGTAGGTCAGTTACATGCATTGTTTTCCCCATCTTTTATAAAGTAACTGGTCCATTTGATACATGTTCATTTATAGTGTGCGCATGTAAATCAGTGGATAGTAATAAATCTAAGTGCGCCTACCCCCTTTGGTGCAGATTAGCTGTTGAAAGGAGAGACATTAATGATCCTTTCTGGTCGAATCAAAGCAGCCTACCTTTCCACAGTATTGGCATCATTAGGTTAAATGTCTGGAGTTTGTGTTTACTACTAATAGCAAAATTAAAAAGCTAAAATTGTCACAATTACACCTTTTAAAATAAAAGCTGACCTATATCTGAATACATTTTCACAAGCATGCGCTTAGCCAGCTATGAGGCCACCAAGGTTCACAGTGTGGTCTTTTTTAAATTCATTTTTTTAAATTTTATTTTGGAGTTTAAAATAAAAATTGAAGCCAAATGAAAGTAGACACTCAGTTTCAGATTATTTTTGGCATTTAGATTGGACATCCCTTTTTTTGGTCCTCTCAGCCATACAGCTGTGTCTGTGAGCTCACAAGCCCCACACACTTGCTGTTCGAACTTTCTGTCTCTGAGGGGCAATAGGTGGTGGACTTGATATGGCAGACTTGAAGATGTTAAGGCTTTTTTCTACAGTGGTCAAGATGGACAGATTAGAAATGACATCGAGCCAGCTCAGGTTCCAGCGGTTTGGAGACAAAGTTAGAGAAGAAAAGCTGAGATGGTTTGGACATGTGCAGAGGACAGATAGACTCGACAAAGGATGTAAAAGATGGAGCTACCAGCCATGAAGAGACGAGGAAGACCACAGAGAAAATGTAGTGAAGGAGGACAATCCACAAGATTGTGTGACATAAGACGATGTGAGGGATAGGGTTAGATGGAGGCAGATGATCTGCAGTGGGGATTTAAAAGGAGCAGAGAAAAGAAGAAGGGGAAGGAGCTTAACAGCCAACTTTTAGACAGACTATGACTAAATCTATCATCACGTTAAGTTTTAGGATGCATTGGTGCAAATGACTGGGATGTCTTCATAAAGGCAAATCAAGTAGCTTCTATTGTCATTTCTGATCTGAGCGCCCTAACCTCATCTGAACCTCATCTGCTCCTGACAAATACCTCCTACAATATAATACCAGATTGACAGGTCTCAGTAAATGGCCTGTATTTAAATGGCCTGTATTTATATAGCGCTTTTCTAGTCCCTTAGGACCCCAAAGCGCTTTACATATCCAGTCATCCACCCATTCACGCACACATTCACACACTGGTGATGGCAAGCTACATTGTAGCCACAGCCACCCTGGGGCGCACTGACAGAGGCGAGGCTGCCGGACACTGGCGCCACCGGGCCCTCTGACCAGTCCATAACAACAACCTAAAGGTCCAGGTGAAAATGGCTTGTTTATATCAGACGTCAAAGGACTATGGCCAGACTGCTTCAAGTTGATAGTCAGGCAACAATAACTCAAATTACCACTCGTTACAACAATGATATGCAGCAGAGCATCTCTGAATGCACTTTACATCCACATCGAACCTTAAAGCAGATGGACTGCAATATAAGACCACACCAGGTGCCACTCCTGTCAGCTAAGAATGTTAAATTGAGGCTGCAATTCAGGTACACCAAAACTGCATTACATAAGTTTAGAAAGATGCTGCCTGCTCTAATGAGTCTTGATTTCTGCTGCTTTCATTCAGATGGTATGGTGAGAATTTGGCATAAATGATATAAAAGCATGAATCCATGCAGCATTGTATCATTGTTTTGGGCTGGAGGTAATGGTTTAATGATTAGGGCATTATCTTGAGCCCCTTAGTATAAACTGAGCATCATCTGTACACCACAGCCTGTCTGAGTATTGTTGCCATCCTTTAATGGCCACAGTGTCCCCATCCTCTGATGGCTACTTCCAGCAGGATAACATATCATGTAACAAATCCCAAGTCATTTCAAAAATGATTTCTGGAACACAACAATAAGTTCAGTCTCGTCAAGTGGCCTCCACTGTCACCAGATCTCAATCCAATAGAGCACTTTTGGGATGTGGTGGAACAGGAGATTCCCATCATGGATGTGCAGCCAACAAATCTGGAGCAGCTGTGCGATGCTGTCATGTCAACATCGGTTAAAATCTCTGGAATGTTTCCAGCACCTTTGCCATAAAGAACTAAATTTACTCTTAAAGCAAAAGGGGGTCAAACATGGTGCCAGCAAGGTGTACTTAATAATGTGTCCATTATTAAGTTTACATTGGTCAGTAATTAACCCTGTAACAAATTCAGTAGGTGTTTTTCATCAAACTATGTGGTAAGCAAAAATGGAAAATCCTCTTCCAAGTAATTTTTTTTAAAAGGAAGCATCCTTTATATGTCACTCTAACTTGTTCACGATCTGCTGCTGTGATGTGGATTGTTTCATAATGTGGAAAACATATTATTGTTACAGGATATAGGACTGAACTTGTGTCTATTTTACATCCAGTACGTCCATTTATGTTTAGAGAAGTGGTTTTGGCACTCTCTCTCTCTCCCTCTTACTCTCTTTCTCTCTGAAACACACACACACACACACACACACACACACACACACACACACACACACACACACACACACACACACAGGGCTAAAGTGGTACCCTTCAGCCTTCAGACACATTAGACAGAGGGAGGGTGGGGCGCCAGTAAAGATTTCTTAATGGGCTCGGCCGCTCTCTCGTCCATCTGCCTTGATGATAAACACACAGCTACTCAACATTAGCTTGATGCGCCTCAAAGCAGTCGACATTTTATTTCTCTTTATTTTTCAACAAACTGTCACTTTTAGGACTTTTCCGCTGCTGGAGACCAACAAAGCAAGAACCAACACACATGGTGAATGATCAGGAGTATTTTATCAGTAATGGAGATGGAAATGACGGGATCAAAAGAGTAAAAATTAGGAGGAATTCCATGTCACAGGATTTCTGGAACTGTGGAGTAAATTTTTTGGATGCCTGGTCAGTGTCAGAGCGCATGGGGAACACACTTTGTGAGTCTGTTTATGTGTGAGTGACACTAACCAGCCGGTCACAGCCACACAGTAACCTCTGAAACAGTTAACAGTCCTGGAGAAGGATGCCTTCCCTGCATCATGGAGCAATCTTCACCGGAGCCTTCCTCATTGTGACTGGGGGGTCCACAGCCTTCCTGACTTCATCCCAGAGTCGCCTGCAGGCTTTCTCCCTCTGCTGTGTGGTGCTGGGGGTGGTCATGCTCATCCTTGGGTTATTTTGGGCTATGAACAGCAAAAGTGCTGCTAATTACAACCACAGCGAGTACGACCAAGAGTGCCCGCATTATTCGTACGAATACACCAACTACCCCGGCCAAGCCTACTTCACTTCCCCAGGGAATCGGTTCCCAGAGTCCCAGTCAGTGTTTCTGCCCAGGTGGGTGAAAGAAAAATAAGCTCAGTTCGTATTATTAGATCTGCTTTTGTTGATCTTGTTACCATAAACTAGAAATTATGAGTCCAACTATTCATAGCAGGTTTTCTAAACAAACAAAGAAATGAAAAAAGACATTTATTTAATCCAAAGAGTAGATCTTATCGTGAGACAGTTATCTACACGGCTAATGTCTGCTTTGTCTTGTTGTCCACTTCCCAGTCATCCATGTCCTTTTTGGACAGAGGCATCCTTCTATACAATTAAATGTCAAAGAGGCTTAAATACAATGACAGTACATTGTCGTCTATTCTAGACACACCCTTTTTGTACTGTTTTTTAATTTTATTTTAGCCAAAAAGCACAAACAAGGTCGAATAAATCTAAAGAGAAAGAAATGACATCTTTCACACTGATGACTGTGAACAACCTTGCAAAATACCCGATTACTTTAACACCATAAAGACAAGATAGAAAATGGTCTAAATAAAGTGACTACAAATTAAAAGAAACAGACTATTTGTTCTCAGGCTCTTTAGATGAGAAGACTCAGACTCCAGACTGGTGTCTGTAGCTAAAGGTACATTTAGAACCAGGAGATTAATTCAATTCAATTCAATTCAATTCAATTCAATTCAATTCAATTCAATTCAATTCAATTCTATGCTATTCTATTAGATTTATATAGCCCCACTTCACAACACACTCTCCTCAAGGTGCTTTATAGTGTAAGGTACAGACTTAACAAGAACACCCTACTGCCTGTTATAAAGACTATACATGTTGGTTACAGCTATGCTGACTCATGACTTGGCTGTGTATAAATATAATGGGTTTTTCCACTGAGAATTGCACAGATAATTTCCTTACAATGCAGTGTTTTTGGTGGGAAAACCCGAATCCTCTGATTCATTTGTGTGTTATTTCCTCATTTTCCAGCCACCTAAAAGGTGCAGAACAAGCACACCTGGCAACAGTGACACACTGTTGCAGGACAGTGTTCCCTTAGTCCTAGACCTAAGGCTTGCATTGGTCTCCAACTTCCCAGATATAGATGCATTTAAGCATCCAAAGGATGGGCCAGAAGAAGCACTAAAAACCCAACCCATAATTATCAGGTTGCAAATGATCCACTACCCCAGTGCCAGACACCACAAAACATCCCAAGAGAAACTGTGTTCGAACTGAGGTGGGCCTATGGAGAACGTGCTTTTTCAATCCACCAGGGGATAAAGGAAGTAGCTTTACTGACTGATTAGTATAAGTACTTGTTTGCACTCTGATAAATGAACACGGAAGTCACAGTTAATGATGTTGGGCAACTCAAGGCAATTGTCTGTTTATTAAGATTTAATCCTACATCAAGTAAAGATCTACAATTAACCTGACAGAGAAATGTGTCTTGAAGGGGGTTGGTTGATGCAAAGTGTGTGCAAAATGTGCTACCTGCAGACTAACAGTTTCCCCGTTTATGTCTTTATGATGAACTAAGTGTCTAAGTTTACATTTATACATCAGAAATGACAATATTCTGATCTTAGATGTCTCTCTCCAAGTATGAATACTCGTGTTGTGCAAAGCTTCAAATATTGCTTTATTTTAGAAAGTTATGCTATTTCTTTAATCAAGCATGCCTCAGGAATAAGCACCTTAGTGATCCAAAGGCAGCCAACCTGCTGCTGCTGTTTGATTAGAGGCGGTTAGTGAAATAAACATGTGCAAGACTCAAGGCTACAGAGGTGACTAAAAAGCTTTGCATCACTTTAAACATGTCAATGTGACAATTAGGCCTCTGTTTGGCAGGAAGCAGCACTAGAGACAGTCTTGCATATCATCTCTACAACCCCTGATACCTCAGAATTCGGTAATACATATCAGTTTATGGTTACATGTGAATGATCTCACACGATGTCTTACTTTCTCTGAATGTAGGACGATGGAGCGCCACAGGCATGCTGCTCGAGGTGAAGATTTCGACTACCCCCCAATGATTATGGAATCTGGTGGTTTCAGTCCAACTCCTCATCCTCCTCCATGGCTGGGACCCCCACCTCCATATGAGGTTGCCATCAAGACAACATGTAGCTCCACACACCTGCGGCGTGCATACTCAGACACACACCTGGCATCAGAGCCCTTGTTTGGACAGTCAAGGGAGATCAGCTTTGAGGTGTGATGACTGGGGATCCTGCTCAGACTATGCTGTAGTTTTCTTTTCATAGTAACAAACTTTTTCACTCACTTGAAGCATGGGTCTTTCTTGGTCTTAGCATGCTTTCTGCAAGTTTCCTGTAATTTAAATTATGCAATGATGCTAAGGTTAAATGCATTGAGAGTATATATAAAAGGGGCTGAAGGGATGCCACACACTGGTTTGCAAAGTCCCATTTTGAAGCCTCAACTTTAGCACAACGAGCACAAATAATTTGCTTAAAATGCTCCAAAAGGCACAAAACCTCATAGAGAGATTTAGATCAATGGAGTGACTTGAATTATCAGAGCTGAAGCCAAACACCAAAGCGCCATCTGCTCACCCCCACCTGCAATAATAATTACAACTTTAAGCCTTAACATGTACAGTTGATAAAAGGCGAGATTTAGAGATGAAGATCAAAACCGTCTGCTCTACCACGATGAAAACATTTACTTTTTCCTCTCATGTTCTCATATTTCATCAACAAGCATTTCAACATGGGGACCCCTCAGGTTTGGAGCCAGCCTTATGTAGTCTTTAAAGGAACTTCCATGTGGCTTCATTTTTCAACCCATGGTGTTGCCACTTGGTTAAATTTCTATCCATCATTGGAGGCTGGAGCTTATTTCAGTGGTCTTGGGACAAGAGGTGGGGCTAACACAAAGAAACATTAAGCTAAGATGCTTTCATAGTCTTTTGACTGTGGGAGGAAACCGGAGTACCAGGAGAAAACTCACAAAGGGAGGCACATGAAAAACATGCACACTCCACACAGAAAGGCACCAGCTAGATTCAAAACCAGGACCTTGTTGCTGCAAAGTAAAATCTGAATAACAGCACCATTGTGCTGGTCTTGGTTAAATGCATAAGATACCAAATTCATCTTTATTTGACCAAATTAAAGCTTTTTAAACTAACACTGATATATTTATACACAAGAAATTCAATGCCAGGTCCTGTGGATGTGATGCAGGCAGTCACCCATCTATGCCTGGACTACCTAAATGTCTGGATCTTTTGCTGAGGAATTGCTCTCCATTCCTGGATGAGTGCAGTCTGCAGCTGCACAGTCGTCCATGGTTGTGGCTGCCTCTGTTCAACATGTTCACCCAATAGTGCCAATATTGCATTTTGTTGAGTCAAAATGTACACAAAAGTCATGGTTTTATGAGAGGCTACATGTTAGTTTAAATTCCAGCCTTTATGCTAAGCTTTCCCACACCAGAAACATTAAGCGCCATGGAGACTTAATGAAAAAGAAAACCTACAAAGTACTGGGAATGCTGTATTCATCATTTCTTTAAATTTCTGTTTAACTGATCTGGACAACTGGATAATCCTCCTCTGTGGGATGGGGATTGTGGCTTTCAAACAATGCAGATGTTCTCTGGGAATAGCGATCCTTCAGTTCATGTGCCACACATGTACTCATCAGCTCGGTGAGGGCAGGGGAACGATGACTCATCTAACCATATGAGTTTTTCCACTGCTTGATAGACCACTGCAGCTCACTGGCAATGCTGCATGAGTTTCAAGGGTTACAAAATGACCTATTGTGCCCTCACAGTTGCTGTCATTAGTAGGATCCCTTTGTGCGTTCGCATTTTTAAAACATTTTAACATGACTACTGTTGTTGTAATACAGTGCAACATGGAAATCAACTATTAGAGGCCTTAAACATATTTCTCTTTAAGCATGTGACATTCAGGTGCTGTCTGAAATCTACAACTTTAAAGATTTGAGGAATGGATCAACCCCAAATGCCTTTATATGCTTTTAGTTTTTTAAATAGAATAAAAGTTAAACAAGGAAGTTAGGGAAAGGAGACTTTGAGCAAGAAAGACTTTTCAGAACAGTTCAAACTCGGAAGCAGAAAAGTACCCTTCTGTGTTTATAACATATCAATCAAAGATAGTAAACTAGACAAAACTATGGTGTTAATCATGATTGTGTTTGTGTCTTTTGTCTCTCCAAGTTCGTTTTCATTCTATCGTAAAATTAAAAAAAAAAAAAAAAGCCCTGGATTTTTTTTCTGTTCTTGGTCATCTGCCGCGTATCAGACTGCTCGTCATTTATTCTTCACAGTTTATTATATTATAAACTACAGTGACATATGAGCACCTCTCAAACGGAACAGCTGGCTTCAGCTTACATGAGTCACAGGATCATGGTTGTCTCCCCTGTAGTTTGGAACTGTTTGTTTAGCTCTGAATATGCATGTATCTGCTATGCGCTTGGAAAAGGCAACTCAAGAGAGAACTGTGCATTGATTTCAGTCTCTGTGAGAGTGTGATTTCAACTTTGTTTAATAAAAACAAAAAAGCTGACAGTCTCAGATGTTTGATTGTCTCATTAACCAGGAAAGATGACAGGATTTAAGGCTGTACTGCCACACTGCCGTGTAATAACTGAAAATAAAGCATTTAGCATTTTTTGGCAAGTATAAGCGTGTTTCCAAAATACTGCATTTATAAATGCAATTTGCAGACTTTTTTGTGTGATTGATACATTTGATAGAGAACAGATCAGAAAAAATAGCAGCAGACGAGCATATAAATGTATGTTGATGTGTTGTCTGATGGGGTTTCACTAAAACTATCAAAATGAATGTTTTTAATCTTTTAATCAGGAAACAGTGTTATCAGCCTGAAACACACTGGCTTCCCCAAAATGCCCTGTTTACATCACAGCATACTGGCTGAGAGCCACTGGTCTAACTTTCAATAAATCTTAATGCAGCTTGATGTTGCTGAGCTTTCAGCTGAGACCACTATCAATACCAGTGATTGCTTAGAGCAACTTTTACTCACACAGTGCTGCATCATTTGGCTCTCACCGTTTCTGTTGCACTGAGACTTCCATTTAATCTGTTTGGAATCAAAGTTCAGTCACCCAACTGATTTATTCAGGGAATTTAATTATGACCCTAACCATTTATAAATAATAATACAAAAAAGAAGAAGAAAGAAAAATAAAAACAAACTTTTATTACAGGCTTGCAGGGGCCCCTCTTGCCATCATCCTGGGTAGTCTGACCTACCTACTTTCTCCCCATATCATTAAAGCCCCTGTTTCCAGGCATCAAGTAGGCCAAATTGGTCTACTTGGGCGGGTAGTTTCTGGCCCCTGGACTGCATGTTTGACACCCTTGTTTAAGACTTGTGCTTTAGGTAACAAGTTAGATCAAAGATAATGATCAGTAATGGAGCGATTACTAACGCAGTCGTGCGTCACGGAGCTGCATTTTCAGTTTTCTCCGAATCAATCATTAATAATAAGCCAGTCGTTTCCTCCACTATCAGCCTGTATTTCATTTGTAGGCTGTGATCATCCTGCTCCCCACCAGGCGCTTCTTCAGCTCGGCTTAATAGCCTACCCTATATATCTTGCTTTACGCAGAGTTTATCGCCCCGTGTATAAGAGAGGGCTATAACTCTCTCTCTCTCTCTCTCTCTCTCTCTGTGCAAACAGCTTTACCAAACATAGGCTAAGTGACAATGTTCAGACCCAGTGGACGCCCTGCCCTCCATTCCTCGTCACCGAAACCCTTCCTAGTGAGGAGGGAAAAAACACACTTCCTCACAGCGCACGTCCCTGCTGCTGCTGCTGCTGTTGCTGGGGCCAGATGAAAGCCACACAGTATTCTTCAAGCATGCGACATCAGCTGCTATCCAACAGATTTTCGGTATCGTAATCGTTCCCCTCCAAAAAACAAAAACGGATATGCTTCTTCCGGGAGGGAATAAAGCAGAGACGCAGAGGAGCACATCATGAGAGAGGCGCCGCGGATTCTCAGGATATACGGACTGAACCGGACGGACTGCTTTCCCCACATTTTATTCACAGATCGGGAAACAGGCACACGTGTTAAAGTTGATGGCAAGGAGAAGAGTGATGGTCACACTTTCAGTCCACGCATTAGCTGAACATCTTCTCACCGCGACTTCCTATCAGGTAGAGAGGGGATCGATGTTTATCACAACGAGAACGCACGAGAGATCATTTACATGTTGCACGCAATCCGGTTTTTCCTCTTCAAGTCGCTTTCATTTTGTAATGTTGCATCTGTGTAGTTTCTCTTTTGTAGTCTTGCATCTTAGCCTTTTTGTTTCTCTCCCCTCAGACAGGTTGTGGTTGAGGTGAAGGTACAGCTGTAGCTGGAAGAAGTAAACACCTTAACGCAGAAGCTCTGGAGATGTCGGTCCACCATGGCACGCTGCTTTGTCTGGGCGTGCTGATGATGACTGCTGGGGCGGTCATGGCCCTTGGTGGAGGGGTCCAGCCGCCAGGCCTGCTCTTTGGACTTGGGCTGCTCCTGGGATTGGGGGGCATAGGTCTGCTGGTCAGTGGACTCTGCATGGCCATGAAGAATCTTCAGATTGCTGTGCCTGGACACTTTCTGCTGCACCCACGGACAGGCACACGCTTCAGCCCACAGCAGGCACTGGCAATACAAAGGTACCTACAGAGCTGAAAGAGACAGAAGCTCACAGTCGTTTGGACACAGATGTTCTTTTGTGGTGTTGTAATATTTTTTTTTCTTTCTTTTTTAAAAAGGTACTTTAATTTAGCAATACACACAAACAAACAAACAAACAACCCCCCCCCCCGCCCCCCCAGAAAAAAACCCCCAAACAAACAAAGATACTACGCTCTAACAATAACATAATGGCACAGTGAAGCCCGCAGATCTGCTCGGTCTGGGGGAGCTCCCCTCCACCTCTTTACAGGTCCCATGTCGTTAGGTTTTTACTACTGTCCACTCAGCACTTTACAGTCCATCCCTGATCATATTCGGAAGGGTATTTCCAGTCTCTTTTATAAACTACCTTTAAAAAAACAAAACAAAACAAAAAAAAAAGTGTGAGGGATATCCTGGAGCAGTGGTTTTCAATACAAGTTCCATTTGTGATGATAAATTAGAAATAAGGACAGCAAAGAACACAAGACATGCTTTTGTTTGTCGAGTGTAAAATATTTGATATTTCTAACGAAGATTAAAAAACATGGCAACTTGTGACAGCATCATAAGTCAACAATACTAGAAATCTACAGTTGTAGCAGCTCAGTAAGGCTGTGCTGAGTGTCAACGTCAGCATGCAAACATGCTCATCATGCTTTTAGTCAGCAGGTATGTGTAACATGTTGACCATCTTAAATAACAGTGCTGTCATTAGTTTTTGCAGGAACTTGATAAGCCAGAGTTGGGCAAATGATTCAGCTCTGCTGATAACGAGAAGCGTGTGTGTATCAATTTATGTGCTAATCTGTCCAGTCTTTGTCGAGATTTTTATCTCAGAACCACAAATGGGCCTAATGATGGCACTAAAGGGGATTCGGTGGATTGTAAAAACTTTGCTAAAAGGGAGCAACATTATCTCAGGAAAGAGAAAAACTCTCTTTTTCTGTAATCCTGTCGCTATTCAGACTTCCCTTTCTCTGTTGCTGGTGACAAATGAGCACACTTCCAAACAATACACAAACACACCATCCAAGTGTCTTTTTGTTGAACAGATCTCTTTGTGTTAGTTTTAGTGTGCAGTCTGACATGCCAAGAACTGGAAAGCAACAGATTCTCTGATTATGTGCTGATTGTAGAAGTAGGTCATGGAGAAAACAGCAAACATGTAAATGTGGAGAAATGACTCCCCTTGGCACTGTCTGCAGTAATCTATGATAGCTTGCAAATTTAAACAAGATACAGTCTGGTCTTTGTCTGTGGAAGAGAGATGACAAGAGCAGAGTTTTCATCATCAGGGCCTTTTCTCCCCCCAGACACTGACAAAACTCAGACTGATAAGTATTTCTAAACGCAAAGTAACGCTTCATTGTGACAGCGTACTGTCTGAGGGATTAAAGAATTCGGGGTTCTACGTGCAGTAATGTTATCTACATAATGTGTTTCCCAAAAGGAAGCGAACACCTGTAGTTGAAACACATTGCTGGAAAAGCAGTGAGATAAGAAGCAGCTGTGGAGTGTGAAAGTGTGAAAGGAGATCAAATGTAACCCACTAAAAGCATTTGAAGTGAAAAGTGAAGTAAGAGTCGACCACAGAGCTTTCAATTAATTTATTTTTGATAACTTCTCATTGGCTCTCTTTCTCCATGTATTTAGGAGATTGGACAGAATACGTCGCGAGATGTCGGCGGACACTGTCAACAGGTCACCAGAGCCTGAACCCACCATGCCGTCCACCCCTCCGCCGTGGACCATGGAGCCGCCTCCATCCTACGACGCAGTGATGAAAAGCCAGGAGCGCAATGAACAGCTTTAAGCTCAGGTGGACATGCTAAATTCATGTCAGTGCCTTTTGTGTCCGCGGTTCTCCACAAGGACTTTGAAAGAACAGCCGGTGCTATCAGTGAACTCGTTGCAGCGGGACATTTAGGTGCCTTAGCACAGACACGCTGATCCCAAACATAAGACAAAAAACAGCGACAGACTGCAGCTGGTTAACAACTTAATATTTTTACAGACTGGGCCCCAGTTTGGCCTTTTTGTCTAATAACTATGTGTGTTCTGACTGATTGTGAAAGAAATTGAAATGATTACTACAACTGCTTTTACTCTTTGTACTAAGGGGGGGGGGGGCTTTCTTGAGACCAACATGTTGTAGGCTCAACTTTTACAACCAAGTTCATGGATGGATTTTATTGGCCTGCATGAATTTATGTGACCTACTACTGTGGCTGCATGGCACTCTTCTCCACACGTAATAACTTTCTTTTCCCCCCCTTCTCACGGCTGCACAGCTCCTCTTTGTATCTGTAGAATATTCCAAAGCAAAGTGCCTTACCAAACAGCAGCAGAACCTTAACAGGGAAGTGTTGTTCATCACTCAGCTTTGTTTATACTGTTGTGATTTCACTATAAATGTGAGTGAATTATTAGCCACGAGGCTCCCTGCGAGTGGTGTTGCACTTATAAATGAGAGATTGTTTATTTTAAAAAGAAATTAATGCCAGAAAGGCAAAGAATGTAAATGTCTACATATTTAAAATCATTTCTAATCCAAGCAAACATAAATGTAGACTCAACTCTGTTCCCAAGCAGAGCTGTGAGACTCATTTTGCCAGCAGCTTGAGGCAAGGTGACTTACCAGGTACAAGTACACACCTGCAATTGTATACCCGACCTGGGCAGGCTGTCTGCAGGCTGTAATAAGCAGCAGAGTGGAACTCTAACTGAGTTTTCTCCACCCTCACCTTCAAGCCCTGAAACTGTACCAGACAGAATTTTTCCTTTCTGCGTGACAGGTGCCTCGCTTTGAGACAAGGCAGCAGTACGATGGTAGAGGGGAAACCATATCGTTATGGACTGATAGTGGCCGGCCTGTGTGTCTTGGCAGTTGGCCTCTTCATCATGATGCAGGAGCGGCCACATGTTTTTGCTACTTTGTGCGTTCTGGGTGTCACTATGGTGTGCGCTGGGACTGTGTGGAGCCTCTGCCAATGCTATCCTAAGGTATATGCTATGTGTGTGTTTAGTGGATAGAGAGACAGGAAATATGTGATTGTTGCCAAGAAGAAATAGATTTGGTAATGGAGATTGTGTGTTTATTAGGTCATTGTGGCTCATGAAATTCAGGAAAAAAGCCTAGAAAATATCATGGGTCCTGTGGCTGAAGATGAAAGGTACGCTCCCTAACACACACACATACACACACGCTCACTTTGTATCCTAATGGGCCACAGACAAGTGGGTGTTGACTGAGGCCTTAATGATTCCCTTTGGTCTGTCAGAGTAGCTCAGAATGCTAAGTGCCCATCGAGTAGTGGGTGAACATGGCGACAGCAGCGGTGTGTGTGGGCAGGCTGGTGCTATGGGTCTGCACTAAATCACTGTAGATATTCATTTTATTATTGTCCTGTTTGCTTAATGGAGAGAGGTTAGGAAAAGTGGAACAGAGGGAAAGGAAGAGCCACTAGACAAAAGGTTGGGACTGAAAGGGGCAGATTAGTTGGAAACTAGGGCTGAAAACCATTAATTCTGAAAAAAATCCTTGAGCCTCATTTATTCCAGCTGCAGTCAAAAAAAGAGGTTGTACTGTGCAACTCCTGCATGAGTGTTTGCAATTACAAGAGAGTTCTGCAGCCAGATAGAGACATGCATGCTCAGCGAAACCCTGTCTCTGATGCACCAAAAAAAAGTAAGAAAATGAGGACAAAATACTGGAACCAGACTTCTATTTCTGTACCCCCACCCACCCAACCCCCACCCCTTCTGATTTAATTTTAGACACACTGAGGTTCTGCCAGGTTTCTGTGGCCATAAGCTGAGCAGCGTCAGACTTCTCCCAGAGACCCTGAAGAGTCAGTGTCATAGCTGTCCCACTCTGCATCTGGTCTGAGGGAGGGACAACACTACCAGAGGACTCCTCCAGGGTACCACACTGCTCTCAGGATAGTGAGGAGTCCCCTCGATGAATTTTTATACTTCCTTTCTGCATCGCTCACACATCTTGCTGTTTGAATGTGCCTTTCTTTTGTTTTCTTTTTACATCTAATGGAAGCAACTGACCATGTATCAGCGGTTTTGCACCACTTGTCATTGTGAAATGCTTAATAAAGCTAATTAAGTGTTATATAGTATTTCCAGAAGATGGCACTGTTTACTGTATGAAAGTATGTCTGTGTGTCTGTTAGACAGAGTGCAGCACTGCATTTATACGGTGTACAATAATTCATTTAAGACATTTTGGCCCCTCAGTGAACTTGTGCTCTTTTATAGCTGGATAAGCTATAAGCCTGCGTGATGTGACAAATCTCCATGTGTTTCTTTTCAAAACGCTTATCTACACTGCCTGTTGAGACATTACTGCCACCAACTGTTGAAGAACAAAGTGAAACTGGTAGCAGGAATTTGTAGAGTTCTGCATGTCTCTCTTTGTGGATACGCTGTTTGCATAGCAAAACGGGCGTTATTACCAGTCTATTACCAGTAATAACAGAATAATTCCACAATGCAAGAATTTATGATGTATAGCAGAGAGGTTAGATATTTTTGTAGCTTCTCTGTTGCTGTAAAATCAAAATGTACATTTCATTATTCTACTTTGGTGTTTCTGGTGTGAAATTCCTCGGGCTCAGTCCAAACCAACCTCAGTGACACAATCAAGCGGGTAGCTTTGTCGAATTTGGGCTCCTCCAGAGCCCCAGAGGGTATTATGTAACAGTTTCCTGAGTTCAAAGAGAAAAGGGATCATGCTTTGAAAAAATGTTTTTTCAAAAAACATATAACTCGTCGTAATAATTATTACTTTTCTTATTCTTTTTAAATGAAAGTGTATGAAACTGCTAACAGTTTTGAGTGCTTAAAGTTAAAAACGCGTACAGTATGTCAGAGTAAAATAGAGACGCGCGCGTTTTGCGTCGCATTCTGCAGTCCTGCGCACGTATTAAATAAAAAACAAACAAACAGTAAAGATAATAAAACAACATAGATAACCTATGAAAAATAAACGTAGCCTCCCTGTGAGTGCGCAATCACGGAGAATGAGTTTACGCGTACTTAGACTTTCAATCACAGCTCATACTGTTCACTATAAGTGCGCGTGCTAAAACGACATCAACAAATCAACTTGAACTGAGAGGAAGTGTTCTCTCAGATTGACATGCAATAATTACAGGGTGGTTTGGGGGGGCATGAAACATGACTCCTCCACAGTAAGAGGTGTTTTAAACGGAGGACAATCATTCGATACAAAAGAGGTGGCGTGAGCCATGGAAACGTCACCAGTCCCCGCCTTAAGTTATAAGAATCAATTGTTGGATCCCCCCCCCCCCCCCCCCCCCCAAAAAAAAAAAAAAAAAAATCAGAATAGATTGTTGGAGGCGTTATCTTAACTGCCAGACACAGAGGGCACGCGGCTGTTGGAGACTTATCATCAGGATAAGTCAGACTGAAATAAAAAATAAAAACATCAGTGGTGTAATTTAATAGCTCTCTTTATCATTTTACTGGGGACAGTTCAAGAGGTGTGAAGAATGCGTTGCACCTCAGCCTGGATTGGCTGGGCTTTATGTTTGTGCGCATCTCTGGCCGTGCGTGCACAGGACTACACCGAGGACGACGGGATGATCCTGGACCTGGTCGGCGAGGACAGGACTGATCCTGAAACCGGAACCGACCCGGCAGCCGAGTTCATCAGGTGCAACAAGGTAATGGCATAGTGATTGCGTCAAAGGCATTAAATGCGCATCTTCAGTCATCAGCACCTGTCATTATTCCAAAAACGGGTAAAATATTTGGTCAAATATTTCAACAAACAATCTTTGCTGATGTACCTGACAAGCTGCCAGTTTGAGATACAGATTCGTTAAAATGTGCGCTCACATGCTGGGAGATAATACTTATTCATGTGTTATTGTGAAAACAGCGCAATACACACAATATAGATATATATATAGATCCAACTTATTGCACGCATGCTACATTTCTCCTGTGCACGTGGACATGAAGATCACATGTGCGCTGCATTATTTTTACTGTCCAGGTAGCCTGGCGCATTCCCGGACAGTACATAGTTGTATTGCGTCAGGGGACGCACGAGTCTCAACTCCAGAGGACCATCAGGAGGCTGCGAAGTAAAGCAGCCAGGAGAGGATACCTGGTGGAGATCCTGCAGACCTACTCAGGAGCACTGCGTGGCTTTCTGGTCAAACTGAGTAGTGACGTCCTTCACCTGGTAATTGCGTCACTTCACTGGATGTGTTCGGAAAAAGTGTGATTTAAACCTTTAAGGCAAAAGGGGGAACACAGGGAAATAGATGTCAAATCATAGCAGATCCATTTTCTAAAGGTTAAGACATTCCGAACGGGACATCCTAAGAGCTTATAGGTGGAAGGCAGATCTAAGAAAGCAGCTATAGTCTTGAATAACACTGTTACATTGTAACATTGTATACTGGCACAAGACGAGTTAATGGCAGAAAAGATTGGAGTAATATGGATTTTCTGACTGCAGCTTTTTGCAGAGGTCTGTGCAGTCTGTGTATATTTGACCTACTTGACCAAAATAAAGTGAGAATACGGGAGTCTGGAATGAATGATAGACAAAGTGTACTACTTTCGGTTAAATATTGGCGGCGTTTTCAGGATTATTTATTTCGATTATTTATTTATTATATATTTTATAAAATGGACCGAGAATGATGAGAGGTGTGTGTGTATTTATGTGTTTTTTATTTTAAAATCTGTAAAATTATAAGTAAGTATAGATTTAAAGTAAAAGAACTCCTCACCCGCCTTTAGAATGTTAACAAAGAGGTTTTGTGGAGCATTTGAAATCATTCAGCTGTTGGAGTTGAACAAAAATAATCAGAAACTTTGCTGAAAAACACACAGAAAACGTGAATTAGTTGAACTCTGTATAGTATGAGTGCTGGTGGTAATTTTAGACAGAGTTTCTTGACAGTTGAGAGGTTGTAGACCCACCTTTGGTATCTGCGCATTCTTGAATTATGTCAAAAAATAAAAATACACAAATAAAACGTGAAACAGTGAAACAGACTTCAAAGAAGAATGGTCAGCTTTACCCCCACCTGATTTAACAATCAACTTCCTGTTAATCATTCCTTACCACCCACAGTTAAGTTTGATTGTGTTCCTGTCAGGTGGCGAAGCTCCCTCACGTGCACTACATAGAGGAGGACTCATCCATCTTTGCTCAGAGCGCCCCCTGGAACCTGCAGAGGTTACTGCACCCTTACGGTGGTTTCTCCGAAAATGGAACATACAGACCTCCAAGTGAGTTTGTCTCTGTCCATGACTTATCTGTATTTTTCGTCAAAATATAGGAAACCACGTGCGCTCTTAAGCAATGTAACTACCGAGGCAAACAAAACATTTTGCATTAAGAGTTTCAGGAGTCATTGGGGCGGTTGGAGTAATATACAACTACCCCAATGTTTCTATTGTAAACAGCTCAAGAACAGCAGAAAACACGACTTTTCTTATTTCATTTTCCACATTTATGACAACAGGAACATTTATTCTACAGCAGCATATTCAGCAGTATCATCTCTCTTATTATATCAAGCTGTAAACAACAAGGAATTCCTGTCTTTGTGCAATAAGCCTGATATTGAAAGGTGCCTCTCAGTTTAATTTCTATGAAGTCACCCGACGGTCACCATCACCATGGCAACCTTTGCAGCCGCTTCAGAAGAACTAATTACATGCTAATATCTGTGTTGTGTTAGTTCAATTCAAGCTAAGCTTAAATACAGTTAAGTCCATAACTTGCTGGGCCAAGACACCATTTTTGTAGTTTTGCCTTTGTGCACCGCCACAGTGGACTAGCATTCAAATTAGCATTATCTGTTAGGGAAGTAAATCCATTTTTTATATACAGATACATTTTCAGAGGCTCAATAATAATTGGAAAATGGACTGACAGTTTCATGGCCAGGTGAGGCCTGTTCCTTGGTATTTCACATGAAGTAGTATATAATATCTGTGGTTGAACCAGGGTGTTGAACTTGCATTTAACTATCTACTAGAAGTCTCAATGCCAATGCAAGAAACATTAATTTGTATAAATTTACTAGCCCTTAGACTGTGATGGACAGGAGCTCAAAGAACCAGGTCTTTTTTTCTCATCTTCCCAAACATTTGTCACTGGAACTAAATGCTTATGGGGCTTTAAAAATGATCTTTTTTCCATTTAAATGACATCTGAGCCATTTGTGCAGTTTAGCTGTCAGATATCCATCAAGCAGTGCAGCTTTCCAACAGCAACCACACTGAGATTTCTCCCCTCAGAAATTGCATTTTCTAATTACATGTCAAATTCACCATCTGTCCTCTGCAGATGATGGAGGGAGGACGCAGGTGTATCTGATGGATGGCAGTGTGCAGAGTTCTCACAGAGAGGTTGAAGGACGGGTACTCATCACAGACTTCAATAACGCCCCTGAAGAGGATGGAGTCAGAGTTCACAGACAGGTTAAACACATGCACGCACAAATGAAACATTTCAATTCAACAGCACTTATGTATTTGCAATTGCAGCTCAATAACATTCTAAATCCTCGTTCCACTACAGGCCAGTCAGTGTGACAGTCATGGTACACACGTGGCAGGTATTGTGAGTGGATCAGATTCAGGTGTTGCTCGAGGGGCTGCTGTTAACCTAGTGCGTGTGCTCAACTGTCAGGGTAAAGGGACCGTCTCAGGAGCTCTGGCAGGTAAGACAGAAACTGTTGAACTGTACTTTGTACTAAAGACTACCAGAGCCAAGCAAAAACTCTTGAGTTTCTTTCTCTTGGGTCATGGTGACACAGCTTGTGGATGGCATGAAAAATATTTCAGTTTTATCAAAACATTGTCTTCCAAAGGACATCTTCTGACTATGACTCTGGCCCTTTCCCTCTAGATATACATGGGGAGTGTCATAACTGAGTTATTGCAAGAACATGAGTGGGTCATATGTTTAATATTTTGGCTGTTGACTGGTTCTTTGTGGGCACAGGTAGTGCAACCATCATCTACAGTGTACAGAATTCTAATCTACATTATGAGCGCCATGTTTCACTCTTACAGCAACTTTGATTTAAAGCTGCAGGTAGAAAAAAACGCCCATATTTGTAGAAAAAAATAAAATTAAAAAAAGACCCCAACTGCAGCAGTTCTTCAGTCTCTGTTCACCAGACAGAAGAACCAGACTTTTCTCTTCTTCTTCTAAAACCTGAGAAGTTCAGGTCAGACTGCTTGTGTTAAAATATAAATAATTATGGGTAGTATGAATCCCTAGGAGACCAATGATCCCTAACCATGCAGCTATAAACTCTTAGTCTGGTTTTAAAGACTTTTAGAACACACTTTCATTTCATTAACTGTATTGAAAGAGAAAAGGAAGATGACCACAGTGTAAAACTTCCAATTTTTCTTGAGTGTATGAGGTTTTAGATTGTCCCTTTCCCCTTTCTGTCAGGAATGGAATACATTCGAGCCACTTTACTGGCCCGCCCAGTGGATGCAGTAGTCGTGTTGCTTCCTTTTGCCGGTGGCCTCAGCCGTTCATTAAACACAGCCTGTCGAGACATGGTGGCTAACAGCGCTGTGGTCATCGCCGCAGCAGGCAACTACAGAGATGATGCCTGTCTCTACTCACCTGCTTCAGAGCCTGAGGTCATTTAACACTGAAAATGCAATCACATTCTGGCCCACCTACACGCGACCCTCACCTTTACCTCCTTTCATGTGTGTGTGTGTGTGTGTGTGTGTATAGGTCATCACAGTGGGGGCAGTTAACTCAATGGACCAGCTCATGTCACAGGGAGCAGGTGGTACCAACTTCGGCCGCTGCGTTGATTTGTTTGCACCCGGCGACGACATCATTAGTGCCAGTAGTGACTGCAGCACTTGCTTCACCTCCCGCAGTGGAACCTCACAGGCTGCTGCACACGCTGCAGGTACGCAAACACACACACGCGCACGCAAAAGCAATCTGTGTATGCTGTTGGTATATCAATCATTCTTTTATTACAGACTCAATGATCCTTACAAAAAAAATCACATAAACACTAGAAAAAATATAATTGCATATTATAGATCATTGCAGGGAAAGCAGCTGTAGCAGTGTCTCCACACCTGGGATTGGTTGCATGTTGTAATACATCTTATATTTGATAATCCCGCAATGATTTTCAGAGGCATTAAGCCTGCAGATAAATTTATGCATGAGATTTCTGAAAACAACTTTAAAAGTACTGACTTGTGCATCCACAAATATTTCACTTGCGCTGACAAATCAAGGTTTTCTCTCTAATGATCACTCAGAAGACTTTCACTAGTTAGCATACAAGTATGCAGTGTACAGATGTGTACAGCTTGCTTTAAATAGAGATATCTTCACTAAGGTTGCATAAGAAAGGTTGTGCATAAATCATTTTTGCACATCAGTATCGTTACCATTTGTCACAGCACAATTACTTCATAATTTGTTTTTATCTGTGTAGGTGTCGTAGCAGTGATCCTGTCGTCCAGTCAGATTGCATCACCAGTGCACGTCCTCCATATGATGTTGCATTACTCCATCAGCAACACTATCGACTTCCTATCTCTGTCCGAAAGCCATCGGCTCACTACGCCAAACCTGGTAGCAGCCATGCCTCCGGTTATTAAAACGTCACCAAGTTAGTGACTCACATTCCTTTATCACACACAGACTTATAGTATCTATATGTGGTTCACATATGCGTTCCTATTTCTACAAGCAGATGGGGAGCTACTGTGTCGGTCAGTGTGGTCAGAGAGGTCAGGAGTCGCGAGCACCGACAGGGTCATCAGCCGCTGTCGTCAAGGGGAGGAAATGATGGGCTGCAGCAGTTATGCTCCTGAAGGCGTCCGTGTGGGGGAAACCATCACTGTTAGTTCAGTTACATCAGCCATAATATCAACAATAACTTCACTCTAAAGTCTATAAGTCTACGGACAAACCCTCACCCCCTGTGTTTACAGATGAACAGCGGACACATGGAGTGTATTGCCCATAATGGTCCAGCAGGTAAAGGTGTGTATGCTGTGGCCCGCTGTTGTGTGATAAGCGGTCTGCAGTGCCAGGTCCATGCTAGTCCTGAGCAAGGACAAGCTGCTCAGTGCGTCGGCCCCCAGCACCACCTGACCGGTGAGTCACGTGTACAAGCTGCAGGAGTTTGAATGAGGCAGTCAGTCTGACATTTTAGGAGAAGCTCTTACTTGTTTTCTTGCTAAGAGTTAGAAGAGAAAATAAATGACACCATCATGTGTGTCTATAAACCAGAAGTTCAACTATCAGCTCATAATTTTGCAAAAATATTACCGTAAAAAAATCAAAGGGGTAATATATTAAATATTTACACTCACAGGACACTTTATTAGGTACACCTTGCTAGTACTGGGTTGATCTCTTTTTTTTTTTTAACCTTGCTTTAGTTCTTTATGGCATAGACATAGATAGAATAAGGTGCTGGAAACATTCGTCAGAGATTTTGGACCATATTAACATGACAGCATCGCACTGTTGCTGCAGGTTTGCCGGCTGCACATGTATGATGCAAATCTCCTGATCCACCATATCCCACATGTGCTGGATGGTCATTTGAGTACATTGAAGTCATTGTCTAAGAAACCATTCTGAGATGATGTGAGCTTTGTGACATGGTGCGTTATCCATAAAGGGATAGACTTGGTCAGCAATAGTGCTAAGGTAGGCTTTTTCTGACCACTCTGCATATATCCAAGAGATTGTTATGTGTATTTCAGCAGTTTGTCAAGTACTCAGACCAGCCACTCTAGCACAAACGGCATTCAAAATCCCTTAAATCACCTTCCTTCCCCATTCGGATGCCCTGATGCTCAGTTTGAGTTATTTGCCAATCAAAGCTAACTTTATTTATAAGGCACTTTAAAAACAGTGAGCACTGACCAAGTGCTGAACATAAACTAAAAAGAATAAAAATATAAATACTAAAAAAACAAAAAAAAAAACAAATGAAATGACAGTAACAATAAAGAACACCAACATCAGAAAGACAATAAAATTAACATTCTATTCTGGGTCTATGTGATTAGCTGATTTGCATTAATTAGCAGTTGATGAGGTGTAGTTAAAGACTATTAATTTGGACTTAATCTTCCATTTAACAAGTCCTATCTATTTTTCATGAACACGTGTACAGATTACATAAAAATATAGCTGGTGCAGAGCTGTTGTTTTTTTTAAATTTTATTTTATTTTGAATATTTGTATTAATTTAATTTCAACTAGTTTTCAGTGTGTTAGGAGTCTTAGTTTGAAGTTAAGCAGGTTGTCTCAACTACGATGTGATTAGTGATATGATCATGACCATTTGTACCCAATATAGTGGACAGACAGTGAATAGGGCTCTTCAGATTTTATTTTATCCATACCAACAATAAAAAAAATAAAAAATAAATAAATACTAATACAAATCTAATACTGTTAGATCAAGGAAACAATGTTCCAGAAAGCATCTGGGAAAATGTGGAGGAAAAAATTATTTATTTAATATCTTTTTGTTTTAAATTAGTAATCAGAGATCATGGTTTAATAGCTGGCAGAATGAATACAGCTCTTTGAACACTGTTGATATTGCTTATGATAAGTTTAGCCAAGAGACTCCTCCCTCCAGCTTCACACTAAGAGATATAGGAAGTGGGATGAAATGTCAGCCCCCTTTAAAAACAAAAACAAAGTCTATTAATTTAAATTTAGTTGCTGTCGATGTACTGAAGCGATGCACCTCAGGTATATAATCTGTATTTTTTAGTCAAAGTCAGGCTGCTGCATTTAGAATATCTTAGCCAGGTATGCTTGTTCCCATGGTAATCACCCTGAAAGGAAAATGTAACCCTAGCCAGCACAATTGCCAGCTAGCAGCTTTTCAAATGTCATTAGAGCACTTAAATTACTTTACATTACATTTCTCATTGGTTGCCTCCATAGTGGTCTCTCTGAGGAGGATAGAATAGAATAGAATAGAATAGAATTCAACTTTATTGTCATTGCACATGCACAGGTACAGGGCAACGAAATGCAGTTTGCATCCATCCAGAAGTGCTTTAGTGATATAGATATATTACAATATATATTAGCAATAATATAGATATGTGAGTATATTACAGAAATGGGTCTATTATGGTATGTTATAATGTACACGGTATGAAGGATCAGTTAATGCTTGGCAACAGCGCCTCTAAAGTTCTTTGCTCCTTCGTTGTGTTTAAAGATTCAGCTGATTCTTCTCTAGGGTGTACATCGATGTCCACAGCTGAGATCTCATCTGATTCGCATCCACGTCACAGCCAGGGGAAGCGCTGCACGGTGAAAGAGGGGGTCACATCACACGCGATATGCTGCCATGCTCCATCTCTCGAGTGCAACCTGTTGGAAAACATATCAGCTGACAAAGATCAGGTGAAATAAAATAAAAAATCACAGTAAAAACATTGAGAATCAGCTACTGGAAGTTACCTCAGAAGTTATTGTCTTCCTTCAGGTTGAGGTTTCCTGTCCTTCCGGCTGGACTCTGACAGACTGCAGTTTCGTCTCTCGAGGCTCTGCTATCTTGGGGCCAGTTGCCAAGGGAAACAGTTGCCATGTCTATGGTGTCACGGGAGTGGATGGAGCAGCGGGTGCTGCCGTCTGCTGTCGTGTCGCACCACCAGAGCAGCAAGCTGCAACACCTCACTGATCCGGTTTCACCTCACTTTGGTTTCTAACATCGTTGAAACAGCTTTGACGTTGCCATTTTTTGTCTTTGGTCAGTTTTAAACCCCCTTACACTTTTCTGAGAAACCTCAACATCCTTAATATTCACTTAAAGCACTTCTGTAAAGCTGTTTGTGTGTGTTTTAGTTTTAGGATTACGCCAGATTATGCTCCAGTGCACATATTATATGTGACTTGACAACCTGTAAGCTATTTTTGTATCTTTTTACAAAACAGTTATAATAAAAAGAGCTTTCACAAACATACGGTTTGGATAATAGTGTAGTATTTACCGGGTATACCATCCGCATGCTGTTTAGAAGTTAATAAACTGAACAAATGAAATCAAAATGTTAAGCTCTGGTGTCAGCCATGTGTGTTTTAGAGTGGAAAAACATGATGATGTGCACCACAGGTTGTCACAGTTAGCATGTGTTATGTATGCACTGATTTCCTGACATTCCTCAGTCTTGTGCAGCACAGCTGCAGGTAATCAGCCTGCTTGATTAACAAGTTAGGTACCTTTTGCTCATTTTGTGAAACAGTAGGTGGAAACAAAATGAGGTAAATGGCTAACAGTAGGGACACCAGTTAAACAAATTTCATGTCTACCCAGAGTGTTATTGTGACAGTGGCTTTTATGGCTCCACAGTTAGAGACTTAGTTCTGATACACAGGTGGGTGACGTCAGTGTGAACAAGAGCAAAAGGAAGCATATAAACCACTGTCAGCTAGCTTGCGCCAATCAGCTAGCTGTCTGATTGGCACAAGACAGCATTCTATCCGACTGAACCTATATGACCAAAGACTGATAAAAAATAAAAACAAAGTTTACCCAGAATACAGTAAATGAAGCTAGTGCTGAATTCATGTGTGTAATTCTGTTAGCAGGATGCAGAGTAGGTACAAATTAAAGATTTAAGCTATTCTGATTTAGAATCAGCATTCTTAAAGATTCAGTTGGTGTTTGTTTCTTATGTCATTTTTTGTAACCATTTAACTAGTGACCTGATCCATCAGCTGTAATGGTCAAACTTAGAAGCCTGAGCCTTCTATGAGTTCTAAAACATAAAAGAAACTGCTCTTGTTTTGTATTATTTGGTCTGCTGTAACCTGTAAATGGTTCCCAAATGGTGTGCCTCAAGGCAAGTTCAGGCCTGCTAAAAAATGAGCTGTTTATTGCAATTTACACAAATGGGCACCAAAAGTTTCAAAACCCATGCTGTAAACAAATTAAATTATCTGTTGTGCACTGTCTCTGATGCATAAATTGATATCAGTATCAACATTGGGGCCACAGGTAATGTTTTTAAGGTGCTGTAGACTGTATATAAAAGATGGATGTAGGTTCCAGGACTAAAAAAGTATGTGTGGATTTGTGTGCATCTAGTTGCAAAGAGAAGTCCAGTTTAATAGAATGAGAAAGTGGTCCTTAGCTTGTTTGCCTAGTAAAAGCTTTCCTGATGAATTTAAGACCTTAGCGTGTAGATTCAAGCCTTGCTGAAGACAAGCTGGTGTTCATTTAGTGAATTATAGTTCCTATTCGTGTCTACAAAGATAATACATTGAAATGTGGCCTCCAAGTTTGTCATTATCTTGTTTTAAAAGAGCTAAGATGGTGAAAATGCTCAGTTTGAAGCTTCACAAAACAACTGGCGATGTCACAGAGGTTACGCCTTTTATATACAGTCTACGGTTGTATCATGGGACAGTATATAGAAATGCATAAAGACAATATTTGCAAAAGGTTGTGCATTCCAGTTTATTTTATATCAAATTTCCCCTTAATCAAACTCTGATGTACAAATTAAAACTGAGTCTTAACATGCATTACAGAGTCTTGCGATGTCAGAAGTGAAGTTTCAAAATTGAATGACAGTAAAAACCCATATAGATGCCAATCCCTAACCTCGCACCTACCCATCCCTCCCTGCATCCCAGGATTAAAACAAGATTGTTTTGAAGTTGTTGTTTTTTTCTTTTTTTCTATTTTTAAGTATTTGTGGTGATGTAGCAGAGGGCCAAACCAACAAAACTCTTGGCTGAATGCAACTCATGTTGCCATGGTCATGTAATCACTTGGCACAGACTGCATGCAGCTCCTTCAGATCGCCCATAACCAGCCACTGTGAAGGGGCGTGTGTTTGTGACATTAATGATACCAAATTACACAGCAAACAACATGGGGAGGGGGTGGGGGCTGATTTTGTTTTTTTTCCATCACGCAGAAAAGACAAACCTCACCATCACTTACTGCCACACATGCAAACGTGCTGGAGAGCACGATGTGACATTCACATCTAATGAGAGGAAATGGGGTGGAGGAGCATGGAAGGGCTAAAGCAGTGTCTTTCCTCTTCTCGGATGCAGAGGAGCCAGCGGATTGATCGCACGTTGATTCAAACAGAAAATCATTTTGCATGGTAGCTTCCTAGGTCCTTACATTGTAAACATTGACCTGTTAAAGCTGAGAGCTAATCTGCTAAGCAAGTTTAGGCTCATGTCTTAAAACATGTTAGTGAAAGCGTGACTTCATTAAAACTACCTAGCATGAATTATCTACAAAGTGTCTCTGTCTGAGTGCAGAGTGAAGAGAAGCAGCATTTTACCATCATCAGAACCCTGTCGTGTTGCCTAAACCCTGTGTTACTGGGTAAAACTTCCACGCCCACCTCCCCATTCACACACAGAGTCAACAGTTACATTCCTACAGTCCTTTGTCACAACACACAGAGGAAATTCCCTGTAGTAGTTTCAAGAATAATGCAAAGGAAGAAGCCCTGTTGCCCTTCTACATGACCACAGGAGACACTTGGTTTAGCGTCACGGGTGGAGCAGATGAGGACGTACCTCATCGGAGATGTGACGAGACAGTGTCCGAGGGGAGACGGGAGGGAGATCGGGAGGTTAAGGCACTTCAAGTCTCCCGATGATGGGGGCAGGGATGATGGTAACATGGGTGTTGCTCTCCAGTAAAAACTAGAGCTACATTTGGGTTTAGCTCCTCTGTGTGTGTTTCCAAAGGTTGACAAAAGCAAAAGGCAAAGCAAAATGTAAACTCCATCGGAAAAAAAAGAAACCTGATAAAGCAGAGGTAACAGTGAGGTGAAGAGGACCTGTTCTCTGTCTTTGTGAGCGAAGTGAATGAGTGACACACGCCTGCATGTTTTTCAGAAGTTCTAGTTTTTGTATGCATGTGTGTGTGTAACCTTGGCACCTAAAAATAAAAACCTGCTCCTGAGCTCCCCTTCAGGCAGCACTGATGGCCCACCACAACTGATCTGCGCTCTTCCAGATCAGCTTTTTCCTGCATAAGGCTCGAGTCCCTAATCCTCTGCAGTAATTCAATTCATCCAGATTCAAAGAAAAGTGGCATTGAAAATAAAACAAAGCGACAAAAAGAATAAAATCCAGAACACGAGGCCGCTTGTCAGCAAGGAGGAGGAGTGGAGGGAGAGTACTGACCATGGCACTGCTTGTTTCAGATATGCTGAGGGTCTGGAACCGTCATACAACAGGACCAGCCCCCTACTGCATCCCGATGGCTACACTGTGGTGGCCGAGGGTCAAAGGTCAAGTCACAGGCAGACTGGCTTGCCATCAGGGCTCTCATGTGTTGCATAAGTGGCACTGCAAATATAAGTTGTTAAAAGCAAAAGAAGACGAGGCTCTAGAGGAACTGACCAGTGCTGCTGTACATCACAACAGAATGGGTTGGACTATAAAGTGCATACTTAAACCCACCCTCCCTCCCGAGTGCTCATATGTGGAGGTGTTCCTGTCTGTAAGTTCCTCTAGAGCAGCTAAATGTGACCTCCCGCAATTTGCATGGCTGTGAGAGAAGAGCACAGGACACTTTAAAATATTATCTTACACTGGAAATAACATCTATGGAACAAAATCTTTACAATATGAATATGTAGATAAATTGGCAAACATGAGCAGAAAATTGTTAAAACACAACCCAAACCCATCCTCCACCTTGCTGTCATTCTGAGTGAATGAATGAATAAAAGGATAAACTGAAGTCATCCATGATTGTGGAAGGTTATTTGCACTTCCCACCCTAATCAACTCTGCTGCCCTTTATGATAATGCATCTCCATCATCGCCTTGGCTCATGTGAAAGGAAGTAATTCATGATTTATTCATAGCTCCTTCGTTGCCTTAGCGACCGAGACAAATGTTCTGATTGGCTTGCTGTGGAGTCCTAAATGTCCTGACCAATCAGAGGCAAAGTGCAGCCTTTTCGAATGGCTTCCCGGAGCTGCCTCTCCTTTGGAGGGATCCCACTGGTAGGACGACCTAGGGGTCCACGTCTTCTAGATCGCTCTTAGAATCACCGAGCATCATGGGAGACTCTGACCCCTGTGGTAGAATAGAGGGAAGTTGGATTAAAAAAAAAAGTTGAATTATCCATCTGTTAGGCAGAGCCAGGAGGATTATAATTTCTATTCAACACACCGATTGTCTATAATGTTTTTATGTGAGCACAAGTGACAATCTGGGGCTGTGTGGGCTTCCTGACAGCCCCAGCGGGAGTTGGAGAAGAATGAAACAGCTTCAAATCCACCTCTAATAATAACCGTGGGCGGTAACAAACTGCCTTTATAGCTTTTGACAGAAGCCAATGAGATGATCCATTTTTGCTCTATTCTTCTCTTTCGGGCTTATGTGAGCTGAGCGGGAACTGCTTTAAAACCATGAGTCATTTGAGAGCTCCACTGTTCTAAGCTGCTCGTTTGGATGTAGCTGAGAGATACCTGTCGGAGACTGCGGTCAGCGTTTTCATTCGCCGGGCTGCCGTCAGAACCATTACTGCTACCAGACTGCTCTTTCTCATTTAACAATGCTGTAGCATAGGCCAAGGTATCCTGCAGAGTGTGACACACACACACACACACACACACACACACACACACACAGGGAAAATAAACAGTATGAGTGACTGTGAGTGTAATAGGAGAACTGGAGGTCGTTGATATACGGTATTTTTGTGTGTGCGTGTATTTACCTGTGCAGAAATTGTGCGCTGGAAGGTTTTATTGGTGGATGTCTCATTTGAGACGTTGCTCTGTGGAGTCCAGTAATGTTCTGTCATCTGAAGGCAGAGAGAGTCACTGTGAGCATACAGCATAATTTACAGTTCTTCATAAGTGCCATAGTGGTTAAGCCAAGTGTCTCCTAAACAGGGGGCACTGTAAAGACTCTCGTTTAGCTCCAGTAATATGAAAATTAATGACGGAACAAAACAATTAATATACTGAGTGAGCTGTGAACAAAACTGTATACAGAAAGAAACAATAATGATAATAAATATGACTTAAAAGAGTTTTAAGTTCAGTTCGGAAAAACAGTTCAGTTACCTAAAGTTCGCTGTAATGAATAGAAAATAGTAACTGTATAGTCTGCATACAACAATGCTGTTTTTATGTTAGTTTATTGTTTATCTATTACTTAAATACTTTGGTGTAGTACGAATGGCCATGGGGGAGGTCTTTGTAAGTAGTAAAAGCGGTAAAACTTATGAAAACACAGTTAAAAGTCCAAAGTCGATCCTCCCCTTCACATTTTCCAATGCAGTCCAGTGGGCTGATTTGCTGAGCTGATTCTGGCCCTCGGACCTTATGTTTGGCACCAAGTGGTAACTAATATCAAGGCAAACTTTACTAAACTATCATTTAGCTAAATGAAAAAAAGTTCTAAAAATAAAAATAAAAATTTATGCCGTGCTAAACTGAGTTCAGATTTAAACTAATGTTTGAAAGGCTGATTAGTTTTTAACAACACAGTGTGTCCGAATTCACCTGTAAGAACTTGGAGGTTATGTTGGATTAAATAATAAGAAGGGAATGGGAAACACTGAGGTTTGGGCTTAAAGGCACTGGGGATTTTTTTTTGGCTGCTGTCCTCCATCCTTCTCACTTCTACTGTCAATTACAAAAGCCAAAAATGCCTCACACTAATGTGATGTACACTATATGGATAAACGTACTGGGCCACCTACAGAAACTGGTTGCCCATGGAAACCCAGGCTATGAAGCTCCCAGCCCACAGTTACTGAGCTGATGTTCATGGCAGAGGAGGTTTGGAAATCTGCAGTTACTGAATCATCAAGTGTTGGCATCTCTTAAGCACTATGCAACTCCTCTTAGTAACCTTATGTGATCTTCCATTTCATGGCTGAGTTGTTGTGGTTCTGAAACATTTTCTTCTTTCCCAAATGTTTAGAAATGTTGGGTGCAATGGGACTGAAAACATGTCACTTTAAAGATTAAGAGGTGTGGCCCTGTACTTTTGTTCATGTAGTGTAGGTCAGCGGTCCCCAATCCCCGGTCCTCAGACCGGTACCGGTCCGTGAGTCGTTTGGTACTGGGCCACAAGAGTTGAGGCTCAGGTGTGAAATGTATGGTTTTCAGGGTTTTTATCGGTTTTCAGCGTTATTTTGTTATCGTTTTTATCATTAACTCTGTTTTCCTGGGTCTTTTCACGTGTGTTATGAATAAATCTTCTTTTTTTCGGTAACGGTACTAGTTTGATCTTGTTGTATTTATCCGCGACACCTGAAAGGCCGGTCTGTGAAAATATTGTCGGGCATAAACCGGTCCGTGGCGCAAAAAAGGTTGGGGACCGCTGGTGTAGGTGGTCCTACAGTATTTCTTAGGCTTGCCTTTTTCTGGAGCCACTGCACCGCCCAACTCCAGGTACCAGACAAGTCCTTGAAGTAGTCCTTAGCTTGAGGACACCTGGAGAGTGGGAGGGATGAAAGCAGGGTCAGAATTATGTTGGTAGGTTAATCTGCTAATACTACTACTATTACAGTTGATAATAGTTCACACTGGGGGAAAAAAAAACAACAAAAAAACCCCACATAACAACCAAATATTTTTCTGCCCAAGTCTGATCCCTAAACCGCATGTACTCACTTTTGAGCTAATGTGACCAGGAACTTAACACACTGGTAGCAGCGCCTGCTGTCCACATTGTTGCTCTGCTGCATCAAAGCTATGGAGAAAACACATTATGAGCTACAAGGATTTGTACACTGTTGTCAATAGGAAAAAACAAAACAACAGACATACCTAATAGACCTTTCTCTGACTCAAAAGCATACTTGAGTCTCTGGGATTGCAGAGGGTCTTCCACTACCTGTGGAAAAGATTTAAATGAAGTTAGGAAATGTGAGACGTCATAGTGACCACGCAACATGAAAGATCAACAGAGGAAGGGTCACTGAAGGATGTTACTCACTAGAAGCTCCTGCAGCATCAGAAAAATGTTCTTCAGTTCATGAGGTGGAGCTGTCTCCAGCTGTGTCTGTGAAGAGTACAAAACAATTTAGTGCATACTGACTGTGGAGTAAATGTGGTTGAGCTGCTTTTCAGAGATTCTTACTTTGAGTAACTGCAGAACTCCCAGAGAGAAGGGCTCATTACAGAACGAGCTGTAGGTCACCATCTCTATCAGGAGAGACAGTGCGCCTGATAACTCGCGCATTGCAAACATCACCTGTTGGGTATTTACAATTGACAAAATTGTCAATCAAAGAGCTTCTGAGTCTTTTCTATTTAATAATGAAGAAGTAAAACATTGAACTGATGGTTTTTATCTTACCTCTAGAAGGTAAGGCTGTCCTTCTGGAGTAAAGAGTGAGGCAAGGATGTCCGCATGGAGAGGGAGAAGAGGGGTGGAGGACAGGACACTACTCAGGCGCAGCTTAAGCCCTCCGGGAGCTACGTGAGGAACAACAGGTGATAAACAAACAATCACAATAAGACTCAGGCTGTGTCAGTAGGTGCACATTTGTAGTAGTGTGAGAAACAAATTTAGGTGCATCACCCTGTGTGCGCTGGGGGCTGAGGTCAGAGTGCAGAGTGATCAGGGCCAGAGTGCTGTGCAGGTGAAGAAACTCCCGAGCCTGAGCTGGACTCCACCTTCGGTTCTGTAAAAACACAAAGTAAAACCTCTCTGCCTTTCTTTGGAGGTTTTTTCTACGTATACCCAACTGAGAAGTGCCCTCAATACAGACCCAGAACTCGCTTGAGAGATTATATACCTCATTTTACCTGGGAATGACTTGGGATCTCTCTAAACTGTTACTATTGAGAAGGATGTCTGGAATACCTGCTTAACCTGTTACCACTGCAACTCAGTGTTGGATAAGCAAAAAACTTACACTTTGTTTCCTGAGTGTAATTCAGTGAGTGGAAAAGTTGAGTTAAAGTGAAAACATTAAGAATGACAAACATATGAAACACGCAGTGTGTATTATGTAAACTGTACCTGGTTGTTCTGCCTATTGGGGCCCAACAGAAAGATGAGCATCCGGCGATACGCCGAGTGTTTCAACAACAACTGACAAGGACCGCAACCCTGAGAGAGGGAGGGAGAGAGTGAACGAAAAATAGAGAACACTCAGGAAATCAAACAGTCATTAAATTTAATGGCTTGTACTTAAACACTCAATTTTGAAGAATTACCCTCTGAGCGAAGTTGCTGAAGAGGTTGAAATACTGCGCACAGTTCTTCACATTCTCAGGAACATCTTTGTCCAGTAAGGAGAGCAGAGCATCTGTTAAACTGTCTAGTCCTGGATCTCCAAACTGAAGTGCACTCTCCAGAGTCTTTTCGAGGATGGATGCAACCACCACCCTCACCTCTCTTACACTGCACTCCAACAGACAAACCCTAAGGAAATGTCAAAACCATCAATATCAGCACTCCAGTGAAGGGAAATAAACCTCTAAGGCAGGAACTTCAATTAACATGTCTAATGTCTTATCATAAGACACTCAGTATCTTATGATAAAATCTGAAAGGACAGACAAGTCTGCAACACTGTTCATGTGGGAAATTTCTTTGTTGTACTTTGTTTAACAGTTCTGGCTGCTTTGGCCTTGAGGCACATAGTTAAGTGTGACAATCTGTACCTCTGTTCTACGGGGAGGGGTGTGGTATGTAAAGGCAGCTGTGGTGTACTGTTGCCCAAAACATCCGATGTTCGACAACCAATCCTGTCTGAGGATCATATGATCACCCCATGCTTAAACATCAAGTAGTGTAAGACAACACCTTTCTCCCAAACACACGCTTTGGGAAACTATCCCGTGGTTCTAAATGTTTACATTCCAGAGAAGGACTTGCTTTTTTTTAGCCAATCAGCATTAAGTCAGTGAGCACCAAGCACACAAGTGTTTAATATCTCTACTGTCAGTAAAGATGCAACTGTAAGTATGCTCCAAGACTTTTGCAGTTATACTGATGAAGTGTGCAAATATAATAAATTATATAGCATTAAAACACTCCAGAGATAATGTGTGTGGGCATTATATATTTAGTAAAGCTTTAGGCGTTGTAGGAAAAATAATCAAAGCGGAATTATTTGGCCCTGGTCAGAGAGTTGAATGTGCATTGATTAGAATGAGGGCGCAATGCTTGGAGCCGCCAAGTCTAAAGTATCGCATATCACTAGGACAGCTACAAAAATGCTGTACTGATCAAACCTAGGTCAAGCTTCTGCAAAAGCAGTCCTACAAACATGGATTATGGTAAATGGTAAATGGCCTGTATTTATATAGCGCTTTACTAGTCCCTAAGGACCCCAAAGCGCTTTACATATCCAGTCATCCACCCATTCACGCAGACATTCACACACTGGTGATGGCAAGCTACATTGTAGCCACAGCCACCCTGGGGCGCACTGACAGAGGCGAGGCTGCCGGACACTGGCGCCACCGGGCCCTCTGACCACCATCAGTAGGCAACGGGTGAAGCGTCTTGCCCAAGGACTCAACGACCGAGACTATCCAAGCCGGGGCTCGAACCGGCAACCTTCCGATTACAAGGCGAACTCCCAACATCCACACCTGATGCAGACATAACTGTACCCTGTCATTTCCACTTTCAAGCAGCAGCAATATAGTATCGCTATCTAAACAATGTAGAAAATTGTTTCAATATTTCATATTAGTCATGAGAAATATAATGTGACAACAGCCCTGTGGGTTAATTAGTTGGCAGGAATGTACTAACTTGACGATTTCGCGGCCCTCTGGTCCCACCAGGTACTGCACCATCCACTGGCATGCCTCACTGCTCTTAGACAGCAACACCTCCACTGTCGCCATCCACTCCTCTGTGTCCACCCTGCAAGAGACACACAAATACAGATATAATGTTGCTCCTCATGAAGGTGCTCAAACTTAACACATGTGGATGCATGCAAGTGAAATCACCTGAGTTTCTTTTTGGTGTGCAAGTAGGTGTGGAACAGAAAGTGAACAGCCAGCTGAAGACTCTCTTTGGCCATTGGCTGGTAGCCTGGATGCTTCAGTTTTGTCTGCAAAAGGAACACAGCTTTTTAAAACATCACTGATTATCATACTGCATGTTATTTTATGTATATAAACACTATGGTATTGCATTATAGCATATATAATAGTAATATTGCAATGGCTGTGGGTTCCATTCTGCATCAGCACTCACAATATTTAAATAATTATCATTCATGTATGTCAGAGTATCTCTCTCTAATGGCAGAATGCGATCTGTCATTAAAGGTGAACAGTACTCTGATTCCTATAAGGAAGTGCAGTTACTGTAAAATGCTGACCTGCAATAAAAGCATTGCCTCAGAAAAGCAAAATACACACTGTTTTTTCAGTTGTGTAAACACAGACCAAAGGTGAAATCCAATATTTTACTTGCATCTACTTCAAGTACCAGAGAAAAACAAACTGCTGAATATGTGGAAGAAAACTTTTATCTAACTTGTTTTATGTCTTTTGATTACAATCGTCAAATACATGAAGCTTAAAGTGTTGTGTATCTTCAGTCTGTGTTTATGTATAATTAGACAAGCCAACAGAGAAACATACTGCATTGACTGAAGCCAGGGAAAGGGTGAAGTTGAAGTAGTCGCTGTTGTAGACATCTCTGTTTCTCATGAACTTCAGATTCTCATCTCTCACAATCTGCACAAACACACAAACAAAGCGGTGAGACAACTATGAATATTTAAAGCAATTCTCTCTCTAATATAACTCGTGTTTAGCTCATGTAAAGGCAGATTTTGCTTTACCTGATAGATGCTGACGGGCATTTTCTCTACAAACAGGCCCTTCTTCTCTCCCTTGCGGACCAGACGGGTGAGGAGAGTGAGACGGTCATTGTTGGCTCTTGGGGGGCGTGGAGAGGACTGTGGGGAAACATCAGGAGAAGATGGAGCAGACCTGGGAATAAAGAGACAACATAGATGGTTCATAATAGTTAATGCACTGGAGCCGTTCCCAACTGCTGTTCTTCTGACAGTGTTCATATACAAATGTGACTCGCATCATGTGATTAACATCCGTGATGTTTCATTAAAGTTTCTGTATAATGCATATAAATGAAGTCTTTGTAAATAAGTCTTTAACTGTCAGCATCAAATCTATCACCTACTGCCTGCGGTGACATTTTGCTGACTGTTGCACATGGATGTATGAAAAGATGACAGATGCATTTTCAACAGTCCAATGAGAATGTTTACAAGGTGACTGTGGTACATATGGAAATTTGACTCACAGTGAAAGGTCCTCAGCTTCCTGTCTCATGATGCTGACTCTGCTCTTTTTGGGCAGAACAGGCGAATTCTGGTCGCTGATCTTCTGATAAAACAGCATGTAGGCATTCCAGTATCTCCTCCGCACGTCAGGGTAAGGGTTGGCTGAGCATACATCAAAGTTATTTAAGATTTTGTACTTGTGTGTACTGCTAATCCACATAAAGTAAAGTAATGTCAGCAACTTACACTGGTCATAAACCTTGGGACGATACTCCCCACCGAAGCACTCGTACTCCAAAGTTTCGTCATTCATATCGAACTCTTCTACCACGTTGTCATTGAACTTGTACCACCGACCACGCGCACCACCGCTATTAGTAAACAAAGATGGATGACAAAAAAGGATTTTGAGAAGATAAAGGAGAAAGAGAGACATACTGGAAACTCTATGAAGTTTAAATAATAACCTAATGCAAAAACTTAAAAAGCTTACAAGCAAAAAAACAGGATCTTCACTCATGTATGTACCCAGCACTATATGGACAGCACACCAGATTAACCTACTGGCAGATCACAGTATTCGCTTGCATCTATCCAGCTCATCTGCTAAGTTTTTATGTCACTGTTCTTGGCTTTAAACCCACACAGATCCCTACCTGACATAAACAATAAGTGACTAAAAAACAGCTTCAGAATGTGTCTGATTTCCTGGAAAGTAAGCATCATCCTGAGAACAGAATTTCTTAAGCATGGAAAGGAACAAGAAAATGAGTGAGAGCAGGGTGCCAAATACAAGCTTCTGTGGGCTCTTTACATTCCACTTCTCCAGTAAGCACGACTGCCTTCCAGAGCCAGACATCTGGAGATGCTTACAAACTAATCCAGGAGCCCATACAAAATCTGATACTGCATTCATATGCAAGACCCAAGGAGGTCTTCTAAATTCTGCCTGGAAAACTAAAGCAACCAATTAATGTATTCCACCAATTGCTGGTTAGGTACTCCTTATGTAAAGTAGCAAAGAGAAGGAAAAATACAATTAGGAAAAGCACATAGCTCTGCCATTAGAAAACGATTCCTGTGAAATGAGGTAAGACTGACTACAGTGTCTCTTACCGTCTATCTTTAATAAAAGAGTAGTAGTGGCCAGCATGCGCCTGACCACTGTGGACAACAACTCCCACAAGCTCATAGTTCTCAGAAATTGTGACTTTTTTCCTGGGTGACCCTCCTGAGGTCCCGTCGCCTCTCCCCTCGCCTCCCTCTCCGCTGCAGTCTTGACGAGCCATTCCAGATACAGTGTAGGGCTCCATGTTGAGCACCCAGGGGAACTGTGAAACAATGGAAACAACCTTAATCCCAATCACATTTACATTAAAGTTAAGGAGGCTGTAACAATATTAGGAAATGTGATTTATTAGGTACAAGTGTTTGATCTTCATACCCTAATCTGCTCATCATATTTGATAGACCGTCCGCTTTCCCAGTCGAAGCCAAAGCGCATAAGGTGAATACAGAGAACACTGGGCAGGGATTTGATACATGTCCTCTTCACTGTGGTCCTCTGTACAAACACACACACTAACACTTATAAGCACATATGATGTCAGTGCTGTATAAAAGCATGAAGGGGAGTGTACAGACCTTCTCTTTGCATTTCTCACAGTAGTAGGCATTGCTGCCCTCTAGCACCTCTCCTCGGACAAACTGGTCTAATGAGATCTCTAAACTCTGACAAGAGGTCACTCCAAGGTTCAGTGCCATGAATGTTTCCTCACGCTCATATCTGTGCAAAGGATGTTTGTGAGTCAAATTTCATGCATAAAGAAAAAGATTTGGTAAATTCTACACAGTAAAAACCTGTGGCTCACCGGTGAGGACAGTCTTTACAGATCTTCTGGTCAGAGAAAATTCCCTGGAATGTGTTTTTGAAGATCTGCTCTCGACCCATTTTCTGGTGGAAAAAGTTTGTCATTGACAAATTAAAGTTTCTAATCAAGTGACGACAGTGTTTCTTTAGTGTGTGAGTTATACCTTGAGATGTTCGTCAAGCTGATCCACCAGGCTAGTGAAAAACTCATAGGCATCCTGCTGTTCTCTTACATATAGCTCTTTGTTCCACATCTTGAAGATCTGCAACAGAAATATTATGCATGTTTATAAAGTTACATATCTATTGATAAACTGAGTTTTGTCACTTTAGTTAATGACACTCAGTTGTGTCACTATCCAAGATAACAAACTCTATATGTGTTACACAGACTTTATAGACATAATGATTACAGACAGCACAACATGGTCCATCATTAGGACTTATTAAAACCCCCCACATAATTTTACATGATAAAAAAAAAATACAAGAAACAGCGATGAACTCCAAGATTGTGCAGAACCTCTTGCAAATTAAAAATAGAACTTTGTCTCTGGTTTCTAAATGATTTAACAGTGAACAGACTTTTACCTTCCAGAAGTTCTCAGGTACATAATACTGGAGTTTGCTCTCCATCAGATGGCCAAATAGAGACTGAACCTGATAGAAAACACTCTCTTCAGGCTGGTCTGTGTCATCTTCAATGGACAGGAAAGCCTAAAACAAAAAAACATGGTATTGTAGTCACAGATACTGGTGTTACTGCTAAGTATCACATAATGTATGGAAAAAAAAATTAAGTAAACAGTTCATTGAAAGTGTACCTCTGGGAGGCCGGGCTGCATGTAAAGCTGCTGGAACACAGCATTCATATAACAAGTGGCTCCACCGTTCTTCAACCCAACAAAACCTGAGACTGAACGGCTCTCTACAGGGGGTAGATACTAAAGGAAAGGAAGAAAGAGTTACTTTCACACCAAAAGCACTGTCAGACTACATGCAACACCAAACATGATTACAATTAATTCTATTTTAACCGGTGTCTTACATCAAACTCCTTGCAGAGCGAAGGATCTGACTGGTGGTGCATGGACAGCAGCTCTCTGGTGATGAGCTGTAGGTTTGAAAGAGAGCTGTCTGCCAGCATTACCAGCACCTCATAGGCTGCCAATCTGCTGCTGGCTGTGCTGCACCTAATCACACACAGAGAAATGATTAAATACCGCTATCAGGAATACTACAAAACACACAATGTTGTTTGCAAAATGGAGGGATTTACCCATTACTTAAAAAAAACAAAAAAACAAGCAAACAAAAAAAGCAGATCCCTTTTATATGAAATCACAAAATGATTCTCAAAATCACATCTTAAAAAATGAAAAGTTGGATTAGAACAGAGAAAAAATGAAACTAATTGGAAGGAAAGGAATACATACTTTGGGTGGAAATCATGGCTGGGGGCCGGGGAAGTTGTAGGGTTGGAGCTGTTGATAATGATGCGTGAGGCTCGAAACAGGAAGTCATCGAGCAACTGCTGGATGAGAGATGGACCTGGACAAAAAGTTACAACATTACATAACAGCTGTGTCCTAAATAAAATAGAATATACATTGGATAGGTGTGGATATGCATGTATACTCAGTGTTTGCTCACCAAGATGTTCTTTCTCATTGCCACAGAGAGACAACAAGGTCTTGATGAGTCTGAGGTGCCCTGCTAGGAGGATGTTATCTGCCTCGCTGGTCTCCATCTCAGAGCTCCAGCTAGGCTCAAAATTGTCAAGCCAAGAGATCTCGTCCTCCAGCATGGTGGCTGCGCTCACTTTTAACACCTCCATCTCTGACGCTTGAGGAGGTGAGGCATGCAGCGAAGCGGGAGGAAGGAAAGGAGGGATAGAAAAAGAAAGGAGCAGAAAGCAAATGTGTGATTCACTGGCCTTTAGTTGGTGAAAAAGCAGTCTGTAAGGTCTGCATTACAACAGAGCCTCAATCAGGGACAAAACTTCATATTTAGGAATGTGTAACTGTGGCTTACTAGTTAGGTCGTCCAAAAGCTGGCATCTTAGATCAAAGTATTCAGTGCACTGGGACAGCAATCTGAAAACAAAAACCAACACTAACTCATGATGTCTGCATATGTTTTAGGGATTTTGCACCTTGTGCTTTATTGATTAGATACCTTTGGTTGACCCCCCTCATGACAGATGTGGGGCTCCATAACGGGAGCTGAGCAGTCAGGATAACTGAAAGGAGGAACAAGTTAGGTTTTTGGACTTCAGGGAAGGCTGATGTGTCAGTTTGGCTCAAAGTGTACAGTTGATCACAAGCCACACGGCGGATCTGAGAGAAGAAGAAACATAGAAAAGATAAGTAAATATAATATAATGTTTGAAATACATTTCTTCTGTTATTTGCTGAGTGTGTTATTTACCTCTCCGCTGGGAGATCCGAGCAGAATATCAATAATAAAATCATTGACAGAGGGCAGGTTGTAAAAAGAAGCTGGAGAAAGAAACCAAACACAAGATTTAGAGCCTGTTGGACACAGTACAGAATATCTCATTACAATACACAGTAAAAGTGAGACTGTGATCTTGTAGTGTTGTCTGTACGCCTGCAGGAGTCTTACACAGCTGCTGACAGCGTAACTGCAAACAGGTAACCAGCAGAGACAAAGCCTCGCGAGCGATGATGGCATCTTTGATGGAGACACTCTGCTGTCTGACACATATCCCTGCATGCAATGCTGTTGGTGTGGTCTCGCCCTCGCTACTGGAGCTGCAGTTACTCCCTGCAAAACACAAATACATTTACTTTCAATTCTTTAGGTTTAGTTTCAGTAAAATATTTTGAGCGTGACCTATTAATAACCAACAGTCAGCATTAGTCATAAATTAAAAATGAAGTTGTACAAGCCACATCCACTGACTGAAAAACATGTAGCTAACACCATAAGTTATCTACTTGGTAGACTTACAGAGACAAACAGACAAAATGTGTAATGATTGTTTTTTCTTTGTCTCACCAGTGCTGCTGACTCTAGTGCGTACTCCCTGGGGCAGAAGAGAGCCATGCGTCTCTCTGATTGGCTGTGGGCTACCGACTAGATCTAATCGACCTGCTGCAGCCGCCCAGGTCAGACGCATAAAACAGGCCACTGTGGAAGTGAAGTCCCCCACTTCCATGGTCTATAAAAGAAACAGCAGCAGATAGAGCATCTGGAGTACTTTACATTTACTGGACACCAAATTTATCCTAGAAATAACCTCAAAATTGAAATTATTTCTACCATACCTGAATAGCGACACGTGCAGCAGGTATGATTTCTTCAACTCTTATGGATGATCGCTCAGACAAAGACATCTGTCTGTAGGAGGACTTCTCTGGAGTGCCACATAGAGAGAGCTGTCGCCCTGCTCGCCCAGCATTACGAAACGGCCGAGATGATAGCGCATCGCCATCCCTGATGACATCATCGTCCAGTACAGCAGGCATGCTTTGACCAACCAGAAGGAACCTGCAAACAAAGCCCATTCAGTTAGAAGTTTGGCATAGTATGTGATGATTATATAAACCTTGTATGTTTGTGACATGTATTGCACCTGGCCAACTGAAGACAGATTGAGTAGACCCCTTGTCTGGTCTCATAGTCCACTTCTGATGGGATGGAGTCTCTCTGCATAACATTTACCACCAGACTGCAGAGGTGACAAACAGAAACACAATACTCAAGACTAAAAATAAAAAGATGCCATAAGGCATTTTGGATAGAAGCATATGCCATGTGGAATATATGTACTGGTGTATAATGTAGCTTGACAACTATGCTGACACCTCCTACAGTGGCTCAAAGCAAACAAAGAACAGCAATTGTTTTAAAGGTCTGTTGTTTGTGGTGCTACCTGAGGCCTCCTGCTTTCAGGAAATTCTCACAGAAGGATTTGCTGCTTGTTTTGGCCATCTCATCATCAGATGTGGGCATGAGTTTTGAACTCAACACCTAACAAAGACATAGGAGAGAAAAAGGAAAAGAGATGAAAACTGATGTCATGCAGCTTAGTCAACTTTAAAACAGGGAATTTTGCATTTATATACGTATTTGGGGTTTTACGTTTAAATATACCTCAAGGTTGTATAGCACTCTGAATGTGGACATGCCAGGGGCTGAAGATCTAAAAAGGGACTCCAAGATGGAAGCAGCACTGGGCTGATGTTGCTGCTTGGAGGACATAGAAGGAGAACGAGAGCCTGCACCCTGGCCGAGGGTGAAGAGCGTTTTCTAGAGAAAAGATACACAAAAGATAGAAAATAACTCCCTCAGACAACGGATAAGGCAAAGAAATGCACACAAGAGAAATTTGTTTAGACTTATAATAAACCCTCCTCCAAAAGCAGAAAATTAAAAATTTCAGAGGTTTATCGTTCTGCATTAAGCACTGTTAATAAGAAAAGAGTTCAAGTAACCTGATGGCTCCAGACGCTGGATTCTTTGGGAACAAAGTTGTCAAGTGCATCCTGTACTTCAGGATCTGTTGGAATGAGCAGCAGCAACTTCCTCACACGCAGAGTGATCCTGGAAAGTACAAGAAATATCCAAATACATAAAAAGGGTTATTAACTGCCTTTGGTCTTAATACATGAATTATGAAATAGTAGTGACTTAAATATTAATTACCAATCACTTTTTACCCAGCTAAACATGCATGCAAGAGTCTCTGTCTATGTTTTTATGCATTTTTGTATCTACACAAATTGCTTCAAAATGAGGTGATGTAAATAGCTAAATAGCGTCTTCTGTTGTCATATGGAAGAAATATTACCTTACCTGGACTCATCAAGGTTTGCTAGCTGGTAAAGCATCTCAAACACATTACAGACCAAAGCCATCACAACTCCAGGCAGAGACTTCTCCTAGAGACACAGAAATGTACGCACTTTGCATTAGAACCAGCGGAAAGTTTAATGGATGCACAATTTGCAGTTCTAACCATGTCTATGATGGTACCTGCTCTAGGGCATAAGCAGAGTTGAAGACAGCAGAGCTGGAACTGCTGGAGGCAGAGGCTGAGGACTCGGAGCTGCCAGAGGGCGTGCCAGTGCCTGAGCTCTTCACAGTTAAGCTCTGCTCATCGCTAAAGCCAAGCTGAGACAGCAGCTTATGGTCTCGATTCATGGTCAACTAATACACGTTGGAGGTGCAGTAAAAGGACAATGTGAGAGAAAAAACAAAACAAAATTAATTTTGTTCAAGGACACACAACAGGATAGTGGACGACCTTCCCCAGACAGGCACTGCACTGAATCATCAACACTTACCACACTATCATTGGCAAAGATTTGGACATTATCCACTGGACAGCTCAAGTGCTCAGATATCTTCCACCGGATACTTCCTACTGTTTCATTACTGTGAGTCTGTACAACAGACAGACGAGTAAAATTAGCCATTTCCTCTGAAGACCTGAACTGTGCACAAAAGGGCAGAAGTTTATAATACCTCTAAGGTAAAAGTGTCTTTGGTTGACTCGTAGGTGATGTGAAGAGTGACAGGGTGTCCATTGAAAGAGGCCCCGTGAGGTAGAATAGTGCGAGGAACTGAGTACATATCCTACACAGAAATACACAAAAACATGAGGTTAAAAAAACCCATTATAGCATAATCATTTTTATTTACACGTGTAATGAAACCTTGGAGACAGAGTGCACAGCTTACCTCTATAGTGATGACATAGCGCTCAGCCAACAGCAGCAGTCTTTCAATTATCACCAGCTTAGTGGATCTGGAGGTGGAAATTCACAGAAGCGTCTCAACAATAACAAGCATATTTATACTCAAAACATTTTATCCATCACTAACATGCAAGATAAATTATATAAACACAAATGTATTTTAATAGGTTTAGTAACTATGTTCTTACCCAAACCCCCCTCTGTACCTGGATGGTGATTGTACAGATGTGGCCACAGTCGGCATGGCCGTGGCTGTCAGCATCTTGGTTGCTTTAGTAACAGCATGTGTCAAAGTAGGCCCACCCAGTGCCGAACTGGCTGCCTAAAAGAAGAACAAGAAATGTGCTGCTGGATCCCACTTTCTGTGAAATGGCACAATCATGCTAGTAACATATTCAACAGCTTACCTCTAGTCGTTTGTAGCAATCAGCAATGAACTTCTTGTGCAAAGACACAGAATCCTGTGAGGAGGAAGATTTATTTCTGCGTGTGATTTCTTTGTTTCAAAAACAGCCACAAAGCAGTAATTCAATTTTTATTATTGGAATACTTCTGATCATTTCTCATCAAAGTGAGGAGTGAAAACAATAGGCAGTCTGCAGCATCTTAAAAGGAAAATTCTTCCCAGGATAAAATATGCATATTCCCTCTGGTCCGTGTAACTTATCCACCTAAATTGTTCTGCTTTGAGTTTCCCAGTTTTGGATAGAGGGAAAAGAGATGACTGCCTTGTCTAGAATATAAAGGAACCAGAGAGCACATCCTTTTGGGGATTCAAAGTAATAGGTTCATTAGAAAGGAATTAATTCCAACACCAAACTGCTCACAATAAAGGTAATGACTTTTTTTGGGATCATGTAAAGAGACATTGCTGCTGATTTTAATGTGAACTGTCCTGTTAAATGACACTTCCACTCTCTTTAGAAGCAGTGCTAAAATTAAGAGGCCAGAGCAATAAATGCAAAAATATACTCAAACCTTCTTCATCTTGGGATTGAGGTTGGTGTAGCTATATGTAATAATCAGTTGGATTGCTTCATTGGCTATTTCTTCATCAGGGGTCTCCATGGCGATGCGCCAGATAAAGTCCATCCCTGCCAAGTCAATGCGCTCCACACACTGAAATCAAAGCACATAATACTTTAAATCTAAATGTCAACCAAGATGTATTTCAGTATTCTTTTCCTTTGCACGCTGAATGGTTCACTGTGTACTAAGGATCAAAAGAGAGAAAATGAAAGCTGACCAGCTGAGTTCCTTGGCGTTTTAGTCGATGATCACAAAGGTTGACATTCTCAAAGAAGGTCTTAAAAAGATTAAAACCTGAAACACATACAAAACATGTTAAATACATATTTATAATCCACTGCTGTGGGTCAATAATGTATCACCATAGAGTATCTCTCACCATTCATGGTGATTTCATAGGGTTCCAGTTTTAAGATCTTCTCCTTGAAGAGTTGCTGCTGAACATCACTCTCAAGGTCATGTTGCCCTTTTGTGAACCACTCAAAACACATCTGCACACACAGAAACACACTGTGTTAATCTCAGTTACAGTGAATTTTAGAGACAAATGAGATGGACTGGCTTGAGTTCTACCAAACTGAGCCTAACACAAAGACTAAATGAATGATCTGTTAAAGGCTGGAGGTAGTTAAACATTTGATTCTAACCACTTGTGCCCAGAATGATCTCATACTATTGGAAAGGGCAGAAACCTGCCTCCAGTTCTTTCTGTCCTTTTGTTGTTTTTTTTGTTCTCATACAAAGAAGCACTTGATAAAGCTAAACTTTACTGGATGATACATTGAGAAACCTAAACAGAATGGATGTCACTTTCTTGCCAGCTTGCTCTGTATTTAAAACTTGTATGAACATTCCTTTTATTGTGCTTTAAAAGGAAGAGGTAAAGTTTGTGCATTCCTCAAGATCAGTTATCCAGAGAAAGGAGGCTGCAATGATAAACAAATGGCCAAAGGCAAGGTTTCATTTGCAATGACTGTTTTTATACCTCACGGTCAAGTTCACAAACATCCGGCCCTGACACCAGGCACTCCCACAGCTCCTTGGCTCTGTTCCAGACCAGGTAGAGGCTAGCTTCCTGGAGAAAGAAGGCCAGGAAGCGCAGGTGGCTGTCCAGATACTAAAGACATATTGAAAGAGAAATGTGTTATCTTGTAACACTATCAATATGTAACATTATGTTCTTCAGGTGTAAACCTCATTCCAGCTAAGGGAAACTTGCATATTACCCACATTAATTTCTAATTATGCAATTAATCAAAATATCCAGCAATACAGCTCCCAGGAGGAGCAGAAGGCTATTACGTTTTAGTCAGTGTACTCAGGTCATTTACACATTTTATTTGATTTTTAAATACATTTATTCAGTTGTAACCTGGGGGGGCAAACAGAGGAGACAGGAACTATGGAAAATATGCATCCAGCAGATATTTTACTTATGAAGCTATAGTCACTAGTCAAATCCCTTAATAATGGTTTTGGTCATTAGCAGTAGAAAAGATGTTGAGGTTTTTATCTTATTTTTTAAAATATTTTTCCTTTATCTATTATACATTTACAAATCTTACTCAGCAGCATTTAATATCTGGGTATCAAAGTGTGTAAATATTTTAACTTAACTCTTGTGCAGCCTATATTCAACAATGTAATTTCAACACTATCAAAATCATCCTCAGTAATAAATATTCACACATTTCCCTGCATGAAGCTAACAGTAACCTGAGTGTTCATTACTGTGGTGGATCACAGGATGATAAATGACTGTTTACTGATCAGTCTCTTATGTGTCGCTGTATATAGATTTTCTTTATTTAAACAGTAAATGTTAAGTTACTGCAGCCTGACATTTGCCTTTATATTCAAAGAGTCACACTGTTATAAGGCACATGTTCTTATTATACATTAAACTGATCTGAGGATGAAACCACATTGCTGTGTTTGTTTTTACAATGATGACAGTTTGATCACGAAAAACGTCCTGGGTTAAAAAAAAAAGTTGGAGTATCTAACCTGGATTTTGAGGTTTGTAAATATTCAAATTTCTGTGAATCACTGTGATAAAAGAGAGCAGCTTCAAGCCCAGCAGGATGGGATATATCAGAGAGGAACTCTGGGTTTGATCAAGAAAAGCTCTCAGGGATGTCTCACTGACATCACTTTTTGATGTCAGTGAGAGCGAATATCCCTAATATGGCCATCTCACGCACACAGCTCTAGCTGTGAGAATGTAAACTGTTCCCACATGCTGTTTAAATCTTTTGTTTGTGAGGGAGCTAAAACAGCCTGTTTTAGACAATGGTTGAATTAGCATGACCCAGTGTGAAATGAATGAGGATTATTTTGAAATATGAGTCATGCATTGCTAATCTAGTAGCGAGTCCATGGATTCTATAGGGTTGGAAATGAGCATTATAGGTCACCTTTAAATTAAAAAGACAGACATACCTCCTGGTAGGTGTATCGTCCATCTACCAGGGTTGAGCCTGAGAGGCCGCTGTTACCAGCAGCTGTCACGGCAAGTCGATGGCAGCATACAAGGGATCCTGTGATTAGTTTGACAATCTCAAAATTCTTCTTCAAGTCTTGGATGATGCTCTGTTGGGAGACAGAGGGAATGTTAACTTAAACACAACGTAGAGCAGATTATTCAGGTGTGCATTTATATATGTTTTTATGTGTCACCTTGTCTTGTTTCTGGTATGTCTGCTTGATGAATGAACGGGTTATCTCATGCAGCTGACGGAGAGCAGGAACAACCCAGACCGCCTGTGGACTGCTCTGCTGTGAAGCCTGTTGAGATAAATAGATACACATGCGTGCATATCAGATGATGATATTTACTAAATCACAAAGCAAACACAGACGCTTGTTACAAAAATAGAGGTCAGCGATGATCTTTATGAATCACTTTTAATTTTATGTAACTGTTTTGTCATCGTAGACTTACTATTTTTGTAATTAAGGGCGTTGTTAAAACAAGAAGGGAAAAAGGAAAATCAGAGCCAGAGATTTAAACCACGGAAGATCAAATCTGCCACTTTTAACCCTCATCCTAGTGTTTCAGGTTTGCTTTTTGTTTTTTTTAAATGACGTTGATAATGATTTAAAATCTGTTTCCTGTCTCTGCTTTGATGAACACTTTTTAAAAAATACAAATATTTTGGAGTCATGAGGGATTTCAGTCAAAAGTACCCATTTGCACCTATGCAGGAACTACTTATCTCAGGTAATGGTTGCCATGGGTCCTAAATTAATTTACCTAGCCACCAAGCGGAACTCTCTTAGTCATTTTAAAGAACAAGAATGGCATTGCTGCATTCATTGTCTGTATGGGGAAACTTCCCACACTGAAAGTTTTCAGAACGTTAGCAACATCGCCAAATCTGCTTGAAACAGCTGGGGAATGCTCTGGTTATGTTACTGCTATATTGCAAACACCAGTTGATTTGAGCAAGAATGAGTCTCCTGGGAGTTAAGAAACCTCTACTGCTGATGTGCCTGTCCAACACTGTGCTGGAAGAATCTACTTGAAAAAGGTGTTACTTTGCTCCCGAAACACAGACAGGAAGCTAGCAACTTTTTGTTCCTCCTTTTACATGCCAGCACGCGCTGATGATGACGCAAACTGTATGCTATAACTGCCTATAGTAAGGGTTTAGCTTTAGGTTTTGTGTTGCCAGCAATAAGTCAGTCTCTCTCATTGGGTGCTGATCCCTTCCAGAGCTGCTCTTTGTTACCAGTTCTGTTCATATTTATGCATCAAATCTGATGCCGAGTGTGAATTAGTTGGGACGCCGACTCCTTCTTGGGCACAAACTGCTGCCCCAAGTGGAGGACTTTCAATATCTTGGGGTTTGTTCACAAGAGAGAGGAGACTGGAAAAGGAGATTGGCAGACATATTGGTGGGGTCTTGGCAGTGAAGTGGATGCTATGCCGATCTGTTGTGGTGAAAAGAGAGCTGAGAGTGAAAGCAAAAGTACAGCTATGTTCACAAGCTCTGGGTAGTACGGTAAATGAAAGAATAAGATCACAGATGCAAGCAGTGGAAATCAGTTTCTTCTGAAGAGGATTCGTACTCAGCCTCAGAAACAGAGCAAGGAGCTTGGTCATTGAGAAAAGGTAAGAGTAGAACCCCCTCCTAGGTGATGTGTTTTGAGCACATAATGGAGACTTTGGGGAAGACCCAGAATGCATTGGAGAAATTATTTCAATTATTTTATATTGGGATCAAAATAGATCCAGCAGCTTTCGTCATATAACTACAATACAATTGATGTTTACTTAAAATTACTGAAAACTAAGGAATATCAGAATCAATTGAGCTTTTGAGTATTTAGTGTGGATTGGGCGATAAAATGCAATTTTACAAAAATCTAATAATGATCTACTTTTTAGATGACATAGGACACATAACTAATAATGCTTTGAGCAGAAAAAAATATTGCTAGTATTATAATCTTGCTATTGTGACTGGTAGTCACAATAGCAATTAATGATCCTTGCTGCCCCCAAGGACCCCAGGTCTATGTATGTCAAATATGCTGGTAGGATGAGGGTTAATGTGAAAGGCCAAATATCAAACAAAAGCCTCACTTGGGTATCCATGGTTCTGATTAGAGTCCTCGCATGAGTAAAAAATTTCCACCAAAGCTAACCAGTCATCCAGCAGATAAATCACTCATTTATTTCCACAAGCGTTCACCCAAGACAAGACCAACACCACTGTGTAATCATTAGCGAGTGCCAAAGCCCTCTTAGTGAGGCAAGCAGAAGATTAACATACACCTGGTCAAACAACCTCATGTTGCAATCATCTGTGAAATTATCAACCTGAGACCAACGAAACCCCTTTGTGGTCAAACCCCCTCCTCCACGATTGGATGCCAGGACTGAAGCAGCAAGATTGGATACACACCAGTCAGTGGAAATATAAATCATAATGGATACCTCTTTTAATTTGGCCAGTGAGTTAGATTTCTTCTTGCCCCAAGTGCCAATAAGAAATGAGCTATGAGTCTCGTTGCCTTTACTGTCTTCCTGAGTGAAGTTCTAGAGACATACATATCATTTGAAGTGGGAGATTTGTACACAAATAACAAGCAGGATTTCCAAGGATGACACACATATTTTCTTCCATGTGTGGCAACAGTCAGTCCAGCAGTCATTTTAAAATATGGTTATTGTATATAATTTCAAAATAGGAAAAGCATACATGCAACTGATATATCATGCCAATTTCCATTTCTTGTACTGTGGCTCAGTTTGTCCACTGTCAGTTTTAGTTCCCTTCCCCCTCCCTTAAAGCCTATTTTCTTCTTATTAACTGTCATACGAAATTAACAAAAGAATAAACAGAGAAACAAAAAGGAAAAAGATCTGAATAGCAGGTGGGTGAAGCTGCTGAGAAGACCATATTAAATATATCACAAAGATTTCAAAGTAGAATAAAAATATCAGAAATTGAGCATTTAAGACAGAATCCTGAGGCTCACCAGGACTATTGAACATATGCCACGTTTAGTATGAGCATCTGCGTGTGTCCTCTCTAGGGTGAACCAGTTTGTCATGTTGGACAGCCAGGATGTGCAGTACCAATTTACTGACACAGTTATTAATGACATATAAAGTACACATTTAGAAAAGGCAAGATGAAGCATAAATTCCTCACATACTTGCAGTTTATAACGTTATCTACCACATTTTCCACACTTTGAGAGTAGTTTACTTAACAGTTCAGTCACACCACTGTTTCACAATATAGTCATTAACTGACTGTATCAGCAAATCAACTAATTATAAAACCTGCATTTACAGATACCCACAGAGGGTGCTACAGATGCAGACAATGACAAAAATATAAACTAATAAAAAAAGTTTAAAAATAAATTATTCTAGATAGATGGGTACTTGTTTAAAAAGAAAGACTCCCTTCATTACAGTGGGGTACACTGTATTGCAAGAGTTTGACAAACTTATAAGGGAATGCTAACATGCAGTAAAACTGTTACTGAAGGCAGAAAAAGACCTAGATATCTAGTAGATCTGTCTAGTGTTTCATTAAAACTGCTGAGCTGCAGTTTTAAGATTCGTGACAAATGCTCCCAGTTTTTTCTTTGTGTGTGTACAAAATAAACAACACCTTTAAAGCACCGGCTCAGTGAAATGCTAAACCCCAACAAGAGCCCAAGTAAACAAAGAAAATACTATACTTTGTCTGTCTCACCTTCTTAATGTCTTCAATGCATTTAATAATGTAACTGCGTTTCACCAACTCCTTAACAGCGTAGGCATCGCTCAGAATCCCCAGGTGCTCCTCCAGGGCCTGCTGAACTAGACTGGTAGGCAAGGTGGGGAGGTGAGCCAGTTCCCACAGCACCTCTAGCACCTGGACAGATACACACACAAGGACAAGGTTGACTCAAGGGAACATCCTTATATCAAAACCTTTCACAATATCTTTACCTGTTTTTTCTCCAATTACTTTTGAATGAGCCTACCTTTGACAAAAAGACATTTACACAGCATACCTTTCCTGTTGTGGTTTCAGAGCGAGCTTCTCTGCCTATCCTCCCGATCAGGCTGAGCAGCTTTTGCCTTACACGGTCACTCTCAACTTCCCAGCTCTAAATATCATGCAAACATGTTAACATAAATATCACGCACACATGTAGAAATCTCTTCAAATATAACCTATTTTATCAAAATGTCAGAGAGTGAGCGCTGACCTTTTGTATGAGAACGAAGAGGTGAGTGAGCTGGTCAAAGCTGAACTTCACAGCAGCAGCAGCAATTATTGTATGAATATTTTCTATTACAGTTGATGATTGACCCGCCTGAGATGGTCACACACAAAAAGAAATCAATACATCCACTGAGCTGACAGGTATTTGTCACATACTTACAGATATGCACATATAAAAGCACTCAGTGCAGTTTACTGATTTTCTTTAAGAGTTATAAATAGATAAAACCGATCAGAATGAATAATAAATATGTAATAACACATGCAGTTGAGATATAAATGGTTCTTACCTGTATTCTCCAGATCTTGGAGAGTTCATCTAGTGACAGTTTACTCCCCAGCAGCTCAATGATTCCCTTAATCCTCTCACAGTACTGAGCTTGATCAATGTTACCTGGAACAAAAAGAATGAATCAGCCAAAGTTAAACTGAAATCTTAATTTCCCGATTTCTCAGTTTAAATTTATGTCAGTGGTGACTACGTTTAACTATGTCTGTGTGTTTTGCCAAGCACTCATCAAAACTCTAGTAAGTTATGTTTTAACAAACATCGTTACCTTCCAGTGCTATTGACAGGACAGAGTTCTCTACAAGCCAGTCCAGCAGTTTATCTGTGTCAATGGCGTTTTTCACAGACTTTGAAACCGTGCTCTCTTCTATTAACTTTGTCACCTGAGAGACAAGCATACAAAAATAGTCTGACATGAGCTCAGAAATGGAAGCACTCAGAAAGAAATACTTTAAAATCTTCTTTTTGAGCTGACCTCTTTGAGGGAGTTCATCTTAGTGGAGAAGTGGGGTGTTTTGAGCATACGTAGAAGCGTATCCAGCCGGAGATCATCTACCACAGTAACCAACTCCCTCTGGAACCTCATACACAATAGCTTGATGGCTGACAGCAGGTCCGGGATGCTCACCAGACGCTAGGGTTGAATAACATTTGACTGAGTCATAAAATTCTTGTGAAGTTTCAATAAAAGAACCATTTCCACACTAATTTAGTTTCCTGAACTCAAGATGAGCAGTGTTTGCACTTACCATAGTCTTCTAAGACAGTTTATTCATACTATATGATCTAGCAGGTGCCAACAAAAGTCACCAGTCCCATATTCATTCTGAACTCAAATTTACTGGGTAGCACAACTAAGAGGGCAGTGAACACATTCATCTCTGTCCTCTTTTTCTTAAAATTATAAGGAGGTATAAATCACTACCTTATCTTTAAGGTCCTTCTCCTCCAGGTTTTGTACATATGTGATCATCTTGTGGATGACTGGATCCAGCATAGGCTAGGAAAAACAATATGAAACTGTGTTGATCCCTGTGGGGTAAATGGACCACTGGAGCAGCAAAACAGTAAGAGGATACAGCAAATAAAAATAGAATATAAATCAGAATGGGGTAGAAGTGTCATGTAATAAACACAAGCGATGATTTTATCACTGGAACAAAACTACGGAGCCACAGACAAACAATGTATATACACATATATATTACTGGCAGAGGAAAAAAAAGCAATTACAGGCCAGATTCTACAACTGTGTGTCCATGTGTGTACATACCTGTACTGCTATTTTTAAGAGGACCATTTTTAACATTAGATGTTAAAAGTGTATGTAACACCCTGTCACATATTATGCACTGCAGCCTTGAACTTCTCTACCACCCAGCAGAGATCCATGTGAGAACATAAATATCAGCACAGTCAGATTAGACATTAGCAGGTTTTTAACCTGGCAGCTTCCTGGTACAAAGTCTCTGTGACTTTGAAGTGCAAATAGAAGGAAAACTAGATTTACCAGCAATCATAATGCCCACCAGTGAGTGTATGCTGCCTTGATCCAGTTAGCTCCTTTGCTTAAAACACAGTAGTTTGAATGTGTCTGAACTTGATAATATCCTTCTGGGTGCTACATGTGAGAGCTGTGCATAAGTATCCCAACCCAAGTGTCTGACACTAATCGAAATCAGCTTAGGACACATAGGCCAGTCCTCACTTTATCCTACAAGGGGCCATTAAAGGGCTAAGACATTGTTTTAAGGTAGAAATGTATAGTGAGCATCATTTAGTGTGTGTGTCAGGGAGAGTAGATAAGGTAGCTCACCTGGACAAGACTGGAGTTAAGGTATTCAGCACAAACTCCGAGGGGTTGGACTAGAGCAGATACATACTGCATGGACAGATGAAAAAAAGTATAAACAAGTCAAGAAAGAAAGGAAAGGGAGGAAAATAATTTATCAGCACCAGCTTTGATTGTCTTAAGAATAATTCACTGACTCTGAAGCATTGCTAAAACTCACTAACAGATGTGTGCAAGACTTTTTATGGCATCACAACATCACTCCTCCTGATGTAAAATGTGTAGGGTAGAGATCAACCTGCATTTAAACACATGAGTGCATGTGAGCGAGAGGGAGTGACTGTTAACACATGCGTGGATGAGTATCGAATACCAGAGCCCAGCTGTCATTTGTCATTCACTGCTAAATCAAGAGAGGCTAATGAAAGCTTCCTGTGTTCCTGTCAGTTTTTTGACTATCCTCCATCTCTGCCTTCTGCAAGTATCTCCCTCTCCTCCACCTTCCAACTCTACCCTTCCACCCTACATGCCTTCCTGCTCAAAGCACACAAATGAATGTGTCACCCTTGGTAGTAAATAGAGAAGTGAGCACTACTCGTTTTTTTTTTTACTTTCACCATCATCCAATGTGCCTCTAGTGTGTTAGGGATCTAACGGCTTACACACTCTGCTGAGCTCCCACTGCAACTGCAGAGTGCAACTGTGGTGTGCAATGAGTCTTTGCCTTATTAAAATGCTAATGGTTAGAGGGTGTGTGTGTGTGTATGCACGCGCACTGAATTAATGGCCATGCGCTGCTGAGGTTCCGGCCAGGTTCCCAGAAGGAAGCATCAGTACAAGGATGCCTCAGAACACATAAAACAACAGAGCATTTCAACCATCACACAGTAGGAGGATGCAGGACTGTGTTTGTGTTTAAGTGAATATTACAAAGAGTGAAAGAAAGAGAGAGAGACATTCAGCGCTGTGCAGCTGAGAGCACTGAGTTCAAACATGATGACCTTTCGCCTGCATAGACTGTCTCAAAGTACTCTGTCAGTCTTAAGAAATGCCTGGAAAAAGATGATAAGAAGACGTAAAAACAATAGTTCTTACAGCTATCTCAATTTCCTCAGTGTTGAGTTTCGTCTGGATGGCAGTGAATCCTCCCAGCTCTCCAAACTTGACAAAAATTACAGAGAGAAAGGAAACATGAGGCAAAACTGATATAACTCTGGTATATATTTATGGAGACAATATCTAAGTGGTGGTTTATTACTCACTCGATTCACCAAATCAACCAGCCAACCATGGGGCTCCTGAAACAGATCACTATGATTTAAGTAAATGCTTTCAGCAATGACACTGAAAATTCTCATGAGACATACACATTAAGTTTTCAAGCAGCTGCTGTGTGTCAGCCACCCATGGTCTCTTGACCCTCTGCGGCTCAGTTATGCAACACTGAAGAATTGGTCTGTCTGAACCTTGAACATGACTATACACCATAAACAAATTCTTTAACATGTAAACATATATAAATACTTGCCAATGCATCTGGATTAACTGCCACACATACAGCACAATACTACAATGCTACAGTACAATCTTATAATGCTTCACAGACAAATTGGTCTTACTTTCTGATAGGCGTTGCTTGGAGAGACGGCAAACATGTTAGCCTCGTCTCCAAAAACTTCAGCCCAATTTCTCTGACAGGCCTTCATCCGGTTCTTAAAATGGTACTCGTTGTCAGGATTAAGGGCCTGCGTGTAAGAAGAATTACACATCATAAATATTTATTTTTATTTCCCCTCATACGTATGAAATAAATTAGCTTTTTTTTTTTTAGTAAAGCTGAACAAAACCCAAAATAAATGGAATGACACTGAACCACAGTGGTTAATAACATTTTGAATAAGGTGATTATAAAAAGAAAAAAGACAGTAAATGAGATACATAAGCATCGTAACAGGAAGGTTTTCTATCATTTTAGGAAAACATTACTAAGTGAGACGACGCACCATGGTCAACACTCCCATCAGGTTTACAGGTACAGGGTCCTGCTTCACCCTCTCTGCAACCAGTTCCACCAGCAACATGAGCATGTTGTAGATTCCCTCATGAATCTCTGTGCCCCATTTGTGTACGGCACTGCTGGTCAGTAGCTGGTGATAATGAACAAGGCATGTAGAAAGGAAGTAAGTCAGTTATGCTAAATATTCAAAGAGGCACCTTGACTTCAGTTTCTCTTTTGCTTACCTTTTTAAAGGCCTCTGGCATGCAACGATCCATAAAGCGCTTGCAATTCTCATCAGCGTCAGCAAGACCTGACAGGGAAGGAGAAGTTGGATTCACACATCTAAACTTGGAGAATTTTTGGCTGTCAGATTAGTTACATATTGAGTCATGCGACACAAGTGGCCGAAATAACAACATGTGAAAAACACCCGATGGTCCAAACAAAACACGCCACCCACATAATAACGCAAATGTAGTTTACTGCAGACCTTAAAAACAACATTTTCATCACCTCCACACACGCAGTCTTACCATGTCGAGCAAGGCAGGAGGAGGCAATGAGACACTTGCCCAGGGACTCCTCTCTCTTGTAAGGTATGGACCAGTGGTCAGTAAAGACTCGACTTTCCAGTTCATACAGGTTGGTGGTGGGAAACTCCATGCTTCCCCCAGAGCAGTTCCCATTCTCATCATTGCTCCTCTGTAACACACAAACACAACAAAATTGTGACATAAAGCAGAGGGTGACTGCATTTCATACGGCTCATCCCATTGTTTTATAATGACACTGCAAATGTCCTCTGTGTGATGCTAGGATAATACAAATGGCCTCTGGCGATGATAAAGTCTGACAGGATGATGCCTGAGTCTTCTCCTCTCTCTGGGAGAGGAGCGATAGCAGTCATTTGGAAAGTGTGTCCTCTCCTCTATGATCTGCCCTTCATCTCTGTAATATTTTTATCTTTCTATTTCCTCCCAAGAAGCTTTCAGAACAAATTAAGGCAGGTGCTTGTTAGTAAGTCCTTTGGCAGCAATTAAGTCTAAAGAGTGGTGATGTGTAAGTCAGGGTGTGAGAGCTAGACAGTCAAGTTCAATGAATACCCTGCCAAATGACATGACACTGTCTTGTTAGCTGTATGATGGCGTCATGCCTGAGCAGGTAATAAAGAGAGAGCTAAAATTCAACTCATTTAGAGTCAAGTTTTATACCATCTGTAGTTATGATTCACAGAGCAGAATTAAGGCTCAGCTGGAATAAGAAGACAGAAGAAGGCAGTGGCAGTGAAGCCTAGGAGTCTATGTGGTAAAAGCAAAAACAGTTAAAGGGTTAGTAAATTATTTATGCCATAAACTTGCTTACATATTCATGAGGTCAAGTGTATATTTATGATTAACCTTCACAGCCTCTTCCTCTCAAACAGTGCTGCCCAGCCAATTCATTCAACATTTAAGGATGGCGCAAACTAGGTGCAGATGTTAAAGTAATAACTGAACCTAGAGCTGGGCGATATGAGATTTTTTCATATCACGATATGTTTTTTTCATTTCAGGCGATAACGATATCTATCACGATATAAGCCAAATAACTATATTTGTAAGATTTAAATGTGCCGTTGCTCACAAGTAAAATGTGAAATAATCAGCAGCTTGTTTTGATTTAAATATTTATTTCCTATAATAAGTTCAACAGGGTAGATGTACTTAAGGAACATGAGACTTTTTCAGATAAATAAAGGCAAATATTGCAAACTACACAAAAGGCAGCCGCTAAAGCGTTTAAGTTTCAAAATAGAACAAACAAAACAGACTAAATTGTCAATTCCACTTAGAAACAAAATATTAATTGTAAAAATAAATCTTAGTTTGTGTTACAGAAGAACAGACAAAACTGACTAACTTTTGTCAATATCAAATAAACTGAGAACTAAAAGGAAATTCTCAATCTCTCCTTGTTGTATAGCTTAGCTTTTCAAACAGTTTTAACAGTTACTTTAGTCTGACAAAAGCCGAATGACGAATTAGCGCTTCCAGTCAGAGACTGAGGCTACATCCACACGTGCACGGGTATTTTTGAAAACGGAGATTTTCCGTTTTCGTTTTAAAAAATAATCCCGTCCACACATAAAGGCAGAAATGAAGGAAAACGCTGCTATGAACATGCCAAAGCAGCAGGTGGCGCTAGATTCCTAACCGTACCGAAATGTTGGCCAATCAGAAGTCTAGAAGCCTCGGTGGGAAAAAGTAAACAAAGCTGGGGCATAGAAGAAGAACCGAGTCGTATGTGTGGACGGACAGTAACTGTGTGTATATGTAAGCATTTAAACACTGCAGAGAGTAGAATTAACAGTATTGTAGAAATTCTTTTCACCGAAACAATAACGTGGCGCACAGTGTGATGCATGCACCAGTTTATTGTATTTCCAGACTTGCTTTCGGCACAATTTACAGTGCACGCTACTCTGTTTTTTGTCAGACTTGAAATAGCCGAAATACCTTCACACAACGGAACTCCTATGGCTCTTCCGTTCGACAATCTCTCCGGCATTGAAACCATCATCTGTTTTCTCTTCGGTCACGCTCGGTTGATTTTTCTAGTCGGCACACTCATTTCCTCCATTACGCGCTGGCTCCATTACCCCCTGGCTGCTTCCCAAACAAACACGTGCGGCTTGGCACTTGTGCTGTACGTAACAAGTCACGCGACGTGACGCTGCGGCTGTGATTGGTTCGGCTCTGCGCTACTTAGTTTGGATTGGCTAAACTTTTATTTTTTTTATTTTTTTTTTATTTTAAGAGGACAAGAGCGGCGAGGTCTATCGCGATAGCTTAATTTCTCTATCGAGTAAAAGTTATATCGCGATACATATCGTTATCGTTCTATCGCCCAGCTCTAACTGAACCATTTAATAAAGCTTGACCTGCTGTGTTACATTGGAAATTATGTTAAACTACAACTGCGCACTAGGATTCAACTTCCACTACATTATGACTGTAACAAACTATTAGAGACCATTGCTCATGTGGAAGCTGCACAGTATAAATATTAATTAGCGGTACAGTTAAATATAGTTATATACATATTAACATAAACAGTGGTCAGTGCATTCAGTACATGACTGTCCTGCATATCAATGTATATGAGAAAATATTATTAATCAATCACAGAGAGGAGAAGAGGAGGCAAAGGGAAAGATAAAGCATAAAGGATAAAGGAGGAGCATCATATTTCATCTCTTCCCTTTCTTAGAAAATTAAATACGACAGATAGATGAGAGGAAGAAAAGCTGGAGAAAGACTAAACTAATACAGATCTTTGGAAACACCCCAATGAAAGAGCACAACTGGCAGAATTACGTAACCACAAGTCAATGCCCTGTTTCAAAGAAGTACAATATAGGGAAAACCACAAATCACCATGAAACATGCACTAGGCTCCAATACTTTCAATGCTTCCAGACTTAAGGGCTTTAGAGGGAAAAGGCTGAAAAGCACTGCATGCGTGTGGCTGGCCTGGACAATGAGGTAACTCAGTGCCACTGTTACTATGCACCCGCAATCCTCCTGGGATCCTCTGCAAAAACTGCAACGTGTTTGTGTGTGTCAGGGACACTGCAGGGCTATATTTAGGAGCATGACATGAGGCCAAAGACCTATGACAGCCTTCATGAACATTAATACAAGAAACAAGGGAAGAGAAGAGGGCAAATACAGCACTTTCCAACTTTGGATTATTCTCTATAACTTTATAATTTTTGTAGGAATGAGTGAGATTTATTTCTCTGTAGTATATCAAATACGCCACACACACACGCACAGACACATTTATATAGCAATTACAATAAATGCTCAACTAGTAAATAGTAGCAAATATGTTTGGTTGGAAAAAGATTCAAATTGTACTTCTAACTTTTTCTGGCAGATGAACAAACAGGGGGAAAATGGGATTAAATAACAGGAGTTACTTGGTGGTAAATTAATCTGTAACAACATCATTATTAGAATGTTTTTAAACATAGGCTTCTTATTGACCTGTGGGTGTGCTCTATTTTCTGCACACTGTGAATGCCAAGTGTTGTTTATATTACACTTACTAAAACAGCCTGTAATAAACCACCACCGTGATAACGGGGTAGAAGAAAAAGCAGGTGTAAACAGGAACAGGTCAGTAGTTTATGTGTACTTATTCTATTGACCCACAATCACAGCATCTCACTACAATCAAAGGGACACAACAGGTGGCTATCAAGTCTGAATCAATAACCTCACAAATTGAAGGACTGGTCACTTTCAATAGCCTTAAGTTTTTGCAAATCTATAAAAGCAATGGGTTTGAGGTTAGGTTTGTGTTTAAGGTGTTCAAGGTGTCAGGTGAATCATATGTAGATGGGCATCTGCGGTTTACTGTAATAGCACATAAACGCCGTAAATTAGGACAAAGTGTTAAGACCTGTAGGTAGGTAAATTACTGTGAAAGAACTAGTGACTGGTATTTTTCAATCAACTGCAACCCTTCTCATACACGCAATATGTAAGAATTATCAATGAATGACACAAAAATAGATACTCATATGATGTCAACTGACATTATGAATAGAAAAATAATCAAAATGGCCACGTATGCTTAAAAATGAAATTGCGAAACCGCTCTAAGCCCGGTTCGAGTGGACTGCAATTCCTACAGGAGCGGAGCAGTCTGATAACCATCCAGCTAACGTTAGCTAACACATGCAAAGCAGACATAAGAGATCAAACTGTCTGCCTGCAGGCTGACTGGCTGATAGAGCTGTTTACCTGTTACCAGAGGTCCCAGCTGAAATCTCTAACTGCAATCCCCCAGAGTGATGCCTCTGTGCTCCTAACCTTGGTCCCCTTACTGGCGCGTTTAACTCTAAACTAACGTTAGCTAGCCTGCTACAAGCTAACCGCGTTAGCTTTTATGTTCAAAATAGGCTTTCAGCGCAATTTTTAAAGGAACGAAGCTTATCAATCACAGGCAACTCTCTTGCCCTCTCCATTAGTATCGAACAGAATTTCACCTCCTGCTCTGACAGTTCGCGTTAGGTGCATGTAGCACTGAAGATGCTAAGTTTAGCCAGTTAAATGGGCGAGCCCACTCTTTCTTGCAAGCGGCAATTAGCCCGGTTTCCTCCCCTCGCTGCTTCAATTCATGGTTGCTAAAACTACAGGTTTCTCTTACCTCACTATCCACTACGTCGTGGTATGCTGGAGGAGGGTCAAACCCTCCTGTGCCAGTCCGCCCGCTGTTTTCCCCCTCTCCACTCGAGCCCAAGCCGGGGTTAGGCCCACTCTCCATCGGTTCATATCCATACCCGAGTCCGGGGCTTTCGTTCGTCAAGAGCGCCACTGCCTCGTTGATGTCATTCTTAGCCAGCCGGAGCGCTTTTCGTATCACGTCGGGGTCTGGGAAGCCCATACAGAGGAGCGTCGTTATGTGCTGCTCCTCTTCGGTCTCCATTTTTGGGGTGTCTCTGTCTAGCAGACTAGTAGTAACGGGGTTTTCGGCACAGCCCTGTAGCTGTGCACGCCGCCATGTTTACAGTCCGCTGCTACTAGCCTGTCACGATTTGCTTCGCTCACAACAGCGCCGACACAGGTGTTACGGCGACTTCTGCCTGCCAAGCGCTGCATGCTTCTCGCGGGAGCGCGCAGAGGGAAACGAAAATCATTTTATTTTGACGCAAGGCCCAATTTCATATGTAACTATTGCTTAATAATTTATTTTTAAAAATCCCAGCTGTCCCCCTTTCCTTTCACTTAAGTTTAAGTGCATTCTGGAAACGTTCACATTTCATAAACAGTCCATTTATTAAACTGATGAACAACAGCCTGAGATGTCATTTAAATGGGCTCAATGCAGTTTTGAACACTACTTAAAGAAGTCCTGACCCTTTTCTTTCCAATTTTGAACAATAATTTTTCACATTCACCTGGTCTTACAAAAAAATGACGTACTGTAGTAAAGAAAGGAAACCCATCAGTGGGATGGGTTACTTTAGTTGTGGCATGGTAAGTAAAATTATATATATATATATATATATATATATATATATATATATATATATATATATATATATATATAGAGAGAGAGAGAGAGAGAGAGAGATATGTGTGTGTGTGTGTGTGTGTGTGTGTGTAGTAAAAAGTTCAAAATTCCTGGACTCCTTTTTGCGATGTTTACATTCCCAAGCCATGCAGTAGGCCAGTTCGGGCACTTTCCTCGTCCCCTGGCCACACATTTGACATCCATTCTCAAACTGTTTAACAATAGTGTCATTTTCACTGCTGGTGTAATTATAATGTATGGCCGTCTATTTTGATTAGAAAGTAAAATAAAAATGAAAAAAGACGTTCTTTTTTTTCTAGAAAAATGAGCATTGCAACAAAATTTGAGAAACCACAGAAATATTATAAAGTATTAACAATCTTAAAATTTTGACCTACCGTGGTTATTTTCACAAATAAAACTTTTCTTCGATTAAATTTGGTGTAACCTTCTTAGGGATCAAAACACTTGGTTATAATCATGGGACGAAACATGATAAAAGGGCTATATGTAAGTTTTAAAATGGTGGCAGCTGAAGGAACAGATAATTAATTGTGAGGATCAGTTCAGATCAGACATCAGCTCATACCACCAGCACCTTACTCTGAGAATGGTTTAATTAGAAAAACCCAAGCCCAGGTTAGTTTTCTTTTGTTTTGTTCAGCAAAATGCTTTCAGACATTAACTTAGACTTAGACTTAACCTTCTTAACTGAACATTAACACGTGAGCAATGAATGTTTGAAGATATTGCAGTTTATAATAAATTGCTGTAGTTTATAAAAATGTATAATAATTTCGTTTTGTTAAATAAATAAAATAAATATTTTTTCAGGCATAAGTGCCTGATAAACCATGTTATTTAAAAGTCCAACTTTTTTTTTTACATTTATATTAAAGCTACAGAGGATACCCTTTAAATACCGAAGAGCCGTTTACTAATGAAGGGCGTGGCTTTGCCATAGAGCGCGAGAATGGGAGCGGCGGCTGTTGGTGGCGGGCGTGCGTCACGTGAACGCTCGGCTCATGTGACAGGGGAAAATCAAAACAGGAACAAAATGGCAGCAACTGGAGACGAAGCCGCTGCCATGGACAGCATATCCAGGGCACCATCGACTCATTCGGCGACTCTGAATCCGACCGCAAGTGATAGCGGTCAAGCAGAGGGCCCGGGGGATGCAGCGGAAAGCCTCGCAGCCGCTCCGAAAAAACACGGCACAAACAGTGAGTCCTGGTTTCTTTGCACTTCCCTAGCTAATGCTAATATAGCATACAGTAATCCAATTATTTAGTTTTCTATTTGTGGGTCTTACATTGTCTGCTCTACATGGCATCCTTCTTATTTGTGTAATGTGATTGTATTTTGCGTTATTTCATTTATATTGTGGCCACATTTAAGTTTGCAATTGGATTTAAAAGCTGCGCTGTGTTAATGCTGCTGCATTGTTTTCAGGTGATGGTGGTGTGGAGACAGCAGAGGAGGCTGTGGAGCCTGCAGAGCCCGATATAAACGAGTTGTGCACCGATATGTTTGAAAAGATGGCCATCTTCTTGCAAGGAGAACTAACAGGTCTTATTTTTTGAATATTGGAAACACTCGCATTTTCTTTTCAAAGAATGAAACAGTTATATTCTTAAATGTCAAAGCCATAGGGCCAGTTGCTGATGTTCTTTGCTACTCGTATTCATTCTTACCCATTTTTCTCTAAATGTTCTCCCAATCTCCTTAGGCACTTGTGAGGATTACCGTCTATTGGAGAACATGAACAAGATTACTAGCTTGAAGTATATGGAAATGAAAGACATTAGCATTAACATCAGTCGTAACCTACAGGATCTTAACAACAAGTGTGAGTACAAAAAACTAAAAAAAACTAGCCCCATAATTTTCATCTGTTACTGGAACTTGTAATATAAGAAGACTTGTCTGGTGTGCATGTTTTCTTTAGATGCAAGTTTACAGCCCTACTTGGACCAAATAAACCAGATTGAGGAGCAAGTATCTGCACTTGAACAAGCTGCTTACAAATTGGATGCATACTCCAAGAAACTGGGTAAGACAGTTAATGACAGAGGTGTAAAAGTGTTTGTTCTGCACAGAGGACAGGATATCTTTTGACACAACATAACTGAATCAGAGTCAAGGATGTTCTAAAAAGCACATCTTAGGTTAATTAAAATCAACAGCTGAAAGCAAAACACATTTGGGGCAGTGTTATCCATTCTTTACTATTATAATTTTTAGATTTCACTGGTGGCTCTACATTTTTTATCTTTAAATGTAAAGTTACTTTAGGAAAGTAACTTTGTCATTGTTTGTTTTGATTTCACAGTACCATCTTTCTTTGTTTTAATTTGCTATGCCTAGTGAACATATTATTTTTTTGTTGTGTCTTTGAGAGCACAGTCAAGGTGACAGTGTAGGCTCTTTCTGTATCTGTTGGCTGTTGAGGTTATTATTTATGGTAAAGTCAGCACAATCGTGTTGGCAGCTTCCATGCCAATAGATGGCGCTGTGTCACCACAAACAATTCCTGACCTAAATATTGTAATGTTAAGGTCAAACATTATTTGATTGTTCAGTTATAGTGCAATGTATTTTTATTACAGTAGAGTGAGAAGTCATCCCTTTCTTTATCTTTATAGAGGCCAGGTTTAAAAAACTGGAGAAGCGATGAGGGGGAAGAGGCGGTAGACTGAGAGCTATGGTGCCTTCCCTTTCACCCTGCCTTGCATTCTGTTTTCCCTGCCAGTGGAGCCAGGACCTGCAGGGAGGATGTGAACTGAGACTGAAACAACAAACAGTCAGAGACACTTTGACACGTAGAAAATACCAAGGAGGAAGCAGCTGAATGCACATGAGTTAGTAATCCAGTGTTTGACTTAGATTTGACTCCAATATCACGCAGCCAAGGTATACAACGTATACCCAAATCCTTTTGCAGATTTTTTTTTTTTCTTTTTCCCCTTTGTAGAATAAAAACTCTAAATAGACGGGCTATAATAACTGCGAGATGGAGGATATATTTATTACTAATCAGATAGAAATTCAATGGAGTATTCAACAGCAATGTTATACACAATTTACATGGCAAAGCATGGTCACAGATGTGTTTTAAGAATGTGTTGGAATTCCAGTCTCCTTCCTTGGAAATTGTCTGATTACTGAGCCCTGAAAATTTCATTTGGTAGTTCTGATTTAAAATGAATGGTATAAAAAACCTTTTACACATTCACTAAAGACTTCAAGATGTTTACCAATGATGAAGCTATTGTATAGAGGGCAGTTGATAATGATGACACTTTGACCATGGAGTTTGAAATCTGGAGTTTAAAGGCATTTAATATGACTGGCTTTTTTTTTTTTTTTTTTTTTTTTTTTTTTTTTTTTGAATAAATTATGATCTGCATATCATTGGTTGATTGATAATACTTTCCTTACAACGGTACTTATTATTTTGCTTTATAAACATGTACATGAGGTGTGTATATTTTGGGTGTTTTTGTTTGTTTTAAAGCTAATGTAAATGTAATGACGAGGGGAAGGGAGAGGAGAGGTCCTCTTCAAACTGGTGGAGAGCAGCTTAATTAAAAAAAAAAAAGTGATGGTAGCCAAGGAATACAAAACTCAAGTGTAGCAGTTTATTTTATTTTTTACAATAAATAAATGTGGAAAAAACAAGCTAAAGTCCAACTATATATTATAAGTATGGGTGCAACAGTCTTGAAACAAATGCTCTAGTAGCAGCCATCGGAAACCAGTCACCTGTTCTGTCTCAGGACCCAGTAAAAAGGCCTTCACCTACTGGTGTTGGCCAGAGGGGCCGATGGCGAGATATGGCAGCCTCGCTTCTGTCAGTCTGCCCCAGGGCAGCTGTGGCTACAACTGTAGCTTGCCTCCACCAGTGTGTGAATGTGGAATTGTACAGCACTTTGAGGGCCCCGAAAAGCGCTATATAAAATGCAATCCATTATTATTATTCAAGGGTAGAGCTCCTTGGCATACATCTGTACTATCGATCCTGTTGGTCCCCTTCCTCTGCTGAAGCTCTGCTGTCTTCTTCTTTGTGCCTCATATGCACCTGCTCTCTTGACTGTCCTCACCTCCCATCTTTTATGCAGAGTGTGCACTGTTGATACTTTGTTTAATTAGGAAGATGTGAGAAGAAAGTAGAAACATTTCAAAACAAAAGCATGCAAAATATGAAGGCTATAAAACATTAAATCTTTCACCTCATGACATAAACAGTGAAAACAGGTTCTCAGATGAAATTTGTATTGACAGCAGATGGCGGACTTGTACCATGATAATGCTCTAAACTAGTACATTGTTGACAAATTAGATATAGTAAACTGTAATTCTGGAAAAACTGACCCACTCCTGAAGGAGGTTTGAGTCACAAACTTCTCAAATGAACTCTGGGAAAACCAAGACCAACAGAGGGAAATGGATGACACACACTTGATAATTCAAAGGAAAGGATGAATGCGTGACTGAAGATGTGTGTGATGCCCTCTGCCTCCTTTGTTTCCTCCTTTAAATTAGCTCTCCCAGAGCCGAACAGAGCCATGTTTGCCATAGGCAACAGATTATCCAAACTGATAGAACCTCCCTCTGTGTGTTGTTTCATGCACACATATTCATGCGTGTGTGTGTTTGTATAAGGGCTAATCTAAAACAGGTCTCTGTCATTAGTCCAGTTGAGGCCCTGGCGCAGAGGGAGCCCATTATTCAAACTGTAATGTTATTTACTGTTGCACTGTGATCCTTCCATCTCTCCCTTTCCCTGCCTTTATCCAGGACCCTGGGGCATAAATTCACCTCCCCTCCCAAAGGCTCTCAAATCAGGTCTATTAGATGATTGAGAGTTGTTTTCTGAAGGCTAAATGTGAGTGCCAACAGGCAGTCAAGCATAGAAAAGAACATACAAATCACGAACCTTATAATATTAAGTTTGTAAAAATATTGTAAAAGCTGGCTGTGCTATAACATCATAATTTGGGTATCACATGTTCTGTGCTAAATGTGTGGATTTAAGACTGGACAGACATAGCATACAGAAAAAAAAGAATTCATGTAATGTGGTCAAGCATATACCCTAGGCGTGACTCAACCATCCCCATCCATTTTCTTCTGCTTATCCATGGGGATAGCATCGTGGGGCTGGAGGTAATCCCAGCTGTCACAGGGCAAGAGGGAGAGAACACCCTGGACAGGTTGCCAGGCTGCCATAGGGTTAACACAGAGAGATAGATAGCCAGTCACGCTTACAGCCAATTTAGACTCATCAATAAACCTAACCACACTACCTGCATGTCTTTGAACTATGGAAGGAAGCCACAGAACATACAAAACTCCACCCAGCAGCTTCTTGCTTTGAGGCAACATTGCTAATATCAACCAGTTAATTAAAATGCAAAGGAATTAAGGAACAATTATATCACATTTATATTTTCCAAAAAAAAAAGAGCTGTTATTCCAAGGTGTTGCCTTAGGAAGCAGTAAAACAAAAATATCTGACAATATTTGGAAAATGGTAAGAATAAATGGGTGAATGTGTAAGAGCCTCATACTTGTAATAACTACATTTCAAATTCTTCTCATCTTTGTGGACACACAAATACGCATCCATGCAATGCATTTAGTGCAATCAAACTAAATGTATGTGCAATGTAACTTGTGCGAGATGTTGGTCAGTATAATAAAGGATAAGCTTATAATAATCCATTTACATGATGACTTACACTGTTAGTTGCAGAGTTAAATGACTGCATTGATAATGCCCCCGCATTATATCATTCTGCTAAATATAACGCTACAGCCAACGAATGGTTAGCTTATCATAAAGAATAACATGAAAGAGAAAAAGGAAGCCTGGCTTGTCCAAAGTTTGCAACATTTGCCTGTAAGCACTCACAATATAACACTCATTAGATAACAAGATCAGACTATTATGAATTGAGACTTGAGGAGATTAGTGCACCTGAGTAGCAGCCTTGCATTTATCCAAATATTACAGAACAAGTGTCTGTTTCTAAACCTTTTTTCAAAAATCAGTAAAATGTCTTTTATTTTTTTCATCCCACCTTTAGAAGTGCATATTGTGTTACATATCGTAGGTTACTTCAGGCAGGCCATAAAACCGCATTCAGTCAGCTAATCTCATTGCCTGCATAAATATGATCACAGTTCAGCTGATACCCTTATACTCGTCCAATTTGCAAATCTCTCATAATGACTTCCAGCACATCCTGGGTAGTGTAGCTGAGTGTCAAGCGACAGAGATGACATTTAGCACCTTCCAGTGTGAGGCCATAGCTCTCGGCCGGAAAAAGTTGAGATGCCTCTGGGTTGCTCAGGGGTTGCGGCTCCAAATAGACAAGTTAAAGTATCTTGGGGTCTTGTTTCACAAGTGAAAGTAAAATGGAGTGGGAGATCGACATTTGGATTAGTGCATAGTCTGCAGTGATATAGATGCTGCGCTGATCTGTTATAAAGAAGAGCTAATCATGAATGCACAGCTGGTGATTTACTGATAATAGCAATAAGATCCCAGATAAAAGCAGCACCAATGAGCTTCCCCCACAAAAGTCTGGGCTCAGCCGCAGAGACAGTATGAGGCGTTGGGTGTTCAAGAGGCGCTCGAGACCTAAGAGCTGCCTGGGCTGTCCTTAGGTGAGGTATTTCGGGGGGAAGAACCAAGGGCAGAGCAGATATGCTTGAGTGATTATAGCTGGCTTGGTAATGGTTTAGATGGAAGGATGGATGATTGAATTGCATTCTAGTCAGAACACAGTGGCTGCACAACTGCAAGCCACTTTGCAACCCATCTTACTTTTAGCTTCTTTTTTTCATGATGTCATCATCTGTCTTCTTTTTTGGTCTTGCTACTCACTGTATGCCTTGGGTGGGGGATGAGGCTTTTAGGACTGCAAGGTTCTAGAACAGAACCATGCAACCAGGTAAACATTATTGCAGATGGAGATAACAATCTTCTTTTGATTATAGTGAATAATAGTGGGTTTTTTTTTTAATACAGAGCCAGGTTTGCTCTTTCCCCTACTTCCATTCTTTATGTAAAGCTGAACTGATACTGGTTATAGCTTCATATTCATTGTAAATACTTGTCAGTAATATAAATCTTCTCATCTAACTATCAGCATTATATTTTATCAAATGTCAAACTCATCATTTAATTGCTGATTTTAGACATGAAATTATCTTGACACTCATTGCTGTTTGCGTTAGGTGACCCTCTTATATTTACAGTGTTACTCAATAACTCAGTCATGTGTTTTGATCAGGATTTTACTCCATACAGGTCCAGAGTGAGTATCTTTTACTACATGCTGTGATGGGCTAACTCATACTTTATTAGATTATTGTAACAGCAAAACACATGCTTTTAATTTTTTTCACAAGAAAACATCTCTTTTCATTCTCCTTCTCTTTTGTGATTCCCATCCACAATGTAAATGCCGATTCCCAGAGTTGTAATACACCACAGACAGCAGGGGACATGGTGCAGACAATGAGTCCTCAAAAAATATGCTCTAAAATTGATCTTGCAAACCTCACAGCTTTTCCAGCATGCAGGGCTAAAACAATGCATTACAGATGTCTTAATATATGCAACCTATATATCAATAGAAAAGAAACATAGAAGGATTTTTGATTGAATTGCATATTAGTAAGATTTAATCCATTTAAAATATTGGTTACACAATACTGGAATTGTTCAAATTCATATCTTCTGAAACGATATGGCCTCAATCTGAAAGATCTCAAGAAATTCCCAGAAATGTGCCTGAGAAAGCATCAAACATATGTCCATCATCAGCTGAAGCAAAGGCGCTGTTTTCTCCAAGAGGAGATTGGGCAAGTTAACAATAACAGGGCAGGATGCCACACCACAGTGTTGTGTAACTGACAAGCAAGCACAAAGTTTGGGAAATGTTGCCTGTGTTCATGAATGAGAGTGAACAAGGACACTCAGAAAGTCATTTTCAAACCACATTTGCTCTTTGTTTTTAGGCCTTGCTCAAAGTTAGCATTCGGCTTAATTGGGCAGTGTCAACAAATTTACTAGTATTGAGAAATTTAACTTTATCCCTTTGGCTTTTGCTTACTTTCACACGCACACTCTGATGAGATAAACAGCCCCCCATAACTGCACTGCAAGGCGTTTAAATACCCTTCTATGCTGCTGTAAAGCAGACCCTTTAAAGTCAGCCAGCTAGCTGAAGATAAAGAGTTTTATGTTAACATTCATTTCAAAAAATCCAACAGATCTGGGAGGTATTTGGGTGCAAATACAAGCCACATGTGAGATGTGAGGGACTGAGTCAAACTTCAAAAACCTTCTACCAAAAGGGCATGAAAAGCCACATGAGGTCAACGTTTGGCATTGCAATCATTCACCTACTTCTGCTGCTCACACCTTTGTCATATAATGTGCACATGTGAGAATGCAAAGGGAAAAAAAACACACAAAACCTACACATGTCACATCTGACCTCACTAAAATTCAACTCCAAAAGCCAGTGTCTGTCAGGTATGTAGTTCTTGGAAACACACCAACCAATGCTAGACAAATGCAATCCATTCTGATTAGACCAAAAATGTCCACGCTATCCTTCCATTATTGCAAATCTAAAATGACACCAGATGCGACTGTTGCACAAAAACATAGCTGCAACGTTGTTTTGAATGTGAGGCAAAACCCAGCTGTTCTCAGTAGGTAGGAGACTCATGTTGTCAGAATCTGTTTCTGGCGTCAGATCACGCATTGCTCCTGGCAGCATTGAAAGGAGGACCGAGAGAATCTTTTCCCTGCAGGGCGTCATAACTAACACCACCTGAGGACAGTTTGATTTAATCCTGCTCAAAATGTGATGTTAGTTCAGTCCTGGTGCACTGACGTTGTTTGTGTTCCTGTTTTGACTTTCTATGAAGAGTCTTCCTTTCATGCTCACTGTGTTCAACACCATGTCTAAATTGATTGAGCGCCTTTAAAGCACCGCTCAAACTCTTTGGCAGCACAGTGTTTTTCTGTCATTTTCTGCCATTTGCACAAAGCCCACACAGTCATAGCAGGGTGGCATTTGATACACAAAACATGTCAATCCTTTGTATTATGACATTATACATTCTTATCACAATCTTTGCACCCTGTAAAAGAATTTGAAACAATTTCATTCACCACTAGAAAAGCACATACAATTCCACAGACTGGTATTTTGTACCAACTATGGGTCAAATGACTACATATAATCTAAAATAGTGTTAATCAGAGTGATTAATCTACAAATAATTATGCCCTAATTCAGTTCCTCTAAGCTCTGTGGACCCTTATGATTCACCTCCATGCTGTTTTGGTGCAGCCTTACCATTCCCACCTTCTTAATTTTTAGCTGGACAATTTGTAGGAAAGACTTACTGCCCATTTGTGTTTAGCATCAGGTGACAGACAACGCTTCAGTAAGAAACATCAATATAAAATTGAAAGGGTTTAGACAGGAAACTGTTTATTAACACGTCTCAATTTTACAATTATGTCATTATTGTTCTTTTTTTATCTAAAAAGTGACTTGGGGTTCTAACTTACTGTAAATCTCAAAATGTCAGTTTGTGCTTGTTGTTATAGCCTTTGCATCATTATATTGACTGAGACATCTAAGACCACTGTGGTTGAGTAATAAAGAGGGTTTATGGCAGACAGTGGCTTTCTTTAACAAGTCTCATCCTGTTTATCCAAATTACAACGTCAATAGTTCACAGTGTAAAGGTTTCTCCAAAAGGGCTTTTGTGTGTGCGTGTTTTGCTTTCAGCATGTGTGCATTAGCTCATCCAAATGAGTAATAAGTGTCCAAAAGCCATAAAAGGACATTGTTGACTCATCTTGTTAGTGGAGTGCTACAGGCTGTCCCAAAATGAGACATTTGGAACCAGAAAATAACTTCCACGCAAAGACCTGCTGCTCTTTCTGTCCAGCACAGGCACATAATAAAACGTATCCATTACAGTATAAGCAGGACTTATTTTGCACATACTTAATCTACATCAACCTTTGTGCAACCGTTAATCAGATTTGATCTGATCTGACCCAGTTTCCCAGCTCTCAAATTAAATGGGTAACAAATCGCATACATACCACAGTGCGAAGTGACTGCAGAGAGGCCAAAGCAGAAAACCGTCTTTGTGCCATACATATACTTCAGAAAGAGCTTTAGCTCGTACAACTGTGAAATTAATATTTTTTTCTATGTTTCCTCATCAATATCACTGATGTGTGGCATCCCATTCAGGGTCGTGGCTGTGAGCTTCGTAATCATGCTCCATCAATTCTGTCCAAGGCCAGCTGGTTGTCATTCAGTCAAAATCTTCAAAAGGTAAATTTCAGTCCAGCATTTAGAGTGTTAAGAGAGTTTCCTTCAAGTTATTAATGACTTGAAAAAGATATAACTCCCTGGATTATATGAATCATGGTTACTTCAATGAAATTGCCTTATTTTGTTTTTATTTTGTTTTGTCATGCAATATTATACCATCATTTCTGATCATTCTCTTCATCCATTTTTTTCTGTTTATTATTGTTATCTTCTGGCCTTCAGATCTGAGATTATTCACAGAATTTAAGGTCAAGGCTTAAGAGACCCAGTTACTCCTGCTATTTTCATTGAATTTCACAATTGCATAGATAAGTGGCTGGCACACTGGCAGACTGTTTATCAGTGTTGCTTCACTGCAAGAAGCTGCCCGGCTCTTGAGCGTGATGCTCTCCCTGTGCCAGCATGGGCTTGCTTGTGCACACCAGCTTCTTCCTACAGTTCAAAGAAATACATGTTAGGTCAACCGGTGATATAATACTGAGGTAGACAAAGTGTTTGTAGGGTATGGAATGAAGCACTGTATGAAGGTATGGTTAAAAGGGGACTCTGAGTATTCAGTAAGACTAGAAACAACAATATATAAATCCAAGTAGACTATATTAACAGGCTTAAAATCAAAGGTGGTTCGGTCGCCATTGTCTCTCCACTTTATTAAGTACTGGTTCCAGATAGTTGAAAATCATGTTAAAATCTTCTTTGTTTTTCATCAAACATCCCTTCAAATATCAAAATATTTCCTGGTATGCAGAGCTTATTTTTCTCTCCTTTCAAAAAAAAGAAAAAAAGAAGATTTATTTACATCCGAGAAACCAAGACAGTGACCAAGGACAAAAAATTTTTCTGTTTTGTGTTAACTATGAGTGCATGCAAGCAGTGTGTGAGATAAATTCAACAGAACAATGAATTAGACATGCTTTTATTTCCCGTTTCTTATGAGGAACATGAGCAGTAACTGAGAGAGAAGGCCGGTGGACAAAGTGTACAAAAACACAGAGGCTGTGACGAGAGGCCTTTTGAAATATATACTTTAAGGTAAAAAAAAATCAAATAATTAAGCAGTTAAATCAGATCTTACCCTTGTTATTATTTTTACCAGAACATAATTTGTTTAAATTATATGCATCAGTCATCTGAAACTACACTGATCACTCATCTCTCACCACTCTGTGTGAATTAGCTTTGGCCATTTGTCCATGCTAAGTGCACCAACAGAGCAGAGTTAAAGGTATCAGGCTGCAATAATATTTACCTTAATTTCTCAGAGAACAAAAAACATAACTGTACCTGGCTCAGCTGGGCTACCTGGTCAGTTCTGCTGTGTGTGTAGTTCTGTAGCAGGTGGTGCTAGAAGAAGAAGAAAGAAGAAAGTGTGTACATTATTGTACTTTATTGAGCCCCGTGGGGAAATTGCTCTCTGCATTTAACCCATTCACTCAGTGAAGCAGTGGGCAGCCATTGGGCACCCGGGGAGCAGTGTGTAGGGACGGTACCTTGCTCAGGGGTACCTCAGGGTAGCTGTTAAGGGGAATCGAACCCCCGACCTTCCGATCATGGGGCAACCACTCTACCTACTGAGCTATCCCTGCCCCCCCATCCCTGCCCTACAGTAACTGTGCTAAGGTCATGGTGGAGTCGATACTAGTCTGCCAAAAAAATCAGGTGGTTTCTTCTTGGTCTGCCTCTCCCACTTTCCTAATGGATTTTAAATAGTTTTGAGACATCATGTGACACAAAACAATCAGCCTGTGTGTGAGTACTGTCTCCTTTAAATCGTCAGTGTCATAACAGCTCTAATCTAAATATCATCGCTAATCTGTGTTTAACAGACTGACATAAAAATAACAGATATAGCTGGTAATACGTGATATTCAAACAAGGCCTCTTCTAGGGAACAGTCACAGCAATCTTACCATCATCAAGTTACTCCAGTTATTTAAGAGGCTTTGTTTAACATGTCACATGGCAGTATAATGTGACTGTGTTTTTGAAGTGTGGTTTCTTGGTTCCTTTGTTTATTGCCCCCAAATCCCCATTATCCTATCAGAGACTGCGAGTACATGGGGAAACTGCTCACCACGTTCAGTTAGGAAGAGTTAGGCCTTACATCTGGATCTGTGATACTATTAGCTTTGAGCATTTGTGAGGCTGTGCAACAACCAACACGTTTCATCCTGAAGCAGTTAAATCGGCCTTTGCAAATCACATGTAACTAAATCTCCTTATTTACCCCCATCTAGAATCTAGCTTACCACAAGTTATTATTACGATAACAGACAATAACCGCCTAAACTTCGATATATACAGCCAAACTGCCTGTAGTTCCTCTGTTCTTTCTATTTTGAGAATAAAAAGGCTTTACCTTTAACGTTACAATAAACACAAACTTTTCCCCTATTGTTGCCTCAAGTGTCATTAAAAGAGAGAAAAAGCAAGAGGGAGGTATGATTGATGGCTTTACCCCCACTGGTTTTGAGATTCATACTCTCTGTAACAGATCTAACCTATAACAGATGTGTGAGCTGTGTGTATCTGTGTGTGGATGTGTGTCTTCACAAATGAGAAAAAGAGAGAGACCAGCCTCTCTAGGCCTTTCTGTATTTCCACATCACCCGTTCAAGGATAGGTTTAGAACTTTACACAACTTTCTGTCTGATTTAAAAGAAAATTCAGGCAGACATATGCATATGCTTCTTCGTCCTCGTAAGATTGCTTGTTTACTTGCTACCTCTGTAACAGTCCTGGCTCTGTGTGAAAAAGAAAGCAAATAGGCATTTTTCAGGAAGTGTCTGACTGTTTCCTTAAGTTTTGTTTAGAGTAACCAAACTATCACAAGAAAATGTAAGCCCCTTGGAAGCTAATGATTTGAACAAGAACAACGATTGATACCTTTTTATTAAAGGCGATATACTTAAATAAATCAAGCTGACACTACATGGTTGTTTTCATCATTTAAAAACAATGTGTCAGTCGAATTGAAAAAGCAAATAAACCTCGATATTAAGTACCAAATCAATAAATTTAGAAAAAGGGGTTCCAGATTGAGAATACTACAGCCAATGAGCTTGACTTTCTCTGGACGTGACGGGAAAAGACTGTATTATGTAACCCGTTGACATGTAGTGTCTGCTGAGGTCTTTGCTATTGAGGCTTGCAGAGACATTTTGACAAAATCTAAAGAGTTATTTAAGGCCTCCATAAAACTAACTAACTAATCCCTATCCCAATATAACAAAATCCAAAAAGGTGTTCCATATTTCAAATGAAAATTTTGGCCTTAGACCAGAAACTTGGCTTGTTATCAAAAGAAGTGTTAGAGAAGCCCAAAACTTTATCAATGGATCTGCAGGTTTAGTTAGTTGTTGGTGTCAGGGTTCATGCGTCTACAATGAAAAAGCAATTGGCTGAATCTCAAAGGCATACCAAAAAAAATATCTTATCCTAAAAGAACATTAGAGTGACAACAAAGTTTGGCAATGGACATGAACTTCAAGAGCTCTTGGAATAATGTGCCCCAGACAGATGAATCAAAGACAGAGTTGTATGGCCACAGTTTTGTACAAATCAAAGAGTGTCACGGTCTGGGGGGCAGACCGTGGGGGATGTAGGAGAAATAGGACCCAAACGCTGGACTTAATGGAATGAACAGTGGGTTTATTTACAGTGAGGTAATGGTACACCACACATTGAATCTCCAAAAGTGCTCCCTCGACTCCCGTGACGTGTCTTCTCCCAAGTGCTGGTATCCCGTGCTCTCTGCCCCTGTGCCTTCACACACCCCGTGTGTCTTGCAGTCCTGTGTTCCGCTGTCCTCCTGGGGAAAAACACAGACACAGCCGTTATGGCACCAACTCCGGCAGGCATACACTTTAACAACACTAGAAACACTGACATGGAGTCTAACTCAACGATCCTGCGCCGGAGGAAGCTCCATCGCTCTGTTAAGTAGCTCCCCCGACGATCCTGATCAGAAGCAGGTGTGTGGTAAGCTAGGCGTGACCAGCAGCTGGCAGGGCCACACCCATCAGGCCTGCAGGTGGCTGTCCTTCATCCTCCAGCCTCACACACACACACACACACACACACACACACACACACCAGCATGGAACACAAGAGCACAGTGCAGCAAACGTACATCCAATACACTAATAACAATAAAGGTCCACACTGTTCACGAACCCCGAGTCCCCGGCACCGGGTCCGTGACAAAGAGAGTTTTTTAGGGGAAAAATCCCATACCAACAGCAAAGTATTGTAGAAGAAATGTTATAGTTTGGGGTTGCTTCACTGCCGGAGGGATGGGGCAGCTTGTAGTCATTAATCCAACCACGATTGTTGCATCATATCAAAGAGTTCTCGAAGGTAATGTTGAAGCTGAAATTGAAGTATCTAACTAGATTGTGCAAACAAAGGGATTGCTCAAAAAGAGCATTACATCAAGCTGAACTGTTGCAGGTGTATTTTAAACAGGCATTACATGCAATAAAACTCTCAAACACATCACATTTGAATGCACTCCACATGAAAGAGTGGTTTGAAATCAAGCCAATGATACATGCTGGTGGACAACTATGGAAGTTTCAAAGAGGCGCAAATGTTTCCAAATATGTCAAAAACTTCGCATTTACATAAAGATTTTCAAAGTTATATTTTTGGACAGTTTATTTTTACTGTGTTTTATTCTGTTGGCCATTCGCGTAGCCGAGATCCATGTTTAGATGATGAAAAAGTGGGTTTGTTGTTTGATAAACACTTCCTGTAAACACAACAGTATCCCATTGGAGAGAAATATGTTGTAATGAGCATGTGGCACATGTGGATTGTAATAATTTCCAGGTTAATATCTGCCAACAATCAAGCCATTTCCACTGCAATGCATTTAACTATTTAAGTAGCTAGGACAGAATTATTCCTAGCATGTTATCTCATCTATTATCACAGGTTTCCAGGTGGATCACGGCAGATAATCAAAACATCCCTTGATAAACCACAGTGGATTTCTGGTAGATTATTCTGAAGGAAAGACAAAGTGGATACCAAACATCCTTATGATTCTAATATCAGCAAATAAGTAGGGAGACAAGGAAACGGCTATTTTGAGAGCAGCTCAAAGAACCTTGTTGTGTGTGTGTGTGTTAAAATAAGATTGTTTATGTATGAGACCGTTCCATAGGTGTGTCCATTATGCCACCGGTGACCCTCACATTCCCTCCTGTGCAACATCATGTCACTTCCCTTCTTTGTTTCCCCACTCAAGAGGACCTTTCTAAAAATGTCTTTTTGTTTAAAGAATCTCAACAGCCCTCCTTCCTCCTTCGCTTGGCAGTTTTGCGTGTATGTGCTTGTGCTTCTACATTCACTGTACCACATATAGTTGGTCCCAAAAACAGGAACTGTTGAGATGCAGATGAGGATGCTGAAGGGTGTGTATCTTCCTCTTGGGTTTCTACTTATGTACAGTTAAGGATCTACATTCAAGATTTAGACACCAGGGACCTGAATATCCCTACAGCCTTTATTTAGAATGAATGAATCAGAATGGGGTTTATTGCCAAATGTTGAGCAGGTTTACAACATTAGGAAATTGCTGCGGTGCTTCAGTGCAAACATAGTGTCATAAATAGCACTTAAATAGACATGGAAAAAAATAAAAGTAGAGATAAGAATTAAAAGTGCTACGTGGAAAGATATGTGCATGAGATATACATGAGATATATACATGAGAATAAGAATTAAGAGTGCTACGTTGAAAGATATATACATGAGTGCAGGTGGTGATCAGTGCCAAACATGGAATGATGCAGTGACACAGCATAGGGTCATGTGTTAGTGGCGGGTACAGTCATATGGTTATTGTTCATGTGTCCAACAGCAGAGGGGAAGAAACTGTTCTTATGGCGAGAGGTTCTGGTGCGAATGGACCGGAGCCTCCTGCCTGAGGGGAGCAGGTCAAACAGACTGTGTCCAGGGTGAGAAGGGTCAGCTGAGATCCGAGCTGCACGCCGCAATGTCCTGGAGGTGTACAGGTCCTGCAAAGATGGGAGTCTGCAGCCAATCACCTTCTCAGCAGAGTGCACAACACGCTGCAGTCTCTGTTTGTCCTTGATAGTGGCTCCAGCGTACCACACGGTGATGGAGGAGGTGAGGATGGACTCGATGATTGCATTCATGCTTTAAACATTTTGTACCTCGCACCTCAGATGATTCATCTTTACACAGGGTAACCTCTGGTCCTGACCACAGCATTGGACTCCAAGTGTCTCTTGAGACCTTTTAGCAACTGTTCATTTAATTTGGATAGATATGATGTAATGGTCTCTTTGGGATCCCCATGCCTATGTTGAGGTGTTGCAGCAACAGCAGAGTAAAGCTGTATTAAATTGCCGTGGGATTTCATCAGTTAAGGCTGGTCACATTTGAAGAGACTGAGCCCTCTCATAAGTACTGAAAATACACAAAAACACACTCATTTATTTGAAGTCAGAGAGAGGAACACATGTGTTTCTCTTCAGTGGAAAGTGGCACTTGTCCAGGTAAATTTGTCACTTCCAGTCTTCCAACACCAAAGCATCCCTCTTTGTAGTAGTACAACAATAAGAATCTGTAGTGGTTAGGATGCACCAGGCTGGCGGCGCTGATAAGCGGACCTCAGGGGACTGGTCTGGCATGGATGAAGCAATTCCGTCTCCTACCCTCCCCAGAGGGACTGCAGCTTCACAGGGAAGAGGACATGAAGATTATAAGAACCCATTGAATATGGATCTTATGAATTTGTATGTATGTGCATATTATAGCTTGTTATGCTTTGATTAGGATTAATTGTCTTTTAGCAATTCATTTGAGTCCGTCTTTAAATGCCACTGTTTACCGGGCTGTGATTTTCTGAATTCTGCAGAACTTTTCAAGCATCTTTAACTTTTTACTCTACATGACCTGCTCAGCAACCAGTAGGCAAATAGAGCTAGCTAAACATGCATGGCCCTGAGGGGCCAAACGGACTGCAACTTAAGAAAACACCAGCAATTAAAAAAAGCGCTGCAAAAGCACACAAAACACAACGGAAATAGGAAAAACGACAATGGAAATTGTATGAATCATGATAAAACACACCTACCATGTTTTGGGTTCCTGCAACTGGTCCGTCGGGTTATTGTCTCCTATTTCTGTTTTGTTTTTTCTTATTTCCGTTGTGTTTTGTGTGCTTTTGCAGTATTTTCTTATTTCTGCTGTTTTCTTAAGTTGCAGTCCGTTTGGCCTCTCAGGGCCACCGTAGGAATACAGCTCTTTTCACTTCCCACAATTCATGCGCCCATCAAACATAGCTTTCCAGGGTAAAGGTACTCTGCTAAATTTGTTGCACCAAAATGTCTTTTTCACTCCTTATAATACAAATACTACTCGTCTGATCTATTTTGAGAAGATCCAAATCTCCTGTAGCAAGCAATTTTCCAATGTCTGGAAGTAGAGACCAGAGGATGTGCAATAGTCTCCTTCTCAGACCACTTAAATTACAAAATGCTGATAGGTTTTCATGGATTTCTTTTTTGTCCAATGATGCTAAAGACATGTTGCTTACCCCAGCTATCTATGCTGAGTGATGTTTTAAGACACAGGATACAGTTTTCATTGTCAGTGTCACCTTGTTGACCCAACCATCCAGCAGGGCCTCCATGTTAAGATGTTTTACAGCACCATAATGTTATGCTGCTTCCGCCTTTGCCTCAAAAAGAGAAAAGTCACGATTGATTTATATTTATGGTTGCATTTTGCTGTTGATTGTCCTACACTTGGAAATACTCTGTACTGTTTGCTGGAAAATCATTCATTCAACTCAAACGAACACTTCATCTTTGTAGATTTGTATTTTCTTAGAAGTTGGAAGTATATGCAGAATATGTTGACAATGAAAAATGTACATGTATTTTTCTGCCTTTAAAATGACAACATTCAAGTATTCAGTACTTAAAGATACTGTAACTTCTGTTTCTTGATCGCCTCTATCCTTTGTCCCTTCCTCTTACCACTTCAAGTCATTTCAAAACATCTTGCTTTCTACCCACTCTAAGTTGACCTCCCACTCAGCTTATTAAAGGACATCACAGTCCACTGCTCGAGTTGCAGGCTTGTGAGTTTGTTTTCCGGTATCACAGATCTGCTCTGTCAAAGAGAACGGTAGGAGCCAGGGAGGCACCACATTTTGCTCTTAATACGGATGTCTGCTTCAAAACCGAGTGACAGTCCCACAACCAACTATCATATTGAATACAGAATGAGAATACCATATGGTCTGCTACCAGGGATGAGAGGAAATGAGGAGGGACACAGACAGTAGGGAAACAGACAGAGGTAAAATGAAAATTAAGGGAAGTGAAAGGCGGACTGAAAGGAGAACACTTTTGCTGTGTGGAGTCTTTTTGAGTTGAACCAGCAGAAGTCTGCTTTGAAGAGAGCCCTCAGGGGCTTTGAGTGCAGATAAAGGGAAAGGAGAGAAGAGGAAATAAGTGTGTTTATTCTGTGTGTGTTTGTTGTTTGAAGATCAGTTCAGAAAGCCAATTTGACACATCATTGAGGCTGTGCTTCACTTGGCATTTGAAACAATACTGAATCTCACGGTTTGGGCCCTAAAGGACCCCAGCCAGCGAACTGACCTCTTGATCAAACCATTTACTACCACCCACTGCACTCAGATCAGTTACTTGAGACCCCCACTAGGCCTCTTCTAGCCAGATAGGAGTGTTTCATTCCCTGGCAATCTGCTGTTTTACTTGTCAGTCCAAACTAAACACATTTCAAAAAGCAAGGCCAGCACACAGGCATTGTCACACACCTCACATACACACAGTTTTTGTTTGCCTGGCTGTGGATCAGAGCACATCAGTACTTCAGCACTAATACAAGCCTTTGGAGAAAATAGCATCCTGTGGCAGCACTGACTCCAGCCCCTCCATCCACAGCAGTATGATAACTCCAGGCAAGAACCCAGATATACACAAAAACACACACAACCTATTTGCACATAAACACAGCCACACATAAAGCTAGCAATTGGCTACCATACACCTCAACTCTCATAAATACAGAGGGCCCCTGGGCTTTGATCCTTCCTGGCCAACGAAAGACTGACTAATGACTTAACAACAGAAACATGCGTTAACAGCTTTTTCTGACTCTTCTAATGTTTGCCAGGTTCTGGTAGTCATTGTGCTTCAGAGGGCGAAACACAACCAGGAGACTCCAGCAACATGTAGCATACTCTTAGTTCAGTATTTCACCTGAGTGTCTTAGTATAGCACCCTCTACTCTTATTACACACTTTCAGGCAGTGGGGCTGATAGAAAATTGTTTGAAAACTCTGCTGTCATTGTTTTAAAATCTGTTATGAGACTGAGACTTGGAAGGAGGATTTGCCAGATCACAGATTGTGGTTCATGTCTAGGGATAAGGAAAATAGTGTCAGGTTTGGCAGACAAGTCGTTACTTGAAAATAATCTTTGCGGAAAAAGGAAGAAACTAAGTCATCTTATGGGATCTGTTCATCCAGATCTTTTACTCTCTGTGGTATTTCAACCCAGGTGCTGAGTCGAAATGACCACTATTTTTCAATATTAGTAATTTATTTTTTTATACAGTGCTAATAATAATGAAAAACTGCATTTGGACTAATTCATGTGATTATATTGCTTGTGCTCTCTGTAGCACCTCTGCTCTACTCTCTTCACTTGTACTCTTTTATCACTCTGTTCTTGGCATGATCGAACAAGTCGTTAACCTTATCTCACAGCTCTCTGGTGGTTATACGGCTCTGTGTTTTCTCTTCCAGTACTGTTCTGTTGAAATCTCTGCAGATTAATGTTATACTATTTATTGTCTCTCTATGATTTCATTTTCTTTCTTTGCTGTCCCCTCCCCCAATCAGACTCCCTAAGTAAAATTCTGTCAGAGGTTTCCTTTTGTTCCTTTTGGTGTCACCAAGTGCTGGCTTATAGAGATTCATTGGCTTTATCTGTTTATTACTGTAATGTCTTTTTATTACACTGTCACTGTCATTAATTATTGATTTCAACTGGATTTAATTAGTTTGCCAACACCAGCGTATCATTAATCCTGTCAAGTAAGATCTATATTCATAGCTCTAGAAAGCAGCTGGAATCTTCTATTTTAGAAGCACCTCCATCAAATGCCTCATATTTGTAGTTTTTTAGTGTGTGTGTGTGTGTGTGTGTGTGTGTGTGTGTGTGTGTGTTGGGGTGGAGTGGGGTGGGACAGGACAGTTCTTCTTGTTGTTTTGGGTGGAGGGGGGGAAGCTGTGACTCTGGGGTCAGGAGTCTGACGTCACTGCCTTGCTGGTGTTTGACAGACAGGATTTCCTATCAGCAGGTTGTTTACCTGGTGCCCCGTGTGTCAAAGAGGGCAAGACCAGCACCTGAACCCTGGAAATTATAACCCTGTGCAAGGCATCTGGCCTTTTTTGTGTGTACATCCAGAACCACTGAAATACTGGTGAAAGAGTTTAAACACAGTTTGCTATCTGTTACTTTAATTTTCTTAATGCTGGTAAAATATGTTCTTTTTTTTCACTCTTTAGTGAGTTGGGAAAAACAGAGAAGAGAAAAGTAGAAGTCTCCCCTCCTCTTTTCAAGCTTTGCACCCCTACCTCAGCCCTTTGGTACCAGCAGCAGTTCAGCGCTGTCACTCAACATAGGCAGGAGTCCTCCATGCACACAAACACCACCATGCTTCCCCTCAGCGCTCACATTGCATACACCTGGTTTAAATTTGTGGGGTCAGAGGTGAGACATAGATGGATCATTATCATAGGTCAGACGTGAGGCAGGCAAAGAGAGTGGAGAGGCAGCTACATAACAGAAACACATACAGTGGATCTTACAGAAGTTATTCCAGGCTCTAGGGCCACTATTTTGATTGATCCTACTCAATTAGCCAGCATGTACAGTGGGGCAAAAAAGTATTTAGTCATCCACCGATTGTGCAAGTTCCCCCACTTAAAATGATGACAGAGGTCAGTAATTTGCACCAGAGGTACACTTCAACTGTGAGAGACAGAATGTGAAAAAAAATCCATGAATTCACATGGTAGGATTTGTAAAGAATTTATTCGTAAATTAGGGTGGAAAATAAGTATTTGGTCACCTCAAACATGGAAAATCTCTGGCTCTCACAGACCTGTAACGTCTTCTGTAAGAAGCTTTTCTGTCCCCCACTCGTTACCTGTATGAATGGCACCTGTTTGAACTCATCATCTGTATAAAAGACACCTGTCCACAGCCTCAAACAGTCAGACTCCAAACTCCGCCAAGGCCAAGACCAAAGAGCTTTCGGAGGACACCAGGAAAAGTATTGTAGACCTGCACCAGACTGGGAAGAGTGAATCTACAATAGCTTGGTGTGAAAAAATCAACTGTGGGAGCAATCATCAGAAAATGGAAGACATACAAGACCACTGATAATCTCCCTCCATCTGGGGCTCCACGCAAGATCTCATCCCGTGGGGTCAAAATGATCATGAGAACGGTGAGCAAAGATCCCAGAACCACACGGGGGGACCTGGTGAATGACCTGCAGAGAGCTGGGACCAAAGTAACAAAGGTCACCATCAGTAACACACTACAACGGCAGGGAATCAAATCCCGCAGTGCCAGACGTGTTCCGCTGCTGAAGCCAGTGCATGTCCAGGCCCGTCTGAAGTTTGCCAGAGAGCACATGGATGATACAGCAGAGGATTGGGAGAATGTCATGTGGTCAGATGAAACCAAAGTAGAACTTTTTGGTATAAACTCAACTCGTCGTGTTTGGAGGAAGAAGAATACTGAGTTGCATCCCAAGAACACCATACCTACTGTGAAGCATGGGGGTGGAAACATCATGCTATGGGGCTGTTTTTCTGCCAAGGGGACAGGACGACTGATCCGTGTTAAGGACAGAATGAATGGGGCCATGTATCGTGAGATTTTGAGCCAAAACCTCCTTCCATCAGTGAGAACTTTGAAGATGAAACGAGGCTGGGTCTTCCAACATGACAATGATCCAAAACACACCGCCCGGGCAACGAAGGAGTGGCTCCGTAAGAAGCATTTGAAAGTCCTGGAGTGGCCTAGCCAGTCTCCAGACCTCAACCCCATAGAAAATCTGTGGCGGGAGTTGAAAGTCCGTGTTGCTCGGCGACAGCCCCAAAACATCACTGCTCTCGAGAAGATCTGCATGTAGGAATGGGCCAAAATACCAGCTACTGTGTGTGCAAACCTGGTAAAGACCTATAGTAAACGTTTGACCTCTGTTATTGCCAACAAAGGTTATGTTACAAAGTATTGAGTTGTATTTTTGTTATTGACCAAATACTTATTTTCCACCCTGATTTACGAATAAATTCTTTACAAATCCTACCATGTGGATTCATGGATTTTTTTTTTTCACATTCTGTCTCTCACAGTTGAAGTGTACCTCTGGTGCAAATTACTGACCTCTGTCATAATTTTAGGTGGGGGAACTTGCACAATCGGTGGCTGACTAAATACTTTTTTGCCCCACTGTATATATATTACTCATCCTTTCCTATCATCAACTGATAAGACATCTCCCACTGAGGGCATTAGAGTGTTGATTCGTGGAAATGTTGCAACAGTACGTATCACGACGTCACCTCCCTGGTGACTAAACTTTTGGCAATGAGTGTTTAATCCTGGAGTGGGCAAATGTGAGGGACCAAGCAGCAAAGGCATAGAGGACACAGGAAAAATGTTTTTAAAATGGGCTTTTTAAAAATTTTAACCCCCCAAAAAGTTTAAAAAGATAAAGTCCAAAATATAATTAGCGGGCCGATAAAAGAGGTCAACTAAATATAACTCTGTGAACTTCCAGAAACTTAACCAAACAAAGAAGACACAACTTAACTCACAAACTGACCTAAAAAATAAAGACACAGGAGGGTAACTTTTATTGGCCAAACCATTTACACACAATAGGGGGAAACAAAACCAAAACAAATACTAACTAAGCACAAAATAACATAACTAAACCTAAAACACTGACAAGCACTTGGTTGGTCTGCTGCTGAGCAGGCATTGTGTTTTCAAAGTCCTCAGCCCTTGGCCACACCTTCTGCCCAGACAGGAAACAGCCACCTCCCCAAACCAGGTAACTCAAAGAAACAGAAACATAATTAATATAACAAAAAATTTTTTTTAAAAACCACACAATACTATTATGTGCGTGCTTCATAGTATCACAGTTAGGTTTAAGTGAAGACATATTACTGAAATAACTGCAAACGAAACTAATGAGGTGAATGTATGGACTGATTTTACCCATGTGTGGCTGATGCCATCACAGCAACAATGCCCCCCCCCCCCCCCCTCCTGTAATTTCCAATGGTAATTCACAAATGCAGGCAACCACATGGACTACCTGATAATATCACTAAACAAACATGACTGGAAAAAAGGAATAAGAATTATTTCACAACTTAAAAGGTTTTGTTTTTGATTTAACCATATACTGGCTAAAAAAATAACATACATGGTATCATGTGCCTTTGTTGGAAAAGTTTGGATGAGTTTTTTTCCATGCAACAATAACTGAGGGATGTTCCTGGTTATCTAGATCTCATTGTGTGGATTAGTTCTTGCCAGAATGATCTCATAAAGAAAGCACTATTTCTGTATTTATTAGCTTACATAACTTGTGTAACCTTTCCAAGAGCACATGTGTGTTATTTATTTTGTCTTTTGTCTCTATTACAAATGTAATTCAACCCTACTCAGCAGGTTTATGGAGACTCAATCCCAAGGTCACTTCAATCCATCAGTTCTTGTGTAAGAGCTAATGACAGCACCACAGCACTAGATCACTAACTTGGCTTATTCAGAAGGTTGTCATTGGAGTTCAGAAATGTTTCAAGATCCTATAATAATAATGATGAATGTGTTTGTATTGATGCAATGAAGCCACACAAACTTAGCAAAAAAAACAAAAGGGCACATGTGGCCGTCTTACCTGCAGATTTATCTGCATATAATCTAGACCTCCCGTCATTTCACTCATAGCCTAATGTAGCTATAACTTTTTAAAAGTGAAGTTTAAACTACACCCATTTTTTAAAGAGATTTAGGAGGTTAGAAATGAGCCAGATGATGGAGCTTATTCACTTGTCAACCTTTTGTGTTGTCTGCACAGACTCAGTGCTGTAAAAAAAGAAAAGTATTTGCCTTCTTCCTGATTTCTGGAAGAAATTTGTCACACTTACGTGTTTCAGACCATCAATAAAATTTCAAGAATTAGACAAACATAACCTGAGAAAAATACAAAATGCAGTTTTCAAGTAATAGTTTGATTTATTAAGGGATAAAACCTTTCCAAACCTACATGGCCTTATGTGAAAAAGTAACTGCCCCCTAACTGGTTGTGGAATGAAATAAAATGTAAATGTTTCTGATAAGCAGTGCTGGTCAAGTTACTTGAAAAAAGTAATCAGTAACTAATTACTGATTACCTCGCCCAAAAAGTAATCCTGTTACTTTACTGATGACTTATTTTCAAAAGTAATTAATTACTTAGTTACTTTTTAAAAACATGATTTACAACCTGAATAGGTAATAAAGCAATAGATCTTTCAGCCCAATTCTACTTTTTCTACATAATCCATCATACAAAATGTAATCAAATGGAAAAGTCTCTTTTTAAAACTTGTTTTATTAGTTTTAATCTTTTAACTTTATGCATCAAGCAAAAATTTAATTATATGCAACATTCTCTGACTGGAAGAAATTTGTTTAACATTTAAACCTATTTTCTGCACATTCCAGCACATAAAATAAAATAGTTTTTTGTGTTTACACTCACCCTTTCAAATAAATGCAAGTGAAACACAGCAGAAAATAAATAAAATCAAAGACTAGCAGTCCTGTTGCTCTATTTTCACCTGTATAGCAGGAGTGGGGCAGGTGGATGTTTGCCCTGGTGCAGATGTGCCGCAGCGGTCAGTGGAAGAATCCGCGAGTTTCTCGGTGAATTTCACATTCCCGTGGCAGCGTACTTGGTGCTTGCTTGGAAGTTTAGGGGGGGTGGGTTTTTCGCTGTAAAAAGAAGTTTTCTTCCCACGCAGTGAACAGAGGACGCTAATGTTTTTGTCACTTTTTACGGAATCAAACTCAAAGTAAGGTCAGTACTTCCATGCTTTAAATGCTGCACGGCCATAAGCTCTCCGGCACTCGATATATTATCCATTGTTGATCTTCACACGGCTGTTGCCACAAACATCGCACTCGCTTACGTCATTGTCATGAGACACTCTCGCAAAAAAAAAAAAAAAAAATCAAAAATCATAGTTTTAGTAACGCAGCACGCTTATGGAATAGTAATCCCTTACTTTACTCGTTACTTGAAAAAGTAATCAGATTACAGTTACAAGTAACTGTACTGTTACTGCCCATCTCTGCAGATAAGTGACAATGAGTCTTTCACATTCCTTGCTGATTTGTTTTTCTCAGGCACACAGGAGGGTTTTTTAGCATGAACGGCCAGTTGAAGGTCATGCCAAAGCATCTCAATCAGGTTTAAGTCTGGACTTTATAGGCCACTTCAAAACCTGAGAGCAGGAACTGATGGCCGGGCATTTTCTTTCAGGATTTTCTGGTAGACAGCAGAATTAATGGTTCCATCAATTATAGCAGTTCTCCAAGTCATGAAAGTTCAGTATAGCACAGTATCACCACAAGATTTGACTGTCGGTATGATGTTCTTTTTAATGAAATGCCAGGTTAGTTCAATGCGAGATGGAAAAGGACACAAACCTTTAAGAAAGGTCAACTTTTGTCTCATCTTGTCATGGCTACTGAACGGACTCACGCGCAGACAGTTCTTTCTAAGAGAACAAAAGGAGATTTATTTACAACAAGGATCACCTCAGTGCTATATATATGTACAGTGAGTTGGGAGGGGGGTCCAGGGCTCCAGGGAGAGAAGGAGGGGGGGAAATCCACACACACGCTTCCTCTTCCCCACAGTCACCGCCACAGCTCCTCCGCACACACGCACTCCTCTTCAGCCGCACTCGCTCCAAAACTCCACACACGCTGCCACACCCGGGCAGGTCCCGTGATTTGGTCCAGAAGAGGGATATCTACGCACAGAAGTTAACGTTAGTTCCACAGCAAAATACATACAGTGGATTCTTTTGAAAATGCCAAGAGCACGAACTCAGGAGGTTCAACGTTCCAGCGGTGAGCTGCTCTGTGCCACTGCCTTAAATAGCAGCTGGGGAAATCAGCCAGATCAGCAGCAGGTGGACACAATCACACAGGTGCGTGGGCCAAGAGCGAGAGCCCGTAACGAGCTCCATCCAGGCAGAGAGGAGGAGGAGAGACAAAGAAAACAAAAACGAACAACAACAAAACCTGTAGCCAGCGTGAGCCAACCAGAGAGACACGGGGACCGTGACACATCTGTCTAAAAGTCTTTAAGTTCATCAAAATATTTATTAATAAATGTCAGACGAGCCTTTATGTTCTTTTTGGTCGGCAGTGGTTTTCACATTGGAGCTCTCCCATGGAGGCCATTTTTTCCCAGTTTCTTTCTTATTGTTGAATCACGAGCACTGATCTTAACTGAGCTAAGTGAGGGATTCCTGATTGCTGTTCCTGATTTTATCCATTTGTGGATAATGGCTCTCAGTGTGGTTCAGTGGACTCCCAAAGGCTTAGAAATGGCTTTGTAACTATTTCCAGACTGACAGATGTCATCGAATTCATTTCTCATCTGTTCTTGAGTTTCTTTAGATTGTGGCATGATGTGGTGCTTTTTGAGATCTTTTAGCCTGCTTCACTTTTTCAGTCAGGTTTTATTTAAGTGATTTCCTTATTTCAGCAGGTCTGACATTAATCAGGCTTGAGCAAAAGTGAACTCAGCTTTCCAAAAAAAGTCTTAAATCACAGTTAATTTATGATTTAACAAGGTATCCATCCATTCGCCTCCGCTTATCCTCTTCAGGGTTGCGGGGGACGCCAGAGCCTGTCCAGGCTACACCCTGGACAGGTCGCCAGTCTGTTGCAGGGCTAACACATAGACAGAGACAACCATTTACGCTCACATTCACTCTCGCATTCACACCTATGGGCAATTTGGTGTTTCCAATTAACCTATCCCCACTGACTGCATGTCTCTGGACTGTGGGAGGAAGCCGGAGTATCCGGAGAGAACCCACACAAACACGGGGAGAACATGCAAACTCTACACAGAAAGACCCCGGCCTGATGGTGGAATTGAACTCTTGCTGTGAGGCAAGACTTGCATAATGTTTTTCCCCCTAATAAATGAAATTATTTAAAAACTGCATTTTGTATTGACTCATTACTTAAAAATACCCACACTGTGTGAATGTGACAGATGAGATATATTAGACAGAAAAACAACCCCCCATTTAGCTATCCTGACACAGTGATCAGGTTACCTCTGACCTCCAGCTGGATCGTGTGTCCGGTCCAAATTATCCTGACCTCATCTTAACCTCATCCTGGGGTTTCTGTTCGGCCCTCATCGGGACCTCTGACCTCCCTGTGGTACAGTATCTTATCTCATGTTTGGAAGCCCTTTTCATTTATCTGTTACAGTCCTTATTACATGATACAGTTATGCTGCAGAGACCATGATGGAGGAATAATGGTGTATAATTACACTGTGTGCCCAGTGAACAGATTATCTCATAGGAGATGAGTATATAGCAAGTTAATACCAGCTTTCTATGACAACAAGAGTTCAACACCAACAGGCACATACCCATATCTCCTATGACAAATTTACAAACAAAATGTATATTTTTCCCTCTTCACACTCTCACCTCTGATCTGTATAATCATCTGTTCATATAAAAGGCGTGAGTTTAATATAACTTTGGTATAGTTTACAAAACTTTAGTAAATCAACAGAATGGGAGAAAAGGACTAATAAAAAGTGGAACAATGGATAGTGAAGAATGTGAGGAGGGAGATGAACATTTAGGGAAAATAAGGAGGAGGAGTAGAATTGGCATCATGACAGGACGCAGGTGTGTTTACACTATGAGGCAGTGTTTCTGTGAGATTAGCACACTTTGGCAAAGTATATCACCAACAAAGCCTCAATAGCACTCACAGTTCTGACCCCTAACTGGCTGACACCTCCACTGGGACCACACTGCTGGGAAGCCCAAGACAACTGGCTACCCCCCATGTGTGTATGTGTGTGTGTGTGCTGACATGAAGATAGGGAGAAAAGACTATAAAACAACATATGAAATCATGTTGACTCCCTAGCTGACAAGTATTTTATCACATACAGCCTGAGGCCTGTTACACTCTGGCTCTTGAGAGGGAGCCCGCAAAGAAGGTAACACTTAGTTTGCTTTGCTCATTAATGCGACATAAGAATAGGGCCATTAGATTTAATCACCTCAACATGTGGAGTGGAAGTCATGTCATGTTTCTCGCCATGTGGCATTATTGTGTTAAAACTTCAGGACATCATTACAAAGGGTACCATCTGACTATGGTTATGAAGCACACGTTCTGTAAAGCATGCCAGCGTTGTGATGAAAGCATCACTACATCAACAAGAGCAGCCAAAGACTACATACCCCCACCAAGGCTGAAAAATCCCCTTTCCACCAGTCTCCAGATCAAAAGTCTGGCGCCACATTTGTTTGGGACATTGTCTTGAAAAAAATCAACATCGTATGTTTTTTGATATGAGCATATGAAAAACTGGACATTTCGCCTGTTATTTAATCTGATATTAATTTTAATCAACCAGAAAAGTACAGAAGTAACTGTCTATGGTTTTTGAGTAGTCCTGCTAAGAGCTAACCCAATATCTAAGCTTTCTTAGAGGAAATTAGGAAAAATAAGCTGTTAATTTCTGAATCCAATAATAAATAAATCATAAAAACATATCATCAAACTAAGATAACTCAAGTAAATATGAAATGCCATTTTTAAAAAGATAATTTCATTCATTACGGAGAAAAAATATATCCAAACCTACCTAGTTCACTTTCACCAGCCACACCCAGGCCTGATTACTGCCAGACCTGTTGAATCAAGAAATCACTTAAATAGAAACTGACTGACAAAGTGAAGTAAGCTAAAATATCTCAAAAGGCACAACAGCATGCCACGATCTAAAGAAACTCAAGATGCCACTGACATCTACGAGTCTGGAAAGGGCTAGTTCTAACCCTTTGGGACTCCAGTAAAAATGATGACAAGCCACAAATGGAGAAAACTTGGAACAGTAGTGAACCTTCCCAGGAGTGGCCAGCCTACCAAAGTTACTCCAATAGCACATGAACGACTCATACAGGAGGTCATAAAAGAAGCCAAAACGACATCTGAAAAGCTACAGGCCTGACTCGTTCAAAAATTGCATAGTCAAGAGAGTTCCAAGGCAAAAACAAGTGCTGACCAAAACGTATACAAAGGGTTTTCTTACATTTGCTAAAAACGTTTTGATAATCCTCAAGACTTTTAGATTGATGAGACAAAAGTTGACTTTTCTGAAAGATTTGTGTCTCGTTAAATCTGGTGTAAAACACACATATGGCATTTCATAAAAAGAACATCATGGTCAACACCCAAACATGGTGGTGGATGTGTAAAGGTCTGGGGCTGCTTTGATGCTTCAGGACCTGGGTGACTTGCAAAAACTGATGGAACTCTGAATTCTGCTCTCTACCAAAAAATCCTGAAGGAGAGTGTCTGACTATCAGTTCACATCCTGAAGCTCAAGGACATGGACATGGATTAAGCAGCAGGACAATGATTAGAAACCCACCAGCAAGTCCATGATGATTTTGGAGTGCTCAAGTCAAAGTCCAGACTTTAATCCAGTAGAGATGTTTGGCATGAACTTAATCCAGCTAATAGTTAGAGTAAATGTTGTAATTTGGATAATTTGTCATGTTAGCCACAATAACATTATGTTGGCTAACATCAAGCATTTTATATTTTAATGCATTACTTCATGTGATCTTTTTTATTGCCAGAGTCAGATCAAATCAGACAGAATTATTTTGTGGCACACCCCCTCAACTTTGATTTCCCATTCAGAAAGTTGTAGCAGACCAACAAAACCAGTTGGCAATCCAAGATGGCGGCACTGAACATAAATGGTTGTAAAACTGTAAACTTTTAGTCTGTGCTGCCACTGTTGTGCATTTTTGACTTACTTTGACTTACTGACTTACTCGAGATCCAAGTTCCATGGTAACTGGAACACAGCGTAATTCTTACAAAATACAATGTTGGTCATAATCATGATTATATGGTGGACGTGAAATAGAGTTAGTGCGTTACAAAAAGGGAAACAGTTATTGGTGTAATTGGTCAGTGAAATATCAGGACATTCAGGGCATGTGCAATATTGGGGTTTATCCAGTATAACTGATATTGTCCTCTGTTGTCCATTCTTGTTGTCATTGTTTGTTCTAATATGATGTGATCACTGTTTCTGTCCTTTTCTCTATATACATGGTCTGTAAATAGTGTCTCTGTATGTTTTTACTAACTTCTGTGTTACACCAACCTGCCAGAGGGTCTGCAGATGGAAATTAGCCAAAGGCTATAATCTGGCATATTTACATTTGTTAAAAAGTTCATTTTCTATCATCTACTGATTTTGGTATCAAGAATTGTGAAATTTCCTTTGCACAGCTGTAATGTGCTGTGAAATCCTCAGTGTTACAAATGGAGCTTTATTGCCGGACAGACTAAAGTGGCATGGTTGCTGTTCTACATTGAGCATTCCTTTAATGAGTGACCATTACTTTTTTACCATTTTGTTTATACTTTCTCTTTATGGATAATAAATCCATCCATTTTCTTCTGCATATTTGTTCAATCAGTTTGAAAACACTTTTGATATCAAAATAGATATAATCAATCTTCCCATCATGTAAATGAATGAAAAGTTTGCAGGAGTTTCTGCCACACAGAGGGATGCAGCGTGTGTGGGGAGTCAAGTCCACTTCCACAGCTGCAGTTTATATCTAAGATATTTCCCTAACCAGAGTTACCTTTGAAGTACAGCAGGAAGCTTACAGGAAACAATCCCACTACTTTGTTAAAATCTTACAACACAGGCTTTCCAAAGTCCCTGAGCTCATTTGCAGAAGTGAGCTTGCTATAGAGAAATACTCCTACTGATGAAAGCATGTTTCTGCCATTGAGAAAATCATCAGATGTATAAATTTGATATACTCCCACCCGGTAGTTCATTTGGTTTGGAGTGGAAATCTTAAAGGGAGAAAAGAGACAGCTCAAGAGATCTGTCAGTGAACTCTGCATCCTGAGTAAAACTGTTGAGTCTTTTATTGAAGCAACAGGAAAGCAACAAGCGAGTAGGAGACAGTTTGTCCCAGAAAGAGAACAGTCAGCAGTTTGTGTTAAGGAATCAATGGGGAATCTCTGTAATAGTAAAAGACCTCCGCTTACATCGCTCTTTTTAACCTAGCAGCACTATAAAGGGCTTTACAATATATGTCCCACTTCCCCATCTGCACACATGCTCGTCAACTTGAGATTCAATGTCATGTTCAAGGACACTTTGATACGTGGTGAGGCAGAGGATTGTACCAACTTACGATACCACCCGAGCTACAGCCACCCTGCTCGATTTCCTTTCCTTCTCAGTACCTACCCCTGAGGGCTGAGGTTATGCCACATCTATACACGTATTTTCTTACAAAGCTAAAAGACTTTTAACTTCAAAGTTAACTTTGATATCAAAGAGTCACACTCAGTATTTTTCGAATTTTCTTGTAGTTTCAGTTTGGTCATGCAGAAGAATTCGGTAACCTTCTTGGAGATCTCAGCAGGCAAACTTTTCTTTCCTTTTGTTTCATGGGTGTGATTATAAGAGGGATCTACAAGATTTCTTTCTTTGCTTCCAGGCAGCAGAGACTAATACGATAGAACAAAGGGTGTAAAGTTGCTTAACAGTTAAGTGTTAACGGGTTCAAGCTGAATATGAATCTGTTATGCAGGATAAATTGGTCTGCTCTCAATATTAAAGTTGCTAAACTAGTTATGACCTTCAGACAAAAGATACAATTGCTGCAGAATACATTGACTCAATAAGATAATTGCTGAGTTGCAGTTAACTATACAGTGATTGTTTTAGCACTGTTTTTTTGATGATTGCACAATGAGCAGCTCATTCTATAGACAGACCTAAACAGTGGTTGTCTTTCTAGTGTGTTGACTGTGCATCTACTATGTAGAAATTTAAGTGGAAAGATGTGACTGAGAGAATTTTTACTGCTTCTTGATCATGTGATGCAGTTTGTCTGTTTAACTGTGACATAATCACTTCTGGACCTTTCTGCGTTAACCTGGCCTGAACTCAGGAATGTACAGTTCTCGTTAAAACGCGTCAACAAAAAGAGAGCACAAAATTATCACGGACTATTTATGGAAGTAAACACATGTGCACACAAGTGTTTTAACTCTGATTACATTGTGCCTGCATGCATTCAATCTTGTTTTCATCACAAACACATCTGCGCATAGGTGCCCGAACGCTCACTCAAACTCATCTGCATGCTGATCCAATCGCTTCCTGCTAAAACACACAAACAGCCACACACGCATGAACAGAGCTTTGAGGCTTCAGGATATGGCCTCTCCAGGTTTAAAGCCTGGGTTGTTTTTCTTGGCACTGGTTACAGCAAAGCCTGCTGGGGGATATGGAGCAGCTCAGTGGCGCAACAGAAATGGCCCTAGGTTCGGTTCAGAAAACACAGAAATGCACAATCGATGTTATTCAGTCCATCTTCATCTGTAAAAGGCTGAAACAGAATCAGACACAGTGCTGCTAATGTGTGGATTGAGTTTGAAGAGGAAGGACACCACATTACTGCTCAAGGCCACCCAAACCTTCCAGTCTTTATGTTCTTGTCTGTTGGCAGGGGTTAATCCCAGTCCTGTTAGTACAACTCTGTCTGACACATATGAGCTTGATGGTAGGAAACACATGGATAGTAAGACAATAGACAGTGGCAAAAGAGTCAGACAGACAACAGCATAACTATTCTCTGCTGCGTCACAAAAAGAGCAACTTCCCTCCTCTCTTTTCCCCTTTTTGTTTTTTGCCTATTGCCTAATGCTTACCTATTTGCTTGCAACTTGCATACCTGCATACCTATAATGATTCTCTGTACTCTGTGCACCTTTAGTTTATCTTTCTGCATCCTACCTTATCTTTTTCTTTGTGAACAGTCTCTTGGTGATGACAGTCATATATGTAAGTTATTCTGTGTGTTGCACTTGACTGGTTCACTGTGAATGAAGGTGTGTTTATTTTGTAACCAGATATGCTAGCAGTATGCATAGTGACTCATATTTACAGCTGGAATCCCATATATGTTCTCCATATAACAATGTATAAAATGATGCATTTTATTTCTAGAGACAGGACATTCAGTCCTTCTGTGAGTTTATTCCAGATGCAAATGCATTGTTTTAATTTGCAGTAAAATGCCTACAAAAGTTTGACAAAATTCTTGTAGCTTAGTGTCTGATCTATTTTTAATGCAAGTATGCAGCCAGAAAACATGTGAGCCATTCATGATGTTGCACTGCAAGCTGAACAGCAAAGGTTTATGACAGTTTAAACTGTGTGGTAGCCATCAAAAATACTTATAGTAAAGATTTGGGTGAGTAAGTTTACTGTCAATCAACTTTGCAAATGCATAGTAGAAGTACATACATTCTTGAAAAAATATTTACATTTAGGGCAAAGACAACAAACTTCTTAAATCACTTTCAAAAAGATGTTTGTCTGAATGCATTTATGTCTTGTTGTCCATTAAAATGAAATGCACGGCTCTTTCCTTTCCAAATAAGTGCTGAGTGGTAGGACTTGCTTCTAGAAGGATCTTGACTGTTACTGTTCAGTGAACTGGTGAATTAGAAGCAGCCTAACACAGCCCTTTTAAGCAGTGCGTGTTAGAACCAAGAGAACTCATTAAGAGAAATAAAACAAGGCATGAAAGTAGCTGCCACTATTCATAAATTACCCCCTTATCTCTCAGTGGAGTTCCTGCGAATCAAAAGCTACCGGCCGCTCGCTGATTGACTTTTGAAGCACTCCCCTCACTAGCAACAGGTCACTTGGCGTCCTTACCGAACATAGACCTTTGACATTTTCAGCAGAAGGAAACCTTTAATGGACTTGAAGTGCGGTTTGTAAATTGATGAGAACCTTAATCACAGCCATGACGCCAGCAAAGAGCAAAACAAATCTCTGATTCATCTTCAGTAGTCCTGAAGTAATTGTTTCAGAATGCTTTGTCCTTGAGCCAATGAACCCAGGTTGAATATATATTAAAAAAAGAGGCAAATGTGGAGCAAACATAAGTCCTTGTCTGGATATAATATGTGTATATGATTGAATAATCTCATCGCACCTTGTGATTGTTTTGAAAATTATAGTGTTTCTTGCGTACGTATTTATGGAGGCTTGTTTGTGTGTGCTTTTATTGAGCAAGTGTGGCTGCAGGGTGTAAGAAAACTCTAAACTTTAATAACTAACAGGCCTGTGTAGCTCGTGGCAATCGGGGGAATGTTTATTTTGATGGATAAGCCAAGAGCGACCAGCTGGTTTTAGTTGGGAACAATACTGGAGATTCAGCCTACATGTGGTTTTGATTTGAGCCTCCCTCCTCTTCATATTCTCAATCCCCTTTTCTCCATCATCTGCCTCTCTCTCTCCACAGGCCACTCTTGCTTGTGTCTTAATTTCCTGAGAATCTTGCCACCCCCCTCTTTACCATCACTCTCTGTTTTTTTTTTCCTGTCACTTTTTCTTGTCTTTTTTTTTTTGCTCCCAGAAACGGGAGAGCAGATAGGATACCATCTTGACCTTGCTTATCTGTCTGGAAGCTAATGACCTTGAGTGAAATGAAAAGTGAAATAATTATTGTTTTCATAAGAGAGAACAGAAAATCTACTATCTGCCTAGGTTTCCACATTTAATTGTTTATAAAATCAAATATTATGCACCACTAAGCTCCTTTATGCTTATACATTCACTGCCCATTTTAACCATCCTATTGTGCTACAGTGCTGGGTGTCTGACCTGCTCTAATTTCTTCTGGTTCACCATGCAGCCTGTGGTCATATTCCTCTCACGCTGTGGTCTGCCTGTGGTCAGTGGTCTCCTTAAACAGGATCTACTAAAATGCTTTCCCCCCTCCAATTTCCTGTTTTAAACCTACAAGCACACAAAGGCACAAACATGTAAACACAAGCCTGCATGAGGACATGCATGCATGCATGCATGCACGTCACATATGGCACGTGAGGAAATTTGATTCTGCGGTAAGGCCATTATAAAACAGGGTATGTCAGACATCAATTAAACAGCTTCAAGATTTCCACCCTTCTTTTTTGAAAATCTACCTGTAAATTGAATGGCCCACCAGTTTGTTCCGCGATAAAATATCAGATGTTCATAACTTGAGTTATTTCTTTATTTTTCCTCACTGTCCAATAGGTTCATATTTGTGATTCTGGGTTAAATTTTTTAAGCAATTATTGGTTGGACTGAACCTTTTGAATGTTTCCTTGAGCTTCCATCAAAATAAGTTACAACCTTTACAACTTTAGTTACATAACACTGCAGTTTTCATACAAACCCAAATGTAGTCACCAAACTAGAACTAACTCAGCAGAGACGATCTTGTTAAAGAAAACCCATTCCCTTAGTGTCCACCTAATTCTGTATGGGCATCGAGACTGACCAGCAGGAGTCACTACATTAACAACAAGAGCGCCAGCTTCAGCCCAAAAACCCCAGTGGGATCCATAATTACTCAACAATAGGTTTGACATTAAAGTTTGTGCTGACAGATACATTCTGACAGTTTCATGTTGAGCAGGAAAAGCTCTGGCAAAGTCTGAGCCATAATCCTCCACACACTTTTTGATAGGCGTGCATGCATGCATGTGTGTGTGTGTGTGTGTGTGTGTGTGTGTGTGTGTGTGTGTGTGTGTGTGTGAGAGAGAGAGAGTGAGAATTTGAACACCACTGAAGGTTCAGCTCACCCTTACTGTACGCACCTTTGGGATTGGAGAATTAGGTTTCATTGGAGCCATATTTGTGCCGTGAAATTATTGCTCGAATGTTTTAAATTAAATTATATTTTGGGTCAAGTTAAGCCACGATAGAGTGAAGTCAGACAAACAGCCTCTGGGTCCAGATCACACACACATAAACACACACACACACGAAAAAAAGTCAAAAAATCAGATTACGGTATGTCATGTTGCTCAATCTGTGTTGAATTAGTTAAGCATTCATTACTGAATTAAGAGTCAAAATGAGAGCAAGCAAGTTTACAGAGGGAAGAAAAAGAGGGGAGATATGGGGTGAGTTCACCTCTGGTGTATTTCGTGAGAGCTTATTATTTGGCTGAAAAAAAGCACAACATGAACCGCTCCACTATTTGTTTATGTTCTTGGCTATGCCTTTGCTAAGCCAGTTTAAATACCACCCTGCCTCTAACAAAAAATAAATAAATAAAAAAAAATCATGCACAAATATACAATATATGCTCACATACACTCGTGGAATTTAAGTCTTTTAACTAATGACTAAGTTTATTATTAAGCAATCAGATTGAAGTTTGATTGATTCTCTTTCAGTGTACCAACAAACAAGAATGTGATTCTGATTGAATCCAGATTCCATGTGGATAAAACAAATATCTTCCAATAATGTTTCCATTTTGTGGCTTTTTTTTACAATTCTGAAGAAGATATCAAAGTGTGTTTTAATAAAAAAGAACATCTGTAAAGGATATGCAGCACTTTCTATTGCATTCATGTTAAACATAACACAGTAAATAACAGCAATAATTTGTAGCTTTCATCTTTACATTTCATGTTGGAAACACTGTTATTGAATCTTTCCTAACTATATCAAGAGAATCGCACAACTTAAATGTTCCAATAATCATTCCCTTATTTGGTTTCTATAGCTGAAGGCAACTCTTTAGTTGTATTTCTATGATTAGAGCTAATATGTAGGATTCAATTAAGTGTCAGTTAAGTGGTTCACCTTTAAAAATGGATGTAGTTGGTGCCTGCTTGGCCTTTACAAACATCACAACCAACAAAGACACCAATAAAATCCCAGTCAAATTATTTTTTAATGGTAGTATTTGCGATTGAAGTTCTCTCTTTTGTTTAACATGTGTAAATTGACTCTGCATAGGTTTCCTATTATAACAGCAAGTTTGCTATATGTGTACCTTTGTAGGTCTAATAACATGCAAATGATGCTGGCACCTTTACAGGAAATGGTGTTAATCCCCAAAGCATTAAATATATAGCTTGACATTTGGAGACGCATGTTTATTCACTTTATTGCGGAGAGTGGAAATAAAAAGAACCACTTGTATGTAAGCTTATTATGAAATTAAAGGCTGCAGTTACAGTAGTCTAATAACCTGGAGTCTTCCTGTACAGACGCCAGGAAACCGCGGTGCACAACCAAAAAATATCCAGGCATATAACTGCAATTGTAAATTCACAATATGCTGTTTATTATGCTTAATTTTTGAAAAATGTATTAAACAATAAATATAAAAAGCTTTAGTGATGATGACAGGTGGGTGTTGTTTCTTCTGGACCTGGTTAGCATTCTCTTTATGCTTCTATTTTTTGTGGTGGCTGCTGATAGCTAAATGCAAGAATTATCAGATTCCATTAGTTCAAAGATTTATAGTTACTTTCTGAATAGTTTATTCAGCTTGTCCAAGTGTAATTGATCATGTTGGTCAGATTCAGTGTTGGGAAAAATGTACTGAGATTATTTTTATTGCAACAAGTAATGCGAGATGTTAGTTTTGCAAGTGAAGTGATCAAACGCAGTCTGTTACTGTTAAAAGCTGAGCACATGAAAAGGGAATTTGTTCTTAATTGCTTGTACTTATTGGCAGTATAAGAGGAAGGCACCCAATCCTGTCTTTGTACGCTAGTAGCTCAGCTAGTAAAAGTATATTTGCAATGTGATTTCTCCATTATCTTGAATTTGTAGCTGTAAAGTATCAAACCCACTGGAGTGAAATGCAGTTATATCTGGTGATAGCACATTTCCGTCAACTGTAATGCGCTTTACTTCAGAGTTAATGAAGCACCTGCAAGCACCTGCAAGCTAAGGCCAGCTCCACAGCACAGATGGCAAAGAGGAGAATGGTGACCCAGCTTTTGGTTGGCTCAAGGCACCACTTAGGGGGAGCTGTGCGAGCTTCTTTTTGGTTACTTTATGGAGGAGATAACGCCAATATCCACAAAAGGTAAGGTCTGTATATTACAAAATGTAAATGTCTGGCTTTTCCAAAATTGTAACCAAAATGTGGAATGAACTGCCCGGTTCAAATGCACTTCAGCGGGTCAGTAAGTGAACACAACCACAATCACAGGGTCCAGATTCCAGTTCTGCTTTACTGTCTTCAGTCAGTGATTTGTTTATAATGTTCCAGGCTGAGCCGTTACTTCTGTACAAAACAGTTGATCTATGCACTTAATGTTACATTTGCAGCAACACGTTATTTACCAAAAAAGTAAACACAGTAACAATACTTGAACGTTCCCTTTATATGACTCATTTTCTAATGTGTATTTGTTGTAGTTTTGTGTTAATAGTTTATTGTGCTTTTATGTCACTGAATGCTGTAAATCTTGTTTGTGCATTTAAGAATGTAAAAGCCCAACAAGGGTTGGAAATTAGCTTTAGAAATAAAAGTTAAGTGCAGCACGTCAGTTTCATGCTCTTTTTTGGAACTAGCTCAAACTGCATTGTCCCTAATAAATAAACAGAAATAGAAATAAATCTGGAGGCTAACCAGGTTGGGAGACTAGTCTGAACCTGCTGATTCAGAATTGTCCGTTTACACTAAAGATATAATAATACAGATGTTTTTCTTACATACTGAACACCCCTGCAGCTTTATATTGAGCACACAGACATTATAGTGCTAATGACTCAGCTCAGAAATAGTACCAAAATATTCCTAAAAGTGTGTTACATAACAGAGAGCTATTGGTCACTCTCCTGCAGTGAGTGGATTATTAAGTAACCACAGACATAATTAGAGCACAAAGACTGTACAAACAAAATATTATACTGGCCAGACATAAAGGCCAGTCCACATTCGACTGCTTATGCATGGTCTAAGTTGCCCTGTTTTGTATAATTGTTTCTGCTAGCGTCTGCAGTAAATCAAGATGTTTTTGTAGACATTTATTCACGCAAATCAGTGAAAGCTGACTAAGTCTTTGCGATCACCCAAGTTAGATAATCAATCGTTTTTGCACCACAGGAATATTGTGTTCAATAGGACATATAATCCCCTAAACATGTTGTGTCATTAAACTTAATAACCATGGATTTTCAAAAGTTAGCTGTTATGAAAGATTGATTTCAGTCTGAATGTGGAACCACTGATGGTGTTTAATGTAGAATACATGATGTACCTTTGAAATAAGCTGAAGATAATGTAACTGGGCAGATGTCATGGGAAGAAATATATAACACTAGCGTTGGTTTAATCTGTGCTTCACAATCAAAATGTGTTTCATGGGAGCCACAGAAGGTTCCTATTTCTGGAGAGGCTTCCATCTCTTGCTCTGCTTTCAATAATGGAGTTTTCTTGGCATGGATTACTTACTCCTAGAATCTTGTCCTCTCTGTTTTTGTTCTCCACTTGCTTTTGCCCCTTTGTCTCTGCTTCTGCTGCATGGACAGAGAAAGCGGAACGGAGCGAAACAGTAACAGGACAGAACGTTCCCGATGGTGTTGCCAGCTCTCCGAGAGGCCTTGAACCTCTATGTGGGGCCGTGATTTGTGACTAGGGGTGGGTTTTGATAATCGATTTATCGATTAAAATCGATTCTGACTTGGATAATGTGATATCGATTCATTAAAATCCTGAATCGATTTTTTAATATAAATTTATTTTGCCCAAAACGCCAGAATCTCAGGTTAAACCTCACAAAATTTAAACAACCACCAAACAGCTAAAACAGTAAAAGAGAGCAGGTACACGGATTCTGCACAAAGACAAAGCGTGGATCAGAATCAGTGAGATGTCGCCTTTCTCACCCGACGGCACGGACACAGTCGGGCCTGAAAGCCGACAGCTCGCTGATTCCGATGTTTCGGCGGGTCCACGCTTTGTCACGGTCCTGGGTCTCCTGACCCAGCGTTTTTAGTTCTTTGTGATTTTTGTATTATTGTACTTGTGTGTGATTTATTCTATGGCTTCTAGTTTTGATCCCTTGCCCTTCATGTCTCTCTGTGTCCCCTCTGTTCTGTGTAATTGTGTGTCTTTGCATGTTTGAGTTTCTTGTTTTCTGTCACTCTGCATTGTGCATTATGTTCTCATGGTTGGTTTTTTGTTACTCTCTCTAGTCTAGTCTCTTGTGTTCCCAGCTGAGTATTTCCCTGTGTATTTTGGTTCTTAGACCTCTGCCTTATGGTTTATGTCTCTGTATTTCTTAGTTGCTGTCTCCACTGTGTCAAGTTCGCGTCTCTGTGTGATACTTCCTGTTTTACTTTGATGGTCCGTGTCTCATGTGAATGCGTCCTGCTTTGCTTGTCTCGTCAGTCCTGATTTCTCCCAGCTGTGCCCTCCTTCTGTGTCTCATTCCCCTCGTTACTTCCCAGTGTATTTAAACCCTGTGTTTCTCTGAGTCAGTGTCGCGTTGTCCCTCATGCTGTGTGTGGGTCTCCCTGTGTCTCCCTGTGTCTCCCTGTGTCTCCCTGTGTCTCCCTGTGTCTCCCTGTGTCTCCCTGTGTCTCCCTGTGTCTCCCTGTGAGTTCTTAGTTTATGGTTTCCCAGTTTAGTCTAGTTTTGTATGTTTGTTCTACCAGCAAATAAAGCTGTGTTTTGAGTTCACCTCCCGAGTCTGTGAGTCCTGCATTTTGGGTCCAACTCCTGCCTGCCGCACAGCGATTCATGACACGCTTTGTGTTTACGGCCTTTTGCGCTGATTCTAAAGCTGTTAGTTTTATCTCTCTCCAAACAATATTGACCGAACCAGCAGCAAAAGAAGATCCAAACTACGCTTCACATAAACATCGTCATGAATTCCCTCTTAGTTTTGCTGTTTTGCTTCCAACACGATAAAATCACACTTCATGCACATCTCTCTCTCTCTCTCTCTCTCTCTGTGTGTGTGTGTGTGTACTTCAAGAACAGTTTTCCGTCTAAAAATCTGTTTTCTGCATTATTCGCTTGCTTGTTACACACAAGTCTTCCGTTGTTTACTGCGCTGTCGGCCGCTGTTTTTTTTCCCTTTTACCTACTTCCGTAAAGAAAACCTAATTTCTGCTGTTCAATAGGCTTCTGAACAAATTAAAACTTTTTAAAATTATACAAAATGCAAAACGCTTAGCCGTGTCTCTAATAAAACCGCTGTAACTTCAGAGGTAATGTTCATATGTTGATTAATGGTTTTCTTTCGTTTTTGATGTACTGCAGAATATTTTTATAAAATCCCAGGCCAGGAAAAGCACCTTCATGTTTTTCTGTGTTTTATCTTCAGCTGCTTTGACACAAAGGCATCTGCTGTGATGCTCACACCTTTGATAAAGACTTACAAGTGTCAGCTTCCTTTTTATAGATACAAAATATGTAAATGTACTGATCTGAATTATAATATTTCTGACTGTCTGATGCAAAATTTCCCAGATTCAAATCGAATCGTGGATCGAATCGATTCGGGACCTTGTGAATCGGAATCACATCGATTCTAGAAATCAGTGACGATACCCAGCCCTATTTGTGACCCCTTAGTGTTTGGCCTTTTACTATACATGCATGCATTAAAGCTTTATTTTCATTACTGATGTGTACTGTGCATAACCTCCACCCCCTCCACATGCATTCACAGTATTGCACTCACATTCCTAAAATGATTTAGCCTGTATAAATTAGTGGGTCAGATTTATTGCTGCAGGCATGTATGCTCAGATGCCAGGGGTCAGGCACATTAACATATAGACACACAAAAATACATTCCAGTAATTGCTGAAGCTCAGGAATTCATGATATTGTCATTTGGGCCGTGTCCACTAATAAAGCCAAATCAAATTTTCAAAAGTACTGTCAAGAATATTTCACTCAGATCGAGTGGCATTCATGGAAACCATGGTTAAGTACTGACATATTAACAATAAAAGAGTGTGTGCAGGTCAAGTTTGCGCTGACCTGCGTCTGTGCAATATTGCATCTATTTGTTGTGGGAGTCTGGATTTATGTGTGAAAACACGGGCAAATTCTCTCTTACAAAATAATGCATAAATGAGAAAGGTTAATAAAATAAGTCAACAAGGGAAGTCAGGTCTGCAGGGAACAAAAAATAGGGACCACATTTAGGCCTTGAGGTTGAGTAACATGAGTGGTATGTATGAACTCTTAATCTGTCAGTTTAGTAAATGTTCAGGGTTAAATCAAATTTAGTACCTTTCCTGGGGTCTCGATAAAGGGGGTTTGCCTGGGGCCACCATAGCACAAATTTCATGTTGGGAAAATTGCATTTGGATTGCTTTTCCCCCTTCTGTCAGATTTTTGGCCATTCATTTTAAAGACACTCGTGTCTATGTTCCATATTTTTTATCATCACATAGTGAAAACAATGGTTAAATCCTTCTGTACTTGTACTAAAATCTCCTATACATTACTTGTTACTCATCTTAGCCTTTGAAAAATACTGTAGTCTTTCAGAATGTAATTATTGATTTGACACATATTTGCATTTCATGTTAACAGAATCAATATGTACCCCTTTTTTTGTTTAATGAATTAACTATTTAAGCATGTTTTGTTGCAGTAATTGGGCTTAACAGTTTTGTCTTCTGCCAGCTGCATCATGCCAGCAGTTTCTGTAGCTTTAGGCTGCATGACTGTTGTCTGATCAAAGCCTTCCCAGCAATCATGCTTGAAAAGGTCCCATTCTCTGTCTCCCATGAATCACATAAGCTTGCAGGGGACAATAATCACACTCATGTGTAAATATTTGAAAAATCAATGAAAAACCAAATGGTAAAAGGGATAAAATCAAGAGATTTTACCATCTTTCATGAGCATTTTGTGAGTGCTTTGTTCTTTGTGTTTTGTGGAGCCTGTCAGTATTTCAGAATGCCATTTAAGAACACAACTTTGCTTTTCAGACATTTTGGTAATCGAATTTAAATAGTGCATGTTTTGAATGAAAGAAAAACAATTATGAAGAAGATTTCAAGTTTAAACCTATGTCGAGCTACAAAATACAAAATCTGAGTTCCCACACAAACATAACATAGCATGGACAAAAAGTATTACAGTGCTCCAGAGACTGGGACACAGCTCAGTTTCCTGTAAACTGATACAGATTTTTACAGTTCTTGCTTTAGAACTTAACAAATCTCAGGTCAGCTCTAACTTTAGTCTTTGATGGTAATGTTGCTGTGCAAAGTTGAGGATGATTTATGGGCAATATTTAAAAAAATGGTATGACTTCTTGAACTTTCCATGGCTCTTTGCATTTTCACTTACACAAAAACTTCAGGCGCACCTTTTTTCACACTCTCTGAGATTCAGCCCACCTTGCACCTCTTTACTCTCTACTGAAATTAGGTCACGACTACAAAAGGAGAACTCCTCCAAGCCAGGAGGCTTTTATCACACATATTTATATTTCCTCTTTGACTGAACACCTCTGGCTTCAAAAATGAAACTAACAATAAGCCTTTCTAAATTCATTAAATATTACATCGCCTTTCCATGCACCCCCCTTTTGCTTTTTTTTCATGCTTCGAGATCAACATCTAAAAACCTCCACTGGACAAATAAAACTATGCTTTCCCTGTAAACCTGTTGAACTCCCAGCATATTAAGGAAAAGTTCTCCAGAATCACAAATAATCAATGTTTCAAATGCCTATTTAACTTTTTAGTTAACTGAGACTTCCATTGCATTACAATGTGTATACTCATGTATCACAAGAAAGGTGCATGAGTGAAGGATTCATCTACAGCATAATAACTAAGGTTTTCAGGCAGCAAGAGTCCAGTGGCTAGAGTCCAATTAATTGAAGCCAAACCTCAGTCTTATATGCAACTTGTTTTTGGTTTAGTGTTAGCAACCACAGTTGTTGGAGCTAAATGTCACAGTAAGAGCAAGGAAAACTTTCTCATGAAATATCAGTGGCATTTCAGCACACTTCCAAACACTAGAAACAGCATAAGCCAACACCTAAGGCTCAGTTAAACAGCTAGATCCCTGTTAGTCTGCTGCCACTGTGGGAAAAAGGATGGGAAGCAATGATCCATGGTGATCCGCATGTGTGTGTGTATGTGTGTTAGAGATAGACAAACTGAGAGAGAGAGAGAGAGAGAGAGCGGGAGAGAGAGAGAGAGAGAGAGAGAGTTGTGCATAAAGTGGATGACAAACACTCATTTTCCGCCCTGATAGTCAGAGCAGTGGGAACTTCCTGTCAGCGGCACACTCACAGAGCAGCTAATACCCAGAACCAGCCGCCTCACACACACATACAGCCCAAGAGGCCACTTAGCACCCATATAGGAAAATCTCCAATTAACAGCTTTTGTAATTGCACTTACAATATTCTGATTTTAATACAGTGCAGCACCCCTAACTGTAGCATACATTATAATTACATTAATATGTCTATACCATGATTCTCTGTTGTTTTTGCCTGTGTGTTTATTCCTTGTAGACTTCCTGACACCACTCTGTCACACTTCACCTTTCCCCCATGTAGTATTTTCAGTTTCTTTCTTTCTCTTTTTGTCATCATACAGTTTTTTTCTGTCTTATTTTTTAGATTTGCCTTTTTGCTACACTTGGTTAACAGTTCATTTGCTTTCCAAGCATTGCTTTAGTTTACCGTGGTCTCAGAGCCAGACCATAACACCGTGTAAACAAAAAAAATAACTATCTTACAGACATAAAACATAACAGTGGCGTATGTCTGTTTCATTTTGCCCTCCTTAAAAATTTCCACATTGTCCAAAGCTATCCAGTGTGTCAGACTGGAATATGAAGAGAGTGTTGAGTAAATGGTAAATACATTGGTACTTACATTAGCACCTTTCTGTATTCTGTATTCAGCTGAGCACTTAAAACTTAAATTACACACACATTTGTACAATATATGTACACCTAAGCGCTTTCTATCATTCACACACACTTATTCACAGTCTGATCGAGACCCTGGGATACTTTGGTATGTGGACTCGAGGAGTCAGGGAGTGATCCACTCTACCACTCAGTAGAGGGTTTGAGATGCTGGTGCTCCAGTGTGACACACGGTGGTTCTGAATGTTGTTTAAATCGTCTTTAACAATGATTGAAATGATGCCTTGACTCACTCAACTGCAATAACATCGGACCAGAGCATGTCTTGACGAATTTGAGACTTGTCTTGGAAAAAACAGCATCAGTGTGGAAATTCAGCTCTTTGTGGGTGAGTTTGGATGACACCCAGTTGTAAAAGAAAGAAGGTGAGTGGGGCAACGATCATGTGTAATTTCCCAAGCACCCAACAGTCGAAGTAGCTGTGGGTAGTATTTTGTAAGCTTGCTCTCAGTGGAAGACTGTAAGAGCACATGGTGCATTATATCATGGGCTGACGCAATTTATTGGTGGGTGGTGATGCTGTTTTGGGTCTAGACAGACGGGTTAAGCAAGGGGGGAAATCAGACCCTGCTGTGTCACTCTAGGATCAATGTGTCTGAAGAACTAAAAATAATGAAATCACTTAAAAAAAAAATCTGGCTCTGATTTGATGTTTTCTCTGATATACTGTGTGAATATATACACACACACACAGTATGGCACACCACATGCTTACGCTCCAAGTCTATAGGGGGTGATTCAGCATAAATCAGCGTCAACTCATGATGAGTCTGTGTGAACCCGTTTCCACACCAACCTGTGTAAAAAAAAAAAAAAAAAGAAAAGAAAGAAAAAGATCACTGCTGCTGTCTTGATATTCCTGAATGTTATATTTGATCATCCAGCTCTGTATTTAACTGACATCATGCAGTTACACATGCTGTTTGTGTTGTTGTGCATCCACAGAAACAACGTAGGAACATAAGGTATGGAAAAGCTCTCTGGCATCAAACTTTACATGAACTGTTTTATACCTCCAAAAGGTTTAGTTGCTGAGTGTGGAAAATGTAACTATAAAACTGAGAAAAAAAATGTAATATTCCATTTTAGACCTAACGGTCCAAATTCTAAACCGGACTGTGTCTAAAATATGGATTGGCCTCTGGGTTCACTTTGAAATTGTCTGAGCCATGCAGTTTTTCTAGTCGGCAGCAGGGAGTGGCTCCTCTTAAGGCCAAAATTATAGAAGACTATATTGAAAATGACCTAACTTTTCATCTCATTTATGAGCTCCTACTGAATATGGTCCCAAGTATTAGTCTTAAATCTTCTTTTCAGAAATTATGATTCCAGTTTGAGGAAAATAAACAGCAGAGGTTGATGCTATCCTGTGACACACAGGTAAGCGGCAACCTCTGCAGTTCTTTGAATGGCCACTGGAGGCTGGCTACAAAAGCAAGGCAGTCATCATAGACTCCTGTTAGTTTAAGTAAGTATTGAAAAAGCGTGTTTACTGACTGATAAATTTAAAATTGATTTATAGTTACGGGTGTGGTAGCTACAAACTGGACCTCTCGTTAGTGGTTGCACGGTGGCCCTGAGATGCCAAACGGATTGCAACTTAAGAAAACACCAGCAATAAAAAAAAGCTGCAAAAACACACAAAACACAACGGAAATAGAAAAAACAAAAAAAGAAATTGGAAAAACAAAACAAAACAGCAAAAGCACAAGGGAAGTGTTTCTGGGGAGACAATAACCAGTGCTTGTGCACTTTCTGTTTTCGTTTTTTCTATTTCTGTTTTCTTTTTTCCTGTTTCCATTTCTATTTCCGTTGTGTTTTATGTGCTTTTGTTGCATTTTTCTTATTGCTGATATTTTCTTAAGTTGGAGTCTTAAGTTTGGCCTCTCGGGGCCACCGTAAATATGGCAGTAAATATGCATCCATCGTGATAAATAAATATAAATATGTAATAAAAAAAATCAGTCAGCAGCAAACAAACTTTTTGAGCATAATGCTGAATTACCAGTTGTACCTATGGCGCCAGATGTTCACTCTCTCCCCTGTTCTCAGCCTCTCTTATGGGGAATGTATATATTATACCTGCATATGTATCACTGCGCTGGGAGCCACATTCTCTCCCAAAATCCTCTCACATGCTCTTTTGTCACACTGAGCTCCTGCTATGAATTTTTGCACTTCTGGGACCGCAATTTATGTGTCTACGCATTCATTGTTATTTAGGCCAAAGATTGCCACGTTCTTTCCATCATCTTAGGTGCACATTCACACATGCCTGCATAGACAAACACACACACACACACACACACACACACACACACACACACACACACACACACACACACACACACACACACACACACACAGAAGTCCTAAGTATTGGATGGGAAGAGTTTGGAGTCTCATAGTCGGGCACGGTAAATCCATCACTTGTGTTTGTAAAAGCGCCCCTGCATGCGTGTGCGTTTTGTGTTTCTTGATATGAGGTGCTCTCTTGCTGCGCACATACACACACTGAGTTTCAATCGAGTCCAAAAATGGGAAATGGGTTTTTTTTGTTGCGGAGCGAGTTGCAGGTATTTTCCACTCCGGTTTCAGGCAGATCCAGCTTAGTCTGCTGGATGGCCTGATAAAGGCACTGTGACCCACTTAGAAAGAACTGATGGCAAACAGCCTTTGTGTTAGTGCTGCTCCTGAAACCAAGCTTACTGCTCAGTATATAACTGTAGCAGCAAATGTTTTGAATACCTATAAGTATTGTAGCAGGCACAGCCCCAAGTGCAATAGGTTAAAGAAAAACATCTGCAATCTAGGTCGTGTTGCAAGCACAAATTGCAAGTATACAAAAAAACAAACCAAAGAAACAAACTTAAAGGTATTTGGTCAGTGTCGTATACCTGAACTATATTATCCAATATGGGTCTATGTCTTCGTGTATTCAATTTTTTTTCTCTATATCACAGCCAGACACTCACATGTGGGAGTGTTAAAAACTGACTCTTCCTCTTACTCTGCATCATAGACATCAAATTGGTACAAGTTTGCTATTAAAATGATGAAGCCATGTTATTGATGAACAAAAAGTTTCATTTAAGCTTGCGACACTTGGAGTGTGTGTAACGTTGATTTGCGTGCAGTTTGTACAGACATCAAACATGTTTTTCAGCTCTTAAAATTTCTTGTGGCTATCTCTTGTAGTTATGAAGTTTTGGGAGCTGGTCAGGCAGAAAGCCTTGCACTATTTAAACTGTTTAAAATAATCAAAGCCATTTAAGAATAATAAAGCCAGAGGTATTTCAAACATTTAAAGCTTGAATGTGACTGTCAATATCAAACGGTACCAGTAAACCTGCTGCTACCACTATACGCTACTACTATTACTAAGTGGAGCAGAAGGAATAAACTGTTTTCACAGTTAAGACCCCCACTAAGGCTACTTTTGACATATGAAATACTGGTGGGTTACACCACAATTATTTTTTTCAATTTGTGAAAACATTTTTTAAGAAAAACAGTCCCTTGCCTTTCTGCCCACTGTAATATTTCTCAATCTCCCTCTGTGGGGCCTTTTCTCACACATTTACACTCTGAACATTTGCTTCCTAAAGGTTAACACTGAGAATATTCCCCCCCACAGCTTGTGGATTAAATTAACACATGGCATGCTACTTTCACCAGTTTTTATCCTCAATTCGTCTCCTGTTCTCCAAGTTGGAGAGCAAATGTGTTTGGATATAATGTCGCGTAACGAGGGTAAACAGCACTGTGGCTTGAATTTACAATTTCTGGATGTCTGAGGTCTGAGCTCGGGCCATCTTCTGACCAGCATATAGTGGAGCTGTGTTAATTTGCCAAATTCATTTCATTAATGAATACGTGGCCTAAAGTTGCAAGTCAATCTAAAATTGAAGCACACACAAAATAGTTTGGCATCCTCAGGGATAAATACCTATCATGTCATCCGCTCTAAACAATTTTAGACAAGAATACCAGGGCTGTTTTAAAAGAAGCTTACAGAGTCCAGTGCTGGAGAGAAGAGAGCTATGCATAATCATAACTCATGACCACCCCGGTCACAGAGTCACAGAGGAGCAGTTATATCCCTGCTTAGACATACCTTAGGAAATGTGATTTAGAGTTATTAGCTAATATGTATCATGGGACGCCACAAAAGGTGCTAAGAATGTGGAAGGCAGTGAGTCAAGCAAAGTTATAAGTAGAAAAATCACATGCAGGGTGTCACAGCTTTTTAGAGGGATTTAGGGGAAGTCCAACTCTTTCCCCTTGTCTCATTTTTCCTCCCTCCCTCCTCTATCCCTTTCTTTCAGCATCCACAGTTCAGAGATACAGCTTGGTCAAATATTTACAGAAGAATCAGATGTACGTTTTCATGTGCTATATAGTATGGTGTGTGTGTGTTGCACGTGTGTTAATGCACAGCCCCCCACACACAGGCCCAAGCACACTTGTTCAATCCAAGTTTCACTAATGTGTGTTTTTCTAACGGGCCTCAGAGAGGTGAAGTCATTACATGCGGCTGGTGGTCACTGTGTGAAGTCAGGTCATGAGAGGAAATTTCAGCACCATATCACCTAGACACACGTGCACACATATATATCTGCAAGTCTTTGAAGAAATGTCTGTTGAGGAAAGTCTTTAAACCTTAAACACAGTCGGTACTTTGGTAGGTGTGTGTGTGTGTGTGTGTGTGAGAGAGAGATAATTGGATTTGTTATATTACTTCAGGGTGTAAGGGAAGCCACTTACTTAGCAGTTTTTCAAATTTCAGTGCCACACTTTCATCCTCACCTTCCTTTGTGAGTGATGTCCAGGAAGGTGCATTAGAGATGAATGCACTTTTTATTTTGAAAAGCACACGCACACATCTCAGGTGTGGCTGCAGGGAAAGATAATAATCCTCAAGTCCAGCGTAAGAAAAACAGACTTTTCTTTTCCTGGCAATTAATTGCATAAGGGCACTTAATAACCAGGCATGTGTAAAACGTCAAATCCACTTTGGAAATGGAAGACTCATAAAAACATCTCTCTGGTATGATGTGGCCTTTTAGATAATATTCTCTCCTCGCTTCTTTTCTCCTAATTTTCTTCACAAAGCTTCTTTGTGTTTCTTCTCATCAGAGAGGGATGCATTCCCTGCTGGCCTGAAAACCTGCGTTGCCCCTCCACCACAACAATCCACACATTATTGAGCCATTAACACTGACCTCTGGCTTTATGGACAACCCAGACCTCTCATAGGCCAGAGGGGGGCTTAGGGGATGAGAGTGGGGGAGATAACACAGTAGAAGCTTTGTGAGATAAAACAAAAGCTGTGTTCAATTAAAAATCAGCTGAGCATCATTGCTGCTTCTTTGCTCTTTTAAAGTGGCTATGGAAGTTTGCCAAAGCAGTACTGTATTGTGCTAAGAAACAATCTGATTGGCTGCTCGTTTTTCTTCTTCTTCATCTTTTTTGGCCAGCTTTAAAAAGTGATTTAATTCATTAAAAAAAAAAACTTTTATTTAAAGTTTAAGAGTTGATAATGGTGTCCTTCCCAGCCCAAGAAGATCCTGACCTGAACAGTTTTAGGCCAGATGTACTGATGTGTCCTTTGTTTTAAATCTGGCAGACCTCAAGCAAACGCTCCAGTTTCTAATGGGTAAAAGAGCATTCAGGTCAGAGGTCAAGGGTGATGGGGTCAGAACCTTTACTGTGGGAATTATTGCCATGGGAACTGCAATGTCCCAAGGGCTAAACGATTTCCTGTTTGTTCTGGAGCGTGTCTGAAAAGACAGGATAGACATAGTGATCTAAATCGCTAAATTCTGTTTTGAATTCACCTCCAAACAGGAACTGGATCAAACCCTAAGCTTGATGCTCCTTTGCAACCCACCCTTCAGCAGGGAGACCAACCCACCAAGCAAAGCAGCTGTACTCAAACTTTATCACTGTTTAAGACAGTAAAGTAGTGAGAAAACTACACAACCATGCAACAAGAGGAAACAGTGGTTTGGAATATGAATGTAAGCATAATGTGCTTTTGCATATTTAAAGTATGTGTGGTATTCTTCAAGTCATCAAGGCAGAGGAGAGCTGTATGCATCTATCCTGCATTTACTTCCCGCAGAAAAGACTACAAAAGAAAAGCTGCTGATTCAGAATAATTTAGGCTGATTGGTGCATCCATAGTGATATCACATGATTGGACGACTAATATCTGAGAACCATAATTGATGAAACGCCACTTTGATAAAGTCTAGAAGTCAGGATCAACAATTGAATGTGTTAAGTACTTGCACTGCTAAAAGCATTAATGCATCCAGGTCGAGTTCTCGTTAAATGACACCGCATACACTGTTTGTGGTGGTCCAAAGACTACAATCTAAGGCTAGAAGCTGATTTAGCTGAAGTATGGAGTACCACTGACAATGGGCAGAACACATCCTGTCATCACATACGAAGTGAACATACAGCAAGCATGCATTTGCGTTCCCCTTCTTTGATTTGGTTTATATACTCTGAGTTTTTGTGTTGGGAAATTGAGAGGAGGATTTGTTTTTGTAGTGTGAGTCACATGGACAAAAGGGTAACCAAACACAAAACCTCAGTGAGGAAGTCTTAAGACACAAATGAGACATTCCAGCATAGGTTGTTTAATTGTACATTCTCATTTCAGTGCACTGCTGTTGCCAACTGCCTGAGATGTTTTGCAACAACAATGATGGATTTCCCTGACCAGCAGCTGGTGTCCATGCTTAATCTTCCACCTCTGTGTTTAGATAGCAGAGTTATTGTGAAACTGGGAAAAATTCTGAACATAGTCTTCAAAAGCCAACAAACACTACAAAACATGCTGGCTTTAATTAAACTAGAGTGGTTGTAAAAACGCTGCACTGTCTGGTCAGTGAGATTTGAGAAGATCCTGTCTCAAATCTCACTGGGGCCCACTGGGGTTTCCTCAGGTAAATGTCAGGGTCTCATTTTTTGCTGTGTTTAGGAAATTTTTACTTCTGGGGTTTTAGGTGAAATCCTGTTTTAAAGATTGCACAGCTTTGTGAGTGCAGAGGACAATGCCTGTGTCTAGATGCCTGTGCACAAATTAGTACACACACTAAATGTGCATACACATGTGGATGTGAATGTGTATTGTTTTCCTCAGTATGAAAGTCTCTTATTTGTTCAGTTACAGATGCCAGAGAATAAGGATTGGCATTGTCTTTTAGCTTAAATTGTTTTAGATGTGCACTATCCCTGTTTGTCAAAAATGCATTAGGCCTGTCATTTCCTGTGAATTCAGCCCACAATTTTATAAATATTTAATTTATTAATTACCTTAATTTATTTACCTGTATATTTATCGGTGCAGGAATACCTTTCATTATTTGAAACTACGTTGCAAATTCAGCATTATGCAGCAGCAGCCATGCCTGATACATTAATTTTAATATGAAATGGATGGCATCAATACTAATTATTTTAAGATGATGTAAAGGTTTTATTGATGCCCCACAGAAAGACTGATGGGCTGAATTAGTGTTTAAAGGCCCGCTATATATTTATGAGGTTTAAATGAGGATCCAAAGCAGACTGCCTTGTGCACTTATTTCCAGTAGACGCCACTCTGACTCACACACCAGCAAGTTCCATTCATGCTGCCTTCAGGGCTCATTGACAGGTGCAGATGCACACACACGCATGCACACATGCACTGCAAGCTCAGCTGTTGCAAAGAGCAGTGGTTTATGTCAGTCAACATCGTCTGCAGGCATTCATTCTAGAAGGCATTCAATTCCAAGTCACTCTTGGATTGCTCTCCTTGGAGAATTTTAGTCAGCTCAGCCATCAAACCTCATTCTGACCCATGTGGAAATAGCTCATCAATAATCCTGAAACTTCTGTCACTGAAGGGAATCCAAGGTCCATGCATGCGTAATCAAGAGTGTTCGACACACCTATTTACCTCATCTGCTCCCTGAGTGTCATGACAGTAACGGCAACAATGTGTGGCTTGGACTATGGGCCAGGTCTCCTCTGAGTCACCCCATGGACGAAATCATAGTGTCTCCTGCAACCATCAAAAACACATTACTTTAGATCCAGGGTGACTGCTGTGATGTTGTATTCATGTGGACTGATTCTGACAGATTCAGAGTCAGTACAGATCCAGATTGTATGGACTTAAGTGTGCCAGGCACGCACACCTTCTCCACTTACTCCTGGGTTAAAGTTCAGTAATGTAGGCAATGCTTTGATCCTCAAACCCGGTCGCTATAAATGATAGTGACAACGACTCCTCCAAATCCTGCCAGCCTGCAGTGTTGCCAGGTACAAGTAGCAGATACTACGTACGCTATAGCTACACACCTGTCTCCCTGCTCATTGAGTGAAACAGGATAATGTTCTTTCCAGTATGATTAACGGCTGCAGCTCTAAACTTGGTGTGCATCTATTTTTGAGAAGGGAGTGGCTGAATATGTGAAGAGACAAACTAAGAGGTTAAGCTAGAAGTACTGTAACAGAACTGCAATTAGATCTGTCCTCTCTGTATCTTTTAGCTTATTTGTGTTCATGCAGATACTTAAAGTATGTGTTTGGAGTGATCCATCCATCCTCTAAGAAAACTTCTTCATGAAAACATGAACCAGTTTTGTTGAAAAAACTGACAACAGCTGGAGCTGGCACTTGAAGCTGGTTCCAAAAGTCAAAAGTCAGTGACCACAGAATTCATTGTTAAAATGCTTTACTAAAAAGAGTTTATTGAAAAAGCCCTTACACAGACTGGTACACAAAATCAGTTTTGGTCTTCATGCATAAAGTTAGATGGGAAAGTGATGGAAGGTACATTCATTCAGCCTCATCATCAGCCTAGTAGTAGTTCTCACTACTTTATAGTTTACTGGCAGTGAGGATAGTTCCTGTGAATCAACTTTTCCCACTCAATAAGATTTACAAGCACAGAAACCATACGTAGAGTACTAATGAAAATAAAGACTGTTACAAAAAAGTGCTTTATCACCAAGTTTTACCACAAAAACACAAAACGGTGAAAAGTCCATGACCCAGTTTTCCATAAAATATGAGGAGGAGGACAAAGAAGCCAGAGATCAGCGTAAAGCCAAGTGAAATCATGCCTAAGTTCCTTTGGCATGAAGTGGTCTAAATCCAAATCCAGCATGTGGATTGATTTCAATACAGGCATCACATATGTTACCATGTCTGTGTTATGCATCTGATTTCAGCCTAGCCATTCATGTATCCATCCTTTATTTATTACCCATGCACTGATCATGTTCAGGGTCACCAAGTGGGTTGGAGCCAATCCTAGCATGCATTAGGTGACAGGGTGAGTACACCCAGGATGGATTATCAGTGAGTCTGAGGATGTGCATATAGAAAGTGCCACATTAGATCACTGCTGGGCCTCAGCAGGCCTTCTGCGTAGAGTTTGCATGTTCTCCATGTGTTTGCATGGGTTTCTTCCAGGTCCTCAGATTTCCTCCCACATGGAGGTTTAGTGAACTGGAGACTCTAAAATATCCTCCTGTAGGTGTGAACAGAGCTCCCAAACATTACGCTGAAAAGTTAAACCAGGTCAGTTGCTCTTCTGAGAACTAATTAATTTTCACAAACATTGGTGACACAAATGTGCCACTGATGAGGCCTTGGTCAGGGAATGGCCATGATTCCCGTAAGTGTTTTGAAACCACCTGCTGCTGCCAAATATCCCACCACCAAAGACAGCTGTGTGGATGTGCAGGCCTTACCTATTCATGTTTATGTGCGTGCATGTGGCTTTGCACTTGCTTTTGTGAAAGTCTGTCTAAGAGTATCCAGCTCACACATTCCACTTAGATAGAGTCAGTGCTTTGGAGGAGACCCTGCTGCCTGGACTATCGAGTGTGTCAGAACTGTGAGGGAAACAAGAGAAGAAAAAAAGAAAGTGAGCGAGGCTGGCTTTCAGTGGAGCAGTTGGTCATATGCCACACACACACAAACATAAAGCCCCCCTACAAAAACTTAGCTGGATCCTGGAGGCAATTTCCTCCTTTGGTTTACCCAGAAATCATGTAATAACTAGAGGACAGCCATTATTTGCCTCTGACACATGTACAGGTGGACTCCCCCACTGAGGACCCCCAGCCCTGAGCCCAGAGGACTTCTCTTGAAAACCTCTTTCTGATCCCATTGCTCAAACCAGCGTTGGTCTCTCAGAAGCCCTTGGCCTGGGAGGCCTGATTACACGCTCAGAAGCGGATAAAGGGGCTGGATCTCCAGTATTATTGTGTATGTGCATGTGGTAAACTACAACACTGGTCTCCACATGTGTTCATAATGAAAGATTCTTATTACCTTATTACATCAAGGTCAGCATTCGTCATTATTTTCAGCTTATCTGGAAAAATCACATTCATCCCCAACAATGTCAAGCAAAGCACAGAAGCCACAGAAAGTGCAGCTTGCACTGTAGCAATATAGGGATCAGAGTCACAAGATGTTAAGTGAAGGACACGTTCATGGGGATTCTACGTCTATAGTAAGACTTCCTGACAAACTTGCAATTGATCACACTCCAAGCATTCAAGCGATGTTGAGGCCTCTGAAGTAATGAGTCCCTGGGTGGTTGGCAATCCAGCTTTCACCCTTTCAGAGTGCATTTGGAGTTTAAAATGTTCAGAGCTGCACAGCCAGCCTGTTTCTGAACCCAGTGGCATTAGCATAATGTTGAACGATTTCAGCATATCTGAAAAGTCAACAGGGATTTTTCAACTTATAGTGAACTTTTGAACTCTTGTTACCTTGAATTTTTCTCCTATCCACCTCTGGTTGTGTGTGTGCGCACACACTTATTCACGCACATTCACAAACTCTGGTTTCCTACCTGCCAATTGACTCTCCAACATCTAACCAAAGAGCCAAACCGCAGCACAGCAGCACGTTCTCCTCCCGGGAGTGTTGGTCTTTGATCTGCATGTTGTCGCAGCTCATGGGGAACATAGACACAGACAGAACCCAGAACAGGATTTTTCTTCATGTTTTTACAGCCCTGTGAGAGAGACAGGATTCTTCCAACATCAGTCTGCTGCTCTATTATAAAGCATATGAGTATGACACCAAAATGAATTCCAGTTAAGTTAGAAAACATCACAAAAGTCAAATGTAACTATATATCAGAGGACTATGTCATATTCATTTCCAGTTTTATTTCACACATAAAGTCCACTGTTCCTATCACTTCAGTCTTTTATCCTCTTTTATTGGTTAAACTCAAGTCGTAAATCATCGGTTAATTTGCAGACGCAGATTTCGTAACATTACCCTTAAAATAAATTTTATGACCTTTGACCATAAAGGAGAACCGAAAGGAGGACGATAAACGGCATCAAATTATATATTCTGAATGCTTTAAGTGTAACTTAATGCATCTAGGCTTGAGGCTCCTATGTTGGACATTACATCACCTAATTAATGTGGGCGAAACCGTGCTGCATGCTCACTAATGTGACAGCTTGATGACTGTGTTCATGCATGCGAGTTCTGGGTGTGTCGAGTAGATTGGCTCCAGCTGAGACCTTGAGTGCTACAACTTATATAATACGGTGGTAATGATGTTATTCATATCGTTGATCTGCTCAAGTTTCATTTGAAAGTGAAATTTAAAAAAAGCACGAGTATCTTAAACTAATAAAAGGCAGGAATCGTGACGTCTCACAAAGACATGTTTCACTTTGGATGGTTTACAGTGCCGTTTTTTCTTACAGAGCTCATCTTAAAGTTGCAGTTAAATTCAAAACAACTTCAATTTGGATGGAAAACAGACTCATACTTCTTGGAAGTCAATTACACTCTGTGACCCTTTTTTGCATTTCCCCCTCCATCTACCCCCAATATCCTTTTGCCCACTAAACCTCCTGCTTCTTTTTCTACTCAGATACTTACATTTCCCCCCTTTTCACCCTCCATGCACCCCAATGTTTTGTAAAGATTGCCAACACATGTTTCAGAAAGGGATACTTCAACATGCCTGGAAATAGTGCCTCCGGCTGAGATACATGCTGAGCCTCTGTAGGTTCGTGTAGCCTTGGCAGCTCCACCTCCCACTGATCAGTGCTTTACCTTTACATCAACATGACAGTAGGCCAGCCTCACCAGGAGATCTCTGCTTTCTGTCTTTTCACCTCATCTATCCATCCCTCTCTCTTCTTCTGCATCTATAGGCCTTGGATGATCCAAGTTTATTTTTCTCTGTATGCACTTTCACCTAAAAAATCCACCTTCCAGTTCTGTCTCCTTCCATCATGGCATTCATCCAAAAGAAAAATCCAAAACTAAAATGTGAAGTGCAAATAATTCTCGTTTCAGGCGTTAAATTTCCATCATCTAATTGTAGATGATTGCGTGTTGAATCCCATGGAAGACTAGAGTTACAGCAAAGACATTTGTTCCTAGTTAAAATGATATCAAACAGATCGGTGATCATGGATGATATACTTTCCAATTCAAGGCACAAAAGATATGCATATACTGGTTTGTTTGGTTTGTTTTAAGTTTTCAAAGTTAAACAAGTTTTGAAGAAATCAGTAGATATTCTTGGAAGGTTGTTGATGCGAACAGCTGGTTACACTCCATAAGTTGCCTTTCATTTGCCTCACAGTGTCAGTGAAGAGAGGAGACTGGGGCAGATGAATGGGGCAGATTATCCTATGAATTACTGTTTGAAACAACTTAATGTAATTATCTTTAAAACTGTAATGGCACCAAAGAGGGCTGTCTATCTAATCTTTCAGAACTTCTATTGATCATAGTCCGAGTACCTTTGGAACATCATTGTTGGTAGCATGCAAATGTATTTACCTGGTCAGTTAGGGTCCATTAAATATAAATACTTAAAGGTACATAACCTTTATTGTGTATTGGCTCGTTAAAAGAGAACAAAAGTAGTCTTGTATTTATGTTTGGAATTTATCTTGGTGAATGATGTAGAGACTGCAGCACAGAACAGCCGATGAAACACTGCCAGAGGAAACATTATCATCTTGTCTTTATTTTGTTTATTTATTTATTTAATTATTTATTGGAGGATGCTAACAAAGCTGCCTCTTTGTTTAAATTTTGAATAATAGTAGTTCCGTTTTGTTGTTTCTTTAAAAAAGATTTACTTTCTTAGCTTTGATTCAAAAACTTTTATGCTTAAGCGACTGACGATAATGCGGCTTCGTTTTATAAATGTTTTCTATTAAATCTGTAATTAATCCGCAATATTCACTTGTTTATGCAAGTTTATGCACTACCAGGGCGTGTTTGATAACCACCCATGGTTCACTAAAAAGACAATCATTGCTGAAAAATGATAGAGAAACAAAAATGTAATTAACAATTTGCTATATTAAACATTAGAGAGGCCTCCATCCCTCCTTTATGTCGTCCACCCCATTGCAGCGTCACGGCAAAGGATTCAGTTAAAGCAGATTTTACCTGCATCAGAAGCTCATGGCTGATTTGTTTTGCTTTATTCCATGAGCTTCTCCTGGCGTGAACGCTTCCGAATCCGCTGAACAGCACCAGATGGAGTCATATGAGCTGTGATATCTGAATGACACAGGATGAGTCATTGATAAATGAGAGACCTTGTGTTGCTCACTTGCACTCTCTGTGTTGGTTTCCAGTTTTGTGTGTGTAAAATTTTTGCCCCTGGTTTGAATTAAAGACTTCCCAACACAATTGAAACAATGCAGAGTTCCAAGCCAAAAATGTCTAACACGTCCCAGTTCTTGATTTCAGCAACACACAGAAACATACACGTGCGCTAGCGGCCATGGTACATTGGTTTTATATTTTACAGCTGATTGCAGTTACCTCTTGTTAGCGTGCCTTAAAAGAACAAAGAGAAAACAGAACAAGCGCATATAATTCAGTTTAACATGTAACCTCTAATGGAGTTGACTCAGGCTTTTTCCATTTTCCTCCTTCACATATCATTTTGCCAAAAAAAATAAAGTTGCGAAACTGAAGGTCATTTACACTACTCTCCATCCAATAATTCACGTCTCTGTTTTAGATCACTCACATATCACTTTACGTGAGCCTTTTATTATTTTATTTATGTATAAACCTATGGTGGATATGGGAAGCTGTGACACTCAGTAAGGTAAAGCCTAAATGGGCAACAGACACTGCCGATTATCCCTTGTGGAGATGAGGATAATATTGTGTAATATAGGCAATAGGTTGTTGTGGCACTCCAGACATACGGTTAGGCCCATTATTTCTGGTCTTGCTAGCAGTGTGGCCTAGATCTAGCAACATTAACCTTCTTATAGCGGGCCAGTTCGCATCTTTGGCCTAAAGAAGGAAAAGCACATGTGGAATTAATAATGTCGTTGATAGCTTTATTCCATTTAGGTAAGCCCAATCCAAAATCTGGTAGGTCCAGGTTTCCTGAGCTGCTGCATGGAACAGGCTCATTCTTAACACTGGTCACTTTAATTGTCCTTTTCCTCCTTGTCATTACTAAATGTTGTGAAAAAGGCCTCTGTTCATGAAAAAGGGTGCTCGGAGGATGAGTCCGAATTTCTCGTACTGCCACTATGAACTTCCATTTATGGCCACTCTAGACAGAGAACCATGAAATTTGAAAGATGCAGTTATTATCCCATCTGTATGAGTTTTAACAACGCTGGCGACCTTCTCACTGTTCATGGATACAGTTTATACCTGGCAAAACTGGACAGCTCAAAGTCCTTCAACAGATACTTAAAATACATCTTTATCTGTGTCTCAAGTGATCACTTTTAATCAGATCTTACTTCCCCACACTATATGTAAATCATTTCACTTATAATTTCTATTTCCAAAGGCCAAATGTGATGTTTTTTAATGGCAAGAGGCAGCAAATTCCCAGAAGAGGAAACTGAAACAAACTGGGTCTACTCTTTGGCATGTTCCAGGCAAGCCACAATGCCAAGATGTTCATATCTCCATATATCTGGGGTCTTTTTGAGATGTAAGATATCCAGTTAAGTAAGATACACATACACAGTGCTAACAGCAATTGGACACATGCAGTCCAGACCACCTGCTGATGTGATCTGAGAGGTTTAACCTCCTAGGACCTGGCGTCCACATATGTGGACATCACATTTTGGGTTATTTAGACCAAAATACTCAATTTTGCTCTTCAAGGGCCTGATATCTACTAACGAGGACATTATACTGCTACTGTTCTATTGAAATTTTAAACGAATATCCTCATATGTGGCTCTCATTTTTCTTTGAAACAAAAATTAGGTTAAAAAAAAAATCTGGTAATTCTTTGTTTTTACATTCATCAGGTCCCAATCAGCCCAAATATCAAAGAGAAATTAAAAATGTATGCCGTGGAAGAGTTCGGGTCTTAGGAGGCTTTAATCTTCGATGCATCATCACCGTACTTGTGATGAGATCTTACAATATGTTAATACTCGGTTGAACCCGACATTTCGTACTCAGGAAATGTACGCAGGATATCTACCACTCTATGCGTCATCCTTTTATTTGTAAGCTTTAGCACATTTTTATGGTTGTTTCATCCAGAAAAAGAGGCATTCTCATGATACTGACTCACTGTTTTGTAATGTAGCAATCCCAGATGTTGGTCCAAATGTTTCACTTACACACTGAATCTATGTCATGGGTAGAAATCACTGTTTTTTGTTTTAAAATAAAGTTGCTGTACCAGAATTCAGTACAGAACAAATATCAGACAAACTCTGCTGGAGCAGGAGCTTTGTGTTTAAGCTTAGTATTACCTGTGCAATGACGGCCTGGTTAACAGAGTATGGCCGTAAAGAAGAAATACAAGTTTTCTTCCCTCATTCTGTTGGGATTTTTCTTGGTGCAATCTTTCAGGATGTCCACATTGACCAATTAAATTCACCTCAAAGATTTACAGGACATGCTGCTATGGGGAAGGTTCAGCAGAATTGCATGCATGCAACAAATTTACACAGTTGTCAGTGTAATCTATGTCTGATGCTGTGTGAATAATCTGTACAAGCTGTTCATGGGACGGGATCCCATCCCATAGAGATGGTCGTGTAGCATGCTGGTATTTTGACAAACTGTGCATCACTAAACGTTCAATCAGCTATTCACATGCAACCCACTTTACTCCCATCCCAATCTTTCTCTTGCTTAAATGCTATGACTTCAACCCCATCCACCACCATTCTCCACTATCAGCTGCATATCTTGGTGCTCATCATAACTTTGCCCCTATAAACCTGAGAGATTAGACTGGTCGTTATGACATCCAGCCATCATCACCTCTGTTTGTTTAATCTCAGTTCTCCTCCCAGAGCTCCTCTCTGTCTCTCTTTCGCCTCTCGCTGTCTCTCCCAGGACTCGATCTTTGACTCCTTTGTGGAGGTCTGCAGCACAGCCCCTCTAAACTCTGCAAAAAGACACCACAAAAACAGAAAGCAGAACAACACACATACAGACTAGGATAACCAACACACAATGTAGGTCTTCCCAGAGGATTCAGGATGTTCTGGCTGAACAAACACATGCTTGTTTATGCTCTGAGGTGGTGGTCAGCAGTTTTGAGAGATTCAGTGACTTTTTATTTTTTGGTCTAAAAATGATTTTGATGGACAAAAAGCTGAGTGTTAAAGCAAAGCAGATCAAATGGGTGTTTGAAGCCTTTTTTAAACCAATTTGTCCACTATATACATAATACAGTTGCACAACTGCCGGAATCTGAGACTGATATGACCATATCAGGTGCTGACCAAATGGTCTGTGCTCTAGGGTGCAGAAACATTACCCAAACACAAGAGCTTCCGGCCTCCCAGAACCCAGAGTAGAGGAGTGAAGAAAACAACCAGCATCTGAGCTGGGAACGTTCCACAGCACAGATAGTGAGGACAGTTTGATCTGTGACATCTGCAAAAGACATCCTGCAGACAAATTCCAAAAAACAAACAAAGAGAAGAGTGATGCAAGGGCTGTGTGACTGCAGAAGAAACATACTAAACAATAGTAAGTCAACAACATTAAGATAAGTGCATAATGCACTTCCGTTGTATACACACACACACCCACGTGCAGTCATTTGCATAAATATTGTATATACACACTGAGGCACCGATATCAAGCAGCAGTAAATCATCTGCAATTTGGTTTGACTGGTCTAAACCAATATAGCTGGAGCCAGAGAGACACTGTGGTTATCCCCATTGGAGTTATATTCCAAGTAGTAAACATGGGGACATACCACACTCCCACAGAATGACCACCCACCTCTGTGTCCTCCATCAGGACACTGAAGATATAGAATACACAACAAACTGCACAGTTTTGAGCCTTTCTTACATGAAGCCTCTGTGTTTCTGGTGTATATCATTTACAGTACTGTATATATCAGATTGCCAGAAGGTAAAGGCTGAGAGAAATGTAGCAGGTGACCATGGTGTGACCTAATGCACATACTTTCTCTTTGAGGCCCTCGGTCACAAATCATATAAAGCTCGCTCTTTCTCCTCCTCCCGACCAGCCCGTCTGTCTTTCTGTCTAAGAGAAATGGAAAGAGTTTGGCCTCAGTGCTGGCAGACCATGAAAGCACCTGATTGCATGGTGATAAATTTTCCCAGCTTCCCTTTTTGAGAACCTGCAATACCTTTTTTTTTTCACTCTCACTATTAAGATGAGTTTGGATAAGATTTAATAAACTGTATGGCAAAACTCTAAGGCAAGAGTTTGAACCGAGACATTCCAGAATATTTTGATATGTTCATTAAAGGCAAAGTAATTCATCCAAATGTTTTGCTAATGTGCTAATGCATTTTGACTTTATAGACAGCATTGCTTTTAACCAGAACTTCTAACTGGATTGTTTTATCTTTACAAAGAATCATTCTGGCTTGCACTAAATTATGCATAATGTAGATGTAGTCTATAAGAGGATCAAAGATCACACCGACCAGATGAAAGACCAGCCAGAAACAAAGTCATTTTCAACATCTGCCAATTGTTTGCTTCTTACTTTGAATGCTCACATCTTGCCAGTGGCATATGATTCACCAATTAAACACAACACATGTTTTTTGTTTTAACATTTCCAGTAAGAGCTAACACTTCAATATCAGCATAAGCTTAAAAAAGTAGAGCACCTTATGTAAGACGACTTGTGGAGAAAGAGGAAACTGATAAGCTGGAGGTATGTAAATAAAAGTATGAGTACATGGGAAAAAAATGATGTAATATCAAAAAATATGTACGGTTAAAAATGACCATTGCTAGGCATGCCTCTAAAGGTATGCGTGGATTCCTGTCTCTGGTCTGCATCAAGCCTAAATCTTTGACTACTTGTAACAAGCTTAAAAGACCACTGGAGCATTCTTGACTTTATATATTCATAATGATAACTTTTATTCATTAGGTTGCATATAAGAGAAAACAAAATATGTTCTTGTTAGTAGCTCCATCAATATGTGCCATTGTCGACAATCCACAGAGGATAATCCAGGTCGTCAGCCTGCAAGCTCTGAATAAACATGGAAAAGTCATGTATGCTCACGGATGCACATGGACGAATGCAAAGCTATATCCCAGACAACAAATGATTTATGTGACAGCTACAGATGTAAGAAAACCACACATCCAATATGAGTCACAGCACCCGCCGACAGGAAAAACTAAAACTAAAGGAGACATGAAGAGGAAGCTGACGGCCATCAAGGAAGAGAAAGAGGATGTACCCCCGCCAGTCAACTGGCACAGCCATCAAACCTTCTCACAGTGCCAGGAACTATGCAACTGCCTTCACTGGTCATCCCAGGACTATGTCCCCTCCTCTCTATAAATAACCCTGTCTATGAGTCTATTGTTCCTGGAAGAACCTTCCCATGCACCCCCTCACTAACAAAAAGAGAAGAGCAAACTTTCACCCCACTGACTGGCCATGTGTTTGCGCACTTGGAGCGACAGTGTGTCTGCCCTGCAGGTGGGAAACTAGAAGTGGAAGTGTGTCTGAGTGGAGTTCATGAGGTGGAGGATTTAGCAGATAGTGGGAGACAGACCAGAGAAATGAATCTGCTTAGGATGCTTCCAGCAGGGTCAGGTGGATGATATTACAGAGAGGTGTTTGCTGCGCAAATGATAGCTGCCATACCACAGGAGTCTTTCATAGCAATCATGCCTCTACAGCTTTCTCTCCTTCTTTGCATTTGCCCAATGTAGAATGTATACATCCTGCTGCATTCTGTCCTCCAACACAAAGTGCTGAGTTTGCTGACTTTATTTTCCCATTAGTCTTAATGGCAGGCTCAGAGAGACATGCCTTCCATTAACTTGGTTCAGGATATACCCTAACACTTTAATAGCTGTTTCTTAGATCTTATTGAACAGTTGAATTTCCCCTTGTCCTAATTAGCTGCCATTCAGAAGATACTGAGCGTCTTGCCTGGTGTATTTATGATGCCATCCACTAGATGGGGTGTTCTGGCCTTGCAGTGCAGTTATTTATTAGTCCAGTGATCAATAGAAGATTTAAAAAAGATAGTACAGTGGTTGACTTACAATATCATCAAACTAAGCTTTTAAAGGAAACATTAATAAGTGATGGGATATTACTGAATTATATAACAAATAACAAACAAATAATAACAAACCTACCTAGTCTAGTCTACCTGTCACAAAGGACACATTGAAAATATTTGAATGTTGTAAATAACCTATTCTGTAAAGCTGGAAGTGTTTTGTGGCGTATCTGACAACACTGTGAGGAATCTAAATTACTGCCACATTTATTATAATTTCCCTAACCCACCCACTCCTCCTTTTTTTGTCTCTGTGTAAAGCTCAGAGAACTGAGATTGAACCCTGTCACATAAGCCAACTCGGATTTCTTCAGATCCACTCATGCTGTTGTTTGTGTTTTATAAGCAAATGTCCAGCTCAATTCAGGGTTCTTAGATGTTCTTAAGCTCTGTTCTGTCTCCTCTGGACTCCTTATGGTTTGCGAATGGAGGCCAGGATGAGGCATACATCTGTTTGTAGGAGTAAGAATCCGGCCAACAACTATGAGCAGTTCACTTTTAAAAAATGCATTGGAAGCACATTTGTAGCCTCTATATGTGTGCATATACAGTTCTAGCATGTCTGATGTGTTTGCATGTAAAGTACATGTGAGTCACATTGTGGGTGTGGGTATGTAATTTCAAGCCTGCATGTTCATTCTGTATTCTTGTATGATTGCAGACTCTTGGTTTGGGGTTTGAGTTGTGTTTATAGCATGTGGTTCCCCTTTTCCCAATCAACCAGAGGTCTTTACACTGACAGTTTTGGATTCATGAGCCTATTAGCCACCGCACTCAAACTGATTATCCTAACTCATCTTTAACACTCAGCTCTGTGACTGCTTTAATCTAGGTCCATCCCTCAAAAACCCTGCACCCCTTAATGCTGGGGCCTTAATTTAGGACCATAAAACATGGTGTCCCCCAAAACCAGTGTTGATATCATGAGAACTGTGAGAGTCAAATGAGGCAAATGACAAAAATGTTAAAATACCACACTTGTATAAATTGATTTTTATTGCTTGTTTGGACCACCTTCTTCTGTGATCTGATTCTTTTTCTCTTCCCTGGCAGCTATATTCAGCATCCTTTCCCCAAAATATCCACTATCTGTCCAAACCTTCTCCGTCCTACCTCTCTAACTTTGTCTCTAAACCAGCTGTCCCTGTGATGTACTCTTTTCTGATCTTGTCCATCCTGTTCACTCACAATGAGGATCTGCAGCTCTGTCAAACCATGCATCATAGCAAGTGTCACCACCATCTCGTAAACCCTCCCTTTCAATCTTGCTGGTATCCTTCTGTCACAAATGATACCTGTCTCCACTCTCTCCATCCTTCCTCATACAGTACCAGCTTCTTTTCTTGGCATCCTGTTATATGCTTTCTCTAGAGCAGGGCAACCCAATCCCGGTCCTCGAGAGCTACTATCCTGCAGCTTTTAGATGCATCCCTACTCCAACACAGCTGAATCAAATGGTTTGATTACCTCTTCAGCATGCCATCATGTTTGGCAAAGGCCTGATAACAAGCCAATCATTTGATTCGGGTGTGTGGGAACAAGGATGCATCTAAAAGCTGCAGGACGGTAGCTCTCGAGGACCGGGATTGGGCACCCCTGCTCTAGAGCTACAAACACACTCACAAAGCAAACATTGTATCTGTAGTGCTCTTTCTTAGCAAGAAGCCATAAAGCTGCTTGCTGATCATCTTCTTTTTTACCTACCTTCAACAGCTCTTTCCCGTAGCTTTGCCAGATCCATCTCTCTGTTTAGTCAATTGATACAAATCCTTTTCTCCTTCCAAGCCTCCAAGTACTTCTGTCTTTGCTAACCTCTTTCTTTAAAGACTTTCTTGTACTTCCTATTTCACCACCAAGTTTTCTTATCCTCTGTCATTCTCAGTGATCCACATGTTTGTTTTTGACAAACATTTTACACCAGATGTCCTTCCTGATGTAACCCCCAACTGTGTGGGCTTGAGACCAGCAAGTTAATATTTTCAACACCGAAGGTTCACCAAACCAGATACAGAGGAGTAGAAGGAGAAAAAGCATGTAAGTGCGGGTACAAGGTTACAGGACATGCTGAAATATAAATCTGAACTGTAAGCAGTCTGAACAACACTAACACACGAAGAAGGTTAAAAATCAGATGGCAAGTGGTGATGAGAGCCAGTTTTAAATACTGTCACTGACTGGAGATGGGAAGCAGTTATGCCTGCCTGGATCCTCCTTGGAGCATGCCCAAGAGGAGACAAAGAGCAGGTAAGTCTGGAACTGCAACAACAAACTGGGGGCCATGATGTGTTGTTTTAAAATGTCCAGCATCCTGTTCAGTTTATCCATTAGGCTGATTTTACTTTAAAGTGACCATCCCATTTAATATCTCAATAAATTATTATTTGGCCTTGTTAACCAAGTCTACTGATTAGTACCAGTGTTATCCAGCCATCTAAATATCCAACAAAGTCAGTTTTAAAAACAAAAATAAAACAAGGTGTAAATGGCCAGAATACCAAATTCAAAGCTTCAAGGCTTCTGTCAAAAAAAGCAGCATTTCTGATCTACATATAGCAACTGTGAGCCACTGTTAAATAAATAGTATCGACTTTGGCAACTTCAATTTAAACAATTAAATGCAGGAGAGCTTTGTGTGTTTTAGACCTTTGCAGAGTTGGTGCATTTCAAAACACACCTAAACACACCTGCCAGTGGAAATTCCATCTCTGTTAAGCAACCTGAGCCGACACCTCTATTTATGTGTGGCTGTCACACATAGATCAAAGTGAGAGAGTAGGTGGAGAGAATGTGCCAGGGTTAAAGAGCCTGTTATTAATACTTACACATGTCAAACTACAGAGTCAAAGGGAAGTAGTGACGCGAACAGCATGTGTGAGATCAAGAAATGTTGAATGTTGTGCAGCTATTAGCCTGAAGCATGAGGATTAAACATTTAGATCCAAACCATATTTTAGCTATGACTCTAATAGACATTCTCCGATGGATAAATATAACACATATGTATTTCATTTCCTAGAACACAGGAAACAGGAAGTTCCAGACAGGAAGATAGCGTGATGGTCTTTATCCCGGGTTGAGTGCCCAATCCAAAAATATAAAGTGGTCGGATGTTGTGAGCAGACCTCTCCAACCAAGAAAAGAAAACTGTGCTTCTCATTTTCTCTTCAAATTTATATCCATTTTATGGTTTGCTGTGACCTAAAACTAGAATTTCATAAAGCTAGAATCACATACAGTCCCTAATTTGTTCCTTAATCCAGTTGTGCTATAACTATTTAGAATGTACTGAGTGAACAGGAAGCATTAATGTGCATCCCACCCCCTCAGAATGAGATTATCTCTCGCTTTGTGCCATCTATTCATTTTTCCACCTCCACCCACATAGCCTCATGATTCTTAGCTCTGCAGCAGTCCTTAATATCATCCCACTCGTGGATGTAAGCATGCACGGAACTGTCTTAACTGGTTAACGTCTACTTTTCGCATTCAGCTGTATTGAAATCTTTTCCACTTCTTCGTTTATCTTTGCAGTTTTCCACCCCTCTGTTTTTGTTCACCCACTGTGGCTCAAGCTAGCACTCAGAAAACTACCGGTGTTAAAGTTTTGTTAGTTCACAGCGGTCACCACACCCCACATCTTTCTCCTTCTCAGCCTCACTCTTTTCCTGTGGAAATGGGATCGTTTAGTAAGAGAGGAGATAAGCTGAGTGGATGAGCTGAGTGAAGGCCTTTTGTGCAAAGTGTGACGCACACAGAGCTCCTTTTTCCTGACAGCACCCCTGTGCTCTGCTAGAGGAGAGTTCACAGGTCAGATTAAGATTTTCTTTTCATTTATCCTCCTGTCCGTCTCTGTTGTCTTTCCCCTTGACTCTGACATCTGCATTCAGTATCTCTAATGAAATATCTTGATGATTGCAGGGCTGCAGATAGACTGCCGTCTCGCTATCACTCCCACTGATGCCCTTTTGATCTCCAGTGCATAGTCTGTCGAGGGAGGACGATGTTTCCTCAACACCTTTATCTGCCCTCGCCATTTTCTGAATTTATCTCACACTCCCCCGTATCCTCTCTTCATCACTCATACAGTCGCTCTTGCCTTCCCATATTTTTCATAATATTTTTAATTTCTACAAGGTAATTTTCCTCCTCGACTAAGGAGCAGTTTCTTCATAAATAATAACTGGACTGGAATTTTTAATCTTGCTTCGTGGTCATGGTCTTGAAACAGGGGGTGGGAAGTGAACTTCGACATGCTGCATACTGAACCTTTGCCAGCTAATTTAAAAAAAGAGAGAGAGAAAAGGATCTTGACAATATAATAGATTTTCATAGAGATTTTGAGAGGTTGCATTCTCACACCACTTTGAGTCCGTCCATCCATCCATTTTCTCCTGCTTATCCGGGGCCAGGTCGCGGGGGCAGCAGCCCAAACAGAGAAGCCCAGACCTCCCTCTCCCCAGCCACCTGCTCCAGCTTGTCCGGGGGAACACCAAGGCGTTCCCAGGCCAGCCGAGAGATATAATCTCTCCAGCATTTCCTGGGTCTGCCCCGGGGCCTCCTCCCGGTGGGACATGCCCGGAAAACCTCACCCAGGAGGCGCCCAGGAGGCATCCTTGTCAGATGCCCGATCCACCTCAACTGGCTCCTTTCGATGTGGAGGAGCAGCGACTCTACTCTGAGCCCCTCCTGGATGGCCGAACTTCTCACCCTATCTCTAAGGGAGAGGCCAGCCACCCTTCGGAGGAAGCCCATTTCCGCCGCTTGTGTTCGCGATCTCGTTCTTTTGGTCACTACCCACAGCTCGTGACATAGGTGAAGGTAGGGGCGTAGATCGACCGGTAAATTGAGAGCTTCCCTTTTACACTCAGCTCTCTCTTCACCACAATGGACCGGTACAGCGTCCGCAGCACCAATCCGTCTGTCGATCTCCCGCTCCCTTCTCCCATCACTCGTGAACAAGACCCAGAGATATTTAAACTCCTCCACTTGGGGCAGGAACTCGTCCCTGACCTGGAGTGGACACTCCACCCTTTTCCGGCTGAGGACCATGGCCTCAGATTTGGAGGTGCTGATTCTCATTCCCACCGCTTCACACTCAGCTGTGAACCGTTCCAAGGCGAGCTGGAGGCCATCACCCGATGAAGCCAACAGACCCACATCATCTGAAAAAAGCAGAGATGAGATCCTGAGACCACCCAAGTGAAAGCCTTCCGCCACTTTGCTATGCCTAGAAATTCTGTCCATAAAAATTGTGAACAGAATTGGTGACAAAGGGCAGCCCTGGCGGAGCCCATCACCCAGCAGGAATGAGTCCGACTTATTGCCGGCTATGCGGACCGAGCTTTTGCAACGGTTGTATAAGGACTGAATGGCCTGTAGCAATGGGCCAGACACCCCATACTCCCAGAGCACCCCCCACAGGACCCGAGGGACACGGTCGAATGCCTTCTCCAAGTCCAAAAAAACAATGTAGACTGGTTGGGCAAACTAACTAACAGGTGCACCAAATCTCAGGGATCCTGGTATTCATGTTACTGTCATACATACCACCCACCTAAGCGCCACTGATAGCAGTCCTGCATTGCAGAAGGACAATGCTTCCCATCATACTGCTCAGGAACATCTCCAGGAACACAACAAAAAGAGTTCATCCAGACACAAGATGCCAGAGGTTCTAATTGAACTGCCTGAATAAGCCTGATGCGATATGAACACATGTTCATATATCAGAGTCTAGAGTCCATATTCATGCTTATGTGTGACATTTGAACTTTCTCATTGATGAGGAGATATGTCCAGGTCATAACAGCTGTTTATCAGCAAGTGTGTGTCAGTTTTGATGTTAACTTGTCATTCTTTTGGTTGAATTATATGTTCCCATGCATGGCATGCCAGTATCATTCTTTCTCTTCTTCTGATGCCCACCCATCTGTGTAAAATCTCCCTCTCCTTGTCCTTGTCTTTGCCCTCCTTTTCCATCTCCCCCTTCTCTTTATTCACACAGGAATGTGTAATATGTGGATCAGTAGACGGGGTGTGTAATATTCCCGCTGAGCACCGGAGAGAAGGCCAGACGAGGGAGAGGTGGTGAAAAACAACCCCTCTGCCACCTCGACTTATGTATCCCTCATCACCTCGCTCCCTGATCCTGTGATCATCTAGCAGCACCAACTTTTATTGCCTTTTTCCTCCATGCAATCAAAGTCACAGACAGGTACGCTGTACAGCAAAATATGCAAATGGTCTTTTTTTGACCAAGAGTATCTGCTCCAGAGACTGTGTTACTCAGGGGGAATGTGTTTTACCATTTCATCCACGAAATCACTTTAAAATTGAAACGGGATGTGTTTTTGATTTACCGGAAGATAACAAAGGGCAGGACTTCGGGAAACAGGGATTTATAGAGCGATAGGATGGAGGAGAATGCTAAGAAGGAGCAGTTGTTGGCTCAGTGAGTGGATCGTTATGGTCAGAACACACCTCAGGTCTGAATTTCTTTTTTTTTTATTAAGTTACACATAGGCAGTGTGGAGCAATTGAAAGTATAGACTTACCATGCAGGCCTTGCAGTCCCATGACTGAGAGGGGGAAACTAAAGGAGGGGGATGCTAGAAATGAAAACGAAATTTCTTCACAGTTTGGCAGCCGTGCAGATAAAGAAGAAGTGAGAGAGAGCAAAGAGGTACAAATAAATGAGGCACAGAACTGGGAGCAGAGCGTGCAGCTGAAAAGCTTGGCATGTGTTTCTGATAAATTATCACTCACCTTTGAAAATACACCTCACATATTTTACCCGTACAAGGCTAGATGGTGTTTGATGCATGTATATTTGTGCACAAACGACTTCGGCAGGAGGCCAGTTTTAGATTTTCTTCTTTTGTGAAATTTCGACCAAGTCTGTTTTGTGAGGTGTTCTTTGGACTTCACCTCTCAAGCCCTGCTAAAATTACAATGACTACATGAGCCACAGTGCAACTATTAACGTTTTAACATAGGAGTATGTTGATGTACTTAACCTTTGAATATAGAGAAGTTAAAGTATGACAGAAGTTTCATTTCACATAAACTACTCCCCAAAAGCTTGGGATCGCTTAGGGATGTCCTTGATTTTTAAACAAAAACAGATTTGTGTTCATCAGATATATTCAAATTGATTGAATATGTTACAAATGACAGTTATAATTGATTTAACCATTTCTCATAAATAACAAGGATGTTAATGGAATATCCATTTAGACTAACAGAGCTCTATTTTCAATATTAATCACATGATCCAGCACCATGCCCTGTTACCTGATGAAAGTTATTATGTAGAAAGTATAATAGGTCTTCATTAAAAAAAGAAAAAAAATAGTAGTGCAAAGTAGCATAACTGAAAACTGTTGTCATGATTAAATAATCCAATTTATTTGGTTAGCCGTGGATTGGTAATTGGCCAAAGAAAATAAAGGTTCTTGTCATGAAATGCAATGTGAAGAGTAAAGCACATGAATTCAGACTACAGAGGCTTATTTGATGAAACAGCAAGCCAGCAGATTATCTGGCTGATAAAGTCCAACTTAAGTCCAAAACAGTAAATATACATACTGACAGGAGGCCAATCGGGGAGGAGTGGAAATAACTTTAAGGCCGGAATCAGCTGGAACGAATCAAAGACAACAGTGGAAGTAAAACAAAATACGAGACACAAATGACTGTCAAAAGCAACAGGAAGTACCAAACAGACATAATCTAATAGAGACTTGACAAGATACAGGAAGACACTAGGCTACTAAAACACCAAGCATCAAAAATAGAAATAATTGAATATCTGAATATTTAAATAGAGATGTATATATTATATGCACTGAAAAAATATACATAGAATGTGTGCTATGCTTTCTGTACCACAGTTTTTGCACCATGACAACGAGACAAATTCCTTGTTTCAGAATACTAAAGATATGAAACTCGGGTTCAAAACTCAGGACCACAGAGTTGGCAGTTCTTGGAAATGAAGGTTATAAGCTGAAGAGTTCATACACAGGCATGTACTATTCTCTGCATGTACTGCATGCGTTAAATTTTGGCTGTTTCCCATCAAAAACAGTTTTTATTTCTTTCAAAATAAAAGAACACCAATGACTTCTAAAAAACTGATTTAACGTCATTTATTCTTGAGCTGCAGAACTCAGATAATTCAGACATTTTAGTAGCTAAATGCACTGATTCTTCAATCAGCAAGGCAGATAACATAATTGCTAATAAAGTTGCTAAAACAAATAATCAACTTTTTAAATGTGATCTTGCATTAGTTATTAATTATTCCATTAATGATTTGTGACAAATGATTCCATTTTTCATTTTTTGTCCTTTACTATCTTTTTAATGTTAAATTACACAAATGGTTGAAACTCATGAAAAGTTGTATAAAATCCCAAAATTTGGAGACGTTGTGTAGTTCCCGTTTAACATTCTAACTGTGACATTTGATCCGGAGAAGGTGAAAGGTCATAGATAAACAGGGGTAAATGTCAAACAGGGTAACTTTAGTTTAACTAATGGCCAACAAACAAAAAAGCTTTGACAGTGAGCTGACCACAGCTCATCCCAAACAGTAATCTGTGGGTCATGGCTCCCCCTCCCTTATCTCAAATCATAAACCACAGAAGCAATTTAGACAGAATAACTCATCCACATGAACGAGTTATTGGGGGGCTCTGAGATTTACTCTCACTTAATCAGATAAGGATAAAAAAAAAAACCACACAGCCTCCTCTGGAACTTTCAACATCTTTACTGATTTAGAAAACAGCCAAGCACATCAATGAAGTGCTGTTACTGGGTGAAATCATGAGTTCTGCATATGTCCACAACCTCAGCCACCATTAAAATATCCTTACAGTAAACACAGTAACATGCAGGTGGAAGTCCAAGATGTAGGGACCTTTAAAAGACTAAGAAAAAATGTAGCCATAAAATGATATCTGTTTGCTTGTCTTAGACTATCACAACACACTATGGTAGCACTTTTGGCAAGGTTGGACTATGAATGATTTCACAGAGTTTTCCTGGTAATGTGATACTGCTCACCAATGGCAAGGTCAGAGAACGAGCGCAGCGTTTTCCCCACAAAACACAAAATACAGAGAAAGGTTTATAGATGTAATGCTAGAGCGGCTATAAATAATGGAATTCTGGCATTTGTGATCCTTTGGTCTGTACTTATGTCAATATGAAGAATAATGACATCACTTTAAAATAACAGCAAAATATAAATAAAGCATTAGGAGTAAAATTACTCACAATGCAGAAAGGCACTTGCATAGCATTATAACTGAAGCAATAATATGCTTTGTTGTGTGAGATGGGGCTGATTCTAATTAAATTAACATATGTTAAATTATGAAGTCTGCATATTTATATCTTTTAAATTTGTTGCTTTTACTCCATAATTGGTTGAAATATTGCGTATGTACTGGTGGGTGGTTTTCTTTTTTTTGTTGTATCAAGTATCATAAATAATCAAAATAATATCTACAGTTGTGAAATGAGTCTGAAGTAATATGAAATAGTAACGCGCATAAAACTGTAAAATACATTAAATGAACTGTGAGGTTCCACAGCTGCTATTGTGCTTTCTTCTGATTTGAAGATCAGGTCACTGATTTATTAGATTTGTTTCTATTTAAATTCTTACGCTTGTTATTTTATTGTTCTGTAATCGAGACAATGAATTTCTTTTTTTGCCTTTTATTTCAAAAAGCAAGCCTGTAATAATTAATTGCATGAGATGATCCCAATGTAAGTGTGGACTTCCCAAGGTTTGGGATAAAATTCACCAGTCATGCAACAGGAATTCTGTCTTGGCTGAAGAAAATGTGTCTGTCTGATGCACTCCTCCGGGTATCTGTTTAGTCTCAGTCTAAGCAATCTGGCATGATGATGATGAACTCTTACACACTGAAGGGTCAGATGTATCAGCGTAATGACGGTTGCTGAAACACGCATCATGATTCCGGCTCACTTGGTGAATGTTTTGTCACTGTAACTGATGAAAACATTTATGGTAATCGTGGATCCTCGAATCTTTTAGATGGCCTTCTTCAGACCGGAAAGTTCCCTCGACGTACAGTAAGTTCTGTAAAACTATGTGAGTTCAAACTTCTGTGTTTACTCTGTTCGCATTTTTCTTGTCATAATATTAGCCAAGGCCCTTTAGGAAAACTTACTGTGACTTCTTTCCTTAGTTTTCTGACCCCATTTTACCCCCCAGTGTTCAGAGGATGACCGGGACAGGGAGACAACGTACTGCTGTTGTTTCAGTTCCAAGTTCATCTCATGGTATTCATTTGCCCGTCTGGTCCTTATTACGTGCACTCGCTTTGGCCTGCAAGGTTTATTATATTGTTGTGTTTTAGTAAGATGTCTTTAAGTAAACTGGAACTAAATGACATTTGCGTGACTGTGTGTATGTAGGACCACAATCAGAAACCCTTCTCTCCCTCCCAGCGCCCAGCCTCCTCCACCTCCCAGTGGAACCCATCTTCTCTTCATCATTAATAACAACGGACACTTCTCAGAAACTGGAGAGCCACATTTCTATCCCTCTCCCATCTCATCCTTTCTTTCTCTACTTCTCTTTAATAGCGTGAGAGGGTGCTTGAGTTAAGTTTCAGTGTTGGGAAAGCTTGCTTGTGCCAGATCGAGTTTAACACTGAGCTAATCTTGGAGGTTTCAGAGAAGGAGCAGCGAGAAGAGACTGTTTGGAAATTGCAGCACAAACTTCACAAAACACAAAAAGACATAGTGTAAGTGAAGCCAGAGAAACGCGGAGGGGTGAATACGAGCGTGGTTTTCCCAGGCTCTGAGTGTCAGAAGTAACAAAGTTCTGGTCTTCACCACAAACACGGGAACCGCAAACACATGCAACAAACACAAAGAAACAAAACTATTCAAACACTGGTAATAAAAGAAAAAGAAAAATAATAAGTAAGTAATATAAAAGTGTTTCTAACAAATAGTTTGATTGCGTGCAAGTTCTGCTGAGGATAAAAGTGCAAATGTCTTGTTAAACAGAGCCGCTTAGGTCACTAGGGTGGTGAACTTTTGAGGTCTTTACACAGCGACTAGTTTCATCTACGGTCTGAGTGGTTTGGCAAGTAACCGTTGTGTGTGTTTTCTTGAGTATTCGTATCAACAGGAACCATCAAGCAGCTATTAACGGTCTAATTACACAAACAGACTGATGCTGCAATATTTACAGTGGAGTAAACTTACACAACACCCTCACACGTTTTAAAGGAATGTGCAGTGACAGCTCCTCCTACTGTAATTAGGCCATAAACAGAAGGATTACCAGACCCAATTAAAAGTAAACCTCAGTCTCTGTCCGCACATTCTACAGCTGCTCTGTGGCAACCCGCAATTCAGACAGGAAACACTTAGTGTACGAATTCTAGAAGCCAAGTAGTTTCATGTGTCGTGGATGTTCTCACAAATGAGGAACCCTATCTGCTGTGTGTAAAACGTCTCGCATGCAAGACATGTTCAGAGACAGGCCTGTTTTTAATGGTGCAGTTGAAGTTCGGGTGGAGTTTGATTGATGTTTCTGCATGTAGAAATGCATGTATTTACATGTATTTAATTGGAGAAAGTGTCCCATGTTAGAAGGCAGTTGTTTACCCAGTCAACATTACGGTTTTTAGTTGAGCAGCTAGACAAGCTAGGTTGTGCAAATGATACCAGTACAGTCATGCAAACATGGCACCACACACTTTTCAGCTCTAAGATTTTAGATTTCATGTTATAAGCGTGTAAAAGGTTTTAAATATCAGGATATATCAGTGTCTCACATCACTGAGGAGGAAGTTTGGTCTGCCTTTGTTTACAAGGTTGCTTCAGTTCACTGAAGTCTGTTGTAAGATTCTGCCACAGTATTTCAGTCGGGTTCAGGTCTGGACTTTGACTTGGCCATTGCAACACCTTCTTCTTTTGTTTTTCAGATATGCTGTTGTAGATTTGCTGCCACGCTCGCTGCCATTGTTCTGTTGCATGATCTAGTTTGTGCCACGCTTTAGCTGTCAAACAGATGGTTCACTTTTGATTCTAGAATTGTTTGTTATACAGCAGAGCTAATGGTCGATTCAGTGAATGCAAGGTGCCCAAGTTGTGTGGCTGCGAAACAATCTCAAAACCTCAACCCTTCACCACAACTCTTTACCAACTACTCACAGTTCAATAAGGATAGATCAATAGAAGAAACTGGACTTGAGTTATGATGTACAGAATTCATTTTGAGGTATTTGGTTGTTAGACCCCGATGGCCCAGAACAACAGAACAGAATCTCAGTGGTGATAGAGATTAGGGCAGGATCCCCCGGAGTCTAGATGCCGGTGGTGGAGATGAAGATGGAGGCTTGAATGGAGCCTGAGTGATGAGAGGCGGTGATAGGGAGGAGGTGGTTGTACGGTGCTGACTCCAAGGAAGAATGACAGATGGGTAGTGAGATTTAAAGTACACAGAGTGAAGGCTGATTGGCCTAAAGAAGGCTGGCAGAAAGCTGATTGGACTAGACCAAAGGTGTCGAACTCCAGGCCTCAAGGGCCTCAAGGGATATCACCCTGGGTCAACACACCTGAATCAAATGATTAGTTCATTACCAGCCTCTGGAGAACTTCAAGAAATGTTGAGGAGGTAATCTAGCCATTTAAATCAGCTGTGTTGGATCAAGGAAGCATCTAAAACCTGCAGGACACCGGCCCTCAAGGCCTGGAGTTGGACACCTGTGGACTAGACCCATGATCTCACAATCAGCTTGACAGCGTGGCATGTTAACACACACCTGAATCTTCCAGACCAGCAAACTTCCAAACCCTCTGTGTTTGTAGAGGTGCTCGAGCTTATGAAAAGTTAGTCAAGTGCATGTGCTTATCAGCACCTGTCTGCTTTCTACATACCTTCTTACTTCCTATGAAGGTAGTAATTGTTTACTTAGTTTGTATGAAGTACTTCTGTATTTCGGCTCAGTGTTTGTTAAATAAATAATGGCACAGTGTAATATGTCATGTGCCTGAGGTTGCTAATACCAGATAAATTATATCCTCATACCCAAAAACAAGAGGACTGAAATAGGGTGTACTTTCATTTTAACATGACTGTATAATCAGATACAGTTTAAATAAACTTAAGATGAGCTTAAGATGTTATTTACTGAGACTGACATTAGATTTTTATCATTAAACAGCACAGACACCACATATTAACAGAGAGAAAGCTAGTATAACGAGGTTCATAGAAAAAAATAACTTGGTTATGTAAATAAAATAAGATAAATGTTTTAGAAGAAGATCTCGTCACCAAACTAAGCAACCCATAGTCTGAGTTTGTTGTGGCCCTCACTGTTCTGATGAGTTCTGTAAATAAATGTAAATCTATCTCATTTATAGATTATTGGTTTTAAAGATTATGAATCCAGCAAATGTGCAAAAATGGGGAAAAGAGAGCACACATCATGGAAAATGTTGGCTTTTTTTTTTTTGACATAATGGCATGCCTCAACATCTGATCGTCTTTCATTTCGGGGCCTGTGGAAAAATGTGGTATAACCGAATTCATTGCTGGATCAATAACTATAAGCAGCATTGTCCCTGAGACAGTGGAACATCCCCAAACCACATTTCCACCATTGTGCTTCACAGCTGGTATGAAAAGGTTATTGTCTGCCTTTGCCTGAGACAAAAATATCTGCTGTTACTGCAGCCAAAAACCTTTGTCTTTGATTCATCTGTCTAGAGTTCACTTTTCCAAACAGCCGGATCTTTGGCTGTATGTTCATTGTCAAACTTTGGTTTCGCTCTCATGCTCTCTAAGGTTTTTCCTGGCATGCCTCCCATGCCAGTCAAATGTGTCACTTTCAGACACATGATCTTTGACACCAACAGATGCGGCTTTACCTGCATGATGATGAAGTTGTATTTCTTTTTACATTGCAAAAGGCCTGCTTTTATGTTTTGGGGGGCATGCCAGTCATGGACAAATTGGCAGTCATTTGAAATTTCCACCACTTTTAGATAATTTTCTTTACATTGGAAAGAGTTATTCTATTATATTTTAGGACATATTTTTTTGGCCAATTCTTAGGTAGTTTTAGCCTCCCTTTTTCTGAATGTCTTACAGCATGATGGCACCACCCACTTCACTAGACAAGACCCACAGCAGTTTAAACAAAATAAGACTTTTACTTGTGAATTATTGCCACCTAATGTGGAACCCAATCTCCATCCATTTTCTTCTACTTATCCTTTTTTTTTTTTTTATTATTTATTTTATTTTATTTTCACTTGCTACACACTGGACAGACATGACTGGGGGAAAGAAAAGGGAGAAAGAAAGAGGGAAAGAAAAACAGCGGGGAAGAGGAACGGTGATAAAGGGCAAAAAACAAAAACCAACAAAACAAACAGACAAAAAATACATATATCAATCACCTGGATCACCTGTTGAGAAAGAAAAAAGAGAAAACAAGCAAAAAAAGAGAGCAATAACAACATCATCGCGATGATCTATGTGAATATAACAGTAAATACTAAATATTGAATATTATTGTGCAGCACGTAACACTGACAGCGCACAGTGTGCTTTGAGGTAGCAGCCAAAAAGGGTGTAGTTTGTGTCTGTGAGCACCCGTGTGTACACCTGTGAGCATGAACACACTTGTTTTTAAAAGGTTCCTTCATGTAATGATCTGCTAGAGGGTGTGGGGAGGCCATAGCCCCATCCTCCAGCGCATGAAGCAGGTATGGAGAAGATCCAGGCTCTAGACATCCAGAGGCCCTCAGAGCACAAGAGACCAAGGAAGACCAACAGAGGGGCAACCGTGCCACTCCCCCGGAAAGAGCTGAGGAGAGCCCCAGATGAGGGGTCACTCAGCAGCTGCGGAGCAGAAGCCAGGGGGGGTTGCAGTGACGTGCCCGTGAGCTCCGCCAGCAGCCAGCTGTGCCAGAGTGACCGAGCCCCAAGCCAAGAGGCCGAGGGCACCCCACCCCCAAAGGGGTCCAAGCGAGCCCCAGGCTCCAGGCCCCGACAAGCAGCCACCAGGAGTGAGCTGGTGCGTACCTGGACGCCCATCCCCGGACACAAAGAACCACCAATGCACCGATGTCTGAGGGCGTCTGCCACTGGCAGGGGAAATGGTGGGGGGAGATAGGCCTCCATACCTTAGAGGGCCCGAGATGTTCCCAGAGAGGTGGCGTCTGATACCCGACCTGACATATAGACACAGACAAACAGGCACACACAGATACAGACATCCATTCCCACCCTCATGCACACATATACAAACACTCAGCACTCACCCAACGTGGAGACAGACATAAATAGACACTGTACACACAATCACACTCCCCAAGCGTACTCTATACCCCAGGTCTAGGTACCCTTGCCCCTGGAGTGGGAAACTGCACCCAGACCCAGGTAGTGTTACCCTCTTCCCTGGGGTGGAGAGAAGCAGACCCCTCCCCCTTCTACTTATCCAATTCAGGGTCACCGGGAGGGCTGGAGTCTGTACCAGCTTTCTGTGGTGAGAGGATGGGTATACTCTCGATAGATCATCAATCTGTTTAGGGCTAATAGAGGGGCCAATTAAGAATCGCCACTCAACCTAAAATGCATGTCTTTGGGCTGTGGGTGGAAGCCAGAGTACTGAGAGAGAACCCACAGGGGCACAGGGAGAACCCAGGAACTCCTTGTCGTGAAGTGACAGTGCTAACCACCACAGCACAACTTAATGTGGAAACCTTGATTATAATTTTCAAGATTTCAAGGTTTGATAAATGTAGGGGTGTAGTCCATGTATTTTTAATATATATAAAAATAAATTATGAAAAATGTTACAAGCACTGTTTCAACATTTAAAAATGTCCTCAGATATGAAAAAAGTTATCCTCTTCTGTTTGAACATATTTTTTTCACATCACAGGAGATAACTGTTGAGAAATATCACAGATGTTTTATCTTAAAAAATACTTTTGCTGGAGTATGTGTTTGCCATATGTTATACTTCAGTTGACAGGGACAGTAAGTACATGATTTGCAGTACGGTTAAATGGCGCTTCTCACAATACAATTGTCATCAGGCAGTCAGACAAACAAATGTCGAAATGTTTTACACAATTTAAATAGACAGTTTGTCTGGAGAGGCATTTTGCTCAGACAGTTTGTTGCTATCTTGTTTTATGGCAGCTGCAAGAAAAAGGCAGTGACATTCAGATGTGTTTAAATCACTCTGAGCCATGAGATTCAACAGACTTACTGCAGATCGCATTCATATTTCACCTCGCCGGTCAAGCTGTATAAATGGTGCTTCTGTGAATAAATATAAAAAAAAAATCAAACACACACTCTCTCCTGGGAACTTGGCCCACATTCTGCTTGAGTTTAGCTGCTCTCCTTGTCAGAGCTACGTTTCCCAGCTCGAAGGCCCCTGCTTCTGTCTCTCTGTGTGTCTCTGTGCTTCTGCGTTTGCTTCTCTTCCTTTAGGTAAGAGCCACGAGAGCTCCGACTGAGTCCTGCATATAGAAACTGCATGTCCGTATGTGAATGAAGGATTGTGGGTTGGTGACCAATGCTGCTGCAAAACGGGGTAAAGGAAACAGGACTTTACCCAGCTGGATCTGGGCCCTAACCTGGACACACACTCAGCATAAACCTTCAGATTCCTCAAAATGGACACATGCTGTTCTGTGTCAATCCTTAGCAAAAGCATCCACCCTTCTTTCTCTCTAACTTTCGGGTCCACATCTTATTTCCTAAATTTCTTATTTCCATCAATCAGATGCTTTCCATATTGTATTACACTATGGATAAAAATCTGACAGTACATTTCTGTGTTCATAATTCCATCAACACCACTGGCTGAAACACAAACCCTGAACGATTACAGAACCTCGGCTATGTTTTGCAGATAGACGCTCACTGTTGTACCTCTCTTCTAAAAATCTCTGTAAATACTGATGACAAAAAATTCATGTTTAGATTCATCACTCCATCAGACCTGTTGTCTCAAATTTTTAGTACAGTTCTTGTGTAATCTGACAACCTCAGTCATTTCTTCCCATTTCTCTTCATTAGGAATGGCTTCCTGACAGCCATCCTTCAAAGGAGATGATGAGACTTCAGCAATGGATGGATCAGCTGAAGAGCCAGATGCATATGTCAGGTCCTGTGTCAGGTAGATTAGTCACTCTTTTTTAAGGACATGACTTTCTTCTCTTTTTTGTTTGGCCTGCAACTATTTATTTTTTCTTCCACTCATTAAGTTTTCTCAAAACTTTCAAGGACACATTGCAAGTCATGCTAAAGTATGTCAAGCTTTCAGCTTAAATCTCGTTGGTAATCATCTTGATGGTGCAAAAGTACTGTTTTATGCCTGTTACACTGTTTAATCTTTTCTATTTAATGAAGATTTATGTTAGATAAATGGGAAGAACCGCCTGTGTTAAGTGCCTTAACCACTAAAAAATGAAAAATAAAAATCTGAAAATGGTTAGGTACAAGGACTTCACTGGAATTTTTTTTTTCAAGAAGCAGAAAATGTCCAAAGAAAACTTTGAAAGACCTCCAGAAAGCCTGGAGAACTGTTGCTCAAGACCACTTAGAAAAATATTCCAAGAAAATCTTGCTGCTTAGAAGAAATATATAAAGAAATGAAAGGTGGGTCAAGAGTTTTACACAGTACTGTTGAAATTTTCAACTGATTTTCAAGAGATTTGGTTTGTGACAAATGCTAGACATGTGTTCACAATAAGAGGTTAAAAAATGAGGGTTTTTCTTGTCTCCAGCATTTCAACGAGTCATCTGCTTGGTCATGTCAAAGTTTGAGTTGAAATGAGAGACGCAGACAATTTATTTGGCTTCAAACTTTTTCTCTATGCTGTGGTCCCTGAATGAGTTCCAACTTTTGACTTACAAAGGAAGTTCATCTGAACAATGCTGCTGTTCAGTTTTTTTCAGACACAAGTTCAGCCCCGTTTGTGGTCACTCATACGTCGTCTCACCCTCCAACTGCACAGTCACCATTTTAACACTGGCACCAAGGGAACGATGCAGCATTCTCCAACAGGTATAGAAACAACAACATCAGAACAATGGGTATCTCCACTCAGACACGGTTTGTATCAAACTAGAAGTCAAGCAAAGAAATCGAAACAAGGTTTTTTGAAAGTTTTTTCCCGAATGTCTCATCTTTTCAAGCTAATGCAACATCTCTGTTTGTATAATCTGGGCTTCTCTGAGAACCTATACTGATATACAGTATCATTGATGTAGTGTTTGAATAACAATAATGCCTTGCATCCCAGCCATGTCAGCTCGCACCAGACACTGATGGTTGGTAAAAATTGGCCTTTACTCAAAGTTGTGCTAGTGTCATGAAACACAAAACTCCAGATTAGGACCACTTGACACATACAGCAATGTAGCTAGTTGAGAAATATAATTTTATTGGATTTTACTGATATATTGCCTTAATTAAAATGTTAATCTTTGTCTGACATAAACTTGTGTTAGCCTAATTTTAGTGTCCCTGAATATTACTACATATTAAAAGGAGGATTATTTATTGTAATAAATTAAATTCAACACATTGGCGCCTGTTCAAAACTTGAAAGCTGCTTCATTAAGTTATATTGTCCTGCTGCTGCTCCGCTGCGTTTCAAACAGAATGCGTTTTAATGTGCTTAAGATGACAGGAAAATCACTTTTCCCCCCTTTCCCAAATAAAAACATACGTTTTCAGAAATGAACCTCCTCAAAGAATGCTCATTGTGTCCAACAAGAAGATAAGTGGGGTGGCTGTAGCTCAGGTGGCAGAGCAGGTCAGCCACTAATCAGAAGGTCGGTGGTTCGATCCCAGGCTGCATCCTGGCTGCATGCCAAATATCCTTGGGCAAGATACTAACCCCATGTTTGCCTACTGGTGGTGGTCAGAGGGCCCGGTGGCGCCTGTGTCCGGCAGCCTCGCCTCTGTCAGCGCGCCCCAGGGCAGCTGTGGCTACAATGTAGCTTGCTATCGCCAGTGTGTGAATGGGTGAATGACTGAATGTAGTGTAAAGCGCTTTGGGGTCCTATGGACTAGAAAAGCGCTATACAAATGCAGGCCATTTACCAAGATAAGTCTCTCGACATCCAAGTTGAAAAAGTAAAGTGACATAGCTTACAAAGAATTGGGTGCCAAGTCCATGCAGCATCCACACGAGTGAATAACAAAGACAACACAGAATGATAAGTAATCATCTCAGTACAGTTCAGCCTACCAAAATATGGATGTTTAGTCACATTCAGACATGCTGGATACCTTTTGGTGTCATTTTTGAACATGTAGGGTTAGTCATGTTAACCCTACAAGTCATGATAATTTCCTAAACTTAATCAGCTAGTTGTCATTTAGTTCTGATGCCTAAATCCCCTTGTTTAAAGTAATGACAACTGTTTCTCCAGCCAAGAATAATACATTTATAACCATCAGTGGTGAGATGTAGCTCAGGACGCAGCAGGTCATCTACTAATCCCAAGGTTGGTGGCACTTCATTATGTTATGTTGTCCTCTGCTGCTTTTACTTTTCTGAATCTGCCTCTTGCTTGCAAAAACACTTTAGGGAAGGGCAGCACTAGAAGGTTCTATCACCGGATGAGACACCGTCTGTATTGTGTTATATGTTTTGTTGAATATTTTGCTGACATAGCAACAATGAATGCTAAGCTAAAAAAAATATTTATGGGTGTTGAGGACCCAAACAGTGGAGGGCAGCCACAGACAGAGACAGACAAAGTGACAGACAATAGATAATAGACAGAGACCTGAGGGGAGGAGTTGGGTCACAGCAGGAAGCCAAGACAGACAGACAGACTACTTCGACCAGATAATGTAGGTCTGCCCTTTCTCTGCCCTCTTCAGCAGCAACAGCCATAAACAACTCTTTACCTTTTATCCCACTGCTCTCTGCTCTACCTGTTAACCCATGAGCTCTAACATATAGTCTTCCATCGTGATCTCTGACCTTTTCTCTTTAAAGGTCATGGTCAGTGTCCTGCCGTTTGTCTCCACTCATTTTGTTTTTATTTCTTTAACTTTTCTTCACGCTCCGCGGGGACTCATATAAAACATCATTTTATTTATGACATTCTGATACAAACGTTTGTAACCCCCAATCCATCCCAAGATTCTTGCTTAACCAAATCTTTCATTAAAGGTTGCTGGGAAATGAGCAACACAACGTCACAGGGAGACGGAGGGGATTGCTGTTGATGCACCACTTACGTTCGCAATCTCAACAGAGATTGAAACCAGATGTCAGGAAGACAAGTGGGAGTAAGGAGGAGGAGGAGGAGGAGTTAAAGGACCAGCGCTGAAGGTAGATGAAGGGCAGGAGGAAGAAATAACAATGTGTAACCCGTGAGTGGCCTGTTTTCAGTCTCGAATACCATCTGCATCCTTGAAGAAAGCAAGGGCGGGAGATCAAAGGAGAGAAATCTGCCACACTTCATAAATCTGCACATTTTCCAGGTTTTAATAATTTTCTAGTTTCATAACATGAAACTTCAGATCCTTTGAACAGTTGTTACCACACATCCCATCGTTTTAACAAATTATCTCCCTTAGTTTTGCTCTTCTTCCTCTTGTTTACACCATCTCTTCTTTACTTTGTTGATTTGGCTTGGTTTCTATTTTCTTTTCGCTGCAAAGACAACTGCGTGCATGTAAGAGAGCTGATGTTCATGTAACTCGTTCAGCACAACAACACACTGCAGATGTGATTCCTGGCTTCTGTGGACTAGAATATTTTCTTGGGAATTAAATTTTTTTTCTGTAGAAAACAAGCCACCTAATGATGGCTAAATCTTTTAGATGATGACATAAATAAGGTAGTCAGGCTTTGGATACTACTACAGTTTTACATGGAAACATACAAACTACTGACCTTCCAGTAAAAAAGACTGCCTGTGGGATAAGCTGCTTTTCAAATAGAATGCTTTTTAATCTGCTTAAGATGACAGGAAAATCCCTTTTTTTTCCCCTTTTCCCAAATAAAAACATACGTGTTAAGAAATGAACCTCCTCAAAGAATGCTCAGTGAGTCCAACAAGAAGATAAGTCTCTCGACAACAAAGTTTCCACCCTCCTAGTTGAAAAAGTAAAGTGACATGCCACAGTAAAGTGGCATCCACACGAGTGAATAACTAATACAACACAGAATGATAAGTAATCATCTCAGTACAGTTCAGCCTACCAAAATATGGATGTTTGGTCACATTCAGACATGCTGGATACCTTTTGGTGTCATTTTTGAACATGTAGGGTTAGTCATGATAACCCTACAAGTCATGATAATTTCCTAAACTTAATCAGCTAGTTGTCATTTAGTTCTGATGCCTAAATCCCCTTGTTTAAAGTAATGACAACTGTTTCTCTAGACAAGAACAATACATTTATAACCATCAGTGGTGGGATGTAGCTCTCTACAGAGCAGGTCATCTACTAATCCCAAGGTTGGTGGTTTGATCCCTGGCTGCTCCAATCTGCATGCCAAATGCCAATAATACTAAGCCCAAGTTGCTCTCCAGTGCATGTACGGGAGCCTCAATGTGTGTGAATGTTACAAAAAAAACCAAACATTTGTGTAGAAAAAGCATAGAAAAAAAATGCTTGTATGAATGAGTGAATGAGGCAAGCTGTACCGAATGCTTTGAGTGCTCTGGTAGAGTAGAACAGTGCTATATAAGAACCAATTTATTTACTGGTGTCCCTAAAGACACATTGTGTATATAAAATAACATCAGACTTGCTCATTATCTATGTGATGAGCGACAAGATTAATCAAACATTTTGCAGGCTTGCTTACCATAAAATTACTTGCCTATTACACAGTTGGTAATAGGCAAGCAAGTTGAAGCTCTGTATTTTTTTTTAAACAGCCAAAAATCATTTTCCCATCAACAACAAAGATAAGACACATCTGTAAAGGGACGTCAGCAACAGCTGGGTTTTACTCTGTCTATAGAAATGTTTATTTTTAAAACCATGGGCAGTTTGGATTTGTAAGAATTTCTTAAAGCGATGAACAGTGATTTTTAGATTCGTGAAACATTCAGAGTAATAATAATATGGAATCTGACCAGTTGCTTAAATTCTTGATTTAATTTAATTGATTGACCTTTATTATTATTATTATGTATTTATTTTTATTTTATTTTCAGTTGTTTCAGACGGGACAGACATGACTGGGGGATAAGAAAGAAAGAAAGAAAGAAAGAAAGAAAGAAAGAAAGAAAGAAAGAAAATAAATAAATAAATAAATAGAAAAACAGAGGGGATGGACAGTTAGAAAGGGCACTTAAAAAAAATCACCTGGATCACCTGTTGAGAGAAGAAAAAAACAGAAGAGAAATTTTTCAGTCGTTTTGTACCGGGCCGCGAGAGTTGAGGCTCGGGTGTGAAATATATGGTCTTCAGGGTTTTTATCGGTTTTCATCGTTATTTTTTTTAATCGTTTTTATCGTAAACTCGGTTTCGGTCTTTTCCCGTGCGTTATGAATAAGTCTTTTTTGGGTGCCGGTACTGGTTTTATTTTGTTGTATTTATCCGCGACACCTTGGAGGCCAATCCAATATTGGCGGACATAAACCGGTCCGTGGCGCACGAAAGGTTGGTGACCGCTGCTTTAAGTAATAATTTTTTTAAATGGCACATGACCAATTGAGGCAGTGAGCTATCCGTTTTTTATTTTTCCTAAAACCAACTGAAATGTCTCGTGTAGACATGCGTGTTTTGCTTTAAAATGTAGCTGGGTTTGGTTGCAAAAGAACAAAACACACATAAATACACAGAGAGAAGAATGTGTGAAGAATGCATGAGAGAGACGAGACATGCTATTGTTCCAGCCACAAACAGAGCAATTAACAACATTCTGTTTGTGTCAGGAAGAAATAGTGCGGTTTAACTTTGAGGGGGAAAGAAAACAATTGAAATAACAATTATCTCGAAGTACATTCTCATTTGTTTACAATAATTACCACTATTTAATTATGCCTATCAATTTGACAGCAATCATGCTACTGCTCCTGACATGTTGCAGTGTAAGCATTAACAGCAAAACACAGAAGGTAATAAAATTCACATTTGGAAAGTATGTCTACTTAATAATATGTCAGCCTGTCAGCAGTCATGGCATCGGAGGAGTAGACTATTTTTCTCACTTAGAAATCGAGTCGTTCAACATGTGAAGGCAATAAAGACATCAATGACATTGTCTCTCAGAGAGGCCATAAAACACTCATTGACAGTTATTGTTCAGGCTCTCAGAGGAGACATTATCTTGTTGCTCTGGAGGCCTCAGAAAGACAACAAACCCCCATTTGGCTGTGGACAGTTTACAACCCTGTACCACACCTCAGGATTTCTGTAGCTGTGTTCAATTAAAGTCTTCAGCAGGGATGGGGAATGTGCAGTGAAAATGGTGTCTCTTTTATCTTTCAGTTTGACTCACTCTGTTTTATTACGTGTAGCATCTGCACACGTCAGGGGGCATATGCAAGTGTCCTGTCCTTGTGGTTGAACTATTTCTTGTAACTCAGATACGTAAGCTGTGGTTTAGTAGTTACGGGGGGAAAAAAACCAAGCAGAGACATATGCAAGCTGACGTCTACCTAATCTCCTCTCTACTTCCATACTCCTCACTTGATCTGCATATTTTGATAAGATTTAAGAAACTGTCAATTGGCCACCGCAATCCTGCAATTTTTTACCCTGGCAGTCACTACGAGGCATACGTGTATATGAAAAAACAAAAACACTTTACATCAAAAACATTTGGAACCCCTTTGAGCAAACAGTCTTAATCACATATGTTGGGAGAGTCATCTCAAAAAACTTCACCAATTTTCAGAGAAATTCAAAAATGACTGTTTAGCCAAGCTATGAATAACAATACATACAAGCAAACATACTCATGCATGTGTGAGACCAGATATTCATCAGTGTTAGAGGACCTGTGGGAGCTTTCCCAATTCTGTCCCAGTCTAGTGCATTCCAAATCTTAACTCATCTTTGTTGCCCTCTGTCTGTAGCAGAGAAAGACATATTGATACTATAACTGGGTCACAAGCTACTTTACGGTAAATGGTCAATTACAGATTTCACCCTAAAGACACACATATTCCTGTAAATTCCTGCAAGAGAATATCACAGCTTTATGAGTATGATGGATGGACCAAATGTCTGGAGCAGGTACTCAGCTCTTTGTCAGCAAGATGCATGGTCCCTGGGCGCTGACCTCACAGTTGGCTCCTAGCAGGATGACACAACAGATACAAAAATGCTGCACAGACGCACACTAACACGGATGACCAGTAAATCAGGCAGCAGCCTCTGGATCACAGCCAGAGGTACTGAGCTATGTTCTGATTCCTAATAAGCACCCCGTGGCTCCACACCGCAGGAGAATTCCTCTGTGGGTTCTGTTTTTGTGTGTGCATGTGGCAGCACACACACATACAATGAAGCGTTTATGGGTTTCAGCAGAGTGTTGCGTGAGCAGGTGAACTGTAAGGGTTTAAGCAAGTTTGGCTGTATGACAAAATTGTTTTTCTGGCAACCTTGAAGAGAGAAAAAGGCTGTTAGCCTAATTCTATTTTGTGCATTTAAAGGATTATAAAGGCATGCATCTTAGTCATCCAACCCCATTTCCTTCTCAGTATTCACTCGTCTGCCTTCCTCCTCTCCATTCTTCTCCATTTCTTCAATCCTTCTTCTCTTCTAAAGACACTTGACAGGTGAAAGCTGATTCTTGGTAGAAACCCTGCCTCTGCATACACTAGCTGTCTGACTGCATCAGAGAGTGTTTGCCTGTGTGCGTGTTTGTGTGTGCGTGCACGCTCATTTTAAAAGGCCAAGATGTCAGTATGTTTTTCCATTTAAAGTTTCTCCACCAGTGTTTGGTACAATAATTTCTGTCTCACTGAGAAAAAAATGAAAGTAACGATCAATAAAACTTTTTCAGCTGTAAAGATCATGTCTTGTAAAAAAGTTCAGAGCAACCAAATCCCGCTGCTCCTTTTTTGACCTGTCTATTTGTCCACATGGGCCAAGAAAGGGGGCAGATGGGAGGGGGAAGATGTGTTTTCCATACAGTGTGTCACAAGTGGAAGTAAGAGTACTAAGACAGTGGCATTTAGGTTAGGAAATAAGGCCACATTTTTAAGCGCAAACCTAGAAATTGGGATTTGTAAGGACGATGAGAAATGTGGCTTTCTAACGCATGCTGAGAAGAATTTTGGATGAGAAACAAGGAGCAACAGGGGGAGGAAGACACAGAGGCCTTTTATGTGAAGATGACATAATCACCTGTTGCCTCCATGTACAGCTGACATCTGCGAAATTTATTAACTTTCTATCCTACCCTCTCCTCACGCTCTTTTTCCATCCAGCTCCCTAACCGGGCACAGACGCTATCTCACATAAGGGTAATTCTATTGTGTGCGTGAAAAGAGCAGATACTTTCATGTCCATGAAAAAGTGACATTTTAGAAGTAAGACAGAAAATTACAAATGTGTGTTTTAGAATCTATTATAGTCAAGTGTGTTGACAGTTGCAGCTGACAGCCATAGACCTGGAGGCTAACATGTTTTCAGTCCAAATGCCATTAGGACTGAAATGCCACATGCATTTAAAGCATGTTTAACACCTTCACAGCATACCTGAGGACTGTATTGTGAAGTGAGTTAAACATGCCCACAGTATTTAATCTGGATTCGCTCAGCATTATGAATGTGTTTTATAGGAAAAGCACTGCTAAAAGTGTGTGCTGTAAGTGTTTAGGTCAGTAAGACTAGAAAAGTCATCAGGATTATTTTATTATTATTTCATTTAGATACAGGAGAATCTAGTGGATTGTTCCATCAGCAGCAGCCTTGGTGATGTTTAACACCCTGAGACTATTAAATATAATACAAGGAACATAAACAGAAAACATGAGAAGCAAGAAGAAACAATCTCGTGAGCACAAAGAGGGACCTACACGCTAAAGGCTGATTAAATACTAACAAACAGAAGGTGAAGGAGACACAGGTGGAAGCTACTGAGAACAATTAGGGTAGGGCGGGCAGTCACAGAGGAAGAAGTCGCACTAATGCAAGACATGAATGAAAACCAGCCTTGAAATTAAACAGGAATTAACCAAAAGACAAACACTAACCACAAAGACAAAATGACTCACGTGGGGGAACGGGCACTAACAGAAAAATGAGATAAGGGATGTCGATTTAAGTAAAACTAAATCAAGGTATAAACCACAAAACACAGGATTGCAAAACTGAAACCCATCACTGTAATGACAGTAGTAGCAACAAAAACCATACCATGAGACCTTAGCCTGCCTGCTGTAGCTGTGCATTTGTGACTGGTTTTGCAACCCCCTTCAAGACCCGCTTCTGCTTTCCTGTTTCCGTCATAATGTCGTGACTCTCCGCCTCCTGAATGTATGCACGAGAAAGGGTGGGGAAGTCCCAGAACAGAGCTGTGACACCCACTGTACACTGCTGGAAAAACCAAAACCCTTTCTTAAGTATAGCTGTTTTCATTAATATTAGCAATTAAGAGAAAGTACAGCAAAAAAATTCTGAAGGAAACCGAATGTACCAGGGTGATGACATATTACACTTAAACTCACAAATATGGGTTCAGAGGAAAATACTCCCAAAGTCACTAGGATTCATTGTCTGAATGCCTGAGTGTCAGTGAGGTATTTGAGATAAAGGTCAGACAGTCTCAAAGTAGTGTGCAGTCTGTACATAATATGGAAACTCAATCACTGTTGAGATCTATCAGTCTGGACCAAAGTTGTGGCTTTACTGGCAGATGGATGTTTTCATCAAGGCTAAAACCCTGTCAAACACAAACAAACTGAATATTTCTCAGCAGAGTTATGCACTGATTGCCCATATATTGCACACTTATCTAAAACCTTAAAAACTGGAGCACAATAAATAGGTTAATCCATTCTTCCGGTCTGTGTCAATTAATGCCAGAATCACATCGAGCTCCATTTAACACTCACTGGATTGAGGTTTCATCAAAAAAGTGTTAAATTATCTCCCCAGCTGAGACAAAGACACAGTGTTCTAGTCTAGGATCATCATCATAAAAACAGGGTATTAATCCTAGATATTAATCCTCATGCTGGCTCCACATGTGCCTATTGAATGATAGCTTCATCCTTCACTCCACTGTGGCCTTATTTTAATCAGTGATATGCATGTAATATTGTAGATTTATGAAAAACTGGGTTAATGCTTCTTCTTGTCATTTATTTAGAGGCTGCTCCATTTTGCCCATTATCAGTGTTTTGGGGGGGGGGGGGGGGGGGGTTAGGAGATATTTGTTATGAGAAGCTGTCTCTGGCACTGAAGCGCAGGACTGGCAGGTAAAAAAGAATGTTGTTGCTAATGTACTGTCATTCATTTTCTTATGTTTCAGAATTTTTGGAGGCAGGTAAGTATTCCAATAATCATTTTCAACTCAGTGCAGTAAAAACTCTTAGCCCTTTCTCTTTTTTATTCTTTCTTATAGTTTCCCCTATGGGTGTGTTATATTATGTCTACACGCCTCACGTGTGCTTAAAACCTGCAAAACAGACACTGCCTCAGTGTAAACATTTGGCTGCGGGGAGTCCTTTACATTTACCTCAGGGAAGTGTTGCCCAGGTCGCTCTTCTTTGGCCGGTCAGCTCGTGTGTTTCCCCGGACTCAGTTCCCTGCAGAGAAAAGACCCTCTGAGCTCCAAGCTTGCTCAAGGCACTCCTGGAGGTACCACCCTCACCGCAGCTCTGCTCCATCGCCCTCACACACTCTCTTGAAACATTCAAACCAAACCAAAGCCACCTACAGTAGCGCTCTTGTTGTGATGTGATGCTTTTTATATCATGTGTGTCAGTGGCCATTTTGCTCAGGGCATTTTGACTGTGACCACTTGATTGCAAGAAAAGAAGTCTGTTAGTAAGCCCTGCTTTGGATAACCAGTAGAAAGCCACTATAACCACTTTTACACATTCTGGTTCACAATTATAAATTGAAAATGATTTCTCTCACATTGCTGCCTTACTTTACCTACCAGTAAACTGCTTTCAGTGCGTGATGTCTTCTTTTAGTCATTCAGTATACTGCATGTGCTTGCATATGTTACCAATCTGTTATAAAGGAAAGGTTCTCCACTTCAATTACGCTGGAATTTCTAACAAGGTCCAGCAGTGCAGAACAAAGCTAACTTGCTCCTGGCAAGCAAATAACTCTTATTCTCCACATCCAAGTGTATCCAAATATAGTCTAATTAGCTTTATAACTCAAACAGGTTTCATATTCCATCATTTTTCATAATTCCCTGTATCGATGCTGAAATCTGTGCATCATTGAAGTATAAACCTTTTGGAAACGGTGGAGGGGGAAAAAGCCTTGTTTTTAATACAGCCACCACACATTATTGAGTTTATCCAAATTAGGTTGTGAAAAGCTTTTATAAGACATTGGGTGGAGATATTTCTCAGCCCACAGAGGAAGACGTAATCCATTTAACAAGAGTTACAATGTCAACATTACCAAAAGGGTTTGACGTTCCAACAGTGATACAGAATTGTTCGCGTTTTAGAGGAGAGTGGGCGTATCAGTGATTACTTACTCAAGTAAAACAAGAGTAAAAAGCACTTACTTATTGTTCATGTAAAACATGAGTAAAACATGAGTAATAAGTAAAAGTAAACAGAGCAAGAAGGATGTACTACAGCTTGCCATGGTGACACACACCCAGCACACTGAGAGAGAGGTACAGATCTGTGTAATGCCTTGGCCTCCCTGTGACAGCCCTCTGCCAGTTCTGCAGTTCTGCTCTGCTGCTGCCAAACACGACCACAACATGGGCCTCTTCGCCTCAGCAGCAGGCGCTCTACTATTACAGCCATGCATGGCTGACCCCAGGTCTACCAGCTGTTCACCAGCAGTATCCATTTGGTGCTATATTCTTTACAACTGACCTCAGACCAGCTGTAAGACAATACTTTACAAGACACTGAGGGGGGGAAATGCATGCCACAATAATGATGACATCAGTCAAGTGATGGCTCTGAATAATTGCTTTTCAACACTTTGGTCTCATTTAAGCACCAGTTATGCACTTTCTTTCTTTCTTGTTTTGTTTGTTGGCCATGTTGTGCATGAAGAAATCTGTAGCCTTTGCATTAAACACATATTTCTTCTGTCAAAAGCACACAGTGTTCTGCTCTACTCTTTTCTCTTTTTGCTTTGGAATAAACACAGACACGCACACGCACTTGATGACGCCAGCCTCTGAGGTCATGAACTCACAAGCACTTCTTCGGCCTTTTCTCAGCGTGCATTTTTATGTTGTGCCTGCATTCATGCAGAGTTATTGGCAAAAGAAAGTGGGCCAATGGAAGATACTGAGTATAACCTTAAAGGTGAGTCACTGTCTTACTGTGCACCAGCATTGATGAGCAATACCTAAATTGGTGGTGAAATACTATTTGCAGTAAATAAAAGTGACATTATGAAGTCACAGAGAGTTGGGGGATGGCTGCAATCACAGCATTGTGAGGCAATTCAAGCAATTAAATATCAGATTTTCCAATTATAGGGACAGATGGGTATCAGCTTATGTGTGCTGGCATTGAGATCAGCTATAATTCATGTAGCAGGACTGCAGTTTAAGGCAATTCATATCAAAATCAATAAACTAATTCTTGGTTAAACTACTCATTATCAGTGTCATTCACTATTATTATATATTACATGAATTGCTCCTGACTTGTACTTATATAGCACCTTTATACTGTAACCAAGCAGCCACTACTACAAGCCTCATACTCCCATAGATGTCTTGGAAGTAATTTGGGGTTCAGCATCTTGTACACTTAAGTACATGGAGTGGAGGGCCAGGGATCGAACCACCAATCTTCTGATTAGTAGATAATCTGTTCTACCCCCTGAGACGAGTCTTCCTCTAAATGTGTTTTCACTGACAAATTAACACTTCAACAGCTTCTTTTCTCATGGCTGGCCTCTCTGAAATGCACATGGTGACCCAAATCTTTACATAATTTTAGTTTATAGTCTAGTGAATGTCCAGTTCTGGGATACATCAGGAAATAATGGAACAGCTGACTCACATAGTTGCCTATGATGGATGCAGGAGAAATTGGCAGGTGTAAGAACTTGAGGATGGCCAGATGACTCAGTCTGGGCAGATCCTAAATGGCAAGCCTTGTGAACTGCCAATTTCAAATTAAAAAAAAAAAAACATCAAATCCATCTGTCAGGGAAAACATACCAAACTCCAAAAGTGTGTTCATATGAGCTGTTTTTTTTATTGAAAAGCACATGTAATAAAGCAAAGTACATATAGCAGAAAAAACACCATTACTGCTATTTATTTTGTACAAAAGAGGACAAGACAATACAAAAATACTATGAATTTTAATACAAGTAGGGGGTGTATTTTTTAGCATATTACAAATGTAACTATTACAATCTACAATAGTTTATTTATCTAAATACAAAAATCTGTCAATCGATGCTTTTAAGCAGCATTTTGTAAAGAACACAGGTCTGTATAGTGGATATATCTAAACATGTTAAGAAACAATATCTTACAGGGTTAATTTTAGTGATCTATACATTATTTATATATTTATAAAAAAGAGAGAGTAAAATGATAGGACGGACTATACAATGAGAAAGATGTGCAACATGGCGGAGTGTGTTGTTGGAGGATATCTGAGTTGGCTGTAAATAAAAAGGACTTCTGTATGCTGTACTGTACAACTGTTAGTGATTACACAGGACAGGCTATAAACATACAAGGTTAAAGATGCTTCTTAGCAGAGAATAAAAATATTAGATCCACAGTTTTTATAACTCACCTGCTCTCAGACATACAGTGGAACACATTCACGCTTGTCATTTGACACAGTTTATCAAGAGGGGGCTCCTTTTCACAGGGCACATTCAAACGAACACACGCAATCACACTGACAACAAGCACGAGCATACCAAGATAAGAATGCACACGCACATGCAAACACTCGCACACACACTTTGAGAGACAGACATCCACTGCCAATGAGTGATTGAGTGGGTGAGAGCCCCTCCCTGCCAGCGGAAAGAGCCCAAATCATCCCAAAATAATGTGCCAGCTTTGCTGTAAATCACCCTCTGTGCATGGTAACAGACCACACCCTTTCATTCCACCCACCTATCACCTTCTGGTTTAGGAAGCTACAGAGAATAGCCCCATCACCAAGAAGTGGTGGCACAGCCACGCCTTTTGTACAGGCAGGCGGGTGCTGTGAGGTCTGCCCCCATCCTTCCATAGAATTTAACCCCCTTTACTTCATCTAACTCTCAAAAATGCAACATCCCGGGCTTGGGCCACTCTGAAATCCACTAAAAAAAGCTTGATGTGCTGATCTGGAGACAGAGGTCAATGAGGTCAGAGGGCCTGACTTTCCAGGGCCTAAGATTTGAAATAAAAGGACTCCTCTGTAGCCTGTTATAAAGGCCTACTAAGATCAGTGTGTGATCCATACAGTGGACTGTAGATACAGAGTTTCTATTATGAAAACTATGTTTCCCCCACATATGAAGTCTAGTATGAAACTACCAACCTGGGTTTGTTTTGCTTCTCGGAGTCAATATTTCTGTCTCATTATGTCAGCATGATCAAGATCTTTTCAGACAGACATCTCAGGCAGCAAGTGGTGATAATGGACAATGGAGTTAAAACAGTGCTATAAGTTATATTTTTCTATATTGTTATCATTTCTACGCTGCTAATTATTGCAGTAATTTCCTTCCCTTAGGTAAGGAAGTTGTTTTCCTTTGCTGTTCCAAGGCCACAGAGAGTTTGGGGAGGAAGCTTCACTGGAAATCCCTCTCTCCCTAGGCAGGGGGTTTGCCTTTTTTTCCACCCTTAGCTCTGTCTATCAAGTTATCATCTTCTTAATTAATTTTGTCTTTCAGCTTCCAATTCTTTTTTTTTTTTTGTGCTCAAAAGGATGGGCTCAAATGCTGATTAGTAGTTATAGTAAATAATAAGTCTGGATAGTGAGAGTGGACTCTGAAGTGCAAATCTCAAATCTGATACCCTAGTCCACAAAGTGCCTCCAGCTGGGGCACTGCAAAAGGGCGGAGGATGCCATTCAACAAGCAGCAATTGTCTCTTGTCGCTACATTCTACTGTCCGATGGGAGGTGAGCAGTGCTGCGATTGGCTCCTCAGTCACAAGACGATGTGGGCTCCCTCACACCATGTTGTGGTGGTTGTTTCTCTCAATGATGTCAGATGAAGGGAGCAGCTCCTTCTTAATCGGGGAGGGCGGGGGTGTGGCCGGCTTCACCCTTGGCTTGAACAGGTCTGACACATAGAACACCTGGTGGACACAAAGTGAGATAAGATGTGAAAAGAGAACTAAACAAAGATTGGATTGTGTGCAAAAAAAAGTTTCGCAGTGCTGGTTTAATGCAAATGGCACACAGTGAAGGACAGCCAAGTTACTGTTTTAATTTACATATACCGTGTTTAACTTATCTCATTTGATTTGACTATGCTTTAGTCAGTCTTACAGAGGCATTTCAAGGATGTCTGATTCCAAGATATGTGTGAAGTATTACATTTTATTGTACAGCAGAGAAGTCAGCCCTCTATTGGTCGGATTAAGTTGTAGAATAGTTTCTAAAAGTGTAGATTCTGGTACAGGACCTGAGCTTGAAATATGGGAATGAATAAACGGTCTGGCTTGTAGATATCTGAAAAAGTGTGATGCTGGTAGACTGTATTTATTACAAAGCTGTTCAAATTATTCTAGTTTGGCTGACTATTCCACTTTTGTGACACTCCATAAATATATTATCCTGATAGAAGGTTTAAAGACATGGACACAAACAGGCTAAGAGGGGAAAAGTCATGGAGATGTGGAGATGGGCGACTTTAAAGTGGCAGTTGGAGGGGTGAAATTAAGGAAAAGGCTGTTAAAATTCACGCGAGCAGCTCATTCCTACATCTACTCTGATCACATGCTGACCGGAAGCTGGATATAAATATAAATGTTTATTCTGGTCATAAACAATTGCTTCAGTGGGGACTGGTTACTTCTAGTTCTAGTTCTGTGACAAGTGGCATCATCCCAAGTAGAAAAATAAAGCATATCAATCCCCGCACACATCATCATGCTACTGTCAAACAACCAGCCACAGGGTAAAAGACAGATTTTTACCAAAAAAAGTACCTGTAGCTTTTCAAAACTTTACAAGGAAAAATTGCTTTTATAACCCACTAGCTTAAAAATTTTAAGTGCTAAAGTTGTGTACCACTAGTGCTGAGACATTTGAGTGACAGGTAGGGTGCTATCCAGGTCCCTAGCTGTCTTTAAGCTTTATCACAGCTAATTCAAGCCTCCAAACTGAACCTCTTGACTGTGTTTGTTATTCTGGTGCTTTCTATTTTCATTTGAGTTCAAGGCTCCAGTTTTGGAGACTGAAATTCTAGTATTTAGTTTGCATGTAACTTAGCTGAATTAGCAGGTATCTATGTCTGTGCAGTGCACGCATACAGTCTATGTATGCACCTTAGAACTACATCCTTTCATTCTTGAAATCAAGTCTTCAAAAGAGGTGTTCTCGAACCAGTGACTACATACAATCTATGCTCGATACAAGAATATTAACATGCACATGTATTTTCTTATGGGCGGGATGTTCTTGAGAAATGTTAAAGTGAATTTTGCATTATATCTTGATGTCCCAATGAGAAGTCAGGGGTATCTGCAGAATGCAATGTGGGCATCGGCTAGAAGATGATCTGCTCCTAAACCCAGGTTTTTTCTTTTTTGTTGGATGAGGAATGCCCTTTGTGGTTAAAAAGCATCTGTAATCTTGATACTTTTTAGTGACAAGGAACTCCCTTCTGCATTTCCTCCACCATGTTCAGTCCCAGACTGGCAACACTGAGTAATCTGACTGAAGGAAGTGATCTTAGTATTGCTCACTCTAATATAGGAGGGATTTAAAAAAAAACAAAAAAACAAAAAACTAATTTGGTGGTGAATAAAGGAAAGGAGAAAAAAAATAAGAAAAAAAGCTTTACATAAGATCACAATGACATCATATGCCAAACAGGAAAATGGGGCAAGAGTGGACAGGAAGTGGGCCCATGGAAACTCTAGCCCACTGTATCAGTGGATTACCGTTTCCACTTACACGGAGCAGAGGTCAGTCATGAGCAAAACTGGCTTCAGCTGTGGACTAACACACACAAATACATGAAAGCACACACACATAATTGGCAGGTACAGCAGCTTTTCCTTCCATGATGCCAGTCCGGGCCGAGTGAATGGCCTGTGCGATGGAGTCCAGGGGGGAGAAGCTCCCATCAACACTAAACTATGTAAAAGGGAACCTTTACTGGGAACCAGCAGTACAAGGAAATAAAATGAATATTTCCCTCAGGGATTTTACATGGATTGGAAATGATGCTGTCATATGGAAATTGTCTCAAGGGACAAACAGTAGCCAGTTTAGTGTTCATCTGGGTTTTCTGCCCAAAATACTTGACATGCAGTCACTGATCTATTTATAAAACAAAAAGTGTCCCATTCTCCGCTATTTAAGCTTGATATTTCCAGACTATAAGGACACTTAGCGACATTTGATAGAAGGGCGATATGTAGAATGACACCTTCATAACAGATGGGTGCTTTCATGGACTTTAAATGGCCCTTGGTGTATACAACAGTTGGTTTGGGCACTGTGTCTTAAATGCCATATTATAAATGCTATGACTCATAGAGTGTTAATGGATATGCGGCCATACAGCTGAGGTGACTCAGAGATATGGGAAACTTTCCATACTTATCATGGGGATTTCTCATGGCCAGCTACATCAGGCCCTGTTGCTACATGATTCAAGACCAATCACACTTGACCTTGACCTACCCTGTTGGAAGGCTTATCATGACCACACCACTTCCTTTGCATAATATACACTAATGCACCTAAAGCATCTAGCCCCATTGTGCTGTATAGTGCATACACAGCAGTTTGGTGTTTTTTCGTGACAACTGCATAAAAAAAAAACTTTTGTACTTTTAATCGCATATCTTTACACACAGTTAAAAGCAGAGTCACACAGGAAGTTAGCTAAGTCAGTGTCTTCTATTACTTAGAAGAACCTGACATATATAAAATGTTTTTTATTAGTTTGCATGCACATGAAATCAACTTTAATTATATTATAACCACACATTTTCCATTTACACCAGAAGAGTTCGGAGGAGCAGCTACAGCTATTATACAACTGCATAATTCTAAGAATGTTATCAGTCAATGGCATCGTCTCACACTTCAAGCACGTATCTTACTGTAAATGTCCCTGAACAGATAAAAATTACAGTGTAGGCTATCTGGTGGCACAAATAGAATTCCAAATTTACATTTAGGTTATATCTGTTTACTTCCTGTTTCTATATGAGTTCATCGGGACCACACAAAGACTGCTTCGCTCTCTGAGCGCCTTGGTTTGTTTTTTCGGGGGGAGTTTTATGCCTGACCTGACGCCTTTTCGCAAATGACAACGAACTTAGAAAAACAAATAAACGCTGCCCCCTTCTTCCTTCCTCATCACAGCTGGTTCTTGTTGGATTCAGTCACCTTGACCTTTATTACAATTCATATTGAAAACTGGGTCACTGTGTCTTATAGTAAGTACCAGGTGAGACAGTAATACTTCCTGTTGTGGTATTTTTAAAAACTATGGGTGTATTTAACTCAGAGACTTTATCTGTGTGCACAGACAACAGGGTTTAAAGCAGCACTTTACTTACAGTAAAGCACAAAGTAAAGTCTACAAAGCCACAGTATAACACATCACTACATCTGAATGTGTCCATAAACATTTGAATTGTTCATTTACCGGCAATCAGTGGGGGTGCACAGCGATGAAAGAATTAACTGTAGCCCATAACAATAACGTCCCGGCACAACACACATCTTTGCAGTGAGTCAGCTAAATTTATTTGGAAAGGAAGATGCTGTTTCACAGTATAACAGTATAACAGACTAGCAAGAAAATCCACTAATTCGTCTCATTTTTTCTTCACTTCATCAAGTCAGACCTTTGCGTATCATGAAGTGACTGGAAAATCACATTTTCATGTTGAAAGGTTCAGACTGGATTAATGGACTGCATACCATGAAACTCCTAAATTCTTTTACCTTCTTCATCATGATTATTCTTCATTTTACATTTACAAAAAATGATTAAACTTGTGTAGTTTCTTACTTAGAATCTAAAGATCTTAAAACTTTCTGCTGGCATCTGAAAGCCACACAGGCTTTACATCTTCTCTGTCCTGCCTCCACTCATCTCCTATCAGGCGCTTTCTGCTCCACTGCTTACTGAGAGGCAGAAAGCGCTGAAGTAAAGTACTCACAGATGTGTGTTTCTACTAAAACCTGGCAAATCAGAAGAGGCGTCACGGATTGTAAAAGTAACCTCACTGCCTTAATCGGCAGGGGTTTGACTGTGTGCGCATGTGTGTGTGTGTGTGTGTGTGTGTACATTATATGTGTTGTAAGTATATGGACATGAATAATGTGTCTGTACGTCTGGATTAAGCTGTCTCTCTTCATGCAAAAGCAGAAAGTTTGTAGGATAGTTGAGTTGGATTAAACCCATGCTCATCCCAAGCCAAGATGTCAGACAAGGCTCTTCTCTAGTCACTTTCCTCCCTTCACTCCTCCCCCAAATTTGCCAATTCAGAGTTCAATGCGTATATTTCTAAAAAACATAATTTCTTTACTTGTCAAGGCTGATGTCGTCAGAAGGCTGCTCCCAGCTGGAGGAGAACTGGTTTCACCAGGCCATTACAGTTATTGTTTTACTTGCTGGTTTCTGCTCATGAATTCTAATCCAGGTATTGAAGGACTGTGTGTTATTCTCTGTGTGTGTTTGTGTGAGTGTCTTTGTACATTTTAGCTCTGCCAAGGTCTGCTAGGCGCCACTACTGAGGTCTTGCTCAATCTTATGAACCTAACTTTCCACTTTGATGATTTGGATCCTGTCGAAAGGTAAGTGTGTGCGTGCGCGTGTGTGTTCACGTCTGTATTTTTGCCACAGGCAGCAGAGTTTAGCTGAGTCCTGCTGTGCTGATAGAACCAGAGCCACCAAATAAAAAACCCAAATAATTAACAGCCTCATTCCTGTTTCAAAGGCTAATCCTCTCTCCCCTCCCCTCTCTCTCTTTTTCTTTTTACACACCCCCCCCCCCTTTTTTTTTTCTTCTTGACCCAAATTCCATTTTCCTTGGCTCCATCTAGCTTAGTGTAATGACGAGGGTTATGAAAATCATCTGGCAACTCCTGTGACAATATGTCACTAAAGTAGCAAGAATGGCTGTAGAGTATGGAATACCACCAAGAGGCAAAGATTCACTCCAACACACACACTCACGAACACACTTCTTAACTAGGGCTTGGCTCCAAGCAATGTGTTATTCATTAAAGGGAATCAGATTGTCCTCACTTCATTGCCTGCTCCGTTTCTCCTTTTACCAAAAGCAGAGAGAAGAAAAAGTGGAATAAGGAAGATAAGTTGAGGCAAACTTTATTTGAAGACTGCTTTGGTTGTAGGATCCACAATGATCAGTTATAGAAAAGGTGTAAATGTCAGACACTCTCCCTGTTTCTAATTATGTTGCATTTCTCGTATGTCTCAAATCGTTTGAATGTATTGTGTGGTGTTGTGTGAACTCACTATGCAGTAGGCCACCAGGGCTCCCTGCACAAATCCTGCCAGGACATCGGTCGGGTGGTGCTTGTGGTCGGACACGCGTGATAGGCCAGTGTAGAAAGCCATCATCAGCAAAGTGAACTGGAGCAATGGGCGGAGGAGACGAGCGCCACGCCATGTAAACCTGGACTGTATGTAGAACTGGAAGCAAGGAGGAGAGAAGAGAAGAACCAAATTTAATATGCAAAACTGTGCACATGCTCTGACATAAATTCCCTTCGACAAATAGAAAATGTTCTGTGTATTTGGTGTAAAACATATAACCTAAATTATCAGAAGGCAGTAATAAACCCTCACACACACCTGACTAGTTTTCATAAAAGACACTAAACGCTGCCTTTATAACCCTGCACCTGTGGTGTCTGTGTGTGTATATTATTACTGTCTGAGAGGTCTAGACTGACTCAAAGTGGGCAGGCGCTTGCCAGATCCGTAGAGAAATACATACTGTCTTCTGAAACACACACACTTGACTGCATGAGACCCGGACATGACTGATTCATGGTTCAAGATCCCAGCTGTAAAAACAATACAACCACAGTATGCCACTGAACACACACACACACAAATACACACACACACACACACGCATATATATATACATACCATGCCATGCATGCTTCAACACTTGGGATGAACTCTTTACCCTCTTATAGTGCAAACAGAAGACAAAACGGATGCACCCCCTTACACTCCGCCTGCAGCCCATTTTCTGGGTCATGATGAAGACAGGGGAGAACCAAAACAGGAAAAACGAAATCCAAGGCCACTTTCAGTCACTTACACAAGAGCAAAGTCATACACGCTCTTGCTCTTTTTTTATCCACTTAACATGCACAGCGGTGAGGTCAGCCCAGGTTCCTCAGACATCCTGTGTTTCTCCACCACTCATACCCCTGACTTCCTGTCTCTCACAACCAGAGACAGAGGGCCTGGGAGGGCGAGCCTCAGCCAAGGTCTACCCAGCCTAGACCTCCATACTTGTGTCCTATAATCAGTCAGTCTAACAATTCCTGCAGACAGTGCCGGCCTGCAACCCCCAACCACTAGCCCTGGTAGGTGTGGACATAAAGCTCTCTCACATTTCCTCTACGACACCCTATCATTGTTCTTATCCTTACGATAGCTGAGGAAACGATCCCTCCCATCCCTTCTGTTCTTGTTCTCCTCCTCGCTGGCAGGGATGTTTAGACTTCAGGCTTCCTATACAATGGTTGTCAGGTAGTGAGTTAGAACTACTGATAAGAGCTTTTGACTGACGTAATGCACCTATGAATGAAACCTAGCTAAAAAAAAAAAACAACTTTGCACAGCCTGTGAACCTTTTCAGTTTAACAAAGTTTTAATGAAGGATGTGGGAACAATAATGAAAACTTGAACTTAGTCAAAACATGAGATATTACAACCTACCAGTCAGTGTGCCCATATCTAATTCGAACACACTGAGGTAACCCAAATAAGCCAGTCCAAGCCTGGTTCAACACACTAAGTCACACAAAGCATGTCAGAGCATTCATGATCATCTAAAATAAAGTTCAGTGTCTCCTCTTTAAATCCAACATGACCTCTGCCTTTTTAACCGAGTCTTGTTCCCAGAATTTGTCTTGACTAGTTAGATATGAGGAAAATACCAACAAAACACAACAAAAGGAATAAATTCCCATGACAGATGGAGCCAAAAGCGACACAAAGTCTGGTGGTTTCTAAAGGAATCCAGTAAGATCTTCTCGCCTTGTCCCTCTTGCACCAATTCAGAGTGAATGTTAAATTAAAAAAAACATGAACAAACACAACAAAGTGAGAAAGAATTAGAAAGCAAGGTCTCGCTTTACATGCGTGCCCCATTCTCCTCTTTTCTTTTGGTTCACACCATGTTGTGGCACATTAACACAGCTGTGGTTAGAGCCATTTTTAACTTGAATACAAATATTGTCTTTTATTTAACCACCAACATGCATTCTGGCCCAGAAACAGTGAGATATCGTATAGTCACAACTAACTCACGCAAACACTTCGTTTTCTCATTCTGAGAATACGCAGATGTTGAGTGTGCATTAGCCAAAACAAAAGATAGTTCAGTGGCACACACAAATGCACGCATATGCTTGTTTTCTGTGGCTGTGGTGTTGCTGAACAGCATGCCATGTGGTCTGCGCCAGTTATGGGTGTGCTGTCTCTGAAGCCTATGATGCTGTTAAGGCACAGCTCAAACCACATCAGTCAGAGATGCAGCACTGAGGCATGCTTGTCAGGAAATTAAGTGCTTCAACTTCACTAAATGCCAATTAGCAGATGAATTGAGGTTGTGAGAAAGAGGACGAGGTGGCAGCCCCAATGTGGAAATGACACTTTCAAAGTGGAAAGCGATGAGTGAGCGAAAGCACCAAAAAAAAGAAATATGTATGCCACTAGAGGCTTTGATGAGGAAAAAGGCAGCCTTGATAACCTATTTTCACTAGAACGGTTGTGCAAAAAGCAACATTTGCATATGAAGCTGTTCCATCTTCTATTTATATTCTATTTATTTAATTGTTTTAAGTATTGAGTATTAATCCCTGACATTAATTCTTATTAGCTACCACGTGTCCTCAACTGTCAAACTTCTATATTCTTCATATTCCTTTGGTTTTAATTTAGAGTTTGGCTCTTAGTGACGTCTACAAGAATGCATATTTAGGCAGACTTCAAGAGGGGACTTCTTTGAGTGGAAAAGCAGCAGTTTCCTTTTACCACTGCGTGGGCCTACTTTGTGGTCTTTGTTTCAGGACGGTTTTGTATTCAAAAACATCAACTACAAGCTGTTCTGCCTCTTTTCAACTCCATTCATATTTGGACTGATGCTGGCAGTCCTGAGTTTACCACAGCTGGAACATTGGTCTTTGACTAGTGTGTCACTGTGTGGTCTGGATGCAGCACATCTCCATTCCCTTGCTACTTTCCCCCTGCGTTTTATGCAGTTCTTTTCCTTCGTCTGACCAGAGTGCAGCTGTAGGTTCACCCAGAGGCTGGGAAATACCCACAGCAACCTCTCACTGCACTGCACTGCAATCCACTATAATACATGGGATATTCAAGTGTCTTCACTCTGAGAACCAAGACCACCTGGTAACCAGGCCAGCCAAATCCAAAACACTGACTCTATTCTTAAATCCCTGTAGCATACAAGGGACATTAAAATTTGTGGTCTGTAAACAAAGGAAGAAAGGGAGATGATTGGGATGTGTGTTCGTGTGTGTGTGTAGCTTGAAATGCCTCTGGGGTGCTAAACCCTACCAGACACCCACAACAGGTGGACTGAGAGAAAGATGTGGAAAGGGATGAGTGAGAACAGGAAGTATGCATGCAACTGTTTTGAAGAAAACAGGTGGAGTGCATCCATCCTTCTCCCCAAGGAATTAAAAAAAAGAGTATAAAAATGAGTGAGGAGATGAAGAAGAGGAGGTGGAGCAGTGGATAAGAACAATGTTTTTCTCTTTCTTCAAGCAGTAAATCCCCTAATCAGAGCCCAGCCTTGTTTCCATAACTCCATCTATGTGCAAATCATTGTTTCTCTGATTGTCAGCATATGTGTGCCTGCATGAATGTTAGAATATCAGAGCTTGATGGTTACTTACACACAGGTAGAGCATGGTGAATAACGAAAACGAGGCATGTCCTGAGAAGAAGGATTTCCTGTGGAGAGAAACCGTAACTTTTAAACTCTGAAGGAGTACATTAATAAACATATTATATTCTGTTCATACTGTGTGTGCATCGTTGTTTACACAAACCTAGCTTCCTGTACTTCACTCTCTTCCCCAGTGCAGGTATAGTTGGTGATGTACCCCAATGAACAGTTAATAGTGGAGAAATTTGGTCTGCAAACATCTAAGAAGTGGGGTCTCATCCGACCTACAGACACCTTGGCAATGTCTGTGAATGACTGGCTGATGGCGCAGCCAAAGAGAAACACACCTATCTGCAAGATGACACACAACAGTGATTAGATAAAGCAGATGACTGTAACTGATTGTTAGATAAGAACTGTCTCCATTACTGTTGCTATGGTTTTAAGACTTCTACACTTACACAGCACAAGTACCTAAAACAATAATGCTGGCAGATTTATCGTACACAGGATATGAGTTTTTAAAATGTAGCATGCTATTCTAAGACCAAAAATTTTGTGGCTGATGTAAACGTTGTATCGCTAACAGATTTTAACAGCTGTTACTAATTATGTCTTCTGAGTAATTCACTACACTCAGTACTGTTTTTGACTTCCTCAAGAGGCTGGTCCAGAGACCACAGAAAGGTCTCATATCACTTCAGTTATATTGCACTGAAGGTTTATAATATTTTTTTGTGTTGATGCAAAAAACATGTTTCCTATCCCACTTTTGAGATAATGTTTTAGTTCCTTCAAAACATTCAATAGCTGTTATTAGAATTTACAGTCGACTATGTGCCTTACATAAAAATTACATACATACAATGTTAGGTTTGGCAATAAAATTGAGATGTTTAAAAAAATGCTTTACTATGTAAGAAATTATTAGAACACGTATGATGCCAGTCAGATGCAGAGCTGACCTGCTTGTAGAGAGCTGCAACGTAGGGATTCCCCACAAATGACTTTGTTCCTTGGTGCAGCTGGTGAATCCTGTAGCATTCTCCAATCACAATCTAAAAGGAACATTTTTTTCAGATACAGCACACAACACTCATTACAATTTTTTTAAGACGTTGCCGAATCAAACAGCACTACATTAGTTTCAGACACATAAAACCATGCAATAAAATTGTAACTTTTGAGTTATCATGCAGGAAATCTAACTCAATTCCAGGTTGAAGTAACAGAGAGATTATGAAGGATGTAACAGACAGGAAAGACAGGACAATAAATGGTGCAAAGTCACACATAAACAAACATAAAAGATGAGCATGGCCTGCCTTTCCCTCAGGCAGTTTGAATATGATGTGAATGTGAGCAAAGGTTCAATGATATGATCCGGTCTTCCACGTCGGATGTAAAGAATAAAAAAAGAAAGTGAACGTCAATGAAAAAGGAAAACAGGTATCTATTTAATTTTTTATGGAGCTTTAGTCCAGTGAGCTAATTGTGAGTCCTGTGGTAGTCTAACCAGGAAATGCTGAGTAGAGGTAAGGCCCATTGAAAAGACCTCATCTATACTGAAGGGGCTTGCGCGCCAAGTCATGCCTTGAGGCACAAAGATGTCAATAAGTCTGTACCACCTGGGTTCCTGGACTAATAAACCAGTTGCTCTTTCCTTCTTCTTCCCACAAAAGGCTTTAGTCTTCTGATTAATTTCTTTAAAAAGTATTTACCTGCACATCGTTATGCCTGCAGACATTGTGAATGTAAACAGCACTATGTGCACAGATGAATGTGCACACATTCACACTGCCTATGGCAGTCTTTCCACACAATGTACCCTCGTATTATTAGCTTCTTTTACTGTGTACATGTACTCTTTGTGTGTGCTGTTAATCTTGACAAACACATCTATTCTGGGTATTAGGTGCTCAGCTCAGCTCACAGCCAGGCAAAATAAACGTGGTGGTGTACTGTATGTTTGTCTGTGCTATTGTCATTGAATTACTCAGATCAGAGGTGGAGATTAAAACCACAGGAGGCTAATACAGACCACAATTGTTTATTTTTGTTGCCAGCATTCAAATCTCTTCTCTTGTTTCTACCCCCTGTCTTAGTTTATATATCTGCTTGTATAGAGCATCTCTGAGTATCCCAGAGAATCTAATCTTTTTTTTTTTAGATCATCGTTATGCATGGTAACTCATAACTTCTAACTGTGGAAACAGAGTCTGCCAGACATGAATCTGTCTGACCAGCAGGGCTATTGGGATTTTGCTTTCAACAGAGATAAACAAGAGACCCAAGTGGAATCTGCTACCACTGCATGTATATATGTGCATATATGCGTATCCATGTGCCTGTGCCAGCATGGGAGACAGCGCGTGTGTTACAGGAATGGTGTCGGCATGGCAGTAGACGCCACTAATGGAATACAGCTGTGTAAGACACGCCAGCTTTGCCCACACGTGAACATGTGAGGGAGCTAACTAACACAAGAACAGGGTCCTGGATCCAATAAGCAGAAGAGCTGAGCTGGTCCAGCGTGTACGTGCGTGGGCGCCCACTAAGTTGATGGCACCGAGGCGACAGTGAAGCAATGTTTCAGTCTGGGAACTTGTGAGGGGGCTGTGCCACATAGGAGTCTGGGGGCTGTAAAGATCATTTAGCTTGACCACGTGGCAGTAATTGTCATGCACCCCACCACAAGTCATTATAACATGTTTCCACTAAACTTGACCCCCTCTAATCTGCTGGCACAACACCAGAACCATTCCCGTTTTCTGGAGCACGGTTCCAGTCATGGGAATTTCATGCTGTTGCTAACTAGTGAGACGCTCGAGGCTACCAGTGTGGTAGCGAACAGAGCGCTGACATATTTACCAGTAGTAATGTACAGGGCACAGAGGGCACGGAGTCAGCCATGAGAATGGAGTAAGAGCTCATAAAATCTCTTTGGTATTTGGCATGCAGGCATCAACACACATATACACCAACATACACTTCCTAATATCGCTTGGGGGGCCTCTCACTACCGACTGACTCACTCACTTAGTAAAGTAATAAAATGCAGGCCATTATAAATGGCTTGGAAAAAGCTCCTGAAGAATGAAGTATTAAGAAGAAAGCATTATAGAATGGAGGGGGAAACAAAAAAGCACATTTAAAGGAAAAAACTGGAGAATTTTAGATAACACTGCATGATAAAAACAAAAATTTGATGAAGGCTCTATGTTAGGTTTGGGACTATGCGTTTTGGTTTCTTAATGATCGTTTTCTTTTGTCTTATGCTTTAAATCCAGCTTCTGTCTGCTCTACCTAAAACACTGACTCACTCCCCACCAAGTTCAAGAAGATCCCGTGTTAAAAGATGTAGATATTTTGATGAGTCATCTTTATATAATCTTCATTCCAATATTGACCAAAATGCATTATTTGTTGCAATAAATAAGCAGCCCCACCGATCTCTGTACTTACTGGGGATATTAACCGGATATCAATTTTGCTCCATAGGAAGGAATCCACACCTTGAGACATCTGGTGTATGTTCTTAGCTCTCCAGTTGACATTGTGAAGCTACAATCTGCACGATTATGACTTAACAAGAGAATACCGCCTATTTACTATTTACAATACTGAAGCAGCGCGAAACTTCCGTTGGTCTCTGATAGCTGCCTATGGCTCTATGTGAAGAGCCACTTGTGACAGGGCCAAGGTGCTAATCCGGTCCAGACGATCTGATTTTTCTTTACTTTCAAAGATCTTTAGTGAAGATCTTAGTTCAGTTAAACTATATTCATAGATTAAAAATCCACTGAGCTATAAGACCTTTTGCTTTTTGGAATGTCAATAAATGTATGATGTTTCCAGAGCCAAAGTTAAATAATTTAGACCTCGACGTTAACCAAAATAGCCATAATGATGATTTTTGTCACAATTGAGTAACCCTACTATGACGTATCTAAGAGTTTTACAAGGATTAAACCAAGGGAGGTGTAAAGATCGACTTACGGAGAAGATGCCAATAAGAATGCCAACACCACAAAGCACAGCATCACTAATGGTCTCTCCCTCTTTTCGCGGGTACCGGATGGACTCGTCCGAACAGTAAAACCCGCGCTGGTACGGCTGTATGGTGCTAGTCTCAATGATCAGGAAAGGCAGGCTAGCTACAAAAGACACAAAGAGAGAAGGACAGGAAGAGGGAGAGAAGAAAGAAATAATAAAAGCACCAGGTCAGTTACACAGACACAAACAGGAGAGAACGGCGGGAGCACAAGGAGCATGCCGGCACTGGGGATCATGGGATAGCAGAAGTGGTTGGGGCTTAAGGAAGTCAGATGGACAGCTTAGAGCAAAGGAGTGACTGTTTTCCAAAATCAGATGCACTTGCAGCTTCAGAAAAAAGTTATATAAGCCTATCTAAACTTTGGTAGAGCTTATGTAGCAGAGTCACTCCTTCACAGCCACCTTCATAAACCTCGAGCCCTTCCTATTTCCGCCTTCAGAGTTTCCCATCGCCAAGTGCTTTTTATGTCGGATGGACTTACGGACACCGCAGGCAGTGTCAAGCCAACAGAAATGAGGACTGAGGAAGGTACGGTGCTTCTCTTGTAGGGGTAGTACAGGCTGGAGTCGCTGCAGTAAAACCCCCTGTGGTAAGGACGAATAGCGGTACGATGGAGTACCAGGGCTGGCAGCATAGCTACACACAGACATACACAAACACATGGATAGCTGCATGAACCTATGCAAATACATGAGCTGACTCACAGTCACATCTAATACGGGGAATCATACTGTCACATAGCTCAGTTTACTTACCTGTAAGCTGAAGAGAAAGTATCATTAGAAAACAAATTAGAAGACAAAAACCTTTCACAGGTGTGTGTGCTCACAGTAAACAGTCTGTTTACTCGACAAACTGTCTCCTGCTGCTCTAGTTGACAGTGCGACAACAGGCCATTGAGAACTGAGCTTTATCCTGTAGCTTCACTCATTCCTCACAGAGCAAACACACACTCACACTCAAGGCTATTGGTTCATTATTAAAGAAGAAAGAAACCAATCAACAGGGGGATATTGTCAATAAAGTTTGCATAGTTTTAGGGAAAAGAGTTTCAAAATATCTAGTAAAGAAAAAGAAACATTTCTGGGACATCCCTCTTGTACTACTCCTTTAACACTCCATAACAATCTAAAGAATTTCACAACTAATAACAATGCAGGGCCATGATTAGCCATTAGTAAAAATTCATTTTGATGTCTGCTTTCCTAACCAGTCTCACACACATGGACTAATATACTCCTGACAAGGGGGAAAAGAAATACACATCTCCAAATCAAAGCAATACAAATATAGGCGTGTAAACGCTGGCTGGGACTTTCAAATTCTTCTTTGAGGGATTTAAAAATGTGTGAATACCAAGAAAAACAAAAGAAAGCCCACCCAAATCTGGAACATTTTTTGCATAAGAACATGTTCTCATGCAAAATGTGAGCTATGTGTTCACAGTTGCTCATAAATAGAGAGAAGTCAAGACAAGAAGGTGTCCTGAAGACCCACATCCAGACACACCAACATATACATTCAATGTCAGACTGCTCAGAAAGTAGTCCCACATGTGGTTCATGTGGTTAGCTCACATCATGGTTTCCTTTGATGTTTTGGTTTAAGATCCAGGTCTACTCATGAATGCTGCTGAGAGCCACAGCTGTCTTCTCGCCAGTGATGGGTGATGAAGATCATGTTACCGGTCTGTACTGAGGAGCACAGCACTCAGATGAACTTCACGCAAACCTCAAAACACACATTCTTGTGCATGCCTCCGAGAGAAGCACACTCAGCTTTCAGACTTGCATAATGAAACTAAAAGAAGACAGTGTTGTCTCAGGTGCTCGCCAGATCAATGTGTATATGTTTAAGCCATGTAATATAGCTACAGTCAAGAAAAAAACATTTTTTCTTGATTTTATGCTGTTTTGCTTCCTCTGAAGACAAATTTTGCCAGCAGAGTTTAAAGCGTTTTTGTATTATTATAGCTGATTTTAGTGTGAATTAAGCTCTTTTTCTCATTGACTCTCTTTCCACTGGTCAACATAGGTCAGCAGATGTAATGGTCACTGAAGCAGACACCTGCACAAACAGCATGCAGAATTCATCAGGGCACTGGTGGGCCCACACAAGGCTAGCCCAGGCTACAGTGGTGTCTGAGAACCATGTTGTGCATAAAACAGGAAGAAGGAGATGTGGGTGAGCACAGAATTGCCCAGGCAAGGCAGGGCGGGACGATCAACACAACTTAAGATGAGGAGATTCCAGCGTGTTTCTGTTCATACAAGACTTTCAGCATAATCTGCCTGGGAACTTGGCTACAGATACTTTAAACAAAGTGAGAACCGTCACATGTTAACTCTAGGCATAAACTGGGGTGTGTTGGGTAAACAGTCAGCCTAGAAAATAAAACATTTCCAAAAATCAGTTTCTGGTTTCTCTCACAGCATTCCCTGTTTTTCCTGGGGTTTTGCGTTTTTCTTCCCCCTTCTTTCCTGTCTTTCTCCATCCTTCCATGCTGGCCTGCTTGTGGAGGGAGGATTCACATGCTAATGAGGAGGCATGAAAGAAGTTCATGGGCTTAACAGACACACTCAGACAAAAACACACAAGCTAACCAGTGCTTAAAGGCTAAACCGATGGGAGAATACCATGGGAAACTCGGGAGTTGACCAGCTGAATGACTGAAAAAGTAAAGCGAGATTGAGCAATTGAACACCTCGACACTACCTATTGAGAAGTCATGAAAGCCTCTCTGTCTGCCCGCTGCACAGCCTTGAGATGCCAGGCTCTTTTGCGCTGCCCACCCACCCCTCCATGCTGTCGCCCTTAAAGCACCCTGTATGTTGGCATTCTCCTCATACCACAGTCAGTCCATGAAACTCTCAGCACAAATTCAAAGGCGCACCAGTGTTAACCCTATATGTCACATCTGAACCTCCTCTACAAACAGTGGCGTGAAGATATATGACCCCTTTTCCCCAAGAGCAAATGACCTTCGGGAGACCTGCTGACCCACAGAGAGAGGAAAAGTGGTGGAGGAGTGTCAGAGGAGGGAAAAACCAAGACAGAAGGGAAGGAAACAGAAAGAAGTGGGATGGGCTTTAGCAAAGACCTGTGGTGCATCACTGAATTAAAAAAAACAACTGCTTTACAAGTTCTGTCAAGAGGTCGCTTTTACGCGACGATGCAGTTCATACTTCAACTACCGAAACAGAGGAAACATTCATTTGAAGAAGTTGTGTGTGTGCTTTGATAGGAAATGAGCCTTACACACTATTAAGCCAAGGAGCTGTTTTTAGCACACAAACTGGCATGTAAAGAATAATTGGGGTCTAAAAATTTCCTCAATGGCGAGCTAGAGAAAGACAGGGAGGGTCTGAAAGTATGAAGAATTCAACAGGGGAAAAAAACATAAATGCACTCACACACACATAACCAAAGTGGGTGGCTTAGTGAGTTTGGGAACAGTTCTATTTGTCTTATCAGATCCTGTCATGCACTTCTCTCTTCAGAGAACCGCTGCAGACCACTAAAGACTTACCGCAGGTCAGAGAGAGAGAGAGAGAGGAATTCCTTTGGCTGGTTGAATCTGTGTTTATATGCAGAGGTCATGGCAGGGCCTGTGTGTGTGTGTGTGTGTGTGTGTGTGTGTGTGTGTGTGTGTGTGTGTGTGTGTGTGTGTGTGTGTGAGTGAGAGAGCGAGTAAGGGCACTGGACTTATTTTCCATTCGTAAATCCACTCACATGCTCACGCTCTGCTGCCTGCTGGAAATGACAAACACATGATAAAAATATGTCCACGTGCGTTTTGGTTGGGTTGGGGTTTTTAAATGTATGTATGTAGTTTTCTTTGTATGCGATCGAGTGTGTATGTGTGCGCATTTGTTTATGTGACTGAGATTATCCTTCAGGCGTCCGTTTGATTGGCTTTGGAGCTAAATTTGGCGTAGTCAGCGAGAGCTTCGATTAGCAGGGCTAAGACTGATTTTTTTAGTAAGAAAAAAAAGGATTTACTTTATCAAAATGTTACATAGCTAAAATGAAGAATTTAGGGTTTTTAAACAGTCTTCTTTACTATACAGTTCAAAGTTCCTTGAGACTGCAAGGCAATGATCATGAATTTGCTATCACTTTCTTTTCTTACCTTAAGCCTGGCTATACTTGGCACAACAGGAAACAATTGTTATTCCAGTGCCAGCTAAAGCTCTACATTGCTTAAAAGGTTAATACCCTTTGACATTGCACTAATATCCCTGTAGAACACCAGCGTGTATGTCGAGTCCATGGTAGCGAGGTTCCCGCACTTTGGTTCTCATGACTTTCTCACCGTTCTGGGTTTCTATTGATATTGTAATAGGTTTTCATGGCTTTCAGAAGCAAAATTAGAATGATATCGTTATTTTAGTGAGTGATGCTGATTGTCAGCAGTGAGTGTGAGAGGTAAATGGGAGGCGGAGCAGGGCAGAGGAAAAGGTATTGTAGTCTGCACTAATGGAGGATTTCCTCCTCCTGTCTCTCAATAAGCAATATGTGACTCGTTCTAAGAAGGAGTGGGAACAAGGACAATTCAGAGGAGGGTTAGAGAGGGCCGGGTCTATAGTGTCTATAGTGTCTATAGTGGGTTGTGACTCTATAGACTGAACAGTCAATCAATCAAACTGTTTAGTCGCTTCTTCTCTGATTTTTCTCACCTCTATTTTAGCAGATCAGATAGCAGCTCCGCTCACTTCCGTAGCTGAAATCTGCATGTCGCACCAATTATTGCAACATGCCAAGTGCAAAATGCAGTCTCTAAATATGTGGTTAGATTTACATGGATTCTGCGATAACAAATTTTGGACAATTTAAGCAATCTGTGACATTTTGAGCGAATTAGTAACAGGTTAAAATGTTTTCTTTTCTGTTAAACTAAGTGGAACTTTTTAAAAACCTATAAACAACATGATCTTTGCCTGTGTGGACATGTCAAAGCATTTATATTTTTCAGGCTACTGAAGAAACTCTTAATACTTTTATAATTCTGATTTGTAAATACCAAACGACATAATCTGCATTTGTAAAATGACGTTTTAAAGTGCCCTACATTGCTAAAGAGAAGTGTGGAGAGATATTATCTTGCGGTTATTTGATATGTGTGTGAATGAGAAGGAGTGTCTTTCTTTATGAGCGTCCTTTAGTCCGGGATTGTTGATGAATGAATGCTCTCATCCAGCTGCAAGTGACATTGCAATTACACAGTGTGCATGTGCACTATAAATGGGAATTGTGTGTGTCAGTAGTGAGACTGTGTTTGTAACGCACACAGTTTGTCATAGTGGCAAATTTTCTATTAAAACAGTGGTACATAGTGTATTTTTAACTGTTTCTATTAATTTATTTAATAGTAATCCCAGTCTCAATCTTAAGCTAAGTGTTTACAGAGGACACATATTCATTATCATTTGTACTGTCACCCCTGAGGTTTTAAAAATGGCATGCCAAGCAGATGCCTCGGATGTTTTGAAATTTGTCACACATCAAACACTTTACAGTTAGGCAAGCCCACCCAGTTAGCCCTATCTTAAGGTCACTAAAGCCATGAGCAAGACTATGTGAGGCCTTCCACATATTTAGAGATAGTGTGCATACATTCAAGACAGATCCCGGAAGAGCAAAAGGTCATAGGTGAGAGATGTGACATAACTCTAGGATTATACTATAGCCTACAGGATCCAAATGTCACTGTGACGCTGTGTATTGTATCTTCGAGAGTGTGCGGTTGTGTGTGTGGCTATGTGGGTGTGAAAGTGGATTACTGTGGTTTCACTGGCGACTTCAGCCAACTTCTTTCTGAAAAAATTTTAAGCCGTCGACCACAAAGGGCTTTAAAAATGTCCTCGCAATCCAAATAAACAAACTCGGCTCCATATAAACCACCCGTGCTTTTACCATACACATAATCACTGTTTAGGAAACATACGTTTATAAACGCGTGCACAAACATGCACCGATACAGATGTTTGGCTCGAGATATTAGTTTCTTTGTTTCCACAGGTTGCTGATGTGTCTCACGCATGTACAAAGCTCACAATTACACAAACACAGACGCACACATAGATACACAGGAGTGGCTGAGGTCAGCAGAGTGGTGCGCAGAGTGAATCCCTTTTTCCCCCCCTGTGTGAATGCTGTAGCGACCGGGGGGCCGCTGGCTGAAGCATGTGCTTACTCAGAGAGATTTTATTCACAGGAATAAATGCCTTTTTACACACAGGCATCTGTTGGGACACACTCTAGGGTCTTTTACCAGCAGGCACCTGTGTGGGCAACTTCTGAGTGCTGCTGCTGGCCCTGTGTTGCTTTTGGCTTGTAAGTGCATTTGTAGAGATGAAGAGAAATTCACCTTTGGTCCACATCAGAAACTAGGGAATGCGAGAGGATATTCATAATTTGTTTTAAAAAGATCAGTTAAAAGTCATGGAGACTTATTTAATGCTTGGCTGCACTGTCAGCAAAAAAGACAAATGCACAGCTGCTCCAATGAAGAGAAACATGAGCACCGTCCAGGGCCAGATCACGTTATCTGGCTGGTTGGTTAGATGGCTGGCTAGGCGTTTCTCAACGATTGCCATAATGGCATTATTACCCCTTGGGACAAAAGCCTGGCTGTGCAGAGGAGGGCTATGGATTCTCTGAAACCTGATGCTTCTATCTCTGGGTAATGCTCCCCTGAACTTAACACAAGACTGTCTTCTCATTCCAGCTCACCTCAGCTTATACCCCAGACCATTTTTTAATAACTGTGTACACAAGATGTTAAACTGCTGCTACAGTACAAATGTAAAGCATGATGTTTTCTAGTGTTACATGGATCCTCTTCAGCCAGGGGGCTGCTCTGTATGTAAACAGGATAGAGCTCAGTGGCTGCAGCTTAGATAAGGCCTGTGCCATTAAAGATGCTGAGCTGATTACTACACAGCTCTGAGCAGATAAGCACTACAGCCCACAATCCAGTCAACAATAAAGCTAGAAGCAGCAACAGCCATAAACCACTGATAGATAATAAAGCGACCTTGAGTACCCAGTAAGAAGCTTCTTACGCCCTCTCATCTCTCCCTCATTCACTTATTACCCCTCCCTTCTATTTCATCCTCCTTCAGTCTGCCACTGGTCTGTTGGTCCCTGTTAACGAAACAAAGAGCGCTGAGATGCATCAAAAGGGGTATTGTTCTCTCCGAAACAGAGAAATCGCCCTGACCCCCATCCCTGGATGCACACAGCACACACACAAATACAGAAGACTGTATATGCAGTAAGAGAAAGTGACAGACAGAGGGGCCTGTGTAACAGCAGGAAGCAGGCCCAAGAAAGGATATTGTGGGGGGGGAAAGAGATTTAATGAGGCCCATAACTTCAGATCATCTGCCGCTTGCGCTCTAATTTACATTAAAGGGCTAGTGCCATTGTTGTTCATCACATGTTGACTAATAGAAGTAGAAATAGGGTCTAGAAAAACACTGGGTTAAATCAAAAAAGTAACTGTGGAAAAAGTAGAAAGTCTAAGAGTTAATATTTCCATGGGTGTAATGGGCAAGTAGATGTTTGTTGCCCACATGCAGAATTCTGTGAAATATACATTTACATTTCTTGGTGAAGGCTAAAACACAAGTTTAAACACATTCAAAATTGACTGCTAACAAAAGCTTATTGTAAGGTCCTGCCCAGTAATCCAAAATGACTTAAATAAGCAGTTTGAAAAGTGTTTATATGAGAGGGATATAATCATAGATGAGACATGAGAATGAGAGGCATTACTACACTATTGTTGTCAAAGCGTAAACTACAAGCTGGTGTCTTTGTTTTATTGTGCAATTTGTGTGCCAGGATGGCGACAGTATAAAAAAAGGTAAAGGAGATGAATGTGTCTGGTTTGTATAGCAGTGTGAACAGCTACAGGCAAATTGGTCAAGCTTATGCCTTCAGCTTGCCCACGGGAGCCACATGGGACACAGGTCTATAAATCGAGCCACACATGCCTCACACATGCTACCCACAGAGTGAATACAAAATGCTTCACCCTTCAGGCTATATGGTCCATTTAATGACAGCTCTGGGTGCCCTCTCTCTTATTCCCGAATCCCAAAGGACACACATGCACACGCTCACACCCACGCACCTCTAATCACAGCCCTGCTAAGGCACATACCCCAGGGGTTTGGTGGTTAACTCTTGCACCAACAGAAACCCACCGCATGTCACAATGACAGTCGGAAAATGTTGCAGACCTGTCTGGCATTGATGCCACTGGTGCTCTTCATCTCAACATGCACGAAAAACATAGATCTTCCCAAAAATGTGCACTTATATTAGCATCTTATCTAGGAGAGATAGTAGCCCTAGGCTTCTGTTGTCAGGGACATCTGCTGATCTTTATCTTCTGCCAGAGGACACTCGTCACCTCGTCACCTTCTTAAGAGCCATAACCTCACCTTGTCCTGAAGCCGCCAACAAACACTCATCACAGGCTGGGCACAGATAACATTTAGATATCATAACGACAAAAGTATAGTCGAGTAATCAAGCTATGTTGTGTTATGATGTGCAAAGTGTTCTCACAATAAACACTCAATCTGATTACTGTCAAAACTAAATCCCGAGACATATTCTTCTGTGCATGTCTATTAAGTGTCTGCTGTGGGTGACACATGAGTGTAACTAATGTCACACAAAGAGCATTGCAGATATTGATCATATGTGAGTCTCTTTTCTTTCTGACCTTTCACCTAATGTCTTAAACAGATCCCAATAAATCCCAGCCAAATATATTTCTAAGAACATGTTCATGGCTCCCACCTCTGAAAGACTTGTGCAGAATCCCTGAGAATATTTACCCTTGGATTAAGGTCAGCATCTTTGGATTGGAGCCTGTGTTTCAATTTCTCTGTGATAGACTCACATGCTGCTTCAATGTAGTTTTCTAACAGACACAGACTGTATAATCCATGCATATCAATATTCTTCTAATATTATTTTGTTCATTATTGCTCTTTCCCTTGTTATTCTGAGACTATTATGAAGACAGAAGACTGGCTCCGGTAGAGAAGGAACACGGGGAAGGAATGGAGATAGATGTGGAAATGGACTAGGAGGCAAAAAAAAGAGACAGGATTTCATTTCACAACCACACCCACCTCCGACCGACACTACCTTTCCGTTTCCCACCCTTTCCTGAGCTCCACTATACACACACACTCTATATGCCCCCTGGTTCACTTACTCCCAAAATTGCACCAGATGTCCCATCCAGAGTCTTTGGGCACAGAGCTACAGCCAGATGAAGAATTTGTGAAATTCTCAAAAATATTTGTAGAGCGGCTCAGGATTGAAGTGGCTGAGGCCTGGAGAGGTGGAGGTTAAACCTCTCTGACTTTAATGAGAGGCTGTGTGACTGACTGCTGTAATGTTATAGCAGCTGATGGGAACGCAGGAGTCGAATACAGAAGGGTTAACGCTCCGGGGCCAGTTATGAAGCTGATTCCTCGAGGCCAAAAGGTTACGCTCTTCTTGGCTACCTGTCTGTGATTTGTGGAAAAGCAGACCGCTGAACACCTGACTGTATCAGAGCTCCAAATTTTGCAATAAACACATAATTAAACGTTTTAAAACATTATATATATAGTTTTTTGCCTCACAGATCATCATAAGGAGACAGATCGTGATCCTTTAAAAGAAGCATATATAGAGTCAATGAATCCATGTTTATGTTTTACAAAAAGACCGCTCCATCCCAAACCAGTTCTGCAGAAGCAAACACATAAAGTATAATCCCCTGTGCATTGTGTAAAACTTAATCATGGTTTAAGTGAGACTACTTTTGGATGCTTGGGTTCCAGAGGGCTCTAGTCTGCGTCTCGTTGCAAAGTGTTCTCACAATAAACATTTTTTTTTTTTCAAACAGCCAAGAGAAGACTATTGGGCAGTGAGTCGCCAAAAGGGAATACGAAATTCTGCGGTCGAGTTTGTGTATTTATAGTGAGTGTATACTGTTTGTGTGCACGCTCCTTATAGCATTGCTAAATCAACTCGACTGCTCTGTAGGAGTGGAACCTGATCCAGAGTGAAATCAGCAGATGACGGTTGCGCTCAGCTGCCAAAACTATATGCCGTAACCCTGGTCTTGGTAGTTGAGTGCTGGAGAGAATGTGAGTATGCTTTTTCAATGCCTTTCTAATCTTGCTGTACTTTTGCATTATCAGTTTTCTTCAGCAAAACCAACTGGGATGGCTTCTTCATTAAACATTTAAAGATGTTTTCTTTTGTCCTTGTGTGCAGCTATAGATGGTCTCAGATGTCTTTTATGCAGACACTCATTATCTGCGCCTAAGGGTGTGTCAGTTGGGCACATTAACATCCTATAGGAAGATGTAACTGCAGAGACTCTGCGTGTAGAGCCCAGCTGGCAGAATAGGAACTAATTAAAGGTAATGAGATACTTATCTATTTCCCAGTTTTAGTAGTGTACACTACTTTTTAGCCATAAACAGGCTCAGAACAAAAGCTATCAACCATTAAGCATTCCGCTGAGCTCTTCGACAACACACCCGCATTCCTCCTTCCTCATTCAGGATGCCCTGATAACCCTCCCTTTCTACTGATCTCTTCTCCCTCTCTTTTAACCCCCTCCCCAGTCACCCCCTCGCACCAAACCCGCAACTCCCCCCAAACCCCTGAAGTGGGCCAACCAATCATCACTGAGCAGCCAGATTGTGTTTAGCATAACAAAGGAGAATCTTTGTAACCATTTGTTACTGTGTTCTTACATGCATTGTGTGAGTTTACAGGCATACATGCGTGTCTGTGAGTGCGTGTGTGTGTCCTAACAAGGCAATGGAGAACTGTCTGTAGAGCTTTAACCAATAAAGGAAGTTGGTTTGTGCAGGAAATTCAGTCCACATGTGATCAAAGCTCATCTACAGTTATATGAGTGCAGATGAAACAGTGTATCTCTGTCTGGGGTTCTTTAATAAGAAAACTAGTATAAACCCAATGGAAAACTTTGTCTGTCAGCGAGCTTTGCTTCTACCTCACAGCACTTATGTGGAGTTAATATGCACCATTTGTAACATACTGGATGATACAATCCAGCTCCTGTGTGGTAGTGTTGCATACTTCATCGGTACTTTACTGGTTCCTTTATATTGCGCTATTGGTGTGTCTCCCACCTGCTCCTCTAAAGCCCGGTCAGCCACTGGTCCCACTTTTCGATCCCTCACTCAAATTGGAGAGGCCTTCCCCTACCACAACACATGCTTAAGCAATTATTCCACGCATTCCCCTGGACAGAGAGGGAGAAAGAGAGCCAGAAAGAAAGAAAGAAAGTAATTTGAAGTGAAGAGATCAGGGGCAGCTGGCCAGGGATTGGCAAGATTCTAGGAGTGAATGTGTAGAAGTTAAGCAGAACTCCCGTAATCCTTTTCCAAAAAAGAGAAAGGGGAGATGGGGGGAATGAAAATAGTGTGAAAAGAAGGGGGGGGGGGGGGGGGTTAACTGGCGCTCAACACTAAAAGGACTGGGCTACAGTGACAACAGCCAAAAACAAACCAGCAAAACAACACACACACAGACACCAGACACACATACACAAAGGCAGCACACTGAATCTGTATGGGATGCCCACTGAACTTAGAACTAACACACATTAAAATTTCTGTGGGAGCAAATGAGAGCTAATGCAAAAAAAACCCTGATGTGACATTAGCTTTGGGGAATGTTTTGTGAGCTGTTAGTCAGTATTTTAATTACACTTTGATTTTTACTTCAGTCACCTTGCAACTCAGCCTATGGCCAGCTTTAGCTGGACTGATAAACATGTTCATCTGATTTGGGGTCAGATGATCATCGTTATCAGAGAACAGACTGGGGGAAGTGGTGGGTGTTGTCTGGCTATTTTTAAGGGCAGGTTAGAACACTTGAAAATATTTATGCCCAAGGCATGTTGACAACTGATCAATTACAGTGACACTCCATGGACTTTGAAATGATCAGTATATTACCCGGTGACAGTTATCTCCGATGAGAGAAGCTAGTCACCTGTCTTGACAACAACAAAGAAAAGAAGTTTTCTCTTCTTCTCAGTTTACAAACTGATTGTGATTCTGGGGTGAATTAAAGAAAATTAAAAGTGCGAACTCCTGAAATGTTGTTTGATTTTTTTTTTATTCGGCACTTCCACTGCCCGGGGGTGTTGCGTTGGTACTGGATGATAAGGGGATGTAGCAGCTGAAGTTGTTTTGCAGTTACAGATAACGGGCAATACTTTTAAAATGATAATACTCTTATTGGCAGACTTGAGAAAAGGCGGGCACCGTTTATCTATTCTAAAGATGACTTTTATTGTGAGTGCAATGTGCAGAAGTTTCTGTCTTCACTTTTTTTTGCATGTACTCTACAAAAGCTGATGTGAGATACGCAGTTTAAATGGTAACAGAGAGGAAAGCATCGTGTAAACATATCTGTGTGAACTTACCAAGTAGAAGGCAGAAGACATCGAGCACTATTAGCACCTTCTTCTTACTGTTGTCAACACCATTGTTGTTATTTAACGTAGAGGTTCCTCCGTTCCTTGTTTCTTGAGCCATTGCTTTCTCATACATGTAATTTTGCATTTGATGAGTCCCCGTTTCAGATCAAAATCCCACACCGCACGGTCTATGAAGAAACTGTGTCAGGCTCTCAAGTCCTTGGAAGAAATGTCATGCAAAGCAACGGGAAACAAACTTCCCAACTCGCAGCTCTCTCGGAGTTTCTGATCTGTTTATGACTCGCTCTCTCGTATTTCAGTTTTACAAAATAATTAAAAGTCAGATGAGTAGTAGGCTAAATGGAGAACTGACCCGCGGCACGAACTTAGTTTTAAAAAATTGCCTGCACTGGTACTGAATGGAAAGCCCGCTCCCCTTTATCTGTCTTGTTTCAAAGACTTGGAGTGAGACTTGCGTTGCGCATCGACAGCCGCTCTTGTTATATCAATCCTTCTTCTCCTCCTCCTCCCCCCGCTCTCTTAGTTCCCACAGCAGCCCTCCTCCTCTCTCTGCTAACGAGTAATCGTCTCCATCCCTGCTTGAAAAACTTGGAAGAGTGGAGACCAGCAGTGGACTGACCACCGTTGCGGATAAACTGCTCCTAGCGGTTACTCACGGTAACAGGCGCAAAACAACCGAAGCGCTTTTGAGTTGAGACTATTAAAAATCTTTGTTCTTGGACAGACAAAATAAAGAGAATATGTTCCAGTATATAGTGCTAGAGTTTTTTTTTAATTTTCAATAAAGTGTTTATTTTAAAAGATGAACAAAAATATAATATTGCAACAATTAAAGTTCAAATGTTAATTAAAATATTGATATTTGTTTTTCATGTGAAAAATGTGTCGAAACCTTATATATATTTGTCCAGTCTCCATACAGAGACAAAGACGGGAAGTCTGTAATTCGTGATTTTAATCCTTTTTAACTTCAGGAAATTTCTGTTTCCAGACGATTTTATGTTTAATACAAAAAAAATCTTATAATATAACATAATGTAATATAATATGTTGGTGAGCGAACACTATTTGTTGTCCAATTTGAGAAGCTCGAGCCTTGTGTTTTTTTGTGTATTTTCATCGTATTCCCGTTTCCTCTTTTTTCACATTGTTGTTTTGTCCTAGATTCCTTTCGATGCCGTTCTTGTCCGGGCAAATGGCTATATAAATAAATATTGCTTGCTTGTTGCGTATGTTTAACAATAGGAGTAGAAAGAAATCCGAAACTCATACCAGGTATTGAGTATTGATGAATCATACGTATGCTGCCATCTAGTGGTGAACTCCACATTTTGCATTTAGGAATAAAGAAGAAAAACCCATACTAGTAATTACTCACGAAATATGAGTAATATATATATATATATATATATATATATATATATATATATATATATATACACACACGTGGGGCAAAAAAGTATTTAGTCAGCCACCGACTGTGCAAGTTCCCCCACTTAAAATGATGACAGAGGTCAGTAATTTGCACCAGAGGTACACTCGAACTGTGAGAGACAGAATGTGAAAAAAAAAAATCCATGAATCCACATGGTAGGATTTGTAAAGAATTTATTCGTAAATCAGGGTGGAAAATAAGTATTTGGTCAATAACAAAAATACAACTCAATACTTTGTAACATAACCTTTGTTGGCAATAACAGAGGTCAAACGTTTACTATAGGTCTTTACCAGGTTTGCACACACAGTAGCTGGTATTTTGGCCCATTCCTCCATGCAGATCTTCTCGAGAGCAGTGATGTTTTGGGGCTGTCACTGAGCAACACAGACTTTCAACTCCCGCCACAGATTTTCTATGGGGTTGAGGTCTGGAGACTGGCTAGGCCACTCCAGGACTTTCAAATGCTTCTTACGGAGCCACTCCTTTGTTGCCCGGGCGGTGTGTTTTGGATCATTGTCATGTTGGAAGACCCAGCCTCGTTTCATCTTCAAAGTTCTCACTGATGGAAGGAGGTTTTGGCTCAAAATCTCACGATACATGGCCCCATTCATTCTGTCCTTAACACGGATCAGTCGTCCTGTCCCCTTGGCAGAAAAACAGCCCCATAGCATGATGTTTCCACCCCCATGCTTCACAGTAGGTATGGTGTTCTTGGGATGCAACTCAGTATTCTTCTTCCTCCAAACACGACGAGTTGAGTTTATACCAAAAAGTTCTACTTTGGTTTCATCTGACCACATGACATTCTCCCAATCCTCTGCTGTATCATCCATGTGCTCTCTGGCAAACTTCAGACGGGCCTGGACATGCACTGGCTTCAGCAGCGGAACACGTCTGGCACTGCGGGATTTGATTCCCTGCCGTTGTAGTGTGTTACTGATGGTGACCTTTGTTACTTTGGTCCCAGCTCTCTGCAGGTCATTCACCAGGTCCCCCCGTGTGGTTCTGGGATCTTTGCTCACCGTTCTCATGATCATTTTGACCCCACGGGATGAGATCTTGCGTGGAGCCCCAGATCGAGGGAGATTATCAGTGGTCTTGTATGTCTTCCATTTTCTGATGATTGCTCCCACAGTTGATTTTTTCACACCAAGCTGCTTGCCTATTGTAGATTCACTCTTCCCAGTCTGCTGCAGGTCTACAATACTTTTCCTGGTGTCCTTCGAAAGCTCTTTGGTCTTGGCCATGGCGGAGTTTGGAGTCTGACTGTTTGAGGCTGTGGACAGGTGTCTTTTATACAGATGATGAGTTCAAACAGGTGCTATTCATACAGGTAACAAGTGGGGGACAGAAAAGCTTCTTACAGAAGACGTTACAGGTCTGTGAGAGCCAGAGATTTTCCTTGTTTGATGTGACCAAATACTTATTTTCCACCCTAATTTACGAATAAATTCTTTACAAATCCTACCATGTGAATTCATGGATTTTTTTTCACATTCTGTCTCTCACGGTTGAAGTGTACCTCTGGTGCAAATTACTGACCTCTGTCATCATTTTAAGTGGGGGAACTTGCACAATCGGTGGCTGACTAAATACTTTTTTGCCCCACTGTATATATATATACACACATCTATATATTTAGACCGTGAGGGTTAGTATTTGACTGGGCTACTAAACTCAACATAACACCCTGTTGGTTGCTCCGTGCAGGGTAGGTGGGAGAGTGCGCCTGGTTCTTGGAGGGATAATTCGCGTGCGTGCGTGCGCGCGTTTTCCGCCGTTGGTGGTTCTTCACTCTGAAGTGCCCCGCCCCCCCCTCTTCCCCGCCCCCCGTGCGCTGCACAGGCCAGGCAGGCAGTTCTCCCACCTCACCGAGCGAGCCAAGCCGTCGGTAACGGAGAAGATGGCAGAGAGGCAACAACAGAAACACGAAGGCAGGGTAAAGATCGGCCATTACATCCTCGGCGACACGCTCGGAGTGGGGACATTCGGCAAAGTGAAGAGTTAAGTCCTGTTTCTGTGTCATGCCAGGCTTCATGTGTACGTTTGTGCCTTCAGTTGGAGTAGTTAATGCCAAGTAGTCGCTGTGCCCCCACTCCCCTACCACCCCTTTAACGCTTCGTGTTCAACTTGCTGGTGGTCAGTGAAGCAGTTGGCGTAGTTGAGCGGTTTAACCACGGCAACAGACTGGATTTTAAACGTACTGTAGTCTGAGAATCTGACCGCTTCAAAGTCAAATTCTTTCACCGAAGCCCCCTTCAGTAGCTGCTGTTATCAGCTATGGCAGGTGATAAAACCTGGATGCATAGAGATGCACAGTCACACTCGCATTATTATGGTATATCGTTAAGTAATAAGGACTGTGCGGTGGTGGCTGTCCTTTGCCCTGTCTGGCGACAAAGGACGATTGAAGCTTACCGTTTGACCCACCGTGGGAACCTAACGTTGAACTGACATTAATTTTGCAAGCTAGTCCGATGTGTTATTCTCTGCTAGCCGGTGGTAGCTTGTTAAGTGCTTGTCAAGTCGAGCAAACCCTAAACAATCTTAAAGCTTCAATAGGATGCGTATAACAGATTATTATTAGGGTAGCCTTCGCTAGTTCTCTGACACTCAGCATGACCTTGTGAGCTTTAACTCTATGCTCACCCCGCCTGTTTCTTGCGTGTGCTGCTAAAAACATTTGCTACCATGGCTATTTCTGAACATCATCATCAAGGAAAATGATTTTGCTCACACTCCCAAACCACTAGGAGAAAATCTGTGTAAAGTCATGTGTGAAAGAATAAAAAATGACTGTGTGTGTGTGTATGTAATGCTTGCTCGTTTCAGGTTACTGCTTGTGTGTTAGTTGTGGAGCAGTTCATGCCCCAGTTCGTATCTGACTCTGAGTTTCGTGTGCTGTGTTTGGCAGCTGCAATAACAGCTTGGTTTCAGAGCCTCCAGCAGGCAGATAGCTCCAACACTATAAACAAACGCATGGAAAGAAAATAGGGGTTACAAAAGAGAGCAAAAGCTCAATATAACAAACGCAGTTCATTCACTACTTTGTGCAAGCTTCCTACGCAACAGGACTCCAAATCAAAGTGTAACCCTTTTAATCCACACCAAGCTGCTTATGTAGTAGGTTATGTGATTTATTTATTTTTTATTAATTTTTTTAGCCTCTGTGGTCTGTCTCTTTCATGTCTGTATTCTGTTGTTTTTAGTTGGCGAGCATCAGTTGACAGGCCATAAAGTGGCTGTGAAGATCCTGAACAGACAGAAGATCCGTAGTCTCGATGTTGTGGGGAAGATCAAACGAGAGATCCAGAATCTTAAGCTGTTCAGACACCCACACATCATCAAGCTGTAAGTACAGACAGACGACACATCCGTCTGTCAGATTTAAGACTCAGACTCAGTGAAGACTGACAAGCTTTGCAGAGAGATAACTGGGCTCTCTTTTATTATTGCTTGTTGTAACGTGGGTTCTTTGCTGTGTGTTGTGGCATGCTTTGCTTGTTTACATGTGTTTCCTAGAGCTGTACTCTACTGAGCATACCCACAAGGGTCACAGGAGGTAAAACACACAAACATACCAGTGCATGCACACAAGCTTGGAGCTAGATAAAGAAATGTGCTCTGGCTAGGACAAATCTCCAGTTAATATGCTGGATATTGTTGTAATGAAGGAGCATGTCTAAATCCCTCTCTCCTCATGGATTTTTCTGTGACTTTGTTGTCCTTCTTTCTCTTTCCTTCTATCTCCCTGGCCTCTTTCCCCTTGTTAGTCCATGTCTGTCCGTCCCTCTCAACATTGTTTGTGATATTTTTAGTCTAGGGTTATGGTTAGTCCACTGTAAAACTCTAAGCAATGGCAGATATGCGAGTTGTCAGGTCATAAGCTGGAGTGCTGTGGAAGTCAGTGTCAGAGACGTATACAGTAATAAACACATGCACACTGTGTACACTTCTTGTACAGACGTGGAAGCAGTTTAACATACTGACCATGACTATAAAAGCTGCCACACTCTCAACTGTTAGAAGAAAAAAGTTATTTGTCTTAATGTTTCTCCTCCCATAGTCCCTGTGGTGTTAGGCTTCACCCAGCTTGACAGTATTGAAATAGATTGTGATAAAGTTTATATTCTACCACCGGCAACCATTCATGAAATTGTGCCTGCAATTTAACATACCTGACCTTTATGAAAGCAACCCAATATCACAGCCTTGCTGTGCCTTTGTTTCTGTGTACTAATGCTGTGTATTGTTTATGTAGACGATATAGGTTTAGACATTCCGGTTCACCCATCTGTGTCTTTGTTTTGAAAGAAAAGCACATTTGTTCTTATTTCCAGTAAATTAATCAGAAATGTCATGAATGACAAATATGACTGACTGGTGATTTTTTAATAGCAACAATGACTCCTGTGTCCTGTTGCACAAGTTACAAAAATGATCATGAGAAGAAACCTCTCCAAATATGATAGCACATCTGATAACTGCTGTGTTGATTAAAGAAACAGTTCATTTGGTTAGCTGAGTTACTGGAACATCAACTCTTGCCTGCTCGATAACTGAAGATGCCACAGGAAGGTGTGTCCTACCCCCTACATAAAACCACAAAAACTTGAACCTAAATAGAAAGTGGAATGTGGTCACCTGTTCCATGGTCCAATCAGCTGCTCACTACTCTTCATTAGGGGAGGGACCTGTAAAGAGTCTTAAACACAGTAAAGAGACACAGAACAAACAGCCCACACAGTGTTCTTATGGCCACAGCCGTAACAGAGGCCTGCAACACAGAGCAAGGAAACAAATGCATCAGATACTCTATTTTGAGAAACAGACACCCCATGGGTCCTAAACTGGCAGCTTCACTAATTGGTAACCACAAAATACTATTTCTGGGATCAGCAGTGAAGAAGCAGCTCCCGGAGACCTCCCTTGTAGGCAGAGTTGCAAAGAAAAAGCCATATATCCTTCTGCTAATGTCTTTTGCCCATCATAATCTTTTCCTGATATACTCAAAAAACTGGACAAGCAATTCAATTAAAAACATGTAATTTCTAATTAACGATTCCATTACTGACTATGTCAGGTACAAGAGTTTTAATTATTTTAATGTTATTTTGATTAAAAATTTATCTACCTATAAAAAAGGGACATGTCTAAGTGATCTCACTTTTTAATTTTTGAGAATAAAAGGTGAAAATAGAAGATAGAAGGTGAAATCAACTAATAAATGTATTAAAAGTTCATTGTAATACAACATTTTTTTTTTGTTGTTGTTTTTGTTGTTGTTGTTGTTGTCAGGTACCAGGTCATAAGCACCCCGACAGATTTTTTCATGGTTATGGAGTATGTGTCGGGAGGTGAGCTGTTTGATTACATCTGCAAGAATGGACGGGTAAGATGACATTCTTCTATTATCTTGCTGGTAGATTTCAGCCTGGCTGAGTACAGTGGTCAATGAATCATCAGAAATTCTTTTATTATCCAGTGGCATGGTTAGCTGACTAAACAGAAGCCTGACTGGTTAAACAGTTCTGACAGTTTAAAAGCAATTGTTGCATATATTTGGTAAACATATCAAGCAAAAATCTGATGATGGTTTGTTTCCTGGGGTTGTGCAGTAATCCAAGTAGACTTGCTGTTAAAAATAGCTGAGTGTATTTATACTTAACTTTGTGTTGACTGTATTTTTTCACATTATTTAAATCCACATCCTTCACATTATATATATTATAAACTGTATGGTCTTGCTTTAGCTTTAAATATATCTTCTTACTACTGTCATTTTGAGTAGGTATCTATATTTTAATTAACTTATAATGTACATTTAAACTATGTTCCTAAACATGTGCACTGTTTTCAAGTGCAACTTACAACGTCTCTCCTTGTTTTGTCATGTATACATTACATCGTATTACACTGTAATAGTGGATGCTCATGTTAAACATGGGCAAACTTTAAAAAACTTAGATGAAGTCAATTTATGTGAAAGTAATTCCTTTGAGCCAAAGTTTCATGCTTTAGATTCGTCTAAACATTTAATTTCAGGCAGTTTTTTCTGCCCTTAGCTCTGTGGGTGTCAATGAAAGCAGATGTCTCTAGAGCACAAAGCTCTACCTGTGAGCATAAAAAACATTTCTTAGATTTTCTGTTTACGAGGGGCAACCATCCATCCATCCATCCATCCATCCATTCGCTTCCGCTTATCCTTTCCAGGGTCACGGGAGCCTATCCCAGCTGTCACAGGGCGAGAGGCAGGGTACACCCTGGACAGGTCGCCAGTCTGTCGCAGGGCCAACACACAGGGACAGACAACCATTCGCACTCACATTCATTCGCACATTCACACCTAGTGACAATTTGGATTTTCCAGTTAACCTATCCCCACAAGCTGCATGTCTTTGGACGGTGGGAGGAAGCCGGAGTACCCGGAGGGAACCCATGCAAACACGGGGAGAACATGCAAACTCCACACAGAAAGACCCCGGCCTGGTGTTGGAATTGAACTCAGGACCTTCTTGCTGTGCGGCAACAGTGCTAACCACCGTGCCACCGTGCTGCCCGAGGGGCAACTTTCTTCTGATTGATTGAGGGGCAACCAATCAGAAGAAAGTTGGTTTAAAATGAGGGTAAAGATGGCTAAAATGGCTTGTTTCAGACATCATATTAACTGATAGGTTCCACAGGCCTAGTATGACATAAATATGGTTTATTTTGAACTGCGAGTCACGAAAAGCTGCCCTAGTAAAGTCTAGTAAAGCCATTCATAGTTTTCTATTGATGTTTATGAACTTCACCTTTTGAAATTGAAGTAGCGTGACTCTTAATGGACTGCATGGTTATGCATTAGTCCTACACAGCACCTACACACAGCTTTGCAGAACGTTGCATGTCTTACCTGGTTATGTCGCCAGGGTCAGAAACATCCAGAATGTGCACTACTTCTACTCTTGTACATGTTTGTGCTATTGTTGGTCCTTTAGTCCTGCTTCTGCCAAGGAGAGCGAGCCAAAGTCACTCATTATAGTGAAGTGAAACTAGTGTTAAAAGCAATGAAACTGTCCACTGTCTTTGCTTTTATTGCTGTTTTTTTTAATCTTTTGATCTTTTTTGTGCTTCTTTCTCTTTTCATGAACTCTGTTGTCACTACCTTTTGTGTTAAAGCCCATTATCCACTAGTCCGTAGGCAGCGTTCTACAGTTTAGAAAACCAGACTATTTAAAATCACTAGCTTTTTACATTTAGCATCCACAAAGCTAGCTATTCCCTCAGGTCATTAAGGGCACTTAAAAGAGATAAATGGGCTAATTATTATTGATCTTAAATTAATTACATGCATAGAAAACACAGTCTGAAATGTTTTCCATTTCTAATAAATCAGTAAATGAATGTTTTCCATAATAACTCTAAATGTTAGTGCTTTTTTTTTTTGCACTGGCTCAACAAAATCTGCTAGAAATGTTTTTAAAGTTGGGTCCTGTTGCAACTGACCCAGTTGCATACTTGTAGATCAGAGGGAACATCATCACTCAGATCAGTCAAGTCCATTCATTTTGTGTCTTTCAGGTGGAGGACACTGAAGCACGCCGCCTTTTCCAGCAGATTATCTCAGCTGTAGACTACTGTCACCGGCACATGGTGGTTCACAGAGACCTCAAACCTGAGAATGTCCTATTGGATGCCAATAAGAATGCCAAGATAGCAGACTTTGGTAAGAAAACAGTTATAGCTAGAGGGGGAGACATAAAAACAAGCTTGACAATAGAATCTTTTGTAAATTCATGATAAGAGGACAGATAAAATACTGAGGTTTGTTTAGGGTGACAGAGTAAAATTACATAGTTTAAATAAAGCCAAGTGACAGCTGTTTATGATTCAACACATGCAGTAACTTTGTTAACTTGAAGAAAAATGTGAAATCTAATTGTGCACCTTTTAGCTTTATTAAATGATAAGGAAAATTTCACTTGAGAATGCCTCTTATCAGTTAAGGCCTTAATTTTTGCAATTTAAGTTAAAAATCCTGATGTAATATGACCATGAAAGAGAAATATTTCAAAAACACACAAGGGCCCTTATGCGCAGCAGGGCGTGTGGGGTGGAGAGACATCCCTTAGCAACGGCAAGGTTTCATATCAAGTCTGGCAGGAAGCCTTGAGGCCCAGTGTCATCTGATAGGGAAGGAATCAAGGCGGGGTGTGGCAGTGGAGTACAGCAGGAGAAGTGTTTTGGCTGAGAGCAAAAAATACTGGCAAGCAGAGCAAGGGAGTGTTAAGGGACCAGGGATAAAAGATAAAGGGAAGGTCAGCACAACACAAAGGGTCTGACGTTTAATGTTTGGCAGAGACCCTGGTAGGCAGAGAGAGGCTCATCCAATTAAACGAGCTGTGTGTTTAGAGCTTAGTGTCTTGGAGAGTAAAGAAGGATAAAGGTCTCAGTAGTGTCCGCAGTGTGTAACTCCCTGTTGGGCTATGTTCAAATTTAACCTGCAGACAGGTGACAGATTAGGGGAAAAACCTGAACCCTTGACCCGTGCGAGGAGGGGTGCTGGAGATCTGTTGTGTTGTTGGGATCTTTTTGCTGGCAGGGTTTGACTAGCCCTTCTGTTCTGACCTTTTAGAGGAAAGGGTCACTAGAAATCAATGCCTTATTACTTCATCCTGGGATGAAACATTTCTATCCTGACTCCTAGAGTGGTCGCTTTAAGGATTACAGTACCCTGTTTATAGGCCATTAGTGGTCACTGACTGGATTCATGAGGATGGAAAACATAGTCATATACTGTGCTGTTTTGGGTCTTTCTGTGTGAAGTTTTGCCTCCAGAGACATGATTGTCGGTTAATTTGTGATTCTAAATTGGCAATAGGGGTGAGTATGACTAGTCTTTCTCGTTGTGCCAGCTCTGTGCTGGACTGGCACTCTGTCACAGACATGACAGATAGACAGTGATAGGTTTCACTCCCTTGAAACCCTAAGTTGAATGGAAAGAAGAAAATATATCTGTCCATTATTAGAAATTAAGAAAATTGATAGAATGATATAGGTTCACTGCTCTCCACCCCCCATCTCCACCAAATGATGAAATATCTTTTGAGGGTACTTGAACACCTTAAAAGAGTTCTAAAGCTGAAGCTGTTCTGGTGGCAGCTGGTCGCTCATCTCCATACTAAGATGCTTTGTTGTTGTTATGCTTGTTACTGTAAGAATAAAGACGGAGAGATATTAATGTTCTCTTGCCATTTAACTGGGATTGTCCGACAGGACTGTCAAACATGATGTCAGATGGAGAATTCCTACGAACTAGCTGTGGCTCACCCAATTATGCAGCTCCAGAGGTCATCTCAGGAAGGTTTGTACGTCTATTTTTTGTGTGTGATCATACAACCAACTATTTTTTTAACTGCCTCATGGGATAAGTCATAAACAAACCGTTTAACCATTAACCTATAAATCACTGTGGAAAAAAAGCGTTTCTGGTGGTTAAGCATCTGGCTTTTTTTTTTTTTTTTAACTGTCACATCCTTTCATCTCTCTGTTAGACTCTATGCAGGCCCAGAAGTTGACATCTGGAGCTGTGGTGTGATTCTGTATGCCCTGCTGTGTGGCACCCTGCCCTTTGATGATGAGCATGTCCCCACACTGTTTAAGAAGATCAGAGGAGGTGTCTTTTACATCCCAGAGTATCTGACCCGCTCTGTGGCCTCGTTGCTGATGCTCATGCTGCAGGTGGATCCTTTGAAGAGAGCCACCATCAAAGACATCAGGTACTGACCCCACTGTCTTGAATCCAGAGGCCTCCTTTAGCTATATTGTTAACACTTTTTTATTAATATTATACTGTATGTTTCTCTTCATATATCATTTTTTTCTTTAAAAAAAAAAAGAGTTCTTTAACTAATGTTGCCACAAAAGAAAATGCCATAGCTTTATAACTCAAGTTATAGCTTTATTTTCTTTCCTCAATATGTCAAATATTTAGTTCCCTGTCCACTCTTTTATAACTGTTAGCTCTGTAATGTGGCACAGGATTATTTTATTACAGACTCCTCTGTTTGATAATCCAGCTTGAAGCAAGCTAAAAGTCATACCTTGCGTGTCTGATAATGTCAGTATTGAGTTTGGGATGAAGCGTTTGAGTTGATCAATGTTTTTTGATAGGGAACATGAATGGTTTAAGCAGGACCTACCAGGCTACCTTTTCCCAGAGGATCCATCATATGATGCGACTGTTCTTGATGAAGAGGCTGTCAGGGAAGTGTGCGAAAAGTTTGAATGCACTGAATCTGAGGTTGTGACCAGCCTGTACAGTGGAGACCCACAGGTGCTCATTGACTTTGTTCTAGTACATGTTTTCTATGTTTGATGAAATCATGAAAGCTGTAAACAACGTTTGTAGGTTTCAGTAGTATAATGGTCTGTTGGGAGTGAATTATCTTATTGGTCTTCACTTTATTTTTCGTCATCCTTCTGTTTACGCAGGATCAGTTATCCGTAGCCTATCACCTCATCATAGATAACAGGCGCATCATGACCCAGGCCAGTGAATTCTATTTGGCGTCCAGTCCTCCACAGGGCTCCTTTATAGAGGAGGGAATGCCGTTGCCCCCTGGAGTTAAACCTCACCCAGAGAGGATGCCTCCGCTCTTGGCTGACAGCCCAAAGTCGCGTTGTCCTCTGGATGCTCTCAACACCACTCGGCCTAAACCACTGGCAGTGAAGAAGGCTAAGTGGCACCTGGGTATCAGGAGTCAGAGCAGACCCTATGATATCATGGCTGAGGTGTACAGAGCTATGAAGCAGCTAAACTTTGACTGGAAGGTGCTTATACATACATAAAGCACATCACTGCAAAGAACCCCACACAAACAGAGTCTCTGTTTTGGCTGTTTTTAAAATATTTATTTATATATTTATTGACTCTTTTGTGTGTGTGTGTGTGTGTGTGTGTCAGGTGGTGAACCCATACCATTTGCGAGTTCGAAGGAAGAATCCAGTGACAGGCAACTTGGTGAAAATGAGCCTGCAGCTCTATCAAGTGGACAACAGATCCTACCTCCTTGACTTCAAGAGCATTGATGGTTAGTAACACATTAAGCAGGTTTCACAATCTAGTCACAATCAATACATGACTAATTTAAAACCAAAATAAAATACACATTTTCCAAATCATAAAACATGCGTGGCCTTTGTGCAGGTGTAAAGCTGCTGATGTTTGTCCTTAATTTTGTCATTCTAAAGTTGAGCTGAAATGAATAAAGGCGTGAACTGCACTTCACAAGGTTGTCTAAGAAAATTGCAGCTGTAGTCACAAAACATAAAAAAAGAAAAAAGTTGTTTTATGAAAAAGCTCCTTTTTCATGTTAAAGCGTTGAGAGTGGGTTCAGCAATCCTACAGCCTGAGGAAAGAAACCGTTTTGAAGTGTGTTGGTACTAATGTATTACTTGCAAGATGTCTTTTAGTATCCTTTCTGCGTAGACACCTCACCTCACCGGTGCCTTTGATGCTCAGTAGATGGGTGTCTGTGATCTATTATTTACATTTAGACCATTTAAATCATCCACTGCAGAGATTTCTGGTCTTGGATTGTGCATATAATATTAACTCTTTTTGTCAATAATGAGATTAAATCTTCTTCTGAGGATACGTAACTATATTTAAAAAAATTTAACAGATTTAATATCACGTCATTTGAAGCCTAAAATATTTTAAAAGGCTATAAGAAACTTCATACATCCAATAGATGACATTATTATTTAGATGACAGATATATATTTTTATGGTTATGCAAATCAGGTGAATGAGTCATCTTGTACTTGCTTTAGCACAGAATTGCACTTCAGGAAGAGAGGACCACTACTTATTAAAAAATGCATTGACATCGTTTTTAAGACAAAATGTACCATTAGCTTTGTGTCTTTTGTTTTAAATGACCTCTTTTAGCATTTAGCACTGGTTCGAAATAGCTGGACTGATTTGTGTACTGTCTCACAGATATTTCTCACAAAGTTTAATAAAACAAAAGTTAACGTAGTAGTTACTTTATGAATGACTACTAATATTTGCTGTTGCTGTGCTTCTAGATGACATCATCGAGGCAGTGGGCTTTAAATCGGGCTCATCCACTCCTCAGAGGTCAGGTTCCACAGCCGGTCTCCACAGGCCCAGACTGAGCATTGACTCGGCAACCCCAGCGATTGATCTGCCCCAGCTCAGCTCCTCTCTCCCGGGATCCCTGTCTGGTAGCTCCCATCTGCTCACCCCACGTCAGGGATCACACACCATGGACTTCTTTGAAATGTGTGCCAGTCTGATCACTACGCTAGCACGCTGAGCCCTGCTGACTTGCTTAGGTCACTGTAACCTGGATGTCAGTGGGGTTTTTAAGCTAATCACAGATCGAGGATGTAGGGAGTGTAGATGTTTGGAGTGACTTCTTCTTTCTGTCTCTTCTCCATCTGTTCTGTTTTACTGGATTGGGGGAAGCGATTGGAAATGTAAATGGCAAGGCAGGTGTGGCATTCGCCTCGGATGAAGAGAGAGAGAATGAGGGGGTAAAATAGTGGGGGTTATTATTTCTTGTTTTGACAGTCATTGGGTCAAAGTCTTGATGTCTTACACATCAGGCTGCAGCTGAGGGGAATCTATGAACTAGTGGAGGCCTGTAAAGTGAGAAGCGAGTGGTCAGAGTTCAGCAAAGCTCAAGCTCACTGTCACTTCTCCCACAAACATCTTCGGCTGATTATCAGTTGCTGAATTTCCTTCACCCACTGTACCACCGATCAAAGGTCAGTTTTGCATCTGGTCTTAAATCTTCACTGAGGCAAAGTTGTTAAACTCGACATTAAATCGTGTCAGAGAGAGTATCGCAAAATGTAAAATTCTATTTTTTTTTATTTATGTTGTTTATGAGGAAGATTTTGTTATCCTTGTATTATATTTATATTACAATCATTATGTAGCTGAAAAGTTTGACAGAGAAATACCAAATAAATTACTTTATACATCTTTAAGATTTATATTTTAGCGGTCAGACCCATATTTATTTTTAAGAGGTTTTTTAGGCATTATAGTTTTTTAATTTAATTACTACTTCAACATAGTTTTACTTGATTTTGAATTGATTGTAGATGAGTAGCGAAGCTCTTTGAGACAGCGGGATAGTAGACTGATGCTCTGCATGACGCCGAGTATGTGTTGCATTGGTGTTGAAGACAGATGCAGACCATCTTACAAGAGTTTGGGTTTTTTTCGGGGGGATATCCAGATATATTTCAAAGCATTCAATCACCCTGCTATTTAAAGCAGTCTTTTATATGCAACACACCCAACAGATCCCTTTACATGCAAGTCCCTAATGAAGACACTTAGACACTTGCTTAGTTATCATAGGGGTGTTCAGTTCAGTCACATATGTAGTAAGCTGAATAAAGACAGGCATTATAGCTGTTTTTAGGTAAAAACTAACATTTTGTTTTATTATTATATTATTAAGCTTTTAAATTAGGCAGATACCCCTTAGAAATTGAGACAGATGCTTAATGTGAGATCTTAAAACTATTTTTATTGGCTGGTGTGGCCAGTTTTTTTTTTCTAACTTGTTAAAATACTTAAGTAAGCCATTAAATTTCAAAACAGAATGACACTGAGGAGGGCAAAAAATAGATGTGAGACGGTGTGTATCTGTTGCACAAGTGTATAAGCCACATGAACTTTTCTACAGTTGCCTTAAACAATGCAACGCATTAATTGTTATGGAGTGTGTTGTGGAAGTTTTCCATACAAGTGTGTGTTTGTGAGCTCAGATAAGTATGGTACTTAACACTGGTGTGTTTAAAGGCTCTTCAGTATAATTGTGATGTCTGGGATGTCAGAGAGGTGACAGAATCAGAAAAGTGAGTGGCGAGAGACAAACCATGACGGTTCGGCGTGGTGCAGCTGTCTGAGCTGTTATCTGTTTCAATTAGTCATTGCTGTCCAGTCTGCACTGTAAAACTCATTTGCTGTGGCCGACAGTTTGCACACTTACTGTTTACTGCACTGCAAACTTTACTGTAACTGTTGTTGCTGGTTGCTATTGATGCACGCCACCGTTCTGTAATGTCCTGTCAGATTTCCATAGTGATGTTGTGTATTGCTATAGTCAGGCATAACATTATATCAAAATCATTTATGACTGAATGTAAATTGAATGCTGGTGCTGCTAATATAAACCCTTTTCTCTCTTTCTCTCACTATGTTCTTCTGGTTTTAAACCTGCTGTTTTGATGTGGGGATACTGGACCGTTGCCTTTCTACTGTTTGCAGTAAGACGTAGAAGTCAGTGGCACTGAGGCAGTTACTGTTCTGCAGAGTGGTGTCACAGAGATTTACAAAAGTGTAAATACAGCACTTAGAAATATACACTGATATAAATATGTGCAGTAAAAAAACGAAATAACTGAAACGACAGAAAAATATTAAATCTGCAGAAATCTTTCAAAATAAAGTTGTGGAACTTCTTCTCCAACACGTCAACCCTGTGAGATGAGCACAGACAAATGCACATTTGTCTAAAAAGTGCTGCCTTTTCGTTTCACATTGGATTCAAACACCACGCTTTCCCAGATCAATATCGGGTCGCTTTTCTCACCTGGTTCTACTTAGTAGTAGACCGAGGTCTGGTTGAACCAGTGAAAGCCACTTTCTGCTACCCTGAAACCCTTTATTTACATGTTCTGTGTATTTGTTCTGTCTGTAAGCTCATACACTGCTCATTGTTCTTTGTCAAGGAGAAATTGTGTTCCCTGCTCCAATATGCTGCTGCATATACACCTTTGTAAACACTAGTCCACAGCCTTTGTCAGCCATCTATTTTACACTATTGCTGTGTCTTAAATTACTTCTCTATTGTAAGCATCTTCAGTCACATCAATATATAATATATGGGCCTTTATGCTTTAATTCCGGGTACTGATGCTCCTAAAAAACACTTGCAAAAATATGTATGATTGAAGTGCACTATCCAGCAGAAGTCATGGGTGAGATTTAAAAACTCCTCTGACATAACCAGTGTTTACTGTCAGGTGTAGTCTACCATCACAACTGTATGCAAATACCAGTGGCATGATAGTCATGTAAGCTAATTTGTGTTTAGTGCCAGAAGAAATGCTAAAGGGCCTAATTAAATACAAATTTCACATGTTGTACCAAAGTGAGTATTTTCTGTAGTGGGGTTCTTATGATCAGTGTAACCCTAAATACCACCGTGTGTGTGTGTGTGTGTGCGTGTGTGTGTTAGGTATGTGGGTGCACGCTGGTTGTTGTGACTGCCTGTATGCGTGCGTGTTGATACTATCTCTATATGTCTTTCTGTCTGATTGAGGTTTGGATTTCTCATGTTATGCGTTGCATGATATTGCTGTATTGATTTGCACTTTAATGAATATTTATTGGAAAAAAAATAAACATAAAAAAAATTCCGTCTTAACGTGCTTTCATAGAGTCACACAAACTCACACCCACTACAAATGCCGGTTGCAAATGACCTCAAGTAATCATCACATTATGTTGTTTATCTATAATACTTATTCATCTGTTTATAGGGAACTGTTAGTGTCAGAGGCAGGTAAAAGCTCTATAAAAAGTAAAGAAAATTCAGTTGATGGATATCCCTCTAGAAGTTGCAGCTATGATCAATACAGAGCAAATGCTATATTTTATACCTATTATATTACACAGCATGCTGGTTATTTGGGTCCAATGAAAAAGAAGTCAAACTCAAAGGTCATATGTATTGTAGCATGAGTAGTCACATAGTCCCTTCCAAATACCACAGTTGACACTGAAAACAATAATGAGTGTACAAATTACAAATTAGCAAAAGCTTATGTGCAAAAAATACAAACAATGTTTTTAAATGCTGGAGTACTGTAGATAAACATAAACCAGGAATATTACTGGTATTAGCTCACATTACTTGCTGCTTACAGCTGGTTAATTGTTTCTAATGGATGCATCTTAAAACAAATGAAGCTTTTTCCAGTATTTCTTAGCTACACACACTTCCATCTGATAAGAAAAACCGCTGTTTCCATTCCGTTGTTCTTTCCCTTATTTCCTCCACTTTAAATATATTTTCCATTCTGGTTTTTGCACAGAAAGCAGTTCATTGTCCCTACGAGAGTTTCCAGGATCACATTGTCCACAAATACTGTGTGTGTCTGTGCAACGCAGTTCACCGTGATCACTTAAAGCAAGCAGATCAACTGTCCCATGCTGGTTCCACATTGCAGCATTTGAAAGAACAGAAGAAAGATTTCCGTTTGCCCAGATGATATAATTCTCATTGTTGTTAAATGTAATTCTACTTCACGAATGCAGTCATTGGATAAATAAGATCATAGTCCAGCAGGTAATGCTGCAGACAAATGCAGTTCCACCTGGGGGAGTTTCTGTTCAGCTGTTAAGACAGAAAAACATCATGTCATCATGGCATGTGCACAGTGATGGACAGTGAAGAGTGATTCATCCTTGCCTTGTTGTATGAAGGCCACTTTACCTTCACTCCACTCCATCGGCATACATGACAGGAGGAGGTAAAATGAGTGTATCAGGAACAAAATCTGTATCTCCTGCTGACACAGCCTCAGGCCTGTAGAAAAAAAACATGAAAAAAACTCAGTCTTTCATCTATCACCTTATATTCTTAACCCAGTAACTCATTCTTCCCTCGAAGGGAGGGAGTATGTAATTGGTTCTATTTCAATCAGCTCGAGATGATTTTATTTTGGTGAATTTCTGGTCAAGGTCAAGGTCACACCAAATGTAAAAAGTAGTAAAAGCTTTATATTACCCATGGAAATATTGGGTATATTGAGTATATGCAATATACTCTTCTGTGCTCTTCTCTTTAAGTGCTCTTGTTATGTAAATGCTGTCTGTTGCACTAAGCACAGAGGAGGGACCTACTTGAGAATTAACAACTCATTGTTCTGTCAGGAGTCAACCTGGCTTAACTTCCTGGTGGCGTTAAGGTGGAGTTAAAAGCTTTCTTTCTCTCAGAGATTAAAAAAAAGGAAGACATTTACTCTTTTCATGTTTATCAAGCTGTTCCAGGCAAAAAGGAAGGAACCCTCTCCGTCTACAGGTCGGACAGCATGTTTGACATTTTTCTGTGTGCGTTATTCTTTCTGTACTTACGTGTGATTTGCTTCTTGTGCCGCATTCACAGAACCTGCAGTGTAACCTGAAGATGTATTGATATTGCAATTTAAAAATCAGTTTATAAAAACTTTATGATAATACTTTATGAATGTTTTTTTTTAAAATGCTTCTTCCAGCATAAGTGTATTGCCTGAAAGTGCATCAGCATTAGGTTTGAAAAAGTAGTACATTAGTGACTTTTTAAATGTGATTTTTAGGGCATTACTTACTCATTACTGGTTCATCGGTGCTGTTAAAAAGAAGAAAAAACAAAAATTGAAAAGAAGCTCTGGATGTGTGTGTACATGCACGCTCGTGGATGGACAACATTGTTACATTTTTCTCCACCATGCCTACCTTGCAGCTGGCTCTACATTTTTTTGTGAATGGAAAAATGTGGACAACCTCTGAAGTGCTCTATAAGGAGAAATAAAAAGAATTATATGAGTCTGCGCGTGTCTGTATGTGTTTCTGTAAGAGTGAAACAGGTGAACTCACTGGTTGTGGGAGCTATCATGACCCATGTCACTGTGACTGTGCTGGTGGTTCACGCTAAGGTCTTTGTTTCCTAAAGACGAAATCACACAAGCGACAGATAAATAACTGTATACAAGTAAACATACAACAGTTACACCAAGGAAATAATTCCTAAGTTACCAGACCTAAGATTAGCCATTACATATTTTACTAGCAGCTTCCTGTTTAAGCACCTGCTTGTCTAATGAGTCACATTGCAGGGAATTAACGTTTAAAGAATGCCGTAATGAAAAGTCCATTGTTCATTAAAGAAGTTTAGAAGGGTGCAGTTTTGTAATTTCGGTAGTTGTGAAGAAATTATAATTGGATAGAAACTTGATACAACATCCAGAACATCAGTAAGTCCTCAAGGACTTGTTTATGGACTCAGATTGAGTGTTTTTTATACTGAGGGCGCTCACACACTCGCAGTTGTGTTGCAACCTCACATAAGCCTTCCTGTGTTTCTCTGAAACAGCTGCTGCAAAATATCAAGTCTGTAGTATCTTTGTTTACTGTATCTGTTAACCCACATCAAGATAACAAATTGAGGAAATCAACATGACAAACACAAGTGTCCCATTTATTTTTGTATTGTACTGAAAGGTGACTTTTAAGTGAGTAATTCAGTAAGTGATTCATTATGCTTTGTTTAATGTATGTTTCCAGTAAACAATTAAAGATCTTCCCAAACTTGTTTTTTCACAAGAGCTGACTGGGGAATGGTGCTGCCTAAGTTGTTATGTCTTACCCACATCTGGCATGGAGAATGTCCGGGTATGACCTCTGCAGGAAAAAAGAGTGCCAAAAAAACTGTTAATAGCAGATTGATCACCTTAACTCTTGTCCTCAATAGAAACAAGCAGTAAACACCAAAAGTAGAGCATAATTGAGCATTTACTCACAGTACAGCCTGTGTACTTGGAGAACCAGAGGGAGGTTCATCATCATCACCGCTCCACTCCTCACTGTCGTCTGTGACTGAGCATGTCAACATCAAAAATATTAAACTGCTGCTGAATAATTTCACTGTATTTTGTTATCTTGGGTAGAAACGGGAAACACTTACAGCTTTCTCCTGGTAATTGATAATGGTTTGAGTCACTGGGGGAAATAAAAATCATCTGTAAATAACTTTTTAACTTAAAGGTAATAACAGTAGTAGAAGGTTACACATGATAGCTTGTTATTGGATGAAACTCTTACTGTGAAATCATGCGGGCACCGTCTGGTTCGATAAAGTTATTGTTTGACCCGGGATGAGTTTTCCTTCCCAGCTCTAACATCTCCTTGATGTCCAGTTCCACATGGTCAACGGCGACATACCCATCTAAAAACACATTCACATGGTCGTTATTCAGTCATTTCAGATGTCATTTCAGATTATAGCACTTATGTTTCAAAAACAGGTTCTTGCATCCTTTTATCCTTTTAATCTTGATTGTTTATTTTTTTAACTCACAGCTGTTGGTGCTGTCTCTGGCCAGCCACTTTCCTTTGGGGCAGTTTGCTGTTCGAATAATGCTGATCGTGTCTCCTGCTTTGACGGGGAGATCAGTCTTTCGTCCCTTTGCAGTTACAACTACTCTTGCCTGGTAAAGGGCATCCTCCTGTCCTGTGATCTAACAAACACAGTTACATGTTAACACTGAATATTCCTCCACTTGCACTCAAATAACCTCAATAAACAATATTCATGTAGCACTTTTGAAAACAACACTACAAGAGGCTTTATGCCACAAAACAAATACATGTGTTCACTAGCTGGATGGTGGGCTAATCGTGTAATTTATTCTATTAAAGAGCAGTCTCCTGACAAATAGTTTGTTGTTGTGCAGAAACACTGAGATGACTCCCATTTGCCTGATGCATGCTGTTACTCTTCATTTTAACAGTCAGAATTTACAGACCTATAGTAGACTTCTTAAGTGTCAGAGTGGGAGGAGCAGTTTATCTTTAACCTGCTGTTATGTTCACAGTACTTACTCTCGATACGTGATTTTGTTCCTGATAAGTAAGAAATGTGTATTATTTTTTACAAAGGCATCTTTCTCAAAGCCAACAGGCTTGCATTTGCTGATCTGAAGGTATTTGAGTGACAAGACTGCCATCTAACTGCCCTGTGGATGCCCAATATAATCTGATCAAGAATTGGAGAAATGAGAAATGGAGTGATGATTTACTTGAATTCCATCATCTGATTTGGGGATTGTTGTTATTGTTGTTGTTGTTTTCTTCTAACTTCTCTCTTTCTCTTTCTCTCTCATTGATCGGAGGATATTTTTATGTCTTCTGCAAAGGCAACAACCCCATCACAATTTCTCCACAGTGCACAGTCTCGTTATGAAAGGATGATGATGTCATGATTGTCAACGAGCAATCATGATTACTGATGATACAAGTACAATTAGAGGTAGACTGCCTTTTGCAGATAGGACTTGGACCTATCTGCAAAAGGTAGATTAAAAGATTTTATACTGTACAACAATACTGTCTTTATTAGGAAAAAGCACTGTTTCAAAAGGGACATAAGTCCAGGGGGGATATGGGTAAGATTTAAAATCAAAGTAGTTCCACTGAGAATTGCATAGGAACACAATCTCAGCAAGGTAACCATTTTGCACTAATCACAAAAAAAGGTTTGACATATCAAACCATTTAGTTGCCAGATGTATGATATTTACCACAGCTAAGCTGTAAGACTGTCAAAGCATCAGCAGGAGAGGCACCAGGCTTTGAATTGATATGATTATTAAAACTGTCTGTGTTTTATCAATAGAGGAATAGAGCAAAGAAGCAGCACATGATGACATAATAAATGTTGACGTGCTTCTTACATGTACAGTACTTACAGCGTGTGACAAATGTGACATTAATCTTGTAATCCTTGGGTTTTACACTTAATGATATTAACTGGGCTGCTGGCATTTACTCCATTTTTTGTGTTTCTGGTAAAGCCAGCTGCCTGTTGTGTTAAAAAAAAAAAAAAAAACAGAGCTAAAGTAGACACAAAACCGCATTTATAGAGTTGTTGCATCTTTTTTGGGTTCATCCCTATGTTAATTATTACAACAGTTTCTGCTACAACACAAACATTAATCAGAACATGTTCAGAACAGTAATATTGTAGAAGAACATGCAGAAATAAAGAATGGCCCATAGGTGTTCTGTCAGAAATATCACAGACAAAACAAATGTTTGCTCGTATTCTGTTTGAGCTTGCACATGTTGCTCACTTCAACTCTTCCACTGCCAGGAATGAATCCAGACAGGTTTGTATGCCCGAACATATACCCCACCCTCCCCCGATGTTTCTTAACCTTCCGTGTTCACTTACCTTGAATTTCTTCTTCATCTCGTTCTCCCTCTTTTCCCTCTCTTTCTGTTCTTTCTTTTCCCGTTCTTGTTTCTCCTTTAGCTCCTTCTTCTCCTTTTCTAGCCGCTGCTTTTCTTTCTTTTTCAGCTCCTTCTCATCAGGCCCCTCTGCAGCTGCTTTCTTTTCACTCCTGAGGAAGGCAGAATGAAGAGGATCATCCAGTTAGAAAAGGACTACTGGTTAATAGCAGAGGAGAATATGAGTGAAACAAAAGCAAATCACACTCTCATCGCTAATTCCCCGGGGATAAGAGAAATTAAAAAATCTCTGGATAAAAAAAATTAGGCCTTACTTGCCAAACCTCAACGTCTTGGTTTTCTCTTGAACCTATAAGTAAGAATAAAGAATGTGGATTAATTAACTTTGAATTAAAATTGCATAAAGAAAGCTTATCTTTTTGAATGAAGAAAAATAAAGTCTTGATTTTACACTGCAGCTTACCGTTACTGGCATTGACTCAACATATGGATCTGTGGTTTAAAAAGAAGGACACAGTTATGTACAATACCAAAGATGCAACCCTTCCAGGCAGTTTCTAATATTACTGTATTAATTTGAGCACAATTCCTATTTTTCTAGTATAAATAGTTTCTTACTCTTTGGCTCTTTGCGTTTCTTGACTTTAGTCTTGACTTTTTTCTTGTCACCATCAGGTGTGGCGATATACTCGTACGCATTTTCCGTGTTCTGATAAACATCGTCTTCTGGTTGGGGCCTGCGTGGGACAAAAAGTTGAACAAACACTAATGAATACTAACTTGTCAGGGATTAAGAACCATTTTAATGAGAAATAAAATAGATTAAATTTGCATGTCTTACTCTGACGCCTGTTGTAAGTCCTGACCGAGAGCATGAGATGATTCTGGTAGTGGATTATTTTGGGATATGTCTCCATATGGTGTCTCTGTGTGGATCTCGGTTTGCGGAACATTACTGTGAGCCTTTGGCGGGTCATAACCGTCTGGAACATCTGCACCTGGGTACATCTCATACTCCAACTCTGATCCCTGCAGCTCGGGAATAGGAATGCCTGAAGCCACATTGTCAACCTCTGGGACATCAGGGGTGTAGGTCTCTGAAAACTCAAGTGGAGCAGGGATATCTGCAGAAGAAGCATAAAGGATTATGACGCATTACAAGAACAGGCCACTGAAGTTTAGCTTTTCTCTAAATTGTGAGTCTAGCACTGGTGACCACACCATTAACTCCCATGACAGGTGGAGGAATGAATTCACTCAAGTTGGCAGAGTTAGGTATGGCAGGTTCCTCTACAGAAGAATTCAGAAGCCCATTATCTGAAATAGTCATCTTGGGTGGAGGCGGGGGAATCGCCTCAGGGACAGGGTCAGGTCCCTCAGTGATTTCTTGCAACAATGGAGAGGGCTGTCCTGGAAGGAATGACATTACATATGAACATATAACAGTTTAGAAGGTTATGACTAGATATGATTGCTAAAAGATTTTGAACTTTAATCTCATTTAAGTCAAAAAGAACCATTCAACATCAAAACTACATCTGAAAGTGAATTTTCCAACACAGAAATAGAGATAGGGCAAGAAAAAGAATAAGAATTGCATATGTAAGGAAACAAAACCAGTCAAACCCACTGTGGAAGTTGTTCTTGTATAACTCTGTAGAGCAGAGCTAATGCATTTATAAGAAATGTGCAGTATAATTCAATTTTGCTACTTTAATTAAAATAAAAAACACATCTCTAGAAACTTGCCCGCTAGCTGCCTTTTGAAGCTGTACAAAACTGTTTGCTGTTGCAGAATAAAAGATTAGAAACCATGTCAAAGGTACTCATCTGTAATTTGTAACAGTATTAAACGAGCTTGACATAAAAACCTGTATGCACAATTTCAAAAATGCAATGCAAATGAAACAGAGCAGCAGACTTCCTGCTCTTTCTGCACTGTGCTTAACAGACGTTGAACTGTTTGTCACTGCACCTCTGACATAGCAAACATACCTCTGCAGCTCTGCCCTGCCTTCTGCTAAGTTGTTTCTGGCACAAAAGAAGAATGTCACCACCTGAGGCGACCTTGTGGCCAGGTATTTTCTGCAGCTAAAACTCTAAGCTATTAAATTATGTTTTGCAGGCCTACAGCACATACCTGATAATGATGAGATAAATTCTTCTCAACTTCTTTTGAGGTGAAGTAAATCCACGGAAAAGTAAGAGGTGGGGAAGAGAGAGGGGGGAGGGGAGCTCTACTGTGGTTATGTTAATTAGACTTACGGTGGTCAATGCCATTGACTTGTGCTGGTTTCGATGGGACGGCATTGCCTGTTCGATCTTCATAATCAATGGGTGGGAGTTCTGGGAGACTTTCAGTGGGGCTCTGACACTGGGAAGATTCCTCAGGTGGAGGGGTAACAGAATAGGAGTGGATGTCACATATCAAGGGGCTAAGAGCAGGTGAGAAATTACATCTTGTTAGTGACTGAGCTGTAAACAGAGATGTTTCTTCGTAACTGCTGGAATGAAACTGTGTGTGTTCCTGCTGTTTGTGTTCTTTACCTGTTGGTCTTCTTGCGTGCATTCTGTAGAGCATTGAAAATCCTCTGGTCACCTGGTGGTGTTCTTTTTCCAGGACTCATATCCTCTGCCCTCTCCAGGGCAGAGAGTGCTGAGACTGGACGCTCTGGTTTGGGAGATGGTGGAACAGATGGAGGGTTTGTGGCTAGAGAAGGAAGTTTCTCCACAGCAGTTATAGAAATATCATCTTTCCCAATCTCAGATGTAATCTCAGGCTCGGCGGGTGATGGAGATGGAGAAGAAACCAGGGAAGGAGAACCAGAGATGACACAGCTGGGTGGAAGAGGTGGAGAGACACTGGGTGGACTGGTAATAGCTTCATCTTGGCTAGAAACAGGAAAAGTGGGATTTTCTATTTCAGGTGGGATTTCACTGGTCAAGATTGGGATTTCAGGTGGTGGGCTCTCAGGTATGAGAGGAGGAGGTAGGTTGAAGGCAAAAGATTCAAGAGTAGTAGAGGTTGGGGACATTTCTACATCAGCACTGTGATCTGGTAAGGTGGGGTTGTCTGGTAGATGGGGCTCTGATGTTGAATTAGGTATTGTTTCCCCACCAGATTCAGAAGGCACTGGGAGGAGTGGAGCTAGTCCAGCAATATCTGAGCTTGGGGTGTCCAGAATTGGATCAGCTGAGATCAACACTGAATCTCGTTTTGACTTTTTGAAAAGACTGAAAGGCTTCTTTTTCTCTGTTGTGACTTTAGGTGGGGGTGCGGCTGGCACCAGCTCTGCAGTACTCTCTTTCTGAGTTACAGGGACAACCAAAGGAAGCGTCTTGTCTTTCTTATTAACTTTCTTTTGATCCACGGAATCTTTAAGAAGATTCTCCCTGCTCCCTTTGAGTGTTTTGTGCTTACCACCTTTCCGTTTCCCTTCACTTTTGTCTTTATCGTCGATGAGAGGTTTTTTGCTCTCTTTCGGATCATCTTTGAAGACCACTCTTGGGGCAAATAGTGCCTTTCTTTCCAAGTTCTCATTAATGGTGGTCAGCAGGGAGGGGCGTGCACCTGAAGGGAGGTAATGACTGGGGCTCTGGGGAGGAGAGACCACCTTTGACTTCTCTGGGAGAACAGGTTTTATCTTGGGTTTCTTCAGTATGAATTCTTCTTGTTGAAACTTGGCCCTTATGGCCTGAAAGTCAATCTGTTCCTCCTGATGAAAGTATCACACAGTACAATAGTCTCAATACAGGACCTAAATAAGGTAAATTTTATTTCTCTAACATATTTGGAGTAAGAACAAAATCCCAAATCACTTATTATTAAGAGGAGTTTAGTTCTGGTCTTAATCCGGTAAGATAAACTATGTCATCATTGTAGTAACAACGTTACAGCGTACAGAGCTAAAACTCTGTCTCACTTTACTTAATGTTGTTGTAAGCTTTGATCTTTTTTTTCTTCAAATGTCAGTTTACAGTATTGCCAGGATTTATGTCTGCTAACACAACTTTAAATATATCAATAGCATATTATCCAATCATCATAATGTTACGAGCGTCATGGGACATACCTGTTCCATTGCGCGTTTTAATATCCACAGAGACGACCAAAAAAAACCTCCTGTACGAATAGAGATCGTTCTCTTATTCAGCTTCTCATCCTGTGTCCGTTGGAAAAAAACAAAGAAATTAATTTAAAATAAAAAAGGAAGAAAGAAACTTTAAATAGTGTATTCACTGTTCCAGGTTCCTGCGTGCTTCACCTCTGATCGAGACAAATCTGCGTCCCATGCGCACCCGAGATGGTTTCAGAGGAGGAGTTCCAGGCTCGTCAAACTAGTCCTGCTGAGCATTTTACGCCACAGCACGATGACTGTCAACAGCTCTTGGATTCTTCTCCCTCTTCTTCAGGAATGTCGCCCGGCTGGCACGACGTGAGTCACTCTCATGAAACCAAGCGGATGGAGATTTTTTTTGTGTTTATTTTCAAAGTGACTCATTTTTTTAAGAATGCTAATCTCTCTTATAAGAACAGTGTATTTTGCTGTTATGAGAGGATGTGGTATAAAAGTTTAATCTTTGATTTATTAACTCTCGCCTAAACGAATCATTCAAATTAAACGTAGAGAAAATGAGATGACCGAAGAAATGTGTCAATAATGTGACATAAATACATTCTGTAAGCGTTCTCTTTATTCGGCAGCTTTGTAACTGTAGCAGACTATAGTCTCTCATACGCTTAACTCACTACCAAGTTGTGTACACTCACCGGTCACTTCATTAGGTACACTTTACTCGTACTAAGGAGGATCTCTTTTTGTCTTAATTCTCACAGATTCAACAAAAGTGCGGGAAACTTTCATCAGAGATTTTGGTCCTTACCAGCATGACCGCATCACACAGTTGCTCTATTGGACTGAGATGTGGTGACTTTAGAGGCTATTTAAGAAACCACTTTGAGATGATTTGAGGTTCGTGACATGGTGCATTCCTAATGGGAGCAGCCATCAGAAGGTGGGCACACTGTGGTCATAAAGGGATGGACAACAACAGTACTCAGATTGTACTGTAGTTTTTAAACAATGCTGACTGAGTTTGTACTAAAGAACCCAAAGTTCTTGAGATATCCCACACACCATTATACCAACACCGCCCCGAACTGTTGTTGCAAGGCAGGAGAAATCTATTTTTGATGCTGTTTGTTGTTGCAGAAATCCAGACTCATCAGTCCAGGGAATGTTTTTTCAATCATCCATTGTCCAACTTTGGTGATGTAGCCTAAATTTCCTGCACGTGGTGCCACTACTGCTGTAGTGTTTCAAGGAGCACTGTGTTCAGAGATGCTCCTCTGCATACCCTGGTTGTAAAGGGAGTTATGTTCTTTTCCTTTTAGCTCAAAACAGTCTGGCCATTCTCCTCTGATCAACAAGGCATTTCGCTTACTGGATATTTTCTCCTTTTTGGGCCATTGCTCTATAAACCCTAGAGATCGTTTTGGGGGGTAAAATCCCCGTAGAGCAGCAGTTTGCCACGTTCACTTAAATCATCTTTCTTCCTTTCAGATGCTTTTTTTAAACTTCAGGTCATCTTGATCATGTCTACGTGTCTAAAAGGAGTCAGCTTATACAATGTCCCTGATTAGCTCTGTGTGTTAACTATTAGTTGAACAGGTTTAATTAAAGAAGTGGTCAATGAGTGTAGATTTCAAGCTGTTTGGTGTACATAGCATGTCTTTGCTCAGTCTAGTGGATAAATAATATTCTTCATTCTATAAATAACAGAATGAAGTCTTTATTTTGCGGCCTTGTGCTTTGAAATGTATTGTAACTGGTGCATGTTTAAGGTGATTGTATTTGCATATTTAAATAAAACATTCCAGAAAATTTGCATTACAGAAGAATTAAATGATTGTAGGTAATCTTGTAAACTAAAAACAATTTTTGTTTTTGCAATTTTACATTGGATACCTTTTAACGCCATTTCTTTCTTTTTTTTCCAGGGAAAGATCTAAGTTTTACTCCCATCTGTATGTGGAAGGTTTTTACCGCATCCTTCATTCAAAAAACTTTGAGTATGTGATTCATGGTGCATTCTATTCCTAGAAGCATGTTGAAAATCTTATCTTATCTGTTGACAAAATTTTCTCAAGTAAAAAAAATGAGCTACTTAAAATCAGATCTGTAAAAACATTTCACACTGATATGCAAACTTTAAACTGGCTTCATCCAGTGTACAAATTTCAAAAGGCAAATTAGAAGATATTTAGATAGCTGATACATTTGATAGTTAAAGATAAGGCTCATCATGTATAATAAAACGGTTGTCTTGATAGCGTTCGGTTTTTTGTTTATTATTAACCTGTAGCATCTGCCTTTAAACATGTCTGCAACTTTTTGGTTTCTATGGAGAAGACTATAGCTGTGGTGCTCTCTTGAAAAATACATAAAGATGGTCAAACTGCTGCTCATCTTTCCAGCACAGCCTGCTGCTCATCTTGGACAATTTGCAGATGTCAGTTTTGACAGCTTTCACAGCTGAAATGTTCTCAAATAAGCTGCACACAGTCGGGTTTATAGATTATGGAGTACCCAGGACACTGTTTGAGGGAAGACAAAAGCTGTCAGATATAATTTTTTAATGTTTAAGGAATAACAAGGCAATTCCATTCACCTGCACAGGTGTCAGAAATCCTACAGATAAGCATCTCAAATACCTAACTAATCCCACAACCAAATAGCACAGTGACAGCATTTTGTGTGTAAAATGGTTCATTTAAAATGTGTAAAGTTCTAGTTCAATTGAATTTACAGAACAGTGCATTAAGGGTGTACTCGTGTCTGAACCCTTTCTGTGGGTAGAAAGTGAGAAACAGAACAAGAGTAGGAAGGTTAGAGTTCTTGTTTTGCGGTTGCTTGCTAATAAAGCTTATGACAGCTTGCAATAGAGTGTAGCAGAATGTGACAGGTCATTAAAGCAGTGTTAAATTATTGCAAAATGCTGTGGCACTTGATGGTGGAGGTGGTGTGTGTGTGGGGGGGGGTCACCTCTGCTAGGCACACACCATTAGGCTCACTCTTTCTTGCTCGCACACAAAAGCAGAGGCATAAACACACGTATTAGTCATTTGGGATGTGTTTATTTGTAACAGTAATACATGGTGGAATACGTAAATCAAGATAGAACCAAAAAAATCATCTAAAAACCCACTGTAGAATGTCATATTCATAAAGATAAAAATAATGTGTCAATTTACATTAAGAAACTGTTAGCTGAGGTAAAGTTAAAATAGGTCTAGAAATGTTATGTACTCAAACAGCAACGTTTCCCTTTTTATTCAACGTCTTTGCTCATCATCTAGTTCTCAAAGTTTTAAAGTTAATTAGCTTCATAGTCCAAAAGAGTTCTCGAATGATATGGGGACTCTGGCCATAAAATAGGGAGTCATTGGCATCACAGTTGATGTAGTTGTAGCAGAGGATGCTGCAGTCCACACTCAGACAGCAGCAGTTTGGCACCTGACCAACAGACAGACAGATGGGCAGAGCATCGCTGTTATCTTTGAGACTAGTCTGGGAGAATGTGATGGAGGAGAGAAGCAGTCTGGGCTACAGTGAGTGAGTGAGACCCTGACTGTTGCCTGCAACATAAAAATGATAGTCTTGTGATACAAAAGCTCAGGACCGCGATATAGTGTTTTTGGGTGGGAACTCAAGAAGACACAGCAGGGCACGGTGCAGGCTTTAGGGCTGGAACCAGAGTAATTAATGGTTCACAACATCTATGCACAAAAGAGGGGGGTGAGGCGAATGAAACAGACAACAGGAAAAAGAAAACATATGTTGGTATTGCTTGGGTTAACGTCAAGAGTTGCATAACTGAAGCCTTCCTATTTTATGGCACAGAAGTCCAGTGGACAAAATGGTTGTTATCATTATTTACAAAATGAGTTTGGCAAACCAACGATCAGATGCCTTAAAGCCATGTTGACTCTATATCTCCTATAGAGCTGACCCCAGCGGCTTGATTGACTTATAAAATAAAAATTCAAATTTTTCAATTTCTTCTTCTTTTTTAATCAGTATTGTACAAAAGCTATAGAGAATGAACAGTTCAATCACAGAATCTGTTTAACTTGCAGCACTTCCCTCTCAGTGTCTTTTCTTCAGCATGTCTGGTCCTCTGGCCTCTGTATGAGTCTGTCTGCGAGGAGAGACGTTTGGCAAATTACTGTGTGTATGCATGTCAGAGAAGGTGGACTGTGTGTATGTGTTTGCATGTGTGAGAGTATGTAAGCTGATTCCTGTGTGCAAGATGTATGTCGTTGGTGTGTGAGTAGCTCCCAGAGAGTCTGTTTCTGCATAGTGATCCAGCAGACACTCACAAGAATGGGGTTAAACTCCCCGAACCAGCCAAGCAATCAGAAGCAGTGATCCCAGTAACGGGCCATCCCTGATAGGCCCATTAATAGTCTAGCTCCTCCTATGGGATCTCCTCACTACAGATGCAGATTCTGTCCATTAAAACAAAAGGTGATCGTTCTAATCCCGATGAGCGTGCGTGTGTGAGGGAGTGTCAGAGACGGGGAGGCACTGCATGATTCAGTCCCTTCTTGGCAGCACAGTCTCTGGCCAGACACAGGAGGCAGAGGAAAGAGAGCAAAGGAGGAGGAAGGGAACGGGGGGGCAGAGAGGGGAGGAGCAGGTTCTATCTGTAAGGCTGAGTGTGAGTCGCCACAGGGAGAAGGGAGGAGAGGAGAAGACTGCGCAGTGGAGGGAGAACTGGATCCGTCTCAGTGATTGATATCCCTTCCTGCCTGGAGTGAATGACCAAGAGGGCTCTCCCCTCTCAGGAGGAGGAAAGACTGCAGACAGGAGGAGGAGGAGGACTGTGGGAGTGTGGAAGCTCCTCCTGGGAGGTTGTTAGCTGAAGGAGAAGAAGAAGGGCTTGGCCAGGCGGGGATGTGCCAGACATGCACGCACACACGCACTCACACAAACAGAGGTTAAGGGTTCTCCTCCTGTTCTCTCAGTGCTGGTCAGGTCTGTCTTCCTGTGTGTCTCTTTATTTCTTCCCTTTGTTAATCTGGGCATAGAGAGGGTCCTTCCTCTTCTGTCAATGAAAGAAAAAAAAATTACCACATTTTTACTTTCCTTTGTTTTTTTCAAAGGCTTGCTATATCTGTAATGTCAGTGTCTGGCCTCTGTGTTTCATCTGAGTGTTACATAATAAAAAGGGAGTGCCCGGATTTATGATTCATTCTCTCAACTGACTGAACTGCAAGTATCAGCAACCTGCAAGCCCTGACAAGTTAGCTCTAGTTTTGCAGTGGTTTGCAAGTTCCTATAACTGACATCACCACCAGGTGGCAGTAGCACACTGCATTGAAGGAGACCTTCGGTCACTTTTCCTCTTACCTCTTAGGCCGTTCATAGGTCCATCACTCTCAAAGCCATTTGTGTGCGCGTGCCTGCATGCGTGTTTGTGTGTTGTTATCACAGTGTCCATGTAAATGCATATTTTCTCCCACCTCAAACTCCCTCCAGGACCAGCAAGAATCAGAGGTAGTGCCTTGAAAAACCAGTTATGAGTCATCATGTCTGCATTTCTCTCCAGCTGAGCTGGAAGACAACAGTGGATGATGGAACACCCTGCTGCAGTCACTCACAATGGGGTCGTTATTATTGTACACATAATTATAGCCAGCCACTCAATCTGCCATGTAGACAACTTGATTGGAGGCTACTGACTTTCCTATTATATTCTGGGAGACTTCTCCAGAGCAGAAAACTCATTTAGAGTTTGGGGCTGCCCACAGCTCCCCTATTAGAAGAAGGTTTAGTTGAGCAAACTGCTCGTAGTTAGGTGTGTCTCTGTCACAGTATGACTCAACGTTGGGCTGTTCTGTTTTGGAGGCTCAGCTAGATAAAAAGAAGTCATTAAAATATGTTAAACTGGGTTCTGGAAAACCATTATGTTTTTCTTTTTTTTGAATATGCTGTTTGACATTTTATAGATAAGCAACGAATGATTGAACCTCTCACTTCTACTTGTGCTTAAACTTACATAATGCACAATCTGCAACAGCTTTCATCTAAAAAAAAGAATACTTGGGTTGATGCTGGGAGGGCTGCTTTAGTTAAGGCTTTGGTCTTTGGCATACAAAGCTGTAACTGCAGGGCTGGCCAAGGCCAGACAGTCAGCAGAAAGTAGCTGCCAGCAGCCCTGAGAAAGGTGACAAAGAGGCTGAGACAAGCAGTGACAGCAAGCACACACTGCTCAGCCAATGCACCAGAGCCACAGCCCAGCGGTGTCACCCTGCATCATCTAACAGGCACTGCCATCTGAGGCGGCTTCAGCTCCTTCATCCCCAGCCGAGAGAGCGAGTACAAGTCCTCGGTGGAGGTATGAGTGATTTGCTGGCGTGGCAGCAGCCTCAAGGCCAGAATATCCGGCCTGGCTGGTACATGTGTGGACATTTATGTGCATGCGTGTGGTAGGCCCTCGGCAGGGGGAGCAATGTGAGATTGGTCAGTGAACCGTGGAAGCAGGCCATTTCATGGCTGAGACTCGGGAGCGTTCACTGGACATGATGAAATCACCCCAGAAAAAACACTTACACTCCCACTAGCCTGAACACATGTCTGTCGGAGACACGCAGTGGGAGGGGGAGGACAGGACAGGCGGTCATGGCCAGCAGCAACACACTCACACAAGCACACGCATATTTTTGGCTCCAATATGAGCACAGGTGGTGACAGTATCGATCACAGGTGTGCTTGTCCAGGGAATAGCCGGGACTACTGCACAGGTGTGTGTGTTTGGGAAGATGTCTAAAGCCGATGTGATCGAGCAAGTAAACACCATATGGGAACAGCGTAATTGGACCAGGACCAAAGCAGTCCACCTACTACAGAGGACAGACTAGAAGCTTCTGGCCATAGCTGCTAGATCATAACCAGATTTCCTGCTCAGTATTCTAAAATTCGTTCTCGTACTTAAGTGCCACATCCACCTGCTGCCATGCAGCTTTCATAGCGTCTGAATGAGGAGCAAGGCCAACAGGGGAGGGAAGCTGCTTTGCCCCCCTCCTCCTCTCCCGGAGTGGGGAAGGACTTGAAGGCTCCTTGGGTTTTAATTAATGCCAATTATATCGGGGCAGTCATTAATCTTGGCGCTCCAGTATTAGCTGATGAAAACAAAACCATCACATTTTTTTCTGGTGTGAGTGCCAGCAGCTATCATTAAGGAGCCACAGTCGGGAATTGTGTGGGAGAGGACACCGGGTAGGGAGGCAGGGATCAAAATGGCTCTTTTTCTTGGAGTGTGTGTGTGTGTTTGTGTGTCATTGAATAGGCAAACCGCATATTGACATGCTTCTCATAGAACGTTCAAGCTTATGAAAGTTGTGAATTTCACTGTAGAACAAAGTGCAAAAAGTGTGAAAACATGCCCGTCATCAGTGACTGCCTGTCTATATCGCTCAACGGTTAACATTGGTGCCTGGTGCTTAAGTGACATTGCACACTGTATATAATGCATAAAATGTGAGCATACATCCTGATCAAATTAAGCCAAACAACTGAGATCAGCATATTGCACACAAATCCCAAAAGACATCCTGCTCACTGAAGTGCACAGTTTCTGATTGGCTGTCACACGCTATTGAATTTCCAAGTGAGACGTGTGCTATTTAGAGAACTGAGCGTGATTTAGGTGCACATCAGAATGACAGAACACAATGAGAGCACTATGGCCAAAGTGATGTTGCGCAATGAACTTGTCACACACTGTTTCCAATAAGTCACACATGCACAACACCTTCATCATCAACAGATACTTACAAAACAAAAAATTCCCACACATGATAAAGCATTAAAACCAAACCACACGTGTGCCATCCTTTGAACTTGTGTTAACGAGGCAATGAAAACAGGTAAAACAGTGAAAATGTAACCACTGATGCAAAAAAAAAAACAGAAAGATGCAACACACTTATGTAAGGGAGGTGCAACAGTAAATGAGAAGAAGAGATACATGCAGAGAGTTGAAGGAGTTAAGAGGGGAAGGAGAGGTATTGATACCTACCTTGCCCTGCTGCTATCTAGCTCCCAGCCTCTGGACTGGCCTGATCTGGGCTGGGCTCTGCTGTCTCGCTGGGGCAGGGCGACCCAGAACCACATGCCTAAAGAGTGGAAGACGGAAAGGAAGGAAGAGGAAAGGGTGGAAAGGAAGGTCCATGGAAGAGTATAAGAAGGAAATAAAGGGAAAACAGACAGAGAAGAATAAATCTGAAGGACAGAACGCTTGATTGATAAACTACAAGAACAGAGCAAACAGGAAGCAAAGAGTAAAGCTGTTAATGCTCTGAAGGAGGAACACAGACACTTAGAGTAGAAAACCACAGCCCATCGCAGCTTTTCCTTTTATAGAAACTTCTTTGCAAATACACACAAACAGTAAACATGCACTCATTTACAGTGGTGTGTTATGAAAACCTTTGTGGAGTTACTTCTATTGATCCACTGCTTTTTTTCCTAAAACACTTCTGCTTTTTGCACCTCAACCCACAAAAGGGTGGGAGGTTGTTTTTCTGCGTTTGCTCCATCTTTCCAGTCCTCTCGCTTTTTTTTTTTTTTTTTTGTAACCTTTTCGCCGCACTCACTCAGTGTCGCCACCAATGCACATGTCTTTGGGTTGGTCAAAGCTTCTGTGTCTTATTCAGGGCTGGTGACATTTTCAGCAGTGTGAAAGTCCTCTATTTTTTCAATAATAGCTGGATTGGAGGCATAAAACTAATGTTTCACGCCTGGGGAGTGAAGGACGAGAGGGAGGAGAGAAGCAAGCTTGAAAGAAACAAAAAAAAGAGTAATTGGAAGACAGGAAGAAAATGGCAGGGAAAGAACTAGAAAAGTCTTGCTTCTTAGAAGGTCACAGATTCTACAAGGACTTTGGTCAAAGGCACTCCCTAAGAATCTGACGTTCTATCCTTCTTTCCCCCATTTTCTTTCGTTTTATCTTTCTATTTTCTCTCCATCTTCTCACTCCTCCTTAATTTCACCCATTTTTCTGCCCCAGATTAAGGTGCTACAGGTAAAATAAATATTAATTGCCCCTGGAAGAAGAATTGGGGCACTACGCTTCCTATATCTCACCACAGATGAGTCTGTCCACATAGAAGTAGTGATGTATGGATGCTACCTTGCTGGTATTAATAACAGCTTAATGATGTCTCTGACAATTTCACCAGCTAATTTAACGCTGTGTTGACCATGCACACACTCAACCCAATACTCATGCATGCTACTGCTCATTTTTCCACAGTAACCCACACTGGACGTGCACATTTTCATATGCATTGACACAAACACCAACACACACTCTCACACTAAAGGACACAACAGCGTCGGCCCCCTAATCAGCGAGAGTGATTACCTGGCCCGCCAACACGGCTACAAAGGCTATTTATCAGCAGATCTCAACAAGCTGTGCAGGTTATAGCAGCATAAGAAGTGACTTATTAAAAAGGCGCACACACTTGGCTTACTCCAAAAATTTCTCACACACCAAACCACACCACACTTACAGCATCTTCCTCTCCACTGCGACTGGGACTGCCCTCTGCCTCGCCAAACGAGTCGTCGGTGGGGGGGTCTGTGGCGTCGGTGGGGGGGTCACTGACGTGAGAGGCTGAGGATTTTGAGGGAGAGCTCTGCCTGGGAGCTGGGGTGGGTGCTGCAGAGGAGGACAGAACAATTAAGGCGTAACTACACGCTGGATGGTGATAAGAGAAAAAGCGTGTTACACAGCACAGACAGACACGGAGAGAGCGCTCACGGGAGTTGGTGGATGGTGTTGTGGAGGTGACTGGTGTCAGATTCATCTGAGAAATGTCAAAGTCATCACAGTCATCTGTGTCCTGGGCAGTGCCCACACGGCTGAAGTAAGTGCTGAACGCCTCTGAGGTTCCTGTTAAACTGGGCTGATCAGCCTTCTTCGAAGGCATGGCCGGAGGCTTCGCCAGCTGAAAATCCTAAAGGAAGACAGAGACTGGTCAGCAAGGTTAACATTGAAAGTGTGGACAATCAATTAGTGACCTTTGTTTCAGGTTACTGTACAAATCACTGCCTGTTTTGCAGCCTTTTTATTGATGAAAACACCACCAGATTGGGGAAATATGTTCTCTCATAGATGAGATTTTACAAGTGAAAAATTCTGATATGAATATGTATGTATTTACACTACAGATTAGTTGAATCCGAAAAAATGTGCATTTTTGATGTGTTTATATGTGGCCTAACTATGTGAACCAAAATGTATTTCCAAAAATGTAATTTTTTGGAAGCCTTTAAAGGGTTAAATGAGGCTAATTTGCTCAACATAGCTAAAATGATCAAATACAACCCAAATATGTATGACTGTCCATTTGTATGTCCCACTTTTATGACTCTTTGCACCCTAAGGCTTGTTTCAGACTTACCCAAGCAATTAAAAACTGGTCCCAGACATAGTGCAACTCTAAAAAAATACTTAAATTAGAAAATTAACTGTGATAAATTATTCAAGGAGCAAAAACTAATATTTAGTTTTTATTTTGAATGGGACTATGAAGACTATTTGTAAAAATCGTCTCTGTATTCATCAGTTCCCCACCTTGAACATCTCCTTTCCCATCTTCTTTCCTCTCTCCCCATGCTGTGGACTCGAAGATGCTGAAGGGGAAGGAGCTGAAGCGCTGGCTCCAGTGCTCGAATGGCTCTCGCCGGCTGGAGTCACAGTCGTGACGGGGGTGAGAGTCTGGAACATGGCGGCGGGCAGGGTGCCCACAGGCTGGGCTGGGAGGTAGGCTGTGGGGGGGAAGGCTCCTGCTGCCATGGCTGCCCACTGCTGCTGGGTGGCAGGGAAGATGTTGGCCTGGCCCCAGATGAGAGGCTGGCCACCTGGCAGCACCTGGGCTACCGGGCCTAGAGGAGATTGGACCCCGAAGGCCAGCGGAGTCTGGGCAGCAAAAGCCTGCTGGGACCAGTGGCCAGGAGGTACTGCTCCCATCGTCACATAACCTGGTTGTGAGTGGATTGAGATAAGTTATTTCATTTTTTTCTGCGCCATTTTAAAAGAGTAAGAAAAGAAGACAAAAGAGAAAGTGATTCGAATATCCACAGTGCATAGCCTGCTTTTCCACACACAAACCTGCACATGCATCACCAAAGAGTGCTGCCCTACTTTTGCCCGCGGCTAATGCAGTGTCTCTTAATGGTCATGGTGAACTATTATAATTACCTCCAGAATGAGGCAGAGTCATTATGAAAAGGTAGAACTCAACACACTCATTAAAATCACTCAGATTCATCAGTAAAAGCTGTTTCGTATTTCACACTCACTAGTCTCCTGGCTCTAGTCTCTGCTTGCTAACTACAGTGGAGAAAGTTGACATTTAACCTTGGCTGCTCTGACACATGCACAGAGAACTGAAAAGAGGAGGCAAGCAGAGGTGATGAGGGGAGTGAATAAAGAGATGCAAAACCTTTATACCAATTTCTAAATACACAGTAGCTCTGTGCACAAAGAAGTCTTCACTACAATCATCGCGGCATGTTTTATTACTTTCCCCCGTCTGACGCAGTTGGCTCAGCCACAAGTAAATCAGCAGCATCTGAGGCCGCGGGATAATAATGCTTTTCATATTCAACACACAACCAATGCCACCTTTTCTCCTCTTTCTCTCGTCTACGTTTCGCTTCTACTCCATCGCTCTATATTTATTTCAGCACAACCCCTTTTCTTCTCTTCTTCAGATGCCCCCTGCATCTGAATCTTCTTAGTCTCCAGTTTGCCTTCATGTCTCTCCTGCTGAGCTTGTTACCCACTGGCTTTTAGAAGCCTTGTATTTAAGCAGAACGTAAACAAGGTCTTACCTGAGGGCACAGACGCAGGATTGAAGGGAGCAAACAGTTCCGTGGGAGGCTGCAAGCCCTGTGAGGGGTCCAGGGTGTTGGCTGGAGAGGCGGGAGTCTGTGCAGGTTGTGGTTGGAGGTCAGGCGGACAACGAAAAGGAGACAACTCAGTGGAGATGCCGGTATTATTTCAAAAGATGTAAATCACAGACTGTGTATGTATAACGGCTACTCACAGATGGAGAGGTGATGTCAGGAGGCGTAGACATGTCTCCAAAAATTTCTAATTGGTTGATATTCTGAGAATTAGAGAAAGCGCATAATAGCAGTCAGGCACAATCGCGGGAATATTAGACTACATGCAATTTCTGAATCGCTCTACATTCCAGTGCAACGTGCATCATACACCGCATGCGACGCGACATTAGCTCGGTATGTTAGAGCTACCTACCTGAGGACTTTGGCAGCAACAGAAGAGGTAAAAGAGGGGTGTGGAGAGATGGGATAATGAGATGAAATGATTGATTATGATGGCATACCTACCAGGAGTTATCACAATCTTTGTCATCTGCTTCAGATAAAGATTCTTTCCATCAGTGGATCTAAAAGCAGACTACCACACCCTCTAGTATCATTATTGTAGCAGCGTCGTCTTTTGGACAAGTCATTAATGTTTCCTTCTTGTGGAAGATATGTGGCATGTCCCAGAGGGAATAACTATCGGAGACAGCAGCCTTTGTATTCAATCCGGATTGGTTCTGTACCACTCTGTTTCCTTTCACAGTTTCACATGATCCTTCACTTTAGTATCTGCCTCTTTTTTTGCACATTATTAATATCTTTAGGCTGGTGGCAAGTGAAGGATAGTCTATTTTTAGTTGATAAAGGAATTTAAGCCTTGAACACATGGTCAGAGATTAGCATAAATCATGGATGCAGATAAATTCTTTAGAGATAATGAATGTTCTTAGAATATCTTCCCTTTTGTTCACTCTCCTGGGTCACGCATAGACCACAAAGTTCTTTTTACACGTATCAGAAAATGGATCTGTGAGCATGGTGTTTTACATTATTAGTCTAGAAGGCTTTTTTTTTTACTAAGAGGGATAGGAAGTTGTAATATATACTACGGCTGCAGCAGAGTTTAGCAAAGCAGACAAAATGGAATCAACAAGATAAGCCAGATATCCAAGATAGACAAAATAGTGCATTCACAGGCACTGATAAAAGGATTTCCACTCACAGAACACATTTTAAGAGTTTTTCTAACTTTACAATAAATTTCCTCTGGCATTCATCAATGAATCATTCGTCAATGACAGAGCCCGTGCTGATGTTCTTTAATGTGAAACCACATGCACGGGGAAAATGTACTGCAGAGAGTGTTCAAACAGCACAGGAAGTTGAATATTTATAGACCTTCTGTCCAGTTTCCATTCGCTCAATATTCTTTACGTGTGCGGCGGCGGGTTGGTGAGGTCAGGTTGCTGTGATTATCATAGTGTTATGAATGCTTTATTAATGTGCTCGGAGCCGCGATGACCGCTGCTGTCGGCTAACCCTGCTGACCCCCACACCAGTTCTCTGACAGACACTATGACCTTTACGTCTACTCCGCCCTTAAAGGACCTCCGCTCTGAGCTAAGTGAGAGTTTTTCTCTCTATTCCATTGGCTTGTCCTCTTTCACACATGGACACCACGGCGGCATGAATGCATGGGTGCACCCATGCGGCTCTTGACTTTACTCCTGCCTGAACCTGGTTACTATGGCAACAACAAGGTTGCATGTTTTATTCATAAATGACAGAGGTTAAGAGTTGGGGTCACTTATGAGTACAGAAGAACAGAGTTGGAGGTACAGACGAGGATGCGAACACCAAAGATCATCTGAGGACGTGATTAAAGAGTAGTTCACGGCAACTAACGCTCAGGACAGTATGTTCCCTGTTTAGAGCTTTGAACATTGCATTAGTTTGAACTACAAAGTGCATGTTAGTATACTGTAACTTACCTGAGTCACCATATCCAGGTCTAAGTCTATCATATGTGACTGCGACTGCTGCTGCTGTTCGGTTTGTTCTTGGTGAAGGGGTTGTTCATGAGAATGATGATGTTGATGATGGTGATGGTGGTGGTGGGGTTTTCTTTTATGTCCATTCTGCAATCACAACCCCAGAGTTAGATGGCAGGTGGGATGAAAATGTTCTCGCACACAAACATGTTAGTTATCTTTCATACACGCTGAGAGAAAGAGGAGGACAGAGGGAGGTGGAATGAGTCTCTTTAAAGAGAGGAACATGATGGATTGCAGGTGTTCTAGTGATGCACACACACACGCACGCACGGACGCGCACACACACACACACACGCAGTCACAGAACAGTGTTCTTCTTGTCTGACTTAGACCAAGTGAAGATTTAAAGAGGTTTAAAGATCATCCCTACCTTTTGTCTAAACTACAGCACTGAGCTGGGGTTTAAACCCTATTTGTATTTCTGTAAAGCCTGCTCCCATGCGTCAGGAACCACAGTGTGAGACTGACAAGCAGGCAGACATAGAAAACAGAGCTGGTTTAACTAACATGCTTCATGTGAGAGCACAGTGAGGGAGTACATAATTGGAAAAAGCCCATTTGCCATTAAAAACCTATAGCCGGGGAAAATAAGACATGTGAAAGGGTCATACCAACACACTACTCCCATGTATTTTGCACTCCAATCTGATTGCACAAAACAACTACATTTTGTAGGCTACAGCACAGTGATGGGCTTTGCGGTTCCTTTCACCAACACTGGCACTAAAAAATGACGTCAGATTGGTCTGGCAGAGCTATAGTATTCACTGAATGACAGCAATCGTGAATGTATTATTTTCGTTGCAGGAAAGCATGAGATATGGCCAGCAATAGTTGACAGTGAAAAGAACAATAACAGATTGCTCAATACTAACCATATTAATTTTTATTAAAAATCTAAATTTTAATCCATCTGATGTTTTTTGGATGGGTGGAGCATATTTTAAATCATGCAGGATCTGCTGTGTTCATCACTTAAAGCTCCACTCTGCTGCTGCCTATTTCTCTCCATCTTTCTTCCTTCACTTTCCCAGTCTGACCACCCTCTCTCTCTTTTGCCCTGCCAATTATCCCTCTGCGCCCATTATACACTCTCGCCATCTCTTTGCCTGGCCCTTTATCTTTATCAGTACTGCCGCCACCTATCAATTAGCCGTCTCTAGGGAAACAGTAATTACCTGTGCACATGTGTTCTGCATACAATTAACGCATCCCCTTTAATTAACACCACCTTGCTGATCCCCTGCCGTGTGACTGATCACATTGGCACGCACCAAAAAAAAAAACCCCTGCTGACCTGCCACACGCAAAGCCACACACACACACAACGAAACTCATAACACAACCGGACACACAATGGATAACAATAACTAATTTTTAGAGCTCTTTTTCTCCCTTTCTGTCTCACAGGCCACCACACACACAAACACACACAATGTAATTTATAGAGCCCGACCAATATGTATGCCAGTATCAGTTGTTTGGTGATATATAAATAAAGAAGGCAGAGAAGAAACGCCCATCAACCGTGTTATGAGTGTTGCCATTGGATAGTTTTTCCATCATCTTCCCTGTTGGGAATACTTGTTCCAAATGCCACAAAATCAACAACAAGCTAAATATTTGTGATGATGTCACTGATCATGCTACTGAAGCCAATGCATGAGTGCCAATATCTGCAGTTCTGCAACTTTCAAATTCAGGTTGATACCAAAGTGAGTCAATCTCCTTAAAGTCCAGTGTTAAAATACCCAGTTTTAACACTGGAATAAACACATTCACAGCCTTCTACTTCGGGTTTCTATCACTCATTTCCCCCTTCATAATAACTGCAATTACCTAACAAAAAATATGCCTTTCTGTGTGCTTAACATACAAACAGCACAAAGTCTGCACTTCAGTTTTATTAACGGCAATCTTGTGTTTTACTAATAAGTCACCAAGTAATCACTTGTCCATCTTTTATAAGCAGTCTACAGTCATATTCTATTAAGGTAGTACAGTGTTTGAGTTGGCCATGATGTGTGGTAGAAATACACTGACCTCTGCATGTGAACTCTAAGGTGTTGAGGGCTGCTGTTGATTCAACAGACTCGCTCAGGTCCCAGAGGGTCAAGGGCTCAGTAGATTGGAATCGCTTTATGTGTGCGTGTGTGTGTTTTATTGATTTGCCATCATTTAAGACGGTGACAGATTAAACAAGAGAAGAGACTGCTTTAGACAGGAGGTCACATTTCAGCCGATGAGATCATTTCATCTAGGTGTACTGTGTACATCGATGTCATGTTGCACTGTTGTCTACTGTCAGTCCCTCTGAGAGGACGGTGAATTTCTATTGTCAATAAAATAAATATTGAATCCACTACAAATAACAAACCTGCTGCTGTGTCTGGTCACTCAGCTACCAACATTTCTGCCATAGACAGCAGAATAAGAAGATTACATCCTAATGTCTATGTTTACACATTATTTCAACTTTATTTTAGCAACACTGAAAACCAAGTTGTCACTTCATATAACCATAAAATTTCCCTTAAATTCCTTTCACCATAATAACTCCATATTTACCAAACTGGATCTGTAGATCCACAGGTAGAGCTCTTTTTGTGATTCCACGTACCCATCTGAAAACTAATGAGAGCTGTAAACTCCAAACCTGTGGAACAGCTTACTTCTCTCAATTTGCACCCTTAACTCTGTGGTATCCTTTAAAAAAATCATATTCAGACAGGGTCATGTTTTTGTGTGTGTTACTTGATTCAGATGTGTTCATTTTGACTGTGTTTTTAACACCTTAATGTCTTAAAAGTGCTATATAAATAAACCTTACTTGGACATCAGGAGCGTGCATATATTTACAATATGATAAGATGGCTAGAGTTTGACTTCTGGTGTCACACTACTGACTGAAGAGCAACATGCTCGAAACATTTAATCCACAGAGAGATCAGCGTAGCAGCACTTTTTAACCCTTTGATGCCCGGATTTTATTTTTAATTTAAATGAAAGTATCTGCAAATTACCCTACAAGTTGTCTGCCACAAAGGAAATTTAAAAAAATTCTCTGGTCCATTTATATTTCTGTTATCTATGCTCACATTCCAACTGACTGGGAAGCACAAAAGACTTGAATCTGGTTTATTTAAGCCACAATGGACTGACTAGCCCAATTGGTTGCACAACAAGAGAGAAATATTGGATTTGTTCACGTTCAGACACCTGCCAACACAAAGGCAATCCAAATAACAGCATGTGTTGTGGGCTGGGTGAGGAGAGAACAGAAATACTATAGTGCCTGTAAGCTTCTTACTAAATCTGGGGATAATATACAGCCAGAAAACTGCGAGACTGATTTCAAGACTACCAAAATTCATAGAGTGAGATCGTCACTGCCAGTAGTGACGTTGAGGAGTCCAGTTTAGCAATCTATTACAGCAGTGGAATACACAAAGAGATTTCAGGCACTGGTGGTGAGCTCTACAAAATAATTAGAGCTAAATGGGAGTGTGTGTTCAAATAATATAAGCTCAAATACTCATAAACCAAAACACACACCAGCAGATCAACAGCTTGATTATTGTGAGTGTGAAGATTTTAGTAGATTAAATCAGGCCGCAATATAACTTCCATCTTTATGGGCAGATAAAGAGCAGCTGAGGTATAGCACAGCCTGACAGTGGTCAAGGTCATCTTTCATTATAACTACCGGCAGTGTGAACAGAGGCTTGCATGTACACACGCAAACAGGAATACAGATTTCTACTGCAAACATTCACTCAAAAGGCACAGACAGGGTGAAAAACTGCTCAACAAAGCTCAAGTATATTTTAAATATATGATGTCATGCACATTTACAGTCAGACGTAATAACATCATTTTTACGAAAATATAACAGTGACAAAATACGTGATCAGTGCAGTCTGGGATAACATCATGCAAGCTTCATGACTGGCCAAACCACAGCCAAGCATGCTTCACTGAGAAAGCTGACATGACACAAACATCCAAACACACACATTATCCCAGTTAACCATAAGGAGCAGGCACCACGGGGCACGAGGAGAACGGCACCAGCCACCATAACTACAGCACAAGCAGTACAATAGCACAGCACACTGCATGAGGCACTGGATCCCAGCAAACCTCTCAGGGGAAAATTAGACATACTGATCACTGTGTGGGAGATATATTAAAAGGAAGTAGAATAAAATGCGAAATTAGAGCTTCCACATGACCGCATGATGGGAGAGCGCTGAAGCAGAAAGGCTTTCCACGTTGAGTAACACGTGGGACAGCTGAGAGGTTTGTCTGAGAGGGGGAGGCAGGCTGAGGGGGGTGGGAGGTCGGGCACGGGCATACACACGGTCACTCACTGGGTGTCGCTTTGGGACGTCATAGACCCCTTCCTTCTGCTGACTGGTGGGAACCTATACAATCGACCAATAGATTCAGAGAACAGCCAAGAGAGCCTGTTACCTCTGGAGTAATTAAGCAATAAAACTTTACACTTCATCACTGTTCCAGCACTGCGACAAACTGGATGCCAACACAAAACCCTGTAACCTGCCTCTCCTGGAATCATATCAATCACTAGTAAAGTGTTTGTGTGTGTGCAGGGATAATCAGAATTAAAATCTTTTGAGTGAGAACTCATTTACTAGGTTAATCAGAAGACTATCAGCCTGTGGCGATGGTCTCTCTCTCTCTCTAATAAAGAATGGATAAGGCAGCTTATCACATCCACAGACATGTAATAACTCACATTGTCACACACATGGAGACATGTAATATTTCTATGTCACACAGTCAGATAGATCTGAGTCTGTGTGTAATGAGAAGAAACAATGAGCAGCGATAGCAAAATGCTGATATGTATGAATCCTGAGATTCCTATGGTTTGATTTCTCCTACAGTGGCACAAGGCTTGAAACAAAGTTTTATTCTTCCCCAGCTGGATGTGCTCTAATCAGAGTGGTAAATGAAAAACAAAAAATAGCACAGAGGAAAAATGTGGATATCTATCTAGCACAGCCTGTCCCATTCTTTCTCCTCCTTTCAATGCCTTGTTTACTTCTTTCACATGTTTATTTCCAGAAGCTGCCATCTTTATTCATACATTAGTTCCTCTGTGGCTGGAGGCTGGCTGAGCCGCACGTTTTTTACGCATGATGTGTGTGTGGGGGTTTGTTTGTACGTGTATTTGTTTGCGTACGATTGTGCACGCGCCAGCGCTCCCTCTATTTCAATCCATTTTATTTAAAGATCAAACGAGAGGCTGGTGATTAATCTTTCTTTCCCCCGCTTTCTTTCATCTTCTTGGGAAAAGAGGGAGGGGAGGCGAGAAAAAGAGGAGGGGTCTTCCTTCCACACACACAACAGGAATAACCTCCACATCCCTTCCACGCGCACCCAACCCTCCCCCTCTTTATCCCTCGGAGGTCTACCCACATCTCTGAGGAGTGCACCCAGAGAAAGCCTCATCTCCCAGGAGTAGCTAGCTTTAGCTATCAGGGCCCTCTGGAGAGTGTTGGCTGGTTGTTTGCCTCAGATTCTTAAAGTCTTTATTTCCTGTATCTACAATTGCTGTTTTCATGTGTAAAAACGGCAATTAATTCTATGAGCAGGCCACAGTATATTTATCCCATTAAAGAGTAATGCAGCTTGTACCGATTGGACAGTAAATAGGTGATTAAATCTCTGTAGCTTAAACGCTTTTAGGAACTCCCTGTCAGCAGATTAACCACAGTAACTGTAGTTTAAAGCTACATAAGACACAAGCAAACAAGATGAGCTTGTGAGTACCTGATAAATGCTCTCTTCTGATTGGTCACGGATGGGCTCGTGTCCCGCCTCAAACACAATGTACTACAACGTCAGCAGCACGGGAAAGAGAGGGGGGAAAAAGAAGCAGGAGGGAAATTGGAAGATAAAGAAACTGAGAGAAAACTGCAGAGGTGATTAGTCAAACAGCATTGTCAATAGGTTCTCATTAAAAAGCAGTTGAAGAAGAGATCCCAGTGACACACGGAGGAGGCTTTAAGCAGTAATAAATACCCAGAGCAACTGAGAAAACAAACACATCTCTCAGCTAATCATGCACCCACAGCTACAGACTCACGAACACACAGATATGAGTGCTTCCTACTGTCTCTTTGTATACATCGGCAAACCCCTAAACAGCGTGTGTTGTGCTTATTACGAAGATCTACCCAAACAGGAGCTGTCTCCCCACAGTGCACACACAGAGGAGCAAGCTGACTGGCTAGAAATGCAGCAGGTGACAGCAGCAATGGGATTGGTCAAGAAGTTACCTGGTAGACAGGGTCCTCCAGATCCTCCTCCAGTATTGTCTGCGGATGAGCGGCGGCAGCAGGAAAGAGAGGGAGAGATCAAACGGGGAGGAGAGAGGAGCAGGGGTGAGAAGACAGAAGAGAGGGAAGAGGCGGAGAGTTAAGCCGGTGAAGTAGAGAGAGTAGGCGGAAAGCACAGCGAGACATAGCGGCTTCCCAGCATTCAGATAATCATTTGGCAATCATCAGAGAACGAGCGAGACAGAGAGATAAAGAGAAAATTAAACAGGAGACGTACAGAAGACAGAACAGAGGAAGGTGAATAAGCACAATGGGCAGATGGTACCACTGATGAAACCTGAAAGTGGGTGCTCCGTATGTTACTCTTTGATGTTTTTTTAAGTCTTACCTGACTCATCTGTCAAGAGTCTCTCACATGAACCTCATCATACTTATGGCAGATGATTAAGGAAATTGTTTAAAAGAAAAAAAAATACCAGAGAGTTGAGAAGAGTACCTGGTACACCGCCTGCTCACACTGCTTGTCTTTTTGGGCCTTCTTCTCCTTCTCCTCTCTCTGCTTTATGTCATAGATAAGCTGGAACAAGTCCCGCAGGTCCAGAATCACAGGTTCAGCCTAGGATGAGGACACATTATCCAACCATTAACACAGGCACACACATTAACAGGAGCACAACACCGATCAGAACTCAAGAACTGCATGTTCATTCTCGTTATGTGATGATTAATTTCCCTGCCCAACTTCACGACAGGAGTTTAAGGCCATGATCAGACTGACATGAACAGTGCGGAAAAAGATACCACCTCATTCACTTTAATGATGCAGAGGCCTCAGGCCAAAACATTTAATCTGTCCCATCTCACTGTCACTTTATCACACACCCTGCTTTAAATTCTAACAAGTGCACATTTCTCTTCAACTTTTTTAGTAAATTCTGACTTTTAAGACAAGTAAAGGTGATTCTGATCATTACCCTTGCAAGTTTTTCAGATTTGCATTTGCAATTTGACAAACATGCACAGAGAAGAGGCCTCTTCTGTGTCTCTACTGAGCTTTCTTTTTGAGTTATGAAGCTTTCCGTGAAGATGTGAGTGAGTTTGACATGACCCATTAAGAGACCCTGATCGCTGACTGTGACCCAAATACAGAACAGCTGTTTCTGGAGTAAAAGGTGGAAGAAAGCACATCAGTCAGGAGTGTGACCAAGAGCAGGTTCTGCTTTTTACCTTCACAGGGTTGTGCACTCTGAGGGAACCATGTGAGGGACAACACTCACCGGAAACACCTGAATTGTGGTGCCAACTAATTAGATGTGGTTCCCCAAGACTTATCAAAGGGCCACCACTTCTAGACACTAGAGGACATCCAGTATGCATTGCAGGAAAACAAGCACAACTGGTTAGAACAGGACCATAGAGTGATTTAACTTAAAAGGAGAAGTCATCTAGGATAAAAATCAGGTTTCTTTGCATTTTACAGACAGAGTCGTGCAACATTTTAAATGCTCCTTGTAGATTTAACTTGTAATTCTGTAGATACATAGTAGAGATAAAAAAAAGAAAAAAAAGAATAGGCATTAGAAACTGCTGTACGGGATCTGACAAGTTTTCATTCTCAAAGATATATTACACAAAGTGCTCTTCTTTGATTATACTTCAACTTCTACCTACAGAAAGCTGATCCAGCAGAATACACCCTCATAATTTAAATTGCCCAAATAAAATTGTAACAGAAGAAAGACTAATTGTCTAGCTTTTCAGGAATCTTTTCACAGTATAAAAATAAGAAAAAATGTAATTCAATTTTGTTCATCACAACATCAGTCACTAGTGCTGTGGGATACTGCAGATTTTAGTATCGATCCGATACCAAGTAAACCAAGTGCTGATACCAGTACCGATACTTTTAACCTGTAAAGGCAGCTTATGTTCGGGAGACAGTGTGTGATGACTTAAGAGACGGCTCATCACCACTAACTCACTCTGATTTTTACGTTCTATAATACTTAGTTATCACAACAAAACACATCTTCCAACTTCTCTAAAGCGTTTTGGGTCAAATTCTGTTGTTTGACATGTTTCATAGTGCGTGTTTGAGGTGTATTGTTTAATTCCCCCAAAATCTATAATTTAACACAATTCAGTGGGCTACTTACTGAAACAAAGTATCAATCCTATTTGGCTAGTATCGATCCGATACCAATACCAGAGTTGGTATCGACACTATTGATATTTGGATTGTTCCGCCCACCTCTAACAGTCGCCTCAAGGCGCTTTATATTGTAAGGTGGACCCTACAATAATACAACAGAGAAAACCTCAACAATCATATGAACCGCTATGAGCAAGTGCTTTGGCGACAGGGGGAAGGATGCCAAAAATTCTGTGCCACTTTTTTTTCTGTGCCACTTCAAGTAATTAAACACTGACCTTGAGGCGTAAGTGACGTAACTCAGAACACGTAAGTATGTTTAAGACATTGCTGTCTGCACACTTTCATGGAAACGGGCAGGGGGTGAACACAGTCACTGCATGATCTATTGCTTCACGCAGCAAAAATTGTAGCCTTGTGTTACCTTTGTACCTCTTTCCTCGAATGAACAAAAGTGGTGACAACAAACCAGCGAGATGACTCACAACCTATAACTACTGTCACAGCGCAATAACAAAGAGTCTTATAGTACAACGGTCTTTCAAACCTAATCAATTATTGACTGGAGCTATGCGGAGTGCAGCCAGAGTTCATAGACTGAATGTTGTGCAAAATGTAGTTCTATTTTAGTGTTGGCTTTCTGCAAGATATTCTGAGCCGAATAAGGCACATGACATACACCCTGGGGTAAACTTCTCTCCCGCTGAGCCAACACTGAAACATACTGTCACTCTTTTAAATTCAGATCCGTTTTACATTTGACAATACGTGCTCTAATCCTCACTTTCTCTTGTGATTTCTCTCCCATTCTTTTTTGCTTTTCCTCGATCAAAACCTCAAGGTATGAAAAGAGAGTGAGCAGAGAAAATCACTGAATTCTAAAAGTGCTAATGCAGAAAACTTTGAGGAGGAGTGGCCTGCTCATAGGACCAGAGAGATGAGATAACCTCAGTTCAGCACAGATGACTAATTCATAGCCTACGGCAAACCTGATAAATGATTCCAACAAAAAGTAACGATAAAGACTTTTACTGCAGACACAGTTCTAATAAAATCTGCCCGGATCAGGATTTTAGAGCAGAAGATGAGTCTCCAATTCTACTAAATATTAATGCAAGAGATTCACTCTCATTGCCCAAATTGAATTCTGCTGTTGGTTGTTAGCGGAATATCTTGAGGATATTCCGGAAGTATTTCTTGGTGAACTGATTTTTGTTAAACCTGTCTTGTCTAAATTCAATTCAATTATTTCTGTTTTATGAAATTCAGAAAATCGTTAAATCTGGAAGTCATGTTGAAAACCTTTAGGAGAATTTACACGAGGAAGCATGTGCATTAGAAAAATGATCAGAAAAATAAAAACGAGGATGTGCAAAAGTGGACTACTTAGAGAAAAAGACTCATGTTGTTAACTTTGTTTAAATAATTTCTATGGGCTCAAAATAAAGGATTTACTGGCTAAATCTGTTACTGTGTCATAAATTATGTAATACATTAAACTACATTTGAACTCTCTGTAGCCTCTCTACAAATTGAAACCTAGGTTTTGAAACAACAAAGCGAGTCATGCTAATTACAGCTGCAACTTTTTTAGAAAAGTTATAACAATGACTGACAATCCTCTATTCACAATTAGAGTCTTGCTATCTTCACTAAAACTGGCTAAATAAAACATGTCTTTCTTGTCCTGAGACTTTGATTTGAGTGGTAAGCCAATTACTTTTGAACGCGACCTTAAATTGGCCTGTTCGGAACATCTTTAAGTCTTAGTCTTCATGACAACAGAGACACTTTGTTAATTCACATCAAAGCAGTTACTTTCCAATTACAGCCTCGGCCATGAGCTCTGTGCCTCCATCACTCTTATTGTCTGCTCCACAACTAATAGTCTGAGTGTTAGTGATGGCTGGTTCAAATCCTGAAAATGGAAGTAAAACATAATTATGACCTTTCCTCAGGCACACATCAGGCAAAAGGCAGCGTAGCTGACGGATGAGAACTTACCGTTGTGCTTCACTGTTACGCAGGGTAACATTTTCTGAACAACTGTTTTTTAATGGAAATGCGGCTGCTGTATTTGTGAGTGCAGACTGGCGCATATCTGTCTCAGTCAAAGAGCCACGGTTCATGGCCCTAGGAGGATGGATATGCCATTAGGGCTGGTGACACACACTCAAACCCTCATCGACTCACTATGGGAAATCAATATGGCTACAGAGAGAGCCAGCTGAATCCAGACGAAACAAGCCAGGCGCATACAACAACAGCAGCAACAATCATAAAAGGTCTGAAAGAAGTACTCAATATTATATAGAGTATGCCGACGCAGAACCGAAGCTGCGCTGTTCTGAACACACAAAACCTAAAGCTGCAGATCTACTCGGTAAACAGTTTGTTTGATGAACAGCACAAAGCGACATGAGCTGGTATTCAAGGGTCCTTATCTAAATGTCAAGAGGTTCATGTTACTGAGCAAAGAGCCTGATGAATCATAAATTAACCTAAACACAAAGAGAGCTGGGCTACACAACGTCTTTTTGTGTCGTTGGATGAAAAATCCATAAAATACCATATTGTTATTCATGCGGGGTGAGAGGAAACTATACTGAACATCCTCTGGGCTCTGTTTTCAGTTTTAGAAAATCTAAATCATGACCAACAGTTCAGAAGCGCCAAAGACTTCAAGCTATAACAGTGGAGTAGGACTGTAACATCAGCACTGGCCAGCATCACTTATTTACTATGTTTAGATTAGTGCCGTCAGCGTTAATCTCATTAAAATGACATTAACGCCATAACTGCATTAACGCGGCAAATCTCTATTAGCGAGTTAGTGCTGATTGCCCCGTGCGTGGGGCTGCAAGGCATCAATGCATTAGCGCGGTTAGCTCGTTAACGCGTTAGCGCTGTCCAGCCCCATTCACGTCATTTTAACGAGAGTAACGCTGACAGCACTAGTTTAGATATTTCCAAATGTAAATGTCGGAAGAGCTCAGAAAATGGTGAAGGTGAAAGGTGGGGGTTTGGGTTCATTTTCCGCTTATTGGACTGAATGTACATAAATACTAACCGACTGCGCGGTTTTGATAGCCACAAAGCGGTGGTTCCCTTCTTTTCCGCAGACATAGCCAAAGGCTCGGTGGTCCGTGATGTCCTTGGCAATGTAAGAGATCTCATGGACAGCATGGTGGTGTTGGAGGACCTGTAGCAGGGAATGACATAATGATATATGTTTTAAAAACACATAAGAAGCAAACTGACTCTACGTCTTTATAAAAAGCAAGTTTATTTATTCTTTGTTAAAAATTTAACTGTCTGCTCCAAACCAGTAACTGAAAGTTAGGATGCACTCATCTATACTTCCAAACCATGTGGGAAGCATAATCATCTCATGTAAACCCCCTTAAGTATATACTCACAAAAACACACAGTCACACGGAGACCTTGTATCCTACATTAAATTGTTTCTAGCTCCCCTGCCCTCTCTAGTTTAGTCTGGGTGGGGAGTGCCAAGCTGGCATTGCCTGTGCCCCGTGGCAGATGGCACTGTTTTTCCCGAGGACAGAGGGGGGGATCAGTGACAATCACAGCTCGGCAAGCTGTCGACTTGATCACTTCATCTGTGCCCTCACTCACAACACGCACAAACACAAACACACGCTCACAATTCACAGCATAATATGCAATAGCCCCTCTGTTAGTCACACTAAATGTCTGCTTTGTTGTTATTGTCTATGCCAGATGCATGCTGGGAGCAGAGACACAGAGTCAACATAATAACCCAGTAGCCCTTGAGTGCATGCTAGGGGTTGGAGCCTTATACATCAGAGGCTAAACACACACATCTGCTCTCTCTGAAGCTACTCCAGAAGTGCGACATGGCAGAGTAGAGTGACACTAGTATAACACGGGACCTATGACACACAAACACACACAGAGAGACACCAACCACCTCAGCAGAAACAGATAATCATTCTGTGAGTCATGTCTTCTAAATTTAATAATTGGAGTAATGATTGTTATTATCACCTCTGATTGACCTGAAATTGGCAGCTAAGGATGTACATGTGCACACACACACACACACACACACACACACACACACACACACACACAGCTCATTTGCAGAGGTTATTGAATTATCTCTGGGTGGGTGGTGCGGTGACAAAGAGGGACTCTGATTCAAAGAGAGCAGAGAATTAAATGACTGCATAAATTCAATTGCTTCACTTTGTCTTGGTAGCAAGTAGAGCTTAGACAGTAGAAAAATACATATAATCAATACCAGCTTTTTTAATAAAAAGCTGAAAACGTTCACAGAAGCTTTGGTCTAGTTAACGTCACTTTTTTAGCATTAAAAACATATTACTGACCTCCCTTTCTGGTTTTAGGTTCTCTGTGTGCTTGACATCTAAGACAAGTACAAAGGTGAAAGTGCCACCTTTCAGAAGAAAATTTAGTGCAATGGGAAGACGGCTTCCTCCCACCGTCCAAATGGACGGATGGGAAGATTCAATAAGTTATGATAAAGTAGCGGACCTCGGTTCTATCTGACATATCTGCCAAACTCTAATTAGAGTAGAAAAATAAAATCAAAACTCTACTCACAAAGGTAAAACAAGTTAAGATGCTGGTCGTGGAAGGAAATGACAAATTGAACTTTACACATATAATTTCAAATTTTGTCAAAACACCACTGAAGCTCCAAAACTAATGATGGAAATATTCAACACTTGATTTCACTTCATGAGACATTTATGCCAACAAGACTGTTACTAGCATTTTTATGGTGGTTTGAATGTTTTTGTAGTGTCATGCTAGAGAAAAGGGTAGAAAAAACAATGTGACAATGCTGCTTAAAAGCATTGTTTTCTTATCACAGGTAGTCGTGGATTACTTTGTCCAATCTGCCTGACTCTGCATGGATAAGCTGGATGTGTGTTGCCATAACTGTCCTCTGGTGGATAAATTACATAACGTGTGTTTCTCCCATTTCTTTAATTTTTCATTTTCATTTATCAGCTTATATACTGGCTGATGTCATCTAATGTTTTGAACATGGCCTGCTTTAGTTGGATATAGATGCTCAAACACTGCGTAAAAACAGGTGGATTCAAAGAGTTGACACTGGGTCTGAGGTCTGCTTTTCTCGCTGTTGATGTGCTGTACCAGTCTCACAATCTTTCACACACAGCGTCGGTGTCTCTGAGGGACTGTGGACAGCATGCCCTTCAGCAGTTGCTGGCCACTGAACCAAGATATTCCTTGTTATTCTGGGAGTGAAGAGGGGAAACAGCAGGATACTGTCTCTCTAATATCTCCGATCGTCACATCTCTCTCTCCTGGAGGGGAGACATCATCAAAGGGCCTGTGGAGGCCATCCAGCCTTAAGCCAGTAGGAACAACATGATGGGAGATTAGCAGTTAAACTTAAAGATTTAATTAGCTTTTTTTTTATCAGATTCAAATCAGGTCTGGTTATTTAACCCAGGTTTCTTTATTTCTTGCTTTAATTCTGTAATATACGTGTGTGAAACAATATTTGAACTGAATTAAACATGGAAATAACTCCATTAGCTTGTCTTTTTTTTTTTTTTTTTTGGCCTGTCCCGTTTGGCTCTTTTGCCATCAGAATTGTTGTCTAAAGGCAAAGAAAGATGCCCAACGGATTTACTTTACCAAACTGACCATCCCAGCCTTGCCGTAATGGTCCATTTGATTCACCTTTTATTGTTTATTTTATTTTCACTTAATGAATACGGGACAGACTTGACTGGGGGAAAGAAGGGGAGAAAGAAAGAGGGAAAGAGAAACAGCTGAGAAGAGGGACGGGGGAGAAGGGCAAAAGACAAAAACCAACAGAACGGGCAGAGAAAAAAAAATGCATATATCAATCACCTGGATCACCTGCTGAGAAAGAAAAAAGAAAGCAAGCAGAAGAGAACAAGAGTAATAGAATAAACAACATCACAATGATATATGGGAATATGACAGTAAATACTAAATGTTAAACATTATTGTGCAGCACATAAGATCAACAGAACACAGTGTGCTTTGAGGTAGGAGCCAAAAAGGGTGTAGTTTGTGGGTGTGATCACCCGTGTGTACACCTGTGAGCATGGACGCGCTTGTTTTTTGTTTTTTTAAAAGGTTCCTTCATGTAATAATCTGCTAGAGGGTGTGGGGGGGCCACAGCCCCGTCCTCCAGGGCGTGAAGCAGGTGTGGAGGAGATCAAAACTCCAGACATCCAGAGGCCCCCAGAACACAAGAGACCAAGGAAGACCAACAGAGGGGCAGCTGCGCCACTGTCCCGGAAAGAGCTGAGGAGAGTCCCAGATGAGGGCTCACTCAGCAGCCGCGGAGCAGAAGCCAGGGGGAGTTGCAGTGACGCGCCCGTGAGCTCCGCCGGCAGCCAGCTGCGCCTGAGTGACCGAGCCCCAGGCCGAGAGGCCGGGGGCACCCCACCTCCGAAGTGGCCCGAGCGAGCCCCAGGCTCCAGGCCCCGATAAGCGGCCGCCAAGGAGTGAGCCGGTGTGTACCTGGACGCCCATCCCCGGACACAAAGAACCACCAACGCACCGATGTCTGAGGGGGTCCGCCACTGGCAGGGGAAGTGGTGGTAGGGGGAGATAGGCCTCCAAACCTTGGAGGGCCTGAGATGTCCCCAGAGAGGTGGCGCCTGACACCCAACCTGACATATAGACACAGACATACAGGCACACACAGATACAAACATCCATTCCCACCCTCATGCTCTCATATGCACTTACTCCACACTCAACCAACGTGGAGACAGACATAAAGAGACGTTGTACACACGATCACACTCCCCAAGCGTACTCTACAAACCGGGTCTAGGTGCCCCCGCCCCTGGAGGGGGGAACTGCACCCAGACCCAGGTGGTGTTTCCCTTTTCCCTGCGGTGGGGGGAGGCAGACCGCCCCGACTCCGCAGCAGCAGGAAGGCTCCACACTCCAGACCGCAGTCGGACGGCCAACTCCTCCTCCTAGTCCTAGCCCCCCTGCTCCAGCAGGTCGCAGAGAACGGGGGTGAGAGAAGACTCCGAACCTCCCTCCACCCGCTCATTGTAATGTTGATGCATGTGTGTTCTAAGGTGCATTTAAAACCCAGGAGGGCATGGAGCTACCTGCCAGAGAGCAGCAGGTAAGCGCATGGTCCCTCCTGCTAGCCCTCAATGTCTACGTGTATTTAAAATTGAGAGGTGGGCAACGATGCCAGGGGTGGGGTGTACACCCTGATGGTACTTTGGACTCCGTGTATCGTGCCCACCCCCAAGATCCTATATGTATGTGTAATGAGAGTGTGAGTAATGTGAATGTCTAAGTTGTGGGATAAAATTGAGGCAGAGGCAGCCAGAAGGGGACGGGGGGGGGGGGGGGGGGGGGGGGTAGCCTCCTCTGCACCCTGGTGACATACCCCTACTCCAAGGCCCTGCATGTGTGGGTGGTTGTGGTGGAGCGGGAAGAGGGAGGCAGCTGGAGATGGGGAGGGAAGGAAGGGAGGGGCAAGTGACCCCTCCCTGGGGCCAGCTCCCCCGCTGACCCCAGTAGGCACCCCCATACTCCGCGACCCGCCAGGGAAAGGGGGCCCAGGCCCATCCAGACCGGGCCCAGTGCAGCAGCGCCGCCCCGCCCCACAGAGCCCGGGACAGTCCACCCAACCCCACCACAGAGAAAACTGCACCCACCCCACCATCCACTCATCTTCCAGACTACATAAGACAATAAACACCCAGGTTGAGATCTTCCTCCACCTCTCCTGTATCTCCCCCTCCTGCAGAGGGAGCTCCTGAGGAGAGGAAAGCTCCTGCAAGATGTGACAATCTCCCCCACCAGTTGAAGAGCCCCCCAGGTGGCTCGACACACCGGCGGCACCCTGCTCCAGGGCTGGGCCCCCATGCACCCACCCGCCCACAACCCCGGCAACACACCAACCAGGACCCAAGCCCCCGAGGCCCGGTCCGGGTCCCAGCCCAGAGACGGAGCGCCCCCAGAACCTCACGCCCATCCCGGACCCACCCAGGGGCAGCCAGGCTACCAGGTCAGTAACCCACGTCCGTCAGCACAGACCCTCCCCTAGCCCCGCTGCACGCAGCCGCGAGGAAACAGTCACCGGAGAGCCAACAGAGCCCCTAACCGGACATGACCGCTACCCCGGGTTGAGCCCCCCAAGGAAGATGCCTCCGGGGAACCCCCCGACGCCCTAAGCCTGTCCCTACCCCCACACCAATCACAACAGTGAAGGCGGGACCAAACTATGACCCCCCACCCCCACTAGGTGATGGAGCTGATCAAAGGAGCCCAGAGCAATTGATCTGATGTGGTGGCAGAGGCTGTATCAAGACTAATGTAATCTAATAGATAATTTCTATATTGGTTAGAATTAAGATTATTTTTATTTTTCCAGTTCATGAGGACTGTTTTCTTGGCTATGCATAGGGCAGTGAAAACCATATGGGCGATATTCTTTTCTGAAGTGACATTATCTAAGCTGCCCAACAAACACACTAAGGGGGAAGTTGGAATGTTACATTTCAGACACTTCGATAAGTCTTCACATATCTCGCGCCAAAACTTCTGAACTGGTGGACAGAACCAAAGAGCGTGGATATAATTGTCCGGTGAATTGGTTTGGCAGTGTGAGCAGTTGTTGGTAGACGTAAAGCCCATCTTGAACATCCGATGACCTGTATAGTGCACTCTATGTAATATTTTGTATTGAATTAATTGAAGACTGGGATTTCTAATTAGATGAAAGGTTTTTAAGCAAATCTGAGACCAGAAGTTTAGGAGTTTAGCTTGTCTATATAGAATAAAGTAGCACACTTTTTACTTTTTGAGCGTATTTTTTGAGAAAGGCCATTATTTTTCCTTTGTTAGACATTAATCACGGTGAGCTGACTTAGGTTAGCATGGTCTGAGAAGCATGCATGCTGGGTTAACTGGTTAGTCTTGTGTGTGGATCTTTGCGTGTGAGTGATTGTCTGTCTCTCTATGCTAGCCCTGTGATGGACAGGAGTTCTACATCTCACCCTGTAACAGCTTGGGATAGACTTCAGCTATTCCACAACCACCAAGTTGGACAAGTAAATAAATTGAATGCATATAAATCGTGTAACTTTTATTTATGTATTATTTTGTAAATTCAAGTACATTCTGAAGATCTGGCGCCATGTTATCTGGCCGTAGCCATGCACCTGCACTACTCTGTTCATAATAGAATAAAGGCTGAAGCTACAGCAGGAGATTGAAATGATCAGAGCACTTGTGGCCTCTCTGTAGGTGTGTTTAAAAAGTGCTGGCGGCTAATATTAATAAACCAGAGCACAGGGTGTAGCAAACTTTCATTCGCAATCACTGGTTTAAGGTCACTACATCAGAAAACTGTATGAATATAGAATCAAAGAAAGAAGCATGATACTAATTTTAATACTATATACGCACAGTTCATCATGCATTGGCTGAAAATAATGGATCATGTAAGTGAAATTAAAAGGACACAATACTGAGGTGTTTTTTTCCTCAACTAAAGGCACTAAAGATGTGACTATAACCATATTTTATGAAACAGATTTTGAACTACTGTGGCCAAGCTGGGCATAAAAGTAAAACTAATTAGGTCAAAGTATTACTTCCCTGTTAACTCTGACTATATGTCAAAGTAAAACTAATTAGGTTAAGATATGCTCTGACAGACATAACCCCTCTAATATGCTAAAATCAGGCAAGCTATGAATTAACACTGGTGTGTGATTTGTGATGTGTACCCACCCCTGGCCAGTGTCAATCAGATCACATATAATCCTTAATGTGTGTAAGGATTTCCCATTTTTCTAATCTTTTCCTAAAGTACTTTTTAAGATTAAAGCATAAACCTACATGTCTTTTTCTATTTTTTGCATTTGATTAAAAAATAAAAAGCAGCGTCCTGTGCCCACCTCTACACTGTAGATCAAGAGAGTCCACTGTTTTAAATAAAAAGAGTTTCCGTCAGATGAAAAATAATTGCATACTTGGAATTTCAGAAATTTTGATTATCACTGGTGGTTTATATTTCTTTTAAATATTTGTTTTTAATCAGCTACATTTATTATGGGAACTTCATATTAAACATTAAATTGATTTAAAAAGCACATCTGCAGTGATTCTTTAAAGTTTTGGAAAAGCATCTGAACATCAAACATAAAATAAATGTATTTAAATTTTAATTGTAGAAGGAAAAGAGGGATGATGATGATATAACAAATGTGATTTTCTGTCTGAATGCTTGTTTTGAATAGATTCATTGTGACATTTATAAATAGGAGCCCACTCGTAGAATATATTATTATGTAAATGTAGTATATGTTTAGCACAAATGTAGGGTATTTGTGCCAAACACAAAGACAAATCAGTACAGAAGGATGGTGGATACGTGATATAGCTGGTGGCATATCAATGACAGCTTAGAGCACGAGTCCAGTTTATTTTCAACCCGGCTTATTTTCCATTGTGGCTCCTGCTGAGTCTCCTGCTAACTTTGCATTTGTGTACAACGAATGCATGAGTGAGGATAACATGCACTCTTGTTTGGCCTCATTCTTAATGGTGAATTAGTTTGTAGTTACGTTGTGACCACCTGGCTTCTCTCCAACAAGAAGTCAAGGACCATTTACGCAGACAATGTTCAACTTCCACGTGAAAGAGTCTGGATGTGAAAAGGCTGAGTTGTGTTTGACAAACAGATGCCAGAGCTGTTGGAAAATAGAGTTCAGGGACACAGAAATTGCTTTATCAGACCTGTTCGCTCTTTAACCACACTGACAAGGTTTTAAGGCAACAGTGGGGAAAGATGGTTGCATACCATGTTTAAAGATGTTCGTGATAAACATCAGAGCAACAGATCTGTTTGATTTCTTAGGCACAGTCTGACCTAAAACTTGATCTAACCCTCTGCCTTCCAATGTAAAATGGGCCAAGTTCGAATTCCAATTGGTGCTCACAACCTTCCTGGTGTTTTGCCAGTGGAGCAGTTTTCTTACCGCATGCTTAAAAATGATCGAATACCAGCTTAAGTTTGGTAACATTACAAGGCTATAGGTCTATTTTCGTATTAAAACCTAAAAAGAATTTGTCACACATCAGTCAGCACATGTTCATAGATAGTTGGGATTTAATACAAATTTTGATGTCAAAAATCACATTCCTGTATCCCCTGTTTGCCACCTTTTCTCATCCTTAGTGTAAAACGATTAATGATGAAACTTGTTCATTGAAAACAAGCACTGCTTAATTCACAGCCACCCCCCCAAGGCTCATCCTATGGCCTTCTCTAATTTCAGCCCCTTTCATTCCTCTAGCCCCACAGACCAAATAATACTATAAATTGGGTAGGTCCATTCAGTGACAATATATCTGATAAGACCCAAATGAAATTTATTGAATTGTCTGGACGCCAGTTGTTTGTAGTCTTTTCTACTGGCAGAAAAGTTGATCTTTCTGATTTCACTCTCTGAGGAGCAGCGAGCAAACTAACCATTTCAGCAATTCACTCATGCTAGTTTTTCATCTGCCTTGGTATTGTCTCCTTTCTGAGACTTGGCCAGAGGGGTTGAAGAGGGTAGTAATGCACAAGTGTCTCTATGTATATGCACATGTGTGTGTTTTAAGAGAGAGGCTGACAGGAAGAGAGGCATGCTGGCCTGCCCTCTGTTAGATTAATGTCTCCCCTCTTATTCTCCTCCATCTCAAGCACCACCTCCCTCCATCCTGCACGACCTTCCCTACTCCAAGAGAGAGGCCATCCATCCATTCGTTCACCCATACATCCATCCGCCCATCTGGCTGACTGATGCACAGGAGGGGAATGAGACTGTCAAGATCCCTGAACCTCAGCAGAGTCATTCTCTCTTTCTTCCCGTCTCCCTCTCTCCCTCCCTCCTTTGCCATTAGGAGTGGTTGAAGGGCTGATAGTAGGGACAGCATATCTCTATAGTTAATATTAATGTGCAGAGACAGAGGACAAGGTCTCCCTGTAGAAAGCTTTACTTTGACATATGCTTACTGATTCTCCACCTATCCCTCTAACTCTGTTTCAGTCTGCTTCTGCTCCTCAATCACGCGCTTCCTCTATTTATCTTTTTCACATCCTTTTTTCCCCTCCTCCTTCCCCTTGGACTTTTCTTGCTTCTTCTCCTCCCAACTCTAGCTCTCTACTTCTGCATCTATCACTCACTTTTCTATTTAGCTCTTGTTATCCTTCAGTGTCTAAATTTTGAGCCATCAAGAAGAGAAATACGATAAGGATTATGAGTGTTATAAGAAGAGGTACAAAGGATTGAATGTGCTTGTATTCAACATGGCTGCCACGTGGGTGGTCGTTGTTTACTGAGTCTTGCCTGTCTAATACAAGGTACTTTTGAATCACTGCTGGGTACACACACATACAGTGTCAGCTCATTCCGGCTCCCGACAAAGTGTAAATCTTAGGCTTACCGTGTCACCCACTAAAGCTCGGTATGGAGCGGCGAGCTTTATATTCTATCTAAACCAGTCTACATTCACAATCAGACACACTCAGAGCCAGACAGTGAAACAGACAGCTCACGCTGCATATGTACACATCAAAAAACAGTTGCTGTATTATGTTTAAAAAATAAGCCTGGTTTTCTGGAGCTGCCAAGATGAATATAAAAACAAACATATGGAAAGAATTGCTGCAGCACAACTCAGCCAAACACCTCAAAATAACAACATTAATTCGTTGGGACAGATTTTTACACGCTTATAGAATTTAACTCTTTTCCCACATAAAGGCAATATTTGATGACTTCCTCTGGACCCCTAACGAAAACATAAACAAATATCAAAAAGGATTTGGTTTGACAACCACTGCAATATTTTCCCTGTTTTTCCAAGGGCAGACACCACCCTCATTAACTTTTGATGCAATATGAGAGAAACTTCTTTAAGGGTTACTCCTAGTAGGCTTTCAAGGGGTAAAGAGTTAACAGGGAAGTAATTCTACATTATTAGACACAGAAAACAGGGGGAAAAGGCCACTTTAGTCACCAGAGGACCCATATTCTTGGAAAGGTAGATATTATAGTTCTTGATTAAGGATACAATGACAGGTACCACAGGTTTGAGCCTAAATAACACCAATCAAATAATCCTAAACAAGCCTGGTCATTTTCCCTGATTTACAATCATATTTACTCTGCAATGGCATTTAAAGAACCCTGTGTAGGTTATAGGCATTACCTATTACCATAGATGGAATATGGTAGTCATAATTATAATAACCTGCAACTATGTTTTTGTATGCACTTCCAAGGAATCCGTTATGTGCAACGGCCTTGTTTCTACAGTAGGAGTAGTAGATTTGAGCTGGGAAGCAAGAGGAAGGAAGGTCCATTAAATTTGTTCCAATGCAAACCTCCGCTAGAAGCCACTAAATCCTACACACTGGCCTTTCTATAACTACATTAATCTTCTTCTCTACTTGCGTCTGCTTCAAATTTATCTACGGGTTGCGGGTACTTGCCAGTAAATTCAATATTACACTTCTTGTTTTATTGCTTTTTTGCATGGATTTAAGTAAGTCTTAGATCTTATCAGCCACTGGGAAAAACGCCTAGCAAATTAAGTGGTAGAGGGAGAGTCAGGGTCAGTTAACAGACAGTAAACAGAGCTAAAAAATGAACCAGGGGATTGACTGAAAACAGTCGATGAAGTCTGGACAGATCATATCGGTTAACCAAAGAAGAAGCCATGTAAGATGGAAAATGCCTAATCCTGGGGCATAATATAAAACCAGTGTAGTTGCTGTTTGCACACAGGAAGACAATGGGACGGCCATGTTCTCTCATCTACTGAGGCCTTGTTCTCAGGGTTTCAATTAGGGCCTCCTGATTTCCCCAGGGGCCCCTCCCTCTTATGGAGATGCCTCATTAATAGATGAAACACAAGTGCACGGACACACAAACACACACACAAACACAGACCCACAAGTAAAGAGAATCAAATTTGCTTCAGAACTTACCCCTGACTTCTCATCAAAGATTTTGATCCCTCCAAAGGAAACGGTCAGGAACACCTTCTGTTTGTGTTCTCCTTTAGACCGTGCTGCTGCAGCTATTCCCTGAGGATGCACACACACAGAAACACAATCCATACAACCATGTCAGAAGCAGTATAGAAATGTACATGCAGTTGCCAACAACTGTCAATAAAGGTAATAACTATGTGTTTGAAAAATCAGCAATGAGTTTCATATACTGGCATCAATTTATAATCTTTAAATTATTTGTGGCAGGTTTCTCATTTATTCTCATCCAACAAACAACACTTTACTATATTGTGTACCAGGGCGCCATGCATTCTTTCTACAAAACGACTAGGGATGATGTGAAAGGAGATCGATATCAATTACTAGTTTATTGAGAATGTCAGAAATGTTATGATAGTTTTTATTTAATAATAAAAAGTTGCTTTGCTTAAAAATAGCTTGCTGCTGAATGGAACAACTTAATTTATATAACTTGTTTAAAAGCTTTGGGAACGTGCTTTTAACACAGTACAACTGCTACGATGCACTCAGCATACAGTCAAACGACATACTGATTATTTATAGCTGTAAGTATATGTAAAGGTTTAAGTTTCTCTCCATTTTCACCTCGTCACCATTTGCATAGGCGAGTCACAAAAAGAAGACAGGAGAGAAGCAGGATCACAAAAACGACAGATTCCGGATAGAAAAGGGAGGAGCAGTATGAAAGAAAAGGTGGAGAGATCAGAGAAAAGGAGTTGATGGATTTTCTGTCTGAATAAATGAGGAGGAGGGAAGCTGTTTGATCAATGAGCTGTCGGTCCTCTTCTCACCCTTACGGGTCTCCGCTGGATAGAGTTTTCACTACACGTAAACAAAGCGTAAATGTAATTTTCTCAATTCAAATATCTCCTGCAATATGATTTAAAGGGAAATTAATAATGAATGAGGCACTCTTCACTCCGACAGCGTTTTCAAACTCTTTCAGCATACATTTGTAGAGACAAGATGCAAAATCTAGGTTTTGTTTAAAGATGCGACTTCTTGGGGAAAAATTTCAACATTTTTTATGTAACAGAATTTCAAAGCCTGTTTTTCATAATTCTGCAATCAATTATTTCAGAAAACAAGGTCGTTCATTAGGCCTGAATAGAAAATGGCCTATTTTTCTTCATCTTCATCCTCACTCATGTCTCTCTTTCACCTATCATCCAAATGATTCCCCTCCTATATGCCATCTCCTCGCTGCTAACTGCCCCATCTGTCTACCCCTCCCTCTAATTGTTTCTGTCCTTGCAAATGAGACATTCATCCCAATCCCCTTCTCATCCATATGGCTAACCGCCTTTACTTCCTCTTGCACTGATCATCGTCATCCCTATAAATTATAACAACCCCATTTTCTATCCTTCCTATTCAACTTCTCGCTTATAGCAATTTGCATAGAAAGACGGCAACAAACTCTATATGCATGCGCACACCGTCAAAAGCGCAGTAATGCTATGATGAACAAAACATGCATATTTAAATGTTGAACTTCAGAATATGCATGAAGCTGGCAACTGATGTCTTTTGTGGGTCACAGAACTTCATGCAGCTGCAGGCTGTAATATAACATTAATTCTGGGTGTTGACGTCCTCTGGTTTTTTTAATTGCTCGCAACTACCGTGGAAAGTTTATTTTAACAGCGAGTTTAAAATGGTACAATTAATTTGTAATTTGAGACAGATCAAGAGGAGGAGAAATACTCTTCTTACCTTGAGCTTCATCATCGAGTCCTGGCAGAGTTTGTCTCCACGGGCGGCGGTAACCTCGTCCAGGCCAATGAGCTTGGCCTTGTAGCGGACGCCATCGCCCTTAAAACGCCTGATGAGAGCTGTCTCGCTGCGATCCTGCCCTGCAGACACACATACACACTCACTTTGCAGTCTACAGTACATCTTCAAGTCAAGGACCTCAATCTACCTCAGACCAGTGCTATTACCTCAGGATCATCAATCACACAAACCCCAGAATACTTCAACAGTAAAGAAAAAAAAAACCCAACTATGGTATAGTTTAAAGCCACTAATGTCCAAAACTAACTCAGATCACATGCACTGAACTGTGGTATCATATGAATGATAATGGGCAGTACACTCATTGACGCTCAGTGTTTGGCAGGATTAGACGAAACTCTGACTGTTCACATCTTTGGCCATTTCTCATACAAAATAATGGTGTGACATTTCCTCCTTATCTCCCCCGTCTCCAGCAGTCCCTCGTCTCTTCTCACTTGCTACTGTGTACCAGATTGCCAGCACTGTGCGCATGTATTAGTAAGTGTCAGCGATGGCGTGCATGTGTTGACCTTGCTCTTGTCCAGGAAGTCTCTGTGTTATCTCCTCCAAACCTCTTTACACACAATACAGAGCACAGAGAGAGGGAGAGAGAACAGTTACTCATAAGGACAAACTCTTTTGTGTCATACTCTCTCATTCTTTCTTCCTCTCAGTTTCTATTTCTCTGACCTGCAGCGTGCACGCACACACCAAAAGTTGTACAGACAAACACCAGAGCATCTCTGCATGTCTCCGTGTTCTGTTTTTGAGTGTGTATATGCGAGACTTTGAGTGTGATTCTGAGAGAGAGGCATAATGATAATGCAGCATATTCAGATAATATATTGAGGCATTAGTTCTGTACTCTATAAGAGCGTGACTCTTGGAAGGTCACAGCCGGAGTGATGGAGAGGTCCCACTCCTCCTTTCGTCTTTCTTTCACACTCCCTCCATTCACACCGAGTCCCTACAGCGTTGCAGCATAAGAGAAATGTGCCCTTTTAAGACCATCACGTTACCTGCAGCTATTGAATCATTTTTGTGCAACACAAACCTCCCACGACTTCGTTTGTGTGCCCTGACGCGAAAACAAGCGAACACGAGTATTTTTTAAATCTGCATTTGAATCAATCAATCAATCAATCAAATGATTTAACAAGTTGGAAAGTATTTGAGGACAATTCAATATAAGGCCTCGTTATCACACGATGGTCGGTTAGCCTTTGTATTAATAACCCTGCTTTGTTAAAACCGCAAATAGAAACGTCCAAGGCTGCCACAGATTATTTTGTGAATATTAATTTGTCTAAGAAGCTTCATCCTATGGGAAGAAAAACTTGACAAACTACAAGAAAGGAAAAAAAAAAAACCACTTACACTTACTATTTTCCATTGATAAAAAAATAACATACACATAGAGAGACACACACTCAAAGGCTGCAGATGAACTCATCCCTCTGAATCATTTAACAGACACACTCAGTCACACTGCTACTTGGAGTAAATCACAACTGTCTGTCTCATAGTCCTAAGAGACAAAAGAGCCGAAGAATATCAGTCCTTATTTTGGGGAGAGTAAGAGAGAGCAGCTCTCTCTACTGTGTCACGTCTCAGCATATCTGAGATCAAAGTAAGTGACTAAACCTCTGCAGGACTGTGTTGTTCAACAAGGAGATGTTCATTTTGGAGACATTTAAATATTACCTTCATTAAATATGAAACGATGCTGTAAAACGAGCGCGCACACACACACTCATATAAGTATGTTGACAATAATACTCTGGTAGTGTGATGGCAACCCCCAGATTTCCACACCCACTAGTTCCACATCATCTCTTCTCACTGTGACAATGACATGAAACATACTGCACGAGCTGTCTGTCAGGAAACATTCACAAAAAAATCGCTCCAGATCTCAAAAAGTGTCAAAAACCTTTCTTCACTGTGCAACAAACTAACAACTCTCTGAAGCTGAGGTTTGATTAATACAATTATTTTTTTAGAGGGGGAAAATAACAAACAGTGAAATAAAACACATTCTTTTTACTACAGGACTAATTACTTGATCACAACTGCCCCATGAACAAACAATAAGATTTATTTTCAATTCAGCGAATAAACTGAATAATATTCAAACACTGACATGCTCTAACAAGGCCCGACACTCTTGTACTTGTTTGTGTCGTGATTCTGGTCACAGTTTCAGATTTTTAACACCTCTAATCCAAACCTTCAATTCCAGTAAGCAAAAGCGTTTGCACTGGTAGGAAACCAAGTACACCAGGCTGAATGTGAAATCCATAAAGCGCAATTTAGAAAACATCCACAATATTCCCACTTCATGGCATGTTCACAAAAATCACTGAATCCTAAAAAAATGTAGCATGTGTGTTCCTGACAGAGAAAGTGGGGTCAAGTTCAAGAATATAAATCACTTATCAAAGAAAAAGGTGGCACTGCAGCAAAAGCTCGAGTTTAAGTATTCCTCTATGTAATCTCTAAGTAGATTTAATGAAGAGCCGGAACAAGCTCATAGTGAATATTAAGATGATTTAGCCAATTTTAAAGCCCTTAAAGGAAAAATAAAAAGGGGTTCAGATGAGTTTTATATCATACAATTAGAGCAACTTTATTCATTTAATTATAAACCAAATAAACTTGATTTTAATGTTTCAGCGAGAGGATTAGTGAAAAACACAATTTGGTATTTTATCTTAATTTAGACTGTTTTGTCAGATACTGTATAATTTGATTGTACTTTTTATGCCCTTCTGAGGATCCATTTGTTCATTGTTATAGCAGTCCACACTGTGTAGGACTTCATCTGTGTGTATTTATATGTATGAGAGTTAAATAACACTGGTTGTGTCCAGATGACTCTGTCTCACTGGAACAGTGATTTTCATTTGAGTTTGACATTTAAGACATGCTTGCTCCATCTGCACCCATCACCATTACTGCTGCTATACTTAGCTCACAATGAAAGGACGAGTGAGAGAGTGAGATAGACAGAGAGTGAGAGTGAGAGAGAGAAGTTGAAATAAAGTCAAGATGGGAAAAAAGAAAGGAAAAGGTAGAGAGGGGTCCAAGGTTACCACTCCTGCTGAGTGGTTTATAATATTACCTTTTGGGAGCATGTTCCATGAAAGACCTCCCTCTGTGTGTGTGTGTGTGTGCCTGTCTGTGTGCCTGTGTGTGTGTGTGTGTGTGTGTGTGTGTGTGTGTGTGTGTGTGTGTGTGTGTGTGTGTCAGTCAGTGGGGGAAGCATTCAGTCTGCTGTAATTAAATGTCCGCTGTTTCTGTGACCCTGCTGAGCTTCAAACACAACTAATGAAAGAATCTTCCATTTCATCTGTCACGGCTGCTCCACAGACACACAAACGCAAACTTGTGTGCATGCCTCACACTCGCACACAAAGCACTTACAGACTCACGCTCACACGCATCCCACCTACCATACCATAACACTAATGAAAGAAGCTTTTGGAACATCAATCACGGCTGCTCCACAGGTCAACAAACACACAAAAACATGCAATCTTTTCTCAGATCTGTGCAAACTACACTGCAGTGCTACGCTGCTATCGCAATATCTGGAATTCAAGTTTTTACGCTACAGTCAAGCGCTGCGTATCGAGTGTACGTGTGTGTTTGCGGTAGCACTTGGTATGCAGGGTTTGTTCATAACTGTCTGAAGCAACAAGCAGAGAGGGAGGGAAGGACATAAAGCGAAGAGCAAAGGATGGAAAAACGTGACGGATGGATGAATGAGCGAAGCCTCCATTGGATAAATGTCAGTCATGTTTAGAGCGATATGACAGGCAGAACCTCCCTGACTCACACACACACACACACACACACAAACTTTCACATGTGATAGATGGCAGGTGACTGCTGGTACAGTGCGTCTAGCCCTTCAGGAAAGCCCCTAGCATCGCCCCTGGCAACTGTAACCTTTCGCCTCCTGTGCGCCCGTCCATCCCCGTCTTCCCCCTTTTCGCCTCTTCTCCCAACCCTTCTTAGTCTCTGCGTAATTCCACCTCTTTACATGGGTGACATATTGAAATCTTATTTACTTAAATATTTGCCAATGTCTTTCTTCCTGGCAAATCAGGTTATTACTGATTTTTTTGTAGTTTTGGCTCATAATTTCAATTATGATGACATTTTACTTACCAGAGCGACTGTCTGGATTTAGAAATCATAGCTAGAATGAAGTCTGACAGGTCCAAGACAACACGGATCATCTACTGTAATAACAACACCATATAAACCCAATGCAATGCACCAAAATCATGATACTGAATCCTCATCAGACAAACTGTGCGCAATCAAAGCTTCTTAAGTGCGCACGGTCTAAGTGGACCACAGCCAGATTACCTGTGGGTTTGTTTACAAGTTGCCTAACTGTCTGTCTTCTAGGTACTTCTCACTTTATCAAGCTGTATCAAATGTATGTTAGACTTACAGATTGATGCAGATACATTCTCATGTATCCAGGCCTGTCACAGATGTATGCAGGGCTCTCCTCAGCAGTGCAGATTTTCATTCAAAAACATTCTGATCATCCAGGCTTAAGGCTGGCAATGAGTGTATAGGTTTTAAGTGTAAGGCCAATAAGGCATAACAGTCTAGTTCATTAATTTCATTAGACGTTAGAGACAGAGGCTATTAGTTTGAGACCACTGAGTAAGAATATGGGAGAGATGCGGCACCTCAATAGCAAAGAAAAGTGAACTCAAGACTTTATTTGATTTCTTGCTGTAAGAGGAGGTTTTTTTGGGCATCATGTCATCTGATATTCCTCGGAAATTAATTAGCTACACAAATGTTGTTGCCACTATCACGCATTTACTTTCATAAGGCCAGCATTGTTTGCAGTGGCTGGTAAAGTGTGGAGCTTGATTCACTGTGCTCCAGATGAAGAAGCACCCAGAGGCTCTTAACTGCAGCTGGGATGGTTCCCAACAAACACTCAACAGCACATGAGGGAACCCGGCAGTTACTCTCCAATTAATCCTGCTTCTAAACCCTGCCGCTGAATGTCTGTGTGCGTTTGTGTCAACACGTGTGGGGTTTTGTGCTTTCCTTACCTATCAGAGACTTGTTCAGATGAAGCGCTCACTCATACCCAATCTCAGACAGACTCTTTTAAATCCACAAAACAGTATGTGCCAAGAAAACAACAAGTTTCCCCTTCAGCTCCATGCTTAATTTTGGCAGATTGATTTGGCACACAAAAGCTCACACTTGACTGAGTATGCACATAAGCGCACGCTACAAAAACACAACCATAGTAGCTGAAGTGAAATAGCAGCTGTAAAATGAGATGATGAAGCACTGCGGCCACTCAATCAAATAAATGAGCGCTGCGCTTTTGCTCATGTACGTTTTTCGGTCCCATTTCCAACACGACTGCGGCTGTGTCTGCCAAATGAAGTTGCTTCTTTGAACCGTTCGTGTTGCGAATGATCTTGATAGGACTGATTTGTGTAATCAGTGTGACTAACTTAGCATCCATTCTTGAAGAGAGCTGCTGCTCACCTGTTGACTATGAACCACAATCATGAAAGGAGATTTCAGAGGGAGCAAATAAGATTAAACAGGTAGAGCGGTGTCTCCCCCCCCCCCTTTTATCTGAATTCCTTTTTTCAGGGTCCGTTTTGTGCTTCCTTTCCCCCACTCTCACCTCTCTCCCACCCACCTGGATGACAGGGACGCAGTCAGAGACCTGAGCTCCCTGCGCATGTGTGTTGCTGCACATGTGTCCTGAGGCATCCAGCCATCCTCGCTGGCAGAAAACACAGAACAAATTAGAGCTGAAAAATAAGTTAGGGACAGACGGAGCACATTGCCCATTACCACCACACAGTCAGACACTCACACCTTCTGTCAAGGTGACTTTTGGAAAAGCAAACAGAAAAAAGTTTTGACTCGATTGTATGGTAACAGTTGGGAAAGACACATGAGACCTTCAGATAAAATCTTATTTTTATGGCACACTTTATAGACACATTTATGGTAAGTTTACTTATTTAATTTTTGAAGATCATTTAAATCTGCTGTATTTACTTCTGTAGGGGTTGGTATAATGAGGTAATCCCATATTTCCCCTATCATCATTTCTATAACATGAAACATAACATTGCTGAATTTATCAAATTTATTAGACCACAAATTGTTTTTTGTTTTTTTTTTAGAAATCTATCAAAAGCAACTAAATTCACTCAATTGGATTTATATTTTACCTATATTTGAACCAAGACACTGGACTTCTCTGAGAAGTCTAGTAGAACATTCAGCCGCATACGTTTCAGTTTTTCTATTTAAGAATTCAAGTAAATTACTGCAATTTTGCATCTTATTAAAAATAAATAATGATGTGCTTTGCAATTTTTCAGCTTTTTTTGTAAAACAGTAAATCTGAAATAACATAGATAAAAAACAAAAACTATATTGATGGCAGCTTTGACATAAGCATTTCATTGGTAGTTGTCTAATGACTTCTAATGACTAGTGTCTTTTGACTGGATTATTTATTAACTAGAAAATACTTCTGTAAAATATTATTTTGAAACCATAGTTCTTAATTCTATCACACAGTGTTTGGGTTGTTAAGAAGTGTTTTCTTTTATTTGAGCGCACTGTCCTTGGACTAAAATGTTTTTTTATATGCTTGTTTTTTTAGACCATTGAGCTTTTTATAAAGCCACATTGTAAATGCATCTACCTGACTACAGTTAATTTCACTCAAGATGATATAATCAACAGAATGAGAGAGACGTGGAAGGAAGAGTTGAGTTGCATACAGGAGTATCAACTATTAGCCGTGATGTCCTTCAAATCTCAGGACTGTCTTTCAAATTTATAAAAAAATATTTTTATAAATTTGCTCTCATGTGATGTCTCTTGTTTTTGTCATCTCTTATTGTTTTCTAATTAATGGTGTGTTATTTATTCTCTTTTCTTGAGAAATTCTTTTTGTGCCAATTTGTGTTTTCGATTTTTCAGGACAATGGGTGTTTTTTTTTTTTTACGTATTAACTTCTTTAACATTACTCAGTTTTAATTCAGTTTATTATCTCTCACTTTCTGTTTGGATGTAGTAATCTGTCAAAGCACTTTGTAAACCCGGTTTCAAAAGGTGTTATATAAATATTTTATTTTACTTTATTAGAAATACTATCTGGACATTATATGATCAGGAAAAATGGACAGGCCCTGACATCACCTCATCTACTGGGACTATCCCAGCTTGACTTTGTTTCCTACCGGAAACTATGGTATGCTCAGTTTTTACACTCGCTTGCTACTAAAGCAAAAATCCAGGAAAGCTATTAATACACTAAAAAATAGCAAAAGCAGCACTGGTCTCGCCTCTATGTTCACAATCCTGTCAGGATGATTGCATGCTTACTGACAAACCTGTGTTTTAGGTTCTTTGTAATCCTAAAAAAGTATTTAACTCTATGTACTCACTATGCTGATTAGAAGTTCTCACAGATCTTCCTTACCGTTCATTTTCACCTCAACCTTCTCTATTTTCTCCCTGTTATGAATTAATATGATACCTAAACTAACATGAGGCTATGAGTCTTTTTCCTTCCCATATCTCAGTCTCTTTTCCCAACTATCCAAGCAGTCCTGTGTATATCTAGAAATCTTGGTAGTCAAGCTCTTTTCTCTCTCTGGCAGTAATTAGAAGGTAATTGTTCTCGCAAGCAAAGGGGAACCTGAAAATGTGCATGAGTGTGTGTGTATGTAACTGTGTCTGTGAACATGCATGTGCGTGTATGTTTTCTGATATCTGTGTATCAGGGGTTGGTGTGTGTAAACATGCAGCTAGCATCCTGTCATGTGAGATGTTGAAGCTGTTCCACCCACAGAGTGCTTCAACGAATGCACCTCAGCAGCCGCTAATACACAAGCAGTCGATTCCACGAGTGCAGTTCACATCCTGCTGCAGAAGAACAGGTAGCTCTCCAAAGTCCTGCACTATGAGCCTCCACAAAATACCTCCTGTTATCAGAAGAAATAGAGAAGGCACCACTTACTTTTTTGTCATTGTTGTTCCCCTTGTCCCTTTCGTGAAAACACAGACACAGGTAGGGATGGGTATCGAAAACCGGTTCTTGTTGAGAACCCGTTCCCACTGTTTCAATTCCTTGGAATTGTTTGCCATTTTTGCAAACGATTCCCTTATCGATTCCAGTCGCCCCGAATGACGTCACCACATTGCGGAGCATCATTTACCTGGCAGGGCACCTAAGCGGCTTAAACGCTCAAAAGTTTGGTTATACTTTACGAGAACGGATGACTACAGGGCAACTTGCAATACTTGCAAAGTAGAGATTTCATTTAAGGGAGGAAACACTACGAATATGCAAAAGCATTTGCTCACAAAACACGCGACAACCTTAAAATGAATGTCGTGTTTTTAATTCCGCTCTGGACTCGTGAATCTCAACCCAGCAGCAGCGGTAACGTTTGCACGTCCTCTCCCGTCAATGCGGCAGGTAAATAATCAACTAACAGTGCATATTACGTTAGCGCGATCTGCCTTATTACAAAACCTGCCATTACTGTGCATTTAGGTGACCATGATGAGACAGGCAGAGTCTGGCTCAGATGCTGGCAGTTCTCGCTGCAGTCTACCGGTAGCGTCTCCTTTCAGGCCAGGATAGATGAATGTCACCGAGCAGTGACTAAGTTTGTGGTAGAAGGTTTGCACCCATTTGCCACAGCAGATGCCCCCGATTTTCGGTAAGTGAATGTGTTTAATTGTAGGCAGGGACATTACTGGATATTCTTGTGTAATTGCTACTGAATAATTTATGTTATATTTTATTATTGCTACAGAAGAATATTTATTTTATTATTTGACATTTACAATTTTTTTTCCTGGGGACCCTGTGACACCCCATTGAAGAGCCGTAGGCTGGATCTCTTAAGATCTCACTGTTGGGTTTGTAAGGCCATGTTACTCCTAAATTTCTATCTTGTTCAAAGAGAAGATATAAAACAAAGTTCTAAGCTAATCGACCTTAGTGTTCTCCTTTTTTAAAAAGAATCGATAAACAATCGAATCGTTAAACAGAATCGAAAATGGAATCGGAATCGTGAAAGTCTTATCAATACCCATCCCTACACACAGGTCAGTGAGTTCAAGCACTAAAAGACAAATCTGAGTGAAAAGTGGGAAAACTACTTGTTTCTTAAATTCCGCATTCTGTGTGAACAGGAGGCGTGTTTGTAGGAGGATTGTGAACATCTGCGTGTGTGTGTGTGTGTGTGTGTGTGTGTGTGTGTGTGTGTGTGTGTGTGTGTGTCTGTCACTACTGCTTTCAAAGCATTAGGAAACACAGGTAACTCCTTTCAGCAGTCTTCCTTTCATGCCAAAACGAGGGTGCTAGAACAAAGCCTTCTCTCCTCCCTGTGATATATCCGGCAAAATATGGAATCACTTGAAGTTGCTGTCCTTCCCCTCTCTACTTTTCTGTGTTGCATCTTGCTTAATGAACCCTCTCCTTTAATTCTCTCAGCAAGAGTCCTGGAAGAGAGGATGGAGTAAAAGAAGACTGGCAAACATTATTCAGCCTGAAAAAGGAGAGGAAGTTCTCCCATCTGTTAGATTGTTTCTATTACTGTGTGTAATCTCCTCACGTTGTCGTCAACTCTTTTAAGTAAAAGAAGATTTCTTCTCTTTTTTAAAACTAAATGACATGTTTTTCCAGCAAAAACAGTAGAAACAGAAAGGAAATTTTAATTTTCTATTTTTTGTCAGATACATTAACAACAAAGAAACATGTAAGGAGAGATCTAAAAAAAATGCAGCGACTGTGTAGTTAGAAAGTATGCATCTGCTAGCATTAAACTTCAAATGTATCAGATCATCTGATCACACAAATTTCAGTCTCTTATGTGACAAGATATTTAATTTGCATGCTTCATGTACACTGGGATTTAAATGTTTCAATTGCACTTCGTATTATCCAGGAGTATATACTTAATGAAATTGCAAACAGTAAGAGACTAGTAGTGATGTGGCACCAGAGAGCATTGAAATTTGAAATCTAGCTACCTGTAGAGACAGGAGTAAAAACTGCTCATAATATAAAGCTGGTGGGTAACAACGTATCAAATGCCAACTCTGAGGTGAATATCAATTAAAGCAATAACCAATGGGAATGTAGGCTACAACTAACACACATATAATGGAGCAGGAAATGTATAAACAGGATTACCCGCAAAAACACAGCCAGGAAAGTCTACTAGGAAACTGTTACAAAGGAAAGGCCTATAAGAAAGGGGCTTTTTTCCATGTCGTGCTGCACCTTGGCTTGAAAAATGTGCTTCAAAAGAAACATTAATGGAATGAAAAGTGCACAAAGTGATAAATTATGCGGAAAAACACCAATGCATAGTACCCCAAGCTATTTAGCTGTAAAAAACTTAAAAACTTACCCAGCTCGACCAATTTAGATGATATCACTGTAACTAAAACATCTTAACCAGCAGAAGTGAATACACTACCAAACTGGTACACCAGACAACCTGCAATCAAGTTGAGCTGAAGAGAGATTTTAGCCATATCTCCAAGGTTGTTTTGTCTTTCAGTACAAATCAAAATGAAAATAATAAATGTGACAACACTTGTTCTCTTAAATTTCCTTTAGAGACACAAAATGACATACAGCGTTAGTAGGAACACACTGTAAGAGGATTACATGTACATGCACCTTTTGCAAAGCAGATTTTTCAAACCCATATTCTTTACATCTGCTTGTCTTCAACCCTGTGTTAGCTGCTGATGTGGTGCGTGTCTTGCCGTATACCACCACCAGTTGATCAGTGGAATAATGCGAAATTACTCTCAGGATAGTCGATTATCTGGTTTGATGGAGTGTGCAGAAAGTCAAAGACAAACAACACGGGGACACAAACATGCTGCTGTGCAACAATAAAAGGTCAAGAACTCCATAGCAAACCTTTAGCTCACTTATAACCCCTACAAGAGAATGAAGTGACTGAGTTATACTTTTCAAACAAAGTAATAATTTACAGCATAGATTTAGCTATATTTTACAGCATGTCTCTTAAATGAGCCTTAAACACACTGCGTTATGAAAATGGAAATAGAAAACAGCAGCCTACCAAACCTCTAACAAATAAGAAATGCCCTTTCAGCACACAGTCCTTAAACCAGCACAGCAGGGTGAGACTATCGGCCTCTACTAGAGCCTGTGCGACATTGGGACATTTTCCTTTTGTGCAAATTATGAGCAGGGAGCAAACTGTTGCTATGGAGACAGTAGTTAGTGATGCGGTGAGCAAAGCCACACCAACTTGTGTGGAGGAGAGGACTAAGCTGAACATACTGTGAGGATCACAAGCTCCTGCAGCCACACACACACACAGTCCAAGACTCAGGAAAGCAAATAAAAGGCTTTTACCGATATGTAATTTTCTTTCTGAGTCAGGCATTCTGAATGCTAAATTGGTGTGGTCACATCTTAAACCTTGGATGAAGCTTTTTGAACACTCAGGAATAAGGGCAGAAGAGCGTATCATTGAAGCTGCTGCACAGTTAGAGGATGTGGCTTTGCTGAGAGGAATGAGACACCTGCTTGGGAAAAAAAAAAACCAGATCACATCTCACCACCCTTAGTGCCCCTCTTAAGTTATTATAGGGAAGAAAAAAGTGGATGGATAAATAGAGCACACGTTTTCCAGGGATAAAATGATGAGAGGGGATGACAGGAGAGGAGATAGAAGAGGCAATTACCGGTACCTCTAAATATAGTTTTAGTGCAAACTGAGAGAAAGGCCATGTTTGCAAAGTGTGTGTCACTATGTGAAAGTGAGTGTTGTTTTTTTTGTCTTATATCCCCAAGTATTCACTATTGGCCTCCAATGACAACCACAACAGCAGACAGCCAATTCAATTCAATCTCTGTCTGATTGGAGGGAACAGATCTGATTACCTCTCATAGAAGGCACACACACACACTCAAAATGCCGTTGTTTGTGCTCTAAGATTCCCCAGGGAAAGATGTTAGAGTAAATGGCTGCGGTGATTGTGCCAGATAGACTGGATGTGTGCATAATATCCACACGAAGAAGATAATGTGTTTGCTAATCGCACACCAGAGACAAGCAAACACACACCCACACAATCCACACACACTAACACAAAGGCTAACAGCTGCACAGCTATAACCCTTAACCACTCTTTTCATGCCGGTGGCTGCCAGCTACACTGTAGAAACACCCTCCCACACATCCAGCCAAATCCCGAATCGTGATTTTTCAAAGTTGTGATGACTGCGAGTTTTGACAGCAGCGGAAGTTATTATAACTTGTATTCATATTTGATGTCGCATTAGGAAAGACAGACATGCACTAGTCGATGTTTTATTTGAGCATTTGATAACGTTATGAATGCAATACCGCAAATGAAAATGACAAAACTCTGTATAAGTATAAAAGTCAGTTTTGTAATGTTTACATGTAGCGGTTAGGAAACGAAGCACAATCAAATCATCCAAATGATTGATGGTTACGTGCCAATGCGACTGCTTTTGAAAGACAAGCTTAAGAATGACAGTAACAATTTAGCAACATTTGACAAGCCGCAAACGTTCATTCACGAATCCGACAATGACCACACTTGTTGGAACAACAATACGGGCACAACGCCAGCTTCAAAGAGAAAACCAGAGGGTTTTTTTACGATTTTAAGTTTTTCTTCCATTTAGCTTTATCAAAAGGCAGGAGGCAACATGAAAATTGATGCTCCATCAACTGTGAATAAACAATGCAGACAATTTGTTTTTGTTCAATGTTATACGAGTGACTCAACCTACTCTTGTTTTGACAAGAAACTTTAGATCCTCTGGTGGGTGAACCAAAAGCATAGCATGCATTCAGTACCCATTTACTAACAGCTTAAATCTATTCAGTAATTATTTTAACTGCACTGCATTTTTCACAACTGCATCGTTGTTGAAAGGCTACAGCGATGTAATGTCAGAATGATTTGCGGTAAAAGGCGAAAATGCAATTCAAAGATTCTCCAGAGTTCGGCAATGGTACATCACACTTCATTAGCAGGTGGGCGCTGAAATGTAAAAGTTTAAAGTGGAGACAAAACTGTCTGCAGCTGTTGGCTCTTCACAAATGTCAAATTGGCTTGCTGTTCTAATTTGACATTCACATAAAAGTGTTTGTACTGGCAGACTGTCAACTCCATGTTTTATTAATAATGAAGAATATCAAAATGAGTTTCTTAAAAAAAAAACGTTGGCATACTACTGGAGTCTGCTCATCCCCTTAACGTCAAGGTTGGAATCAGCAGAGAGGGAAATAAACAGCGTGCAAAAATGTGATACAAACAGAAGAGGAGGGAGGCGATAGGAAAAAGAAATCAGAGGGGAATAGCAAGGTGGAAAGATCCAATCTCTCTGGATTTATTAGGGCTTAATAAAGACAATTATTTCTACTTCAGGGATCAAGTCTGACCAATAAGACTGACTAATTTACTGTTAGAGTATCACAACTTGGCAATTATTTCACTACGGTCATGTAAATGCTAAATATCAAAGGTTATCTCTACTCTGTCATAGTAATTCAATAAAACCTTCTGCTAGGGAAGAAAAGAGCTCTTAGAAAAGTGACCCCTGAGCTAGCAATGGAAGCGTAACTGCACTTGTACAAAAAACACATGCGCACAGACCCACACACCGATCACACAACATCTGTGATAAATGTATGACACATAGCAGTCCCACAGTCTTTTTCATTACATTCTTCTCCAAAGAACTCAGAAACAAAGGCCCGAGATTAAACAGCTCTCATTCGCAATGACTCATTAGTCTCACTCACTCCTCACTCTCTTCATGATCAGTCTCTGCTCTGTGTCTCACTTATACAGGACAAGGTCATTTAGGAGTCTGTGGAGTGGGAGAAAGAACGATGAGAACGGGAGAGGAAGGACATTAGAGGAGTAAGGAACTATCCTTCAGGGATTTTCACTACAACAAAACCACTATTTACACCCTAATGACAACCATCTATTCTGTGGATCAATTTTCATTTAAATTCAGCCACTCCAGAGGGACAGAAACCAGAGGACTGGACAAAAACATGTATATGTTCTGCATAAACACAGGTCTTACACATGAAGCACATTAAGGTTTCCTATTCCAAAATCATGCCCGTTGCTTGTGTGTGGTATATGATTGCATTTGACTTTCATCACCCTGCTGAGAGTGTGTGTGTGTATGTGTGTTCATGTCTGTTTGTGTAGATTGGGTGTGCTTGTGTCTGCCTGTTTAGAAGAAAGACCCAGATCAGAAGAGAGATGAATGAACCAATGCGTGTGAGCCAATCTCAACAGGTCTGTGGCTGAGCAAATTCTACATCCCATTTGTAAGAGAGACATACAGATAGAGACGAGTTATAAGGTGAGATATATGTACAACTGTGTGTGTGTGTGTGTGTGTGTGTGTGTGTGTGTGTGTGTGTGTGTGTGTGTGTGTGTGTGTGTGTGTGTGTGCGCGTGTGCGAGAGAGAGAGGGAGAGAGAGAAAGAAAGTGAAAACCCTTAAGTCTCAATGCTGAAGGCAAACCATTCATCTTCCCTCTCATATGCTCTTCTGGGCTTCAATCCCAGTCCCAGTGTGTGTGTGTGTGTGAGTGTGTGTGTGTTCGCATCTTCCAAATATGGAGAGCAGTCTGAATGATGAACATGATCTCCATTGCAGCAGAACAATACTATTTCTAAATAGGGCATGAGAGGCATTCAGTGTTCCCTCATACACTGTGTATGGGGGAACCAATGCTTGTTTGCAGGGGCTCAGGCGCACCATGTGCAATGAGGCATCTGCTGCAGGTGATAGCGAGTGTGTGTTTCTGTGCAGTTGCGTGCATCCATTAAGTGTCATTCCCAACGGCGTCCAAAGTTTTTGCTACATCAATCAGATGCTTATTCAGAGAATGCTGGGCGTCACTCTTACAGTCGGGCAGGTGGCACCGAGCAGCTGGGTGATGGCTGCCAGCCTGGCCCCTGGCATCACCTCTGCTCTGAGACCGCCCAGGCTTGCTCTCATACACCTGCTAGCTACCTGCCTCTGGAGCTTTTCACACCTGGATATTTTTTGCTTCTCACCAAACACAACATCCCCGCACCTGTTTAGTGGAAGCCTACTGTGCTACACCACCTGTTAATTAACTATGAACGGCAGCAGCCCTGCATTCTGTATCCTAATCCACAAAGACACAATTAATAAAGAGAAAAAAGTAGCTCACAAAGCTGTGTTTGCATGTATATGAGTGTGTGTATAACAATCATTTCTAGTCAGGGCTGCAGGTACTACCTTAAAAAGTAGTGACTTATTAAATTCAGAGTAGTCTTGCCTTTATGATCTGATACAGTAATATGAGATTAAAAGGTCACCTTTTTTCAATTCTAACATTTTACATATCAGGGCATAATAAAATGAATCATCTGTTCCTTCCCAGGTCTTACTTTTTTTTTTAAATGTAACCTCAGATGAAAAACAGCACATAACAAAATTGCATCATGTCATTATTTATGTCACAGAAATGAACCCAAAATGCAGAAGCCACATGTGGAAAAACTAAGTACACCCTTTACTTTTTCTTGTCGGTTGATTCCTGTAGAAACAGAAAGTACTGCTAATTAACTGCACCTCATTAACTGATAATCAGCAAGTGTGATCCTCTCCATAAAAACAGAGGCTTTGGCAGTTCGCTGGTCTGGAGTATTCAGATGTATGTTAACACAACACAAAGAAGGAATGACATCAGTAATGACCTTAGTGAAGCAATTGCATCACCACATCAATCTGTGAAGGGTAATAAGGCCATTTCCAAACAATGTGAAGTTCACAATTCTATAGTGAGAAAGATAATTCACAACTGGAAAACATTCAAGACAGCTGCCAGTCTTCCCAGGAGTGGACGTCCCAGCAAATTCATTCCCAGGTCAGACATGCAATGTTCACAGAAACTGCAAAAACCCAAGAGCCACATCTCAGACTAAACATGCCTCAGTGAGCATATTAAATATTAAAGTTCATGAGAGTACAATTAGAAAAAGACTGAATGAGTGAAGTGTTGTCAGGAAAAGGCTCTTATCTCTAAAAGATTGGAAAAGCTGCATCTGAATGGACTCAGGAACAATGTCCTTTGAACTGAGGTAGTGATCTCTTGCCATAATCCACAGCACCACTTTTTATTAAACCTGAAGCGTACCAGCACAAATGCCTACTGTCAAGCAAGTGTGGTGGAGAAGTAAAGATCTGAGCTTGTTTTACAGCCATATGACCCAGAGTAAACCATGAACTTCTCTTTATATCAAATTATTCTAAAGTCAAGTGTGAGGAAATCTGTCTGGCGGCTTAAATTTGGCAGCAAGACAATGAACACAAGCACACCAGCAAATCTATAACAAAATGGCTAAAAATAAAAGAAAAATTAAAATAAAACACCAAAAATCAATGTGTTGTAGTGGCCAAAGTCCAGATCTCAACGACATTTGTTTAACAAATGGATGGGATGTACTTAACTTTTCACACACTTCTTCTGAATTCTAGCCTAGTTTTTGTTAAAAAAAACAAAAACAAAAAACAAAAACAAAAAATAAAACTTCAACATATTACAGCTATTAACTGTACATAAATCATGGACCAGTCACCATACTGGGACACATTGAGGTCATACACTGTTTTTTTGTGGATTCCTGTTTTTAAATCTCAAGTTGAGCATTTGAAAAGATCTGATCCAAACACTCAGGACAACAGAATTTTAGCAACAATCAGTCACTAGATAGCCATTCTTTATGCCATACCCAGCTTTACCACATTTTACTTTAAATGGGACCAGAACACATATTATGGTGTATTCGATAAAACTCAAAACTACCAGCTAAGATCAGAAACTCACTAAGTAAATGCCTACTGAGGTATTAAATCAAACCCAAAAGAGAAAAAAAACATCCTACACTGTCTGACTTCTTTTTATAACCAGAGAAGTCACCAACTGCTGATGATTAGAGAGAAAGCAGACTGAAAGCACCTCCGCAACGGTCTTACTTTTCAGAACCTCGGGCTATGTCTATTTTTTATATACAGTCTGTGGTTACTTGGCTGCCAGTATTGTGCATGCTGAGTCACTTTCATTGTGCTTTTTTGACTTTAATGTCAAAATGCTGCTATGATGAGGGATTTCTCTTGTGATGTGAAACTACATTCATGTCACAAGAGAAAAAGATTTTTTCTCTCCTTGCAGAGTAATCAGTGAATTAACCACATTACCCTTTCAGTTACTCATCAGTTAAATGATGAGTAAACAGTAATATCTTCAAAGTTGTTCCTGACTTTGATGCTGCACTTACCTTTCCTCTTGGAGTCCCGTCTTACGCTGCTGGGCCTGACCGCTGGTTGTAGCTCTGTCTCTGTTGACATCCTCAGGCTCCAACTGGTTTAGACTCCGCTCCGCTTGGCTCAGCTGGGATCGGCTGGGCTCCGAGGGTCCAGTTCACAGCGTCAGTGCCGGCTGTGCGTGCGTGGCCGCCGGGTGTGTGCGTGGAGGCGCCAGGTGTGTGTGTGGGCACACAGGCTCATGGGAGAGGGATGGGCTTTAGCCCTGACACAACATCCTACACACACCCACAGAGAGCTGGAGGAGAAAAGACAGGGAGAAAGAGGTTGGCGTCGGTGAGGTTGCGCTTACTCTTGGCAGGTGAGACCTAGAAAGAGTTCTCAGCAGGCATTAGAATGACTTCGTCTCTGATCTGCTTTGAGAAGATGTTGCCAATGGTAACAGACTAGAGAGACCTCCACTACACTTTCTGCTTTCTATCAATAATGTGCCTCAGCAAGAAATTTTCTTGAGAAAATGTTCTTCCTCTTGAAGCCAGGTAACCAGGAGTCAGATTTAAAAGTACTAATAATGCATTCAAACGTTTACACATGACGTAATCTGTTAGATCATTATTATGTTGGTTTTATCTTCCTATACTCCCCAAATGTTTGGCTATGACATGGGAAGTCACTAACCTAATGTCAGACAGGGTAAGAAACACAAGTGTTTTCAACAAGCAGGTGGAACCAGCAAAGTAGTATCGACAGAATATCTATACCGCTTTATTTGCAGGTAAAGCCAAGCATGAGTTCACCTCCAACATGTTGCAACAATCTCTTATTGCACAGGAAAACTCTGTTTGCACAAACTAAAGGTTTCAGGAAGAAAAATTGTTAGACCCGGTGCCTGTGATAGCAACATCTACCTGCCATACCGCATGCCGCAAAGATAGAACAGTAGAGCAGCATTGGCGCTGCTCTCGCTACTTCTATGACAATGACACAATGCTGCTGGTGAGAGGAAAGAAAAAGACTCACTGGGGATTTTATTTCTCACTTTGAGTCTGAACCAAAAGTAACAGGAAATAACAGCAGGGGAACACGGTTAACCTTGTTTACAGCTATGAACGATTTAATGACCATAAGTGGACCCATACTTGCTGAACAACAAAAGATAAAACAATTATAATTCACAACATTTGCTTTACTTCTTCATAGTTCTGCTAAAGCTTCCAAAGTGTTTTTATTAGCTTGAAAATAATATGCTCGGGTTGAAACATTGCTACAGCACCCTACAGAGCTGAACCAGGAAGTCGAAACAGTGATAGAGAATTATGACAGACAATTTGCTCCCTTTATCTTTTCTAACAGGTCAATTTTTTTTAATATTTATGCATTCTGTATCCTGACAGCAATTATCTGATATCTTAGCAATTAACTTGAGGGTTCCAGTGTTATTATTACGAGCACGAACAGAAGCTTAAACTAACAAGACCAAGGTTGTATTAATTTCTTTTTAATGCTAATTCCAGCTGCCCTTCTTAGGACTGACAGGCCCCTTTGGCCCCAGCATTTTGTATTTTTCCTGCCCATCTGCTGCTACTTATTCCTAAGTGTTGACTGGCAGTGACTACCATAACTTAGCAGCCAAAAACACTCAGATTCACACTTTAATGCTGTTGTGTGAATGCATGAAAGCACGCTCATTTACATGTGCACACAAATCCAGAATAGCTTTTTTTTCTTACTTGGAGATGGTAAAGCACAAAGACGGGCAGCTGCAAGCTGACATGCTACATAATGAATCTGACTACCTTCTGAGCTGCTCTTCCAATCTTCTTAGAATATAAGTCTTGACCTCTCTTTCCTTCTCCGTTTCCATCTAACAGTGGCCGAGTGCCGATTTAAACAAAACCAAAAGACTTGTGCTTCTTGGGGAAGAGGGAAATCTCTCTTATTCTATTCCTCCCCCTCTCCACGGTGTTTTTGTGTGAATAGGAGGCCCCTGTAAGCCTTGGGCGAGAACAGATGAATTGAGAGGCTTTTAATTTGCTGCAGACAGAACAGAACAGAGTCCATTTAATTCTGCCAGCAGAGGCCATGTCGGCAAAATGCTGACAATATTCTTTATCTGGTCCAAACACACTGGAAAAGTGTGAGTCACTCCAATTACAGGCATTATCAGCAGCGCTGTTCCACCAAATGGATGGAGAGAGAGTGAGTATGAAGAGAGAAGGGTTAGAGGGAAGAGAAACGAACAGAGTGGAAAAAAAGTGAGGGGTGAGGAAACATAGAGCGGGTGAGAAAGACAATGAGCGAGGGGTAAAAGGGGAGAGAAAAAAGCCCAAGGAAGTAAAATCAGAAAAGAAAGGATGGGGTCTGAGCAGCTTCAGCTTCAACCCTGAACATGTCCCCTGTCCGTCTCTTCTCCTTCCTTTTTTTGTTCTCTGAATTTGTTCTCCTCCTTCTAGCTGTGAAGTCTTTCATGAAGCATCTGGAGCTTGTGTTTAAAAAAAAAAAGAAGCAGTCTGTTAATCCTCAAACTGGACCAGAGACGAGGCAGTCCAGCAATTCTCACTGCACACGCACAATCTACAACCAAACGCACACACAAATAAGACCTCGTAGACAAGTTTCTGTAGTGCAACTTTGATTTCACAAACAAATTTAGACCAACTTTAAACTGTGAAATGGGTTCACAGTTTACATCCTGTCTGCAAAATTACTCCTGTAAGAGAACAACTCACTTATTTAAAGATGTTCTACCCATCCAAGCATTACAAGCAAAACAGCCACTACTTCACTGGTGAAAATGAGCAAGAAACAGGATTGTGAGACTGAAAATGAAAAATCTGCTGCAGCACAGCTCTCCAGACATATGGTTGTTTCTCTAGAGACTCGGCGAAGAGTTCTACATCTTAAGCTACCGTCCCTGGAGAGGAGAACAAGCTAATTTCTCAAAACACAGTCCATGTCTAGCTTCAGCTGTACAAATTCCCTGCCTTGAAAGCACGCACAGATAAAGTGAAGGAACGAGCAGCACCATCAAAAGCCATCGTGAACGCTGTAGTGGTGGTTTGACCTGGAATCAGCGCGCAAGCTAAATGTAGCAGCAGAGCAGGATGTGAACATGGCTTAGTGTGTCTGGATTTAGACAGCAATCTGAAGCCACGCCAGAGGAGAGGCATAGTGCAGGCAAGGAGGAGAAGGGAATGAGCAGTAAATTGGACGTCCGTAAATGGGGCGCTGCCAACAGGCGCTAGCGGGAGATGTGACGATCTGCATGTGTGTGCACGCGCTTCACTGTACTGTATGTGTGTATGACTTCATAAACAGGATGCTGCCAACAGGAGCTTAATGCCCAGAAATCATCTGCAGCTACAGGAAAGTATGCCAAGTTAGTGGAAAGAAAAAAAGAAAGGAAGAGAGAGAGAAAGGGCGTGCTCTCTCTATCCACCTCGCCTTTCTCCCACCTCTCACTCTTACAGGGTAATTGTGTTCCGTCCATCAGGCTCAGAGTTAGATTGCTGGCTCCACTCATTCGGCTCTCCTGCCATCTCAATAATGAATAATCATAAAGACCCCCTCTACACTACTCGCACACGCTGTTCTCAATACTTGTGCTCCGTCCAGCCTACGCGCACACTCACACTTTATCAGTGCTACCTTTGTATCCTGACACCATTGCACCGAGTCCTTATCAGCAGCACGCTTCTCCTCTGAGGTGTATTCGTTGATGAATAACAATGTTGGTACTAAAGGTCAACCAAGTTACATTCTGCTAGGTTTCAGATGTTTTTACAGTGAATGAACGGTGTTCGTTTTAACCATATAAAACAAACAAAATCACATGTAGTTTTAAAGACCCAAACGGCTACATACACCTTTTAAATGTCAACTGACAGAGCACACCATCAAGCCGAGGAGAGAAATAAATGTCAATAAATTTCTGTTCTGTCCAGAAAAAGTATAAAACTTAAAGATATAAAACCTACCAGTTCATGAGCCTTAGCAGATAAAAATATATAGTGTCCACTCAACTTTGGTAGTCCAAAAAGCTCAGGAAGACGAGGCGAGGAACAAAACAGTGGAGCAGAAATGAAGGAAATGAAGAGAAGGAAGGGTAAAAGATCAACTAATAGAGGTTAGAAGAGAAGGCGTGCCTATTGGTGTATGATATAAAAGGTTGTTTGCACTTCTGTAAAAAGACTGGGAGAGTGTGGGATTAAAAAAAAGAGCAAAAAACATGAGGTCTGGACTAAAGTCCAATGCTATGCAAAGATGCTGCATATCACTGCACTTTGTCCAGCATATAACAATAAAAGAAGTGTACTTTCCACAATCTAATCTCCTTTTTGATGAGGGATTTGTGCAGACAGATATAAAGCAATGATGAAAAGAAATGCAATTTCCTGATAAATTTTGTATCAGGGTAACTTCATAGATAATAATCAATAAATCATTAAATGCTTTGGACATGTAAAAGTTCATCTGGCAATGCAGAAGTAATGCCAGTGAAGTGGTTGCAGGGATAGTTGCAGAGGCATACTGCACCGTGAAATCATCTGTGAACTCCTCAATGATCAAATTCTTATCATGAAGCAACTTTGGCACTAGGATGTTTTATCAGCATGATGACATTTTTATTGATCTAAAACAAGACTGTAACCTTTAGCTGATTAATCAGTAACAGCATTAGCCGTTTTTGTACTTAGTTTTTATAGCATTATCTAGTGATGGATTTTCACATCAGGAAAATGTTCCCTTTTTGTCTCATGTAATAGAAACCAAAAATATTTTGGACTGTTGGTTTGGCAACATCACCACCTTGATACTTTGAACTATTGAAAATATGGTGAGGATATTCAATATTTTCTGACATTTTATAGGCCAACCAGAAATTCATAAATATGATGGAAATACTCTTGAGCGACAGCCTTGATCCAAAATTACCCCAATATCATCAAAAGATGTCGATTTTTAATTGCTTTTTAAAAATTAAAGCTCACTCTAGCTACTTGTGCAGCCACATATTGCATTTGTTAGCATTATCCATCCCTGGTATCATGGGTCAACGCAGTTATCACACGCTGAGAAGCAACTGTCAAAATGCATGTGATCACCGCTCACCACGTCATAATGAAGCTAAAGTATTATATAGCAGCTGCGTGGTAAAAGGGCATTTTTGACATTGATCTAAATAGCCAGTCCACCCACGCTGCACATTAGCCTAGCTGAATTTCTGAGAATTCCTTTTGGGGCTGGGGGAAGAAAAAGAAAAATTGCAATTCCAACAGCGGTTACATGACAAAAAAGAAGGCCTCAAAATTGTTACTGCAGCTGTCTAGTGGCTGAAACACCAGCCTGGAGTCCTATAAGAACAAGTGTGCCTCTAGTTCAGCAGGCAGTCAGCCAGGCCACCATTCAGCACAACAACACATTGCAAGAGACACGGGTTCTGAGCTGCTCTAGGTGCTCCACATGGCTCCCTGCCTGCATGAATGACTAGAAGGAACATTCAGTGGGGGTCTCATCAGGAAAAGGTAAACATACACACATGCACACAATCACACACACACACTTTCCCACCCACAACCTCTTGCCAAAAATAGAATACCCCACAAGATGACAGGCTCACTTGCACGTGCATATCACAATTTAACACAAAATATACACATACGGATACAAACGCGCACATCATCTTAACCTAACCTATTTACAGACACAGGGCTGTAGATATCAAAGGGTTGTGCTTTCTTTTGGGATTTCCTCCTTTCTCATGTTTTAAGGGGAAATAGATGAAAACGAATCCCGTTCTCCTTGCACCTCCCCTGTGTATGTGAGTGTGAGTGTCTCCTCTGACTTGTTAATGTGCTACATTTTAAATTGGTCCTGCTAAGCAATGTGTGTAAGACTGTCTTTTTCATGCAAAGAGGAACCAGCAGCTTTTCCGACAGACTGTGGATATGCCTTTATCACCAAACCTGCACTCTGATTCCACCTCTGTGTCTGCATGTCTGACTGACTGATCCTCTCACTGCCTCCTTCATCTCTACTCCCTTGTTCTACTACAGCAACCCACATCATTCTCAGCTTCTCTATTTACACATGCCCAAACTATTTGCTGATGTGTAAGGTTGGATTTACGGTGTGACATCGTTTAGTAATGCATCCTTTTATTTGGTTGTGCTGTGGCCTTTCTCCTATTTGTCTCTGAAGCGGTATGACTTCAGATGGCCTTCACACAGGCAGACCTGCTGGATGTTATTTCCCATTCCCAACACTAAGCAACATGTGGAAGTGGAATTGTAGCTTCATCCCTCACAGGAATGATTCAGTGATTTATGGTTGCTTGTAGTGAAAAGAAACAGGCAATTGTCAGCAATATGGAAATGGATTTTCACGAATGACGGAGCACAGTGCAAACATACACCATACCCCGTGACTACCATTTCCCTGACCCCTCAGATACAAAAAAATATATAACTTTTATTCATTTTCATGGGGTCTTTACCTATTTAATTTTATGCATCAGTGGTGGGTGAATGAATAAATAAATTGTGTACACGGAATGACAGAAGGCACAATAAAGAAGTGCATAGGAGGTTTTGCAATGGAGGTAGAGAAATGAACCATGCTTGGCTAAATACTGGCATAATTTAGAGTTTGGCCCGTTGCAGTCAGAATATCCCCAGCAGCTCTAAAGCCAGAGGTCACTCTTTTTTTCTACAAAACCATCATCACTGCATTCTGGTGCTGGCCTGGTAAAAGTGTCTACTCAATATGATTTAGATCCCTTACAGCCCCTCTGGACGCCCATCAGCAGAGCCTAAAGTGAGTGATGGATTTGCTACATATGTGGAGTGGAAGAGAAGAGAGGAGGATTCTGGTGCATAAAAATAGAGCCAGAGCCTGCTGGAGCACAAGAGTAAGACTTAATGAGGGATGCAATCATCAATTATTCAAAACACTTAATCATGGTGTCGCACGGTGCTGTTGCACAAACACATGTACACACACACACACACACACACACACACACACACACACACACACACGGACATACCACAGGCTTGTCAAACTGTGCCTCTAAAGGCAGACATTGAGAGAGAGATTGATGGATGTAAAGGGGAATACAGACATGGGATTACTGTTGCTTTATTGTGTATGTGGACATTTTCTCCTACAAATATTACACAATAAAAAAATAGGATGAAACCTCTCCCACTGCTTATATACAAGTTTTATTATAATGACAATTATCTCTTTAGATATAATCAATAAATTGGTCTTAGTACTGTAATTGATTCAATATATTAGTTATAATGTATTAGCTACTAAAAATCTGCTGTAGTACCAGCAAGTGCCAGTAGCTGGAGACTCTTACTCTGACATGAAAAGAAAAAACTTATCTGACTGCACTCCAGTTGAGCTATTTGAAGGAAAACATCTATAATGCTAATAGAAGCCACAGCTGAATATATAAGTTGCAGATGTCTATGGGGGATTATTTTGCAGATGCCCGCGCAGAGTCAGTCGGACCAGTTGGACCAGTGGATACCTGCTGATGTGTAAACTGTAACAATCCTGTCAGAAAACTGAGAGCTTATGTTGCAAATGTTCACATCAACTTTGCCTTAATTTCACCCATTTCCAACACTTACCATTACCAGCACAATAATGTGATGAACTACCAGAGACATTGGCCCGCTTTGTCTATGAATACATTTCAATGGAATACTGGAAAAAACTGACTGACAAAGGTTGTGCGATATTATTTGTGGACATCTGTTGGATCTGAACAGCTGTCTCCAGCAGCTGTACTGACATTAACTATGATAAACAAAGCACGATCCCATCTTGCAGATACCGTATGCATATTTTATATTAACAGTTAAAACTATTTGATGTGAAGCCATGAGGAGAATACAACTTGAGCACTTCATCACCATTAATAGATTAAAAATGGTTCTGACTGTAATTGTTAGATATGGCCAACAAATCTAGTCAGATCTAATTTATATCCTCCACTGAAGCCATAAAGTTGTGTAGCCATTTGATTTGATGTCATTTTTTTCTTGTTCAAACTATGGAAATTGCAGACATTTTGCATACTCTGTTCAGAGGCACCTGCCAGCTGGTTGATTTAACATTAACCTAGCTTACCCCTGCTACATGCTGCTCATCTCTCTAGGTATTTCAATCGAGTTGACTGAAGTACAGTAAGAGATTTTCAAGTTTGATTTATGCATCCATAGCCACTTTACAGGTTTTCAATAACATCAACAACACACAGACTCCAGACAGATTAAACAGTAAGTAAATGATTGCTATTATAGTGTTAGATGCTTGAGAAATTAGCACATGTAAAGAAGTAATTTTGATACATTTTGAACAGTGCTCCTGGTTGGCACTGGTCTGATCCATGATGCTACAATATGCAACTTAAAGGAGTAACTAATCTGCTAGTAAGTATCCAAGTATCGATTGTTTTTTAATAACCCAACAGGAAGCTGGAGCTACTGCGATGGACTGCAAAGAACCAAAAACACATCGGGCATGGTCATAATTAATGTGGATCATTACAGTATTTTCATATGCCCAGTAGTGGTACTCTTTGTAGCATCTCACGAGGATGTTTTAGTTCTTGTAGGTGTAAAATCCCAAAGTTCTGCCTAATCTCTCTACTTGCTTTTGAGTCAGAAAGGAAAGACAGGATACAGAGAAGGGAAAGAACTAGATGTTTGCAGAGCAGAGAAAGTAGAGACTAAAAGAAGCTAAGAATGCTTCAGGCTAGACCTTCAAAAGTGACATCCCAAAACTTCTTCAACTGCAAGCCGCTGGCGAGCCTTAACTCAACAGCTCACTGCCTGCAATTCGTACCAAGACACACATCTGGAGAATTTTACGAATATCTATGTCAGTCAATCTGTCAGAGCAGAGCAGCAGGAACAGATTCTCCACCTCTGGTCTCTGAGGCCAGTTAGTGCGCTGAGGGAATGCCTAGGTTGAACCCCAGGAAGAAATTCCCAAGGGGGTAGAAACGCATCTCCCACCTAGCACTCCCCTGTGCTACCTTGTACCGCTAATGGCCATCAGTCAGTTACAGCTCCTGCCTCCTGCCCGTGTGTCTAATCGCCCACGCACACTGTCACAGTCGCCTGCCCTTCCAGTTAATACAGACAGCCAAACAAAATCAATCTTAACCGAGCGTCCGTGTTTGATAAGGCCTTGTTGTTTTTTATGGACTCTGACAACATGATCTGCTCCCACCCACTTCACATGGGAGTAACAGCTCCAAATCTAGCACAGCAGGTTGGCTATTTAATACTTTCATATCTTACAGTTGTTATGTACTTTCTGGAGATCCATCCATCTTTCTTTCACAAAGACAGACATGCACATGGCACACCAAGCCCAGATAAAGAATACAGCATCCACTGATGTCATCAGCCTGAAAGTGAATCACAGCAGGATTGTCATAGTCAGGACACAATTTGCATAATTTCCTTCTTTGAATTCCCAACTCTTTTGAACTTGTGGGCAACCATTTCCAGCCAAACACACACACAAGTACACAACTATGACAACGTGCAAAAATCTCTGTGAAAGTTTCCTGGAGGTGAAAACTTTCTGCCAGCTCTTGAAATAGCCCCTTTTAGCACCCCGTGGTCTATTGGACTGCTGGGCTGTCTGAACACTCACAGAGCGGAGGGGCTATTGGCATTCACTTCCCCACGGGGCTCGGAGTCGATACAAAGCTCTTAAAACTCAGAAAATGCTGTGTGTGTTTCTGAGAGTGAGTGTTTGTATATGTGTATATGAGACCGAAAACAGAAGAAAGAAGGAAGGGATGTTAACATTCATGTAAAAGTCATGCAAAAGAAGCCGTGCAATAGTTAAAGACAGATGTTCAGCTACACACACAGACAGTATCGGTGCGAAACATCCATGCTTGCTTCTGTATGTGCAACCATTTTCACACAAACACTTTGATGTCCTTTTTCACTTGAAGCACACAACAAGAGACGGACTACTTCCGATGAATTCTCACTATCTACAAGACTCCATTCAGTTTAGATGATGGTGCTACCAGGGTAGCAGGTAGAAGAGAATAGAGGAAGCAGTACACACGACACCCACCGAGTGATTTCACAGTTGTTCTCATACTGGTAGAACTGGGCATAATCTGATATCACACAGGCTTTATACCAATATAGCTGACAGGCTAAAAGACGACTGATGTCCGATCCAAATGCATCGGGCGTTTGCATTCTCACACGTTTCTCTGTCACGTCTTGGTAAACATCTAGAAAAGTTCAGGTCTGCAAGTGCACGTGTGAAAATGGCTTATGTGTATGTGGCACAGGTAATGATTGTGTGCTTAAACAGAGCTCCACCCCACTGGGCCTCAGCCTCTTAGTGTCATCCATCATGGTGATGCTGCTAATGATACCAATACATACACCAGCACAGAGGGAAGAGGTGGAAGGAAAGCAAAAAGGGGGGGGGGGGGGGGGGGGGGGGGGGCAGGGAGAAAAGAAGAAGAGAGTAAAAATGGTGATGCAAAAGGTAAAGGAACAACAAGAATTCTAATATTATTATTTTTATGTCAGTTGGGTTACATAAAGATCATTGTCACGCAAATAAAGCGAATTTTAATTTACATTTGCATTTGAGAGGGAAGGCTGAAGAGGAGGAGGAGGGAGAGGAGAGAGAGAGTGCTGGTAGAGAAGAGGCAACCAGCATGAAGAGGGAAGGAAATGTGCTGTCACAGGCTGAGAAGTGGAAGATAATCTGTGTGACTGGAATAGGCAATCTGATTCTCCCTTTCCTCCTCCTTGCTCTCTTTCTCTCTGAAACACACACTAAAACACAAACACACACAGTGTATACACAACACTGCCCGCTGCCAAACTCACAGAAAAGCTGAGGCTGACTGTGTGCCCTGCATGAGCTCCATTGCATCTGTGTGGATTAATATCACAGCCAGTAGATTCTACTTCAGGAATAAGACACATAAAATTAATTGTAGCATTTGCTTCTATTATGAGAGAATAAAATTTGAATGGAAACGTGAAGAAGAAATATTCTTATTTTTAGGATTTTTGCACCCTGAAAATACTACCAGTGCTAGATTGGACTTTTTTAATGTCTCACTGAATTTATGTGGTTAAACAGGAAAGAACACCTACATTCATAAATGTCTCAAAATGTCACATTTAAGTCTTACAACGGCAGAGCTACTGAACAAGAAATTAATGTTGGAGTAGTGCATTTGAAAGAACAAAAAGATAACCACTCAAGGATTTCTTTGACTTGCTGGAATACAAATGTGATTATTTGATCAGTTAAAAGGCTTTTTTTTTTTGTTTAATTCTACTACATTCTTAAAAAGGTCTCTCAAATCATCACAAATGTTTAAATATTTAAAGTTATATAAGCATCATAATACTAAAAATTTGGTTTTACAGTATTTAAATAAATACATGCATCTATTGTGCATGGAAATCCCCTCCATAGCATCATAACAGTATATTTTTTAGGTCAATTTTGATTGAAAATTTGTATTTTCCAAACCACCTCGACTACCTCACTCAGAATTCAGCTAGATTAGTCATGAGAGAGGCTGTGAGGAAAAAGGCTGGAGTATTTCTTTCTTCCTTCTCATCTCACTCCCAAGACACGTTGTCCTCTTCACTTCCAGGAGCAGGATGAAGGCCAGCGGGGGTTTTAAATTAGCCTATCAGATGCCTCCACCAGCTAAAGGAGAATTCTGAATATACTAATAGATAGGAGATTAAGATATGTAGCTTGGGGCACAGCCACATCTCCACACACATTTATATTTTACAGACACACACACACACACATTCATATACTCGCAGACATACACTAAAACCTTTTTATTCAATGATTACAGAGGACAAAATGATCATTTCAGATCTCAAGAGCAGAGGCAGCTTTTCAGAATGTTACGGTGTCTTTGATAAGGATATGGGTAATGATGAGGATTATTTCTTATGTGAAGCTGGACGAGAAAAAGAGATAAAAAAGATGCAGATGTGAGTATGTATAATGATATACAGAGAGCATAGAGAGAGGCTCACTAGATTACACAGTACTATCTGCTCCAGGCAGAAAGCACAGGTGAGGAAATCCCTCCTTTTTTTCGCTCCTTCCTCTTATGTCCTCCATCTTTCCCTCAGCCCTATTCCCGTTATCGCAGCTGTACACAAACAGGTACAGCTCCCCTGACCCGGCAACACCCCCTAAATCTCCCTGTCCTCGATCTGCTTTAACAATCTACCCATGAAAAATATCATTCCTCCCTCTTCTTTGTCTTCTCCTCTGTGTTTCCCTGTGTGTCTGATTGCTCATCTTTCTTCATTGCTCTGCCTGCCTCTCTCCCAGGGCTTGCCATCTGTACAGTAACAGGTGTGCTGTGTATGTGACTGATGTGTTTGTTACCTGTAGCACTGCCTGCAGCCACAGCCTGCATGGAGAATAGCTGCTTCTATCTGACCTACTAGGTAATGCTCTGCTCTCTTTTCACTAATCCTCCTCCCGTGACTCCTTCGGATGGCGACAGAGTAAAGAGAAGAGTAGGAGACGAGTGCGTAATGAGTTAAAGAAGCAACGGCAAGCTGTTGTGTATTTGCATACGCATTTCAATGAGGCTTACCAGTTGTGCTGTGGCAGTGTGTTCACCGTAGTAGAGTTTGGGTAATTAGTCCCACCAGTCTGTGGGTGTGCATGTACATGTGAGCACATATGGGTGTGTTTGTGTGGTGTGGTCTCATTAGTCACACAGGTGAGTGATTAAATGCTCTGCAACACCTGGAATTGTTCCTCGTTTCTTCCTTCCCTCCCTATTCTGCTGTTGTCTTAATTTACAGCAACACCCTTGGGAATCTTCCTGCCCCGGTCAAAAAGCACACTTGAGAATGGCTCCACAAACTTAACGACAAACACGTCAATGCTTAAGCCATCCGATGAGGTGTGGCTGTTTCAGTATGAGGTGTTTCAATAATTGCCACAGTCTTAATCGTCCATAAAGAAATCATCCATTTATATAGTCCAGATCACCACTTGAAAAATGGCAAAAAAAAAATCATATTTTGAATGGTTGGATCTTCACAAGGTTCCAAGTAGAGCTTCAACATGCAACAAGAAGAAATGGGAGTGAGACAAAACATTTTTTTGAGCTTGCAGTTTATTGAAAATAACACTTAAACTGAAACAGACCGTTTTACAGCTGATCAAAAGTTTAGGACCACATGCCTTTAAAAGGCCAAATCTGTGCAAAAATGTGGACTCATTGTCATTTCCTGTCAGATAGTCATACTGTCATGATGTTTTGATGGCATAGGTAAAAAAGCTTTCCCATTCTAAATGTGGTTGGGTTGTTGAACTGAATAAGCAGGGTGTCTACAGTAAGACAGTTATTTGGAATTTCTTAAATGATCCTAAGTGTTTTGGAACAAAGAAGTCAAGTGGAGGACCCAAAAAAATTTCACCAGCACTGAGCCGGAGGATCCAATTAGCTGTCTGTCAAGACACTGGACGATCCTCGACCCAAATTAAGGCTGACTGTAGCCCCATAACCATCAGACGCCATCTGAGACTGAAGGGCTTCAAAAAAAAAATTTAAATTAAAATTAAAAAATTAAAAAAAAACTCTTCAAAGCCCTCGTCCCTTTGAACACCACAGAACTGACGGTTTGAACTTTCTTCCAGCTTTCAATGTCCCATGTTTGGTGCTCTTTTGCAAAGTTTTATTCTCTGATGAGAAAAGAATTTAACATTGATGAACCTGATGGTTTCCAACGTTACTAAAATGACAAGGAAATCCCACCTGAGATGTTTTCTATGCGCCACAGTGGTCCCCAGACATAATGGTCTGGGGTGCTTTTTCCTTCAGTGGAACAATGGAGCTTCAAGAAGTGCGGAGGCATCAAACAGCTGCTGGCTATGTCCAGAGGTTGCAGAGAGCATCCCTCATGACTGAGGGCCCTCGTCTGTGTGGTAACGATTGGTGATCTAAATCCACTTGAGAACCTTTGGGGATGGATGGCAAGGGAAGTTTACAAAAATGGACAACAGTTCCAGAGAGTAGATGTCCTTTGTGCCGTCTTCACCACTTGGAGAAATGTTCCTACTCACCCCGTGGAAATGCTTACATCAAGCATGGCGCAACAGATTATTGAAGTGATCAACAATAAAGGTGGAGCTACTCATTACTGAGTTCATGTCTGGAACTTTGATTTCTGTGTTGGTGGGGTTATGGGGTTTTTTTTGGACATGTGGTCTTAAACTTTTGATCAGCTGTAAAACAGCCTGTTTCAGTTTAAGCGTTGTTTTCAATAAATTGCATGCTCAATGCTTAAAAAAATGTTTCGTCTCACTCCCATTTCTTTTTGTTGCATGTTGAAGCTCTACTTGGAACCTTGTTAAGATCCAACCATGCAAAATTAATTTTTTTGCCTTTTTTTAAGTGTTCTTAAACTTTTGATCGGGACTGTCTTAAACAATACCGTGTAAACAGTGTCGTTTTTATAAGAATTTGTTTTCACAAGTGTGGAATACAGCTGTAGAAATGAAATCATATTTTAACCAATCTGTAATAATGTCCATCTATCCTTTAAAGTTTGGTACTTTAAAATGATACTCTACAGGAACTGACTCAGTTTTCGAGCCAACTTCATGTGGCCAGTAAATTTCACTTTTACATTGGCTTTATATATTTATATCAGCTACCGTGATATCACCCACTGATTTCTGAAGGGTTGAAATAAATGTTTCAACTATTTCTATCTTGGTGGCATAAAAGCAGAAGTGATAACGAAGGATGGCTCTGACTGTGAGGTTATCCAACACCGAAGTTGTTTTGTTACCGTTTGTGCTTCTTCACTGCAACATTGTACTCAAATCGCTTTAGTGTTTAGCTCAGTAATTTGCTGAACTTCAGCTGTTTCAACCCCCCCCCCAAAAAATAAAAAAAAGAAGAAGTGCTTTCACTTTTCTTTTAGGCTGCTGGAGTGATGTAATATAAACTTAGTTTGCAGCGGAAGCTTTAATTAATGCCCACGGTGAGCTCAAGGGTTCTCTAATAAATGTTCTCATCACTTCCATAATTTATTAGCTGCCTATTTTATACAGTCCAGCAGCGCTCAATAAGTGTGGCTCTGATTCAGTTCCTATTTGCAACACATGTGAACTCTTTTGTAATTTGTATCATAATCAAATGACAAATAACTATGGCAACAGTGAATGATCATTTTTTAAAAATGATTGTGTCTGTGAGAACATTTTTACACGTGATATAAGAAGCTCCCCAGAACTTAAAACTGGGTCATCCTAGTTACTTCTTGGTTCATTAGCCCTGTGTTACCACAGCCTTTAAAATAATGTGATAGTATTTAAGACTTAATCCAAGCTGAAGGTGTTACAGATTACTGTATGCCTTTTATGAAAAACAGGCTTTGGGCTATTCATGCATGAAATCAACATATTAAAATATCACTGTGTTAGATGATCTGGTGGAAGGTTTTAAGAAGCAGCATACACATTAAGTTGGAAAAATTGGGTAAAAGCAGCTGTGATTAGAGAGAAGGTGAAGGATCAGGAAGGAGTCCTTCAGGATATTGATGGGGTTATGGATACTGGATCATACTCTCAGCCTTACGTCCCGAAATTCTATTGGAGCACCAGAGAACCAGAGCACACGATCAGCTCTACACCTAAGATTTATTCTCATATGAACTTTGGAGAATTATGGGATATATTGTTTATGTGACTGAGTTCTCCGAGTAACCGTCAAAATGGAAGGACACATTCACTTCAATTTTATACAGCGCCAAATCACAACAACAGTCGCCCCAAGGTGCTTTATATTGTAAGGTAGACCCTAAAATAATGGACTGATTCTTATATAGAGCTTTTCTACTCTCCCGGAGTACTCAAAGTGCTCTATACAACATGCTACATTCACCCAATCACACAAGCACTGTTTTCTAAAGTTCTTAGTGCTTCTTAAACTACCATTCATACACATTCATACTCCGATGGACGCATCAGAGAGCAATTTGGGGTTAGTATGTTACCCAAGGATACTTGGGATGCAAACTGGAGGACCCAGGGATCGAATCACTAACCTTCCAATCAGTAGATGACCTGCTCTACCTCCTGAGCTACAGCCACCACCAATAATACATACAGAGAAAAACCCAACAATCATGTGGCCCTCTATGAGCAAGCACTTTGGCGACAGTGGGAAGGAAAAACTCCCCTTTAACATGAAGAAACCTCTGGCAGAAACAGGCTCAGGGAGGGGTGGCCATCTGCTGTGACCGGTTGGGATGAAAAAAAATGATGCTACTTTGCTAGGAGTGAATGTACCAGACCTTTACCTGTCTCTTAGACACTGGCACAAGACCTAACACAGACCTTATACTAGGGAGTGGGCAGATTACAGACCTGTTCATCTCTGAAGATCTGTGTTTTTGAACCACTGTTGTGCGACGCCTAGAAAAGTTCCGGATTACGCACACGTGTGAAAACAGCTTAAGTCGATGTAGGATGAAACATGTTGAACAGAAGATCACAAAAGGAGAAACCACACAGACAGTCATTTAATATACCATGCAGGGATCCACAGCAGCAGGAAAAGAAGTCACATGGCCAGTTGTATGTGGCTGCTCTGATATTATTATTGCACAAGTGTCCCTGAGGGCTGAGGTGTGATAGATGTCAGCGGTGTATGTAATAAATTGCAGGGGTCAATCCACTCTGGTGAAGAGGTCCGCACTCATGGAAGGCCACCTGATAGACAATACAGGTTTCAAATATTCCCTTCAGAACACATTTCCATTCATTCCTCTGGCCTGTGTTCATCAGACAAGGGATCATTAAATTGTTCCCTCAAGAGAGCTGTCATCCAAGGCAATGTGAGGGGATCACGGTAAGAACTCATTTGAGGGGCGATTTACACCAAAGGCCAAGGTAAGCGTCTGTTTTCTCTAGGTGACCACAGTCTCCAGAGAGAAGGGAAAGAGAAGGATGAGACTGTAGACTCATCACCGACTCTAAAACCCATGTTGTGCTTTATGAAGTATGAAGCAGTAAAATAGCCCTTCCATTCTTGGTCTGCCAGCTTACATTTATAACATGGCACAAGAAAGTATAAGAAAGAAAGATAAATGAAGAAATCTGTTTATAAGTACAATCTATTCTACAGTACCAGTGCTATTACCAGCTGGCACAGAAGACTGGGGCAATGTGAAGCTGCCAAGTGCAGGAAAAATCATGTGTGCTTTTGTTAATGACAGAAAACCACACACCAAATATGGTGGCACACTCATTCTCGAACAAATTAACAACTTCTAAATGAGTCTCTGTCAAATATTCCTGTCAGGTCCCACCACGGCTGGCATGGCTGTGTGATTGAAACCATCACCTTTACGGTGCGAGTTTTATGAGCTCACGTGTGCATATAAATACACACAGTCACACACTGTGAACTTGACCTCAAGGCTGAATGGGTGGTCTTTTAACATCCTCATTACCAAAAATTACTTATCATACTCACCAGCCATCAGCTTCTATTGACAGAGAAGTTATTATCTATAAGCATATCCAGCTAATTGAAGGCTTCCTATCTAAATGCTCATACTGAGAATGGATGCAGGGGGGGAGTATGTGTAAAAATGAGCAGGAGAGTGAGATAGATGGAAAGAAGGGTCATGGCCTAGGGGTAAGGGAGCCATGAAATGCACCATTATATTGATATATATATATATATATATATATATATGGGTGTGTCTGTGTGTATGTGTCCACCAGTCCAGTCAAGTGTGTCTCTCTGATAGATGCTCAGTTCAATTCGATCAAGAAGCACAAATGACCTGTGAGCAGGTGATTGAATCCTCCATTCGTCCTTAAAGAGGGTCCCTGACACAGGCACGCACACACACACATACACGGTTGCAGCATCACTAAATCTGCTAAATTCACTTTCGGTGCATATTTACTGCTAATACTTATTCACTGGATCTTACATCCAAGTCCAATGCTTGGTTCGTTTGCCGAAGACACTTTTTAAATTGACAGTGGATATGCTGAGTATCTGTTAGATAAACAGATTGGCAGTCCCACTAATTCCTCTGAAAGTAAACACCTAAATCTGTAGTTCTATACACCTTTAAGCAGCTTTTGCTTTACCGATTTGATTTACTGGTCACACACATAAAAACTATGCCAGTTCATATAAAGCACTACCAACCCACTAGTTCACACAAGATGTTCTTTCCCTGAGTTCAGTGTGAAATTGAAAAGCCAATACCCAGCCAAGGAAATACTTGTTTTTCTCAGCAGACCAGTAAATACTGGACTTAAATTGCACAGGTGGAGGGGAGACTCAAATGGGGTGCCCATAGTGCTCTGTTTCTGTTGGAAAAGAATGCAACTGTTTACTGACTGCCAGTGGCTTGGCCATAAGAAGTTAATATAATATCAAAGCTCCTCCCGTCAGACTTTTTTTAGGGTCTCCTGGCTTGCAGTTTTTTAAAACTGCTTTATGGAGAATTAAATTCTTTTAGCTTTCATAAATTAAGAATGCATCTTTGTTTTCATTTATTGTATGCTTGTAATGAATTTGCACACAGTCACTAATACTAAACCACAGCTTATTCAAAAGCACAAAGCCATACTAACTGGCTATAAGCTGATTTGAGCTGTAAATTTCAGCAGTCAAGTGAGGACTGCGTCATTTCATCTCTAATGTGTATTTATGTGTCTGTGGGTCAAATCCTCTTACACGAATGCCTGTAAACAACATTTAAAAGTGGATAAAGTGCAAATTGTGGTATTGGAGGGATAATGTTTAGTCATTAGAAAGGGGGCTGATGTTCCACGTACAAGGGAATTAGCAGCTTTATAGATCATAATAAAAGTAATAAATCTTATGTACAGGATACTTTTTGGGGTACTTAAAGACACAAATAAAGATTAAGGTGTAAACATGCATTACTGCATTGTTTGTGAACTATAAATTATACCTACTGAACATAATATAATAGTGACAATGCTGCAACTATAAAAAGTATACTTTACTGATTTTTTTTTTGTGTGTGTGTGTGTGTGCCAATACTGTCTGACAATATCACTGTTCGCTCTAGTTAAAGTTTATAGTTGTGCTGTGATTGGGGATATATTTACATGTAAAGTGATCACTCACAGAGATGGAACAAAACATCTCTTACTTATTTCTCTCCCACAGTGCACAGATTACAGTCTGGGTGCTGCTTGCTGGTCTGTCCAGTCAACATTAAATCTGCTTTGATACAGTGGTGTAAAGCAAAGGTGATATACTTGAATAAAATAACATAGTATGGCTCAGAAGCCAGACACTGACCAGTCTTTAACATTCTTAGCTTTCTACACTACAGTTTCATAAACTGTGTGTTTTAAACTCCCTCAAAATATGTACATGAGGTTCAAATCTGTGCCTTTTTTTCTTGAGCTATTACATTGGGTTTCAGCAGTACTTAAGATCTTCATACTGTTAAAAGGTCAACTTCCAGTTCAATTTAAATCTTCATACAGATGAGGATCATCCCCTGAAAAGCTCTTTTTGTTTACTGTTATTGTGGCAAATCAAATCTATCTTTTATTTATCTGGTTAAAGTACGTTATTCCCAAAGACCTGGTCTTTCATAAATGTTCCACGTCAGTTTGACGATAAGCTGTTCTTTTTAGAACAGCAAGGGCTTTTTTATTGCACGCCAGCCCTGCGGGTCAAATTTTATGTAATCCAATTGCAAATTAGGGGTGAGAAACTGTCAAAAAGATCATATGAAAATCTTTTGGGATAGAGGACAGATGTAATTGTGTCACAACTACTCAAGCCTTTGCTTAGCGTTTGTTAAGTACGAAAGTTTAGTCTTATTTACATGAGGCAGGACTGTAAGGTTACCCACCCTTACTGCAGATCCATGTATTTTGATACCAACAACTGTAATATTTACAGTCAGTCAACAAAACTGCACTACTAAATCTGCCAAACGTCCTTACAAGGGAATGGTTTCTTCCAAATATGTTGGAGATCTTTAGATCTGAGCATAATAACACTACACACACCACACATCCTTGACCTCTGATCGGGATTCCTGATTCTTATGATTTAGATTTGAAGGTGCAAAAACTGCACAGGTGAACTTATTTTTCCAAATGTATGAAATGTCATTTTTAGTTACTTAAATAATTCAAATCAATTCAAAATATCTATTTTTAAACGTCATTTGTTTGATCAGATGAAATGTTTGCTTGTCTATGTTTTTAATCTGTCTAAAATAAAGATTTCCACTTACTATTTTTACATGACTGCTCAATTTTTTTTCCAATCTTTCTGGAACATTTTATCTATTTGGATTCACATTTAAACTGAAGAAATTCTGACTGAGCGGCAAAGAAGAACTGATTAATTAGCACCACTGGGTTAGCGTCCGTGGGTGGTGCCAAGTGTGATATCTCAAAAAAATAAAAGATTTCTACATTATCGAGCTCCGCTTTCTTTTTGCAATAAAATATAAACTGCCTTTTACAGCCTCAGTGATATGCATGCTGCAAATCTCCAAAACTCGAAGCCACCAAGACAATCCTAATGACATGGCAAACCTTAAGGGCCTAAGAGTAGCCACACGCTATGATTCTGTCACATGATGCCCTATTTCAGTTCAAGTCATTATAATGAACTACAGTAGTATGCAAAGATCAACACAAGAAAAAGCAGCATAAAACATGCAGTGATTCTTTGCGATCATTATTGGCACAATATACCCTCTACTGACACGAGTATTGTTTTAAATTTACCCTACTTCTTTAGTTATACTCTGGTTGCACCCCCCACTCTGTGCGTGTGTGTGTGTGCGTATGCGCGTGTGCCTGGTTGATGAGCAAAAAGAAAAGCAGCATGCATGGATTAAATTGGGATTTGTTATGGTGAAGTGGGGGCTTAGTGGGTTCAGTTTTGGAACTGGTGCATGCGTGCTCAGGAATCAAGGCAAAAATATTTCTAAAAAAAAGAAAAAAACCATACATTTAAATCAGATCTAATTAATAGATGTTAAAGAGCAGGCCTCTGATAGAAATCAGCCGCTGTATGGTCTGATCTGCTCTGAATGTGGCAGTGAGTATAAGAGACGGCTGATTATAAAATCTTTCTATAAGTTCACTCTCCCGTGCGGCTCCCAGTTAGCTTAATCTAACAGTCTGTCTCAAAATAGGCCACATTTTGTTAAATGTATATAGCCAATGTTACAAAAATAAGCATTTTACATCTTACAGACAGTTATTAACCCTTTTACTCATAGTGGTCACTACAGTGGATAGCTGTTTTCTTGTATTTGTGTCAGTGTTGATGGTATACTTGCACATAAACCACTACATTGGACACTGATGTGTCACTCCATACCCTGTCACCCACTGGTCAGCCAGTGTTGTCCACTTAAGTAGACATGTAAAAAACTCTTTGAAAAATACATGGTTGAAAAATGAAGCTCCAAAATCTTTTTTTCATGCATAGAGATGAATAAAAATATTTAAGAAAAAAATAAAGATTGAGGTTGTCATAATTCATACATGAAAGGGTTAAACACAAACATATTTAAGTCACATTCTGACCTATTTCACTCCCTACCTTTCCATCCATCCATCCATTCACTCCGTTCAACTGACATAAAAGAGGCAGAACTAGCTTAACGGGGCGACCGTGGCTCAGGGGGTTGGGAATCGCATCTGTAACCGGAAGGTCGCCGGTTCGATCCCTGGGCTCTCTGTCCTGGTCGTTGTGTCCTTGGGCAAGACACTTTACCCTACTTGCCTACTGGTGTTGGCCAGAGGGACCGATGGTGCGATATGGCAGCCTCGCTTCTGTCAGCCTGCCCCAGGGCAGCTGTGGCTACAACTGTAGCTGCCTCCACCAGTGTGTGAATGAATAGTGGCATTGTAAAGCGCTTTGGGTGCCTTGAAAAGCGCTATATAAATGCAATCCATTATTATTATTTAGAGAAACCACCTGAGAGCACGAAGGCAAATCCTGCAAAATATCCCATAACTGCAATTTGCAACATTTTCACTCTACATTTGCAATTAACCTAAGGTTGTAACACTTAATTTTATTTTTGTACACAAGGTCAACATTGCAAACCCCTCAAACAACTTTTTTTCATTACAAAATGAAAAAGTAACCGATAGCACATTTTCTACAAGTCTGTTTGTTCTTAGATGTACAAGTTGTTGATGAGTCAGCACAGAGGATAAACCGTTAAAGCTATGCAATTAAATGACCACTCACAGCTCTGCAGAATCATTTACACTAGTAAGCTTCACCTTAACCTCCTCTGAGCTTCTTTTCTTTGATGCTTCAGTTGATTTTTTTTCATGAATAAACATTTTGTCTGTTATCATGATTTTTTTTATGAGTTTTCCTATTGAGTAGTATCTACAAACTGAAACGATTTTTGCAAAAGATTGGCTATAAGTACAACACATAAGTGAGAAAAAGACATAAAAAAAAACACTGGAGCAGTTTTCCTGCTGTGAAATTAATACTGTATGCAAAATCCAAATCCAATTTTGATCATTTTTATGCCTCCACTTGAACTGAAACTGAACCTGGTTTATGGGTTGAGCAGATTTCATGATCCATGAAACTAGATAAGACTCCATTCAGTGTTTACAAATGTGTTTTTGTGAAGCTGAAGTGCTGAGCTCCATGAGCTGAAGCAGGAGGTGCATGTGTGGCACGCATGAGTATATGCTAGTGTGGCAGCATACTTCAGTTTTAGCTCTGCAGGCTGAACGCAGGAGCATCTGGGCACCCACCCTCTCCTCTAAGCCCAGCAAGCACTATATGAGCCAGGCACCAGGTGCTCCAGGGAAGCAGCCAGTGCTATGGTTCCAACCCAGAAACAACTCTTCTGTCCTAGACACAGATGCCAGACTCTACCTCCCATTTCATCTACTTAGAACAGATGTTTAGCACGCAAAGCAATCCTAACATGTCCTACGAGGAATTTAATTAGGTTACCAGCACTTTGTCTTTCAGACAGGGTCAGACAGGATATAGCACCTTTACATGACTGGTACACAGCTTCCTGCTTTAATAAGTAAACATGCTATGAAACATCACTGTGAATTTCATGGAGGAGACGGTGTATGATGATGGATATTGAATTACGCCTAATCTTTACAAACACCAACAGTAAGAGAGAAACAAAGAAGAGAATCATGGGACGGTTAAAAATTCATTAGTGAGCAGCAACAGAAAAGCGCAGATGGAGAGAAATCATGAGAAGGGAAAAGAGAGAAAGAAATAGGAGGAGAAATACAAAGAGGCAATTCTCTGAGGAAAACATCTTTCCACTCCTGTCTTTGTCTATTTCTTTCTCTAACTTTGTTGCAGTCTCCCAGTGAGTGTGGAAGTCAGTGGAGCCGATCCACAGGGAAGAGTCACTTGCAACCCCCCTCAGCAAATCTAAGGGCCCACTCCCATGCTCCCTTCACACCATAGACGCATTCATTATCTATTGTATTCTTTGAATAAAGAATATTGTACAAAACGAGGCATCTCTGCTCCTTTGTATATGCCTGAGTAAAAGGCAAAGCATCGCAAATTAAAATGTAATTTGCGATGCTTTGTTTGTTGTGCTCTCTCCAGCACCTAAAATGTCATAAGGCGCATGTAATACTGCTGGGGTCTGCTGAGGCATAGAGCACCGTACATCACTGCTGTGTGTGTGTGTGTGTGTGTGTGTGTGTGTGTGTGTGTGTGTGTGTGTGTGTGTGTGTGTGTGGTTTGAGGGAAGGGGGTGGTCAGGGATCTTGACTTCTGTGGAAATTAGAATGTAAGGCGCTGAATTAATTGAAGTGTTAATGTGCTGTGACTTCAGTCTGTGTGTGTGCCCGCGCCCCCATGTGTATGTGTGTCTTCACCTCCTGAAAATGCCTCCTATAAAGTGCTTTTGTTTGCTGTTAAAACTCATTAACAACGTGAACACCTTTGTGATTTTACCCCAAAGTGGCACTCGCTGGAAAAAGAAAAGGAGGACCGATGTGTAAATCAAGGACGGGGGGGGGGGGGGGGGGGATTCAATGTGATAATGATGCTGAGAAATGCTAATGTCGATGTGAATGTAAGCAGGGAAAAAAGAGGAACTCAAGAGCCTTAGTTCCATAATCAGCATCTTATCTGAAACAAGAGGATCCCTGAAGCTATGCTACAGAAAGAGAATGATGGAGGGAGAGAGAGGGAAGGAGAAATAATGAAATACAGACTGAGAGATAGGGTAGACCCTGAACAGGGCAGGGATGCAAAATCAAAAACAGATTAAGAAAGGACGAAGTAATGATAAAGAAAGGGTTAAAAAGGACTTGATAAGATTCACCAAAAAGGTTAATAGCATGGTTGTTCAGTTTTTTTGAAGCAGAATATGTTTTGTTGGTCTGTAGGAGTGACTCTGTGGTTCATCCTGGACTACAAACTTTCCTTGTGCACTTTAAAACAGGTCAGTTTTACAAAGAAAATGTGTCTTTGTTTCCCCACAGCAAGCTATTGGTGTGAAAAAACCTCTAAGCTTACAGATATGCATTATCCCAACTGACCTGTAACAGGTACGATCCAACCCATACAAGTAAAAAGCGGAAATAACAGACAGCATTCTTTTTTCCTACTGATCCCATTTCAGAGCAAAGCAGAGGATGCTAAACCCATAAAGCAGTCTTTTTGTGGTCAAATATAAGGACAGTGAAAGTGCATTGTTGTCTCTGCAGATGCTAATCCCAGTGCTGTGGACAGATTGCGAGTGTTTTAAGAAGATTACAGACTGCAGAGGCAGATTAGTTGGCAGCTTAATCTGAACCTCTGGATGGACTGCCCTGCTCACTCACAGGCCCTCTGTGGGGGGGTGCATGCGTGTAATGTGCTTTAGTGTGGCTGTTTGTGTTCAAAAGGTAGTCATGATTGGTGGTAATGACAGCTTTGTGCACATACGGCTTAAAAATGTGTTTGTCTGGGTGGATATTGATTTGTCAGACACAAACACACTCTCAGTTTTCTTCATAGTTAATAAATGGCAAGAAATAGGGTACATACGTACACATAGAGTCCCAGTGGGCTGTAAAGATATTCTCAATGCTAATTATATGAGACTGCGATCACACACACACACACATGCAGAAAGTGGATCAATGAGAAGGGCACCCAGCCAAGAGCCACTCAATTCTCCCCCCTCCCTCCATGTGAAACAGTGGAAGCCCTACTGAAAAAATACCCTTACTTAACATGTTGCCACCTGTTTAATATACCACAGAAAAGTAAATATAAGAATGAGCAGGGTTTTATTTTATTTAAGATTATACCTTTGACAACGGTTTAAATCTAAGAAAAAGGGAGGAGTTCGTCTTAAAGTTCTTTCAAACATAATATTAGAAGCTTATAGTGTAAGGAAATCAAACCCGGCTTTCGGCACTGAGATACTCCAATGAACTTGACTTAATTTACAGTTCTATAGGTGGAAAAGCTCCAGTGACCGTAATGCATTAATTGAAAGGCAGTGGCTTCCTAAGAGAGAGACTGTGTAAGTCCCATCTGGGGTGTTTTAGAGAGTCTAAAAGCTATCAAAGGAAAACTGTTTCCTTTGGCAATAGACAAAAAGACTTGAAGAAGAGCTGTGTGTAAAAGCTGGCATTGCTTTGGGAAAGGTCAAACACAAATTTCATTTACACAATTTCACCTTTGAACTGAATAATATATTTGTTTTTGGGATATCTACCTAGGAAGCAGACCAAACTAGTACATGCATATTCATTTTACTACTACACAATCTTAAATTCTAATGAAACTGTCCCTTTTTAAACATACTGGTTCAAAATAGACCCAAGAGTAACTAAACCTGAGTATGAACTAGTCCTAAAGACAATATAGAATTGGGAATTATTTTGTGTTGTGACATAAGATATAAAGCTGGGGGGGGGGGGGGGGGGGGGGGGGGGGGGGACACTCCCCTCAAGTTTCCAGGTCAAACAGGAAAAGAAAATAATGAAGGCAGGGAACTTGATGAATGTTAGTTATCTACATGCACAAGTATAATTCCACTGCAGCTGCCAGCTCATTGTTTTCGCCACAGCTAATTTAACGAAATGCCACTGAGACACACACAGCCTCTGTCACATCCAGCAGGTAACTTGAATAGGCTGTCACTTTATTGTGATGTTGAATTGTATCCATAGCAACAAGTGTCACTGGGGTGCCTCGGCAAAAAAGGCAACAACGTGAATTATAAGTCAAGCTCTGTTCATTACAAAGAACAAATGGACTAACATACTGTATGCTATATTACCTTTACTCCTTTCACCTCTCATGATGGTGCGTCAGTATAATAATGTGAAACATAACTAATTAAAAAATACCTCACTATGTATTATTTTTTGGCCAACACAAAAACTTTGTGGTCTACCCGCCTGCAGCTAAAAGCAAATTAAGTTGTACTTGAACTAAAGCTCAGTGATCAGCAAACAGCCAGGTCTACACAAAGGCCTCAACATTTCTCTGTGATAGCAGTCGTACCATTTAAACTTCACACGATGCACAGTTAAAGCAAGACCTTGAGCTCATTGCAATCCTTTTTAGATGGTGCTTTATTTTCCGACAGTTTGTGATTTTATGCAGTGATTTACATGGTGTCGCTAGAGTTTCTGTAGATCACAAAACAATGGGGTGAAAAGAAGGTTTTCCAACTGAGATACAAAATCAGCTACAAGCCAGCTTTTACAAAGGCAGTGAGACGCTTTAGGAACAGAACAGTAAGCTCCAGCTTCCAAAGATTTCATGACTTCAAGACTACATAAACTTAGAGAACCCTTTTCTCTTTAAGATTTAGTCCAACATTCATTCAGGAGCGTTGTCTACCATTATCGAGTACACATAAAAACTAAAATTGCAGGACGCAGCCTGGGTTCTGAAAAGTGACTGAGAATAGGCAAAAGGGAGGCTGTACATGGGACAGACGGAGCTGAGAATTGAAAGAGGAAGAAAGAGAGCCTTCAACAGTGTTTTCTTTGAGTTTCCTCACAATACTCTGAGGGTTTCTATGACAACCTGGAGTCGCCAGCTGGGTCTATACAGGCAGAAGTAGGTCTGTTTGGCAGAAGAGGAAAAAGTATCCAAATCCTTTACTCAAATCGAGTAACTCCAGTAAAATAGTCTGTCACTCAAACGTTTAGAGCTAAAAGTAGCATGTCGCAAGTTTTATTTAAAAATTGGCACTGGTCTGGTGTGGGCATTTTATCTGTGAACTAACAACAGGTATCAGGAGTGGCATAATAGGTGAAGTGTTTCCATCTGAAGTGCAGTACAGCAGAGCACCATAAATTCAAAATACTCAAGTAAACTGACAGCACCTGACAATAAAAGAGCAGTTGTTGGGTAAACATATACACGGAGATGGGCTTGGGTTGGACCAACCATGACGCACTGATATTACCATATCCCTAATGACTGTATCGCAAGAAAAATATAATCTGAAACATGGGTATAAAACAAGTATTCACAATGGCATAAACCAGTTACACGAGCTACATCAAAGCAATACACTACGATGTATATAAAGCTGATGCAGCTTGTGCGCCAGACAGGGAGAGAGAAGAGAGTGAGGGTCTGCAGAGCGCCACGGTTTCATGATTAATGCGGCTTTTAGCTGCAGCGGATCCTGGGCCCCCCCAAAGCAACCTGACCGGGTTGCCCATTCAACTCTCCTCCCCTGGATCTGTCGCCCTCTCTCTTACCCTATCAACCAAAACCTAGTGATTGAGGACCATCTGTAGCTCACACACCATTGCATGGATTTCTACACTTTCACTTCATCAACAGAATCTCATCATGTTTTGCGTTTCAGTACATTTCATACCCCTTCTATTGTGAGACAGCCCTCTAAAACGTGGACAAACGCCAATACATCAGAAGACCTCCATACACAAAAGAGAATTAAAAAGTTTTTTTTTTATAAACTTGTTTATTTAAAAAAAAAAAAAAGCTCAATCACAGTAAGGTCACAAAAGACACGTAAAAAAGCTATCTTCAAGAAAAATCCCACAAAGTATAATACGGTAACTATAAAGTCAGGGCACTCCTATGTCAAATTTTGCCCAAGTGGGGTAGGAAACACGTGTGTTTCAGAGAGAGAAAGGAATAAAACTTATGGTTTCGACACTTTATAGTCGTTAAGCGCGTAAATCTGTTGCGGAATCTCCGAGTGTGGGGACGCCCCGTAAAACTACACACGCCAAATGCACCAAACCGCTGTCTTCCCTCCCGCTTTACAGCACACACACAGCCTCCCTCTACTATTTCTCTGAGAGGGTCACTCCCCCCACAAGCTTCAATCCACACACACACAAACACACACATACATACATGCGCTAAAATCCCGATGCAGCAGCAGCAGCAGCAGCAATAGATAATTCATTGCAGTGTCAGTGGCAGAGCACACAGAATCCACAGGCTTCTGATCACATTCAACTATCACACAGCGATCTAAAAAGTACACGCTGGCAGGACCTTACGCACAGGACGAAATTTGCCACTTGTTCTGTTCGTTTCCATTCGGGCTGTTTGCATTGACGCACTTACCTTTGCACTACTGCGAAAAAGAGCACTGTTAGTTCCCATTTTCAGAAAAGGCTTTAGTCTCCATTCATTCCCGTGAATCCCCTCCTGGTTTATTCAGACATCCACAGTGTGTTTCAGCAGGGAGAGTAATCCAGTTTTCCATGCCGGAGAGAGCGCGTGCGAGCTTCCTTACATCTTTTCCCACAATCCTTACAAAACTATGCCAGGCTTCTTTCAGCGCTTTTTTTTCTCCGCTCCTCGGTCCTATGCCCCCCTCTTCTTTCCTCTCCCTCTCTCTCTCTGAGGTTGCCTGGTTACCTCTATCTGTAGGCTGGTTCAGACCGCCGGCCTGCAGCCAATCACAAGGCTGGGTTCATCTTAACCCCTCCGCTGCTGAACTGTCCTGATTTCCAGCTTTCAAGGAGTAAGGGGAGATGGGAGGTAGGAGTGAAGAGGAGAAAAAGAGAAGCACTGGGTGATGGTGAAGGATTTAAAAATGTCTATTACAGAACTATAATGACCACAAAAAAAGAAAGAAAAAAAAGTGGATGAGTGTGGAGGAGGAGCTTACTGGTGGATTTAGGTTTAAAATGAAGACACGTGGAAACAAAGTCCTTGTGAATGGAGAGGCTGCATCACTGTTGGAACAGACAGCACTGGATGTAGCTTAGAGGCAAGTTTTAAGATGACTGTACTGTCCAAAATTCACCATCATCACACATCAACTCTTTTTCTGCACACCAAGTATTGCTGGCATACAAAACCCACTCACCGAAACATGAATGCACCAGCCAGTCATCACCCAGTCATTCAGTACAGACTATTGATTGGTTAACCACCCACAGTTAAGTCATGCAGCCCAAATCATTTCTGAGTCATGCACTTGGCAGATTCACCATGGTGTCTAACCTTCCTGCTCAGAGAGTGGGAGCACACACTTAAAGTTTTCAAGTTCAAGTTCAAAGTTTTGAAGAAATGAAAGAAAAGTGTCCTAAAGACAGAAAATACATCTTCCTTAATGTTGTTGATTAATTAGTATAAGAATGACAAAAAAAATGTAATTATAAGAGTGATGCAACTATACTGAGCTGACTGAATCATATTTTTCAGCTGCATGATTTTCCTCCAGTCTCCCATAAGCCTTAATCTTGTGCAGCCTGTCCTCATTTAATCCTTCCCTTTTACTTTTTTATTCCTGCACCTCATCTTCTCTCTTTCTCCCCCAGTCTCTGGCCTTAAATCATCATCCCCTACTCTCAAATGTGTTGCACTTCTGTGGGGAGTTTAGGAGCTTCAGCACGGACACGATTCCTCTGATCTCTGCAAACACTGGAAGACACTCGGCACTCCTCCACCTAAAATCTCTTCCGTGTTCAAACAAAGATAGAGGTCTTTATTTTAATGTAAGAGTATGACACGAGCATAGTGTGGAATATGTTAAAAATACTACTTAGGAATAAACAAAAAGGTCTAAAAGTATTTTTTCCAGACAAATTAATTTCAGAACATCTTAGCATTAGTTTTTGCCACTTCATACGTCATGCGTAGCATGATCTTGCCATGTTTCGAAAACATTCTTGCAACACAAATAATGCTAGCTTTTATCAAAGTAACCCAGTTCAGAGAATGATCAGGAGACTGCCAGTTCCATGATGCTCAGCATAAATATGAACCTACATCACATAGAAACAAAGCAAATGGCAGAGCATTCACTCACTCAGAATGTAATCCATCCAGTGAAGGTGAATGTTTCCAACAGCATGCTTAGACATGGACACCCATGCGACGAAGCTCACGGTGCCCAATTTCTGTGTTGATGTTAACGCTATGAGACTTTTGGAACTCAAAAGTCATCAAAGTGTTGGCGACTGGCCGGGCCTCGGGGGCTTGGGTCCTGGTTGGTGTGTTGCCGGGGTTGTGGGCGGGTGGGTGCATGGGGGCCCAGCCCTGGCGCAGGGTGCCGCCGGTGCGTCGAGCCACCTGGGGGGCTCTTCAACTGGTGGGGGAGATTGTCACATCTTGCAGGAGCTTTCCTCTCTTCAGGAACTCTCTCTGCAGGAAGGGGAGATACAGGAGAGGTGGAGGAAGATCTCAGCCTGGGCGTCTATTGTCTTATGTAGTCTGGAAGATGAGTGGATGATGGGGTGGGTTCAGTTTTCTCTGTGGTGGGGTTGGGTGGACTGTCCCGGGCTCTGTGGGGCCGGGAGGCGCTGCACTGGGCCCCGGTCTGAATGGGCCTGGGCCCCCTTCCCCTGGCGGGTCGCGGAGTATGGGGGTGCCTACTGGGGTCAGCGGGGGAGCTGGCCCCAGGGAGGGGTCACTTGCCCCTCCCTTCCTTCCCTCCCCATCTCCAGCTGCCTCCCTCTTCCCGCTCCACCACAACCACCCACACATGCAGGGCCTTGGAGTAGGGGTATGTCACCAGGGTGCAGAGGAGGCTACCCCCCCCCTGTCCCCTTCTGGCTGCCTCTGCCTCAATTTTATCCCACAACTTAGACATTCACATTACTCACACTCTCATTACACATACATATAGGATCTTGGGGGTGGGCACGATACACGGAATCCGAGTTACCATCAGGGTGTACACCCCACCCCTGGCGTCGTTGCCCACCTCTCAATTTTAAATACACGTAGACATTGAGGGCTAGCAGGAGGGACCATGCGCTTACCTGCTGCTCTCTGGCAGGTAGCTCCATGCCCTCCTGGGTTTTAAATGCACCTTAGAACACACATGCATCAACATTACAATGAGCGGGTGGAGGGAGGTTTGGAGTCTTCTCTCACCCCCGTTCTCTGCGACCTGTTGGAGCGGGGGGGCTAGGAGGAGTTGGCCGTCCAACTGCGGTCTGGAGTGTGGGGCCTCCCTGCTGCTGCGGAGTCGGGGCGGTCTGCCTCTCCCTACCGCAGGGAAAAGGGTAACACCACCTGGGTCTGGGTGCAGTTCCCCCCTCCAGGGGCAAGGGTACCTAGACCCGGTTCGTAGAGTACGCTTGGGGAGTGTGATCGTGTGTACAGTGTCTCTTTATGTCTGTCTCCATGTTGGTTGAGCATGAGGGAGGGAATGGATGTTTGTATCTGTGTGTGCCTGTATGTCTGTGTCTATATGTCAGGTTGGGTGTCAGGCGCCACCTCTCTGGGGACATCTCAGGCCCTCCAAGGTTTGGAGGCCTATCTCCCCCCACCATCACTTCCCCTGCCAGTGGCAGACTCCCTCAGACATCGGTGCGTTGGTGGTTCTTTGTGTCTGGGGATGGGCGTCCAGGTACACACCGGCTCACTCCTTGGCGGCCGCTTATCGGGGCCTGGAGCCTGGGGCTCGCTCGGGCCACTTCGGAGGTGGGGTGCCCCCGGCCTCTCGGCCTGGGGCTCGGTCACTCAGGCACAGCTGGCTGCCGGCGGAGCTCACGGGCGCGTCACTGCAACTCCCCCTGGCTTCTGCTCCGCGGCTGCTGAGTGAACCCTCATCTGGGACTCTCCTCAGCTCTTTCTGGGACAGTGGCGCGGCTGCCCCTCTGTTAGTCTTCCTTGGTCTCTTGTGTTCTGGGGGCCTCTAGATGTCTGGAGTTTTGATCTCCTCCATACCTGCTTCATGCCCTGGAGGACGGGGCAGTGGCCCCCCCACACCCTCTAGCAGATCATTACATGAAGGAACCTTTTAAAAAAACAAGCACGTCCATGCTCACAGGTGTACACACGGGTGATCACACCCACAAACTACACCCTTTTTTGCTCCTACCTCAAAGCACACTGTGTTCTGTTGATCTTATGTGCTGCACAATAATGTTTAATATTTAGTATTTACTGTTATTCCCATATATCATTGTGATGTTGTTTATTCTATTACTCTTGTTCTCTTCTGCTCTTCTGCTTGTTTTCCTTTTTCTTTCTCAACAGGTGATCCAGGTGATCGATATATGCTTTTTTTTTTTTTTTTTGCTGCCCATTCTGTTGGTTTTTGTTTTTTGCCCTTCTCCCCCGTCCCTCTTCTCAGCTGTTTCTCTTTCCCTCTTTCTTTCTCCCCTTCTTTCCTCCAGTCAAGTCTGTCCCGTATTCAGCAAGTGAAAATAAAATAAACAATAAAAGGTGAATCAAATGGACCATTACGGCAAGGCTGGGATGGTCAATTTGGTAAAGTAAATCCGTTGGGCATCTTTCTTTGCCTTTAGACAATAATTCTGATGGCAAAAGAGCCAAACGGGACAGGCAAGAAAAAAAAAAAGAAAAAAAAGTGTTGGCGACTTTTACGCATCGTGTGCCTCAGCAGTCAGCAGCCCTCCTCTGTAATTTTATATGTTCTATCACTTTGTGGTTGAGTTGCTGTGGTTCCTAAACAATTCCACTTTGCTATAATACCACTTACAGCCACTCGAGGAATATCTGGAAGGGAAGACGTGCAGCAGTGACATCCTCTTACAGTACCACATTCAGATTCAATAAGCTCTTTTGAACAACCCAGTCACTATGGTTGTCAGAGCAGACTGCATGGCTAGGTGCTTAATTTTATACATCTGTGGCCATTGGATTGAAAGCCCCTCAACTCAAAGATTAAAAGGTGTGGACCAATATTTTTCTCACATAGTGTATCTTGCAGCATCATTGTTTCTCCTGTTAATCTCTGTAAAGAAAGCCTTCCATTGCTGTACCCTTCTGTTCCAATTCATTAACAAACTTTTCCAATTATCTACTGTCACTAGAACAGTTAAATAGGGTTTGGCCTTTGTTTCACCTCCTGAGAAGGACTTTAGCGACTGCTGCTTATCCCAGGAAATCATTACTGAGTAGTCTTCTCTTTACAGGACTTTCAAATGTGCTTTTCTATCTCTGCAAAAGGCTTATACACATGATATTGTGGGTAACGTGGTTTGCTTGACTGTGCTTCAGATAGAACTGGTGCAGTTTTCACAAAGTGTTTTTTCACCCAGACGCATACCCCTTAGAAAACTTCAGTCTGGCCGGGATCAGATGCAGAAAAAGTCCTTTTTGCTTAGAATAACAATTTAGCTTCAGACTTCTTCACTCTTCTTCCTTTAGTTCTTAATATCACTGTTCCTTTGAAAAGAGATATATACCCCACCGATGCCTACACATAGATTTACACATATACTAACACATATATTTATTTAAGTGCAATAAATTCTATATCTTTTTGGATTATTTCAAAGTTTTCTTCAAAACATGCAAATTAATGGTCTCCTCAGATAAAGAAAAATCTATTCTAATATTTTTGGATCTAACTGTTTGAGAAAGTGAAGAAATAGAGAGGACTGCTTTATCTGTTAGATCAACAAAGAACGATTGGATTACTCTCAAAGTATAACTACAGCCATTACTTAAGATGTGTTCAGACTAGTGTGAGACTAGCAGAGACTAGCATTAATAATCTAAATTAGGCCAGAACAAAGGTACAGATATGATGGTAACAGAAGAGTCTCCTAAAAGAAGAAAAAAACATGGATATATTAAAATGCATATTCCTGGTACAATACTTGGATTCTATTTTTGGCTATTGCCATGAAATATAAATGTTATCACCATCCACAATTGTTTTTTTTATAGCCACTGCGCAAGTTTTAGCTTCTAAAAGGGATGTCAATCGTATTTCATCATCTCACAGAAACCTCAAGTAACACATCCCCATGAACGCGACGCCCTGTGTTTTGATTTTGGGGTTTTTTGTCGTATATTTTGTTGTCTCATTACTATCAATCCTTCATGTTCTTTCTATGATTACTGGTTAGATCTTCAAGCCAAGAGATACTGACATTTGACCAGGAGTGACAATGTGATGCTGAGTGACTGAATATCGTGCAAGCTCTGTGGTTATAAAATGGGTAAAATGTTAGTAGCTCTCATGAAGTTCACAGGGACATATTTATATTGTTCATAAATCTACTCCTGTGCTTCTAAACCTCATTTGAATAATAAATACTCCTTCTCCACCTCACATTTCTCCCTAAACTTTTCACCCCATCATATAACCTCATGCAGTGCCTCACCACTCTCTCCTAACATCATCCTTTCGCTCCTTGTGCTAACTGTAGTCAGCTCTCTCTATCTATGCAGAGCCCTCCTCTCTATCTCCTTCCCACACTTCAGTATCTCTGCCCGTTTTGCCGTATCATCCTCCCTCAGTATCTCTTCTCTCGCTTACCTTTCTCTGCTCTCAGTCTCTGTCCGTCTGTCTCAGCTTGGTTGAACAGATAATTCCTCATGTGGGAAGTGCTGGGAGTGTTACTTTAAAATGTATTTCAGTACATATTGCAGAATATATTCATTTAAATGCTATCTTTAATGTATTGAGTCAGATTGCTCAAAGTGAACAACATATTTAACGCTTTGAAATTTGTACTACACTGATGCCAGAAAAAGAGTTTATCTAATGACGATGTTTTGATTAGCGTTTACGTAGCACCAAGCTCCCATAAAAACCAGCAGACCAGATAAGAATTAAACTAAATTTATAGTTCCACAGAATATTTTGCTTTCACTTTGCTGCATTACAAAAATTAATCTTAAAATAAAAATATCAAAAGGTTACTGGCCATTGAACAGAATACAGGTTTAAGGTACCTCCTAACTGGCTTCACCTTTCAAACTCATCACAGCTTATATAGAAGAACAAAAGAAAGGCAACATATTTTTTTTTAATCTGGTACAGTATATTTTGTCAAACAGTTGGGGAACAGTATTTCTTTCAGCTTGCAAAAGTCACTGCATGTCACTAGTACGCAGTATAAGTAGGTGCAGTAGCAATAGATAATTAGACCTGCATTCAACTAAACTATAAGTATTCTTTATGATGACAGCAGGCTTTAAAAAGTAATAACTTCATGTACTCTGTTGATTGAAGAATGTAACTGTCTGTTAATTACTAGATATTTAGATTGTAACTTTGACTCATATTTTGTATTCTAAATTCATTTGACTTGTAGTGTACCGTGCTACAGCCAAGCACTGGATGTTGCTAAATCAGTAGATAGCTTTCTCACCTTCCACTAACACCTGTCACATACTCACGCACACACACATAACCATTCATTCCCGTGGACACATACAACTCTTTTAGGGTAATCCATGGGAATGTCCAGATGGATATAATCTGACAGTCAGCTCCAGTGTACTGTTCAAAAAGAATATTTATTTCAGAGGATTAGGATTTCTCTAATTCACACATATTCAGCAAGGGGACAAAGAAAGAGATAGGAGAGGAAAAAAGAAAAATAGGGACAGAGACCAAAAATAAAAAGGGAAAGAAAAAAAGAAGCGCAGAAAGAATGGAAATTTGTGCATATTATCAGCAAAACTGGTCAAACTCGTTAAAGGCAACAAAAGCAGCTCTCTAATTGCCTGAGCATAGTTCTGCAGAGCTGAACTGATGTAAACGCTACACAGTACAGTGGTACTATGGACAGTCAGTTCAGCAAAAGCTTGGGTAGAACCTTGAGGCCTCTAACATGTTGACCTGCTATAATTCAGATTCAGGGTTAAACATAAGCTGTGACTGGGGATATTTCTGCATAGAAGGTCAAACCATATCTTATCACAACTCAACAGAGATGTGATGTCAGTGGTGTCAGTTATAGATGCACTACCATCGAGATGGAATAACCCAACCCAACAGAAAAGGAGTTGAGTGATTATTATTTGTGTGTCTGCTGAACACAAGTTGTTTCACTTGTTAAAGAGCCAATTGTAGCCATGTGTTCGAAGTCTTGTACCTCTATACTGCAATCAAATATGCCCACTGTGGTCACATGACTATACAATAAAACTGTTACAATCACTTGACACCTATGAATGACACAGTCTCCTCTGACAAGGCATCAATATGTCTGGAGGTGAATTTGAGAGACCCATCTACACAAGATGGGTCTCAACAAAACAAGATTAAGTGATGAGCCAAACGTACACACAAGGATACAATGACCTATCTCATCAACTCTCTCCTGTATTTCGCCACACATCCAGAGTTGTGTGCGTGCGAGTGTGTGTGTGTGTCAGAAAGAAGGAACTAAAAAGTGAGAGGGATAGCAGAGGTTGATGGCATGGAGATATGACACTGGAACCCCTTCTGAAGATGAAATATCACAGTTCAACTGCAGCTATCAAAGCATGCCACTCTTCAATAACTCAGATGTATCAGGATATCAAACACCTGACAGATGTGAAGGGAGGAAAAGAGCATGTGGAGATGAGGAGAGATGGCTTTTTGAGATGGAAAATAGATCAGAAAGGAATATATATATTGACTGTTATAGAAATATCCTACTAATGGTTGGTAGGACCGAAAAACAGCGCAGAGGCACTAATCATGGCAGCATAGAAACAAGCTCTGAGCATGAGATCAACAGAGGCTGGGGTCTACCACACCAAGCAAGACCCCAGGTGCAGGCGGTGCAAAGATACCCTTAAGATAATTCAGCACATAACAGCAAGGTGCACGATGCGAGTAGGCAAGGCATACGTGGAATGCTATAATAAAGTGGCTGGTATTGTATACATGAACATCTGTGCAGAGTATCAACATGGGAAATGCCCCCTAGAGTGGTTGAGAGAGGAGCTTGACAAGAAGTAGAAGGTGAAGTGACCGGTGGTGTCTGTGGTAATCTGAGCACTTGGGGCAGTGACCTCAAAGCTGGGTGAGTGGCTCGTATGTATTCTCATGCACTCTCAACACCAGAACAAGGTTGACTCGAGTAGTTGACTTGGGATGATTTGGTTTGTGTGTGAGCGCGTCTGTGCATGTGCACCAACCTGCAGGGGGTTAAACACAACAACGTGAGGCAGAAATGTCACACATTTATGCTTTTATCAGGATGTGTAACTTTGAGGGCTTCTGCCTCTGAAAGCTTCCATCATATTTCATCATGTTTCATTAAAACATTTGCATATACAGACATGGGAATCTACACACATAGATGCCCTCTAGCTACCTTGAACGAGGGGGGGAGGAAGGGTATCCCATCCCTCTATAATAACAGCTATGAGCCCTACCACCATCCTAAACTCACTTTACTTTCAGTCTAGACACCCTAAACCAGGTTTTCAGATTAGTTTATATCTGTGATACTAATGTTATGTTATGGATTGATACCAATTCACCAGTTTTACTCGTGGTGGTGGTGGGGGCTTTATCAATAGGAACAGCTGCAAAACATGTGAAAAGACAGTTAAAAGTACTTCATATATTCATGTACTTCATATATTCTAAAGTTGTTAAGTGGGCCAGATTGGAGTCTTTGGCAGGCCAATTTTGGCCCCTGGGCCTTATGTTTGACACCCCTGCATAAGAGTTTTCAAAAAATTAGAAAATAAGCACAGAAATACACAAACCCCATGCTTAAATATTATATGCATGTATATATGTATCATAATAGGAACATAATTTGGGCCTGGGAAGTAATTAAAGAAGGTTATTAGCAGGAAAAGATTAACAGGATTTTAAGTGACAGGCGCAGTGGTGATAACATTACCAGCAACATTAGCATGAGCTGATGTGTTTTGTCCATGAATTAAGTTGTCAGTGAAGCTTTAATTTCCATCAGTTTTGTAGACTGTTTTGCAGCTCTGATTTATTTTTCTGTTTATTTGTGTTCATGAAAATTATTCAAGAAAAAGCCTTTTATTTGATTTCTAACTGAATATGGAGCAAACATATTAAGCACCTGCTAGTCAGACATTCTCCTATACTGGCAATGTGTCTACTGCTGTCTGCTATCTCAAATATTTCTAATATACACACAAAAACAAAAGCACATTTATAGATATTGTGTTTTTAATGCAGTTTCTGATAAATATAAAATACTAATTTATGGTTTTTACATTACATGCTTTTTTAAATACTGACAATGAGCAAATATATGTAAAAAAAAAAATCGTCAGTTTTTATACCATTATATTGGCATACGATTGCAACCTCAAGCTGTACTGAAGAGTTAAAATGCTCACTTGTTAGTGAGTATCCTATTATAACAGGTGAAGTTTGGATAGTCAAGCTGACAACAGTTTTAGTGCATGCTCAATATTGTAAATAATGCAGAATAGGCTGAGTCTCATGGATGTTGTCTTCATTCATTTTTACTGGTTCAGTTACACAGTAGTACTCAAGCTTTCTTTGCTTCCCTCTGTGCTTGATAGCTTGTCCAGTATGTCTGGACATGTGCAGATGTAGGCATGCAGGCGTGTATTTAATGTGATAAACACACCTTTTAGTTGAGGTCACAAAAAAACAACAGGTTAATGGTTTGCTGCTAATTGCTTTTTGATTGCCGAAGTTAATTACTAGACACACACTTCAGAACAGGTTTCCTTTATAGCACTGGTATTAACCCCACAGTGTCTTTCTCACTCTTTTCTGTGTGTCAGATTCAGAAAAAATGTCAAGTGACTTTATAGATTAATATAAAATTTGCTTACACTGTTGAATTAAAAAAAATGCAAATATTGTGCTTTGTGACAGTAATGAAAAGTTGTTTCAGGATTATGTCTCTTGATGGCTCTGCTAAGACTGCCTTGTCTCTTTTATTTATAGCATTTTCATGTTGCCTAGGTTTACAAACCTAGGCAGGTTTAAAAAATTGCAGAATAGAAAATGGTATTGGTTTTTAGAATGCCTTTTCCTTTTGATGCTGTGAAGCACAATGCTGAAAGCAAGGACACAGCAGGAACTCCAGTCCTCTGTGTTTTCTGAGGCTACACACTATTGCTAACTGCATTACTTTAGTAGATATGGCCAGATACACAGCTGATGAAACTCTGTACCCTCCACCTCAACTTTAACTCAAAACACGTGTATACTTGTGTTTCAGGGAGAAATTGTGTTTCTGTGCCAGTGTGAGTCAACGTGTACTTTGGTTAGTGAGTGAGGGATGCCTGGGGCTCATTGCTCATCTCAGTGGGTATAAATAGAAAAATTGAGAGCCAGGAATATAAGGGCATCATTGTGTGTCTGAGGGGGGTGAGAGGCTGCAAGAAGAGAAAAAAAAACATCTAATCTGATAGCAGGTGGATTCAAATCTAAAGAAATGTTAAATTTAACAGCAGGTATAATTTGTCTGATTGAAACTATATTCAAATTGGCACCAGCTAAATAACCTGGGTCAGTATAAAGTGTAATGTTAGCATCCAGAACTAATTTTTCAAAAGCAGGCTCAGATTTTTTGCAAAAGGTGCCTTCATGACACTTTTTCCCCCTTCCTCTGGGTTTTCTTGGGTCATTCATTTTTCCTTTTTCTTTTTTTTTTTTTTGCAGCAGCAGACTTTTGGGAATTGGCCACCACCAACCCAGCAACAGCTCCTTGAAAACAGTCCAGACATCTAAACAAAATAAAGATTTGGTTAAAAACGTGAAAAGAATTGAGACATTTTTGCAGGACACTGAAAAGATATTTAGAAAAAGACATTCCTATGTGTGGTACAGCATGTGAAAACCTAATTTCAAAACTTCTATGCTTTGCTTCTTCTTATTAATTTTTATGCTTCCAAAAACTTTGAAACTTCTAAATTAATATGTAAAAAACAGATGCGATTTATCTAACTTTGATTATTTTTCATGAATTCTTTTCTTGAAGATGTCAAACTATGTCTGTTCTTTGAATTATCATATTGTAGCACATTCGTAAACAATTAAGTGTTGATTAAAAGCTCTATGAAAAACTAGGTTTACAAGAAACCGTCAATGGATCACATTAAATACAGCATCATCGCGACAGATTGAAAAGCCGTCCGCATTAACATTTTGCTGGCTGGCTATCCAGGTTGAACTCCTCTGCATGTGTGGAGTACTGAGGGAGGGGAATGTTTTAGGATGAGGACCACCTTCACTGTGCTGTTTATTTACAGTTTCATGTATCAGAAATTGTTTGATAAACAGCATTTTTTGGTTTTAGTATTGAAGGATATTCCATTGAAGTTGAGATAAAAATGGGAAATGATGGAACGTTGTTCTTAAATACATGAGTTCTTCGCCGTCTCTTTGGCTGATTTTTATCCATGCGGCATCAAGTATGTCATATGACACATTGCTTACCAGTTCACCACTGTTCCACCTAAGCATTTGGGAACAACACTTACATGTACTTTTCATAGTTGAAAAAAAGATAAGCTGCCATTAGTAATATTTGTACGTGTACCTGGAGCCGACATTGTGTGGATATCAGATCACAACAATTCACAACCAAACAAAATAAAAAACAACAACTAGTTGTGATCTGTACACATATTAAAATTTCAGTTTTGAAACAATGTTTAACCCATTTCTGAAAGCTTAGTACCATTTAGGCATCTTTCAGCCCTATAATCAATGGAAAATTACTGTGTGTAAGCATGAATTTATGGTTAAAATTATAGTTCTGTTTAGGTCTCTGTCAAAACTCTTCACCTTTCCATTTACTGCCACATTTAAAAGCAAAGGGGCATATTTTTAAAGACTGTGAGTGGCTGACCACATTTAGTCCAGACAACAACATCCATGGATGTCTGATGCTTTATTGGGGTACTAATTTGTCTATAGCATTTAGTATGAGTTTACACTACTGTTAGCTTCACACAGGGTATTGTATTCACACAGACACTAAAGTGTATTACACAGTGCATAGCGTTCTGTCAAAGTGTCACATTTTTGGTCAACTTTCTGAATAAAAGGTAGAATTGAACAAATAAGATGAGAGGGCAGCGCCTCTCATAACGTGTTAAAAGCACACAAGTGTGTGTGCTCTCAGAAGTGAATGCATACCTTAGCGTCACCACACCTGGTGTCCATATCACTGCTCCTCAAAGAGGGAAAATGCACCTGTAGAAGAGAGCGAGGGAGAAAAAAGGAAGGGGGGAGAGAGGGATACAACATTAAGAAAAAGCACTTGTCAGGTAACCCATTAGAGTACCATTACAATACCAATCTCTTTTCCACATCTTTCCCTTTCACAGTGTGTGTGTGTATATAATTCTCCTTGTGTGCCTCCAGTCACCAACGGGGATATGAGATCATTACCTGTGACTGCGAGGCTAATGTCATGCACAGCCTCAAAACACACATATACACACATAAGCGTACACACAAGCAGACTAAAGAGAATAATGTGACTCTGCCTCAGTAACAAAACTACGGTGACCGCAGGGCTCGTCTCCATTTGGATAAGGCACGCTGTTTTACAACCTGCTTCCAACACCGGCAGATGAGAGAAACAAGAGGATAGAGAGAAGAGGGAGAAATGATAGAAACATGAATTGAGGGGATTCTAATTGGAGACATGGTGGGAACGAATAGCTCGCTCTTTCTGATGGAGAAAAAAAAAACAGATGAGCTGCACTAAACCGGGAAAAAGGTACAGCTGCAGACATAATGTATGCCTCAGAATACGCTCATTAGCAGTCGTGGGAATGTGAATGACAGATGCAGATGGAGATGATGGGAGGGGTGGAAATGGGTCAGAAGGTGGAGATGACTGTCCTGGCCTCTAATTAACTTTTCCATCAGCCTATGGCTCTTACTTCCTATTATCGCCACTTGCTCCTTTACTCCTACTGCAACCATATGACAAGAGTATGTAAAGGAAAAAAGGCAGGAACATGTGTCTTTGTCTACAGTAAAGAGACTATTCATTTTCATACAGAAATATGCCTTTTTTAACTCTAATATTCAACATCATTACAGGCGCAGAGCAGGGATTTGAAGCACAGGTTAATGATTCCAGTTCAGATCAAGAGTTTCCATCCAAACTTCCCTCACAAAGAGAGGCTGGGTCAACTGGTCAGCTTTTTTTGACATGCAGGTCCAAATGCAACATGCTGACTTCATCACCATAAAATATTTCTCTGCATTAATCTGTGGAGACATTTGTATGTACCATATTTTTCGGAGTATAAGGGCGTACTTAAAATCCTTTAATTTTCTCAAAAATCGACAGTGCGCTTTATAATCCAGTGCGCCTTATGTATGTATTCTGGTTGTGCTTACTGACCTCGAACCGATTTTATGTGGTGCATAAATATGTTTTAATACGACATTCGTAAGCTACGAAGCCGCATCGCTTGGTGGATCGTCGGAGCATTACAGCTACCGTAGTCAGGAGCCTCGCAGAGTAATCTGGGACCAAAACTCTGTCCGCTTCAGGTCCCAAAGTCAAACGAACACTGTGGCATCACTGAGAGTTAAAAACTGTCTAAATCCTTTCATCTTTAATAAAATGATCAGCGTTGCTGCTTTACCAGGTGTAACAATTAAGTTTAACATCCAGGCATCCATGAAAACTGAATTTATTAAATTTAATGGAGTTAGAAGTTAGCAGGAAGTTAGCTCGCTAGTGTCCACCTAAACATGATATACCATGTTCTGACTGAGAGATTTTTGAAAGAATTAAAACATACAGCTCTGCTATCACTTCCAACATAAATGAAGACAAAAAAAACAAACAGCAGTGACTTTTGTAGGGTTACTGAAGATGGACTAGGTGGTCTATAATGATGTGCTACATGATCACTAGCGACACAGCTATGTTAGCATAACATAAATACTGAAGCTGGAGGATGAACGCTAACTTTTGTCCACTCGACAAAAGTTAACGTGAGGGTTCTCGATGGTTAGGCACAAATGCAATTGCATGGCAGGCTGCTGTAAACGGACCAAACTTCAGTCAGGAGAACAACTGAGATAATCTATCCACAAAACACGGTTAGTCATTAATATACTGCAACAACATGGGAATAGAGCAGCTGCAAGAGAATTCAAAATTAATCAAACAATGATACGGAAGTGGAGGAAGCAAGAAGAATGAGTTGAGTAAAGTTTGATTTATCTGACTGTTTTATTTCGCCTAATGCGCCTTATAATCTGGTGCGCCCTATGTATGAAAACAGAGCCCTTCATCGACAGTGCGCCTTATGGTCCGAAAAATACGGTATATTCACAGAAATACAATTACTACATACACCTTCAAAGGGAGGCATGCGTGGGACTTCCATCATATAATTTTAGTGTAGAATGATGAAGCGTTTTGAGTCTTCAATTGCTTTGTGAATCTGGCAAATTATACTATTAATACCCAATGACTTCTCAGCATGCTTATTTTAAGATTTCAATTATGAACAATAACATAATTTCAAGGGTAGTATTATTAATTTATATGAAATCTGTAACTCTCTCTTTATCTCTGTGTATGTATGCATTCAGCCCGTTATTGAGGCCAAAAGAGTAATTCACATGATCTACAATACTAAACTATATAGTTTATTTTCTTGCTGCTAAACTGAAAAAAATAAAGACAGATAGGTTTATTCTATTTATTCTTGCATTGTTTAGATGCACAAACAAAAAAAACTGTGTCAGGACTTGTTTCCTCCCCCACACTGAACTACATATGGTAATGCTGTGATTCCCTCTCTCCTCAGAGTCTTCTTCTACTCCAGTCATCTCCTGTTCCCATTTAATTGTCTCTTTCAATCTAATTTTGTTTTCAATTTCAATTACTTAAACGTCACATTAGCAACACTGCACAGACACAAAGAGTATTAACAATGCGATTCACAGAACGTATGATTTCATTCTGTCTCCTTCACACTCTCGCTCTCTCGCCTCCCAAACATGCACACCGACTACGTGTCTCCCTCATAATCATGTTGGAATCATGAGGAAAGACATAGGAATATAAAATATTAACTGCACATTTATTCTAGGCAAGCAGAATATGAAATAAATTAATCATGGCGTACAAGGCTGTCTAGATTCTTATCCTTTATTCTTATCTGTCTTCATGTGCTGTGATGTGCGTCGCAGGAAATTAACAGTGGCCAATGACAGCGACCAGTGTGTGCACCATATGTATATATGTGTAAGTGTGTGTGTAAAATGATCTAACCATTTCATATCTATTACTAAATGCAGCAGCGCCACTTGTTCTTCTCACATTTTATCTACGTGCAGCGATTTTTCCTGTCCCCCAACCGACCCAAACCAGTTAAATCAGTAATGCAATGCCTTCTGTGGTTTGAGTACCTTTGCAACACCTGAGAAAATTACTCTGATAACGGCATGGTGGTTTCTTCCTGTTAAAAGGGAGTTTTTCCTTCCCATTGTTGCCAAGTGCTTGCTCAAATAGGGTCGTTTGGTTGTTGATGTTGGCGGCACCTGGTTTGCATCTTCCATGGGGTGGGTTCCATGTGATGGCGAGCTTAGGCAGTCAATGTGGGGGTTGACGTAGAACATGGCCTCCAAAGCGCACACGCTGCTCAGTCACAATGTCCTGGAGGGGACGTGTGGCAGTTTGACGGTGTACTTCTTCGTTGGTGACATGGTCGCAGTAGGAGACCCCCAGGATCCATCTTAGCCATAGCTGCTGGGCCACATTGAGTCTTTTGGTGATTCTGGCTGATGTTTTCCACGTCTCACAGGCGTAGATCGCGGTAGGTATAACGATGGAGTTGAGCAGGCGAATCTTCGTCGCCAGACCGATATTTGAGGTCGACCAGGTCGTCTGGAGCCGCTGAAAAAACGCACCCGCTTTTACAATTCGACACGTAACCTATCCTCATGACCTTGGTCTTGTTTCCATTGATCCGTAAGCCCACCTTGGCTGCCTCTTGCTCCAAGCATGATGTCATAGTAATAATGTTTTTCTGGATGTCGGCCAACAAAGCGATGTCGTCTGCGAAGTCGAGGTCATTCAGGCGTGTTGGTGGATGCCAGGGTATCCCAAAGCCATCTTGGTCCATGGCACTCCGCATAACAAAGTCAATGACAAGAAGGAAGAGGAAGGGAGAGAGGATACACCCTTGCCTCACACCGGTCTCGATGGTGAAGAAATCCGTGTAGCCCTCCTCTGTGCGAATGCAGCAACTGGAATGAAGGTATAGAGTTTAGAATATTTTGACAAACTGCTCAGGGATGCCATATGACCGGGCAAAATTACACAGGGAATCTCGATGGACACTATCAAATGCCTTTGTGAAATCGACGAAAGTAATTGAGAGGCGGAGGTTCTGGTCCACCGCCTTATGGAGTCTTCGGAGGAGGACAATGCTAAACACTTTGCCTGGAACAGAAAGGAGTGTGATTCCTCGCCAGTTGTTGCAGTCTGCCAGGTTGCCTTTTTTGGGGAGCTTTATAATGACTCCTTTTCGCCACTCTTCTGGCACTCGCATCGATGACCAGGATGAATTGAAAAGGTCCGTTATTTCATTGATGAGGCACTGTCCGCCGTGCTTAAGCAGTTCCGCAGACACTATGTCCAGACCTGGCACCCTGCCATTTTTAAGGAATTTGATAGCAGCTGCTGTTTCCTCGGTGGTTATGGCCCTGAATCAGTACCACCCACCCCCACCCCACTAGCTCATTAGTCTTTAACACTCCCGACCAAGCCAACGACTTAGACATGAGGACAGATGCCATAACCACTGAGGAAACAGCAGTTGTTGTGATTTAGTGCAATATAAATAAAACTGAATTGAATTGGAAAGAATCCCTGTGTTATTTGGTTTTAAATAAAATACTGTTTTAACTGTTAATTAGCGCAATTTTTATAAAGTTTCTCTATTTTTACAGACTTGAAATTGATCAGACAAATAACTGATAAGCAGAGGTGGAAAGTAACGAATTACATTTACTTGCGTTACTGTAATTGAGTAGTTTTTTTGTGTATTTGTACTTTTTAAAGTCATTTTTCAAGTCTGTAATTTTACTTTTACTTAAGTATATTTTTTATAAAGTATTGTAGTTCGCTACGTTTTCAATCACACCCGTTACTGAGTAAATAAATAAAAATAAAAAAAACCATTGCGCTTCGGAAATACTGCAGGGAATGATGGGTAGTAGAACAAATTGGCGCTAAGGTCACGTTAAAGATGGAGTCTTGACATCGGTGTTACAGATCCAGTGAAAAAAGAAGCCCCGTCGAATTCTGCTGACCCTGAACTCGAAGAAACGGATGTGAAAAAAAAAACACAAGGTATATTGGTATAATTTACCAGTGGTAGCTATGTAATGCATTGATGTCTTATTAAGGATATCAAAAAACTTTCTCTCAAACTTAACACTGGCCTGCCTGCCTCAGCTGCCTTCGAACGTCTCTTTAGCTGTGCTGGACTACTGTTCACTGCAAAGTGAGCAAGGATGAACTCTACTAACTTTGAAAATCAACTGCTCCTCAAAATTAACAGGAAGTTCAGAGAGTAACACTCTAGGATGGATACAAAGGAACTTTAATCTAGAAGTACAGTAGGGCAGGGCCATGTTTAAAAAATTAAAAAACATTTTTAAAGCAGCTGCCGTTCAGTTCAGGATTTGTTCTCTTATTTGACAGTTTAGAACACATTCTCATGTGAAGTAATGATATGGTTTTGTATTGAAAACACTGTGATACCTGACAGTTTGGTTGATTGGTTTGGTGACCATTATCCATTTTCATGTATAGACTTGCAGTTTAACTGCCACTGCACTTTAATTTGTAAAGTTTTTCTTTTCACTAAAAAAGAACTGCTTTGAGATTTATATCCCACTGTCTTTTTTTGCACTACTCGGAAGCGGCTGTCCTCCTGCTGACAGAAAACTATGTAACTTTTACTCTGAGTACATTTTAAATGAGCTACTTTTTACTTTTACTTGAGTACATTTTTAGACAGGTAATTTTACTTGTACTTGAGTAAAATTTCAGCAAAGTAATAGTACTTTTACTTGAGTAAAATATTTTAGTACTCTTTCCACCTCTGCTGATAAGCAGATTCATAGCCAGGTGTCACCTTTCTTTTTCCATTACAGATTGAGTTGAATATGCATTAAGGATATTCACTGTTCACATTAACTCTTAATATACCATTCCAAAAGTGTTGATGCAAAGAAAGAAGGCTAAAATAAAGCAGATCTTTTTAAAGAACTAGATGAAACTTTATTTATTTTTATAAAGAATGAATGCACTGAGCACACCAGAAATACCAAAGGAACCTAAAGACAACAGAAGACAAGTAAAGCGAGGACCACAGAATTATTTCCTTGGTGGGGGAAAAATATTCACCAAGTCATGAACATTCTAAGGGAAGCAGGGCTATTAATAATTTACTACAGGTAACCAGTGTTGGTCAAGTTACTTGAAAAAAGTAATCAGTAACTAATTACTGATTACTTCCCCCAAAAAGTAATCCAGTTACTTTACTGATTACTTATTTTCAAAAGTAATTAATTACTTAGTTACTTAGTTACTTTTTAAAAACACGATTTACAACCTGAAGAGGTGATAAAGCGATAGATCTTTCAGCCCAATTCTACTTTTTCTGCATAATCCATCATACAAAATGTAATCAAATGGAAAAGTCTCTTTTTTTAACTTGTTTTATCAGTTTTAATCTTTTAACTTTATGCATCAAGCAAACATTTAATTATATGCAACATTCTCTGACTTGAATAAATTAGTTTAACATTTAAAGCTATTTTCTGCACATTCCAGCACATAAAATAAAATATTTTTTGTGTTTACACTCAGTCTTTCAAATAGATGCAAGTAAAACACAGCAGAAAATAAATAAAGTCAAAGACTCAGCGGTCCTTTTGCTCTATTTTCACCTGTAAAGCAGGACTGGGGTAGGTGGAGGTTTACCCTGGTGCAGGTGTGCTGAGGTCAGTTGAAGAAACCGCAAGTTTCTCTGTGAATTTCCCATTACGTCGTTGCGCACTCGGTGCTTGTTTAGGGTTTTTTTTTCGCTGTAAAAAGAAGTTTTCTTCCCACGCACAATGGACGCTAATGGTTTTGTCACTTTTTATGGAATCAAACTCAAAGTAAGGTCAGTACTTCCACGCTTTAAACGCTGCACGCTCATACTCTCTCCCACAATCGATATGTGATCCATTGTTGATCTGCACACAGCTGTTGTCACTAACGGCGCACTCGCTTACGTCACTGTCGTGAGACATTCTCGCAAAAAAAAATCACGGTTTTAGTAACGCAGTAACGCAGCGTTCCTATGGGAAAGTAACGGTAATCTAATTACTGTTTTTGCAATAGTAATCCCTTACTTTACTCGTTACAAGTAACGCGTTACTGCCCATCTCTGCAGGTAACACTCAAGACCGAGAAAGGCTAGATTCCTCGAAACATCTAGAATAAGAGTCTTTGGACAGACATAACTAAGACTAATTTGTACCAGAATGAAGAAGAGAAGGGTGCAGAGAAGCAAAAGATGTGCTCATGATCCAGTGAACCAAATAGTTTGCCAAACCCAGTGGCAATGGGCAAGAAAAGCTGCGAGTGGAACCCAGCTGCTGGTGATTTTTGGCAGGTATACACTCATAAAACTAGAAGGATGAAGTGTACAAGGGGTGGCTGTAGCTCAGGAGATGGAGTAGGTCATCTACTAATCAGAAGGTTGGTTATTTGATACCTGGCTGCTCCACACTTGGGAAAGATACTAACCCTAACTTCTTCGATACATTAATTGTAGTGTTTCATAGAAACTTTGGGCAGCTTCTAGTGATCAAAACAGTTGCAAGGAGGTTTTCAGTAACCCTTTGCGATCATTTTCATTTTCTCAACAACTGCAGTTTTCCCTAGCAACCACTGGTTATCAGGGGGTCCAGGGGGGTCGATGACCAGTCTCTAGTGCTGCATGACTGGGGCTTTAGCAATTGATTTCACTGCAAATTCCAGCGACCAATTGCAATACTCATTTTTCCCTCATGACTGTTGTCATCAACTAGTTTGTCTGGCTGGGGTTTTAATTCTTATTTATCCTCATGCCGCAGTTCCCGAGTTTATTCACTGACTAAAAGAAGTCCTTTTAGTTTCTCTTCCTTTAAAGGCCATTCCTACTTTAATAACTTCTGAATGACTGCTAAGTGTAAACAAAAGACTTAAATAGATGGTGGGTGGGTCCGGTCTGGTCTCAGTGACATCATACAGAGTACAGGGTATCTTGGTCTTCTTTCTTCACTAAAAATAATTTAAAATGTTTGTGTACAGAGACAAAGTTAAAACTGTATCATCCAACTACTTAAGTCCTCATCATAAATCTAACATTATTCATTGTCTTCCCCAAAACACAGTATTCATAGCAACAAAAGTTTGTCCAAAATGACAAAAAGTATCCCGAGGAGCAGGAAGCTACTTCATCATAGCTAAAGTTCTGTTCCAGCAATAGTTTGCTTTAGAAATTATTCACTTTTAACCATTTTCTCTGTTTTCATTTCTTTGCTGCCTCTATCTCTCTATCTCTCACGCTTGATGGCCCCCCTGCATGCTCCTAATAACCCATGATGAGTCCTCCACACTTGAGCACCCTCCCATCAGACACCCGCTGAGACACACACAGACACACACACTCTACCCCTGTGTGTCGGACTTAGAGGGGTGTGGATGATGACAGCCATCAGCGGGGCAATTAATGGCCCCATTCCCTGGTTACAATACAAACAAAAAAAACAACATTAACCAGTATGGCTTGATCCTAACGGAATAATTATCCAAACATGCTGCTCTCCACTTGGACCTGGAAACTCAAAAGCCCAGTCTGCAGTGAAGCAAGACCATGGTGATACAAACAGACAAAGAAGTGTAGAGAGATATAAAACAGTGAGGGAGTAGAAGAAAATACACACAATTTATAAATAAGAAGGTTGAAAATTGCAAAAAAGATGAATACACAGCAGTTGGGCTAGCTAAAACGATTGATCTGATTGTTTTACACTTAGAGAAGGAGCAACCAGGAACAGAGAGAATACTAGAGCCCAGTTTGCATGGAGAAAGTGGTGCAGGTAAGATGTAAAACCGAGAGGGAGGCGTAAAAGAGAGATGGACGAAGGGAGGGAGAACAGAGAGGTGTAGACACTGGATCATGCCTGTAGCATACTGATGCTGCTTTAAGGCATGCAGTCAGCGTGGCCTTGGCTAAGCAACCAAGCATGTGCTGCAGAGGTCTGAGCTGCCTCATAACTGTGTATGCACTTTTGTGTATTGTTGATTATCGTGTGTGTGAAATAATATAGGAGGAAAAAGACACACCAGTGCGCTTCTGACCTTGTATGTACGTGTACATGGGTGTAAATGAGTGTATGTGCACCGTGTGCTGCAGTGGTGGTGGGTTGTTCATTATGCTGTGCATGTCTCCTCCTGCAAAGCCTCTGTTATCACAACAAGGGGCCACAGCAGCTTTGTTACGATACCAGAGTCCCATAGGAACTGCTATGGCATATTCTGCTCCCCAAGCATTCTGGAGCTCCAACAGAAACACAGACCACCATAAACATCTCACACAGCTTCATGCAGGAGCTCCTGCTGAACAACATACAAAGACATAGAAATTTCTCTGTTATTGTTTGTATTTTTATAAATGTTAATTAGCAAGAATCTTAGGACTGCTGTTTTTCATATATTGTTTATTTTACTCAAAGCTTAATAATAACTGACTGCCTATACTTAGGAGGAAACAAAACACGGGCAATAGTTTGCAATATATATATTCTGATAACTGGAAATACCCCATAGGGTTTAGGTGAGGAGACATACCTGGGAAGTGTTTGCAGGAGGACTTGGACAATAATCTGCTCTATTCACACATGAGTACAATCACACATTACATCAGTTTTGTGTAAGACAGTTGGTAGGGTATAATATTTGAATATCCTATCTGACTGATTCACACATTTGTGTAAAGGTTTGCCGGTTAATGTCTCAGAGTTGCAGTGCATATGTGAATCGAGCAGCAAGACAAAAATGGGTATTGGGGTGGGTTGGTTGTGGGGGTGAATCGCATGTATCTATGTCATTCCACGTGCTAACATCAATTTGAATTTGAAATTATCTGTAAAATGGGAGGAACTCATATCATACTGACTGCTCCTCACTGGAAAGCATAGCCAGAAGGCTGTGTATTTGGCTCTGTCTGGGAGAAAACGGGAGGCCTGTTCCTTTGTGTCTCACTCGATCCCTCAGCTTCACCCGTCTCTCAGAAAGTGATCCAGAAATGGATTTAATTCATTAGCAGACATGATAGCAGCTTGCAGGGGGCAAAAAAGTGTATTTCTTCCATTTCTAAAAGTGTGCCACATTTTGGAAAAATAGAAGGAAACTATAAAAGAAAAGAGAAAATGCACAGCAATGTTCTCCTCCATGTTTAATGAAAGAGAATGAGAGGAGCTGTCGCTCTATGGCTCCCACCGCTCCTCCACAACCTGATTACTGTCTGATGATGATGGCACTACTTCCTGACATCTAATTGAAATAATTGTGTGTAATCACTTTAAAAGACTGGCAGGAGACATGCAAGCAATGAGAAGTAGTTAAGAAAGGCAACGGCATTTTAATTGAATCTTCCCAGATGCATCTGATTACATCAAACAAGTGTAAAGCCACCAGGAGAAAGCCAGAGACACAACAGTGGCACAGTTCAATTGAGAGATGAATAGTGGAGTAATGGGTTTAGAGGCTGAAAGAGAGCAGGGTTTAGGTGGATATGCTTCAGCCATTCTTTGGTACTCGCACACGTTATCCCACATAATCTGTAAGAAATCTTCAGAGTACCGCACTGTATCCAGGTTGACTTTCCTGGAAACTGATCTTTAATACAGTATTTCACATAAACACCAACGTGAGGGGGATTCTAAAAAAAAGAAGAAAATTCTCTGAGAGCACCCAAAAGCCAATAGCTTGTGATGACAATTTAAAGATGCTTGGGAGGTTTTGTTGTAATGATATTACAACTAAAACGCAAAGTCCAGACCTATATGTGGAGTCTTCACTGCTTTGTGGGCATGTGCACCATGGGGCCACTCTGTGGATTTCTCTGGGCCCATAACACACCAAGAGCCCAGGCTGGGGAGAGCCTGTCCACAGCCATTTCCCTACTCTTTAATCTCAGCAGCAGACTGGAGAGAGCAGCGCTGCACATTCCATTAATGTAAAGTGGGGCTTGAAGGCCCGTAATTTATTGGCTCTGCAGACTCGCCTCCCTTCATCTCACTCATACTGGCTCCCAGCCACCAAATACTCCCCCTGATACCCGCCAACATGCAGCACCCTGTGCTCAGCGTTTTACGCTATTTCACCTTCTTTCTCCCCTTACCTCTCTCTCTATAGCCATTTTCCCTTCACCTCTTTATCTGTCTCTTTCACTCTTCTTACACCTTTGCCTTAGTATTTCTCAATGGCTCTCTTGCTTTACATATCACCATACATTATACATGTACAGTAGAGATTTGCTCTGGAGAACCTTAGTCAAGTTTTAAAACTGTCATTCTACACTTGCTCCAAAAGAATTTTCTGTGAAAGGGAGCCACGGATAATTCCTTTATCTAGATCTGCATCAGTCATTCAGACGGTTAGTTTAATTACCAACAGTCGAATCACAGAGATATCTGCAGAACAGAAGAACCCTCTACTGTGAGAAATTAAGTGTGAAAGAAAGAAATGTGGAAAAAAACCCCAAAAAGACAAGAAGCAAAAAATAAAAATAAAAGTGTTCCCACTCATTGATTTTCCTCTTATTCAGCCCCACAACCCCGCTCCTTTCCCTATTTGTCACGATCTGTGCTGCTAGAGCAAGGATGTCCTCCTGACCATTGAACTTTCAGAATGTAACAGAGCAGCAGACTCTGCCAGCGGAGACAAATAGGTCGAAATCGGGGACAGGCACTTGAGTGAGGGGATAAAGAAGAGTTGAATAGCAGCCTAACTTTATGAAAATGATGTGACAGGTTTTTCTCAGTGAATTAAGAGTTGAACATGATTTATGCAACTGCTATGCTGACACTCGCACACAATAAGAGAGAAGGAGAAAAAGAAACAGAAGCCATTTTCAGATATTGGTAAGATTGCTGGTTTCTTTATTCTTCCTTACAGTTTTATTTAGATATGCCCACCACACCAATATCATGCATTATAGGCAAAATGTGGCAGTACAACACATAGTCAAAACTTTCTTACCTTGTTCCCAATAGTTTAATAGTTTTTTTGATAATTAAACAAGTTAGATTTTATATGTAGCTATGGCTATGGTGTGTCCACACACACTTTGTACACTTTTGAAAAGAAATCAGGTAAACTGTAACTCCACCCTTCAGCCATCTCATCTGTCCAAAAGAAGGATTGCAGTATTATTTGGAGTTAGAGCCTGTCTTCATTTTGTGGCAAATTCTTTAAAGGTAATTATAATTAAAGTTCCTGCTTCATAATTACATATTTACCAAATGGATCTTGCCATTGTCCGATGCAACAGTTAGGTAATTAACTCAGGAAAAAGACTTCTCTAAACAGCTGGAAGAAACAAACAAAGTTAGATGCCAATAACATTATGTCAAAATTCAGAATACACTCCTTATCAGTGACTCTTGTTAACTTTATGCAGCTAAAGACTTAAAGTAGTATTTTAATTTGTTTATTTAGGTCTGTAATACATTGTGAGTAAAAACTATATATATGCAATGTTTTAGTAACAGAGGAAACTACAGTGTTTTTGCTTTTGCTAATTGTGTTTGGTCATTTATCTTTAATTAAAATCAATTTAAAATTTATTATTTCAACATTAAGCAAGCTGGTTCTTTGCTAAACTAAAAGTTGTCATTATCTACAAGTAGTTTAGGGTAGCCCTAAACTGTAGTTTACACATTCTGGGTGTCTTTGTGGTGGTGCTTTTGGCTTCACTGAGCCCTCCGTCAGACCTTTGATGAGCTAATCTGTTAATTCTGAAGCTCTGATGAACAGTTTATTTCTAAACAGACAGGGAACACTGCACTATTAAACTTTAACTGCCAGCTATCCATCTGCTAATTTCATGGACACTCTTCTATGAGATGAAGCAATGGATTATGGAGGTAAATTCATTATGGACTATTTGAATTGATTTCTAAGTTAAACTAATTGTTTTGCATTTTGTGTGTTGAATGTAAAAAGTCTCTGGTGTCTATTATATCACTTAAAAGTTTAGTGTCAATTTGGGAAATGTACCATCTAATTAAAAAGCCAACTTTTATGTATGAAGAAAATCAATATGTTGATAGTGAGTTAAAGAACTTTGGCAAGCTATTTAATGAAGGAATTTCAGTAGTGCTGTTTGTAGATGCATGTTTATTTTACTATAAGAGATTTGTATTTACATCAGCCAATATAACATCATAGTTAGGTTACCTTTTGTCATGTTTGGGGTCATTTTATATATCCTAAAAGTGCAATGCAATAAGTGTGTGCACATAATATTAACCGTTTTTTTTACTCTCTTGTAAGAGTCCAAAGAACAAAATGCTTTCAATCTTTAGTCTTTGTTTTTTGTGAAAACATAGCTGAATTTGTCTAACATTTATATACTTCTACAATGGGTGATACACACAATAAACATAAAAATGTGTAAACATAGTCAAAAGACAGCTCTAACACTACCTTTCTGCCAGTTTTTTCTACTTTTGGCTCTTCAGAATATCAGATGGGATATCTGAAGACCATCACAGCTCTGGCTGTAGCTTGTTTCAGACAGTGGATGCATTGAGGTGCTGCATCATGAAAAAAAGTCCTTTTAAGCAGTCAATCATGCAAAACAATCTCATGGAATCCAAGAATAAAAAAAATGACACTGGAAACAATGGAAATGAACAATTCCTTTAAGCACTGTCCACATATAAAGCAAATCACTTATTGTGTTGTCTCTTCCTGGGAGGAGATACAAATTCCTCGTGGTTGCGTCAGAAAGGGCATCCAACATAAAAATCTGCCAAATCCAATACGCAGAGTTACCTGCTGTGGCGGCCCCTTGAGAATAAGTGAGCAGCCAAAAGTAGCTTCATTTTTTGGCCATTATAAACTCATATTTGGTTGCTAGTGGCCATTTCAGGCTCTGATTACATAGGTAATCCTCTTGTACATTTCTGATCTCATCATAGGGTCATCGGTGATGCTCCCAAATGCATTGTATTGCTACCAATTACTTCTAATCATTACAGTTTGCCGGATTTCATTGACATTCAGCGGTCTCTGGTCGGCACATCGCTGCTAGTCTCCCTAATCTGTCTGCAGCTCCCTTTAAAGTGGACCTCTTATGTTTTCCCCTATTTCCTTTGATGTTGATATTAAGCATGGAATGTTTACCACAGAATGTGAGCACAGAAGCTCCAGCCACCTGCTGTTCAAACCTATTTGTGAGGTGCAGCCAATCAGAAGAACGTTCAATTAAAGCGAGGGTTAAATAGCTTATTTGAGATAGTGGATGAACTGTGCAGCTGCACCAAAATGAAGTATAATATGAATAAACATTACTCTGAACTCTAAATCATGCAATGCTATCCCTGTCCACGAATGAAAAACTACAGAGCTGGAAATAAGCACTAGCTATTGTTAGAATAAGTCATTCTCAGTCAAAAATTATAAAAGTCAAACTCAAATTATAAGAGACACGGTGTGGTTTAATGGTGCTTAATTACAGCTTCAGTGGTTTAAATATATGCATTTCCTCCCATTTCAACTGTTCGAATGCATGTGAAAAAGTATCTCTACTCTCTGTCTTAACACCACACTTTGTGAACTCACTAAGTGGTAGTTAAATGAAAACAAAAATGAATACATGAATGAATTAGTGACACTATCAAGTAAGCAAGCAATGCAATATTTATGAGCTGATTAAACTGTGTACGTGGTCAGAGGGGCCATGAGAGAGGTGCAATAGGCCAGTAGGCTGCCTCTTACTTATTCATGCTAGGGGCTAGACGTCTCTACCCGTAAATTATTTAGACCTTCTCTTTGTGTGTCTGTGCGCGTGTGTGTTTGAAAGCAGTGTGTGAGTGAATTACTGAGGTTATGTTTATACAGCCATGGCAGGGATCTTTTAAGAGGGGTCACTGGGCATGCCGTTGAGATAACATTGTTATATTGCCTGTGTGTGTGTGTGTGTGTGTGTGTGTGTGTGTGTGTGTGTGTGTGTGTGTGTGTGTGTGTGTGTGTGTGTGTAATTCCATCAGTGAGGGGTTTTCCATTTAGTGAAAGGATCCTTGGGGACATATTGTGGACAAAGAGGCCAAACTGATACAGAGATAAGGACTACATGATGCTGAAATGGAAGGGCCACAGAGGAAAAAAAAGAAAAAAAAAAAGGAAAATGAAACAGGAAGGAAAAGAGAAATGGGAACTGAATTTCTGTGCAGTTTCTTACATGCTGTGTATTTATGACACACAATTCCCTTTCACATATCCCTGTTCGCTTTACAGTATTTCCACCTCAGAGGGAATGATTGCATGGGTGCATTGTCAGTTCTGACTGTAGGGGTCCTGAGAGAGGTGCTGGATGGGTTAACATGTGAAATAGCTGTGCTAATCGCTATGCTAATTGCATTTCTGAACGCATGTTAGCACACTGTGAGCTATTTCACAGCAAACAGTGATGGGCTAAGCTGTGAATAATGACCACTTCAGCTTCTGCAAGGATATGTAAGCACTGGGCTCCTGATAGAAAATGTAAGTGGGCGGTTTAGAGAGAGAAGGGAATGAACGGTGATAAGGAAAGAGGAGAGGGGGTGGGGAGAAAAAGAGAAGGATGGACGGATGGATAGAAGGTATGACGGCTTTCTTCATAATTTCTCACATCTGTCTCGCCACACTCAAACCCTGAGCAATATTCATCTGACAGAGGAGACAGCTCTTACTCAAAATGCATGTCTTGTGGCTGCACATCATGGATGATTTACTCAACTGCCTGCTGAAAAAGCTCTGTCTCTTCAACAACAGATTCCTGTTATGTTTCTTTTAACAGTGGTACAAAATGATGCATCGGAAAAAGCCCACGTTCTTTAATTTTGAAGTACTCGCACATTCAGTAAAGCTGACATGAAACAGTGTTTCTGATAGTTAAAGAGTTTTTCTCCCATTAATCTCCTTTAGCCTTGCTTTAAAGCTGCGGTGGGACTGACAGTAGCATTACATCAATAAAACACCCTCCACATTCATTAAAACAGGCCCCGGTTTTTGGTGCAGGGAACTCCATGTGCTCTAAATGGAGTAACCATGCAGAAAAGTTAGAATATCATACACTGATATAACATTAAAAAATGCACCACTGTACAGATTGATGGTTTCTGATTGTTTGGCTATTTTCACTGTTTTAATTCGATAGCGAACATAAGTCAAGACCAAAAAAAAAAAGCAACAAAAACGGTATACAGAGCTGTCAAGATCTACCAGCCACACGGAAAATAAAAGAAGGTCACAAGTATTGTAGCTGAATGTATGAAAGCATTTTGTGTGACACATTTAATGTGCTTTAATGTGTGAATGTGCTAAGACCTTTTTTTAAATCACATTAATTAAAGTGCTCCTGAATCCATAGGCAAGAGTGCAGCTGGGCATAAATGAAAAACAGTTGGGTGAAAAATCTACCATGTGTGACTGCATAAAGAAGACTTGTACAAAGGTTTCCAGTAAATCCTCTGAGGTCTTTTGTCATAAGTGGAAAACTATCCTGAACCCTCTTTTGTAGAAAAGTCAATGATAATTTTCTTTCTTGCCTGATTGTCAAGATTGATAACAATTTATTAAAACAAAAATGAAATATTCTGATTGCTCTGGGTTACAGTTGGGATTAGGTACTTAGACCTCAAACAGTTAACTAACAAATATTTGCAGTTATGGATGAGGCTGGCAGTTAAACATCAATTTGTCTGAGGGTGAAGAAAGTACACAGAGACTTCAACAGTTTGTATTTGTAGCTAAAAATGAAATCTGCAAGCACAAATCAATCCTACAAATGCAAATATTTTTTGCATCACTTCCTTCTTTTAGGCTTTTAGCAAACATGCAGTGACAATAGTACTATAGTTTTAGCATCTCATCAAACCCGAATGACACAGTAATGTGTTGTCAAAATTTATATTAAAATGATATTAGCATACTGATTATATTCTTGTAGTGAGAAAAGTAAAAGCTATACTAAACAATTGTAGTTAACCAGAGAATATACAAAACCCCAATATGAGTTTTCAATGGCTGAATTTTATAGTTGTAGTCCTGTTTATTGTTGTTGGGTGGTGACCGATTTATTAGTGGGAGAAGGGGGTAGAGAATGGGTGGAGGAAAGGCTTGGATACTGCTGAACATATCTATTTTTTCATCTTGCTGCTATATGGTCTCCATGGTGATCATTATGGATGGGAGTTGGACCCTTTGCTCCTGCACCACCTTAGCAGAGGTTTCCTCTTGTCACACTCTGGTCTCCTTTATATATCAGTCCCGACTGGCTATACTCTCCCCAGAGAAGACCTCATCTCAATAATGACATATGCCCCATCTCTGCCTCTTGCTATTCTCATACATTTTCCATTTTTCTACTTCTTCTGGCCCCACCTCCCCGAAGATCGCCAACCCTACTGGCATTCCTATTTGCTCTGTTTCCTCTCTGCATTATGGCCAGGGAGTGATATTAAAGACTGCAGAGTGTCCTACACCTGGAGGAAACATGTCCAGATGCTGTCTTCATATTAATACCCAAGTCAGGATTCCTCATGGGCACAGACATGTGAATTCACCCAAGGGTGTCTACAGTCTAACATATTCTGAGGAAAGATTTTTCTCCCACAATTTTAAAGCAGAGCAGCTAAAGCAAACACTTACATATGTAGAGGTACTGCTAAAGCGCTATTAAGGAAAGCTGTGTCACTGCACACACAAACAGCCAATGTAAACAGACTAATGTTAATGAAAAGGGGCAAACTCACTTCTTATGGGTACCGTTTAGCCTAGCATTTAGCCTCGTACTGAGGTAACAGCCACTGTCACGGGAATGCTAATGAAGCCAAGGAAAACAAAGCCTGGTTAATGAGAGCTTAGAGATAAGAGAGCAGAGGCTAGGACACACATGTACACAGATACACACACGGCTCATACCCTTCTCCTTCGACACTAATTAGACAGGAAGGACTATATGGGGAGGAAGAGCTAACTAACCGTCCACATCAATACTGCATCGTGCAAGCCTGTCTTGGCCATTGGCCTCAAAGACCAGGAGAGAGGCTGAGACATAGAGGGGGAGGAGAAGAGAGACAAATTAGAGACAGGGCAAGACATGGAGGGCAGAAAGAAATGAATCTGCAGGAATGAAAACAAATTCATGCAAACATCTGTTTAGATGTGAGCTACACACAGTTAATGCTTTTTTAACTACTCAGACATGAGACTGAAAATGTCAGTAATGGCAAGGAAGGAGCACCTATGCTGGAAGTGGGTTACAAAGTGGCTTGCAGTTGTGTAGCAACTGCAATTGGGGTAAAGCAGCTTAAATGGTGCCCTCTATGAGATTTACCAGTTAGATGTGTAGGAGGGTGTCAGCTGAGCCATCAGCTAATGTGGGGTGGGAATGAGATCAGCTAATCTCCTGAGATTGCACTGAGCTTAACTTCATGGCTTGCCTGAGGCAAGACGATGCTCAATATATTGTTCAGCATTACTGGGGACTTTACAGGTGTCCAAATGATCTATGTCACGTGCAGAGATGTACATTATCACAGATGCTGTCTTTTTAAAGTTGTAATTCTAACAAGCTGAACGGCCCTGCTTCGCTTTACCCTGTAGGACACAGCACCAGTGATTCCCAAAGAATTTTGAGAGTTTGCTTCGTCAATCCAAAAAATTTACACATAGTCTCAGTATATCACCAATGAATTTTGGCCCAGCATCACTACACAGCACCGCTGCACTCTGGCCATGTAGCATATGGTCACATTAGAAATTTAACTTTCATTTGTGTATAGTATTTAGGAGGAGGGACAGCAGTCCCAAAAACAGTGTAGGGAAGCGATAGAGGCAGGTATAATTAATATGGTAAGAGAATAGATGGAGGGACATAATTAGGAATCAAGGATTCAGTAAAAAATGAATGGCTACTTTGACCTATTATTCCATTTCCTTGCTTTAAGGAATAGCACAAATTAAAAAAATTGCACAAACATGTGCACATATTTAACTGGACCATCTGCATTGTTTTGGATGATCACAGTGGACCGCCTGTTCCAAAAAGGCATGGGTCAAATTTTTTGTCCCAATCCAGACCTGCCCAAGAGAAATGTTGCTAGTATGGCTAAAAAGGTCAGCAATTTTTTGGACCTGACAATATTAAAACCTAAAGTAACAGTTTCTTCTTTACCCGTTGTGGGTACCACAAATACACTGAGCAGGAAGGGTGATTAAAAAAAAGAAAGAACAAAATTGGATTAAATTTGGATTTGAACAAAGTCAGTGTTTGGTTTTGCATAAATACATCAGATCTCGATGAATGACATATTCAAGTTGTAAGGCTTTACTGAGATGCACTGTATTATTTCCTCCAAACAGAGCAACTTGACTTGACACCAAAAATCAAAAAGGTGCGCCCTTAATTTTTTGAGAAGTATACACAGACGTATCCTCCAGACATCCTTTCCCTACCCCCACCAAGCACCCTCTCACCTCCATCTCCTTCCAGACCCTGTGGCTTTAACACTCAGGGAATGCTAACCACTGGGCTTTTTTCCTCCCCAGGCTTGACCTGGTATTGCTGCCACTCCTCTTCCATAAGCCTGAGGCAATGGCTGAACTTAAATTAGGTTACAGATGGAAATGGGAAAAGGTGCAGTAACAGTAACACAAGACATACAGAACGTAGAGAAGTGTAAACTTAATAACCATCAACCTAAGATCTGGGAAGTGACTAGCACTCTATCTCCCTCTTGTCTGAATCTTTCTCTCGAGCTATCCATCGATCACATCTCCATCGTCCATTTTCTTCCCCTCTGTTACATTCCCTCCCCCTCTTTTGCAATCTGTCCCTTTTTTATCTCTGTCTCCCTCTAATATCTCCACCTATTTTGCACTCTCTTATTCTCCATTTTTCAACCTCTCTCATACAATCAATCAGTTCTGAATTACTCATTTACTCAGTGCTACATATTCTCTCTGCCACCGAGGACTCCGTTAATTTTCTTCCCTCCTCCTCCCTCTCTCTTCTCTCTACTCTGCTTGATAGAATCAGATGCTATTTGTCTATTAAGGGGCCACGGGGATATTTAATAAAGGGCCTGTAATAACTGTGTGTGGTTTCATATGTGTGTGTGCAGTAGTGTGCATTTTTGACCGGGCAGGCGAATATCCTTCCATTCTACACCTTGATGAGGAAATTAACATGTCCGATATGGGGGCTGATGAAAAGTCATCTCGACGCCAATGGTGAATGTCGCAGTTAATTTTCTATTTAGCTACAGTAACCCTAACCAACTCTAATTGATTAGGTGATCAAAAGTAATTGGAATTAGGCCACAGCTATGGATTCATTTGTCTTTTATGAATACTAATTGACCCCAGACTGCCCCTTTGTCCACACCTCCTCTATTCTCCGGTTCTATTCCTTTCCACTGCGACACTTACAAGTCGTTCTACATTCTTCCCATCTTCTGTATGTGTGTGGATACACTGTGTGGCTGCCTCAGCCTGCATATGTGTGATTAAGTGTGCCGCAACCTTCTATGTAACTTGATGTGCACCTCCAGAGAAATGTAAATGCATGTCGGGTCCATACCACAACAACTGGCGTGGAAGGTTGCGGTGTGGAGACTGAAGGAGTTTCCAGTTACTGACAGCCATTATGTGTAACTTTGTGTTTCTGTGCTCTCGAGCACTCATACAAACCAATAAGTCCATTTATGAAGCAAATTGTCCAAGTGAACAATGCATGTCTTTGGAAATTACAGTTAAACATGTAACCACAAGTCAACACAAACACACACAGGTACATACACATGCAGGTAAGCAGGGTTCAACTCACTGGGTTAGAGAGCAGTAACACATTAATGAGAGAAGCAACTTCAATAAAAAGCAAATTGTTACTTTAACCTGATCAGAAAGATATATTGATGGTAAATGACTAAATACTGAACAGGCTAATTTTTCCATTTCTCCACCAATTAGTTATTGATCAAGCTGAGGAAATTTGCAAGAGATTTTTTTAACTTGGCCTTATTACCTGTCACGCACGCAGATAAGAACATTGGCACAGGCACACAACTAAACTGAAACCTTATCACTGCTTATTTGGTTTCTCTAGCAATGTGTTTATGGTAGAAACACAGAAATGGAAGTAAGAAAAAATAAACACACAAACCTCTGGCAGCCCTGCAGTGGCTGAGGCTATAAGGCTGTCATGGCAACCATTCTGAAGAGGTGTGACTGGTCAAGGGAACCAAATACAGAGAAAATACTTGCAGAGAAGTGATACGTAAATTTGCAACAGATAACATGAACATGTAGTTCAAACAGGGTGTACACATACGCACACATTTTCACATAAGAAGGCCAGTAGTACCTACAAGTTCTCTCAAGAGACAGAAAAGATCCATCCATCCGAAATATGGCATTCCACATGTCTTTTTCCCCAGCACAATTTTCCCATTTTTACTGGGTGATTTGGAGGCAGTTCTAGGCCAGAGCAGATATAGCCTACTATTGAAAATAAACAGATAAAAAAAAATGGAAGAATTAATAGTCTTATAGGGATGGAGTAAGAGATGCAAGTGCCAAAGTAACCCAATTTGGGCCTAAATATCTTTGATATCTGGGTTAAACTCCTTTTGCTTGGGGCAGCAACTCTCTCTCAGAAGTGCCAACTCTCCCAGAAACACATGTTCTAAGTAAGTGTACCATAAATAATGAGTAAATGGACAAACACAAACTGACAAGCCAAAGCAAATATTAATTAGTTATAGCCAAGGACTCCAGGAAGTGACAAGCTGGTGTAGATTATCAAAAAATAAATAAACAGGGAAGAAGAAGAAAAAAAACACACACTGAGATATTTAATTAAAAATATGCAAATATACTCACAGTTTGGAGGTTATCAAATTCAGATTAACAGAAATATCTCTTCTGACTACATTTCAAATACAGTCTCGCTGCACATTTGTCACTAGCTCCACTGAAACAGAGGGGAGGGTTTGAAATTGGAGAGCTAACACAAGGTTCATCTTTGACTAAATGACAATTGCTCTGGCTCTAGTAGTACAAGGACAAGAATTAACATCAACGTTATTAATTATAATTAAATTGATCCAACTTCTTAAGCTGACTAATGAGAAAATGATAACTGACAAATGCTTTTTTCCCCTCATAGATCAAAACTGGTGTTTTTTGATATCATATACTTATTATTGAAAAGAAATACCATACATCATCTCTGTGTGTATTTGTAGATTTTTATAATTGTGTATATGTCCAAGGGTGCACATAGATGTGCTGGATGTTTTGCTGCCACAACACAAGAGCAGTGTGATCATATCACAAGCCCCTTCGAACCCAGCAGGTCCCCTGCGCCCAATTAGAGAGGAGAGAAAATCAAACCGGTCAGAGGTTGGAAAAATGATCCATCACACTGACCCCATGTGTGTAACATACTCTATATGTAACATGTCAGGCTATAAGCTGAGCTAATACATCAGCTAACACATTTGTTGACCCAGAAATTCCTCAACAATCCCACTGTGACTGGAACATTTGAGCTGTGAATTGTTTCGCAGATTAGGAATGACAAACCTGTCAGTGTAAAGTGCACTAATGTTAATTTTTATATTGATGATTTTATTTTATTTCTTTCTTCTGTGGAGACAGTCATTAATTTAAAGTGGACACTGCACTGTTTGGCTTCATTTATACCGGTGAGATGAGGTTAAGATCTATGCAAATCTGCTAAAGTCATTTGGTATCCATAAGGAAAAGGCGGCACTCTGAATCCCCCTGCATTACCCTAATTAATCATTCATTCTTCACATCTGCATATTTATAATTAGCTGAGCCTTAGCCACAGCACGTGAGGGAGAAAGTGGAAGTTACTGAATAGAACAAATGTTAAAAGAAGTGGGGGAAAAAACTGAAAAACAGCCATCTATGTGGCTTCTTAAAGAAAAAACCCAACACACTTTTGTTCCAGAGACTTGAATTCTTCTTTGGTCTCTTGACGCATCCAAATAGCATTGCCGCTAGCAGTTAGCCTGTGACCGTTCAGTGCCATCTGAATTAGCACTTTAGTCTTCTGGTTACTCAGAAGAAGCAGTATGCTGTCAGAGGCACAGCACCAAAGACTTTATGGCCACAGCTGACAGATTCCAACCTCTGCCCTATTAGTGAACTGGGAGTCTCTGTGCTCTCTTCTTGCTGTCTCTGTGTGCCTTATGTGAGAGCCTTGATTAGGGCTTCAGGGAACCAGGAGACAGAGAGCACAGTGACAGACAGAGGGGGAAAAAGGACAAAAGAAAAGAGCACAAAATAAGTGGTAATATCAGAGGGAGAAGAATATCAAGATATTCCAACAATTTTTTGCAGTATAAATAGATATGGGCTTGAGCTTTAGATACATTTATATATCTCTTATACACACTGTGGGACTTAAACAGAAACATGAGACAGAATTAAACTTTCAGAATATTGGCAGGACAGAAGAAATAAAGGGAGGTGAAAGCTGACATACAGGTGTAGGTGAAGAAGTACATGAAAAGCATATATTGAGAGGCAATGTAGCACATGGTGAGAGTTGCATTCTGTATTGTTGGTGGTGCAGATCAACCCCTTCTTCTATCGTCTGCTGGAATTCCCTGGTGTAAAACCATAGGAGCAGCAGGAAGCAGCAGGAGTTAGAGGTGGGGTCACTAGACCAGCAACTGAACTGACTGAAAATCTGAAAACATGCTGTTCATAGCTGTTATCACAGTCACATGACAGTTTTCATTTTCACATTTAAGTATTTCTACTGCAGATATGCACATATGTATAACACTTCTGAATGTGTGGAAATTCTAAAATATTTCTTGATGTAATTTGTCTTTATTATGTTACAGAATCTACGTGAAACCATTCAGTTACTTTTTTTTCTAGTTAATGGGTAAATTCTTTTGGTTATGGAACAGAATATTATAGAAAAAGGAGTGTATGCCTTTTATTACTTTATTATTGAAATTCACAAAATAATTCATTTACCATTGAAATCGGTGATATACAAGACCCAAATGCAGGATGTAATAGGCACAATTAAGGACCAAAAAGCATGATTTAATATCTATTTTTAATTCAAATAACAAAATTCAAGGGGTGAACAAAAAAGACTAAACACAAGGTGTTCTTCTGTGCCTCCACAGAAAACTAAGAGACACAGAAGAACACAAAAGCAGCACATTGTTAGGAATAAACAGATAACTTGATAAAGACCCAGGACCATATACAGCATATCCTAGAGGACTAACTGGGGATGACAAACCAGAGGGACATGAGATGCAGATGAAAGTAATCAACAGGTATAAACAAAGGAAGACCAAGATAGGAAGTAAAATCGATGCTTGTTTTATGTTTGAGTGTGGGTAACACGATGGCAGTCCTCGGACAGTCTACCTGAAGAGAGTGTTTGTTGTGAGTGGAGGCATTCTACACAATATGTGGTACAACCGGTCTGTTGGCTACTCTTGTTTGTGCTATTTTGGTCTGTCAGCTAACCGTGGAGAAGACAGAACAGCTAACATACAAACAGTTGAAGTGGAAACCGAATATTAAAAACAATGAAGAGTGTCAACTGCAGCCAATGTCAGTGCTTTTCATACAATATTTTTAATCTTTTTTTTTTCATGCTTCTCCTGTTCCTGATGAACTCTGCTCTTGCTCCCCTCCCTATTCTGGCCCACTTGTCAACCAATCAGCATTCAACTAATTCACTGGTCATCTGCATCCAGCGACGTGCAGTTGGGATTTTAAAGGACTGCATGGGAGCATGTTTATGGTACGTGAAAACTCCTTTGTATTCTCTGTCCAAACAAAAATGCATACACAGACACTAAATTACACTTAACACAGGACATGAAAGTAAAAAGGAAATTTCCAAGTTAAATAGGAAAAACTAAATGAGACAGCACCAACATGAAACTAAGCTTTTGGGTTGATTATACTGCATGTAGTGTCTTTTACATATTGTATGCAAATAGACTATGTTTTCAGTATTTATATTTTTGCGTTTTGCTACTACGTTGTGTTCTTTCTTCAACTTGATCTATTTTCTGTGACTTGATTTAAAAACAGTGACAGAACCGGAAATGCATAGGCATATCATACAACGACTGTACTTAACAGGTCACCCCCTGTCATTGTGGGCTCTGTCGATGTGCAGACTTCATTAGTATTTACACCACTTATTATACTATGGAGTAGTCCTGTTCTATAGACCAGGAAATCTGACCAGGAAATCTACAGCCCAGTGCCGTGGTATTCACTGGCAATTTACTGTATTGTATTGTTTAGGTATAAGGAAGTGATGGCAACAACATTTTTAACTGCAGGGTGTGTGTCTGGTCTACAGCCTCCCCCTACACGGTGAGCGAGGTCCCAAAGATTAACTAGAAACTTGGTGAGGGGACTAGCGGCAGGGAATGTGTTAAGTGGGAGTAGGGGTAGGAGAAGCTGGCTTGGTTGATGACTGGGTGGGCTGGCTGGCTGATGAGCGGAAAGGCTGGCTGTCAGTGTGAGCCTGTAATTGAGGGTGGGTGTGAGGTTCCCCCCATGGATTCCCTATATGCCCTGACAGCTGTAGAACAGTACATGCTGCTCACATGAAGCCCTAGTAATCATCATCTGCTCCTACAGACCTCAGTCCTGTACAAAGCCGTGCATTTACAGGTAAAACTACAGAACAAGAGAACACGAGATCCAAAACTTCCATGCATTTTGCTCTATTATGTACAATTCAGAACTGAATGTATCAACAGTGTCTGTCTGTCTGATGTAAGGTGAAGTTGGCAGCCAGTTTAACAGACTATTTTCTCTGAGTAGATGTAGATGACCTATACAAGTCACAAAAAAAGACACACAAAGAGCCAAAAAAAAATCCTTCGCTTTCTATTTCGATCCATAGCTGAGTGGTGTGTTTGGTAAAGTGTAGTTCCCCAGGGAGTCTGGGCCTGTGATCCGGCGGTGCTGCAGGTTGAAAGGAAACTCACATCAGCCAGTGCATCAAATCAACCGCATCCGCATCAATAAACTACACTTAAGTGTATTTCAGTTCGCACCAGCATCAAAAGTCTTTACAGATGTCTCTTGCTTTCTGTCCCCGTTTCTCTACCATCATCTATCACGTTTTCTTTGCTAACAAGGGTGCCAAGGCAAGAAACTTTTATATAACTGTCATTCTCTTTCTTTTATTGTCTTGCACTTCATGCCCTCTAAAAGTGATGGGATTTGTGGTTCGCCCTTGATGTATTAGCTTCAGTTTACTTTGGGTGCCACGTTTTGTCTGGTCGATTGAAAAGCCAGGGTGTCCCCTCGCACGCAAACACACACACATATCACTGCAGTGGCTTTCCATGTAACTCACTTTGAAAGTCTCAGAACAAATCCTCTGCATGGTGGGTCACCGAAGCCCCGAGGACCCCCTCGCACTTGACATAGCTGCCCGCAATTGTGCCTTGCATGTAACCATACTGTATGGTGGCAATGCAGGCTTTCTGTGGGGAGCACAGGAGTAGCAGCGAGGTCAGGTTTGGACAGAACCTGAGACATGCTCCACTGAACCAGACAGATGAGCTGCTGTCACTCTAATTGGTTGCGGAGCAGAAATGAAAACCCAATACACTACACACATATTAATGCCAGCTTTAAGGACAATAGGGGCTGAAGGACCACAACAGCAAGTAGACAAGAATTAATGATAGCCATTATGGCTGCCAGCAACCACAAACTGTTAATTTCAAACCAGGTTTTTACAAGATGGGTAATTAATGTACACCAGGCTGCATCTTCTGGCATGTAATATTTCTGCTTTTAGTGTAACACATCTGTCTGAGCTTATTTTTTAGATCTCAGCTCCCACCTCTAATCTGTCTTGACTATAGCTTTGGGCTTTTTGGCAAAAACATTTATGTTCTTTTGGTTTAATGCCTTAAATTAGCCCACATCATGCTGCTCTTAGTCTGACCTGTTTAATGCATCTTGACACCGGCAATTCTCTAACAAGCGTCTGAGTGTGCAAAGACACGGGCTGTTTGATTCCTCTACGCTTCTCTACTCCAACAGGGAAGTTCAAAGACTCGTATTTTGGTGAGGATATAAAAAGGAGTGAGGAAGCCCGGGAAAGGGAGATAGAGGAGAAAGAGAATGTTCTTTATGCTGATAGTGAAAGGATTTTAAGTAGTCTGTGTAAAGAGGTGATGTTAATTGCCACCGATTCCTCTTCTTCTACCTTTCTCTCACTCAGTTTTCCCTTGTATGTTGTCTGGCAAACAAATTTGCACCAGCAGCACAAGGAATTTCTATGTGCAATTAGATAATATGCAGCAGAGCCACAAAGACTGAGCTCTGAGTCAAGATAATGGCTAGAAAAAAGGGAAAATTGCATCGGATGGCTTCTTCTTCTCACCTGCAAGGAAATCAGAAACACAAACCAGCAGATGAACAACAAAGACAATCATGTATATGTATGTTTGCATATATTTATGAAGAAGAAGAAAAAACACAGGAAGAGGAGACATATCCAGAGGCAGAAATTTACAAAGGAAAAGAAGAAAAGAAGTCCCGAAGACGTGATTTTGACAAGTGTACGACATTCACCCACTCTGACAGCTGACTTGGTGAGAATGACGTTGGTGATAGAAGAGGAATGAATAAACTCCTTCTGACACAGTGATGAGCCCTGACCTTTCAGGAGGAGGAGGAGGAGGAGGATGTAGAGAAGGGAATCTCACTGTTCAGGGGGTGGCTGGATGACACAGACACTGTGTGCCCTTGTACACATTTGTGTTTATGCATGTGTGTCTATGCCTCAATGCACTAGGGTGCACATTCCCACGCTTTCAGGTATAGTATTTAAGTGTTTGTGCCAAAAGCTACAGCTGCTTCAAAAATATGACATGGATATGGTGAGACAGAGGGAGAGGAAGAGCAAAGGAATATTTAACCCTGCTCAGACATTGTTTTTTGTGTTACCAATGCCACATAGTACCCCAACAAAAGTGCTTCAATTTGAAAACAGTAACTAAATACAAGTAAACATGATCAAAACTATGGATCTGCTTAAATGTGTATAAAATAGAGGAAAAAAGTCAAGGGCAAAGAATCTTTTAATGAAAAATTCTGTCTTTTTAGGTAAAATCTGTTCAGCTCCTAGGCTGCCTCTTTGCTTCCATCTCTGTTTCTCACTGTCGCTTTCCTTCTTCCCCTCTGTCTCCTCTTCTGTCCTTCCGGCTGGGAGAGACATAACAGCTAGTGACAGAAGTTAAGTGATTCCCAAACCCGCAGTTCGCACAAAAAACCAGAAGCAAAACACTGTCTTGCACATGGATACTCATCTACACACACACACACACACACACACACACACACACACACACACACACACACACACACACACACACACAAATAGAGGAAGAAGAGAGGAACACACATCAGATTATGAGACTGCTATGCAACTTAAACTGTTCAGTCCTCCAATGTATGTAGTACATCTACATGTATCTAAATGAATTTAATATGGTTTATTTTGTTTGCATATGCATCCATTCTAGTTTTCCCAGCAACGCATTAAAAAAAAAATTTCTATAACCTCTACGTTGAATGTTGATTCTTCCTCTGTCCATCTCTTGCTCTTTTCCAGTCTATTTTAATCTAGATATCAACTTCAAAGTTCCACTCACCACAGAGCGAGGTGTAGGAGTAAACGTCTAGACTAGCCAGCCAGAATCCTTATGAGCCAAAGTAAAAACCTCCCTGTCAGCAGTAGATGTCATACTTTTAACATAATCACATGCTTACATGCAAATTCATACATGCACATACACACACCATCCAACTCAGGCTGACTGCAAGCAGGAGGTGAGGAACGATCAGAAATAGCAAAACGGGCATACAGTCTCTTTATAAATGTCAATTTTGTGTTGACTTGGCAACCCTGCTGCCATGATCAAAGACAGGCGAATAACTAGCTGAAAGTACCTGACAGCTCAACTTGTGCACGTCACAGATGGGAGAAACTGCTCAGGGAAATAAAGTACAGATGGAGTAGAACTCTGTTTCTTGAGAGACTTTGCAAAAAACGTAGAAATATTTACAAAATAGTTGCCTCATTTTTAAATAACAACCTTCCAGTTTATCACATTACTGATGTTTGGTGAGCCCAGTCGTTTAGCGTCATTTTTCAACATGACATGTAGTCCAACAGAGGTATTACGAGCCCCTCAAGGTAAAAGTGTGCTGCTGCTCACTTTCACAGGACGCACAACTGGGGTAAGCAAGGAAATGGCAGAGAAGCTTGTAGAACATCTGCTATGTTTTACTTTTCACTAATCAGTAACCTCAATAGCTGAAAAATTAAGCTAACATCTATGTCCCAAAAACTGCAGTTCTACTGGATATTACAGGGTGTGCTTTGCAATAGAAATAATGCTTATAGTCTGATAGCAGAAAAATGTGTTGCTACACCTAATAATGCTAATACCAGAAGTGACACTATTTCACAACTACTAGTTTTCCTGTGAGGTACAGCCTACCCCCCACAGTCATTTTTT